>NW_026606571.1:0-2400000 GCF_029890125.1 Rhinichthys klamathensis goyatoka | reverse complement strand
GGCATCGGTGAGGATGATGGTGATGTCATGTGGTGAGGCTTGGCCAACAGCCTGATGGAGTTGGTCAAAGAAGGCGTCCTTTGCATCCTCATCAGCGACATCGGTGGGGGCATAAGCAACGATTACTGTCATCTTGCCATGTTGGTGGAGAAAGCGGGCTGACAGTAATCTGTCGCTCAGGGGTGTCCAGTTGATGAGGGATTTGCGGAGGGCCTTTGGGATGGCAAGTGCCACGCCATAAAGGCCTGTCCGTCTCTCGGGGCCACTCCAGAAATAGCAATGGTCGCCTGCTGTTGTTTCGCCATTGCCGTGCCATCGAACTTCACAGAGCCCTGCCAAGGTGATGTTATAGCGGCAGAGCTCTCTGGACAGCAGGGTGGCAGCTCCGGGGCGAAGAAGTGTCTGGACATTCCATGTGGCGACTCGGGTACTGCGGCGAAGGTTTAACCGTAATCGTTGGTCGGGGGCAGGCAGGGGTCCGTTACCGTGTTGGGCTGTCCGGCTACTTTCTCTGATCGGTTTCGTAACAAAATAGTTTCTCCTGGGTGGGTTGTTAGCCCTCCGCAGGATAGTCGGTTGGTGGGGCTGCCACCTTGCAGCATACCGACATGCTGGGGTCTTTGTTTGTCTGGAACCTACCCTGGAGACCGGCCCGCCTAGGGTGACCCTACCAGGAGCGAGCTCCCGACGGTATCGCTCTCCAGGGTCACTGGAACACGCAAGCCCCCTCGCCACGTCAAGGCCAGACCCGAGAGTAAGTGTGTGCGGATTTGCCAAAGGCCAGATATTCTAGCAGAGAGGGTGGAATGCTTTTGCTCAGGGCAGAAAAGAAACCTAAGGTTGGTGAGAACAGCTTGCTGAGACACTGAGTCCACATGCAAAGATGCTAACGCGTGATAAAACATGAGATAAATGCTGGTCATTTTTGTATTTCAGCACGAAAACCTGCATCCAAGATAGGGTTAGGTTAATGCAAATAGATATAACAGCACTGTCAGCTTCTGAGTGATTCTTAATGAATTCCCCACAGTATTTTTTGTATCCAATTAAGAGTCTTTCTCTAATTGAAGATACGTGAGATTATAGGATGTATTTGTATTAGGAGGCCTTAATAGTTTGTTTGTTTGTTTTTGTTTTTTTAGTTCATTAGTCTAGAGGATGTGAGTCCTGTACAAATTGAGATATTCTAAGTTGTAATGATGCGAAAGACATCAATATGCGTCTATTCTGCATTTTGTATTTTTGTTCCTGGTGTGTGTGTAATATATGTTGTTAAAAAGTTAATAAATATATATTTTTTTTAAATTATTATTTTTTTTTTTAAAAGAGTCTTTCTCTAGTAAATTTTCCCAGACATATTTACTCAGTTTAAGTTGTAGTTTTGTGTAAAAGCAGTGTACTTAATTTAAATGCATTGACATCTTATTAAGATTCGCAAATGATTAAGTTTAATCATTTTACTCTGCTTTTAAATTTGTTTCTATAATATATTATTATCATCCCAAAAAGAATATACAACAAAGTTATCTATACGGCTTGTGAATATCCAGGCTGTTGAGCTCTGCTAAAACGTATTTAAACCTACCCGTTTTAAAAAGAAATCTTTGGAATATAAGGATATTCAGGGGGAAATAGTTTTAACCAAGCAAATGAATAAGCCATGAATGATTTCGAGTCATTTTTCATCCATTTCCACCTGCTTCTAGAAATTGTATCTAACTCATGATTACTCATTTACATGCACATGCCAAAAGTCCCTCCCACCCCTTAAGCAAAATGATCTCAAACACAAAGCAGTGTGCTAATGTCTCTCTCTGCTGGATGGGGCCTGTTATTTCACCAGTGAGTTAATGTTTTACCAAAAGAACATGAATCAGCTCACCAAAAACCTGCATTTAAGCAGTGGATCTCAACTGGCAGGACGTGATCTTAAACTTGGTCACTGCAGGTCTCTGCTGATCGCAAAAAGGAGGTAAAAACTAAGCTAAATCCAAATAATAAAAAGCCGAATTAATATAATCATATAGAGCAGTAAAATACATAATGTTATAGATTCAGAATTTAAAAAGTGAAGTGAAATACCTTGGAATTTGTTTTGTTGTTGACGCCAAAGGTGAAGTAAAAGAAAATACAAAACCAATTAAAATTTAATTTTGCCTGATACAATGGCTTACGAAAAACTTCACAAATGTAACAAATTTAGCCGTTTTAAATCTATTTTATTTATCACACACTGGTATAAAATACCATTTGATGCATTTAATGCACATTTCTTGCACTCTGTGAGTGAGTATGTTGTATTTACAAGGAGCAGCAGGCAGACGGACGGTTCAGTCCTGGGGGAGACCGAGGCAGCTGTGTCACCCTGCAGAGCCCGCGGGGCAACAGAGACGGGGCTTTTAATGTCCACTAATCCGGATTAGCTGCTCAAGGGACGGCAGAAAACATTCTCTCCTCACCCTACCAATTGCATTCAGCAGGACCAATAAATAATGCACAGCACAAAGGGAGCAGGCAGGGGATAACATTTGGTTACTTACTGATGCGCCTTACAGTGAAGCTTTTATAATGGAAATAAGGGAGATTTCTTGTGGGAGAAATGTGTGAGTGGGAATTCATATTTATTTTAAGCTAAATTGTATGGTAGTCTGTTTGAGAGATGCTGGAAGAAAAGGACTGACATGAGGAAAAGGAAGCTGTCTGTCTGTGGTTCACCGTTACATGTTCTGTCACTAGATGGCGCTAGACACTACAGAAAACAAGTGGTGAGAATTCTCTAGTGGGGGGAGAAGGCTACAACTGAGAACACACACACACACACACACACACAAAAGTCTGAAAGTCAAACATTAGATAAAGAAATATTGCAGGACTTTCACAAAGTGAACAGGTGCAACAAAGACTACAAAGAAAGACTGTTGCAAAATTGCCCTGTAGCACGTTGATCTAAACTTAGCCTTCAACATCTTCAATACCTACAAAGAGAATATTTAATCTGTGTGTTTGCTTTAGAAGCACAACATAACACTTAAAGCCTTTTTCACAGCAAATCAATGTAAGAGTGTTTTTAGGGCCCATGCGAACAAATCTCATTTGTTTAAGTGAATCGGTTTGTTTGGGCAGTTTATTTCAATTAAATGAATAAGAACCACTTTACTGTCTTAACATGCAAAATACTACGTGGGACACTTTGTTTTTGTAGTAAAGCTGCAATTTATCTGTATATTTTCACCACTCGCCATAAACTATAATATAATAAAGGCTATAATTGGTATTTGCCCAAGAACATGAGTTATTATGTGGGCAGCAATGTATATGAATGTAGGGACGCATTGATACATGACTGATACGTTGACCACATGAATGCTGGCAAATCAAACAAACATACTGAACTTTGTGAGGCAAACATGTGTCCTATTAGAATACAGCTTACGAGACAGGCGCTGGGATTCCTACATGTGGCTCCCGGAAGGACAAGAATGATATTTCCCATCCAGCTGGATAACAGACATCTGCTACTGCTGTGACTGTGGTCAGGAACTCAGAACAAATCAAATCAGTGGTTTTGTAATGCTTGTCAAGAGTGTGTGTGTTTCTGTGTGTGTGTTCATGCATACGTTTGCAGATGTATTTGTCTGGTTATTCAAAAACCCAATGCATATGCATATATAATGCATATATGCAAATCATACAAGGACTTGTATACACTTCTATGTTGGACATGCTTTCAATTTCTAAATTAAAATGTATTGTTATTTCTTGTATGCCTTAAAGGTCTAACTGTCCAGACACTAGGGGTGTAATGGTACGCGTATTCCTACCGAAAATTTTCATGTGAGCCGAAGCACAACCAGAACTATGTTCTTCCTCAAAATGCATGCAGTTTTGTTTTTTAACCTCTAGAGGGCCAAAAGTTACCTTTAAAGGGGTGGTTGATTATGATTTCACTTTTCTAACTTTAGTTATTGTGTAATTTTGCTGTTTGAGCATAAGTAACATCTGCAAAGTTACAACGCTCAAAGTTCAAAGCAAAGGGAGATATTTTCTTTTTTTTTAAATTGCTTTTTACGAACTACAACAAACGGCTGGTAGAGACTACACGACATTCCTTCCCGGGTTAAAATTTACATAAACCTTGCCCCCAGAACACGATTTATAGATTATCAAGACAGAATATATGCCAATCAATGACTAGAAGATAGCTACACATAAGCTACATAAATTCATCAACTAACCATTCAGAAACGTCCTGTTGCTGTCATGATTCTGCCATCATGTTATTGATTATTCCTGGTCTTGTGGCAGGATCATGACAGAACCAATGTTTTGTGTACAAGCGCATGGCCAATTGTCATGGCCATGTGCTTGTGTTGTCTCGTCTCTTAACCCCGCCCCCTTGTTATCCTGATTCAGTCTTTATTGCTTCACCCATGTCACCTGTTATGTCTTGATTAGTCTCCTTATTTAATCCCCTTGTGTTTGCTGTCTTGTGTCGGTTCATTGCCAAATGTTACTTGTGAGTACCCTGTGAAAGTCTTGTCTTTGATAGTCATTGAAAGTCTAGTCTTTGTTAGTTTCTCTTGAAGTGTTGTTTGTTTTCTAGTGTTTTGTCAGTGTCGTTGTCTAGTAAGTCACCATAGTCCTGTCTTGTTTTGCCCCCTCGTGGGCTTTGTTTTCCCGGTTATTTGTTTAATAAATCGTGTTGCCTTGACTACTGTCTGCTATTGGGTTCATCCTTCCTCACCCACATAACAGAATGAACCGAACCCAGCAGACATTACGTCCTCTTATGTCAGGCATAACCTTGATGATCTTAAGGATTGGTGGCACAGGACCATCGCTGACTCTAAGAGGGGCAAACTCCCGATTCCCTCCCAGGGAGAGTTATCATTGTGTGAGTATGCCCGGGTCGCCAACGAGAGGAGGTTTTTCCTGCCTGATCACCTCCTAAACCGCTACCTCATTGCGGGTCTCAACTCTCCTCCACCCCTGGCTGAACGGGAGAGCCTGGTTTGCCATTCGTTCGCTGATGTGGTGGATTGTTTATCGAGGAGAGACTCCCGGGGGTCCATCTTGTCTTCACCACCAGTCAAGCTGCCAGTGATTCCGGAGGGTCGTGTCCTAGGCGTCGTTTCCCAGGGGAATCAAGCTGGTTCCACTCCCGTGACGTCATCCGGACCCGAAGGTCTACTCGGCAAACGAGAGAGACGGCTGTCGTGGGAGTCGACTTCGGAGTCCTCTTCCACTGAGACTGCAGTCCCTACTGTGCTTCCGCAACTGGTCACAAGCCCGGCTACGTCCTCTGCACCGCGACCCAGGAAGAAGAGGAAGAGGGGAGCCTCTTGTCCTCCGTCTCTGTCTTCCCCAGAGCCCGCTCCAGCGAGCGCCGTCCCAGAGCCCGCTCCAGCGAGCGCCGTCCCAGAGCCCGCTCCAGCGAGCGCCGATCCCAAGTCAGCTGCTGTGAGAGCTGCGGCCGATCAAGCTGCAGAAGCAGTCCTGCGATCGGTATCAGCTCGTCAAAGGATGCCTGTTGTCATTGCCGCTGAGGCTTTAGCTAATTATTTGTCAAGTCTTGTCAAAATCCTTGAACCTGTCTGTCCTGCCTTGTCCTCAACACCCGAGCCTGTCACGGTGAGCGCAGCACCCACGCATGTCTCCGTGAGCGCTGCACCTGGTCCTGTCCCTGTGAGCACAGCACTCGATCCGGTTCCTGAGAGCGCAGCCCCCACGCCTGCCACAGTGAGCGTCAGATCCACGCCTGGTCCTGTGAGCGCTGCTCCCGAGCCTGTCGCCGTGAGCGCTACACCCAGTCCTGCCCTGTCACCTGCCATGTCCCCCGTCAGAAGTCCCGTTACCTCATCCTCCGTGTCCTCTGTGTCCCCTGTGTCTGAGTCTGTTGCTGCAGCATCCCCGACTGTTTCCCCGTTCGTCCCGGTCTCCACCAGCCCCCGGACTGTTTCCCCGTTCGTCCCGGTCTCCACCAGCCCCCGGACTGTTTCCCCGTTCGTCCCTGTCTCCACCAGCCCCCGGACTGTTTCCCCGTTCGTCCCTGTCTCCACCAGCCCCCGGACTGTTTCCCCGTTTGTCCCTGTCGTCACTAGTCCCCGGACTGTTCCCCCTGTCACCACGAAACCCCGGACTGTTCCGCCCAAGTCTCGTCCTCGTGTGTCTTCCGCCAGACCTGCCCTGAGTTCTTGTCCTCAGCCCTCATCCCATGGACCCAAGACCCCCAGTCCTCCCATCCACCCTGGACCACCCCCCATGAACTCTGTGTTTCCTCCACCTCCTTTGCCTTGTATGTTGTTTTTGATGTTTCACCCTAACCCCGTTATTGTTTCTTCATGTATGCCGCTTTTAGTGTTTTCCATGTTTTGTTGGTTTTTGTCAATGTCTCGTTCCGTCTTGTCTTGTGCTTAGTGTCCCTTTGAGGAGCGTCTGGTAGCCGCTCCTTAAAGTGGGGGTTCTGTCATGATTCTGCCATCATGTTATTGATTATTCCTGGTCTTGTGGCAGGATCATGACAGAACCAATGTTTTGTGTACAAGCGCATGGCCAATTGTCATGGCCATGTGCTTGTGTTGTCTCGTCTCTTAACCCCGCCCCCTTGTTATCCTGATTCAGTCTTTATTGCTTCACCCATGTCACCTGTTATGTCTTGATTAGTCTCCTTATTTAATCCCCTTGTGTTTGCTTTCTTGTGTCGGTTCATTGCCAAATGTTACTTGTGAGTACCCTGTGAAAGTCTAGTCTTTGTTAGTTTCTCTTGAAGTGTTGTTTGTTTTCTAGTGTTTTGTCAGTGTCGTTGTCTAGTAAGTCACCGTAGTCCTGTCTTGTTTTGCCCCCTCGTGGGCTTTGTTTTCCCGGTTATTTGTTTAATAAATCGTGTTGCCTTGACTACTGTCTGCTATTGGGTTCATCCTTCCTCACCCACATAACAGTTGCATTCTACATGTTGTCACTTCTTCTTGAGTCTGACTCCTACAACCCAATTAGTGTATCATTGTCTCCATCATTGTCTGACTCCGGTTTGAACATAAAAGGCTAAAAGTTTTTTAAATTTTCAGTGCGTGTCTGTGTGAGGTAAAAGGACACAAACTGTTGAAGCTCCGCCTTCTGTGCGGGAGCTGCAGCTCATTTGCATTTAAAGGGACAGACTCAAATGGTGTGTTTTTACTTTCCCTCAAAAAGTGACAATTTTAACATGCTATACAAAAAAATCTGTAGGGTATTTTGAGCTAAAACTTCACATACACACTCTAGGAACATCAAAGACTTATTTTACATCTTGTGAAAAGAGCATTATACCACCCCTGTAATGTTTTTGAAAGAGGTCTTTTACCCTCACCAAGACTGCATTTATTTGATCAAAAATACATTAAAACTGTAATATTGTGAAATATTATTACTATTTTATATTTTAAAATGTAATTTATTACTGTGCTTGCACAATCTTCAGCATCTTTACTCCAGTCTTCAGTATCACATGTGCTCAAAAACAAGTGTGCTGCTTAATATTTTTGTGGAAATTTTTTGTGGAAATTTTGATCAATGTAATGCATCCTTGCTGAATAAAAGTATTTCTTTAAAAAATAAACTTTTGAACAATAGCGTGTGTATGCAAACTTTTTTAATCGTTTTTGAAAAATATTACTTACACCTGATGGGGTATGCCAATTGAATCATCTAGTCAGTTCTTTTTTTTTTGTTGCTGAAAATTGTATAAACATTTTTTATTTATTTTATTTTTAAGTATGAAGCTGACATGAAGAACTTGACCCTTTGAACCAGATTTATACATTTCATCATCATTATTTGTCATACATCCATTTGTCACAAACCCATGTTTCACAGTTATAATGGGATGAGTTCTTATCAGACCTGGTGTAGGCTACTATGGGCCTGAAAAGTGAGTAATAAATGATGATTTGTCAGATAAATGATTTGCATGGCATTACTCACTGAAAAGAGGGGGGTCTGGAATCTCCAATCCCTCCAGTTCGCTCCAAGGGTGGTGGTAGCTCTTTGTGGCTCTCTGTGCACTGAGATCCCCCATCCGAGTGTGTGCCTTCAGCCAACACCAACTACAGCCAAACACACACACACACACACAATTACTCACAAAGGCTTCAGAAAGAAACTCTCTAGACTAACTACTAGCCCTGCATAAATAAGTAGACCAGCAGAAGGAAGAGAAGAGAGTGCATTTGTTTGAGCAGACAGGAGTGTGAAAAAATGCAAGTCAGTTCACTTGGCGGGCTTCCTGGTAAAGGTCCTGGCAGCTATTTCAACATATTTCAAATCAGCAATAAAAAATGACCAAAATGGTATCATAAATTATGCAGTCTGCTTAAATCACACACAAAAACACAATTTTTCAGGTTGGAGAGTACCCATAATGCACAGTGAGGGTCGCACTGAATGAATACCCACATCTGACCAGAAGATAGCGCCTGCAGCTGAATCCATCCAGCCATCCAAATTCCTTGTTAATCGATTATTCCATTGTTTAAATAAGGGTTGTACATAGTTTCCATTACAGAGTTCAAGATTAATGTTTTCTTTACTACTGGAGCTGCCAGTTTGCTAAGTTTTAAAATGATTATTAAACTGCAAGCACAAACTTTGCAAACGCGGCAGCACTTCCGGTGCACTCAGTGTCCGAATTCCCTCACTGGTTTTCATTCACTCCTTCAAGTGGACTATATTAGTGGATTGATTTAGGGAATAGTGAATGAGGTTATTGGGGCGATTTCGAAAACAGCTTATGAGTGGTCCGACTCCTCTTCAATTAATCAAAAAGCCGTCTTATAATGTAGTACTGTGCTTTCGTGATCCAAATAATGGAGGGTAGATGTAGATACTCAAGGCTACTCATTAAAAAACACTCTATTGTTTATATTCTCTACAAAAAACATACAATGATAAAACTTTAGAGAACGGCAGAAATCCAGTACACTATGGTAATTAAAGCAGTGATCATGATATAGTACACTGAAGGTCTCCGTGTTTGGACACTCAGCAGGCGATGAAGCACATATTTTAGTGCTGCACAGCTCAATGTCATGTATCTCAGCATGTCTGTGCAACTCTCTGCAGCTGGAGGCTCGCTGGAGTCCACTAACCTGTATTTTGCACCTCACGCCAACACATGTAGATGTGTGTTTTAGAGCCGATAATCAGATTAATTATTATTCCTCCTCGGTTTTGCTGTCACTATCATAGGTAAATATTCAAACAATCGTGTGTTGTTGTCCTTATCCTATATCTGGTTTCCCAGCTTGGCCAGCTGAAATGTGTCTGTCTGTTTTTGATTCAGTAAAAAGAGCCACTCATAAGAGCCATTCATTCAGGAATCAGACTACACTGGCCACACTGTATTTATTTGCTTGACTAAAAAGAGATGGTTTATAAGTGTGATTTGTTTGGAAATCTAACTATACTGGTTGTACTATATGTTTTTGATTCACTAAAAAGAGCCAGTTCATAAGAGTCATTTGTTCAAGAATCGGAATACACTGGTCACACTGTTCTGTTTGGTTCACTAAAACAAACCAGTTCATAAGATTCATTAGTTCAGGAAAAAAGGATTTTTTTGAGAATCTAATTACACCGGTCATGCTCATTGTTTTTGATTCTGTAAATAAGAGCCAATTCATAGGATTCATTCACTTATCAGACTACACAGGTCATGCTTTTGGTTTAAATGGATGGTTCACCCCAAAAATGAAAATTCTGTCATTACTTACTCACCCTCATGTCGTTCCAAACCCATAAGATTTTCATTCATCTTCGGAACACAAATGATCTTTTTGATGCAATCTGAGAGCTTTCTGTCCCTCCATAGACAGCTATGCAACAAAAATTTGGGCGCTTCAAAAAGTTCATAAAGAGATCGTAAAACTAATCCATATGAATTGAGCGGTTTAGTCCAAATTTTCTGAAGAGACATCATAACTGATGTATGAGTTGCAGAATATTTATATGTGAGCTGTTTGGGAATCTAATTATACTAGTTGTCCAGTATGTTTTTGACTAACCAAATAGAGTCTGTAAATAGGAGTCATTTGTTTGGGAATCTAATGCCGCGTTCCAGGCAACCTGTAACCCGTGTTTTTTCAACTCGTAACTGGGAGTACATCGATCTAGTACGAATTCACAGGTGGGAAGTCACGGGTTTGACTGCCGTTCCAGTGCACTTTTACGGGTATAAGGTTGGAAAAACACGGGTTACAGGTTGCCTGGAACGATGTACTCCCAGTTACGAGTTGGAAAAACACGGGTTACAGGTTGCCTGGAACGCGGCATAACTACACTAATTGGGTTGTATGTTTTTGATTCACTAAAAACTGCCAGGTCATAATAGTATGAGTATTTGTACAGAAATTGGATTACCACTAAAAAGAAAACCACCTTAGGCCTGGGTTTTTTTTCAGCAGGGTTGATATATTTATGTTTTGCAATGTCACAATCTATCCAAGACAGAGAGGAGGGGACCATTCGTCTCACTTACCCAGGACACCACTCTGCCGTTGAAGCAGGGCAGCTTGGAGTTATCATCAGAGATTTCTTCTTTGACGACTCTGCAGGAAAAAACACAAACTGTTAGGGACTCTGTGAGACCAGCACCCAGGATTGCACATCAGTTCACGTCTATTTGCAAAAGCTGAGGCATACTGAAAGCATGTCACGCTCAAACAGCGGAATTTTCCACTTAGCTCTCAACTGCTGGCTGCTTATGATGAGAATGCTGAACGCCCCTGTTGACCGACTACTCTATTGAAAACTACTCCGTTTTAACAGGCCTCATTAGTACCTCGTGCACATTTCAGATTACCTACTAAAACTGCTGTTGCTGGACCGATAGAGTGGCTTAGTATAAATTTACATCTAATATTTTTCTAAATTGAGGGTATATATATATATATACTGTAAATATATTCAAGTGTGGGCACATTTATACGTGTGAAAG
This sequence comes from Rhinichthys klamathensis goyatoka, assembly GCF_029890125.1. Classification (NCBI taxonomy): domain Eukaryota; kingdom Metazoa; phylum Chordata; class Actinopteri; order Cypriniformes; family Leuciscidae; genus Rhinichthys; species Rhinichthys klamathensis. The sequence goes on along the minus strand of NW_026606571.1, from coordinate 2,389,031 downwards.
GTGTCAGGGCACAAGAGGTTATTAATAGAGTGAGTGAGTGTGTTAGCAGAGTGTCCATCCTAGGCTGTAAATTCCCTACATAAATACCACAGAGTTACCCTTTAACCCTCCCAGTCGAGGTTCAGCAGTCACACACCTGCTGGTCTCTTGTCACTGTGTGCAGGACTAGTACATAGGCTACACACAAACCACATGGGACTGACAAAACCACTAAAGGGAAGGCATGATTCACAGTCTGACTAAGCAGTAGGGATGCACAACATATCTTTGACCGTATTGGTAAAACGTCCATGAGATCATTAAAAAAAAAATTTAAAAAAAAAATTAAATATTCACATATGAATAACCACTAAAATTACACTGATTTCTCACAAGCCAACATGTAAAACACATGTTCATTCAGACCCCCATTGGTTCATTAAGTAAGTGAGTCTTACGTTGCGAGTTGACTCTGACTGATTCATAAGTGTCACTGATTCACTAAAGAGAGCAGACTCATAAAAGTCATTCGTTTATGAAACGGACTACATAGGCAACGCTGTGTTTTTGATTTAATAATAAGAGCTGGTTCAAAATATTATTTTGTTCAGGAATCAGACAATCGGTTGGGCTGCATTTGTTTGGTTCACTAAAAAAAGAACTGGTTCAAAAGAGTCATATGGTCAAGAATCAGACTACACTAGCCATGCTGTATGCTTTTGGTTTACTAAAAAGGGCAGGATCATAAAAGTCATGGGTCGTGGAAGTAGAGTGCTCGCCCGAGCCTGGACCCAGGTTACTTTTGAGCAATCTCAATTCAAACACACACGTGGTCTTATTTATGAATGACAGTGATTCTGCTATATCTATTAAACATTTGAAATTACGATCATACCTCACTTTCACACTGCAGCTGAGCCAGAGAGAGCAAATGTTAAGCTTCAAATAAAGATTGTATCTATTACATTGTTATGCCAGTAGGTAGCAACAAGTGATTGTTAAAATGTATTTGATATATAAATGAATCATTCATTCAAGAGATTTATTAAAAAATCCAATATGGTGTGAGCACCATGATGAAAATCATGAAAATCATTTGGTTCTGTTTTTTTTTTTCTCTGTTCCCAATTTTAGTAAGATCTCAAAGCTCCGCATCTGCAATCAAAAGTCACGTTTCAATAGGAACTCAAACATTTCTCATCAAATTCTTTAAATACCAAACAACAAGTATGCCAACAATTGTTTCATTTGTTTCTATTTCTCATAGGGACTTTTGAGACAAACATCTGAGAAATGTTTCAAATGCCAGGCCACGACTGTGAGGTATGACTGTGTAATTTAAGTTGTAGAACAAAACGGGAAAGTGTCTGAGTAGTAACATTAACCACAGACCTTATTTTAATCATAAATCGAACACAGCCACTCTAAAAACCCATTCGATGTTCCCGAGGGAACAAATTAGCCCTCCGCGTTTGCCTACTAACTGATGTCATGCCTGAACATCACTATATAGCATCTTTGCTTTTTTTGTCACTACTACATCCATAGCAGCTTGTCATTTTCTAATGATTTCTAACAATTTTAGAACTTTGTATCACATCACTTCTTACATTAATGTCTATTATAGTGCTTGTGTTGCAGCATTCCTTCAAATCCCCAATGTATTAAAGCATCTGCTAAACGAATAAATGTAGCCTAGATGTAATATCAGTAATTATATATCAACCATAACAAAAATATCAACATTGTGCAGTCCTAAAATGTGTTGACAGAGCGTTATGACTTGAGAAATTCCAGAAGTCTGACGCAATTATAACGTCTTCCTCTCTGCTCCTCCAGAACTTCCAGGTCACATGACCCACACGGCTGTGAGACTGAGGAGGTGAGTTGAACGGGACTGAAGGATGATGATAACATGCTTTTGTGGAAGGAGTTACAAAACAAGGAGAGTTTCTACAGCCTGTCCGAGCGCCCTGAGCCCAGCACAGGAAACTGGGGTGTAACTCTATCATGGGTAGGAAGTGTTTGTGTCCTCTCAAGAGGTCTTTACAATATACAGCAACATACAGCAAGGACAGTGGGGGTGGCCATAAGGAAGTGTGGTCTGTCCAAACTTGTAAGGGAAGGTAACGCCTTTGGTTACACACTGGTGTCCAAATCTGTTCTTAGGAGTAACGGTAATAATATTAGCTTAACACATACAAATAATTTGAAGCTATTTAACAAAGTTTCTTATAAGGACAGTTCTCTCAAACATTAAAAATCTGTCATTATTTGCTCACCCACATGTTGTTTCAAACCTGTATGACTTACTTCTTCTACACAAAAGATATTGCTTTTTTTGTCCACGCAATGAAAAGCCAATGTTGTTTGGGATGGACCCCACTGCAATAAATTGTATGGACATTTTTTTTTTTAAATCGGTGGACAGAAGAATGTCATACAGGTTTGGAAAAATATGAGGGTGATTAAATGATGACTACATATTAATTTGGGGGTGAACTATCCCTTTAAGCAAGCAATAAAATATTAAGAATCAGAATAAAACGACAAGATTTGCATTATCTGAAGGAAATGTGAGTGGTTCTAGCTCATGCTAGTATGCTATATATGGTTGCCAGAGCATTGCTTTGTAGTTACTAAGTTGTATGTAGTAAGAAAATATTAAACAAGCAGAAATATTAGAAAAACAAAAACTAATAAAAATGACAAAAGCACATCAAATTACTAAAACTTCAATTAAAAAGAAAACTGAACAAATAAAAAATATATATATTAAATACTATAATAGTGAAATAGTAAAACTATAATAGTAAAATAATACTGAAATGACACTGGTTGTATCAAGTCAGATTTCTTAGAAAAGAAACAAACTCTCCTCAAAAAGGTACAATTTAAGGTACAATTTAGGTCTGCACGATATAGGGAAAAAAAGGATATATTTTACAAATATAAAAAAAAATGTTTTTTTTTACAAATGCGACAAATATTGTGATATAAAAAAAATTCACCAGATGACATGAATAGCTCTATTTGGAAAGAAAGAATAATCATTCTAGAATAATTGGGGTGATTTTGTACAAAGATATAAATGGAATAAACAGTTCTTTATGTTTTTCAGGTAAGTCTAACAGTATTCAGGTTCAGAAATGTAATAATAAACATAAACAAACATAAAGTAATACTAGTCTTCACTGTATTAATTAAATATAATTCATATTTGTTAAAGCTACAAAAGTGATTTACTCTTTGTATATTGTTGTTTGATTAACATTAATGACACAGACAGCAGCAGGAATATTAGGCTACTGTCACGTTAAGACCGAATGTGCGGATCCAATATAAAGATACGCATCCGTTTTCTTTTTCAATTGTTTACGTTCATGTAAGCCATAAGCAACTGTGTTTACGAAGATACTCGCCGAGACGAGATGGGTATTTTGACACAATTTTGCGTATGTGTCCGTTTAAGCACAAATACATCATATGTAAACAAGAAATTGTTAACTAGAGCTAGGCTATTACTTTATTGCAGTTATGTTATCAATGCATGTGTGGATCATACCACAAAATAAATATATAAACAAACAAACAAATAAATCTCATGAGGGAGGATGCCCCGAGAGAGACCCCACTAAACGGTTCACACTTCAACCCCAATGTTCAAACCAAAATATGCTCTTGAATGTGACTATTACGGACACGCACATGGCGATATCAATGCTAAAACTATATATTGTGCAACCCTAGTATAATTCATGTTTCATAGCCCAAATAGCTTACTAAAAAGACTAAAACAGATGCAAACACCATTGATGACATCATCCCAGTGAGATCTAGCAGACGAAAATCAATATATGACCATCCATGCACATGCCCTCATTCAGATATCTAGGCCTTTTCTGACTAGCAACCACATGGTCATGATATCATTTATCTACTTCAGGGATTTCCTGTGTTGTGGGACTTCTCCATCTGTGAGCTGCGGCCCAGCTCAGTGCGATCCTATAACAAATAATCAGGGCTGAGACGCGAGCCATCCCAGTCCGATTCATGCCTGGCAATCATTCAGTGAGTGAGACCATGAGATTATTCACCTACAAGCTGTTAAGTACAGAGTGATATATCACTTCCAGTCAAACGCCAAACACATCCTTCCGCACAACACACGTGACAGCAGCGCTTTAAAAACTAAACACGACTGAAATCTTTCTGTGAAGTCAATGGGGGTCTGATAAATAATACATCAACCTGGCCTGACACCAAGGAATCCATTACCAGGTAACCATTAGTTAAAACACAAGAGCTTTGTATGCAACGTGTACTAAGCGAAGGAAATCCATCTGGAGCATTATTCCCAGTCTTCATTCATACGCTCCACTGATATCTTGTTACGCACATCAGATTCATTTAAGATTATGTTATCCAACAATCACACGCAGCAGCAGCAGCAGCGCAGCAGAGGTAACTGGCACAAATCGGCCCTCAGAGACATGGTGCTCAAAGCTTTGAGCAAAGGTTTACAGGGGTATTAACAGACTGTGGTGGATAATATCAGAATGTTGTTTATTATTACGGAGGACACACACAGTGGGGATCTATGGCAGTAATAGTGGGATTATCGATGTTTATGTTGGACGCTGTAGGGCCAGTTATGATGTGATAATAAGGGGTGTGTCTCTACACCATCCCAGAGTTCTTGGGTTCATTTCATCGCTGATCTGTGAATGTAAATGTTCACTAGCCCACATTACAGAGGCCTAAGACCATCTTTTGTGCATTTGAGATCTCACAAGACTTGTACTGGTTGCATTTCTTCCTGCTTCGTGAATGGTTGAAGAATGAACAATGCAAGGCTGTCTAAAAATAATGTTTGCCGCATTTAGCTGCGCACAAAATAAATCAACTCCCGCTGGGACGCATTTATGGTTCTGAAATGTGTCCAGATCTAAGTTTGTAGTCGGCATGCTGAAACTCAAAGTATCCTATTTGCACTGTAAAAAAAAACTTTGAAATTTCACGTTTAATTCCACTTGCTGTGATTATTTGTGAAATTTCCTAGAAATTTCTTAAGTGAAAACTGTTCCAATTTGTTTGTTAGTGTGTAGGTCCAAGTTTGCTACTCCACATTTTAACATAAAGTAGCTATGGAGAACTAGCAGTCTGGCTCTGAAGGTCAAGCGCTGTTTGTTCTCGCAATCTGCTTCACAGTCACCAGGGTCAACTGAGCGCTCAGTGCTAGGTGTGACAGGAAAGCAACACTGTTAGTAAACTATCCTATGTTAACAGGAAAAGCAAGTTTTTTGGAAGGTCATGCTAGAACACCAACATCATGCGTTGTGGTGCATAAGGGAATTTAAAAGCGTCTGATGAAGGTGGAAGATCAATAGCCTCAGCTTTAAAGAGGCCTTAATACAAATAACCACATTCTCTTTTGCACTGGAGCATCTCCATCCAAGACACATCATCACTAAACATCTGTGCCTGTTTGTGTGTGTCTTTTAAGATCAAATGAGACAGTCATCTCTGAACCTAAATTAGAGATCCAGAATCTGGATTCCAGATACGCCTTATAACATGACATGCAAAGCCTAGATCAAATCCATCTATCCATCCATGACATTACACATGTAAGCAGATATTAGCTGAACACTCTTTAAAATAAACAGGAATACCATTCACAAACCTTTTTTAATTCATAATGTGCTGTATTTTTTTTAACAAAACAGGATATTCAGGGAGAAGAAAAAATGTAGGGCGGAACTTGGATCGTGATAAATAGATGATTGGATCGTGATAAGTAGATTTTACATATTGAATGAAACCAAACCAAATGTTTGCTAAGATAATGATACACAGCTGTTTGGCTACTGGTTAACATTATGCCTCTCTAGTCATTTCAGAAGGAGTTATAAAAACAAACCTTTTTTGGGCAGCAATGAATCATTTGAAATAAACACAAAAATGTGCAATAAGATTGTTGCAATGTTTTACACTAGCCTTAATGATAACAAAGCATTGTTTTCCAGCTGATGAACAATAAAAACATTGACAAATCAGAATCCACCTGATTTTAAAGACCTTGAGCATTTAAAGCAACAGACATAACTTATAATAAATAGAACTTTATCATGTGTTGGTGTGGACGCTAATATAGTTATCGTAATAGTTATTTTTCAACTACAACGGGCCTTTATTCAGTTCAACTGACTTAAGAACAATAATTTAAAAGTAACTCAAGTAACTCAACATACTTAGCCAGAAGACTGTTTATGGCAACATAAAATAAAATTATAGGTACTATATAGGTACCAGCAGCAACCATAATTTAAAAAAAAACTCAAATGCCACCCAGAATTTATTGTGTTTGTATCTATTGAGAAATGAATTGCTTGTAATTATGCACGTGTATTGCTATTATAATTACATTTAATAGCATGTAATATGTATAACAGACTGTTTCTGTTAAATAATAATTTCTGTTAGAATAAACTTATTTAATTGTACTACAGCTTCAATAATGGTAGAATATAACCTACTCAAAACACTAGTTGACCTATTGTAAACGAATATGAACACTTCTCAAATCTGACTCGATTTCAAAATGAACAATGTTTAACAATTACAGAATAATAGAAAGCTGAAATGATAGCTGCTCGTATTATCTGCAGCCTGTTTGCCATTTGGAAATATTAGGCAACTAATCCATATTCATGTTGGGTGACACTGACAAATTAGAAAGTGACAGTTATGCCTGACAGCTGCGGGTTCCCTGCAGTCTCTCACTTCCCCTCAACTAACCTTAGTGGTGATTTTGAAGTGACAGAAAATGACTGAAATTCTGCTATACTAATTTAGTTTGCAGTCTGAACAAATTAGGACCTGTGAGATGTTCAGTGGATTTCAAGATTAAGTTTGATGTCTTTCTTTGATCTGGTCAGTGTACGAACACACATACCTGTCTAACATGGCAGTAATTTTAATTAACGTAATTCTCCCCTCTGGGTGAGCGTGTTTGTTTTAGTCATAAAAGGTGCTGTTACCTTTAAAAGATCAGACTGACTTTGTCATGTCATGTTCAGATTTTCTATGACGATGCCTCTGATGGCCAGGCCTTAACTTCAAAAGATTCAAACTCGAGAGAAACCAGAGCACAAGTCACTGTCAAAAGGAGTTACATCACAAGACACTGTATTAAGAAAACACGATATATTTGCACCATGTGGACAACTTGAAGCATGCGACTGGAGTTGACAAAATTAGCTCTGTTGCAGTGCATGTGTGGTGCTGTGGCAAGCCATTGAACATTTATTCATGAAAACTAACTAGTATTTATTATGTTACTAGTACTTATTTTAAAATCACTGGTAAGTAATCAAATCGTTACTGGTATATTTTTCTATTTCACTAATAATAGATACTTGTACTTCAACTGTGACTAACTTAAATCACAGTCTAACTAACACAGACTAAGTTAGTTAGTCTAACTAACTAACTTAAATATTAATAGGGCTTTTTGCTACTAGTCATCTTATGTAAATAGCAACTATATTATATTTACACTATGTAAAAATAGCAGTATTTTCTTTGCAATAAGTGTAAATAGTAGTTACTAGTTAGATGCTATTTATACTTATAAATAGTGGCAGATACTATTCGTTTCTCAGTGTTGTTGTACATTAAACATATGCAATAATAACTGAGTGTAAATTATTATATTTATTTAAATGATTAAATGGATGCCGCTTTATTGGGTCAATAAAGCCCTCCCTACACCTAACCCTAACCAATAAACATTTTATTATTAAACACAAGTTAGACACTTTAGTACAACTTTTCGAATATTTTCTTCATTATTGAAAATAAATGCCTTTTCCAATCTGATATGTGATAGTAGAACAGTTTGGCAAAAGGTGGCCGGATACGAACACGGGTCAATTTGCGTAAAAATTTTCTGCCACTCGCCTTACCTACATTATTGCTGTTGACGTCTTCCATAATTTTGTCAGGGCCAACCAGATTTCAGTGGGCGGAGTTACTGTAAATAGCATCTGCCAACAAGGTGGGCTATTTACACTTAGTTTAAATAGACACTCCATTTGTTAAGTGACAAATGAATAGTTACTAGTCACTATATTAGGATAATTTATTAAGTAAAGGCATAAGTAGTGTGTAGGCTAATAATTACAAGTGACTGATTTAGGGGTGTCGCAATATACCGGTATTGACGATAATCGTGATATTCAAAGCTTGAAATATCGACATCGTGTTAATTTAGAGTGTGGCAATATACCGGTATTGGCGATAACCACGATGTTTAAAATGAATAGGACTTTTATGATAACATGACACGTATACTCCAGCGCCAGTTGAGGGAATGCATTAACGTCACTTCCCCGCCGGAACACGCCCCCCTCAGCGGGACTGAGTGGCAGAAGAGCTGCTGCGTGACTGGAGTTAATAGGGGAAACTGCGGAAACGAGAGTAAAACAAACGATGGTTGGACTCGATATAAGTGTTCCTTACAATTTAGGCCTACCAAAGATCCAGTGATCCATGGATATTGACACGCAGCCATTGTGTTTCCTGACATTTAACTTATATGTGCCTGATTTCGACGCTGGGGAAATACGTGAACGCTTTATATAAATACAATATAGGTAGGTCTAAATCCAGGTGATCACTCATATCAATGTTATATATAGGCTATAATCATATCGTCCAACCCTAAAACTAGTAGCCTATATTTTTTTTGTCATGACAACGCATGTGGTCATGTAAACACGGAAACCTGTTTTCTTTTATCGGAGTAGGGTCATAACCGGCTTAAGCATAAACCGGTCGACACGGGTAACGTTAGTTTTTTGCCTCATCAACCGACAAAACAAATGAAATACTCAAGTTTAAATGAAATACTCAGAGTCAGATACGCAAATGATTGTTTTGTCGTCACACAGCCTAAGGGTCATGGCCTGATTTATTAATAAAGTCATGTAAACACGGTTTACTTGTGTTGTCATGGTTACTGGTTTGCATGTAAACGGGCTCAATGATAACTGCAAATCCACTTTTCTCTGCCTGGAGTCAAGTTGTTTCTATGAATTGCATCGATCCATTTTCTTCTCTGTTCTGTAGCTTTTGGCAGTCTGTAAAAATATACCTCAGATTTCTTGTGAAATGTAGTTGTACAGTCAATCGCAAAGCTCTTTCCCATTTTAGATGTGTTTTTTGTGTTTTTCACGGCATTCACGCTGAAAACCAATGCTGCCGCTCAGTCTTTCTGCCACTCAGTGTGCGTGACCGCAATCACTCCAGCTGACGGTGACGTCATACGCATTCCCTCTATTGCACCCGCTGACATCAAATGAAAAGAAGACGCAGCGCGCGCCCGCGCAGCCACTCTGGTATGGGAGTTCTTCGGCTTCAAAGAAAACAGCACTTTAAAGGGGGTCGCACACCGGACGAGAAGCGCAGAGAATTCTTTAAAATTCGAACACATTATTTTCTAGGAGTTTACACACACCACCGGCGTCTGTCCGCGACGCACAGCAATGGCTCGGATTTTCAGGTGAGATTCTCAAATCATTCAGTAAACGGATGCGCTCTGACTGAGGTAAAGTGTTCAGACTGCAGACTTAGCAACGATTGTATTTAATTGTACAGTACAATCATAACATAGTACAGACATGATCTTAATTTCATAATGTCCTTAAACATAACAATATTGCTGGCCATGAACTGAGAAAGTGCGCGTCAGGTGTGCTGCACGCGGCGCGGGGCGGAGCTGCGCTTCTCGTCCGGTGTGCGACCCCCCTTAAGCCCAATCTGCAGAATGTGTAGCCACCAATCTTTTTACCCATCTCCGTGTCCATCACCCTGCGGATTACGCTATTTTACAGAGAGTAAATTGCGATTATTTTACTAGTCATGGAATGGGAAATGTGACATTAACCTGTTAACAGCGGGTTTTTGTTTTCATATGTTTAAATAAAGGGTGATTATTAAGTACCCCGTTTTCTTTACTCGTCTTATTTTTGTATTTGCACTTGATTTGTTTTGTTCAAATCTGCATGACTTGCACCGGCGCAACAATAGGTTTAAGAGCTTTTCAGTTCTTCAGGAAACATTCAGACAGTGTTTCGCTCCAGTTTGAAACCAAATATACTTCACATGCTTGTCTTACTTCACAAAAATATGCATTCAAATATAAGAACGCAAGAAGTAAAAATGCAAAAAAAGAAAAATTAAATAAACAAAGTAAAAATTAATTTGACTGATTTGACATTTTTCCCCCCAAGGTTTCTATAGATATCGCGATATATCGATATCGTGAATTATTTTGGCCAAAATAACCGTGGTGTGAAAAATCTAACATCGTGACAGCCCTATGAAATACTAATCACTGGGCCTACTTGTATCCAATAAATATTAAAATTGAAAAGATACTAGACAATATTGGATTACTTATAGTAGCCTAATTAAATACGGTAGGCTACTTTTAACAATGAAAATGCTATAAGGATGCTGGCTTCAAGTGCACAAAGAATTATATTGTGAACAGTAAAGCCAAATAACTACACCTCAGTTCAAAATGAATGATTTTAATTTCTATCATAGTATCACAGAATTCATCCATACCACCATACATAATATTATTTATATTGCAGATCAATATTCCTGCCATGTTTCAAATCGACAAGCCCCTTGCAATGTTTCAACTCAGCAGCTCGTGTATCATGTAGAATTCAGAGTTTTCCACTTGTAAATACAACTTTACTTTGTAGTCCTGTGATCGAAACTCTTACGATATTTCCGACTCCACTAGAAGGGCACATAAATGCTATAGCGGCTTGCCACAGTGGTGGTGGGTTCTGACTTCTGAGTCGAGCACACGCACCCGCGCAGGAACGCGCACTTTAGAACATGGGTTCAAAGCAGGTGCCAGCAGCAACAATGTAACAACGTCACAACGAAAAAACAAACGTTCTAAACGCTTTCCAGGTTTGACAGCGTCTATAAGGCATGTGGCTGCCAAAATCCTGTGTCGATGATGGGTGTGATCGTGGTTGTTGAATAGGCAACGAACACACACAACAATATGAGCAAATCATAATTCCACCTACTTACCCGAAATCCTGATCCATAGATTTGAAAAAGAATTTATAACTGTTGACCGGACGGTTATTAAGGACATTTTTAAAATCCGCCAACGTGACTTTTTCCGGAGAAACCGTCAGTTTCACTAAATAAGGGGTTTCTTCTTCGTCGATATGGTATATAATTTTGGTCTCCGCCATGAGTAGGCTTATATGGGTAGGACAATCATTGACAGAAGAAGGAGCAAGGGTAGCAGCAGCGCGATACAAAATATATTTGTACACTATAACTCGTCAAGTGTCATATATGCGTTATAAGGCGACATTGCTGGTTGCCGGTTTCACGTAGGCAAACAAAAATCCTGGTCTTGGACGGAGCGAGCGGTTCCAGACATTATCGAAGCTTGCGTGTCTCTATCACGGCGTCAATGTTTCTCTCTGATCGCCAGTAAAACAGGAAGGGACGGTTCACATCCCCATGAGCTGGAGTTCAGGATATTTTACCATTTCAGGTTTCTAGTGGAGGTAGGCTGCTCTCTAGCGGCAGTCAGAGTCCGTGACAGACAAACCACCGAGCTGCTGTGGCTCTGCTAAACCAACAGCTGTTAAAACACTGAACCCCGGTTTCACATCACAGACTAGGCTTGAGCTAGTCCCAGACTAAAATGCATTTTTTTAACTGAAAGCAACTTGCACTGGCATATTGTCTCAAGATGCACACTAGTAAAGATTTTTTCTAAGGCACGTTCATTAAAGCTATGCCCTGATTGAATAGGCTCCGGTCTAATCCTGGCTTAATCTAAGCCCTGTCTGTGAAACCAGGCCTGTATCTCATAGTTCTTACATATAAGTTTAGGCTATACAACGCTTCGTTTTCAAACGCTTTAGGAAACAAAATTGTTGTCTGTATGGGACGGTACACTGACAATAAAGACCTACGGTCATCGTTGTTATAGATTTAGATATCAGGCACCAAAGAAATGTTTGTTTGTTTATTTATTTATTATTGAGAGCCAAGCAAATTGTACAAACAAGAATACGTGAGGGGTTTCTAGAGAAAAGAAAGAAAAAAAAAACTAATATGTATAATGTTTAGTTGCTATTCAGCAGGTGCATAATTTGCATAGATTGTACGTTTTTTTCTTTTTCATATTGTTCCCAAATATGTCTTAATGTAAATTGTTCAAACATAGGCATTTTCCATTCCATTTGACTTTATGAATAGAATAACAAGCAATTTTATTAATTAAATCAAATATAAATATTTGAATTTCCACCTGATGAGAAACACCTTATCATCACATCAGTTTCTAAAACTAACAATCGTCAGAACATTCCCAAAATGAATTAGACTTTTTATTTTATTTATTTTATTTTTATTTCATTACAAATTTAATACTGTATTTGAATAGAACATAGAAATATAAAAATGAATTAAAAGAGCATAAAATAAATATATAACTATTACAATTTTAGATTATATTTCTATAAATATATGATCTTCTGAGAATGGTGATTAAGCCTCTTTTCGCTAACCATTTATTGGAAAAGGTAAAAAAGGAAACTTTTGAACCCTGTATGAAAGTGCCAAAGCCACAACAACATCTAATACTACAATCAATATACAATATACAGTATATTTACATTTAATATGCCACATTAATAAATGCCAAAGAAGCAGGCCTAAATAAAAGAAGTCTCCATTAATGCAGGAAAAAGGAGCAGTTAATAATGAACACTATTATCAGTAACACTTTATAAGGTTCGTTAGTCAACTACCTTACTTAACATGAACTAAGAATGAACAATACATCTTCAGCATTTATTAATCTTAGTTAATATTAATTTCAACATTTACTAATACGTTATTAAAATCAAAGGTTGTATTGTTAACATAAATTAATGCACTGTGAACTAACATGAACAAACAATGAATAGCTGTATTTTTATTAACTAACACTAACAAAGATTAACAAATACTGTATCAAATGTATTGCTCATTGTTAGTTCATGTTAGTTACTTATTGTAAAGTGTTACCGTATTATCTAATATTTTGGCCAATTTATTGCATGTTGTTTGCAGCCGCCAACTCACAGCACGTCCTTATAAAGAGAACATGCTCATAAGACAGAAAAGTGCAATGAAACTACACAAAAGTACAATGTTCTGTAGTTTTGTGAGCATGAAAGTATCTCCAGTTTCAGACATTTGGGTCGTTATATATTTTTAACAGCAGGGGGCAGCTCTGTCCTTCCTGTATTCCTGAAGTTATTTGGTGATTGTTTAGGAAACGCATACAAAACATGGCAGGCCTGCCAAAAGTGATACAAACACCAGGCCCGAGTCTGAGTAAAATAGAATGAAAGAATCTGGCTGAACTCAATACTCACATTCTACAACTCACACTTTGCCCACTGCACATGACAATTACATTGAGTTTACTGTACGTATTGAACCTGTGGGGTGCAGTATTCTGATTGGCTGTGTCAATCAAATCAAGATTTAATCAATCAAAACATCTTTTTGCAAGGGACATTCGTTCCTCTTTGCTCAGTTTGTACATAAATATTTGCCTCCTGTAATGCACTTCTCAAAATGTACACACTAAATAATTGCAGTCAAATTGCTGTGTTCCACAATTATGGGTTAGAGCAAAGATTTTCATTACAAGTATATTCAAACACTGGATTTTTGGATAACATTCTATAAATGTAAAACCTACAGTATACTGTATATTATTAGTAGTAGTATAAATAATTGCATAGTTTTATTTAACATAAGTTACATAAGGCTGGTAAATCAAAAGTTTTTACAAAATACTGATATGATATCAGTTAAGTTAAGGTGAGATTAAAATAGTAACAGTGGATCTTAACATTTATTCCTGGGCACTTTGACAAAAAGATAAGGGAGATAATGTAGCTATAGAAAGATTGAATCTTAATTACACAAAATATTTCAGAATAAACTTTATTATATTTGTACATTGGTCCTCTATACAAACATGATCATGTACTGCCACTTTAAAGATAAATGTACACTCCAGATCATTTGAAAACTACTGCATAAATGCTTCATACCCTATGTAAATGAGAATTACTGACCAAGGAAATAGGAAAAATGGTGACGAAAAATGCTCATATTGCATTAACTGTAATAAACTGCAACTTTGTCCTCTACATAATGCCGTGAAACAAAGAATGAAAAAAGATAATGGACCAAAGAAGTCCTGGTCAATAGGACTCAAAATTCCTCAGAAAAGTAACATATAGATACACATCAGCATAGCACAAACAATACATTTAATTGACTTTGAGGTTCACTTGTGCACCATCTTTGACTATTTAGACCTGAAGCCACAGCTATTTGTTTGCTTCCTGAGTTTTATAAGTGATTTCTATTCAGATTCAGACACTTACAGTGGTTTCTACCACACAAACTTTTAGAGTACCACCAAATGCTGAATTCAGCAAATTGTCTTAACTTTAATTCAATGGATTACCATTGTGAAACCATTATGGCACACTGCGGTTATGATAAGAAAATGATTTCACTTAAATTGACTTACCAATATCAACTGAATTTGAGTATTATAAGATCATGTAAGCATTAATTATGATGTAGAAAGACAGTAATTCCATTCTTGTTCTCAATGTAAATGTAAAATCCTTGAATCTCTTTTCAATCAGTATACTCTGGACCAGCCAGCAGCTCAATAAGAATCACTTCCATGACATTCTCTCCATTTCTTTGGGAGAGAGAGAGGAAGAAAGAGAAAGTTTGTGTAAATACATCACAATTCATCTGTCCGGAATGAGACTGACTAATTGAGACCACATTACCTCTGTTGAGATCAATAACTTTTGAAGAGGGATAGTTGTTTGCCTCTGCCCTTCCTTTCATTATGTTGTTCTTGTAGTCTAAAGAAGAAAAAAACAAGGATTTCATCAATAAAAGCTGATGTAAATATGAAGATATTATGAAAAAGTGTGATAAATCAGACTTATTAATACAGCATGTGTATGTCAGATGTGGGACACTCGGCTCTAAAAAAAAGGATATTTCACTGTAAAATCCCTTTTTTTAAAACAATAATCAACCAATTAAAAAAGTCTAATGTCAATTGTTACACCCCGTCTAGGGGAAAAGGGGCAACATGAAAGAGTCAACGAAAAGCGAGGAATTGGAACAAAAGTTATTTATTTTTCTTAATTTGGGACTTACGATTCAGGAGCTGACAAAGCCAAAATAACAAACAAAACAACCTTAAATTTAAACCTCTTTCCTAAACCCTAACCCAAAAGAAAAGAAAAATGAAGATACAATCAATAAACCTATCTCCCTAACCAAAAACAGAGAAAACAGTTTACAATAAAGAAAATAATGGCGTCGAGCTCCCTACTTTCCCAAAAATCAATCAGTATTTACAATATATACAGCCAGGCAAACAAACTGAAAAGGGCAGTCCAAATCAGTGTCGGTAAACAGGCAAAGGGTCAAATATACCAATGAGGATATACAGATACAAACAGCTTTCAAAAAAAATAAACAAACAGTACTCACAGTCTCAATACTCTTAACAGTCTCAAATCACAAACTTTCTCTTTCAAATCAAACAAACAAACAAAAAGCTACTCAGTCTCAAAACTCTTAACATTCAAATCACAAACTCTCTCTCTGCTCAAAACACAATATCTCCCGACTTCCTGTAAAGGAAGTGATGTCTCTTTTTAAAACAAGCTGCACCAATCAGGATCGAGCAGCAATCATCGTGCAGGAACCAATCAGATGGGCGTTCCAATCATCCTGCAGGAACCAATCAGATGACGTTCCTAAACAGACACACTGAGAGACTGACAAAACAACAGAGATAACAAAATACAAACCATAGGGTCGTAACACCCCCACACATATGAGTAAACATGGTTACAAGTTTACAAATGACATCTGGACAAAGAGTCTGCAATTACATTTTCAACACCTTTCTTATACTTAATGTGCAAATTAAAACTTTGACAAATGAGTGCCCAACGCATAAGTCTCTGGTTTTTATTACACATACGCTGCAAAAAGACAAGTGGATTATGATCTGTGAATACTGTTTGTTTATTTGTTTTGAAAGCTGTTTGTATCTGAATATCCTCATTGGTATATTTGACCCTTTGCCTGTTTACCGACACTGATTTGGACTGCCCTTTTCAGTTTGTTTGCCTGGCTGTATATATTGTAAATACTGATTGATTTTTGGGAAAGTAGGGAGCTCGACGCCATTATTTTCTTTTTGTTACGACCATAGGGTCGTAACACAATGTAGTCATTGTTCTTGAGAATATTGAAAAATATGTTTCTTGCAGAAACACCAGATCACATTCCCCTAGATTTTACAGAGTAACTGTTATGGTGATTTTGCAAGTATTAGAAGAAAAAAAAAGACGATTTCTAAATGTTCTACTACGGCTTTAAAGGGATAGTTCACCCAAAAAAGTTGATGGGCCCCATTGACTTCCATAGTATTTTTCTACTATGGAAGTCAATGGGGCTCATCAACTGTTTGGTTACCCATATTCATCAAAATATCTTCTTTTGTATTCAGCAGATTCATACAGATTTGAAACAACTTGAGGGTGAGTAAATGATGACAGAATTTTTATTTTTGGGTAAACTATCCCTTTAAGTAAAACAGTTTGAAAAATGATGGAAAAAATGAGGTTGTGCTTACCCAGTCGCAAGTCTTCCTGATTGTAGGGTTGCAGTTCTGTGGCATCGAGCTCAATGGACGTCCTGCGACCACTTCCAAGTAAAACAAACGTTATGCGTTTCATGTATTAGCAAGTGTAAAATGATTATTGTGGGTCTTACTTTAATCAAAAACACTGGAGAGGTTTAATAGTCTATTTTCAATTCTTACCGCTCAGACCTTCGAACCTCAAACTCAAGCCCTGAAACAGATATTACATCAAAGGTCAAAAGAAATTTCAGTAAGATCCAAGCCTATAATCTCTAAGGTATTAATTTTATTCAGGCAGTTTGCAGTTTGACTAAAAAGCCACATTGGTTTCTTTTTCTTGTTTATAAAATTTTCCACATGACCCTACCTTTCTTTCTGCAGTGCCTCGTGGTCATAATGATGCCAATGAGCATTAAGAGAAGCAGCAGGAAGATTGCCAAGATGTAGCCCACTTGGTGCAGGAGATGAGTTTGATTCTCAGGCAGGATTACATTGAGGACGTGAGGTGCTTCCACCATGTTTGTAACTGCTTACCAGGGACAAAATGGGAACATGAGAGGACCAGATGTATGAGAACTCTTAAATATCTGATATTAAAACACTTCATTATTTTATCCTGTACTAAGAGCCAAGAAACAAAGCAGAAAAGCCTAAATTACTTGTTTGTTTTTCCCTTTTCACCCAGGCTTAGCAGGCGAGAAGGGAGAAGGACAAGGTTTCATGTGAATGGCCAAAACAGGCATAATGAGTTCCAGACCTGATGTCATGCTGCAGCAATGGAGAAAAAAAACACAAACCACCAGAACAGAAAGCGATAGTGCAGGCGGAGAGAAATACCACCACTTCATGGTCAGTCTGTCTGGAGACATTTTCCATTTATTTAGTGCCCCACAACAACAGGGAGAATTTAGATGTATCTGCCACGGTCTCTGGGATTGCATGTCAGTAGTGCTCTTAAGACCAAATAAAGCAAACAAGCTCATTGGATACTGTTGTTTGTGTGTTACATAGTATTGGGAATCTTGTTTTTGGCTTAAAGGGTTAGTTCACCCAAAAATGAAAATTATCATATAATTCTAGGTGTGTATGAATTTCTTCTTTCAGCCAAACACAATCGTAGTTGTATAAAGAAATATCCTGGCCAAAATATAGCCCAAAAAAGTGCATCCATCCATCATAAAAGTAATCTAAAAGGCTCCAGGGGGTTAATAAAGGCCTTCTGAAATGATGCGTATTTGTAAGAAAAAAATCCATAATCATAACTTTATAAACTGTGATCAATAGCTTTCGGTAACATCCGTCCGCGCGTTCACGAGAGAGTCGAGTTCCAGCGTATGACGTGGGATATAGGAGTAGTCGACTCTCGCGCTTCAACAAACTCAAGCTCCTCCGATATTTCTCTTTAAAAATTCTCATTTCAGACTTCTAATTCGTGACCAGTATTTTGTTTTGCTCTATCCTCTGCGCTTTTGTGTTCGTCAATACATCATGCGTGGGGTCAGAGTTCCCTCTTCGGACGGAACTAGACTCGCGTACGGAAGCCAGTGATTCTAGTTTATAAAGTTATAAATATGGATATTTTTCTTACAAAACGCATCACATCAGATGGCCTTTATTAACTCAATGAAGCAGTATGGATTACTTTTAAGATGGATGGATGTTCTTTTTTGGGCTTTAAAATCTCAGTTACTATTCACTCCCATTATAAGGCTTGAAAGAACCAGTATATATTTTTTGTTCAAAACTCCGATTGTGTTTGGCTAAAAGAAAAAAGTCATATACACCTAGGATTGCTTGAGGGTGAGTAAATTATGGGATAGTTTTAATTTTTGGGTGAACTATCCCTTTAACAACACAAAAAAACATGTTTACCCCAAAACTAACAGACATTATGATTACTTCATGAGTCAGTATGTCTCATTGGAATGAGCAATGAGGAATTCAATGACATGCTAAGACTGGTCATAATTGTGTAAAACTGAAGTGTTTAACATTTAAAAACACAGAAGACTGACAAATCAGAGACTGACATTTTGTACATTATTTATAGGACAGCCAAAAAGAACAACAAAAAGTGGGGAGAAGTGGGATTGGGATACAACATAAGCAAGATTCAAAAGCTGCATTCCAACTTCTAAGCCCCAGAATGCATCACAGCAGTGTGACATTGGCTATCCCAATCCTTCGAATGCGGCCTACAAATGCGTTCTTCGTTTACAGGGCCCCGAAAGATAAACGAGTGGATCCTTCACAGCCTAGCCTTTCCCCAAAGTCATCACAGTTAAATTGCTACATGTGCACCAACCTCTAGATTACAGCTACAGCTTTTTAACGATTTTGGTAAGGTTAAAAAAAATATATTTTACGTCCTTAAAAAAAATGCAATATTTAATTTAATTTATTTTAATTGCTTATAATTATATATTCAATATTTAAAGGTATTTCACAAATGTTAAGTGAAATAAATAAAAAAAACTGACAAGTTAAAATCTTGTAAAATTATTGATATTTAATCTTTAAATATTGTCTTTAGTTAAAAAAATACATAGCAAAATATGAACATTTGGTAATATTTACAAATATGTATATACATATATATCACATTTAAGAATTACCAGAAGGTTAAATTCAGGCAATACACTAAATCTATAAGATAGATGACTGGCATCTTTTTCTACTTAAAGTGGACTGGGGAATTTTTTTTTCACACTTTACAGACATAAGAAGATGTAATTCTAACACGGACCATTCCGCCTTTATGCTTTCATGTTACATCGGGCCAGATGTTGTACAGATGTGGCTTTTCATGTCAGGAAAAAAGCCCATTGCCAATACAAGATGGGGAATATTGTCTGAGCAATGATGGTAAAATCTGCAAACCCCAGCAGAAAGCAAGACGTTGCTGTGACCTTTTGTGGGGCTGTAATAGTTTATAAAGTGAGCTCAGCCATTGCTTAGCAGAGGAAATATGAAGCAGTCTTTCAATAAATCCTCCCCCACCTCCTACATTTCTGTTAAAAACATTCACTCGTACAAACTCATGTAGTTTTGTAACACAAGCGGCAGGGACAGAGCCAAAATGACTGGAGTGAGTCGATCTGAACAAAGACTAAAGGACAAAGCCATTTTAAATAGCTCAAAAAAGAAGAAAAAAAAACAGAGAAAGAGAGATGGAGAGATCGCAGACTGCAGACTGGAGAAGACCAAGCAGCAAAAAGTAAACAGAGAGAAAAGGGGAGGAAGTAAATATAGCCCAGTTCTCAAGCAACATTCCTCCCCCAACCCCAAATCTGCATGTAAAGGGAGGAGCAATGGAGCTGATTAGGAGAACCCAGACATACATGTGGAAAGCATACAAGCAAGGAAAAGGAAAAGTGCTTTGTTTCTAAATGAATTTTCTTTAATTCCTTGATCTGGCATGCAACACAAAAGGAAATGATGCACAATTTTTTTAGAGAATCATCATGCAACCAGATCCATGCAACCATACAACTTCTGTCCATAATGACCAAAAACAGAGGGAAAAAACACATAAAAGTGATCCATTCAATATGTGCATTATATTCCTGCCCAAAATATAAGTCCTTCTTCACTGATAAATAATCACCTCAAATCTAGGTTTCTTCCAGATCCAAAAATGGTCTGTCAACATCATAGACACCAAAATGGCATTGGTTCAAAGCTATCGTATGACTTCAGAAAGACTTGGAATATACTGCACAATTTGTATAGACTACTTTTATGGTGATGTTTATTGGATCTTGACAACCCTTGGTCACTTTAATGGCAACAGCTGCATCACAATTCTTCAAAGACTAATAAATTAAAATAATTTACACCATACCGGTTTGGAACAAAATTAGAGTAAATAATGACAATTTAAAATAAAAAATAAAAATTTGTTGATATTTGAAACAATCTAAGATGCAACAAATAAAATGCTTCAATCACATAAAAATATTCTCTTACTTGGGGCATCAGCAGGAAGGACAGGATGCGAAGGAGTTTTCGGTGCTTCAGTAGAGGAGCGCGCAGGAGGCAAGGGCTGGATAGAAGGCCCGACGATCACCCTGAAGATTCGTCTTTCATGTAGGCCGCAATAGTGATGGTGAAGGTGGCAGGAATACAGGCCTTTATCAGAGGGCTGAATGTTGTGGACGCTCAGGGAGAAATCCCCAATGGAGAAGGCATCAGTTGAGATGTTCATCTTATTCCGGAGAAAGAGCGGCCCGTACTGCCGGTTTTCTCCAGAGGCATACATGTCGACGAGGCGGTCTGCTCGGTCACGGGTGACTCCAGGAGCCTGCCAGTCCCAGTGGACCACCTGCTGCTGGCCCTCGTCCCTCTGACTGTCCGTCCACAATTGTCTGCGGTTCACACACGGAAGCACTACACTCTTCCCCACCAGAACCACGAGCACGGATTTCTCGCCATCCCAGACACGCTTTTCCTTTCGAGCTGCAGAGATTGACATTATCAATAATATATGCTTTTTCAAAGCTCAAGGTTTCATAATAGTGATTTAAAGCAAAACTTTTTTCCAATGTTATAGGCCTACTTAAAATACTTCCTATTCCAGTTAATGCAGAGACAGGTACAACAAATACATTATCAGATTAATTTCCTCTGAAAAACATTGTCACTCTGTGGCACTTATTAAAACATTTGTTTAAAATTCGGGAAACATGTTTGGAATTCATCATTATTTTTGTACTCCATTGGAGGCGCAGAAATGACACGGAAGTATGGACCAAATTCCTAGAAGTATGGAAGCCCATTTCCAGTAAAATATAAAAAAGGTGAAATAAAGCCACATTGTGAGATAAAAGGTCATGTTGTGATATTAAAAAGTCACGTTGTGAAATGTAAAGTCACACTGCGAGATATAAAGTCAAATTGTGAGAAAAAAGTCACAATTATGAGATATAAAGTCACATTGCAAGATAGTCACAATTGTGAGATAGTCACATTGCAAGATAGACGCAATTGTGAGATAGTCACATTGTAAAATATAAAGTCAGACGGTCAGATATAAAGTCACATTGTGAGATAAAAGTCATAATTTTGAGAAAAAGTCACACTGCGAGATATAGCCATGTTCTAATCTAAGATATAAAGTCACAACTGAGAAATAAAATGTCTCAAATGCATGAAATAAAGTCAGTTATGAAATGGAAAGTCGGAATCACTTTTGTTTATTTCTTAATTGTTTATTTTGAGACAGATACAGGCTACCATTCTTGTGTTTTTCAGTATATAGATGTCAGGCTTATTCTCTTACGTGATTTAGTGATGTTGAGCTGGATTTGAATGGACTGGTGGACCTTGCAATAGTGGTGATGTAGGTTACAGGTATAGATACCTTTATCATTCACATCCACATCTGCACAAACAAAACAGCAACACAAATAACAGGTATTAAATATCACAAGTGAAAGAATCAAAAGAGGGACATAGACATGGTCTAAAAAGATGAGCCTACTATTAATAACTAGTGAGAAGTTTCCATCGCTGAAGGCATCTTTTGAAATAGTAATTCGGCCCCTGTTGTAGTCGTTGTACAAGCGCTCCGTTCCCCCTGAGAACATATCTAAAATGCGCTCCACAGTGTAATCGGGTTGGTTCTGGATCAGGTCCCAGTGCACGACGCGCTGGCGGTCCCGAAGGCGATCCTGCCTCCAAACCATCCGCTGGTTATGACACGGAAGAACAACATCTGACCCGGCTGGAAGAGTAAGGTTCTTCGCCTCCACAACCACACTCGGCAGGCTGTTTTGTGCCCAGGCTAAAAAAGTACACATCCATTACATTGCTTTATTCATTTGGGTTTATATAAACAATACTTGAGCACTACTATCAAATATTGTTAATATTTTGTTGCTCACTCACCACATGGTAAGATCAAGGCAGTGCAGACTGAAATGAGAACAAGAACACAAGCCTTAGAATTACTGAAGGTGTAAGTCATATTTACTGAGATCATCTAAAGATAGAAATTTGGCATCTCTCCTGTTGGCGTTTCAACCACCAAAATCTGCTTCAAATCGCTATTTGCAACGATCAGGGCACATATTGTGAATACAGACATGTTAAAACGTAGTTCTTAAGCGTAAAAGACGTATTACTAAATGTTTTATTTGCTGCTATGCCAAAACAAAGACATTTTGCAGAAAAAGGAGCACAAAGGATCCATTCATTCCCTCCCAGCAGTTAGCCCTGAAACCCAGAAGATAAATACTGATTTTCTGAAGGCATCTGAACAAGCACCTCTAAAAGTACACAGCAAAATGTGTCTAAGAAGAAAATAATCTATCTATCTATCTATCTATCTATCTATCTATCTATCTATATTATATATATATATATATATATATATATGTCTGTCTGTCTTTTTTCTGTCTGCCTGTCTATCTACCAAGAAATAGAAAAGGTCAATGACACAGCGATTCGTGAATTGCTAGTTCATTTTTTACAGTGTCTAAACAAGAAGACACAAGCAGCATTAAACCCTGATGTGTCTTGCCACATTAAAAGGGTACAATTAACTGAATACCTATGTATAAACAGTGTTTCCCACAGGATTTTGTGAAACTGGTGGGTGGACAAAGAAAAAGTCTGTGCTTTGACTTGTACCTGAACTTTTAAAGTGGACTCAAACCTCTTTTTAGTTGTGATATAGTGTCTCAGTCTACATTACACTACTAGTAATAATAATATTCATATGACAGTATAGTCATTTTTTTGTAAAACAAAAGCACAATCATTGATATATTAAACTTATTCAAGTTGTTTATTCCCAGGTCCAGTTTTACACTAAACAGAATTAAAAGAGAATTCATAAATATAATAATCACTGCTAACTTTCCCTGACAAACCAGAAAACTAAAACACATTGAAGTAAAACAACATAATCGTTTACTATTGCTGATGCTGCAGAATCACAGGCACTGACTCTTTCATGACTAATAAATATGACAGACTTTAGTCAGAGTTAACTTCTAATTTAACACAGCACAACAACACACACACACACTATGTTTAAAACAGATCAAGCTGTACAATTTAAAGAGATGGGGGAGGGAGGGGGTTTGAAAAAGGGAGAAAAACAAAGCAAACGAAAAGATTTTAATCTAAACAGTACTGCCAGACATATAACATAGCTACATATTTGACACACACAACAACAAACATAACCTGACAAAACAAAAAACGAAGAGTTGGCAGGACGCCAGCACGAGACGTTCTGCAAGACTTAAAATAATAATGTAATAGATACAAGTTGATGTACAATACCACATTTACCATGAAGGATGCAACCCAGAAGACAATATTCAATGTTGTGTAGGAAAATGTCGAAAAGGAAAAGTTCAAATTAGTTAAATTAGTAAAAAACTACTTACTGAATGCCACTAGAAACATGTCCGAAAAGTTGAAGAAAATTGTTAAATCTGGTGCGCGATGAAAGCGTGTTTTTTAGTCGACCAGCGACAGAAAACAAAACCTTCTGCTCGTCTGGACCACTAACATGCGCCTCCTCCAGAATATGAAACATCATGAAATACTAAACTCTCTCACATTACCTGCAAAAATTTCTTAAATTTACACCGACTTTAACTGTTTTGCAAAAAAAAAGTTCAAATAAAAAAATAAACCTGAACGCAGCATCATATCTACATAATAAAAATGTATACGAGTAATACAAATATCAAACAAAAAATAAACTAAATGTTTTTCTAAACGTATTAGACTATTTTTGATACATATATAAAAGCAACTATTTAATTATATTGGCAGTATTTATTACCTCATATTACTTGGAATATTTGCACTTTAATTTATTTAAATATGTATTTAATACATATAACAGGTACGTTAAAATGCTATAATAAATTATTAATTATAAATAAGTAAAATCCTGTAGTTAACTAAAATTATATCTGAACATTTTTAAAGTCTTCAATACTTTTTAAAAATTATTTTAGTAGTTGGTGTGAATGAGGCCTGTCCTGAGACTCAGAACAATATTGCAAAAAAAATAAAGAATAACAATTTTATTTAATAATAAAAAAAAAATACTGCAGTAGAGACAGAGATGATTTGCTTCACCCTAGTGGTGATATGAGAATATGGTTTCTGAAAAATAAAATAAAAAGGTAGACACGGAGATGATTTGCGTCAACCTGAACCTAGTGGTGACTTGAGAATATAGATTCTACAATAAACATTGGGAAAAAAACACAGCTCAGAAAACGGAGATGGGTTCTATTTGAATCATTCACAAAAGGGGATATGAGCTCTTAAACAATGCACAACACAGAGAGGTGAGGACTTTTTATTGCAGTATTAAGTACATATGCATGACGAGTCTGTGAATTTCAAGTCACTGTTTTGCTCCCGATGCAGTATTGATAGTCAATAGTATTATGAAAAAAGTCACAAATATTTAAAATGACACAGATGTTAATTACACATTTCTTTTAGACTGACTCAGTCTGACATAGACTTTGGGTGCTGTCCATTCATCTGGGGCTTTCTTCAGTCCAGCTCGTCTAACGATTCGGGAAAGATCTCTCTCAAACTTAGCCTGTAAAAAAAATGTTATAATGTTATGGCATGCATTTATACTTATAGCACTTGTTAAAGGTGCAATGTGTAAAATTTTTGAGTATCTATTAACAGAAATGCAATATGACATAACTATGGTTTCAGTGGTGTATAAAGAACTTACTTAATAAACCGTAATGTTTTTATTACCTTAGAATGAGACATTTATATCTACATAACCGCGGGCACCCCCTTCTATTAAGGTCGACATATTGTGACGTCATATTTCTACCGTAGCCGGCAGCGAACAAACAGCGCTACAGAGCGCGTTTCGTCACTACCTTGAAAGAGAACCAGCAGAAAGCTAGAAGCTAGCCATAGACACCGTGAGTAGTGACTTTTCCCTTGTGAGTTGTGTAAAATATGTAGTTGGATTGTTTCATGTAACTTAGT
Organism: Rhinichthys klamathensis goyatoka; assembly: GCF_029890125.1. NCBI lineage: Eukaryota > Metazoa > Chordata > Actinopteri > Cypriniformes > Leuciscidae > Rhinichthys > Rhinichthys klamathensis. The sequence continues at coordinate 2,363,230 of NW_026606571.1, read as the reverse complement.
TCTTCTCCCTCGCTGTGTTATGGCTTTGCTATGTTGGGATAAATGTGCTGGTTACGTTCGTGAGACAGCTGATTAGTACTCTTGTCATTGACCGTAAAACAGTATGTTAAAGGAATCACAAACCCGTCGATCGCGGTCGACAAGTCGATCTTGGAAGCATTTTAAGTCGATCGCGAAGAGTTTTCAAAATCAGAGAAAAAAAGCCTATTGTGTGTAGTAAGTGGTGTCTAGGGGATGCGGAGGCGCGCGCGCTGTTACAATCATGTCATTTTTGCCGCGCGCACCTTTGCGCTCATGCGGACGCGTCGAGTTTAAACAAGGCTTTACGCTTTAACCAGCTCAGCCACAGTAACAGCTCATATTAGCCAGCTAAACTTTTACTACCCTGTTAGAAAAAATATATAGTTGCATAGTTTCATGTGGTTCTTCTCCCTCGCTGTATTATAGGTAATCAGCTGATTACTATTATTATATTATATATTAAGACCCTTGATCCTCACCTGACTATGGCTTTGTAAACTTTATCCATGATGTGGTTTATAATGGACTGTGGTACAGAAACAGTGACAATGATACACACTCTTGGCTTTCTCTGGCTATTCTCTGCTGTCTCAGACGACGATATGTTTGTCCCGTTTTAGCCACCGTAGCTTCTTCGAAAGGGAGGGGTGAGCAGTGGGCTGAGCCCTTATTGCAACTCGCAACCGAACCGTTAGATGTCGCTTAAAAATACACACTGCACCTTAAATGTAAAATGTAAACTCTAATATGTAACAGACGTTAACTGTATAATTATACCGTGCAATAATTGCAATATATACCATATATATATATATTTTTTTTTTTGCAAGCTAGATGTGTAACATAACTGACCTGTTTTTTCTTCCTCCTGACATCTCTCACCCTCCTCCTAAGGAACTTGGTCCGTTTTAGCAGCTTCTTGTATTTGTGCCGGTTCATCTTCCTTCGTCGGATCTCCAGCACATTCTTGCAGTTCAGTGGTGTTGGGCTCTCCCCATTCTCCAGTAATGGCAGCGCACACGGAGGCAACACCATGGATTTTCCCACAATCTCACCTTCTTGCAGAGGCGGAGAGGCCTCCAGCAATGGGGGGAGAGAGTAGCGCAGAGAAAGCCAGCTTTCCAATGGTGAAACTGATAGTTTACGGGGTACAAGAACCTCCTCTAACTCTGGCTCAAGAGGTGTCCATAGTTTGGGTGGAAGTTTGTTGTCAGCAGCTGAAGTGAAGCATCTATTTGTATAGTGAAGCGTTCTGAAACGGGTAGAACGACAGTGTTGAACAGCACTGCATAACACCTGGCTCTGGTTCTGCAATGAACCTGAAAAAAAGTATAGGACATTGTACAACAATTATATAAAAAAAAAATGTAAAAGTGTTATTGGTACACAATCTAATAAGCTTACCAGACACTTGGGAAAGCCGGTTCAGCCGTGAAACCACCCTTGGAAGAAACATGGTTTATAGTCCTATGGCTGTTGCACCCTCAAGAGCATCATGGACTGAAAATATACAAAACCCACAGTTGTGTAGCTTCAAAATGAGTGTTTCTTCAACCACAGACACTTTTATGTTCCCAGGGTTGATTTTTACAGAATGTAGCCTAACATTTTCTTTGCTATATATAAAGGTCACATTACATCTTTAAAAACGGTTATTTTTTACAAAGCATTAATTTATGATTTTTTTTACTGAGAATATACTACACTCTACATAACACTATGCAGTTCACACTAGAGGAAGGTCTTTCATTCAAACCAGTAGCAACTAAGTTAGCTGGCTTCATAGCTTAAAACGATAACTGTTAGTATCGCTGGGAAAAAAATTAAGCAACACAAGCCTAATAAGTATAAAGATACTAATACACCTGTAAACAAGTAGGCAACACTTATGATCGTTTAAAAGATTAATCCCATCGGATTACATACCTCGCCAGTTCAAAATGTTCAATGTGACTCTATCTACTTCCGGTCCATTTAATTATTGTGGTTCCCCCTGCAACAAATGTCACCTCCAAAGGGTTCCGACCTAGAGTCAAATCAGCTATTTCATTTAAGACTGAAGACTATTATCATATCAGCACGGTTGTTTTGCGAAGCTTAAACAACATCACATCAAAATATGGTAAAATATGAACGGAAATGTATCGTTGTCATTGCTTAGCGTGGATAAAAACGAATGAAATATCCCAATATCCCAAATATCTGTAGTAAAGGAAAAACACAACAACAACAACAATCGAAATTAGATTTGTTTTTATAAAACCATTTCTAAATCAATGAAGCATTTTTTTAATTATTTTTTTTTAAAACGGGTATCTTTCTGACATCTTGCTATTTCACTTGTTTCTCCTAAGGATGGCGTGGTTTCCCAACCATCTGAAAGCGTAGAGTTGATCACAAATACTGTGCGGTTTTCCTTTGTTTTTGTCTTTGGTCTATAGTTATTTTATTCTGTTATTTTGTGCATGTCTAAGAGGACTTCTATCTTTAGCTATTGAGACTGTGCTGTTGTAGTTACTGATACAATGTCAAACATGCCATCCTTTCGTTTGTTTGTTTATAATCAAGCTATTTTTTTCTATTTTTAGGCATTTTTGCATTGAAATAAATTTTCATATATTCAAGAACATGTCAATCATCAAACAAGATCCTTAATGTTGTAAACAACTGGATGTTTCTTGAATAAATATTGCCACTTGTTTTGTATAGGCCTAAACATGAAACTCATATCCTGTAGCACCATTCCCTGGTTATGCAATACAAATGGTCTGTTGCGCCCTGTCTTTGGTTGATCCAAAATGTGGAACTCTGAACATGAAGGTTGTGAACTGTCTGAACTCACACAATCTGAAGGAATTTGGAACAGAATCAAAGACCAGGATATCTGAGTCAATTTATATTTTATATTCCCCTGGAGAGATAAACAGCTTAGCTAATATTAGTTCCATGCTGTCTCACATGTGAATATCTTAAGCCATAACAAGCCATGTTATGTTTTGCCAAGACTGCCTGTCATTAAAATTTGTGTGGCCAAAAAAAGACATGTGACCATAAACCCCCACAGAACTGTCATCACTGTAAAATAACTATAATTATCTTATAATAATCTTATTGTTTTTATAAGTCTTATATTTAGGAGTTTAAATTTAGTACATTTATTTTAGAATTAAATGTCCCTCATTAAAATAAGAATTGAAAGATAAAAAGACATTTAAATAAAATAAAATAAACAGATCAACAGATTAAGACAAAAAGTGCAGAAGTAGTGGTGATAGTTTCGCTATCTGTAAAGGTAAATAAACACCTAGAATAACTAGTCCCACAGGATGTCTACACGTCTACATTAAATATTTACTGTCAACCCTTAACATGAAAACAATAGAGAACTTTAGTTGTTTTTCTATAGGGGGTTTATTATTAACCAGTGGGTATCTTCAATACGATGATGATAGTCTGTGTGTGTGTGTGTGTGTGTGTGTGTGTGTGTGTGTGTGAGTGTTTTTTTTTTTTTTTGCCAAGACAGCGTAATTTACAAACATGCCAGGCCAGTGTCAACAACCCTCAATACCCACTTATCAGTAGCCTACATAGTTAAAAGGTGAGTGGTTAGAATTGTGTACATCCCTCCCCTCACACACCCCCTCTTCTCATAGGCTGCTCTGCTCGAAGCACCTTGTCTGTCCAATTATTTTTTTACATGCCTGAGTACTGGACATGGTATCACATTCGCTCCAAAATTAACAACATATTTTGCAGGAGTCTCCATCATTTTAGCTTGTCTATTTAGGCATTAGGTGTTTTACATAACATATTTCATCACATATTTATGCTGATTCCTTTTCTGATTTTTCAGTGGCTGATCAACAAGCATGTATTTTCCAATATTTCTTCATTTTGAAGAACTGAAGGTTAGGTGATTATTACTTATATTTTATGTAACTGAATAACTTCATGTGCTGCATTCAGCTGTCAATAATTCGCTGAAAATGTAAATAGCCAAATAGACATTATTTCAAAAGTTTACAACTTATATGGCTCATTGACACCCAAGTGGTTATTATATTAAATATTTTAATGTCACCTGTCTAGGTATTTAAAAAAAAAAAAAAAAAAAAAAACACTGATAACAGCCACAACCTTTAGAATATAATACAATAAAATATAATAGAATGATAAATTGCAATTATATCTACAATACGTTAAAATACAAATTCAAAACTAAATAAAAATATATTCAATCTATAAAATTCTTGACTGTGTCAATTTTTCCGTGTTTAAACTTTTATATATTGTATCACGATACGCATGATATTATGCAGCAGTTTAATTTTACGTGTTTTTTTGTTTTGTTTTTTGTTGTTTTATTTGTGGACGGTCCTATTTTTTTTACAGTCTATGGGATGGACCGATGGCGTGACGTTATGGACGACACCCCCGTCCAGCCCCTATGACGTGGTCAGGGTACTTCTCAGGTTCGTCGTTATCCGGGTTTAAAGCTAGAAAAGCCGGTGGCGGAGCATCATCAGGCCGCTGGCCCAAGTGACTACATTTATTTTGTTTTTATTTAAAGTCTAACGTTTTTTTGTGAGGTGTAATGGCTCTTTGAAATGGCGCAAAAAGATACGTTGTTACATCTCTTCGCAGGGGGGTGAGTGTAAATGACATTTTTTTTTATCCATATGAAAACGAGGATGATGGTTGCTGGAAGGTCGAAAGCAACTTTAAGCGGACTGCAGTGGCTTTTACTGAATGTCACACTCATATCAAAAGAGAAAGATCGTATGTCTGTTATTAATATCTCCTCTGTGATATTTCGATGACGAGTTTAAATGAAGAAAGCTCTTGTTAGCTTTTAGCTAGCGGTGAAACTAGCCAGAGCAGAATCCAGTCACGCGACCGACGTGTTTTATATTAAATTTAAATACGCGAGCAGGTTTAGTGCTCAAGTCACATCAATATAATATATTATAATAATAATTTTACTAACTATTGTAAAATGATGCCTGAAGGGTTAAAACTTTATTTCGGTCTAGGCTGTCAGTGATGCGTTAACGTTACGTAATTATGGCATTATACACGAGACGAGAACATCTCTCGCGAGCTCTTCATGTGCTGCTATTAAAATCTGAAATATGTACATGTGCCCGGGGAGTGTAGAGTTAGGAAATAAAGAATTAAATGTTCGTCATTGCAGAGCTATTTTGCTTTAGCACCCTTTGAATAATCAAATAGAAGCGCCTTGCTTTACATGAACATATCCAAGGTCATTCCGCTATTATTTTTTCTACAACAAACCCGTATTTAATATCAGTACTCCTCTAACTTACTACTCATGTACGACTGATATTGATTTATTGTTATTTTGCACTTGTGTATGTGTCACTTTCTCAATAGCATGATAACGTGTGAGAATCATCGGTGTTTTGTGCGCATTTAAATGCGTTGCATTTGCGCAGGCTGTTCAATGTCACTTGCTCTTGGTAAAATGTGTCTGTGGAAGTGCTTGGCTCTTTCAAGGACAGAGAGATTCATACCCATGTCAAGCATGTATGTATACTAGAGCCATGAATGTAGGTGAACGTGTGACAGCTATTGAAAAGGACAATTCAAGTGCACTTGTTTGCTGGATCTCCAAAAGTATGCAGCTGCAGGGAAACACTTTACAGCATGTGACGTGTATATATTTTTTTTAAATAAAAAAGCTGTCTAGTTGTAGCCTATATCATTGAACAAACAAACAATAAGCGGTTGTGTTTGTTTCCTTTAATATTAATGTGATTAATAGGCTAGGTTTTACAATATTTATCATTGTACATCATCATGATATCTATGCTTGTATGAACAGAAAAGTGACTTTATTTAAAAATATTCTTGTTAAATATTGTTGATATCAATACGATCAAAATCCATGTGAAAACAGCTCAGAGAACATTGCATGTTACATCAGAGTGGTGCAGGTATAATGTCACTTTGTAGGCATCACTGGTTCCCTCAACAAAAACTCGTAAGATTTTTCCATATGCTTTTGGATTAACAGAAAAAACAAGCTCTGTGATCAACAAAAGTTTACGATACTTATGTTTTGTTCATCAAGATAATTTTCACAGATGAACACAACTTTTATGAATTTTGAAGCCAAAATGTATAGGCACCAGGAGTAAAAAGCTAAAGGTAGGCTATAAACAAACTATACCATGATCGCACGACTTCAACATCATCACCACTACGCTTCCGACAACTCTGTTTTTACCTAAAGAACAGTTTCCCAGACAGTTTGAGTTAGAATAGTTGGTAAGAGCGCGATTATTAACACAATGAAGCTGTAAAAGCCACTTTTTTTGCAACCGCCTTTTTCAAGACGCGTAACAGCTAAAACTGATGTATTTTATGTCATAGAATAAAACGTGAAAGTGCCTTGAGCTTGTGTTCACCATAGACATTTTTTCAGCCATTTAAGCAAAACCCAGTTTAAAAAACCCATTGACTTTGGGACGATGGAACCGAAAGGGCTAAAATGCTTACTAGCTTCCCCGTTTTGCCCTACAAATTTACATCATACCTGCACCACTCTATAGGCAGCGCAACTCCAATAGCTGTATAAGCGCTGCCGCTCACTTCCATCCTGTTGCTGCGGGTCTGGCGGTGCTGGTCTGAAACTGCTGGCACTTTAAGATTTGCAGCAAAGTAATGAAAAAATCAAGGGGTTTCAAAAACTTGAACGTTGACAATCCCAAAATATTAGGACCACTTCCTAAAATGTGAAGGCAGCTATATATGTTTTTCATGTATACAGACTAATTTATATAGTTTGTTAAATTATAAAGTGATATTATAAAGTCAAAATATTGCCCAGAATTAAAATATTATTGGCTTTTATTTATTGTACTGAAGGCAAAACGTATGATTAAAATTATTTTCAAAGTATTTTAATTTGTATTATAGTGAGTGTATATTTTTCTTCTTAATGTTAGACTATATGATGGCATTTTTAATGATATAATATGTATTTGTATAGCTCATAATAAATATGACTTATTCTAAAAAATAAACACACCAGCTTTACAGAATGTAGTACGTTTTGATTAAGCAAGCCAAAGGTGACAGTGGTGAAAACATTTTTTTTACAGTTACAGCACAAATAAAACCATTATAAATTGTGATTGTTGCAAAGAAGCAGAGATGACAATTTAAAAAAAAAAATCTTTCTTGCTGTTGAAATACTAAACATTTCCAATGACTTCCGTAGCAGATCTCTGAGTATCCATGAAAAGTCCCTGATCATAGATGTGGTCCTTTAATTGTGGAAAGCTTGATAGGCATAGAAAGATTTTAGGACATCCGTCTTCTGCATGATGCCACTTATAATTTCTGTTATATAACTGAAGAATAAGTTAATAATTTAAGCCAGTTAAAGATCTAACAAAATTTTGAGCTCAATTACACATTAATTCAGGGGACTAGTTTTGAAGGGCACAGACATCTGTGTGTTTGTTTTATTCAAACAGCTATACCACGTTATGAGCATTATGTAATCATGCCCCAAGCTTTGTTTGTCTGCTACAAAACGGTCTGTTATAAAAACATTACCCATGGTGTTCTGCGAACTGGATCACTTTATGAGAAGGCAAGCTGCGTAGAGGAGACTCGCATCAATGCTGGGCTTAACGCTTTTGTTGAGGACGTCTGCCCTTGTAACTGAATGTGCTTCTCAGACAGATTTGTGGTTAATCTGTCCCTTACTTTCTGTGCTGAGGTCAGAGGCATTGTGCTCTTCACATGCCCTGTACTTCTCCAGCACATCCCGTGACCTGTGTCAACATGGTTTGACTTCTGTGAAACACAATCTGTGATGACAATTTATTTGCCTTGAGTCTCACTAGAAATAAACAAGCTACACAGTAGGGGCCGGATTCACGGAAATCTTCTTAAGTTACAAATTTTTTGAGGAATACAAATACAATCTTAACCCTCTGGGGACGGATTGGGCGGTACCGCCCAAAATGGCATACTTTTACAAATGTGTAATTATCTTAAAAACTATTAATGATAGAGAGCTGCGGTCTTTTTTACCATCTTCCTTAGATTCCGCTGAAAACAGTGATACCCGGCTTTGTAAATATACACACTTCCTTGTTGCGCAATACCACTATGTAAAAGGCCAATGAAATCGATGTTGTTTGGCAGATTCCGCGAACAACAACCAATTAAAAAATTGCCGATGGAGAAATATTTTTCTTACCCAATCAGAGGAAGGTTACCATGACCTTTCTAGCAAATCAGAGGACTCTGTAGCCTTGCAAGGGGTGGTACTATATAGTTAGGGATATGACGCAAACAGCGTTGAATGGAGAGAAGGAGAGAGAGCGAACGGAGGTTTAAGGAGCGGATTATCAGAGATTTATATGAGAGCGAGAGAGAGACAGAACAATTATAATATATATATATATATATATACACATACATACAATTCTAGCATTATTTATTGTTTTAGCACTTTTATGATGGCAAGCAGTAAACGATTTACGATGGAACAAGCTCTGGAACAATTACTGGAGAGTGACGAGGAGAAGGCATTGCTTAGAAAATTCTAAGCAATCCTAAGAAAAACGCCTGGGACTATTTTTAAATAGTTACATTTTTCATTGTTATTTACATTTAACAATTACACATGTCTGTCAAGCAAAGGTTTTGACAAATATATTTTTTGTACAAAAACTGTTCACTATTTTTGTGTGATGTGTGATTTTCAGAAATAAATGAGAAAAATCTCATTTCCGTTTTTGAAATTCTCTAGTTTATAGTACATTTTTCACTCATACTTCCTTTATAAACACATTACATGCATTCTTATGTTATCTTAGGGTCTTCTGAATCCATAGATACCAAACACATAGTGATCCATCTCCATTACATATGGTTTATAAGACCAAATGTAAAAATAGAGAAAACGGACCAAAAAGGGCTTAGTCCCCAGAGGGTTGAGTTAGAAAATAAGAAGAAATTGGCAGTTAAAGGCAGGGTAGGTAAGTTAGAGAAACTAGCAGAAAACTGCTGGATTTTGAAAGTATCCAACAGAGAAACTCCCACCCCCTCCCTTCTGGGCTCCTTCCAAAGCCACGCCCCCAAAACACATGAACGCGTGATGCCGACCGCTCGGCGCTGGTAAACGCATCCTCCAGCTGAGCGGTCGGCATCACGCCGAGAGGAGAGGAGCGCAGTGCATGGAGTGACATCACCTTTTTTTGCCTTGTTTGCCTGCGCTGACTGTATATGCCGGTACAGGTGGTACTGGGAATTTTGACTGCTCTTTCTCTGCCATAATTGTGAGACTTCCTAGCTTCCGGCCGGTACGTGCCTCTCCTCTTTCGAAATGAGCGAGTCAACCGGGTGCGCGCATGTGGGCAGCTCCTGTAGCAGCAGGGTTGGTTGCCATGGTAGCGAGGGAGAGTGACAGTCGCCCAGCCAATCATTGCATTGGTATATAAAGACAGTTTAAACAATTTTTTTTAGACGTTTTAGTAACAAACTGCCCTGCCTTTAAGAAGAATTTTTTTCTTAAGAATGTTTCGTGAATCCGGCCCCAGGTTATTAAGTACAATTACTGTGCACATTGTTTTTGTTCATGAAATGGCCTTGCAGGTTGGACTGGATATTTTCCCCTGCTTTATTGGTTAGCTTCTTCTTTCTTTTCTCATTTCTTTACATGTTCAGGCTCATCTGAGTTTTCTTTTATTTGGTTTTAGAGCCAGGTAGCACACATGGTTCATACAGTACATGGTGCTTTGAAATTGAAGTCCTAGAAAACCCTTGAAAACAGCCATATTTATAAAAAGGTACTTGAAAAGTGCTTGAATTATTGAAAAACAATATATGTGAAATTAGTGTTTAATTTTATCGATAAAACAATCTTTTCACGCTAAATTAACGCCGCAGCCGTTCTGATATAGATATAGAGAATGTGATATTGCTCCTTTAAATATCCAAGTATGATACAGCTTTCATTCTTCAGGTCAATCATATATTCATGAGAAGAAAAAAAATCAGTTTGAATAAGGAAATGGAGGATATCTTTGTCTTTAGTATCCTTTCAATGATTAAAGTTTCCCAAATCATTGCATGTGCTGGACTTTATTTGTACCATTTTGTTTTATTGGTTTATTTAGTTATTTACCTTTTTTTTTTTTCTTTAGAATCTAAAGGTAGGTAGCAAAGATATTGTTTGAGTGAGATATCTGATTGTAGTCCTTGAAAACCAAAAAAGTAGTGCTGCTTAAAGTCCTTGAAAGTCCTGGAATTTAATTTTACAGTACCTGTAGGAACCCTGATCACAGTGCAGAGCTCCAGTTATGTAACTTTGTAATGTGAATAACGATCAATACCTGCGTCACATTGTGTCATTTTGATGAAGTTCAGTTTGTTTTCCTTGACCTCACTTTTATACTCTTGACTCTTACAACAGCCCGGAAGGTTGTCCGCAAGCGTTGCTGACGCGCACACACACATATTTGCCTCTAAAGTTTAGTTTGAACTGGATTTGTTGCCTTAAACAGCAAGTGTAACTGCAGGTTTGATCAAATTTTGTCTCTGTATCTAATCTGGAGGCCCTCAACCTTTTTTGGTCCACAACCCAACCAAATTTTTATGTTCCAAAATTCTTACAACTTACATTATTTAAAGTTTTTTAATGTATTATAGATGTAGAATCTAAATAAATTAATATACAGTACCGTTCAAAAGGTTGGAGTGGGTACAATTTTAAAAATGTTTTTGAAAGTAGTCTCTTATGCTCACCACGGGTGCATTTGCTTAATCAAAATTAAAGAATTAAAAATTACTATATATATATATATATATATAAAGTCTATATTAAGAACAATTGTGCTGCATAATTTTGTGGAAACCATGATTTTTCTTTGAAGATTCCTTGAGCAGAAAGTTAAAAAGAAAATTTATTTGAAATAGAAATCTTTTGTACCATTATAAGTGTGTAAAATGTATTTAAATGTCTTTAATTTCTTTCTGTAATTAAAAAAAAATCTTACTTTTATATAGAACCAGCAGTCACAGTTGTTTTGCTTTGTTTACAGATGTGGTGGAACTGTAGGTGCCATCATGACCTGTCCCCTGGAGGTGTTAAAAACCAGACTACAGTCATCTGGCCTCACCCTCAGACCTATTTTCCAGGTCCATTTAGGCTCATTCAATGGTGCTGGCGTCATTAGACCGGGACCTGTCACCCCTGGCTTACTACAGGTGTTACGGTAAGCAAGAAAGTACAAACAATATGACATCGTCATCCACCCCAAACATGAATGTGCCGGAGAGTAGATCCGGATCCTCTTTTGTGTGCATTTAGCACTGCATTTGATCTTCTACATGAAAGCAGATTAAAGCAACTCTTATCCTGCTGTTAGCTGCTGCTGTGGATGATGATATGGGGGTGTTTAACTGCCAGTTGCTGACGGCCTTATTATGTAAAGGCAAAAGAGCTCAGAAGTGTTCTCTGTGAATGTCTATTTTGGGTAGTCAGGCAAAGCATGGCTCTCAGGAACCAGCACTGTCACATGATGCCTTCTTGCTGTACTCGAATTACTACCCGCAAACATGTCTCTGACTAACTGTCTCTGACTGAATGTACGGGTCTACGTGACTCCAATATGTAGTGACATTTCAATTTACTTGAACAGGTTCAATATCTACCTTGGGAAAAATGACACCATGTCTGTCCTTTTATTCTTCATGAGGAAGCATTTGCCATGTGAATCATTCTTCATTGTTTTCAGTCAAGTGATGAAGTAAATATAGAATGTTTGAATTGTTTTTCCTTGTAGGAAGTGATGTATTATCAACGTGTGATGAGAAACAGCACTTCGGGAAAGCGACTAAGCAGCTAAATACTGAATGTAGACAGTAGTAGTGAATCACATTGTTTGCTAAGGAGGGTTTGGGGTCATATGGGTGAATCATAAAGGAAATTAATATGAACTGTGTCACTAGTTTTGCAGCAGTGTGCAAAACAAGCTGTGTAACTGGATTGTAAATTGATTTTGTGTAATCTAACTGCAATAATAATAATGAGTTGTTATTTGTCTACATTTAATCTCTCTACACTCATCAGGTCAATTCTTGAGAAAGAGGGACCAAAATCTCTCTTCAGAGGATTGGGTCCAAATCTGGTTGGTGTTGCACCCTCAAGGTAATGTTTCAATTCAGTTTTGTGAAACTGAAAATCAAGATTAAGAATTTAGTGTCATGGTTAAATTTGATCAAAGTTAACCTGTAGAGTGGCTTTCTTTCCCAGTCAGCCTCAGAGGTCATTTTAAATATAAACGTCTTCTGTTTCCTGGTACGAGACTGTCCAGTAGTAAAATGAACATGTGAAATGACAGTACTTTGTTTGCCGCAACAGATTAGTGACATGAATATTGACAAGTCATAAAAATAATAATGATATAGTTTATGACTAAGTGCAAATGTTTTTTTGGATTCTATCCAGTAGTAATAAAAATATTTTTTACAAAAACATATTTTTTAACAAGAAAAAGATGGTAAAAGATGAAAAGTAATTAAATCCTTGCTTTATTCTTTAGCTAGTTTAAAATGTGACTAATTTCTTAAATTATATTATTAGTATTCTGAGAATTTTATTTTTTATTATAAAAAAAATTCTTCATAACAGTAACCATACTTTGCTTTTTTCCATTTTGAATTAGGAAAGGTTGGTGTTAAGAACTTTATAATAATAATACTAATATAATACATTTTTATTTAAAATATAATAGTATAAGAATTTCTCCATAACAATAACCATACCTTTCCTTGTAGCTTTCACTTTGAATTTGGAAAAAGTTGTGTTAAGAGAAGATAAAGTGAAAAAATGTATAGTAGTAGTAGTAGTATTAATAATAAATATAAATTATTATTATTGAGAATTTTTCTTAGGAACAAAAGCCATACTTTTCCCATTCTAGCCCACTTAATTAGATTCAAATCACTATTACTTCTAAGCAGGGGTGCGTTTCCCGAAAGCATCGTTAGCCAACTATGGTCGCAAGTTGGTCGCAAATCCCATTGAACTCTATTGGTAACGACGGAACTTGCGACTATAGTTGGCTAACGATGCTTTCGGGAAACGCACCCCAGGTTAGAAATATTTTTTGACGCTGTTATTGTTTAGTCATCGTATCCCACAGTCATCATGGCAGTGGATTTGGGTGCTTATTCAGTTCTTTGTGCGGTCTGTTCCAGACATTCAGCAAAGAGAACAGACTGCACTTTCAGGAACTCACTGCAAGCTGTTTGGCTAGATAAAACATTGGCAGCCTTTCAGTGCGAATTTCCCTTCTTCGTTTTAAAAGAAACTTTGCAATCTCATGCATGGAGAGAGGAAGCAGGGGGTGATGAGTTCAACAGAATAAAGCGCTGATGTACTATTTCTGTTCTTCTTCAGGGCAATCTATTTTGCTGCTTATTCGAAGTCAAAAGAGACTTTCAATGGCTTCTTTGTGCCGAACAGTGCAGTCGTCCACATCTCCTCAGCAGGGTTTGCAGGTGAGGCCTTAAGGTGTTTAAGGAACGTCTATGCAATGTTGCCCATACCGTTTCCCAGAACTTGAGAGGGAAATTTATCAAACCGTTTAATGCTTACAAAGAATAGTTAATGTTTGGATCCCTAATTGCCTTGTTTTCCTTTCAGCGTTCATCACAAACTCCCTGATGAATCCCATCTGGATGGTCAAAACAAGAATGCAGCTTGAGAGGAAGTATGTTAATGCTGTAGTTTCACCCTTCTTTACTCTTTACAGGGAACTTGCATGAGGGCATGACACATTATCTGTATTAGATCCTTGAGTTGTGGCCCATTTGCATGTGAGACGTAATGCATCCCCAGACACTGAGGATAATGAGTTTTTAGGATGGGATGTACAACCCATTACACGGTCTTCCTGTTACGCAAACATCATGATGATAAGCATGTGATCCAATCTGCTACAGTAGAAATATCCACCGTGACGCACCAGTCGAGGCTTAGCAAGCATGTTCTATATTTGTGCTATAAAGAGTGCCGGCCGTCGGCTGCCAGGGTCAGATGGGAGAATTATATCAGGTGGTACACTGAAAATAGTCTGCCATTTAATTCTCCCTTCCACCCTACACGCAAACCACATTGTGCAATGCAAAAAAAAAGTTACAAGTGAACGTTATGAAGTCTTTGACCTTGATTTTAGTATTCATGCTGCAGGGTTCCCACGGGTCCTTGAAATCCTTTAAAGTTTGTGAATATGAAAAATAGATTTCAAGGCTCTGAAAAGTTTTTGAAAATAAACATACATATCTATACAGGTCCTTGAAAGTGCTTGAATTTATTTTGTGCAAGAAGTTTTCTGTAAAATATTCCATATTATTCCCTCCGGTCCGCTAATGTGTTATTTCGTCCTCTTTGTCCTCCAGGGAACGTGGGGAGAAGAAAATGAACGCATTACAATGTGCACGGTATGTGTACAAGACAGAGGGTATACGAGGTTTTTACCGGGGCCTGACGGCGTCGTACGCCGGCATCTCGGAGACCATGATCTGCTTCCTCATTTATGAGACGTTGAAGAAGTACCTAGCGCAGAGTCGATTCACCACTCCTGCCACCGACACTGAAAAAGGGGCTTCAGATTTCCTGGGCCTCATGTTTGCAGCTGCATTTGCCAAGGGTTGCGCCTCCTGCATAGCTTATCCACATGGTAGGTTGTTATTACCTATCAGCTAGTCTGTCTAAATATATACATGGATTGCTTCCTCTGTAGCAGTAGTACCCGAACTAAACAACCACTAAACAAGTATGCGAGGTGACGGGGTACGCGAACAAAATTTTTTCCCATTCATTTAATTCTACCCCACATTAAAATAACATTAAAACCGAGCATGTATTTCTTACTGTGTAAAAACAGGAAAATTGTGGTGTCGTAAAAGGTCAAATACATGACATCTAATCAAAGTATCTCATCTTTTGCGGTCAAAACTGACTGCATCCACACAAGCAGTGTACATATGATGGGTTGCATGCAAAGTATAGCAAATCGTTCTACATTACTGCCGTTCTCAACAATGTACTATTGTAAAAGTGGTGTTTAGCACTAGAATGAAGAACAAATATAGAAACAAACTGTGCATAGAGATTGATTTAAGACTCAAATGCTCTTTAAAACAAAAACATACACGCTGTGAGTTCTTGTTTTTAATGTTAGTAAAATAGACTCGACTCACTCATTAAAACAGTGACTTGCCGCCACCTACTGGCGGTTTTAGTTTAATATTTCTAAGTATCACTTTGTTTTTACCATAATTTCACATTTTCAACTTTTTCATTTAAAACAATCTCATAACATTATCTGTGCCATATAGTATTATATTTATTAAAAGTGACTGTAAATACTTTAACATTATTACAAAAAAATCTATTTTTTTTCAAATAAATGCTGTTCTTTTGAACTTTCTATTCAAAGCACCACAGTTTCCACAAATATTAAGCAGCACAACTCTGAAGACTGGAGTAATGATGCTGAAAATTCAGCTTTGCCATCAGAGGAGTGAATACAACTTTACAATATTACAATTTTATACATATATATGTATGTATATGTAATGACATTTTCAAGAAAACTGATTTCTCATTACCGTAATGAAAAGAATTTGCTGAAACTTTTACCTCTTCTTCGCACTGTTAATGACCATCCTTTCCTGGTGTGTCTTCTAGAGGTCATTCGGACGAGACTCCGAGAAGAGGGAAGCAAATACAAGTACTTCTTTCAGACGGCGCGCCTTGTGGCGGTGGAAGAGGGCTACGCGGCTTTTTACAGAGGACTCATTCCACAGCTTATCAGACAGATCCCCAACACAGCCATAGTGCTGTCCACATATGAGCTCATTGTCCATCTGCTGGGTGAACCCTCCAAATGAACCTGCACACAACAAGCACACAAAAAATACTTTTGACCTGCAGCTAACGTGAACAGAATAGAATCCATCGTGGATGGGGATTTTCTTTTGAATTACCCAAAGACTTTAAAGAACTTTTTTATTTTTAAGTTGAATGCTTGTTATTATCGGAACTGTTTTGCTTGTTTGTGTGTTATGTAAGTGGCGCATATTGCATAGCTCTTTGTGTATACTGTATCAGTGTACAGAAAAGGTCCTCTGAATATACAAATAGTACTTTAAGTTAACTAAATTATTCTTATTATAAGTAGCAGTGTTTTGTTGCAGTCCATTGAATTCTTTGGATCTAGGATATGGTACATGTCCAAGGGTTTTGGAGTTAATCATTGGTGGATCCAGTTTTTATGTTCTTGGAAGGAATGGAAATGATACTGAGGGCATAGAATACCTTTTTTAGGAGCCGACATGCTCACGTTGCAATATTTTGTAATACTTTCCTGCTTCGTGACACCTGGTAGCATTCTGGAGTTTGACCAATTAATTCCATTCACCTCTTTGCTAGAAATGTTTCATCTGTTTACTGTACGTTAGGTTTTTCAACTTTTACAGAGAAGGAGGGCCTTGATGCATATGCTACTACTGTTGGTTTAATTAAATTATGAAATTGTTTTATTTTTTGTTTTTGTTTGAAATGCATAGTTGAAATGAGTAACATAAATAAATGCACCTTTTTAAAGTCTGTTGGGATGAGTTTATGAGTGTTAGCAAGAATTTGAAAATGACAGAAAGAGTCAATCCCAGGATCCCAGCTGTTTACTTGAAGCAACATGAGGTTACAAAACAAGAACATGATCTTTGAGCCTACTAGTAGTTGGTGTCTTATCTCTTGTGCCACAATGCTGTACACAAAGTGAGAGGCACTTATGAATCATTTGTAATTCAGAAGAGAATGATCAAGTAGTCAACATTCGTGCTTTTAAGCATGTAATCATATGTTAATTAATTTACGACTGAATTTATGATTACTGATACGATACTAAAATTTAGACACAACTTTAAGGTGATTGAAAGATGAGAATGCACTGTTCAAAAGTTTTTAATATGATGTAATGTCTCTGTAAAGCTTATAAATGGCTTTTACATACATTGCCTCAAGAGGGCAGTTGTATACCATATACTATTTCTGCTTAAATTCACTTTCTTGAACAGGCTAGACGCCTGGTCCATTTTTATGCACCGCATATAGCAGCAATTACAAACTCCAAAGATGGAAATCGGTCGAATAGAGATAAAGCTAATGGCTTAATGTTAATGAAAAATGCTGCATATTTAATTAGTATATACTTTTTTTAAAAGTTATAAACAATATGAAATAGTAAAAAATGTAGTTACTGTTAAATATGCAGCATTTTTCATTAACATTAACAAACTACCGGTATGTATGTTATTGCATAATTTAATTCTATTTCTATTCTATTAATCTATTTATAGTTCAATATTTATAATTTTATATTTTAATTATATATTAAAATATCTAAGTTTTACATTATTATTATTATTTTGTTTAGAATGTTTGCACAAACTCCAACTTTTATTTTGACACGCACTCATGACCTGGATATGACCATGTTGTAGATTGATGCGCGCTTCTGGTGCCGCATGACCTACTCCAGCGTGTGGGTTCTACTGAATAACACTACTATTAATATCCCGTTTTGCAATGGAGGCCTTAAACCAAATATTACTACAATACCCGCCATTTGTAGTTGGTGGTGTCGGAGCGACGGCGATTGCTGCAGGAGGAGCGCTGATCTATAGAATTGCAACCAGGTATTGTAACCCTGCCCATAAGATGTCGCTGGGCCTCCTTTAACACACGAGTTAGCTAGAGCTATAAACTACAGTGCACTTCATCGATTGCTTTTTACGATTCACTACAATTAACATGCACAGCAGCAGTATTTGCATATATCAGTTATGCAAAAATCGTGTGCTCGCGCGCAGCCATTGAGTGGCGCGCGCTGTACAACTAGCCCTAGAGATTTCGTTCTCGTCCTTAAAACAAACCAAAAATTACCGTTATATTAATAGATTCCACCAAAAATGTCATAAGTACTACGGTTATTGTTACTTCCGCAAAATAAGGATAAATTAACGTTCGAGCCTCTTCTCAGCTATCAAACTGTCAGAAACTGTAATGAGCTTTTGTTTGTAATACACAAATGCTCTGCTCTGATATTTAATGAATAAATCATATTTTGTCTAGACTATACCAAGGTATTCATTTACACCTTTAAATTATCTATGGAGCAGTAGGATATGTAAAGCTTCCCCTGAATTCGTATTCATTCAAATTTCTGCCATTTCATTCAAAAATATGCCATTGACTTGATGTTGATGATGTTATCATCACAGGCAGAGTTTGTCAATTTAATCAGGCCCTTATCAGCTCTAAAATTAGTCCACGAAAAATCAATTAAAATCAATCAAACTATAGTCATGGTCATGTTACTGTTAGATATTCAGTCTCAGGTCCTGCAACACTGATTGTGCTGTTAGATTTAAAGTTCAGGTTTTACATTATTTTCCAATGACTGTCTTACCTGTCCCATGAAAATGGATGCAACCAAAAACACTGAACTGCTGGACTACTATCAACAGGACATAAGCTGAATGATACAATTGACTTTTTCTTTTTTAAATGTATAAATCTCAGGGGAAGTGTGATTCATTAGACGAATACATTCTAAAATACTGTAGTTTGATTGGATACACAGCTTTTGATTTCAGCAAATAAAAATATATGGAAGCATTTTCTCTTCTCATTTATTTTAAGCTATTAATGGTTATATATTTACTTGCTTTTGCAGTTAGCGTTTTTACCCCCGCTCTCTGCAGAACAGACAGTAGTGGAAGAACCACTTGTTGTGGTCTGTCATGTTAATAGAATTACAGTTTTTTTCTGTTATTAATAAGGCATAGTAACTTGCAGCAGTTCTTCTAAATATGACCCTTTTTATTTTACAGGAAGAAGCCAAGTCATGTCCAAGTGAATTGTTGGTTCTGCAATCAGGACACAATTGTTCCCTATGGGAACAGAAACTGCTGGGATTGTCCATACTGCGACCAGTATAATGGCTTTCAGGAGGTATTGGCATTATGTTATGAGATTTATGAAATGCATAATTTTTTTATATGTATGTATATTTTTAATAACTGTTTTCCTTTTGAGGATACTTTAAAATTTAATTTATTGTGATTACTCCAGTTTTCAGCGTCATATGATCCGTCAGAAATCTGCTGATTTGATTCTAAAGAAACATTTCTTATTATTGTCATCAATCAGTGTTAAAAACAGTTGTGCTGCTTAATGTTTTTGTGGAAAAGATTTTTTTTTAAATCCAGTATTATTTGATGACTTGAAAGTTTTATTTACATTTATTTGAAATCTTAATAGAAATCTTTTGTCACATTATAAATGTCTTAACTGTCACATTTGAACAACTTAATACATTCTTGCTAAATTAAAGTATAGGGATGGGTGATATACCAGTAGTCACAATAAACAGGTAGAGATTTTGGACTATCGTCTTTATCGTGGTTATGCACATTGCCGTGCTCTAACGTTCAAGATTTTGAACATTATTTTTTTAATCCGTTTTAATTTTAAGATTTTAATCCGTTTAAGAGCAATAAGCAGCAAAACTAATTTCAATATATGAGAGATGGTTTCTGAGCACACACTCATAACGTGTGCACATAAACCCGCTGCTCATGCGAGTACTGAACTGAGTTCTTTTTGGCGCCTTATTGGGCTCGAGCGGTCAAAAACACACACTTTGTGTCAAAATCGGTCTTTTTCAGCATGGTTTTCATCCACATAAAATTCAATATGGTGTCTATCCTTACCAATGTCTATAAATGTACATTTAGTGTCAAGCAAGTGAGTCTTTGTTTTGCGCTTCTTTTTTGATCTGTAGAACGGGGACTACAACAAACCCATTCCTGCTCAATACATGGAACATCTCAACCATGGTGTTTCCGCCGGTGTCCCTGAGTCACCGAAGTCTCTGCATTGGGTCAATTGCCAGATGCTCCTGTGCAAGAAGTGTAACAACAACCAGACACTGAAGATTAAGCAGCTGGCCTCGTTCATCCCCAGGGATGATGTAGGTTTATAACTGACTCGTTTGATTTCTTCATTTCAAGACAACCAATGGTTAAAGCTCGTTGCTTAATTAAATGTGCTTTTTATGCAGGCAAAAATAATTCAATATGACATTCAATAGGCATCTAAACATTTTAATACTTTAAAGTCATATTTGTTTGAGCTGGAATAAGCATCTTAAATAGTTTTCATGTGGTATTATGTTTAAAGTCTGTTTTTATAATGTGAATAGCTTCAGCTCAAACAAGTAACATGTATGCAACCAGTAAAATTAAATGCCATATGTCCACCGTAATGGCAGGAAAACTATGATGAGGAGATTGAAGTTTATAAGCACCACCTCGAGCAGACCTACAAGTTGTGCCGGCCGTGCCAGACGGCAGTGGAGTACTACATCAAACACCAGAACCGACAGCTGCGGGCTCTGCTCTTCAACCACCAGCTCAGACGCAGTCGGGATGCTGATAAAGCCTTTATTAAGGTGGTGATCTCTATATATTTACATGGTTTCAAATCAAGCCATAGGACTTGACATGAACAATACAGGAAGATTTATGTTTTTACATCTCTCTGAAGTGTATCTTCGAGAATACTAGGAGCTTGATTAGGTGCCAGGAGCTTGACATGGAAAAATGCACTGAATTTAGATGTTGCTTAGATAAAACTGTAAAACCTGGTTTGCATTTGTAGCATGTATCAAGTTTGATTAATGATCAGTCTGTTTCTAGTGTTTTCTTAAAACGTAGATAAATGTGTGGAAGTGATTGCCAGAGATAAGGAAAGACCTGTTCTCTCTTGCTTCTTTTGTGTCCTGCTTTCTTTTTTTTTGTTACAGCTACTGTTGATTCACATTTCGTCTTTAGTCAGGCATGGCATGCAAGTACCAAGTGCTATTCCCATATCAAGTTTTTTTCTCTCTCTTTTGTACAGAACACTTACTCCCTGAGCACGCCGGCCTGGTTGCTCTTGCTCAGAATCCTTGCGTTTCTCGCCGGTGCCTTCCTTGTAGCTGTGGCTTTGTCTGGATCTGGAGATGTGGCCTCCTCTTTCACGCAGACCTTAACCGGAGTCGCCCCGCCTAAACCTGCTCTTCAAAACGACAGTGAAAGCAAGACTGATGAGGGCAAAAAGATGTGGGACGATCTGGTGGGTCTTCTTCCGGAACAGGCCGTGGAGAACGCTCGACTCATCTGGCAGTCCGGAAGTGACCATCAGATGGCCGTGGCCTCTATTGGTCTCCTAACTTGCATCACAGGGGTCTTAATGGCAGGACCTGTCAGGTGATTCAATTAAAAATATACATATTTGTTTTAAAAAAAAAAAATTATATATATATATATATGCGTGTATACAGGTCCTTCTCAAAAAATTAGCATATTGTGATGAAGTTCATTATTTTCCATAATGTAATGATAAAAATTAAACTTTCACATATTTTAGATTCATTGCACACCAACTGAAATATTTCAGGTCTTTTATTGTTTTAATACTGATGATTTTGGCATACAGCTCATGAAAACCCAAAATTCCTGTCTCAAAAAATTAGCATATCATGAAAAGGGTCTCTAAACAAGCTATTAACCTAATCATCTGAATCAACTAATTAACTCTAAACACCTGCAAAAGATTCCTGAGGCTTTTAAAAACTCCCAGCCTGTTTCATTACTCAAAACCGCAATCATGGGTAAGACTGCCGACCTGACTGCTGTCCAGAAGGCCATCATTGACACCCTCAAGCAAGAGGGTAAGACAGAAAGAAATTTCTGAACAAATAGGCTGTTCCCAGAGTGCTGTATCAAGGCACCTCAGTGGGAAGTCTGTGGGAAGTAAAAAGTGTGGCAAAAAACGCTGCACAACGAGAAGAGGTGACCGGACCCTGAGGAAGATTGTGGAGAAGGACCGATTCCAGACCTTGGGGGACCTGCGGAAGCAGTGGACTGAGTCTGGAGTAGAAACATCCAGAGCCACCGTGCACAGGTGTGTGCAGGAAATGGGCTACAGGTGCCGCATTCCCCAGGTCAAGCCACTTTTGAACCAGAAACAGCGGCAGAAGCGCCTGACCTGGGCTACAGAGAAGCAGCACTGGACTGTTGCTCAGTTTTGCATGTCATTCGGAAATCAAGGTGCCAGAGTCTGGAGGAAGACTGGGGAGAAGGAAATGCCAAAATGCCTGAAGTCCAGTGTCAAGTACCCACAGTCAGTGATGGTCTGGGGTGCCATGTCAGCTGCTGGTGTTGGTGCACTGTGTTTTATCAAGGGCAGGGTCAATGCAGCTAGCTATCAGGAGATTTTGGAGCACTTCATGCTTCCATCTGCTGAAAAACTTTATGGAGATGAAGATTTCATTTTTCAGCACGACCTGGCACCTGCTCACAGTGCCAAAACCACTGGTAAATGGTTTACTGACCATGGTATTACTGTGCTCAATTGGCCTGCCAACTCTCCTGACCTGAACCCCATAGAGAATCTGTGGGATATTGTGAAGAGAAAGTTGAGAGACGCAAGACCCAACACTCTGGATGAGCTTAAGGCCGCTATCGAAGCATCCTGGGCCTCCATAACACCTCAGCAGTGCCACAGGCTGATTGCCTCCATGCCACGCCGCATTGAAGCAGTCATTTCTGCAAAAGGATTCCCGACCAAGTATTGACTATTGAGTGCATAACTGAACATAATTATTTGAAGGTTGATTTTTTTTTTTTGTATTAAAAACACTTCTTTTATTGGTCGGATGAATTATGCTAATTTTTGGAGACAGGAATTTTGGGTTTTCATGAGCTGTATGCTAAAATCATCAGTATTAAAACAATAAAAGACCTGAAATATTTCAGTTGGTGTGCAATGAATCTAAAATATATGAAAGTTTAATTTTTATCATTACATTATGGAAAATAATGAACTTTATCACAATATGCTAATTTTTTGAGAAGGACCTGTATATATATGTATATATGTTTGTAAAATAATTATATATATACTTATATTTATTTTACTTGTTATCATTATGTATATACAGTATAGAATGTGGAATGAATAAATATATATATATATATATATATATATATATATATATATATATATATATATATATATTTTTTTTTTATTATTATTAACTTTAATGTATGAATAAATGTGTATGCGTGTGTATACTATAAAATGTATTATTAAATGTTATTTATGACTTTAGCTACAATTCTTAACTAAATTCTGTGTGTGTGTGTGTGTGTATATATATACACATATGTATGTATATGCAGTACACACACACAAATGTATACATATCATTATTATTATTTTTATTTTTTTAAAGGTTGAGGAGGATCGACGCTGTGGCATCTGTGCTTTGGCTCCTCGTCATATGTTTTTACCTGGCCGAGTGTTACCTCAAGACGGACATCCCTGACTGGTTGGAAACTGTCAAGTTTGGCATCACTTCTGTGTGTTGTCTGGTGGGATTCGCTGCCGCTGTGGCAACGCACAAATCCACGAGTCAAAGAAGAGCCAGAGGTCACAGGTCAGAGTCTGAGCAGTGACACTAAGCTAAGATATTTTATGGGACACTTTTGGGACATGTAGAAACAGGGGTTTGATTTTTCTCAGATTGTCCTTCCAACTGTCTTCAGTTTATACTAAAAAAACTAATACACTCAGTATAAACCTTCATGGCCTTTGAGACACTTGCTAAATAGGCCTTCAAAACTGTACTGATAGATAAAAGAAAATCTAGTCTGTGTGTTTGATTCTTGCTGTGGATGACCTTGCTCAAAGTACTAGAAAATGAGTTTATTGCCTTTTTTTGTAGTCTAGAGCATGACTTGCCCATAATTTGATAAAAAGGCAGAACATCACAATTTCAGACATTTTGCATTTGGTTTGAAATAACAGCTAAGGTTTCGGGTAGCTGGAAATGATAAAGACTAGTTCTATGAGTGAATGTTTTTTTTATGCATCTTGCTGTGTATAATGCTGTTATTGCATTATTCACCAAGAAATTGAAATGGTGCTTGAGGAATTGGGAATTTTTTCCACCCCATCTATACTGGGTACTAAACCCCTGATCCATTGCAGCATGGAAGTGGCTTAACATTTACGAAACATCATCTACAACTTAAAATGCCTTGCTGTGTCAACTATATAAAAAACTAAAACAAAGATACTGTATTATGCCAATACTGCTCAAATCTCATATTTGCAATCTCATAACAAATGCGATATTAGCAGAATTAAGTTTCTAACGTACAAACACGTTATACTTTAGCTCAAGTGCTTTCAGTTTTGATGTTAGGTTACAGCAGAACACATTTGAGAATAGTCTATGTCAAATATTTTTGCCTTGAGCCTCTCTTTGCGTAGATTCTACATTAACCTGAATGTCAAGTCATAAAGTCTGTCTCCACCACCAGTTTGTAATCATTACATCAATTTTTATTTTTTACAAATTTATTTTTAAAGACACAGAAAATTGGCTAACCAAGTACTTTGCATAGCACTATACTTATTATATTGTGAACATTATTACACTATACTGTAAAATGTAAAGAATGCACTACATTTTATTACCGTACATGGCATTTAGTTTGAATACTAACCACACTAAACCTCAGTAACATGTAGCCATCTCTTTTGAGTGTCTCTAACAAAAAGAGACACATTTTCAAAACTTTTACAGACAAAGCTTTATAGGGATTGTACTTTCTTGTAATTTTCTCTTAAGTATTGTACTTTTGCTGTATTCTAGAAACGTGTGACATCATGTGACAGTACGACCATAGATTGAATGTTTTTGTAGTTTTTAATCACTGTATTTCCCACGTAATTGTATGCATGTGGCATATGCTGTGAAGTTTGTTTTTGCTGTGATCGAAGTACTTACTAATGTGACTTAGACATTTACCGTCCGCAACTTTTCTGTTATTTAAATCAAGTCTGTTTTCAAGTGTACCTTGAGCTCATTTCCATTAGACGTGGATCAACTCGTACAAATCTTGTGGTACTCGTCCACTCCCAACATACTGTAAGTTCTCGACATGCTTGTAAGACAAGCTTTAATATTTAGAATTTTGTGTTACCAAAAGGTGACATGTGCCAATGCAAAGCTCCATTTAAAGGGATAGTTCACCCAAAAATGAAAATTGTCATCATTTACTCACCCTCATGTTGTTCCTGTTCCTTTGAACCTGTATGAATTTCTTCCTTCTGCTGAACACAAAAGAAGATATTTTGAAGAATGTCGGTAACCAAACAGTTGGTGGACCCTATTGACTTCCATGTTTTGGAGTTCAGCAGAAGAAAGAAATTTATACAGGGTTGGAACAACTTGAGGGTGAGTAAATGGTTTAGAATTTATGAAATTTATGTGAACTATCCCTTTAACTAGGTAACGTTTATGATAAAGTGATATGTTTGTGGCACATTTCTTATTTGACTGTAGACATCTGTATTCTTGAATATTTAGTTTGCTGTATCCTCATTATCATAGTTTTGCATGCCAAAGCCTGATGGTTGGTAAATACTAATAATAGTGTGTATTTCGACTTGACATTGATACAAGTATCTCAAAACCATATATAACATTTATTTACCACAGCAGGACATTGTATTTTTGAGAGTATACTCGATCCTTCATTGGCTACCTATTTTATTACCTGACAGTTTAGATTGTCCGGTAATATGATGTCTGTCTCCAAAATTTCATGTGATTTAAAATGTGAGTAAATAAGTTATATTTAACACTGAGGATTTATTGTGGTAGGACCTGTCAAGGTGAAATCACAGATCTGTGCATGTTGTATCAGAAGGCGCATAGTGATGACAGAGAGAGATTGGAAATGGCCAATTTTTATATTGGTATCCTCTCAAATCCAGTTTCTTACTAAAGTAACTCAAATCTCAAATGGACCTGAATCTGTTTTGGCCTCTGACCACTACAAATCTAAACTGAATCTGAGGTGGTGTGTTTGGAACTTTTTGATTCTTCATTGTTCGCAGGCTCAATAGTTGTCTGATTTTGAGGAACGTCCTAATGAAATATGTTTTTGGCATTGCTGTGCGGTTTCTGGTATGTCATCAACACCTGATTAGTGGTTTCTTGTGATTTTGACCAAGAATGACCCCAAAGATATAATGTGAAATGAAAAACTGCATTGTTAAATAGTGTGAAACTGTTTGCGTCCAGACACTTAAGCTCAGATTTGTTGTAATAATGTTTTGGAGTATTGTGCTTTGATTAAAGCAGCATGTTGGAGCAATCGCTGTATTATAATTGAGTTGTATTGCCCTTTTTATACTTGTATTATTTAAAACACTATTACGAAGTGAAATAAAACACTTATAAAATTTGAACTGTGTTTGACATTTCTTCAAAACTATTTAGATTTTAGATTAACTTGACGATCGTTTGAGGTGGAAGCTGTTGTGCTTTTATAAATCAGTGAATCATAACCAAGAAATCTGTGTGACAGCGTCAAGATGGACTGAGACATTACTGATGTATGAAATCATATGTTTTGCAGATATGCTAGCTTAAATTGCATGTTTTGTTTATATTTACTTTTATTATCTGCATTGAAATCTTTACTTCACTGAAATCTACATAGTCTGTAGTTGATTCAAATTGGGAGCCATGATAAGATCTGCCATTTATACAGTATCTGCATACATTTTCATATTTTCTGTATCTTCAGGCTTTTGGAAATCTATTTTCTGCAGTTACTTTCTTTAAGTGAAACAGAATACAGTCTTCCACCATAATAGTAACTGAAGACTTGATTGCTTTATAAAACTCAGTGATGGAGCAATTCTGCTCTGTCTGTTGCAGGTATCTGTCTGGCAGTTCTCCTGAGCCGCACTACAGTAATCACTGTCCCCTGCTGTCTGCACCTGTGTCTGGATCCTCTACCTTCATCCCAACGCCTCCCCCCAACCTGTCACAGCTGCTCATCCGCCAACAAAGCCACAGAACGCGCAAAGCCTCTCCCTCCTCGCTGCCTAGGCGGCTGAACAGGGCCCTCTCTCTGGGAACTATCCCCTCCCTCGCACGAGCAGGTGAGTTAGACATACGATAAATGCTAATTGTCACTTTTTTTACTTATCGTTACAACATAAAAATTCTGTTAATGTCATATGTATATATTTTATATATTCACACACACAAACACACATATATATATTTATTTATTTATTTATTTATTAATTAGGGCTGTCCATAGATTAAAATGTTCAATTATGATTAATCGCACCCTTTTATGCACACCAAAGTCACATGAAAACAAAAAAAAAAACATTTTTTTTTTAAATTCAGTGTATAGTATATGTGTACAGTGCAACAGCTTTTTGTTCACTTGTTTACTTATTAGACAACTGAAGTTGCAATACCGAACAGAACATGGATATGCGAAGAAAAAAAAAAACCTTAACCAACCACATTGACTTGATTGCATATCTACCTACTACAGTAAATGTATCCAATTCAGAATTACTAAACGCATGACAAATCAAAACATTCTGAATGTGTGTGGAAACAACGTACTGTAATGTGTCTGTGCACAGATACAATGTGCGATCAGTGCATCGGGAGCACACATACACAGTTTGTTTGCGCATCAATATAACAAACTCGTTCATGATTTTGTACGACTCATGTACGTCACCGCAATCATCTTTACCTTTAATTACAATCCGCATCCATCACAACTTTACTTGCTAGATACTGGTTTGCTTTATGCAGCCGAGAAACATAGTTTGCATGTCATCTCACCATACAGCGGTGGGATGATTTGAGGTTCTGTTCAGTCTGTATTTCACACAGCACGATGCGTGAGGGCTCGCGCTCTTCAGAAACAATCACAGAATATGACAGAGCTTGTGTTTTAAAGTGAAACACACTGAAATGAATCATTTACTGAAAACGCAATGTGAGTCTCTATTCTCTCTGCCATCTTTGATGTAATCAGCATATATATATATATATATATACACATACTTATGTATTTTTATAGTATTTTACTTTTTAATTATTTTTTATATTTATTAACCATGCATATAGCGCCCTTTGCTGATATAAATATTCAAATTTATATTGAAAAATGAATTTTCTGTATATAATATAAAAAAGGTGTCCTCTCCATGTAATGTAGAACAATTTTGTTTGTGAAGATGAGAGTTGTGCTGGTAGTAAGAGGCCCCAGGTGCTGTTTTGTGGAACTAGTGCAGAGGTGCATGATGGGAAAGATGTGGGTCACTGACTGATGTGAATACATGGTAAAAGGAACTCTGCTCACTCTTCACCCCAGACGGTGCCGCACCTAGCTGGGGAATTTTGCCAACTGCCAAAGAAAATTAAAGTGCGATTGAGAAATAAGTCTGTACGGTGTCTCTGGCTACCTGCATGTTACTGGGATTTTCCCATCACAGATGGGTTTCGAGTTACAGGAAGTGACTTCTTTACATTGTTTTATTAACAGCTGGTCTGTTTAATCTTGTTATGCCATTACATTTAAAAGAATAGTGAACCTATAAATGAAATGTCATTATTTACTCACCGTCATTTGGTTCTAAAACTGTATGCTGTTATTTTTTCAGGTGAAGACTTTTTCTTTATGCAATGACATATACTGACCACAGGTCCGAGTTGTGTGAGGAACATTATTCACTTATAATGCCCTCTGCTTCAGCTCTTGCATCAAATTTGATGCAGAACAATATTGTACGGGAAATCATCTTTAAAAATTAACCTTTTATGAAAATAAAACAGCCGGTTTGTAGTGAAATTAGTAATTAATAACAGAAATGTTTGGATGAAGAATAATATATATTTTTTGTTGCCGCCTTTTTGATTATGTATTTTTTTTTTAAAATACTGAATTGATGTACAGTTTTGACTTTGCATAACCTAACAAAATTGCAGAGACAACAGCTTGGTTTACCATAGCTTTTAACTTTGACCTATCGGTAAACGGGACTTTGTAATACGCACAGGCTTTCAAAGCCTGGGATCAGATGATGTCGGGAGTGGTGTTTAAATGACTGTTGTGAGACGGTAGAAGAATCGTGGTTTGTTTCATGTGTGGATCTTCAGACGAGACCAGATGAGATGGCAAACGTCAGCCTCCTGTAATCAGATGCAGCGGCTCGCAGGTGTGATTAAAAAAGGGCCAGAGCTTGATCTTTATGCTCGGGATTTAATCACACACACTTGTCTGAGAAATCTCATTGCATCATTTAGAGGTGGGAATTGAAATCGAATCTGTTCATTTATCAACAGCTAACAAAAGTATGTTTAATTCTTATTTAAGAAATATCAGAGTCTAGTGAGATGTCACACAGCTCGTTTTAACAGAATCATTAGCGTATCACTCATCTCCCCGTCACATTTCTACAGGAGTTCTTGAAAAGGCTCTTGTGTGAGCAGGGCCTTTACCTGCTCCATCATGCAGCTTCACCCATCTGCTCTGTGATGTTCAGTGGTGGTGGAGCTCTTCTCTATGGCTGCAGCTGTGTTGGCTCCACATATGGAGACATTCCTGGAATGACAGTAGTAGGAGAGCGTTAAATGACCCTACTTTACTGTTCGATGCTTGTGTTGTATCATGAAAAATTGCTTGGAATTTCTGTCAGCCTTTTTGTGGGCCGGCCACCTTGCTTTGACATTGAAAAAGTAGCCATGGAAGGAATGTTAGAAAAAAAACTAAATTTGTACTACTTTAAAAAAAACAACAACAACAACTTTCATTTAGCAAGAATGCATTAGATTGATCAAAAGTTACAGTAAAGACATTTGTAATGTTATAAAAAGATTTCTATTTCAAATAAATGCTGTTCTTTTGAAATTTCTATTCATCAAAGAATCCTGAAAAAAGTTTTTAAAAAATCACAAAAAAATTAAGCAGCACAACTGTTTACAACATTAATAAATAACAAGAAAAATCGTACTGACCCCAATGCTAATGTATGCAATTTTTTTGTACAATAACGGTTATTGGTTCAAACTGTATATTTAGTTGTACATGCTTTGTTTTTACACTTACATTACCCTTTCCAACATCTAATGCTCACTTAAACTTTAAAAAAAGGTTTATTTAACACTTAAATGCAATCTTTAGCAAATACATTTTTCATACTTTATATTACATTATAGTTTTGTGATGCCTAAATCAACCTCTAGCATGTAAAATTGATTTTAGTTTTTGGTGTTATTTTAAATGTATTTTAAAAAAAATACAGCATTGAATTATAATATCTGCCTTTTGTCAGTTATCAGCAATAACATGCAAATAATGAATGGCTTATTGGTATAGGACAGAATTTTTACTTGGAAATCCATAACAGTAACTGAACACTGTTTTTTTCAGGTTGTGTTATACCAATGTGTGTGTGTGTTGTGTTTTTATTTATATATATATATCAGAAAACTAATTTGGGTAGTTGTGTATATATATTATGTAAAATCTTGTTTTGCTTATTTTACTTGTAGATTCGGGTTTCCTGTTTAGTGGAAGTAGACCATCTTTACAGTGTAAAGACTCGCCACCTTCAGGTAACTCAAAAGAAGTGAAGCAATGCTTTCATACATCTTTTTGACTTAAAATCAGATAAATCATATATGATAAATTCATTGATAATTTAATCTTTTCAATAGACTACTACTCTCTAAAATCTGGAAGCCGACCTGCCTCTCCTGGACCGTCCCCGACCCCCTCCGTGGCAGGCTCCGTCACTTCCACCTCCAGCTCCGCCAGGCAGCGCCGGCCGCTCATCAGCCCGGCCAGACTCAACATCAGTGGGCAAAAGCTGCAGCTCTTTTCCTCTCCTCTGGAGCCTTTCAGTTTGGCCTCACCACCTCCCTGTCTTTCAGAGCAAAGCCACATGCACAGCAGAGGATTCTTGCCTGATGTTCCTCACTTCCATTCACAGAATCATGGTATTGGACACATTTGGATATATATTTTTTAAATCTAGATTAAAGTCCTTAATGTAGAAAGAGAGATTCAGTGTGTTTCTGTTGACCATTTGAGCTGAAAGATATAATACAGTGGACCTTAAAGTCACCAAGAAATTAAAATTGAGATATTTTTTATGTAATATTGCAATATTGATTATAAATGATTTATTCGTGAACATCATTTTTTAATTTACATGCCATTGTAATTCAATCAAAATAAGTTTGAGTAGCCATTTTACTTGGATATACGTCATGGCAGGGAAGAAAAGTCTATCGTGACTTCTTTTTTATGCCGATTTTAAAATTAAAACAAAACATTTATTTACATTTTTTATTAACATTTATGTTTTTTGAAAAGTGTCTTTTTTTCAACTTTTTTTTTCTTCTTACGTGTCTGAATGTTTTATCGGAGCCACTGTATGTGAACCTGTTATTGCTGTTATTAAGGAACATTCTTCAGTCTATTTTTTTAATACAAGTATTACTTAAAAATGATATTAATTGTACTGATAACAACTGAAGTAATTATTTTAAAACCCTTGTATGATTCGTTAGTTGGCTTTGTGGGCAAACCTTTGTTTATATGACTGTTCTTAAAATTCTTGAACTTTTGATATTGATATAGATATGATTTTGTTGGGGATTCAGGTTCACTGATCGATGAGGGCAGTGTGTTTGAGCATGTGGAGAAGCGAATGGACAGTTCCTCTTCATCTTCAAACTGCCATGTAGACACGACCACAGGAAATGAAACCGAGAGCAAGTCTGGATGGAAGGGTAAGAATAGGAATTTTGTCAATAGCAGTGTTTAAACTAATTTGGTTACTCTGTTCTGCATAGTTATTTGTTTTTTTGTGTGTTTTTCCACAGTTTTTTTGGGCCTGACGCTTTGGCCTGGTCTACTGTTTGCCAGCCTGACCATTAACCTAACCTTCATAAGCATCTATCTCTATTACAATTGGAGATGAGACTATAGATCAGACTTCAGGAGTTTAGTGTCAAACTGAGACGTACACTGGTCTTTGTCACCTGTGTTCTTTACAGGAAATAAGTGGATAATGTTTCTCTTGGGTGACAACTACAACTTTATTCTTGCTGCTCAACATTAGCAGAAATACAAAAGGATTGTTTCCTGGCGCACATAAATGAGAAGACCGTATTCTCTAAACTTCTCTGTTAAATACACAACAGCTGAAATTCTACTTTATGCCGCAAAGTATGATGTGAGCTTTGTGAAAACATGTTTTTTGAGCATGTTCAATCATTTGTTTGTGTTTTTAAACACTGGATGTGTATCAGAATGAATGATTGTGCCATTTCGTTTAACAGAATGATGTTTGTTGGGCATGTGACATCTTTATTAAAGTCATTTGGCTTCTTTGCCATATTGCTGTACATTAACTGTTTCTGTTTATCCTATTTCCTCAAAGGATAATGCTGTCATATCATTATCAAAATGATGTGATATTACAAGGTGCAATATGTTTGTGTTGATCTACTTGTCAACAATGTGACACTGAAATATTGTGTTTAGCAAATGTCTGTTACTGTGTCCATTGAGCCTCTGCCTCTGTTTTATGATTGACTCATAATGTCAAGGGAAATAGGATAACGTGGATAATTTGTACATAAGATAAAGGTGTGTCAATTTCCAGATTGAAATAAATCTCCCTTGTAATTGTCACATATTGGTGTGTCTTCTGTATGACATCTACGTTTTCAATGAAACGTTTAAATGCTATCTCTCGAGTAAACACTGCTTGAGTAAACACTTTCCTTGGCTTAAACTTTCAGCATGTATTTGTAAGTCAGTTGCTTAGTGAAAAGGTCAACCGTGAAGATGGATATGAAGGGTTTTCCTTGACCTTTTCCTCAATAAGTTAAAACTTATCCATTTCATTATGCTTGAAACATATGCCTGTTCTTGGACGTTGCCTTTTTGAACTAATGTGTTATTAGAGAGCAATCTTTTTAAACAATGTAAGGAAAAAATACACACTGGAAACTGAAAGTATATTATGAAAAGTACTCCAGGGTAACAGAGTTTATCTTTCGCCATCATTGGTTGAGTGGAGTCAGTCTGTCTCCTGAGAGAATGATAACAATCTCGATTCTCTCAGTATAGGATGTTTTACAGCTCAGAGTGGGTGGTTATTTGAGAGATGAGTAAGGTTGTCACTCCATTTTTTCATAATGCAAAACAATTTTAATTGCAATACTTTCGTAGCCTGGATGCCAGCCCGAACCCCGCCCACAACATTTTTTGGTCGGGAAGTTCGGTCTGGACTCGCTCCATTGAGGAGTAATTACAAAGACCTGTTAGTCTCTGGTAATTATGATCAGTCAAAAAATGTTCGGGCCAATCAAATTGCCAGGGCGGGCTTTATACGATGATGGACAGATGATCTGCAGGGACGTAATCATCACGTTATCAAAGAGCGCTTAACTGGTTTCCCTCAGAGATGACTGCAGCTGGAGAAATGAGATGTATAGATTCCGCTAGTGCGTCTGTTGTAAAAGAAATCGACAGCGCATTCATTTTAATAGACGAACAGAGAACTGCAATCAAGGCATTTGTCGATCGGAAAGATGTGTTTGCCGTCCTTCCTACGGGATTCGGCAAAAGTTTAATTTATCAGCTGGCTCCGATGGTCACTAAGTCAAGTCAAGTCAAGTCACCTTTATTTATATAGCGCTTTTTACAATACAGATTGTATCAAAGCGCTTCACAGTGATAACATGAAAACAATATAACAAAGTTTGTTTCTAAAAGAGAATTGCGTCTACGTCCACCTTAAGTAAGGCAGATCAATAATATTATTGAATATTAAATGTCCCCAACTAAGCAAGCCAAAAGCCAAGGCAACAGTGGCAAGGAACCAAAACTCCATCAGGTGACAGAATGGAGAAAAAAACCTTGGGAGAAACCAGACTCAGTCGGGGGGCCAGTTCTCCTCTGACCAACGAAGGAACAGTGCATGATTCGGGCAGCATTACAAGTCAGATTGGAATCGGAACATTTAGAGTATTTATCCATTTCCATCTTTTGGAAGTCCAAGTAATCACGCCGGTATTAAGACGAGTTGTTGAGGATCAGTGCCGTCCACCATAGAGAGTCCATATCGCTGGCGTTGAGTCGTCTCTTCACAGGCTTTGTGATTGGGGCATCTGAAGTCTCCGTGAGAGGCTGGATACAAACTGGAGTATCCAGTATCTAAGAAGTATCTAAGAAGATGGGACGCAATGAAAACCCTGTGGTCGTTGTGGTTTCTCCTTTGGTCGCACTCATAGAGGACCAAGTAAAAGAAGCAACACTCGTTATTTTACTTCTTCCAGCGTGCGTGCATTGCGTGAGTTCTGTAGTTTACAACTGTGCTATTAGTCCTTGGGCCAAGACCCCAAATTTCACGTATTGGTACCATCTGGGTGGGCAAATTCTAGTTGCGATTTTTTACATCCTATATATCCCTAGATAATGTTTTGACATGATAACCCTTGCCAACTGGCAGCTTAGTAGTGGTTATGACCGCTTGAAGTGACTGACCCCTGTAAGCGGAAAAAATGGCAAAAGTACCTCCATGGAAATAATCTGGTTCATCCAGTTGATAATTCATCAAGTGGTTCATTCATCACAAATAAAGTAGGTTCCAAATTAGTGCAATAATGAGATAAAGGCAATCATTCCAAAATAAATGGCTAAAAATTGCTAAATTTGGGAGTTTTAGCACGTCAAACCGTAATACCCCAATATCATGAAATAGTCTAGTAGCCAACTAGGTGAACCCGGAAATGTTGAGTACACCAAAGTTTTATTGCAGAAATGTGAAGTATGGGTCCCCAGCATACAGAAACTGCCGGATGCTAATTTGCATATGTTGTGCAATTAGCATGATTAGCATAATTAGCATTATTAGCTTAATCGTCCATTTTCACCAGATATTTTGCACTGTATGGTCAATTTCTACAATATGTGAGTGGTTTTAGAGGATGCTGATTTCATTTCTGGCATTTTCAGATTTCAAAGAGCTAATTTTATGACATATTTTGATTTATTTTTGATTATGATTACTTTCAGGCATAATTTTAGGTTATTTTTATGGTAAACAAAATAATTTTACATTTCACAATCATGAGTGCTCTTGTGAATGTTGATGCATTGTTTTCAGGGTGTAGTGAGGCTGAATCCCATCCTGACACTTTTAAAAATAAAAATAAATGCTTTTTGGATAAACGATGAATCTTTGTTAGGCTGAATGTTATGCATTTCTGGAGGAAAATCAATGCGGATATTTAACATAACTTGGATCCTGCCACTGTACGATACATATTAATTGGGTAGGTCTTTAAGACACCCATTGAGGTGACATCACCTGAACCCATCACCATGTGTGATCAACAAACTACGTACAAATATACACTATACACTCACCGGCCACTTTATTAGGTACACCTGTCCAACTGCTCGTTAACACTTAATTTCTAAGCAGCCAATCACATGGCGGCAACTCAGTGCATTTAGGCATGTAGACATGGTCAAGACAATCTCCTGCAGTTCAAACCGAGCATCAGTATGGGGAAGAAAGGTGATTTGAGTGACTTTGAACGTGGCATGATTGTTGGTGCCAGAAGGGCTGGTCTGAGTATTTCAGAAACTGCTAATCTACTGGGATTTTCACGCACAACCATCTCTAGGGTTTACAGAGAATGGTCCGAAAAAGAAAAAACATCCAGTGAGCGGCAGTTCTGTGGGCGGAAATCCAGAGGTCAGAGGAGAATGGCCAGACTGGTTCGAGCTGATAGAAGGGCAACAGTGACTGAAATAACCACTCGTTACAACCGAGGTATGCAGCAAAGCATTTGTGAAGCCACAACACGCACAACCTTGAGGCGGATGGGCTACAACAGCAGAAGACTCCACCGGGTACCACTCATCTCCACTACAAATAGGAAAAAGAGGCTACAATTTGCAAGAGCTCACCAAAATTGAACAGTTGAAGACTGGAAAAATGTTGCCTGGTCTGATGAGTCTCGATTTCTGTTGAGACATTCAGATGTTAGAGTCAGAATTTGGCGTAAACAGAATGAGAACATGGAACCATCATGCCTTGTTACCACTGTGCAGGCTGGTGGTGGTGGTGTAATGGTGTGGGGGATGTTTTCCTGGCACACTTTAGGCCCCTTAGTGCCAATTGGGCATCGTTTAAATGCCACGGCCTACCTGAGCATTGTTTCTGACCATGTCCATCCCTTTATGGCCACCATGTACCCATCCTCTGATGGCTACTTCCACCATGTCACAAAGCTCTAATCATTTCAAATTGGTTTCTTGAACATGACAATGAGTTCACTGTACTAAAATGGCCTCCACAGTCACCAGATCTCAACCCAATAGAGCATCTTTGGGATGTGGTGGAACGGGAGATTCGCATCATGGATGTGCAGCCGACAAATCTGCGGCAACTGTGTGATGCCATCATGTCAATATGGACCAAACTCCCTAAGGAATGCTTCCAGCACCTTGTTGAATCTATGCCACGAAGAATTGAGGCAGTTCTGAAGGCAAAAGGGGGTCCAACCCGTTACTAGCATGGGGTACCTAATAAAGTGGCCGGTGAGTGTATACATGCCATACAAGAATGCAAGTCGCTAGGGCAACGCCCGAATGGCAGAAGGGCTGCCCAGGTTGGTCCGCAAGGCACAAGATCCAACGAGGACCCAGTTAAAACTCTGTAGGACGCAAGAGTTAAAACTGAGTCTGGGAAACCCGGGTAAGCCCGCCAGATGCAAGGCTAACCAAGAGGGCCTCACCTCCGCACCACACAA
Source organism: Rhinichthys klamathensis goyatoka (assembly GCF_029890125.1). Taxonomy (NCBI): domain Eukaryota; kingdom Metazoa; phylum Chordata; class Actinopteri; order Cypriniformes; family Leuciscidae; genus Rhinichthys; species Rhinichthys klamathensis. The sequence goes on along the minus strand of NW_026606571.1, from coordinate 2,326,352 downwards.
AGCACACACTGGCTACCACCTTCAGGCAAACTGCTATGCCTCACAATTAATGAACAAAAGGCACCCTCATCATATTCACTGTTCGTCTGTTCTGTCATCATCTTCTCCAGACCCTTCATCCCTCTCTTTGTGTTCTTGGTGTTGTGTAAGTATGTTGCAGCATATACCATCATTGCCTTTGCAGGAACAATAACTGGTACAGGCCAGACCTGCAGCTGCACAGCTGCACTTTGCTGATGTGCAAGGTTTCAACCTGGCTTTGCAACCAAAGCTGACAACAGCTAAAAAAGCAGGAAGAGGATTGACTTGAATCCTGGGTGGGCATAATCAGTTCCTCTCCTTCCTTTAGGCCCATCTTCTTGTCCCATCCAAACAAGGTGATATCCACAGCCGGTGGATCAGGCTGGCCTGCAGCTTTCCATAGCAGCACCTGTAGGCTGGCACGTCTTCCATGAAGGCGCATATTGCGCTCTGTAGCAGGTAGTGTCTTCATTGCTGGGGGACTGTTGCGCTTCCGGTAAATTTCATACCGGGTTGCATCCAAGGTTACAGAGTTCCTCCGATTGTACAGAGCCAGAAAGAAAGCCCTTGTTGCTTTTGTGATCTGTAAATCTGTGGCTTCTGCCTCTCTAATACAGTGGAGAAGCTTATCAGGTACGACTCTCATGGCCTTGAATGCAGACACCTTGCCCTTCCCGACAGGATATGAGGTGGTATCTCATCCTGAAAGAGCATGCATGGCCAGAATGGAACCACATTGGTCACCCACATGGACTATTTTCTTTAATCTTCTTTAAGCGCAACGGAGCAACTGTGTCTAAAGTACTGGAAAAAAGAGAGTTTAAAGTTTCTGTCGCAATATCAAGTTCTTCTAAGCTATCTGGGATGCTGAAATGATGGAACTGATCAGGAAGATTATTGATAAAGTCAAGTCAAGTCAAGAATATTTGTATAGCGCTTTTCATAATACAGATTGTATCAAAGAAGCTTCATAGTATTAATTAAAAATTTAATAAAACGTCCACGTTTGGTAATGCTGATCAATAGTATTTTTGATTGATTAAATTAAATTGAATATCCCCAACTGAGCAAGCCAAAGGCAACAGCAATCTTTAGTGGCAGAAGTGATAGTTCTAACATATTTGTAACAAGGAGTCGACTTTGCAGCCTTGGCTAAATGATGTTTACACAAGACTAGATAATGATCTGAGATGTCCTCGCTCTGCTGCAGAATTTCAACGGCATTAACATCTATTCCATGTGATAATATTAGATCTAGAGTATGATTACGACAATGAGTAGGTCCTGACACGTGTTGTCTAACTCCAATAGAGTTAAGAATATATTTAAATACCAATCCCAATGCATTTTTTTTGTTATCTACATGTATATTAAAATCAGCAACAATTAGGACTTTATCTGCAGCCAGTACTAACTCTGATAGAAAGTCAGCAAATTCTTTGATAATGTCTGTATGGTGCCCTGGTGGCCTGTATACAGTAGCCAGCACAAATCTCAAACGTGATTTATCATTTACACTCGATGTTGTTACATTAAGCACCAACACTTCAAAAGAATTATATTTGAAACTAGACTTCTTAGTAATTTTGAAAGTATTACTATAAATTACAGCAACATCTCCCCCTTTACCTTTCAGACGAGGTTCATGTTTATAACAGTAATCTTGTGGGGTGGACTCATTTAAAGTAATGTAATTGTTTGGTTTTAGCCAGGTTTCTGTCAAACACAGCACATTTAGGTTATAGTCTGTAATCATATCATTAACAATAAGTGCTTTTGAAGTAAGGGATTGAATATTCAGCAACCCAAGCTTTATCATTTGCTCAATTGTATTATATCTGTTTTTTATTTGTTGAACATCAATTAAATTTTTATCCTTAGATGGGTTTGGAAGTTTTTTGTATTTGCTAATTCGGGGGAACAGACACAATCTCTAAATGATGATATCTAGGTGAAAGAGCCTCTATGTGATGGGATTTATCTGACCTCAGTGACGTGAGACAGCTGGCAGACGGTCGGTTTAGCCAGTTTGTCTGCTTCCTGACCTGAGCCCCAGATTGTCATGTTTGAGGTCTAAGACTATGTGCAATATTACTAAAGAGGAGAGCAGCACCATCCCAGGAGGGATGAATACCATCTCTTTTCAACAGGTCAGGCTTGCCCCAAAAACAATTTTACAATTGTTTATGAAATCTATATTATTTTGCGGACAACATTTAGACAGCCAGCCATTGAGTGATGACAAGCTGCTAACTATCTCATCACTCCTGCGAACAGGAAGAGGGCCAGAGCAAATCACAGTGCCTGACATCGTACTTGTGAGTTCACACACCTCTTTAACATTAATTTTGGTGATCTCCGACTGGCGGAGTCGAACATCATTAGTGCCGACGTGAATAATAATCTTAGATAATTTACGATTAGCATTAGCCAGCACTTTTAAATTTGCTTTGATGTCAGGTGCTCTGGCTCCCGGCAAACATGTGACTATGGTGGCTGGTGTCTCTATTTTCATGTTCCGTGTAATAGATGTCCTTGTACACATCAAAGACAACATCTATACGCTGGCTCTTCCCCCCTTCGTGCAGCTCCTTGTCCAGAACTGAGACAACCAACTGCGCAAAGGAATTGTCTTGGCCCTTCAGTTTCTGTAACAGGCTCATTCCATCAATGGCGGTTGTTGATGGCTCTGGGATTTCCTCAGCTGGGGACACGCTCTTCTCCAACTCTCTGGCCAAAACTGCCTTGTTGGTCTTGTGTAGAGACCCATCCTTGTTAGCTAGGACCCAAGGCAGAGGTCCCAGAGGATGAGCCAAGACATCACTCATGTGTAGTTGTCGGCTCTGTGCCACCAAGATCATGTGACCAAAGAGGTTTCTGTCGGCCTTCAAGACTACCTGCTTGGCTTGCTCCTGGCTGCGTTGCTTCTTCTTGATCTCTGAGAATGTTTTCAATTTTTTCTTGGTCATCGTGTCGTAGAAAAGTAGCACTCTTGTTTCCAGATATTCTGTCTTGAAATTTTGGTAAACCTCTTCTCCAATCTTCTTGACCTCAAGTAGTTCATTTGCCACATCAGGTGGAATGTGATTGCGTCATCAAGTTTTGATCAGCATTGATTAGTCAAAGAAACCCATGCGGTTTGTTCCTCTGAGCCAAACATGAATGATTGTTGATGCTTAGTCCCACCCCCATGCCCAGATTGGTTGAAACTACATATATATATATATATATAACGTCACTTTTGCTTCAGTGTTCTATGTCAATGTTTATATTATATTCCTGAATTTTTTTGGACACATCTAAAAATAAAAAAACACCAGCTTTTCACTGAAAATCGCCTATAATAATGTTATAATAAATGGCTATAACTTGCTTAGGCATTGTTACATGTAGTCAAAATTTCATCTGGAAATCTTGAATATCCAAGTACAACTTTCTAAAGGAAAAAATCCAAACTTCAGAAGGATTCGTTTGAGTTGAGTAAAGAAATTCACAAAAAATGTGCTGCCTTTTTTCTTAAATCTGGTATATTCATCCATTCTAAGACAAAATAAATGTAAAATTGGTCATTTAAATTAGCTAGATTGAGACTTCAAGTTCTCCTGTTTAAAATGATGTATGGCACTTGATGCTGAGTGCTATCTAATTGTTTATGGGGTTAATATAAGTTAATTTTAATATGACAACCTATCCACAGTCCCAGCTTTTTATACTTTTTTTTTTTAGAATTGCATTTTCCTACTTATAGGAATTAGAATTATTTTTGAAAAAAGAATCATTTTTTTAAAAATGATTATCCCTATGGGACAATAAAGACTCTATCTATCTATCTATAATGGGTTAGAAAAACAAAGAAAACAGCAGGCGAGTCATGTGCTCCAAAAATGGTCTAGGTCTTTAAGGGTTAATATCTACCTGAAATTCAACGTTTCTTATTTTCTTGTGTTACAAAGCTGTTACCTAATAAATTCCACATGAACCTGAAAAAAAAAAACTTATTGAAATATATTATACAAAAATTAAGAACAAATCGTACGCACATTTTATGACTTTCCAATGGTAGACAGAGTCGACAATTCGTGTTATTTTTCTTTCTTTTATATTTTTTACAACTCAAAACAACAAAATATCAGTGTGAATTCAAAGATATCGACTTTATTATGCCTGTTAATATTTACAAATATTTTAGTTTGCTTGGTATTAATATTAGATCACTGTTATTATGGTATTGGGCGTTTGTGTATTTTTCAAAAATAATTCTAATTCCTATAAGTAGGAAAATGCAATTCTAAAAAAAAAAAGTATAAAAAGCTGGGACTGTGGATAGGTTATCATATTAAAATTAACTTATATTAACCCCATAAACAATTTAGTACAGGTAAGGTTTTGCCCACCCAGATGGTACCAATATCTGGTCTGGCCCATGGACTATATACAAAGTAGATGACTTACTGCGTTGCTCTCATTGGTTGTAGGTCTATCCAATTGAGTGCAGAGTTTTTTTTTTGTTTTTTTTCTGGTTCGGTTAGGACACGCCTCATAATCAAAGCCCTATGGAGCAGTATCAGACTCACATTCTGACTAGAATATGAGTATGACGAAGTCAGGCTAATACTTTCGGGCATTTTTCACTCTTTACAATGGAGGTTAACCATTCAGAAGTGCAGAAAATGGATTTCACTGATAAATTTACTATTACAGTGTAGTGAATGTGCCAAGTTTAATTGAGGTAACTGAAGATCTGAGGCACTGTAGTTGGCCATGTATTTGTCAATGCACATAAGGATCTAGCTGAGTGGGAAATTCCAAAAAAGAAAAGAGGGCAAGTTAATACATGCATCTTCCTGTAAGAATGTTTTATGTTATCTTCAGACACACTCAGATTGAGGTAATATTAATCTATGATCAATGAAATATTCTGTACATTCCATATATCATTATGATATAGTGAATTTGCTAATTCTGAGGAAAAATGTTGCAGTAATGTACAAATGAGCATATTTAACAAGAATTCATGACACATATTTAGAAGATCAAACCTGTCGATATTAATGTTCAAAAATGTTCTGATGAATGGACATTAACAATTTCCACACAAAAAAAATGTTAGTAACACTTTATTTTAGAGTGTCTGTTATGCATGTTACGTGCAGTTACTATAGTAATTACTATAACATGGAACTAATCCTCGCCCCATAGTACATGTTGTTAATTATTATTACTCAGTAGGCCACTTAAATGTATAATTACACTGTAACAAGGACACCTTAAAATAAAGTGTAACCAAATGTTCTATATATATATATATATATATATATATATAACTTTTTGGGGAAAACAAGCTTTCTGAGCTCAGGATTCATCCAATGACAAGAACATATCACACATGCAGCTAAAAAAATGATTTTATTCTGGTTCAATTCAAGTTTACTATGTCAATCTTAATCCAAATTCACACTACTGTTAGCTACGAGTATAAATATTGCTACGTTGTATTATTTCACAAAATTCATTCCAGTCCATAATCCCTATCAGACAAGAAAACACTGCAGTGCCAATTTTAAATTACTTTCTAAAAACGGTTTCCATTTTAGATATATTTAGCTAGGCCTATTCAAAAAGATTTCTGAGTCCTATCAACAGATATAAAGTTATAGAATAGGCCTACATTTTTTATATATCTTATTATGTATCATATTATATTATTTTATATATCTTGTACCGATGCTACGACGCCTCATCATGATCTTAACAAGCGGTGTCTTTGATGGGGTTTTGCTCTCTGTGATTGGACGGGCCAGTGGTGGGAAAACAGTTGTGCAAATCTGAGTTCACAAATCTGATGCTCTTTGTTCTTGAGGCATGCGCAGCACAAAATATACTTAAATGTGTTTGATTTGAAATGATTTGTTAATATTAATTATTTGTCCTGTTTTTTTTTTTTATTATAGCTACGGATTAAAAGTTTGTGATGCACAAACCTTTTAAAATATGACAAATAATGAAGTGCTAGAATGATAGCTAGTCTGACACTGCAAACTGTATTAGTTTTTATTTTATTATATTGAACCTAATGTTTTAAATTAACTTGCGCAATAATTGACAATATTAATAATAAGGATTTTATTTTATTGATGTTGGTCTTTTCGCTGTCAGTAACATAGCGCGTTTTAATGCCGGCAGACATCAAACAGATGTTTACTGTAACATTTACCAAGCAGTCAAAATACGTCTGCGACCCTTGCGCCCCTCTTTCATGTTGAATTTGCGAACTTTTGACCTGTATTTCAGGAGGCAGGGCATGTAGGTGGAGACTAAAGGAAACCTGAAGCACACCTGGACACTTTTAACTCTACACCTGTGCTGTGCGCTACAGAGGTTCTCCGCGTTTAATTCGGACAAACCTCAAGCCCATCTCATGGATCGCTGCGTGGGGTCTGGGGACCTGCAGTCCCGTGAGACCGTAGAGGACGTCCCGGGTACCGCAGCAGGGGATGGAGGAGCCGCTCCAGCACCTGAAAAGCCTCCTTATTCGTACGTGGCTCTCATTGCAATGGCCATCAGAGAAAGCGAGAATAAGAAGCTGACGCTGAATGACATCTACAGCTTCATTATATCCAAGTTTCCATACTACGAAAAGAACAAAAAGGGATGGCAGAACAGCATCAGGCACAATCTGAGCCTCAACGAGTGTTTCGTGAAGATTCCCCGGGAGAACGGCGGGGAGAAAAAAGGGAACTTCTGGTCGCTGGATCCGGCTTTCAACGACATGTTCGAAAAAGGCAATTACAGGCGCAGGAGGCGCGTCAAGAGACCCTACCGACCACCACCCTTACCTTCTGGATTTAACTTCACCGACTCGTACTGCCTGCAACAGGAGCCTGTTTTCTGGCAAACCCCGTTCGTCAACACCAGCTCCTGGAGTCACCAGTCCAGCTCTCCGACGCACATCTCCGGATACCTGCAGCAGCCCATGCTCGGTAACGCGCGTCCTCTGTCTCCAAACGATTACGCCAATTCTCCCGTGAGTTATTACCAGGGTCATCATCACCATCACTTTCACCCGTCCTACAGACCGTACCACCGGCATCCGAACGCTCTGGTGCCTCTGAGCGGCATGACTCCGCCGGTGAGCCCGGGCGGAAGCTCCATCTCCACCTACAGCTACCCGCCGCAGAATCACCCTGAACTGGGACATCATCCATTTGACTGATGGACAGACATGGGAAAACTGAATATAAGTAGGCTAACAGTTTATCTAGATTTATTTTTGTTACGATAACCGTTGGAAATGTTAGCCTAAATGTGCCGTTTCACGAAATTAAGTTGCATTCGTTCAAGTTTGTTGAGATGGTTGCATTAGTTTTATTAGCCTGTATAGTTTGCAGTTGTCTTTTGTTTCTTTTCATAAATTAATCACTGCTTAATTATTGTTAACTTTCGAAGACGAGGAGCTGTTCGAACGCTCATGGTTAGGCAAGTTAATTTCCATAAATTTCAGCAAATGTTTAAAGGAAGCATCAAGGTTCTTTAGCATATTTATTTTTACCATCGAGATTGACTGGGCTCAAGATCCTAAAAATAGATGTACAGTTTTGCATTGCAGTTTACTGCTTAAAAATATGTTTGCTTATTTGGTGGAAACTCTTTGCACAAGTTGTTTACAAGAATTCTTTACACATACAAAGATGCATTGTCTTTAAAAATGTTTTGTATATTGAATATACATGTTTGGTGTAATATTCCTGGAGTTTGAAAATATTTTTATATGTAAATGTTCGCAACCTGTTCGAATTTTTCATTGATAAAATTCAGATAACTGGTCTTACAAGTCTCATTTATTTTATTTCACTATTTTGTCAAACTTAATTAAAGAAAAAAATATTTATTTGTTACACGAGAGTAGCTACAAACTTAATTGTTTGATTTGAAAATAATATATAATATATGTGTAAATGCTGTATGTACAGTGCCAAAAAACGAAAATTTGCTAGATAATCTAAAATATGGAGCAAGATCTAATTCTATTAATTCCATAACACGCTTTGTAGCTAAATGGCTCCCCCTTCTGGCCTTTGACACATTAACTGTTGTCATAATGTATGTTTCCATAATAACAGTTCATATACCGTTTTCATTGCTTATAGGTTTAATCTAAATATATTTTATTATGTGAAAAGAATTATTGATATTGATACAGTATAGAAGGCAGCTTTTCTTGACATGCTATGAATCCATTCATTGGGTTTTCATGCAGGAAAAGGCATGATATTGTAGTTGACATGAACTAGCCTAACTCATATTTATGTGTCCATTCTGTTATAATGCTGATATTAGTCCACTGACCCCAATTTTGGTTAGTCATGTCATGTGATGTGCAAGACATGAGCACGTTTACATGCACACCAGTACGCTGATAACTCACATATCAGCTTAGTGAAATAACCAGTTCTCTCCGTTTACATGCAAACCAGTAACCTGAGTAAACCGCGTTTACATGACTTTATTAATAAAACAGGTCATGCCCCTGTGTGACGTTAAAACAGTAATTTGCGTATCTGACTCCCGAGTATTTCATTTGTAATGTCGGTTGTCAAGCTTACAACATGTCAGCGGGGAACTCATGTCCTCTCATGCAGTTAACGTTACAGATGCAGCGACTAAACTACTTCTACTGCACGAGATGAGAGCACATTTTTATATCATTTTCTGGGTCATGAAAGAGTCTGCGTTTGTGATATATTTCCTTCTTCCTTTCCTGAAAAACGCTCGCTGTCTGGATGTGTTTAAATCTGCACTAAGGATGCGTTTCTGTCACGTACTACACATGCGCACTTCAGAAAGCATGCAGGTTATGAGTTTACATGCCGTGCGAAATCGGAGTAAGAGCCAAATAACTACCTTTGTCGACCGGTTTATAAACTAAGCCGTTTATGACCTTACTCTGATATAAGAAAACGGCTACCGCGTTTACATGACCACGTGCGTTGTCTGCTTATTGAGCATAATCGCTGACTAACTAGGCTACTTAATACACCGCCTTTGCGCAGAGAAATATAATACCATTTTATCTTGACATAAAAACATCAGATTCAAGCTGCTGGTTGGTTGAACAAAGGAGATCATTTGTAGTGAAAGACGGAGTGTCAGAATCCCAAGGCTCTGAAGCATGTTGCCATGGTGAGGAAAGACTTGCTTTAACAGCTAAATTTGAAAGAGTTTGATGCATTGTAAGTGGACTACTGGACCATGGTCTGAGAAGCAGCCAAGCAGGGTTGTGTGTGTGTCCATCCATAATTTCCCTTAAAGGCATCTGAGGCCTCTTTCTACAGCTATATTTGATTTGTTCAGACAGAGGCTGTAATGACATTGCATGTGTTTGGTTTTCCCCATCACCTCCAGTAACTTCCCTGCGGTGATCGGTTGTCTGGCAGAGAGGTGCACTTTGGCCTGCAATGACTGGTGGGTGGGCAGGGGGGTGAAGGTGGGCGGATGCGGGCACAGGGGTCTTGGCTTTATTTCACTCAGAGTTTCTGTTCTGCACACACACTTCCTGTTTTCACAAGCTGCGAGCTCTCAATGGTGCCGTGCATTTTAGAAGCTTGTTATCATCACAGCACCACCACCGTCTGCTTTTAGATATGGCTGAAATATAAATGTCTGTGCAGATTATTAAACAGCATGTGGCTAATTACCTGCAGTTCCATGTCCTAGATTCAATAGTGTTTTGATAAATGGACTAGAGTCTGTACTCTATTTGGATAATAAGATATTATTTTTCATATAAATGCATTACAAATCTTTATCACTTGGGGGTTTATCACACTGTTTTGTTAGGGCGCCACTTTTAATCTTATTTAATTTAAAGTATTTGTTTTCTCTGCAATAAAATAAAAGCCTTTTACTAGACATCTGCTTGGTGAAAGCAGACATGCTTATTTTAAAATGAATGACTGCTTTTTAAGTGACTTCCCCATGGATCCATAATCGTAATTTGCTGTCAGTGGCATCCAGAATTAGACCTTCCTTACTATGAAGACACGTCTGACCGGTTTTTTATTTAAAAATGAGGAAACACGTTACATTTTTCAGCGCGTGATGTACAGCATTTACACATCTCATATCACGTGATAATTGGTGTCGAATAACACTAGTAAAACATGCTTTGCACCACACTGTTTACATTTTGGTTTATGGGCCTTCTAGAGTCGCTGCTCGCGTTACAACCATAGGTTACAACGCCTACATTGAAAGACTGACTGTTATCATGAGCCAATAGCATTCGAGTATTAAACAGTTAATTGGTTGAACTAAATGATTACGCAAATGATTATGATTCAGTGATTCACTTATAACAGTTGTCCACTCCTCCACCCATAGATATCGATATAAATTGTATTGCAGAAAAGTTTACTAAACGAATCAGTGAATGAATCTTTTTGGTGAACAGATTCAAAAGATTCTATTGGACTGCACATGATACTACAATTTTGGACTGGGTTTCAGTATTGAACATCTGAATATCTCAATGTAATTATTATAAATGACGGGTTTCAAACTAATGCAGCGTGTCGCGCGCGTGGAAACCATAGACTGTAAAAAATGGAAACAGATCTCAGAAGATGAGGAAGCCAGACTGTGATGTTCTAGGGATCGTTACGATTGTTTCAATCTGTTGTGAAAAGTGAAAACATTTATTATGTATGCATGAAAGTTCATTCAAAATCATAATATTTATGTAATGAAGAAAATGCTCATTTAGGTCGTAAATCACTACAACATTTTTTATGTTATAGTTATACTGTGCTTTCTACTAACACACCCATTTCTCTCGGAATGAAGGATTTGTATGACACGCAGACATTATTTGTTATCAGTATTATGCCGTGCATGACAACAAGGGAGAGAGAGAGAGAACGAAAGAGATAGGGAGGGAGGAAGCAAGAGAGCGCGAGAAAGAGGAAGAGAGAGAGAGAGACACTACACAACTATGTCGATGATCCCTACGAGTTAGGAACGCGCTGCTCAACGCGCAGTGCAGACGGCCACTTTACCACCTCCAATCACTAAAGAATTATCAACACTTCTGCTGTCATTTCGCGCCATTCAAATACTGGCGTCTTGACCGAAATTCACGCCCCGGGAGGATATCAATTTTCAATGTCAAAGTAAAGGAGCATTGCTGATTCTAAAGATGGAGAAATGAACCACCGGTGACGCTTAAAGGTAAGTTCACGCTGTCATATTTTGTCTCATGTTTCCCATCACGAGAGAATGAAACGAGGCTTATACGTGGTGGCTTACGCAAAGATGTGTTGACACCTGCCATTTTAAAAATGAATCGTAAATAATGTGATTTAATTGTCGCTATGACTTAATATACAGCATATATTATCGACAGACTCATAGTGCAAAATAGAGTATAAAATTTGTGAAATTGCTATGTAGATGTGAGATGATGTGCGCCACGTTTCTCGGATATTGGCCCTCCGGCCGGCTTTGTAACCCTAGACAGTCTGACAATTCATCACAGAGCTGCAGACACACATGCACAGCACAGCATATATGATATTACATATTGATTCATATAAAATCTCATGTGAGGAACATCATGCCTCTGTTTATGATAACATGCATTTGAAATCTGCTTTAAGTTTATTTTATTTTATTTTTGCAGATATAAACTAATTTATGCAAATAAAGGTCTGTCTGTATTTACAAAAAAAAATAATACTGTTTACTTTGACTGGATTATACTCTAGTGTGCACTGTTTTCTTTTCCTTAAGCAGTTCATTGGGTTCATACATACCATGTTACAGTGGTATTTAGCATATACATATTGTATACAAATATAATAGGTTGTGCAAGAAGACAAAAAGTATAAATATACTGCTAATTAAGACATTATAAACTTTGAATTTGTAGAACATGAGCCTCAAAAATAATATATTTTAAATAAAATTTGTGCCTCATATGCTGCATATTTAAATATTTTGTAATGCAGTACATTTATACTTAACAGTATATTAATGTTATTTCTTGAGGTATATAGTGTTACAGTACAACAATTTGATAAATTGAAGTTGTGATCAGAGTGATCATTTTATTTATTTAAAATTATTCAGTTATTTACTCTTTTACTTTCACATTGGATTGCTACTAACCATGATAAAGTGATATTAAACATTATATAATATATTTTTAGTGAGCTTGTGCTACAAATTTACAAGCAAAGTGTCTTAATAATTATTTATTATGCAGCATATGTTACACGCTTTCTCTCTCTTCTCACTGAATATTAATGGAACGTCTTGAGGTCACTCCCTGCCTCTGTGCAACTGGTTCAGTGGGTTGTAACAGCTAGTAAACATTTCATGCATGTTCAGTTTTTTCTGACTTGATCTGTGCTAAAGTGCCTGTCTGTGTTCAGCAGTAGATGAGTTTCCTGCACCATGCCGCCGGGGGTCTACGGCATGCAGGATGTGTGGGAGATGGAGGGTCGGCAACAGGTCAACATGGAGTTCCTCCTCCCCACTGGGATCTACCTCAACTTTCCCGTAGCATGCAGTGACACCATTAGTGGCATCAAGAAGGTGAGGAGACCTTCTGACCAAATGTAAACACTAAAAATGCAAGTTTGTAGACATGGAAGTAATAGAACATGGGTAGCTGACAAATAACATGGGCTTTTTCAAATGAAAGTCAAGATTTTAGGCTAAAAAAGGACAAAAAAACACCACAAATGTGCTCAGTACAAGTCTTACAGTAGATTTAACAAAATTGAAATCATTATTCATTAAAAAAAATCATAACATTCGCCCTAAAGCTTCTTGGCAAGTTCATGAAAGACCTAGTAATGTCGAATTTGTAAATGAATCTTTTCAATGAATCAGTTGATTCGGTTCACAAATTGATCTGAATGATTTGTTTATGAGAGTGTTTATGTTGAATAGACAACTTCTTTAATAAGAGGTCATAAAACTGCACCCGTAATAGTTAAAATAATACATATTAATAAAAATAAAAAAAGTAAAATGCTGTTTAAATACTTTTAGTTAGTTTTAGTGTAACATGTCACATTGCAGGAAATTTCAGAAACACAAAAGTATTGGTTTTAACAAATGAGTTAGCACACAATAATATAATCAATATTCTTAGTAAAACATAAGTCACTACTGACAAGTCACACTTCTATTTCTGTGCTGGTTACTGCTGGTTTAGCTGTAGACCACTATAGGCATGATGTTCGCCATCCTAAAATGCATGTTTGTTCTTGTGAAGCTGGTTGACTAAAGAAGTCTTACTGGTTAAGCTGGTCAGGAAGCCTACCAGCATACACAGCATATGCTGCTGCTATTAGATGCTCTGCAACAAAATGATATGAACCGACTGCAGTCAGACCCATTGTACACATTAAAGTCTTGATTTGTGTCTTAGATGGTGTGGAAGAATGCCAAGAACGAGCCTCTGTTCAGTGCCCTAAGTGATCCGGATGCCTACGTCTTTACCTGCATCAACATGACCGCAGAGCGGGAGGAGCTGGAAGACGAGCAGCGTCGCCTTTGTGACGTCCGGCCGTTCATGCCAATTCTCAGGCTGGTGGCCCGGGAAGGAGACAGAGTGGAGAAGCTCATCACCACCCAGATCAGTCTGCTTATAGGGAAAGGTTTGTGTCACACTGGTCCTCATCTGACCTCAGAGCTGTATGGGCGGCTCACACTGGAAGCAGCTTTGACTTTACTCAGCACTGCAGCAGAATGATGTGGTTTTGGCAGCTGTCCAGCAATTAAAGGGATAGTTCACCCCAAAATGAAAATTCTGTCAGTAATTACTCACCCTCATGTTGTTCCAACCCCGTAAGACTTTTGATTAAATCTGAGAGCTGGATCACTCCTCCATAGGCTTCTAAGGGATTGAAACTTGCCGGCCCAGAAAAGTTATTAAAGACATCGTTAAAATAGTCCAAGTGACTACAGTGGCTCAAATTTTAAGTTTATCAAGCGACGAGAATGCTTTTTGTGCGGAAAAAAAACAAACAAAAATAACGACTTTATTCAACTATTCATTTCCTTCTCTGTGGGCCTCGAGATAGTTCACGTAGTGTAACAGCGCAGCGCTTCTAGGTTGTACGTCACACGCATCACACACATGACCAGCGTTGGCCAATAGTGAGCCTACGTGTGACGTAGGAAATGAATAGTTGAATAAAGTCGTTATTTTTGTTTGTTTTTTGCGCACAAAAAGTATTCTCGTCGCTTGATAAACTTAAGATTGAGCCACTGTAGTCACTTGGACTATTTTAACGATGTCTTTAACTTTTCTGGGCCGGCAAGTTTCAATCCCTTAGAAGCCTATGTAGGAGTAATCTAGCTCTCAGATTAAATCAAAAATATCTTAATTTGTGTTCTGAAGATGAGCGAAAGTCTTACGGGGTTGGAACAACATGAGGGTGAGTACTGACAGAATTTTCATTTTGTGGTGAACTGTCCCTTTAAGAAGAATTTGTGTTTGTTTATACTCATGAGCATGACAGGCTGATTTGGAACGTCTGGTTTCTAAAGATCTCCTGATTTCGATAATTTCCCTGTTTATATTTTCTTACCTTGGGTGGTTTTGTTAATGATGTTAAGAATAAGGACGTGTCACACAGTCTGTCGTGTTGCCTTCGCGTAATTCAACTAGCTACTACCAAGTGTTACATGAATTTGCTCAAAAATACCATAGAGTTTCATTGGACTCGGCGCCAACAAAAAATATGGGAAGTATTTTCTTCTCTCTTTTAAAAGTCATTTTAAGCCTTTTTTTTTTTTGCTTTGCTAAAATACAAATGATTATATGATTTGTGGGTTTTATTCTTTGCATTTAGCATTGTTCTTCCCTGCTGTTTTTTTCTACAACACTTTCAGAACAGATTTGCAGCCCATTTTTTTTGTGTCGCAGAGAGTTCTCACTCTATGGTAGTTTTATTATTTGTTGCAATTACTTTCGGAATTCAAAATCAAATGGTGACAGCACAGTTTTAGCATTCTGACTTTATTCTAACTAGCTAAAAACCTTGTCTCCACAGGTCATCATGAATTTGACTCCCAAAAGAACCACGAGGTGAATGAATTCCGAACAAAAATGAGGACGTTTTGTGAAGAGCGTGCTCAGTTGCGCCAGATGTTGCCATGGTATCAGTGGATGGAGTATAACTTCCCATGTGACTTGGAGCCATGCTCTGTAGTGGCACAATCTGGGAAATCACGCAGTGTTAAAAAGATCCTTGTCAATGTGAAGTTTGAGGGCAGTGAGGTGAGTGTAGTCATATTTTACATGGGCTTATATTCATATACAATTGTTTTATGCTACAATTTAACCTTTGGATAATTCATTACTTCAGTATAATTCTATTTAGCTTCTTTCTGTTTGTGTTGATAATGTAAAATTGAGCATGTTATGTAGCCATTGACAACTTAATCCTCACATCCAAAACGTGCAAAAGTCTAATTTTAGACTGACATATTTTCTGCCTTTGATTTCACAAATCGTAACAGTCAGGAGACATTTGACACGGTGATGATGTCACTGCAGCATCTGCAGGCACACATGGGTCTCACTGACCCAGTTTTCCAGAGTGAGGCCTTTGATAGTATTTATATGTGTTGTGTTGCCTGTCAATCCCCCACCCACTCAACGTGAATGTTATGTACCTATGATCTTTAACTTTGTAATGAGTCTGAACTGAAGCGTGCAAAAAAAAAAAACTCCAGCAACACTTGTTTTTATAATGCATGGCACGGATCAAAAGCCAGACTGTTTCGACATCGCATTTGCAGAGAAAAACAATTGCTTTATGAGTAATTAATCGCACTATTGTGAGTGCACCTCACCCTATGCGCACCAATGATTATGAGGGAGTTTTCTTTGTTTTTACTATATCTAGAGCATGTTTTCTCCAACTTTTTTGAACCAAGGACCTCTTTCATAACACAAACTGTTCACACAGACCCCAGAGAAGTCACTGTTACCATGGAAATGAGGATCATGGCAACTATGACCACCCACTCCCATCAAAACATATAGTCTCCCCACACTCTCAATCAACTTGGCAGTCCTGCATTCTCAGTTTTTTTTTTGTATATTAAAGGGATAGTTCACGCAAAAATAAAAATTCTGTCATCATTTACTCACCCTCATGTTGTTCCAAATCTGTATGAGTTTCTTTCTTCTGTTGAACACAAAAGAAGCTATTTTGAAGAATGTTGGTAACCAGACACTTTGTACCCCATTGACTGCTACTATTGGTAATCTGTTTGATTACCAACATTCTTTAAAATAGCTTATTTTGTGTTTAACAGAAGAAAGAAACTCCTACAGGTTTGGAGCAACAAAGTAAATTGTTTTTCAGAATTTTCATTTTTGGGTGAACTGTCTCTTTAAAATACAAAAAGTTCTACATTATTGTATTCATTTTTAAAATGATACATTATCGTTAAAATGTTTGGGGGTGGTAAGTGTCTTATGCTCACCAAAACTGCATTTGTTTAATCAAAAATACAGTAAAAACAGTAATATTGAAAAATATTATTACAATTTAAAATATCTGTTTTCTGTTTTAATAGATTTTGAAATTTGTAATTTATTTCTGTGATGCAAAGCTAAATTTTCAGCATCATTACTCCAGTCTTCAGTGTCACATGATCCTTCAGAAATCATTCTAATATGCTGATGTGCTGTTCCATAAACATTTCTTATTATTATCAATGTTTAAAAAAAACTGTTGGGCTGTTAGATTTTAATATTATAGTCATGATGTATTGTCAATAGTTTCAGCATATTCTGTAGAATTTTTCTGATGGAAGAATGAATAGGCAAAGAAAATGAATAGGCAAATTTCTTCTGGAACCCAGATTGCTGGGACGGAGGCTCACTTGAATCACTTTTTCTAGGACTTTTCTGAGAAACCCTGAACTTGAGTATAACTTCTAATTGAATGTATTTCATATTTTTAATTTGTTGTAGGAGAGCTTCGTTCTCCAGCAAGATCCACATGACCTGCCGATGGTTCTGAAACGGAACGCCCTGAGAAAGAAGTCCACTGTGTTTCGATCGGCAAAGCAGGAGAAGCCGGAGGACTACACTCTTCAGGTTAACGGGAGATTGGAGTTCATTTATGGAACATATTCACTCTGCCAGTTTAAAGTAAGTCTTTGAAAATCAACATCTTCTCGACTTCACAGTTACATTGTCTTTAAAATTCGTATGAAAACACCACACTTTCAGACTTCAGGGTAGGGTTGCTGCCATTCATTACTTCTTACTTAAATTGGAATGTAAAGTCCACACTAGAGGCTTAGTAACTACTAGCTAGCTTGTAACTAACTCTGTACTTTTTATTCGGTTGCACCATTTGTTCTTAAAGTCCCCCTGTAGTCAATAATTGTATCCCTTAAAACTCATCTTTGAACACCAAAATATTATTTTTACTTATGGGATACTCCACCCAAAAATGAAAATTCTGTCATCATTTACTCACCCTCAAGTTGTTGCAAACCTGTATGAGTTTCTTTCTTCTGCTGAACACAAAGGAAGATATTTTGAAGAACGATTGGAACCAAACAGTTGTGGGGCACCATTGACTTCCATAGTATTTCTTTTTTCTACTATGGAAGTCAATGGTGCCAAACAACTGTTTGGTTCCAATTGTTCTCAGCAGAAGAAAGAAACTCATACAGGTTTGCAACAACTTGAGGGTGAGTAAATGATGACAGAAATTTCATTTTTGGGTGGAGTATCCCTTTAAAATAGCTTGAATGTAACTCTACATTCTTGATTCATTTAGTATACGCGGTTCTATGCAGATGCAAATTAGCCCCGCCTCCAGTCAATCACACGTCAGTCATCCATACATTGACGTGATTGGTTGCAAGGTAGTTTGTGACGTCAGAAACACCAGCGATTTCAAACCGTGTTTTTGATACTGTTATTGGTTCTCTACAGTTTAAAGCTAAAATACTCAGCAGTGGTGTTGAGTTATGAATTTGCACATGTTTTTTCTTAAAGCATAATAAAAAACACCACATAGACATATAAACAACATTTGAAAGCTTGATTTTAACCACAGGGGGACTTTAAGGAAGAACATAGCAAGTAGGTCGTAAGCTCTCTGTAAAGTAATGCGTAGTCGCATAATATGTCGCTTACTCTCAGTGATCCAATAGCAGCCTTCAAATGCAATAACAGATGCTTTTTTAAATGCTCTGAATTTCTTTTTATTCTTCATTCTAACTTTTTTTGCCTCATGTAACTGATGGGGAAAAAAATGTTTCCTTTAAATACGATACTACTTAATCATGAATAACATAATAGGTTAGGTATGTGATAGGGACCTGAGTGGCCACTAAGGAGAATCACACCATGATGTAAGAACTGGAGCGATTTTGTAGTCCAAAAAGGTGTTTAACTGTTTATTAAAGCGGATGTGCAAAATGTGGAAAAAAATGGTTAAGAGAAATTAAAACAGGTTATCAATTAAAACAGTCCAAAAACTAGAACTGCTGTGTACTAAAACAATACAAACTCTCCTCTACATCTGAGGACAGAGTTTCGTGCGCTCAGAACGCTTCAATAACCTAGTTTAAATCTCTAATACCATGATCCGTCCTTCAATCCTCCCTTCCACTAATGACGGCTGACCCACTTGATAATTGGAACATACCATTTTCTTAAAATTAACCCTTGCCTCACCATATGATTAATAAATAGATACACAAGATGATTAAGAACAAGAGTTAAAACGAATAAATAAATACTATAAATAGGACGGATGAAAGCAACATACATTTCCATAAATAGCTAAAATGAGCACTCCCATGTTGTTCGCACTTTCTTTAAGGCCACGCCCACTCAGCTAAAACACGACTAAAACCGCAAACCCCTCGTAATTATTATAAAATGCACAGGAACAGTAAGAACACAGTAAAACAGTGATGGAAGACACCTTCCAGGTATTTTTATCTGTAAAGAACATTCAGAAACTGTATTTGACATTAATAAGTATCAATCAATATATATATATACTTAAAAACATAAGAAATGACATTTATTTGTTTTGACTGATTTTATTTGACATGCTCAACACGGACCGGTTCGTGTTGAAGAGCCGTTAACAAAGTTATCTATTCACATGATGTTCTTCTCTTAAATATAAGTGAGTGTAAATGTCAGTGTTATCTATATATGACTAAAGAATTGAAGTCTGTCGGGTAAAACGAGCTTATTGATGCAGTCCGTCAGTCTGCTATTTTATTCTAACCGTTACTCCTGATAGGAGGCTTCCATAAATATCTAGTTATACGCTTAAACTAAGTTTAATGGTGGTGCAACTAAAAAATATTTAGTACCGGTAATGCGTAAGTTGTAAATTGCGTAAGTAGCAGCCGGCCCCAGACGAGCACATACAACCCAGCTCTCACTGATGTCTGCTTCATGTCTTTTTATATCTTGTCTTATTGTTTTGCGAGTTTTATTTAATTTTGCTGCAATGTAAAGAGGCCATGATTTGAATTCATTGTAGAACTTCACATTGTTGATTTAGAAACTGCTTGTACCTGCAAAGATGAGTCATTCATCTCTACCAGCCTTCAAAACATCAACTACGTTGAAGATAATGTGATTTCAGCGGCATTACGCTACCTAAATGAACAGGCCGCAGGATCTGACGATGATTAGTCGAGGAGTACTGGATCTGGTCCAGTCTTTATAGTCTACATTTTGGAAAACAGGAACTGATAAAACCATCTGTACCACGGCTGCAATTTCAGTCCCTTTCCATCTATCTATGTGTCTGTTTGCTCTACCTCATTCAGTTTTTGGGAGTTTTTGTCATTATATTGATGGTGAGAGTGGAGAGATGACAAGAAATTATGGGAAGAACATAGATTTAGGGCATGATTTGTACCTGTTTGTCCCGTAACACAGAGTGTCTTGAGCAAATGAGCTCTTTTTTTCTTAATTTTATGGTCTCTTTTTTTTTTCTCTCACAGTATATTTTCACATGTTTGCACGGAGGTCTTACACCACATCTGACTGTGGTGCATCATTCAGCCATCATCAAGTACCAGGAGGAACAGGGTGGCCTCAATAATCAGGTGTCCAGAAGCCGTGCTCAGTCCAAACCGCCCCCACTGCCTCTGAAAAGGGTGAGATGGCACTTTTACACCGGAACACGATCTGTTATTAACAGGGGAACTACTTGTCACGTTTCTTCTTGTTAGCTTGTGTTGTAGACTTCAACCTCTGTGAACTCGATTTGCAGTGCGACATACTTGAAATCATTTACCCATGGTAAATTTTTGGCCATATGCGACCCCTTCATGGAAGTGCTTTGAATTAATGAGATGGAGGATAAATGTTTATCTGTCCTAGTTGTATAAGCTTCCGGAATAATTTTTTTTTTTAAAAATTAAATAATTGAATGTATCAAAACTGAATATTTCATCAGCATGACAATAGCTCAGCTGTTTTAAAAAAAAGAAATCACACTAATATGGCAATTCGTAAGAATTTTTTATTTTGGCAAATTGTTATGAATTCATGCATTCACGTTTCTTTTCATATGATCTACTTAACGCCCCACTGACGGTTAGATTTAGGTCTGGACCTTAATGTTTACGTTTTTTCAAAACTTTGTAAGTTTTCATACACATTACATCATACATATTCGAATGGCCACCTCGTAAAATAGTTGCTTTTTATTATGAGTGCATGTTGACATTTTCAAACAGTGAAGGGTGACAAAATGCTTCTTTGCTAATTTTTGTCATGTTGTTTTGGGAACTATGATTCTTTGTAGTGAATTAGTTAATTTGGAGATTTCATTTAAATTGACTTTAAATGACCTTGCCTTGCCTTGGTTGTAAAAATAAATTGTAGCCTGTGTTATACTAACAATTTCAATTTGCTAACTAAAGTTTCAAATCAACTTCCTCAACACTACTAAGTATGTTTGTCCTGTGGTTTGCCTGATGTATAGGATATTCCGATATTAGATGAAAGAGTGATACTGAACCAAATTCACTGCTTGGTTTACATTCGCAACATTGGATTCATACACGCATAGTTCCTCCTTCTTTTGGTTTTGTTTTCTCTGTAACTGTTAAGCATGCTGAAATGCGTGCACAGACGTACCTCCCACACTAGCTTTTTAGTTTGCCAATAAAAATACGAAGAAATGAAGAAGAAAATGTGTTTAAAATGTTAAGTGCTGTGTATATTTTCTTCTCAACAGCAAAACACATCTTCACTGTGGTCTATCCAGGAGCCTTTCCATATAATCCTTCTACAGGGTAGCCGAGTGAATGCAGATGAGGGCATGAAGGTAAAACTGCTTGTTTGTTTGTCTGCATTTGTATATGGTTTGTGGGATGTGCATTATGTTGTTTAGCATCTCAACTGCTAGTGAGGGGTGAAATCATGAACACTGTGGTCATGTGACCCTGACCACATATTTCCCATAATTCATCAGAAGCGGTTAAGTGAAACATCAAAACAGGAAGTGGGGAGTGACTATCTGGCTTTACGGCTCTCTCTCTTGGGCCTAGATTCTTAGAAAAGGCCAGCACTGTTGCTTATGTTCACCACTTGCATCTCCTTTTTGCTTGTCGGAGAAGTCAACAGACATTGGACGGTTGTTTCTATTTTAAAATATTCATGAGAAAAGCATGTAGGCTTGTTAGATTTTTTTTTTTTTCAATCTAGCCTGAGGCACAATTATTGCAGTTGTGTACAATGTTAAATACACTTGCATGACAGCATTTTTCCATGCAAAAACCTGCATGTGTTGTAATTTGTTTTCAAAGAAAACTGTTTAATAAAGAATTTCTGGCTTTCATCAATGTAAGAATGAAAGTTCAGACTTTTGAATTGATGCGTATCAACATTTCTCTGCCGCTCATTGTGCTCTTTTTTTAGTATTCTGTTTGCTTTCTTCTCAGTAGTTATTTTTCGCCAATTTTAGCTTGTCTCTTGCCAAAGAGCTCTGAATCGAGATTTGTTTTAGCACCTTTATACGTTTTTTTCTCTGTTTCAGTCTTAAAGGAAGCATTCACATTTTTTTTGTGCCCTGCTGTAGTAAGTGAAAACTGTGGTGGCTTTTAAACGCGGTTATGACTAACCTAAATGGATAAGGATTGCGCTCTAAACTTCTGGGCTTCTGGTACAGATGTAGGAAAGACAGGGACTTGTTGTAACTTTTACTACCTATATTTCTTAGATTTAAAAAAAAAAAAAAGTTTTAATTTCTGTCAATGGGAATGCCATTAAATAAAATGATTGTAAAGGAATATAAAACTGAACAATCACTTGAATATAATTAAAACGTGTGACAGCTTGAAGTGTATGACAGCATTTATTATTTACTATGTTGACAGTGGGTTTTTTTTGTTTTGTTTTTTTTGTGGTTATTTGTTTACCCAACATCTATATTAAAAATATGATCATTTTGTAAAGTTTAAGTTTGGAAGATAGAGTTCACAAACGTTAAATTGTTATAAGTATAAATTATAGTTAACTTAAGAGGGTTTTTGAACTTGTTTTTTCAAACAAACAAACGAAACCACTGCCAGAGAAAACATCCTTGTGACAACTGAGCTGTGTAACAAGTTGGTCTCCCTAACTTGCTTTTCTTGCCAGACACTCATTTATTTCCTCATAACTCCCTACATTCATTCATACATTCTTTAATTAAAAAAACAAAACATTGAAAGGATGTTCCCTTACTTTAAAACTGTACTCTTTAAGGAGATTTGAGACTAATTTCCTGCTCTGCAATCATTATCTTTCTCTCAGCTGGTGGTTCAGGCTGGCCTCTTCCATGGAAGTGAGCTCCTGTGCAAAGTGGTGACCAGTAATGAGGTCAGCGTTTGCTCTGAACCTGCATGGGACCAGAAATTAGTGTTCGACATCAACGTGAGTGACCTACCTCGCATGACCCGCCTCTGCTTTGCCCTCTATGGGGTCATCGAGAAGACCAAGAAGCGCCCTACCAAGAAGAAAAACAAAAGAGCGGTATGTTTCAGTTCATTTCAACAGAAAACGAGTCACTTAGCAACCAACAGGCTGACTGACGAGAGATGAGACGCATAACAGATGCTATACTTGGAGTGTTTGACATGCATGGATGCCGAACACGTTTCCAAGTCAATTGCACATACACATCATTGCTAGTATAATCAGCAGGATTTTTTATTATTTAAACCCTTAAGACAGGATGCTGTGGTCCATTGTATGCTTAATGTGAGTAACCCAAGTTAAACGTTAGGACAGAGCAGCTAGTTGATGTCAAGTCAGAACTCATCAGCCCATCTCTTCGTGGCCTGTTCTCTGAAAGATAGCGTGCATTGTCAAATGCAGGCGCAGTGTTGAAATTCCCAGGTGTCAAAGTGTGTGTGTGTGTGTGTGTTTCTGTGTATCTGTATATGGTGGTGGGCTGCCGTGGCTCAACGCCAACGCATCCACTTCTGCTTTCAGTGTTACTTCTCTTTCAGCGAACTAGAGAAGAAGTCCACAAGTGTAACACATGAAGAGAAAAAAATGTCTCCTGTTATTCTTGCATTGTACAAGGTCTGACGGAAACAAACGTTTGACCATCTTGAATTTGAAATGTATTATGTTTGGCTGATGAATCTTATGGCTTGTATGTATGTATTAACAAATTATTTGTCTCTAGATTTTTTGACAAAATATTCACATGTACATGGGATAGGATATTTTTATAAAGTATTTCATGAAATTCTAGTTTTAATTATTCTACAATTTATTATGAATTCTAAATTAATTTATGCAAATTTATTATAAAAAACGTCTTCAGAATCACATTTAAGAGTTTAAAAGTGTTTTTATATCTGCTGTTACTATGTAGATTTAAGCCATATTGATTTCAATATTTAGATTCTTTTTACCTTATAATTATTTCTAGATTTTGACTGAATATTCACATGTAGATGTTGGATTTCAATAATAATTCGAATTTTAAAATGTATTTGCTAAAGTTCAAACTTATTTACATTATTTATAAATAATTTCTTCTGAATCATGTTTAAGATTTAAAAACGTGTATTAATATATACCGTCACTGTAGATTTAGGCGACATTGAATTGATATATTGATAATTGAATTGGAATTGAAACTTATTTTTAGTTAAATGTTGTTAAAAAGGGCAGATATTTGCAGCAAGCTTTTATTTATTTAACCATATTACTTTTACCTTTTATATTTGACTAAATTATTATTATTTTCTCAAATATATTTCATAGCATTATATTGGCTTAACGATTTCATGATTTCTTAAGCTTTCACAAACCCCTTCTAAAAATACTTCAGTGAATGCAGAAATGTCCTTCTGCATAAGTAGCAGCACTGAACATGAAAACTGTACTACACTCACAGTCATACACAGGAAGTATTAGATTTGTTTTATTGGTATATTGGAAATCACTGCTGCTGTTACTGGAATATTTGGTTAGTCAGTTATATTGTCACCTCCCACAACAGAAACATTAGTGTACAGCATTGTTTAGATGACAATGTCACCTCTCCCACATTAAATGACTGTTGTGTTAAGTGCAATGTCAATATGGTTAATATACCTCCAATTGACCCCTCTTTCCACAGGACTGCCCATTGGCCTGGGTTAACACGATGGTGTTTGACTACAAGGACCAGCTGAAGACTGGAGAATTTTCCCTGTCCACATGGCCATCAGTCCCAGGTACATTAAAATGAACAGTAGCTCATGTTATTTACAGCTACTTTTGTTGGTTTGACCTTCATTCACTGAGATATTTTAGGGATTCTGCAGTACAGAGTCACAGGAGTGATAATCTAGCATTGCTGAGAGTTGTGTCCAAGTTCCCTTATTTTGAATAGTTATTTTTGATCTAGGCACCTCAGTTTAGGTCTAAACAGGTCAATCACTTTTATTTTCAGATGATAAAGGTGATTTGTTGAATCCTATGGACACTGTGGAGAAAAATCCAAACATTGACAGCACGGCTGGTCTCCTGATTCGCTTTCCCAACATCAGACCACACCCCCTTTATTATCCTCCAATCGAAAAGGTGATTTTGTTGTTGTTGTTCTCCTTAATAGTTGTGTTCTTCTCATAATGTCTTATGATATATACGTACATTTATGAAAAAAGTTTACAAATGCTCAGTCATTATCTTCCTATTATTTTCAGCTGAATGAACTGGGTCTAAATGGTGAAAAGGTTGTTGCTACAAAAGAAGAGGTGAGAAATAGCATTCATTGGTTTGTCAGAGGCGAATTATGCAGATCTATTATGAAAGGGAAATGGTTACTACATTAGGGCCTGTGTGTCTACAACACTGTTAAGAGGAGTTGTGGTTTGCTGAAGCATTGAACTTTTTCCAATGATTTATTCATAGTGCTAGAGATGCTAAAACTACTTTAGTAGTCTTTAACCTCCAACGAAATTGACTTTTATTTCAGCACCTCAAACTAAAAGAGATTGTAGACAATAAAAACTACACAGAGTTCTTTGAGGATGAGAAGGAGCTTCTGTGGAAGTTACGAGGAGAAGTGAGGCAGCGATACCCTGAGAGCCTCTCCAAACTCCTCCTCATCACTAAGTGGAACAAACATGAGGACGTGGCTCAGGTAAGATGAACCACTGGTTCCTTGGGATATGATTCTTTTCAGGCAGTGAAAAATCTAAATATTTAAGGAATACCATATAAAAGGTGCCATATATACGTTTTTATATGAATTTATTTTAGTAATTTTCTCAGTCAAACAAGTATCCAAAAAAAAAAAAAAAAACTTAATAATATAAAGAAAGAAAAATATTTCATAAACAATCATTTATTTATAAAGCACAATAAAAGCAGAATTTATCCTTTTATTTGCTAATTCTTTACCACCACCCAGAATACGTTCTATTTCTTAATGGAACTTAATGCATTGAGAGGCTGTACACTCACTCTGCATTTTCATTTATTTTTTCTCTCCAGATGGTTGGTTTGTTACGGAAATGGCCAGAATTGCCCGCTCTACATGCTTTAGAACTTCTAGACTACAGTTTCCCTGACCCTCATGTCCGCTCCTTCACCATCCGCTGCCTCAAGAACTTACGGTGGGTGGCACTGCCTCTCTAATCATCACCTTCTCTTGAGAGCTTTAAAAAAAGAGAGCATATCTCTGTCTTGCATACATGTGAAAATCGAAGGAAAAAACATTTATTCATATTGCTTTTAACATTTGTAGAGGCATTCAAATGGCCCTTGCAGTAGGGATGTGACAGTGAGGAAATTTTCCCACCGGTTAATCTACATGTGACAACACCGGTTATCCCGGTATCACCGGGTTGGGGGGGGGGGGTGGTTTTGGAGTTTGGAGTTTTTGAATTCCAGTGCGGCCGTGCACATTTTACTTTCGCTTTCGACTTAGTAGGGCTGGGTATCGTAACAAAATTTTCGATACCGATTCCTTGACTTCGATACCGATTCCTGAACGATACTTTTTTCGAAACCAATTTTATGAAATCCGTTTTAACAATATTACATAATCTAAAAAAAAAACTTTTATTTTTTCAGTTTGTTGACTTTTTTACACTCACATTTGAGTCTGTTAAAAGCACCAATGCTAAAGTTTTATATGTTTCCTAATCATTTAACAACATGTAGCCTATTCTTTACTTCAATGAGCTCATTGTTTCTGCCTTAACTTAATGCATTGTTTAACAATGAAACTGAGTGAAAATTAATTGAAATGCATTACACATAGTCGCCTCTGATAACAGATCACTCTAAATTGTAATTTAGACACATGCATTTTCTGTAAAGCTGCTTTGAAACGATATGTACTACATATGTATTGTAAAAATGCTATACAAATAAATGTGAATATATGCCTCGCTCTCAGCACGCATTAAGCTTGCCGCAAAGCACTGGCAAAAGAAAAAATGTGTCGGTAAAAAATAGCAAGGAGATATTTTAATTGTTTATTAATAAACAAGTGTCTACTGAGTGTGTTGGCTGCAAAGATGAATATGGTGATGCTGACTCGTCATTCCTGCAGTAGTGAACACAGGCGCGCGCTATATGGATTACATAATCAAACTATTTATTTCTAATTGTTTCGTTTAAAAGTAGATATATATTTGACCGTCTATAGGCCTATTTGTCATGTCTGTGAGGCAAGTATCCTATACGCTGAGTTTTGGTACATTTGTGACGCGCTCCAGTTCTTGCAGTCGAAGACGGATAAACTTTCTACTCTCAACTTCAAGTGTATTCTGTGCGCTGTTAAGCTTGTCTTGGCAGCAATTATCTTGTCGAAAATATTGCATCGCGTGCTTTTGGCATCGAGTCTGGTACATAGGTAGGTACATGTCTGATCTTTTCCACATATTTTCTATCTAGATGGTAGGGACGCTTACACACACACACACACACACACACACAATTATCTACAGCCTCACGTGTGACGAGCCACGTCTCTGGGCAGCCGCGTAAACTAGTGTTTTTCCGCCACAGCCGACCATGCTGCATGCATGTTTCACTAACGTTGACGAGATTAACCTCTTAGGTATTGAAATTTGGTACCGAAAAACAAGATATGTTTCGATACTCGGTAGTATTAGAGGCAATTCGGTTGGTACCTAAAAAGTATCGAACTTGATACCCAGCCCTACGACTTAGCGACAATTGCATGAATGGTGGGTTTATTATTCTTTAGGATTATGTTTGCATTATCTATTAGTATTTGGTTTAAATCCACAATATTGCCAAATAGGTGCTTTTACATTTCACTTTGAAACCAAATCTTCCGCCATTGTCTTGTCAGTCAGCTGGCCTCACTCTCGTCACATGATAACTGAAATCTTGACTCCTGCTGTTGATCTGTGCTGCGACTCTCGTTCGGCACACGCTGAATTGACAAGACACGTTCAGTTTTTAATTGTAGTGTCTGTTCTCTAACTGAATTAAATTATTTTTATACTATAAAAAATCAAAATGAGGGTGGGGCTGTGCAGCGGTGGGCAAGTGATGTAATCGATGTGCGACTGAACAGTGTAGCACCGGTATCACCGACTATCGCAGCCTTGCAGGTGTAAATATTGCAACATTGTATTGAAAATTTTAATTATTCATTTTATTAAAGGGGTCATATAATGCCATTTTTGTACAAGCTAATATGATTCTTTAGGGTCTAAATTAAAAGTTTGTAATATACTAAATTAAAAATTCTCATTAGTATTGTAAGAAAACACTTATTTTACCTGGTCAAAAACAGCTCTGTTTTCAGCACGCCGTTTCAGTGCATATGACTTTAAATGATCATGAGCTTTGCTCACTCCGCCCCTCTGTTCTGTGCATACACGTTTGTAACACAATAACCATAACGCATTGTTCATTATAAACGTGGGATTATGAATTATATGGAGAACGTCGTACATAGAAAACATGCAGTAATGTACCCTGAGTGTAAACCTTAGACGCATTCATCGTGAAGCGATTTGCAAAGATATAAATATTAATATAAAGGTTAATAAAACGTTGCACTCACTTCAGTTCTTCTGGAGATTCAGCAGGAACACGAATATCTGGTACCGATCCTTTATTCAGGAGCAGCTGCTTAGCAAAACCAGCTTTATACTGACCCTCGTTTATAAAGCAGTCTGGTGAGAAATGATTCGCGCAAACATGAAAGCATTGACGTTGCTCGTGGTGAATATTCCCTTCGAAAACAAAACTCAGCCACTGCGTCTTCAACGGTTCGGATTTAGGAACATCAAAATGACTGCTGGGTTCCTTATTGCACCCAAGAACAGAACACCACAATCGCTTAAATGCCATTCTGCTCATAGACAGTGCTCCAGCATATCAACAATGACCGCGCCGGTCCGCGCAGACTATGATTGACAGCTGGCTCACGAGCGAGGGCGGGTCTGTGTTGAAACGGGCCTGTCAATCAACAATCGCTGGAGGGGCGTCCGACGTGTGACGTCACACGGTCGAACGGCTCGATTTGAGGCAGGGGAAAACATATAAGGAGATTAAAACAAAAACACTGGATGGATTTTTATCATTATATGATGGTTGTGTACAGGCACTGCCAACACACATTTCAGTACAATCAACTTGAAAAAGTGCATGTACCATTATATGACCCCTTTAATAATATACTCAGCCATAAAAGAAATGTCCTCTCACTTTCAACAGATTTTTTCCAGCAAATTTCTTAACGTGTAAATATATGTATGAACCCAAAAAAAAGATGAGACATAAACTGAACAAATTTCAGACATTTGACAAACAGAAAATGAATAATGAGTCCCTGAACAGAGCGGGGGCCAAAGCAGCAGTCAGAATGTGGTGTGTCCACCAACTGCTTTAAGTACTACAGTGCATCTCATCCTCATGGACTGCACCAGACCTGCCAGTTCTTGCTGTGAGATGTTATTCCACTCTTCCACCATGGCAAGTTCTGAGGGGACATTTGAGCTGCATCCGAAATTACATACTTCCCTACTATATAGTAGGCGAAAAACAGTATGTCACAATAGAAGTATGTCCGAATTCACAGTACTCATAAAAGAGTAGGCAAAAAGTACTCGGATGACCTACTACTGAAGTGTGCATATGATGGACACTTTACTATCCCATGAGGCCACGAGTGAGGATTTGTGAATAACAGTGAAGCAACGTAACTGACGCTGTAGGTCACGTAATAAGGGCAACGTGGGTATGAATATGCGATTTCAGACACAGCCGTGGTTTGGCACTGCAAGGGTGATCAGCTGTCCTTCCTGTCTCCACTATCTTTAGGTGACATTGCCGTTTATTGCGCTGTTCACATCTGCAGTCCTCATACCTCCCTACAGCAGGACTATAGCATGTTCACGCAGGTGGTCAGGGACCCTGTGCATCTTTCTTCTGCTGTTTTTCAGGATACTGAATCAGTATAAGGGTCTCTTTAGTGTCCTAAGTCATTGGAACTGTGACATTAATTCAACCTGTAAACTGTTAGTGTCTAAAGGACTGCATGCGCAAAAACTGTTTATGGTTCATTGAACAAGCATGAAAATCATTGTTTAAACCCTTTACAATATAGATCTGTAAAGCTTACTTGGATTTTACAAAAGTATCTTTAAAATACAGTATCCTGAACCAGGGGTGTTTCTTTTTGTCAGAGTTTATTTACTGTTGTCTTGTGAATTGAGCCGTGTCTTAATTTGATAATTAATAGTGATTTATTTTCAGATTGTTAAAAATGGCTTACATTTCAAATAAAATGTAATTACATCTCATGTGTGTTTTTGATCAACAGTGATGATGAACTTTTTCAGTACCTCTTGCAACTGGTTCAGGTTCTGAAGTATGAATCCTACCTGGATTGCGACTTGACCTGTTTCTTGCTGGAGAGAGCCCTGGCCAACAAGAAAATAGGTCACTTCTTGTTTTGGCACCTTAGGTATAAATCCACCTTCTTATAGTGTTCTACAGCGATGCGCCCCCATTCCCTTCAGTGGAATTTAGTTTGTTTTTGCTTTCTCTAAAGGTCAGAAATGCATGTGCCCTCAGTCAGCTTGAGATTTGGACTTATTCTGGAGGCATACTGTCGCGGGTGCATCTATCACATTAAGATCTTGATGAAGCAGGTTTGTTGCACTTATTCCTTAGTTATATGAAAAGCGAATTCATTTCTCTAGCCCACGTGCTGTGACCAGATGTAAACAACTAAAACTTTTCATTCTCAGGGCCCTTTTTGACACTTGGGGCCCAAACTTAGCACTTGACTTGTTTTCTCAGTTACTCATTCTGGTACCGGTAATTGTCACTTTGTGTTGCGCCTTTTCTTGTAAGAAACAGCGCCTGTTCTTTCAAGCACATAAATATACATGTATAAAAATAGTAAGGGGTGCTGGAATATATTTTTCTTTGCAGCAGCAGATTATATCTTCTTTGAATGTTTAATAATAGCCAAACCACTGGAAGGAAGGGGAACTATACTATGCTGCTCAAAGTTTGCAGCTGTTTTTACATGCCTTCTCAAATATTGATTATCACACTTCTGCCAGATGCTTTAATTCAGTCATATGGATGTGTTCATATAGATTTGCATGGTATACTTATTGTCTACTCCTTCTCCTTTAGAACGAGGCTCTGAATAAGATGAAGGCTCTTAATGACTTTGTGAAATCAGCCAGTCAGAAGGCGCCCAGGATACAGACTACAGAGGACATGAAAGTGTGCATCAAACAGGACACGTATATGGAAGCGCTCTCTGAGGTCGCTTGCCCTCTCAACCCAGGCATCATGCTGTGTGAACTCTGGTACCATTCACGTTGTTCTCTATAAATATGTTGCATGTTAATAATGAAAATGTATAGTCTAAGCCACTGCAATGAAGATATGATATGATATGATACTGGTATCTATAATTATAAAATCGAATTTTAAATTGATTATCATCATATTTTTGTTACTGGGTTGTCTTAAGAGATTTTTAGAGGTTGTTGTGTCAGGTCTTGTTAATAAATTATAGTTCCCTGGTTTTAAAGGGATAGTTCACTCAAAAAGAAAATTCTGTCATCATTTATAAACACTCATACTGTTCTAAACATGAGAGTTTCTGTTGAACACAATAGAAGATATTTTTGAAGAAGACCAGTTTCTGTTCCCAATTAAATTCCATAGTATTTTTGTTTTCAAAGTCAATGGCAACCAGCAACCGTTTGGTTACCAACATTCTTTAAAATATCTCCTTTTGTGTTCAACAAAAGAAACAAACTTATACAGGTTTAGAACAATGAGGGTGAGTAAACGATGACAGAATTACATTTTTGAGTGAACTATCCCTTTAACATACCACAGATGGCGTGTGATTTAGATATGTAGATTTTATGATAACGCTCTTTCCAGGTAATCTCTCATTATGTGTTTTTAAGATTTTATAGTTAGTTTCTAAGTTGTAACTGAATCTGCAACATGATGTAATATTACTGAAGCAATCATTTTAATTCAGTAATGCAACTAAATGATCATATGCGTTGCATAAAAGTCGCTTTCAAACAGCTACCAGAAAGCGAAGAGCCTATTTTGCAACCATGTGTGAATGTGTGTTTCTTGATGCTAATCTTTTTTGTTTCAGCGCTGACAAGTGTAAGTTCATGGACTCAAAGATGAAACCTCTGTGGCTGATGTACAAGGACAAATATGAAACTGTGGGCATTATCTTCAAGAATGGAGACGGTATGGATATAGAGCCATGCTGAATAATTTTTTGCTTGCATTCAAAGCACACACATCTTTTTAAAAAAATCTTCTCGTTTTAGTTTTTGTAAATTAGTGATTGAAAAACACTTTGACCCTTTTCTCTGTTTTTTAGATCTGAGGCAGGATATGCTAACCCTTCAGATGATTCAGCTTATGGATGTCCTATGGAAAACGGAAGGTCTTGACCTCAGGTTTGTATAGTTAACTTTGTTTCAACTTCGTCAAGGTGATACATTTGCATAAAATTGAGTGTTATACAATGTATAAGACATTTTTAGACATCTTTTAGGCACTACACTGCATTACAATAAATACTTTCCATTAATGTTCATTTAATGGGTCTCAGAATGCTGCCTTACGGATGCCTATCAACCGGGAATAAAACGGGTCTCATCGAGGTGGTGAAAAACTCGGACACTATTGCAAACATCCAGAGAAACAACAGCAACAGTGCAGCCACTGCTGCTTTCAATAAGGACGCTCTTCTCAACTGGCTCAAATCGAAGAACCCAGGGTGAGCAGCAAACCCTCTAACCTTATACACAGCCCTCGTGCAACTATGCGTATCGTAGTGACCAATTTAGCATCATTTGTAGAATTTGCAGGAGCCGTGCATGCCATTTTCTATTCTCAAACCTCACTTAGAAGGTTATTTGGCTCATTTGACCTTTTGGTTCATATGAAACCATAGTGTAACATCAAATGCAGTTTGGTTGCAGAAGGTGCAGCATTGGAGTAAGTTTACTGTGCATTCTGCATCTACTGCAGGTGTTTTCCACCAAAGTGGCTTGATGTGCATATTGTTTTGTGATAATAACAGCTAAGGATACAGGCTGAGCACTAAGATGAAACCACAAAGCTTGTTGCATTGTGTAACAGTCTCATTTTGCAAGTCATATATCTTGTAAGAATGTGGAAAGAAATGACCTTTTCTGGAATGCTCTGGTTTAGAGAAGTCTGAGCGTTGGGGGTCTTTTTGGGGTCAAACTAACCTTTGGCATCAGCACTTATTTATATAGTGTATTTGCATACTGTGATGTTTTAGTATTTAGGCAACTAACAAAACTACTGTTGGTAAGTGTATGTGGCTAACCAAAAGAAAGAAGAAAAAAAAAACAGCAACTCACTATGATGCATACATGATTTTTTTTTTCTGAAGTATCCTGTTTATACATGACCTCTTGAACTCCTGAAACTAGAGTGCGATAGACTAGACATTGATGGCTTATCTGAAACGGATATATGCCCTGTGGACATATCCAGTTCTGTTCGCTGGTTGTCCACTTACTGTAAATGTTATGCTATGTCATAAATAATTATTTACATCAGAGTGTGGGACATTTTTGTCTTTAAGAAACGAAGGGAGACATAAGGAATAAAATTCATTATTTGATGAGCTTGAGCTATTTACTGTATCTGTGTCTAGGGTACAAATGTAACCCTTGACACCCTGTAAATGACACCCTTGCATATTTTTTTTTAAAATTTATTGCATGATTTTCTTACAATTTCATGACTACATTAAAACCGCAGGTCATTGTGTTACTTGCATAATAATGCACAAGATGTGAGTTTTTGATGGCTTGACGAGGAACTTTATTTACTTGCCAATTTTTACTCTCCTTTGGTGTTCAGCGAATGTTCATTTCGAACACTGTCTGGGTTATAACTTATCATTATCAAAGGCCATTAAATGACTTTTTACTGATATGAGAAGGTCAAATTGAAAGTCTTACTAGTATGGAGTGTTATGAATTCTAAGCTGATGTGGAAAGAGGGCTCAACAGGAAGACACATTACATATTCACCCAGCATATTAACATTGAATATCTTGTTTGAGTCATAAAGTGACAGAAAACTATATGACAGAAACAAGGCTGAAACTGTTTAACACTGTGCTTAAGACTTCTGTGACTGTGTGTGTGTGTGTGTGTGTGTGTGTGTGTGTGTGTGTGTGTGTGTGTGTGTGTGGATAGATGGATGATAGATAGATAGATAGATAGATAGATAGATAGATAGATAGATAGATAGATAGATAGATAGATGGATAGATGGATAGATGGATAGATAGATAGATAGATAGATAGATAGATAGATAGATAGATAGATAGATAGATACAACAAATACATTTATTTTTATAATGCATTTTTATAAATTATTACATTTATTTTACATACATTTATGTTAGTTGATAGTGAGTTGCTATGATCTTGAAGTTTAATGATGTATGTTTGCATGTGTGTATGTTTAGGAGTAGGGTTATGGGATCGAATATATTTTGTAAAGTATATAAATAATGTCTATGTAAAACATGGAAACCAAACGTGTGTGTGTGTGTGTGTGTGTGTGTTAATTGGTTACCAAACAGGAAGGAAGCAGGAATGAGAATGGGTTATGAATTAAAATATTATTATTTCTATATTTTTCAGGGATAAACTGGATCAAGCCATTGAGGAATTCACCCTCTCCTGCGCAGGCTACTGTGTAGCCACATATGTTCTGGGAATTGGGGACCGTCACAGTGACAATATCATGATCAGGGAAACGGGTCAGGTAAGAATGAACTCATTGCCTCACGAGTAGGGATGGGCGTATCGATATAAAGTATCGATACTCAAATAAAAATATCAATACTACAGTGTGGGGTTTTTTTTGCCAGTGATTTTGTTTATTTGACAAGAAATCTAATGCATACAATATGCATTGAATTGGACGAATAACCTATGTTAGTGAATAATTGTGTAGTAGAACTATTTTCCTGCTCATCTGAACAAGTCATAAACAATCAATCACAGAGAGCGTTCACACACTGCCGACAATGCATTCAAACAGGGCTGCGTTTCCCAAAAGTATCATAAGAAACCATTGATGCTTTTGGAAAATGCAGGCCAGAACAATGCTAAACAGAAGACAGAAAAAAATTATATGTATGAGTTATTTCACAATAAACTAATTTAAATTGTAGCCTACATATTAGTTTGTGCAATTAAATAGTTTTAAATTTAATGTTATAAGTTCATACTGATGTTCTATTATGTAACTAATGTTAATATAAATCATACACTGTCAGAATAAAAAGGTTGCAACAGCCTGTCACTGGCAGTCCCTTATAAAAAATGAAACATCACTACAGTGACCATAGTTCAACTAGTCCTATAATATTTTGTAGGTTTCCATGGTTACCACTACAAGTAAACATTTTAAGCATGTGTAAACAAATATATAATCTAATAAATTCCAATTAAGGCATATTAAATGTTAAAATGCCTTTCAACTATAATGTTGTTATTAATTATATATTATACTAATTATAATAGGTATAATTACCTATTTTACTCTTAGTAATTCAGTAATTTAAGACATTTTTACATTTTTAAGTTCAGTTTAGAGGTATCGTGATACTGGCCTTGAAAAGTATCGCTATCATATCGAAAACAAAATAAGTGGTATCGCCCATCCCTACTCATGAGTGCTGTGAAATCATAAATTATATCACAAGATGGCACCAGCCATCCATATGAGTGCCTTAACATGGGTTGCACTTTTCATACTATTTCACATAATCAAGGGTTGCTGCAATTTTATAATAGTCTTTTCATTTTGAATAAATCATTTTGTAAGTTATGAATGATATTTTCTTTGTATTGTTTGCAGTTATTCCACATAGATTTTGGGCACTTTTTGGGGAACTTCAAGAGCAAATTCGGGATCAACAGGGAACGTGTGCCTTTCATTCTGACATATGACTTTGTCCATGTAATTCAGGAGGGACGGACCAACAACAGCGAGAAATTTGAACGGTCAGTGCATATGTTTTATAAAAAACTCAAAAATAATATGTAAATAATAATGTCTTAATTCTTAAAATGTATGCCACAAAGCTAGTTTCTGAGTTTCATTTAGTGTTTCTTCCATTCTAAACTTCTATAGTATAGTATAGTAGTATAGTATTTATCAAATGTTCAACACCGGTGTAAAACCGTCACACAAAAATAAGCTTTGAGACGGCTTTTTGTTCTTTTTCCCCCTTTTTTCTACAGAAAATTGCTTATATTGTTGGCTGCTTATAACCTTTAGGCAGATTACATATATATGTAACCTGATAATAAATAGAAGGGTTTGTTGGAAAAGAGAATATGTCAAATTCAGAACTGAAAAAGAAATGTGTTCATGTGTGCTTCTCTTTGCCAGGTTTCGTGAGTGCTGCGAACAAGCCTATAAGATTCTTTGCCGGAATGGGACTCTTTTTGTGAATCTTTTTACCTTGATGAAAGCTGCAGGACTCCCTGAACTCAGTTCTTCCAAAGACATCCAGTATCTAAAGGTAAGAATTACCTCAGGACAAATGGTTTATTATTTATTACTCGTGAGATTGCTGATATTTGCCGTTTCTCCAGTGCTTTACAAGCATGAAATATCAAATCTAAAGGGAGGACAACTAGGTGACAATTTTATATATCAGATTTGTTATTAGAATAAGATTGAAACAAATTTATTATCGACACCCAGACAAACACACCCTCCCTAAATTGCTTTGAACATGCTATGCAGCACAGGCAACGGCTAACAGCTGGTTCATCATCGCTCCTCCTCCATCATGAGCGTATACTATTGCTGATTTGCTACAACTTGTTTTCTTTTAATTAGGACAGGTTTTATACTTCATTTTGAAACTGATTGATCATAGGCCTCATTGATCAGAGCTTATGCACCTCAGAGTTTGAGTGAAAAAATTCACTCAAGCCAATTCACCTAAAAAAAGAAATGAGCTGCATAAGCTCAGATCAATGAGACCTAAGATCAATCAGTGCCAAAAAGAAATAATCACCTGTGTTGATAAAAAGATTGAATCCAATATTTAGCAATAACATAGCATAAGGAGAGATTTATAAGCAATTTTCTGACCGGGAACACCACAAGTGTAGTAACAAGACACAACAAAAAAAAAAGCAAAATTTTTGGGGGGAAGTTTTAATACCCTGTGTGAGCAAAGTCAGTAAGTTTTTAGTCTCGTGTAGCCAAACTTTCCATGCACATATCTGGATTTATAAAACTAGGCGTATATGTACTCACCGAATGGACACTCTAGACTCTTTTATTGGAGTGAGTGAAGTAAACAATGATTAACACTCTGTTTTACATCTGATATAGCCTACACATATGCCACTCTCATTAATGGAGTCAAGCACTGAAATTTCATGAAAGCATTATCAAGAAGTTTACAACATTTTTTATATTCATTTAAATAGACTTATTTGTAGTGGATGTGCTGCTTTTGAATAATTTTTAATTAACAATGTTTTAACTAGCGAGGATTGCTTGGCGCATGATAATTCCGCTTTAAATTGTGTTCTAAATAACAGAACTAATGTTCTGAGAAAATATTTTCACACTTATAATGATCAATGATGCGCACTTGACTCCGTATAAGCAGATGGCTTAGCAACATAGACGGTATAATGACAGACACTGAAGGACTCGCTCGGTGATCGAATGGTCCATTGGCCGGTTTGAATAAGTCCGATGACACAGGACACATGTACAACCTCTGCTGTTGGTGTCGTACACAGACAGACAGTAGCCTAATGATAACCATTTTCGTGGTCTTCCCAATATTATGAAAAAAACATTGTATTCAAAAGTTAGAATTTGAAGAAAACGATAAGATATGCACGTTTTTTTTTTTTGTTTATACTTTGTCAGTGACGCAAAGCATTATATGAATTGTCTGAGTCAGACACTAATTTACACTGTTTCCTTTAAAAATATATAAACATCCTAAAATATATGTTTACCTTATAGGCAAAATTGCTTAGATTTGATTTGCTTAAAGCAATTAAAAATACTATTTGGCCAGTGAGAATAACTCTTCTCTGAAATGTATTTTACACAATTTTGATATATTTTTCTAAAACAAGGCAAGGATAGGCAACTGAATGATTTTTAGCGATGTGATGTGACTGCACATCCATATCTAATTTTTTCCTAATGTCTTGTACCGTTAAACATGGTATCACTTGGATGGGAATATGCATGGAAATGATATGCAAATTATGTTATGCATAGAACAATTATGGCTATTTTGAGGAGGAGACAGGGTGGATCTTCTGCTGACAGACTGGGTTTTATAAAGGGACTTTTGCACAGGTTCTGCCATACACATGGTTTTATAAATCTGAAAACTTTTGTGCTTCCGCAAAATCTAACTTTAGGATGAAATCAACGGAAATACATGAGGAATAATGAATATAACTAGGCAGATACAGAATATGTTCAGCACTGGTGAAATTCCACCTTCATTGTATCTTTGTTCTTACAGGACTCCTTGGCACTGGGGAAATCTGAGGAGGAAGCACTGAAGAACTTTAAAGTGAAATTTAATGAAGCTCTGAGAGAGAGCTGGAAGACCAAGGTGAACTGGATGATGCACAGTTTTGCCAAAGATAACAGATAAACAGCGCTCGATCACGAACCGCTACGGGAGACCGACCGAAACCCTCTTGATGCTGAGTTTTGATTTAAACCGATGCAGCTTTGAACAGAATATATGTTGCACTGCTGTCTGGCATTTATTGCATTATACTGCCGTGCAAAAGCAAAATGCAGTAACTAAACTGAGTTGTGACCGATATATGACCAGATTCTGTTCAAAATTCAGAAATTGAGTTAAAAAAAAAAAGGTCCTGCGTTTTGCTTTTGCGGGGAGAAGTACATACATCAACAGCTGTTTAGCATATGTTTACATCTGTGACGTATTAGTAAATGATGCTATACATTTGTTTTGGTGAGACCAACTGCTTGAAATGAGATTAATTTCAGATACACGTGGGATTTGCAACACAATGTACTGGGAATTGAAGCTACTAATTTAACAAACTATTGGCGTGCCACTAATATACCTTGCATCTCTGGTTTGTTTCTGTCACACTTGTGTACCTGCACAAAGAGCAAGCGAGATTAATGTATTTATAATTTCTAACTGTACAGCATAAAATAAGTGAGTTGTTCAGAAGAAGAAAGCACGTTGAGTGTTTTCATATCGTTTACATTTTCGTTTCAGGATTTTTGTTTCTCTGTTTACATGAACGTGTTTGGTTGTACATATTCTTTTGTGTATCATACGTGTATTTACATTCCTTAAAACAGTATTTTTTCATTTGAATTATTTGTATAATAGGAAAATTGTTCATGAGGAAAGCCTTTGTATAGTGGTGTACATGAGAAGACATTTTGTATGTCAGTGTAGAAATGAGCCTTAAATATTTTGTATTTGTGGGGTATTCTGTGCCTTTGGGATGAGACACAAGCCATCTTAAAGACGTGTCCAAAGAGTGTGCTTTTTGTTCAGTGAAATGTATGCATTGTACTACTGTACTATAAATCAGGGCGAAAGTGGAATATTGTTGCTCTGTAGAAAATTACGCCTGGTAATTGCGTGCCTATTTTGAATATAGAGTCAGTCAAGCTTGTGTTTTCTCTTCCGATTCAACCTGAATCAGTTCCAGAATGCATCACCACAGTATTCTGAATCTACTGCTACCTGGTTTTTCTCATCACATGCATAAATGTCCTCTAGAATGTGAATTTTTAAAGAAGAGATAAAAAGTCAAATCCATCTAATCTTTATATATATATATAAATATA
This sequence comes from Rhinichthys klamathensis goyatoka, assembly GCF_029890125.1. Classification (NCBI taxonomy): domain Eukaryota; kingdom Metazoa; phylum Chordata; class Actinopteri; order Cypriniformes; family Leuciscidae; genus Rhinichthys; species Rhinichthys klamathensis. The sequence continues at coordinate 2,286,399 of NW_026606571.1, read as the reverse complement.
TACAGAAGTCCTATAAACACCCACTGAATACAGTTTTAATAATGGAAGGAAGATTAGTGGACAGAAAAAGAACTTTAACATTGATTTATGCCATAAATGAATTTTAGCATTTGTTAAGGTATTGATTAGCATCTTTCGGACTACTAACCGAGTACCTTTCATGCTATGGTCTTGTCCAAATCAACATTATTTTGTTTTTGATTATGTATAATGATCTTTTGCCACTTCACAGTGTGAAACTCTGGGATCTTGAATTTCTTGGTTTACTAATGTATTATTTCAGTTTTTAAACATGACTCCTTTGTTACAAATTTTTACCAAGATGATTTGAGTTATGAAAATGTGCTATTCATTCTCATTTTTGCCATAAATTATTGATTCTGAAACTGATTTGTGGGTTATTTTTTACTGAATGGATTTTGATATTTGTATGAACGGAAGCAGTGAAAAGGGATCCAGACTTTTGGCTGTCTTTGTATGTGCCGTCTGTGGCTGGGGAATAATAAATTAATATATTTATTTATTTTTACATTGAGGCCCAATTTACCAGAATTCACCCTACTGAATTTCCAGAATTCATGTTAGTTTGGGACAGGAAGTCAAATTTGTCTAATCAGCATTTTAATGTTATTTCTGTTCGTGTTAGGAAAATATACACAGATGAAACGGAGATAAAAGGGGAACTGGAAGTTCATGAATCCTCAATCTTTATTGTGTAATGAATGAGGCTTTCCCAGTGTGAAGAGTACAGTAAACAAGACTGCTGGGAATCTCCCAGTCACTAAAGGCCACAAAAACACTGCTGATAGCAGTAAAAACAATTAATTCAGTTTAGTTCAATTGAAGGATTTTCTGTAATATGGCATTAGTATTTAATCCTGAGAAACATGAATCTTACATGGGCTACTTAATGGCTTATTGAAAAGGCTTTTACATATCAACAAAGCTTTAATACAGTACTCTAATTCTTAACTCTGTGGAACTGAAAGGGGTTCATTATACCTGTCATGTTCACACTGTCTAAACAACTGCAAACTACAAGTTATTGAATAGCAGTACTTTATTATTATGCCATCAAGGAGGTAATACTGTTATGTCAATCATGGGAATATATGATGAAACTGTAAAGTCCCATGTTTCCTTTTGTCCAGTATAAAGAGAACAGGATTCAACTGATAACATAATGTAAGAAAACAGCTGTCGAATACAATCAAAAGAATTTCAGAATACATGAGATGGTCACAACGGTGATTTTTAGATAAAGTAATCATACAAAAACTGAAAAATAGAATGATCTATTTAAAAAAAAAAGTGTGTGCTATTTTTTTTTTCATTTCTTGTTAATAATCTGTCAGTTAATGTAGAGTGTTATATGATGTTTTATTCCGCATTATAATATAAAAGGCTATAACATATAGATTACGTATGAAACATTTTATATTTTATTTAACTAGATTAGATCAGCACTAGATCAATGCTCCAAAATGCTTTTTTCTTTTTTTCACGTTCTCAGAATGTTAGGACTTTTTATTGCTCTTATAATAATATAATATAATAAAATATAATACAATATGATATAACAATAACGTATGAAACATTTAATATTTTATTTTAGATCAGCACTAGATCAAGTTTTTTTTACATTTATTGTTAAGGTTCTGTCAGTTGATCCTTAGGTACTTCTCAGAATGTTATGACTTTTTATTGCTTTTATAATAGTATAATATAATATAATATAATATAATATAATATAATATAATATAATATAACATAATATAATATAATATAATATAATATAATATAATATAATATAATATAATATAATATAATATAATATAATATAATATCATATAATATAATATAATATAATATAATATAATATAATATACAGGATACTATTTCTTTTCTTTTCTTTTCTTTTCTTTTCTTTTCTTTTCTTTTCTTTTCTTTTCTTTTCTTTTCTTTTCTTTTCTTTTCTTTTCTTTTCTTGCTCACTGATCTCTAGTCGGATATATCCAGTGTACGGCAGCGCCACAGCGCCCTCTGATGGCGACAGTCGCGTCGCGCTCCGGCAGGAACTGATTCAGCAGCGGCGCGTTTACGCTCTCGAGTCACTCCAGCGCTACCGACTGTCGGGATGTGACCCCGGAACAGGACTCCTCCTTATACACAACACAGCTCTCAAATACAACAAAAACGACAGAATCCTGGACCAGGAGAGGTAAGCCATCAAAGCGGAGGTGTTTGAGTTGGATGTAAAAAAAATACGCCCAAAACCGAGGGGAGAATTGAAGCGGTTTGGCTGTTTTCTGTTGCTAGCGAGCTAATGTGTGTGTGTATGTGAATGGGAATTGTGGGAACTTCATTCAGGGCTTTGTTACAGCCCCACTGTCCGGTTTGCCCATTAAAAACACCCCCTGTATCTTACGCACACTAACTTTTCTCCTTTAAACACCATAGTCGTAGATAAAAGAAAGTCTGTTTGACTGACATTCTTCATTTTAAAGATATATGAACGATTTGTGCGCGGGTTTTGCCACAGGAAAAGAGAAGAGGACTGGAGTGACTCCAGTCCGCGAACTGTCTGCTGTAGTTCAGTGTTAGACCGATACTTGTACTCGAATTGTAATCTAATTTGCATATTAATGACGTCGTTTATTATCTATACACGTTGCACTGTTTACATTCATTGCCTTTAGCCCTATCTTTCAGCACGTGAATCTGCTGCTGTGAATGCACAGATATGTTTGAATATTCATTGTGATTGCAGGTTTATATCTTTGATTTAATTTGTTTTTAATGAGTAAAAAAGTGCAACACTTTTATGCTGAGTTCTTGTGTTTGCTTGCATCTGTTTGATTTTTTTTATAGGTTTGTTTGATTATCTTAGACTCATAGTACAGAAAGAATCTCAGTCACTTGTACCATTTTATCATGTCTTAGTGGCAATGATAGTCTATTTTTAGTCTTTCCACACCCTAAACTCATTGTGAATACAGAATACATCTGTCATCTGCAGTGTGGCTCACATTCGGCTATGAAACTGGCAGTCTGCCTGTAGTGGGCACTTGACCTATGCCAGGCTTAGAGAGCTGACGGGACAGGGCAGGGCCAGCTACTTGTGAACTTGGAAGTGAAACTGTTTTTCTTCAGTCTTCACATTCTCCTGAGGGATTCTAGCTCTTTGAATCCGAGAGAAATGGTTCCCCTCCTCTATGGTGGGGGGGGGGGGGGGCAGGTGCGGCTCATGGACCGCTCAACCTCTGCGTCCCGAAGGGAGATCATCAGCTGCCTTTGAGCTACAAGCTTAGGCATGGACTCAGACCTCCTGCCAAGCCAAGCTTCAACACATTTTTTGTTGTTGTTGGGGAGCCCAGCCCCCCTGGTGTCGCTTGGCATCCCCCTACTCCCTCTCCTTTCTGTCCCGTCAGACACAACACAAGCTGGGTCTAATATGCCTTACAGGCCTGCTCCTACATGATCAAGGCCGGAATTCAGGCTTAAATCAGCCTCGTTGGCTGCAAATGGGGATTCTTTCTGTTGCAATTAGCAAAATCCTCTTTGGCTCACTTTCTTTGACTTTGAAGACAAAACCTTTCGTTTTACCTATTAACAATCTCAGTCCTTTTTGGGAAATGTAATATTAATTTAAAAGAAGAAAAATGTGTGTAGTTATGAATTGAGTTATGAACTTCTACCTGGTTTAAATCTTCAATCCCAGACAAATTAGCCACACCTTATGAGGACAGGGCTGACTATCTACCTTGAAATATAGCCTAGTGTTTGAGCCCATTTACCTAAATCGTATTCTGGAGAGAATTGTCTTGTCATTTCACGTAGCTGTATATTTCCGACAGCCGGTGCAGCAGTGATCCCAAAGGGAGCTTCCCACTGCAGTGGATTTTGTATTGGGATTCATGACAAGCGCTCTGGTGCATAACAACCATCTTGTGAAACACTTATACCAGACTGATTTAAATAGTGAGATGATGCATTGACAAAATAAGCTTTGAAAATCTTCAGTAGGGTTTAAACCACTTCACACCTGTCATAAAAAGTAAATCTGCTGAACACAAAAGAAGATATTTTGAAAAGTGTTGATAACCAGACAGTTGATGGGCACCATTGACTTCCATAGTTTTTGTTCTTCAGCAGAATTCATACAGGTTTGGAACAACTTGAGTAAATGATGACAGAGTTTTCATTTCTTGGTGAACTATCCTTTTAAATGCGAATTGAAAAAAGGTTTAAAAACGTATTTTTCTGTATGATTTTGAATACACAGGGATTGCATGCATTGCTAATAAGTTATGACCTAGTTATTTGTCATCTGGCTGCCTCATCTCTATTGTTGTCAAATATAGTAGCTATTGTTTCCACACTGTAAATGTGAACGGCTAGTTTCCCATCATATCTGCTGGCAAACATGGCACAAAAACAACTCAAGCAAGACTTCAAAGAAAGTCTGTACTTTGGTTATATTGGCAAACAGATTTAGTTACACCATATTTTCTGCTAAAATCACCTCTAACTTAGCCTGGGAAAACCCAGACAACTTCCGGCAAATTTAGATTTGCTCTGAAAGTTAGTCTGGCAAAGAGCTCATTCAAGCCCATTTCCAATCCGTTAAAATCGCGGCACCAATCAGAAATGTTGGGGCGGGCTTTACACGATGATGACAGCGCTGGGATTTTGAAGCAGATTTTGTAGCCTACATTACAAAGATGGATGCCGCCGTCGAACATCCCTCGTTCGAATCAGCTATCGCGTCTGTTTTAAGCGATTTGAACGTTTCCTTTTAGTTAAAAACCGAGCAAAGAACAACACTCGGAGATGTTTCTCCGCCGCTCTGCATACGTCATCTCCTTCATCGCTCTGATTGGTTTTAGGTCTATCCGTGACGTCCGTTGGTGACGCCCCTCTGGAAATGATTTGTCTATGACGCTTTGCCAGACCATAACTCAGTTACAACTGAGAATGGTCTGGTTTTAACCAGGCTACCTCTAACTGTCTTTTATTATTTTATTCAAAGTAGACTGGAAAGTTTAGGGAGAGAAAGATTAACAAAGTCAGGACAGGTCTGGATTTAACTATTACCTGACTTACTGGATGCTGATTGGCCCGGTTAGTTTTTGGTCATGTAAATGGCTTTCAGTTTAGTCAAGAGTTGGTGAGCCATAAAACAGATCTTACTAGAACAGTGCCCTCTGCTGCTTCACAATGCTCTCAAACAAAACTGAAAAAATGTTGCTGGTCAGGATGACATGTTCACTGACAGAAGTTAAATTAGTTTTGGGGCTTGGCAGTTGGTCCCATCCAATAATTCTTCTGTTTTCACTGACAGGCAAAGGTTATGTAACATCTTAAGATCCATAGAAAAACCCACTGTGTCTTGGGATCTGTATACTGTGGAAAACCATTTGTGCCAATTGTGTTTTAGATGGTGATTGGCTAACTGTTAACATTCTGGCTGCAAATACAGCAGTTTTTTTGTATTATTATTTTTTCATTTAGGCTTAGTCACGAGTTGAGTTTTATGTTTTGAGGGCATCTTTTTTGATGAGCTGAATTCGTTCTGGTCAACAGAAGGATTTTGATTGCTTTTCGTTCATTACAAGGCTAAAAGAATATAGACCCAAACACCACACCGTCATTTCTAAACCATGTGCATTTCTAAAGGAGTTGGTCCTCCCTATCTTCCACTCTTCTGGGAAGGCTTTCCACTAGATGTTGGAACACGGCTGCCGGGAATTGCTCCCATTTCAACACGAGCATCAATGATGTTTGACACACTGCTTTTTGCATACTATACAGTAGGGAATTGTGCATTTTCTGATATTTCATACTGACCTTATGCAAAAGATGTTTCTTGAGTTGAAGATGAATTTCTGATGCATGATTTCTGTCACGTGATGTTCAAACAATTGAGGAATCTTTCTCTGCAAGCTGTTTGTGAGGATTCAAATGACTTGATGAGTCTATAAATAGAACTGCTATCTGGATTGTGGATCTCCTTCCAGAGCTTCTGCACCTTCCCTACATGGATAGTGGCAGGAGTCACTGATGAACAGATCTTTTGCAGTATCGTTGCTTTGACTCAATGATATGACCTTGCACCAGTGACCATACCAAAACTAAAACACTTTGACTTTATCTGCTTTTCTCCGTCTTGTAATTTGAATTAAGCCCCAATTAAGCTGTGGGAAACCAAATGACACTAATTTGAGCCTCAGTGCAGCCTGGGTAATGACTGAACCAGAGGAGAGGTGTTCTATATTTAGCTGTCAACCCAAAGGACCCATCGTCACATGATTTGACATCTTCCACTGTGAAATCAGGCAAAGTCTAAAATGACATCTGGCGGCAATAAAACTGATTAGATTGATGTTTTCGCTTGGATTCTTTGTGAAAAAAGATTATATTTAGGTAACATGCTGCCTGTCGCTTGATGAGGAGTGTGTGTGGAATCTGTGGAATGTTTTAGATGGGTTTTTTTTATTAGTTATTCATACTAATTATATTTAATTATGTCTTCTAGGGATATCATGTAGAATTTCCTACATGATTCCTATATTCTCATTTAAATGTGCTAAAGCAGAGTTTTCCCAAACATGGGTTTGAGATTAATGTGATAAAATGCCAGTGCTTAATAAACTGTATACCGGTATATATATATTTTTTATTTAATTATATATATATATATATATATATATATATATATATATATATATATATATATATATATATATATATATATATATACATATACATTCTTTATTATTCTAAGAATATGATGCTGATGTTGCGTTAAATGATAAATAAATAAATAATTAATTAAAAAACAAAAGTTTATTAAAATGTTATACTCTGGGTCTGGGAAATCAATTTAGGACACAGTTTTGGGAACCCCATGGCTAAAGCATGTCAAATTATAGATTGCAGCTTCATTGTGAACAGTTTATTTTCAAAGCAACTGGCAGAACGTTATAGGTCCGTAATATTATATGCCAAGTATGTATTTATAATATAGTCAGATTTCCAATGTTTTGCATCCATAACCTCTTCTTTTCCAAATTAGTTTTTCCTAAATGTACCATTTTATATTTTTAAGTCATCTTGTGTTGTCATGGCTTGATTAACAAACGATTTTGATAATGGGTTTCCCAGTTTTTATAGTCCGAATCCACATATTTTATGAAATCTGCAGACTTGCTCAGACAAAACACCTGTTCCAGAGCTGAGGTGTGCTACAGATCTAAGCCCTGAAAAGGTTATGGGGCATTTCTTAGAGATTCATACCTTGGAAGTCTTGGAAGGGTGAAGTAATGGTGCTGTTATGCACAGGCTTTTCTTGGGTGTTTGCGGCAGAGCTGAGCTGCAGTGAGTCTGCCTGCTGTCTGGAAGGACAGTCCTGATCAAAAGCGAGAGAGGGAGAGTGAACGGTCTCCCCCCTGAAGGTGTGCCTGGTGTCACAGAGCTGCCGAGCTGCCTCTCCGGTCGCTCTCGTGTCTTTCATCTGCACTCCTCATCCCCCCACGGCTGCCAGCGAGACGCAGCAGAATAAAGTGCATGCTTTATTGAATATGAAGCCCTTTTGATGGCACGGCCCTTTGGTGACTGATGAGTCTGTGACTAGTAAAAGGAAATGTAGGTTAGTTATTTTGTTTCTATACCACTTTCTGTCTCAATTGCTTTTCCCGGCTTACGTTTAAGTGCCTTCAGACATGTAAGCTGTTAACACGCCAGATTGGCCATGGGGAGGTATTGTCATTCTTAAAGTCAAGGCCAGACAAATGTATCTGTCGTGCAATGAAGGGTTGGAGCCAGCTTTTCAATGAAATATAGGCTAACCCCACATCAAACAAGCTGTCAGCATGTATTAGAGGCTCTTTGTGCAGATAAGAGGGTGTGAGACATCACAGGCTCTGGATGTCGCCAAAGGATTCAATCTGACAGATTCACAAAACCACCGAATATATTTGATGTCATTCATTTTTGCGTTATTGTGAGTGCCAGTCTGGGAATTGTATTTTATTTTTTCTCCCACATGACATTGGTGTGAGATGCATTATCGCATTGATTATGGATTAGATGGTATGACCACAGACTGTCTCTTTGTTTATTGTGTTGTGATGCTTTTTCTGGAAAATAACATTTGAGGCATCAGATCATTTTGAAAATTCACTGTTGCGCTTAAGCATGTGGCTTTCTCATCTATGATTGTTCTTTTTTTTGCTCCTCAAGGTCCTTAAAATTGTTTCAGACTGAGTGTAAGTTTGAAAATAGGTCATTAGGAACTGGAAGTGAGCAAGACGAGGGAAAGCTGGGAGCACTGTTAGATCTTCCATTAAATATGCACGAGGGCCATTTATGATGCTGTCAACCTGCTCCATGATCTGGAGTGTGTTCAGACTTCAGACACTGTCATTCTCCTTAATTAGAAGCTTTCTGCAAAGGTTATGATGGGTTTGATATTTAAGCCAGATATGTATGCTGGTATGCAAGTTTGTACAGGTAGAAATGTTTTTTTTCTCTCTATAACTTAGGCTATTACCGTTTAAATAAATGGTAACACTTTACAATAAGGTTTCATTTGTTAACATTAATGTATTAACTAACCTTAACTAAACATTAACATTTGTTACTGTATTTTTTAATCTTTGTTAATGTTAATTAATAAAAATAGAGCTGTTCATTGTTTGTTCATGCTACTTCACAGTGCATTATGTTAAGAAAAACAACTTTTGATTTTAATAATGTATTAGTAAATGTTGAAATTAACAAACAATAAATGTTGTAGAAGTGGGTCCGTGTATCTTTTGGTCATTTGATTTCCTGTTTGGAATGGAATAACGAGAAATGAAATCCAGCTCGTTTATTCGTTTTTTTGTTTAGTTTAAAAAACGAAAAATTAGATTTTGGCTCGATTTTTCATTTTTCGTTTGTGGTTTACAAATCGGTTTATGGGTTCGATATTTCATTTGCACACGTGGGCGGCGCTGAAACGCCCCTTTCATCTGATTGGTCAAACCGCTCCGCCTTCAGTACAAGCTTTTCTTTCTGTCGGGCAGAATAAGAGTATTAATAAATGCACTTTAATAAAACAATGTCTGAAACCACCACTCACTGTTAACTACGCACAATATTTGAAGCAGAGATATTGCTGGTCACGTAACTCGTGCTGCTGCGACTTGCAAGCGACCCCAGTAATGTGAGCCACAGTAGACCTATATGACAGATTACTTTAGCATGATGTATTTCCCATTGATAAATACAGTGCAAATAGTTCCGTCTCTTTGGATAAAAGGGAATAGGAAAAAAAAAAATCAATAACTGAACTGTACCATGATAAAATATGTCCGTAACATTAGATGTCCGTAGATGACCTACCCATAACGGTTACATTAGAGTTAGGGGATAACACAGTTTGTACAGTATAAAATCATGATGTCTAAAGTTCCCATAAAACATGAAAACCCAATGGGAATATATCCTTGTTGTTGTGTAAAACATCCGTTCATAATCTGTGATTACACAATTCCAATACGAATAGCACCGGGAGGCGTCTGGAATAACTGTGCAATGATCAATCCGCATTTTTACGTAAACCAGCTAATTTTACAGTAGGCTATGTCCTTCTCGTATAACACACAAATGGGCTTCCTTTGTGAAATATAGCAGACCACCTTTTTTAAAACTGTTATTTAAGATATATTTGTGCATAAATGTTTGCATTCAAGTTTTTCATATAGTCAGTCCGACAGATAGATAGATAGATAGATAGATAGATAGATAGATAGATAGATAGATAGATAGATAGATAGATAGATAGATAGATAGATAGATAGATAGATAGATAGATAGATAGATAGATAGATAGATAGATAGATAGATAGATAGAACCTTTGTAAGATATTGTAAGAAATGCGCTCGTCTTCACAAAAACTACATGCAGGGTTTTTAAACATCTCGTGTGTAGGCTATAGCCTTGAAAGGAAAACACATTTGCCGAGTTAAAACAGAGTTTTTGTTGTTGAATCATATTTTTTCTAGTACATCTTAAAATATAGAGCTCATGACAAATAAAAGTTCCAGATGGACTAATATTAAATGCAAAAACTAACAATATCTTAAAAGAAACTATAGAGTGGCAAACTTTGAAGTAGGGTTCAAGTTTTAATTAGTTTTACAGCTTGAAATGTAAAGCTTGTTCTCATACACAGATATGGCCTATTTATGAATGAAATTCATGCTTTTATTTGTCATTTAAACTGATGCAAACAGGAAAAGAGTAGAAAGACGTATTATCCTGTCGCCCCCTCTAGTGGACAGCATTAAGTATTACGCCCATTGCTCAGATAACGCAAGTCAATGGATTTTTTTGGGAAAGTAAGTCTGACCAGTTAGAAAAAGATATAAGCGAGTCAGACCAGTCTGAAGGTCTGAGCTGAGTTTGGTGAAGCATTAAAGTTCTAGGCGGAGTCAATTTCTCATAATAATAATAATAACGTTTAAATATATGCTTTCTCAAGCCAACATAATAAACAGAACTCAGAGAAACATCGACCAATTCAGTATGTAATAAAATTGTATTAGTTTTATAATAAAACTAATAACATTTTAAAGGTATGCCGTGCTCTTCAACTGTCATGATTTTAATTAATCCCAAACCCTGCTAATTTTGAAAGTAGCCTAGCCTACGTTCTGTACGTTCACTGATTCTAGCTTCTCTCTTTTCTGTCTCTTTCTTTTCATGTGAACCGAGTAGGCTATAGCCTATGCTTACATTTATAAATATAAACTTTATTTCTATTCAATTTTCAAAATTATTTAGGCATATACTGTGCATGTCACACACACACCTTTTGATGTAAATAAAATACGAGAGTGGTAAATGTTATGAACATATTATCATGTTACAGTTCAGCCTATTATTGATTTTTATTTCCACTTCCCTTTTATCCAAAGAGACGGAACTATTTGCACTGTATTTATCAATGGGAAATGCTAAAATAATCTGTCATAGGTCTACTGTGGCTCACATTACTGGGGTCGCAGAGCCCCCATTACCAGCAACATTTCTGCTTCAAATATTGTGCGTAGTTAACAGTGAGTGGTGGTTTCAGACATTGTTTTATTAAAGTGCATTTATTAATACTCTTATTCTGCCCGACAGAAAGAAAAGCTTGTACTGAAGGCGGAGCGGTTTGACCAATCAGATGAAAGGGGCGTTTCAGCGCCGCCCACGTGTGCAAATGAAATATCGAACCCATAAACCGATTTGTAAACCACAAACGAAAAATGAAAAATCGAGCCAAAATCTAATTTTTCGTTTTTTAAACTAAACAAAAAAACGAATAAACGAGCTGGATTTCATTTCTCGTTATTCCATTCCAAACAGGAAATCAAATGACCAAAAGATACACGGACCGAAGTGCAGTTCATTATTAGTTCATGTTAACTAATGTAGTTAACTAATGAAACTTTATTGTTAAGTGTTACCTAATAAATGTTATGGAAATGTTCATTGCTGTTCATTTTAGATCTAATTCACATTTTTTGGCCTTAATGCATTATAGTTTTTGTATGAAACCCAAGCAGGAATGTATTCAACTCACGAGTTCTGAAAATAAATTTGAGGTATGAATAATTGAATACTCTCTTGCTCTGTGTGCGGTTGCTCAGCAGTGCGTCAGGAGCAGGGGGGATGAACCGAGAGGAAGCCCCTGGCAAGTCTCCTGAGGAGATGTACATCCAGCAGAAGGTGCGGGTGCTGCTCATGCTCAAGAAAATGGGATCAAATGTAAGTGTCAGACCAGTGAGAATAAGACATCTTCTGATGTGCTTTAAAGACGACATGAAATAGCATTCATTTTTAACATAAGTAATGTGACATTTCTGAGTGAAAAAATGTTTTGTGAGAAATAATTAGAGCAAGAAATGATTGTATCTGTGCAGATTAAATTACATCATTAAGAAATAAGTAATTGTTTAATATTATTTTTCCCCCAGCTGCACAATCTTGGTTACATTTTATTTACTATGAATTTATTTATTTATTTTTTAAACCTGCTTTGATTGATTAATAATGCAAAATAAGCTGCTTGTTGTTTGGATATTTGTTTTCTTTAAAATATAGAAACCAGCCATTGTCTTGAATATGGTGATCGTTTCATTGTTCCTTTAAACTGATTTAGCGTATGACAGTTTAGTTGCATTTTAAAACCTCTGAGTAGTTCTTACACTGGCATGGATTTTCATTGCCATATGTGAATCTGTTTTTTTGTCCCCACCCTTCCAGCTGACACCAAATGAGGAAGCATTTCTGCGGAATTATGCAGGCGTGGTGCATAGCCAGATGAGTCAGTTGCCACAGCACCCTATTGACCAGGGTAAGTCAACGTTTACAGCCCGAACACTGCTGACCAAACCTATGACATCACATCACACCTCCGCCCTTTACCACTAACACTCTAAGGTAGCATTGAAAGATTAGAATTATTGTCTTTCCTTTCCTGATTGTTTAGTTCATCATTTGAAATGGTGTCGTTAAAATGTCATAAATACTAGGGTAAGGTGACTTTAGATCATGCATATATTAGATTCTATCTATCTATCTATCTATCTATCTATCTATCTATCTATCTATCTATCTATCTATCTATCTATCTATCTATCTATCTGTCTGTCTATCTGTCTGTCTATCTGTCTGTCTATCTGTCTGTCTATCTGTCTGTCTATCTGTCTGTCTATCTGTCTGTCTATCTGTCTGTCTATCTGTCTGTCTATCTGTCTGTCTATCTGTCTATCTGTCTGTCTGTCTGTCTGTCTGTCTGTCTGTCATATATATATAAAATTAGCTAGATTTGTTTATATTGGGACAATGTGGTGCTGTAGCTTGTTCCACAAGGGGGCACTAGAATGACATAAATATTTTAAGTAGGCAGTTTGAACGCTACAAATGTTATTTTCCTGTGTTTTTAACTCTAATCAGTTGATCTAAAGTTCTAGAGTGAGTTAACTTCACTCAGTTATATACTATAGTGAGAATGACACTGTAACCTTGTCATAGTTCACATGCTCTGTAAAATGTGATGTGTTTTTGACAGGGGAAAAATGTTAATGTTGTAAATAACATTAACATGTGGTGCATAAAAGTGTGGAGCACACATTTTGTTTTCATTAAATATGCATATAAGCCTGTAGTGCTCGATTTGGAAGGATCTTTATAAATAATGCAGTAGCACACGATAGATGGATATAGATGTGTATTGTACATCTGGGATTGTCCTTTTTAAGCAGATCTTTGTGTGTGTTTGCTCCAATGTAATGAAATCTTCCATCGTTGGTGAGTGATTTTAAGATGTGTTTCTAGAATAAAAAAATGGACACGGCAGCCCTAAGATGAAAGCGATCTCTGTCTATCAAATGCAGTCTAATGAGGCAGAGATGAAAGGGACTTAATGAACAACACGCAATGAAGAACAATAACCTTTGTTTAATGCACAGACGAGGGCCATCAGGAATATGTTAGGGGAGCTGCTCCAAGATTAGTCCGTTTCCATTAGGAGAAACTGTGACATCTCATTCTCTGGCGTAAGATCTGTGTGAACCCTTAAATAAAGCATGTGCTAAAAATGCTAGAGGTCTGCTGAGGTGAAATGGAGTGTGTTTAGTAGTAGTAATAATCACTTATTTTAGTTCAAAGTAAATGGATAATGTAGGATCACAACGCAGCTATCTGAGGATTTGGCTAATAGACCTTATTCACAGCAGCGCCGTCTTTGATTTTTAACGCGAATGAAAGTGAGGCTGTGAGGGATGGACATACACCTCTTCAGTAGGTTGTACTGTTATTTAATGTGTTTTTGGATTGTAATGCTGACGAATCAATGCAAAAACATCTTTCCAGTAAATTTCAGTAGACCAACAACTCTGGACAACATGAGCTGTGGAAAATTATAAGTGATCTAGGAGCTTTATACAGCTTTGTACAGCGGATGCTATTGAAAACGCAATGAGTCTATCCCTCACAGCCTCGCTTTCATACCTTTCAAGACGCTGCTCTGCATGATGACTATGTAGTATTGGTGCATATAGATGGCACTTTAGCTCTACACTCTCTCACACTAATGCTTTCTCTTTCACATCAGGCAAAATAGTGCCGCATCTCAGGGGACTATACCACAGTTGGATGAATTATTTACGTATCCAGCTGTCTCAGAGGAGCCTGTGTTTGCGTCCAACACCTTGGAAAATGAGTCACCCAGTGACTAGTATAGCTTTGCAGATATGGCTTAATTTGCTTCTGATAATGCTTACAAAAAATAAATGCTACATGGCTTTATATTTACAAGTATGACTGATCTGTAAGCCTCTCAGATTTCTGGGGTAAATTAAAGGGCTGCTGTCTGTATGTTAAAGCTGCAGTCAGTAGCTTTTTTTGGGTTAAAAATGATCCAAAATACATATTTGAGAAAATACATAACCAGCCAGTGTTCAAAACGATCTGCTTGCCTTAGCTCAATTCAAAGCGGTAAGTTTGTAATAATGTTTTTAACTCCAGTGGTACTGGTGGATTTCCGCGGGAGATTCGAGCATGTCTTTGCGTCATTACGTCACATCTGTACACATAAAGAAGGAGTCTCGGCTAGTATAAGCTATATTGCGTGTGAGGATGTTGGAGGTGGAGATTTATAGCCTTTTCTCACAGCACTTGATATAATTCAATTTATCAATTTGATGGCGGATCCAGAAAGGTTCAAACGACAATCACCAGTGACAACAGATTCACCCGCTGTAAAATGCAAAAGACTTCGTTCGGACTTCGGAGTGGCTGCAGAAGAAGAGACTGCAACCGGACACATGCGAAAACAAGGATAATATCGGAAGGACATTACATGTAGTCACGCAATGCTGACGTTGTTAACATTAACAATTTGAGATCAAAGTATAATTTGCACGGTTTTGCGTGATATGATAAGCGATTGTTAGATTTAATCAGCGCGATTTACTGCAATGTCAGAACCAGAACAAAAGTGGATGTTTCTTAATTGTTCAGATGACATTTTCCGGTGAAAATTATTATGTTAGTCATACTTCCAAAAATAATAATCTGTGATTCTGAATGCCAGTATGCACACCGGCACGGCGACTGACAGCCGCACACTCTCCTCAAACATTAGATTCATCCGCGCTGTGCCGTGTCGAAGTACAACTCGTGTAAAGTTGATAATTCCGCGAATAACTGCAATTGCAGATTTCGAACAGAGATGGCGACAAAGAGGAAAAACTGCGGACTGCAGCTTTAATAATAACCGTATAAGGATGGGAGTTCATCTGTGATGGGCACAGTAACACGTTTGTGTGCAGACGAACATACTGAATAGACTCGGACCACTGATGCTGACCATTTCACTTTCTCAATGGCTATTGTTCTCACATGTGAATAAACACTTGTGTGTTGAATGTTTTTTTGTTTTTTTTCTCTCTTTTTGAGAGAGAAATGTTTTGCATGATCGTGATATTCTGAATGCGGTCAGTTTTGATCTCAGCTGGACAGGTTTGATTGATTATCTGACCATGAAGGTGGGATCCACATAACATATAACATAAACACTTGTGGATAGGCTCCCAGAACTACTACCCAGAACACCTTAGCAACAGCCACGCAACCAAGCATTGCAACAGTGAGTTTTGCAACAGTCAGTTGTGTACAAACCTGGTATGTTTACTCCTTCAGATGTTCCAAACCTGTTACTTTCCCTGTTTACTAGTCTACGGATTAAACAAATTTGCATTTGGGACCATCTAATTGGCTAATTACCATAGACGCATATTCTAAATTTTGTAGTGCAACTTTAATCTCATCTAAGGCCTTGAAGTTTAGAGGATGAAATTGGATGGTGGTGTCTGGGGGAGGATGATGGGCGTAGGAGAACGTTGAGAGTTCGTGCAGCTCAAAGCTTTATACCATGCCAAGCAGACCCATTAACAGGCCTGAAGAAATAGATGCAGCTAAGATAAAATTATCAGGCAACTCTTTATTTATGCAATAATTAGGCGAATATGTGAATTTGGTGTCCTGTTCATAGGCTACAATTTCCATTTTTTTTAAATAATTTATTTTTATATATACTGTATATTAGACGAAAGACAGCTTGATAATTTGGATCCAAAAGAAGCACGAGTGGCAGGCCTGTCTCTGATTGATCCTCATCATTGGCTGAAAGCCGACAATGAGGCTGTGAGAGAGCCTACCGCCCCTTTTGTGGATGCCTTGGGAACTGAACAACAAAGTGAGTACAGTAGACAGTTTCCATGGCGATGGAATTGAGTGTCGAGCGGGGTGGACAAGGGCTTCGTGGTGGTGTGTGGATGAGGGAGTGGAACAGGCCTCATTAGGGGACCTTCAGTCAAGCCGGATTGTTAATTACAGACGGATGGTGTGAGAACATCACACTCACTCATTTGGTCCTGTCTGTGTGACAAAGCGTTTGAAAGGAAGCTGCTCTTTTACGTCCTCCTTTACAAGCTTTTATTGTCTTTGTTGTGTAAGTGCCTGCCCTTTAAAGAAGAGTTCAAAGCTATGCATTAGTTAGTTGTGTATTATCCATCTTTTAGACTGACACAGCCGAGTCAACAGTCTTTTGTCTTGTGTCTGCTGGTATAATCCTCAGACAGTATAATCCCAGACTGCACTGCATCAGTGGACTGATGCGACACAGAGAGGGCTCTTAAGACCCTTTAGCACTAAACCAATGAGTCATTGCCCAAAACACACAGAAAACATCATTTTCTCAAAGTGTGTGTGCAAACTACAAGCCATTTTTTCATTTTATAGATTTGATGAGGGTTTGAATTGATTACTTTTGCTACATGGCTAAAATGAAAGAGGGTAAAAAAAAAAAAAAAACTATATAAAGGTTTACATGAAAAATTTCCTCTCAGGCTCTGGTATTTTAAGCCTAGCCTAAATCTGTCCATTTTTGTTCATTGTAACTACAATCGGTTTGTTTGCCAGCTGTGAAACAGTGTTTTTAGGTGGTCCACTTGCACAGCATAATAATGCAGTAGATGTTATTAAACAGCCCTGTCGCCGTCCTGCTGTTCACATCATTATCCTCTTCTGCTGTAGCAGATTGTGACCCGTTTCTAATTGCAGTAGTAATAGTCTAAATGTCTATTTCCCCCGATAAGCAAATTAATGAGCCACAGAGCCTGCTTTAAAGAAATTACACTGGCATGTGGAAGGGAGAAAGTAACATTGAGGGTCTATTATAATAATGTATTATTTTTTTATTAATTATTAAATAATACAGTATATTATTTAATTTTAAGCATATTTCTATAAATCTATTATATATTTATATATATTTACAAACATACACTATATATGTGTGTGTGTGTGTGTGTGTGTGTGTGTGTATATATATATATAAAAAGAGTAAGAGGATCCAGCCTCGAACTAAGTTAACATACGGAAACACTAATACTTAGTCAAATGGATAATCAGTTGATGTCATTTCTACAGACTGATTCATGGTTAACAGTTCAGATAACTTTTGCAACATCCGAACACGGCGTTCTGTTCCTTTGTTCCGTTGTTGGCCCTCATGACCTTAGACACAGTTGTCTTTCTTTCTCATAAGCTATCATCAGAAGAGCAGAATAAAGTTCAAACTGACAATTCTCTATACAAAATAAAAATCTTAATTTATTTGGTTGCATGAGCTAATTAATTGCCAAACAAAACAAGTACATATTTATTCTCTGGAAGCAGGGCTAAATGAGTAAACACTGTTACTGCATTCCTGACATGATGGGTCAGACCCTCGGTCACCTCTACAGACATTGCCTGTAACAGAAATACCAGTATAGATGAACTGGTTAAAAAAAACTATGATTTCCAATTGATTATATAATACTATTTGTGCGTGCGTGCGTTACTAAAGCTAATTTGACAGCTAGATCTCTAGCACTGAAATGGAAATGAAACTTTAGAGGGATGTCTGGGACCGTGAGTCAACTTTTGGCTACTTTTGAGTTTTTGTAGATGTAAAAGTGTCTTGCGTGATCCACACAGAATGGTGTGGGGTGTATGGGGGTGTATGTGTGGTTGTGTGTCAGTCCCACACACTCACTGCTGGCCATGTTTAAGCACACTTCTAATGGCCAGTAATGCCTGCTATCACAGCTCCTCATCTTTGAATCAGAAGAGTGCCCTGTCTGGTGTCATCATTATATTGCTATTATCAGATGATTCATAGGTGACAGACTTACTATAGGCAAAATAGTAACAGGTTAAGATTTAGGAAATAACCTCTAATCATACTGGGACTTTGAGGGACTTTGATTTAAAGGTCCACATAATAATTTAGTTGGTCAGTGTTTAATCCCACTGTAGAAATAGTTTATTAATTGTTTCATATTTAGTGTATTTCGTTTTTTTCCTGAGAAACTGTTTGGTTTAGATCATTTATAGTTTTTTACTTTATGTAGTTATTTCAGTTTTAGTGTTTTTATCTTACATTGACAGCCAACCCACACCATAAAACAGCTTTTATTATTATCTATTTACTGTTTTTTTTTTTCTGGGGTTTTTTTGTATTCATTTGTATTTGTGTACAACTTTTTATCGAGGTAAAAATGACTGATTGCCTCATTAAGTTCATAAAATTAGAGCTTGTTCGTCTAATGAAGCTGTTCCTATCAGAGATTTCACCTTCACAATTAAAGCCCTATCCCTTCAGTATCATAGACCACAGGTGTTTTGTGATATGATAATGAATTAGGGTGAGTGTATTCCTCCAGGATTGTGGTTCGAGGTTAAAGAGGGCAGTATTGGAGAGAGGCAGTGATACAGGGATGTGATGCTGTTTGTTCATAGGTGTTTGCTGCCTGCCGGATTGTGATGCAATCTGATCCTGAGCTGTTGCTAGGCGACGGCTCATGAGGGTTCTGACGTCTGCGGCGCGTTGGCTTGTGATCCTGACACAGCGTGTGTCGCAGGGAGTGGCGCGATCATAACGAAGGCAGGCGGAAGATGGAGAGGGACATTTTCCTCCACTGTCTCTCCGTCCTCCTTCCGCTTAAACGCACTTTCAGTTGAACTGTGAGGATATTGATAGTAGCCTGTCAGTTGTTATAAAGCTTGGTCCTTGATCATGATCAGGCCGTTACGCAAGCATTATGCAACAGTAAAGATGATACAGGATCAAAGACATGATGGTTAAGTAGTCTCAATACTCAGCATCAGTCTCATTTTCATCATCACAGTTTGGTTTTATTTGGTTTGCATCATGTTTACTGTGTCTATACAGTGGAGTCTTTACACTTCACTATTTTTTGTTGTTAAATTGTTAAATTTTCTCTCCTATTATCTCCAGCTTATTATGCAGAGACATTTCCCTGAAAAGTATAAACACTTCTGTGACTATCATTCAAAACATTGCACGTTTTATAATGAGAGAATTTGTTTTATTCTGCTGTAAGATAAAGTGTCGGAAATTAGACCCGTTTTCAGTAGAATTAGACGACATACAACCTGTGAACAGGGTGTGAAGCTTCAGTGTTTTCAGTAAGGTGCTAACACTCGTCTGAAGCTGTCTGGATCAAATTCACTGTCTCTCTGTGTGCTAATGTTCTTGCTTTGTTTTAATCGGAAAGAGGAAAAGTCATTGTTCTTACCCTCCCTGCTTAACAAGACTGTTTTAAAGAGTATCTTCATTTGAGTGTTAAAGTTATTGGCCAATAACCACATAAAACAGACTTAGAAGTTGTCTTATAATGCCTAGTTTTCAGTGCAATACTTTTTAGTATATATTTTTTGTATAGTTAAGTTTGATAAAAATATCCTAAATATTGCCAAGGAAATTCAAAGTATTTCACCAAAATACACAGACCTTTAGTAAGGTAAAATGGTACCTTTGATGTTGAATGGGTTTCTTCTGCTTTTTGAGAAGAAGTCCTGGAGAATAAACCTGGTCATTTTATATTGAGGCAGTGGAGTGTCTGATTTGTGGGCTAAAGAGTACATGAAAGGCAGAGGAAATTAGCATGCTGACATTCTGCTTTCTGCTTATTAAGCTTCAGCTAGGTCAGTCAAAACACTACTTTTTCTTCAAACCAGTTTAGCCTCCTGAGACTCAGAAAAAAAAAGTTTTTTGAATTTAGTTTTTCCCCCATGTCATCACACTGTTTAGAGCACAATAAACAAATGGTAAAAAAAAAAAACCTTTTATAAAATAATATTTTATTCATACGTTATGCTATGTCCTCTGTAGTGGACGCCAGGACTAAGTTGTTTAAAAAATAAAATGACATGAAATTATATGTATAGGCAAAAACCATGGGATTTTTTCTCAATCACCAATAAATGTTGGGGTTTCAGGATTTTTTCAACCAAAATTTGTATAAAGATTATTCTCAACTATGTTATGAAAGAAATAATGGAATGAATTGATACACCATTTTACTTTTTGCAATATGTGGGTAAAATGGCCATAAATTAATATTCCCATTCAATGCAATGTATCTATACATTGTATCTAATTTGCACATTAATGTGTTCTTGGAGCAACATTTAATGAAAAAAGAAGTGTAATAATTGGAGTAATAATTGGCAACATTTTAAAAATAATATCTAATAATTCATAGGAATATTGATGTATAATTTATTTCCATATTCACTTGTTGTGTCTCCCAGAATGCCTGATAAACATGATTTTAGTCCTGATGTCCTCTACAGTGGACACGTTTGAAATCAATGCCCTGTTCTGTAACAGAAAGTAATTTTTTTATTTGAAACCCCTTAACATTTTCCTGAGATGTTGTTTTATGAAATACAATTTGAAAAAGTAGTCCAATTTAAATTATAATTACAATATATTATCATATTTCCATAAGAATGCTACATTTGATCACTAAATTAATGTCAGACATTTTTAAAGACCAAGGAGAAGTTGTTTTCATGGTGAAACCTCCAAACATGTGGTATCTCTGAAAAGTCCTGAATGTGCTCTTTACAGGACACCCAGGTTGTGTCATGTGACATGTATGATGTCAGAGAAATTCACTCAAATATAATGTCCACTACAGTGGACAAAAGTCTATTCTTGGGTCCCAGGAGGTTAGAATAAAAAAAAAATGTCCATAACTGGGTTGCAAAACATATGATATTGGACTACATCAGCCCTTCCTCTGTGCAGCAAACTGCCTTTGACCTTCAGACGTCCAATAATCTGGACAGAGCTCACGTTTTGCAGTTTATTTACTACTGTTTACACATTTGCGGTATTGTTATTAATCCTTGTTCATCTAGGGACAGCTGGACCTACAAATCCTGTTTGCCTGGTTTGCAGGGTTTGTTTTCCATCCCCGGGCGGGATCGTTAATTCAGGATTGGAATTGATTAGAGCCTTCCCTTGATAAGACTTGGCCCGAACCTGACTGAAATCACAAACGCTCTCGTTGCTTGTTTAAAAGCCGCGCAGACTTCCTGCTATCCGCCGGTTACATTTTTGTCTTTAAAGGACATCTCTTGCAGTGTTTGTTTTGGCTCACACACGGGTCTCTCGTATTTCAGATATGGACAGTAGTAGATTTGGTTTATAGAGGCTTTTAGCTGCATTTCTTATCGGTGCGGCACAGAAAATAAATCCTAAGAAGTGGTTGGTAATGTGGGTGTCGTGTGTCTCATGCCGCATGCTGCAAAAACAGATGCTGAATTTGACCCTGACGTTAAGCTGTTGATGTGAACACAAACTGAGGTCTATTATATATGTATCTGCTCTGTATTCACAATACAAATGAATGTGATCTACTTTGACTCTTATGAATGGGATCATTATGATATACTGTGAACATCCATCCCCACAGTTCTCATCAGGGCATCTGGTGTATGAATGTGTGAAGTATTGATTTGAGGTCAGTGGGGTCAGTGCTGTTAAAAGAAGGCTTATCTTTACAGATTTCAGACTTTAGATACCTTGGCACTGTTCGAAATAATACAAACTTTCTGTACTGAATACATGACCCACACTGCATTGACCAAAAGAGCACACTGGGTACGGTTTTCCTCAATACATTTATGCATTTGGTAGACGCTTTTATCGCATTCAAGGTATACATTTTCAGCAGTACATGCGTTCACTGGGACTTGAACCCATGCTTAAATACACATATTTTTCTCATTTTATTAGAATTCCATTAATTAAAACATTTTTACTTTGGGTAAAAAACATACAAAAGGCAGATTTCAGAGATGTGGAACTTGTAGAATTCAGTACACAACAGTTGTGCAACACTGTACTGTTCTACATGTTTACCGTTGCATATTTTGTGCATGTTTTACATACTATTTAAACAAATAGTATGCAGTATTCAGTGTATACTGCACAACAGCCCTAGATTTCTTTTGGAATGTTTGTAAGGCAGTCAATTGCAAGACATTGTCTGAGTTTAACACAGCCTGTTTGCTCTTCAGCCATTATAATAATGTTTGCTGCCATTGGACGAGCTCATGTAATTTGCTCCGTTGTGAAGATTACATTTTCCTTGTCTAATAATAAAGCTGTTAGGATAATAGCCTGGAGAGAGGCTGTATACAGTGCTATGTGCAAATAGTTTTAAAATAAATATTCTTCTTATAGAATTAAGTGTTTCATTTTTGACTGGAATTTCTTTTATATAGTATTTTAATTCTGTAAATCTGTAATATTTATATAATTACTTAAAATATTTATAATATTATTTATAAAAATAAATGTGTATATATATATATATATATATATGATATAGTTGTTTATTTTTTGCATATAATCTGTGAATATGGAATAACCGGCCAGTTGAACCCGGTTATCGTCTGATGCAGATCCTATCACCGGTTTTGATTGTTTTGTCCTTTTCCCAGGAGCTGAGGACGTGGTGATGGCCTTCTCAAGATCAGAGACCGAGGACAGGAGACAGTGACCCCTCGCCATGCCGAGTCACTACAGCTGAACACAACACAACACTGTTGACTGATGGAGAGGGCGGAGCCTGAGATGGGAGAGGGGCGGGGCTCTGCTGCATGCCAGTTGCCCCACTTCCCTTCTCTTCCCCATTTCCCTCTTCTCCCTCACACTAACTGTTACACTATCGGGCCCTGCGGCCGCACTACCTGGTGACTTACAGCAAACCAGTCAGAAAGAGTCCTGGCGGGTAAATATTTGATTTGGGTTTTTAAGTTGTTGTTTTTTTTCTTTTTGCATCATGCTTCCGTAAAACTGGCGTTTTATATTTGTTCCCATGAGAGACTTAATGGACCAAGAGCTTCATTTGTCTGGTCAAACTACGAAAAAATATAAATCGCCTTATGGGTTGTTATTATTACAGCCAATTTTCTTTTTTTTGTGTATGTAGTTTCTTGTTTTACTGTCTACTACAGGATCATGCAGGTAGATTTTCTTTGTTTGTTTACTTTATTATTTTCAGATTTTTTAATTGTTTAGTAGCTGTTCACATCATAATTTTATCCAAATAACATTCATGTTGGTGTGGAGGATACCGAGGCCCATACACAAGCACACACTCGCAGAACGATGTACACGAATTACCTGATGTTTCATGATCTGTTTTTTCGATGTTTGGATTAATGTGAAATTTCATAGATTTTTGTACAGAACGTGAGAAAAAAAGTAGAAAAGTGAACGAGTTGTGCCAACTGTGTTTTTATGTAAAATATTTCTAAAGGTATCTAATGAATGTCTTAGGTCCTTATTTATTTTTTCAATGTCTTAAAATGTAGACAAACACAAACCCTTTTAAACTTCAACTCTGATTTGTAACCGCATATTTTTAAGACGAATGAAACCATAATAACCCCAAATTTACATGTCAAATGGAAATCTCAGCCTTAAGCGTCGTTATAGGATGTGCCGTTCTCGGACACGAGTATGCGGCACTGTATATTTGACTGTGATTCAGTGGTGCTAGTAAAACACGTTTTTAGTTATTCTAAATGAAGACGAAGATGAATATGAGCTTGTTTTAATTCCGAGGACGCTAAACGTCCCACGATAACTTAATCATTGAAAACCAATTTTGTGTTTTGGCCTCTGACCTTTTTGGTAACATTAATTCATGTTCGGTATTTAATGCGTATTCATGTTTTGTTAACTTGCTTAACATAATTATTGTATCCTAGTGTTTTGAAATGACGCATGCCTGCATTGTGATCTACGGTGTATGTGTTCAAGTAGCTCTGTAATGGTCACGAGAGCCTCAATGTACACCTCTTTTTAATCTGTGGATGTAAGTCCTTTTATGGAAATGGCTTTTATAGTTCTCGCTAATATCAGCAATAAGTATTTGAATGTGTTCAGTCATCAAGGCTACTTATCCACGTGACGACGCATTATCTCACCAATGACAGGAACGTGCATCTGGTTGCTTTTAACTGTAAATCCTTGTTTTGTCTATGCATTGTTTCTTAACATCAGAATCATACAATCGTGTCTTACATGCGTTTCAGGTTGGGTTCGTTGCCTTTCAGCTTTGCAACCATATGAATGTCACTCTGGATTCTTGTTTAATTCATTTACTTCATTGCATGTTGTCCCTACTCGCTTGAGCTGTTAAACTATTTAATGTGAATTGCTTTTTAAAATTGTTTTAAAATTCAATTGAATGGTTTTTTGTTGTTTTTTTTTGCCGTATGGCCGTCGACCTCGTCCCTTGACTTAAATGCGTCCAAAATCTATACCAACTGAACCATTAAAGGAGTTGAAAACTGCCTGTTGTATGGAAAGTTTTTGCTTCCAGTGGCATTTATTCTGAAATCAAGTATGAAAGACTGTGTTGTGTGTTTCGACCCTTCTGTCTGTGAGATAAGAACTAAGCTGGAGGGAAATCTCATAATAAGGGCATATTTTGCTCCACTTTATCTTTGGAATCTACTCTGGGATCTGATAAGATACCAGTACAAGAAAAACATAAGCAAGGAAACAACAGATTATGGAGGAGCAAAATTGTTTTAAATGTAAATACACATGCAGATAGTTATGCTATTTGATAAGTGATACGTTTCTTTAAAACAAACTAATAAAACTCAAATTTGATCTGCTCAGATCAATGTATCGATTTGTGATGTATCGAGAGCTATGGTATCCAGGGTAATGGCGGCATGCCACCACGTAGGATGAACCACATCCAACAGGAGTAACTGTCGACTCAAGAGGAAGCTGTCTGAAAGGGATGTCTGGGCACTAACCCGAATTATATTCAAAAAACAAAAACATGTATTGCTCTGATGAGTCCACCTTCTCTGACTTTCCCACATCCGTGAGTTATAGTGTGCGAGAAGCCCCAAAGAGGCTTAACACCCAGACTGTTGCGTGCCCAGAGTGAAGCACAGCGGTGGATCAGTGATGGTTTGGGCTAAAATATCATGGCATTCCCTACTGCGCTTGATGCGTCACTGCCAAGGACTACCAAACCATTCTGGAGGACCATGTGCACCTAATGGTTCAAACATTGTACCTTGAAGGGGGTGGCGTTAATCAGCATGATAATGCACAAATACACACAGCAAGACTTGTGACAGAAAGGTTTGATGAACATGAAAGTGTAGTTGAACATCTCCCAAGGCCTGCACAGTCATCAGATCTAAATCTTTTTTAGCCACTTTGGGGTATTTTGGAGGAGATGGTCAGAAAACGTTTTCCTCCACCAGCATCACATAGTGACCTGGCCAGTTCCAAGAGGAATGGCTCAAAATAGCTCTGGCCACTGTGAAGGATTGTATCTGTCATTCCTAATATAAATTGATGCTGTTTTGGCCACATTTGTGAAACTTGTTTCCAAGTAAAAATAAACATTTGTGATCTGGTATTACAGTGAATTTGTCCTTGAGTGCATATAACTGTATTGTATTTAGAAGCCGTAGGTGAAGGTACAGTATACAGGCTGCTGCTAACCGCAGATTGTAATATGTTTCCCCATTCTGATTACATGAATTCCCCATATAATAACCAACATCTGCTCAGTGCTTCTCCCGCCATCTTCCACAGATGGTCAAATCCTGTGATTTAGAGGAGGCTGGCTATGGGAATGAAGCACCAGCTGCTGTGGAATTTAAATGAGTATGCATCATCCTCAATTCGATCACCATTTTCAGAGCATGACACTGATACACAGCTCCCTCACCTGACTAGATGAATGTGTTCCTATCCCAGATCCATTAGATGCAAAGTGGTTTACCCCTCTGTCCCTTTCCTTCTGCCTGAAACTGTGCGTGCATCTCAGATCTGTGAAATATGAAGCCCTGAAACATAACTTGAATGAATGAATGAGGCATTTATATAGCGCTTTCATATGTACTACTGTACACCCAAAGCGCTTTACAATCATATCAGGGGATCTCTTCTCAACCACCACCAGTGTGCAGCATCCACTTGGATGATGCGACGGCAGCCACAGTACAACGGCGCCAGTGCGCTCACCACACACCAGCTATAGGTGGAGATGAGAGAGAGTGATAGAGCCAATTCGGTGGATGGGGATTATTAGGAGGCCATGATTGGCAAGGGCCAATGGGTGGAATGTGGCCAGGGCACCGGGGTTACACCCCTACTCTTTTCGAGAAGTGCTATGAGATTTCTAATGACCACAGAGAGTCAGGACCTCGATTTTACATCTCATGCGAAGGACGGATGCGAACTTAAATATTTATGTCTGTTTTGAAAGTTTCCTAATGGTTTGAAGGCACACTGTATGCTTGGAATGGTGCCGAGGCTTTTGGCCGACTTGAGAAGCTGTCCTGAAACTGTCTGGGGAGATATAAGTGCAAAATGAAGGCACACAATAGTGTCTATATCCATCTTTGAACCTTTTAAAGAACTTTTAAAGGAGCATTTCTCTTAGAAACTAATAAAAGAAGACCCAAAAGCAGCGTATGATACAAGTATAAAAACTCAAGTTATATTCTATACTTATAAGTATAAAACTAATTACTTTTAAATGTGTTTAAGTATTAATGCTTACCTTTTGTTTTATTCTTTGCGACGGTATACTCCATCCTTATGCATCCCATTCACACAGATAAGAGTTTAAATAGGTTATTAATGTACTCAGTATTTATCTAGGATCATATTACTTCCGTTTCTTGGCTCATTTTGAGTCGGACAAGGCCAATTCAGCGATCGGTTAACTTGAAACTTGCTCCGACCAGATCATTGAATCGTTGAGTTATGCATATAACTACTGTTCCCAGAAGGAGGGAAATGAGGTACAACACATGACTTTTACGAGGTACAACACATTTGACATTTATATGCTGTGCGCTCCTGCCCTCAGCATATACAAATGCAGTCGTATGCGTCATTTACTTTGTTCAGTCCAGCTCTTCACCGAGCCTCCAACTGCGCGGGGCTCAGAGGTGTTGTACCTCGTTTCCCTCCTTCTGGGAACAGTAGTTATATGCATAACTCAACGTTCCCATTCAGTCGGTCAACTCAGTACAACACATGACTATGGGACATATATATTCACTCCCCGCCAAGTAGCTGAACTAATCGTAAGGGACCAGAACCGCCCTTTTTCAAGAGAGCGACGGCCCCTGGTTAAAGAACCCCTGCGGTGAGCACGGCCTGAGTGACCATCGCTGCAGTGACATCTAGCCGGTACACTGGACAAACGTCAAAAACGTTTGAATATATATGTGCGCAGGCGTGTAGTCCTTCTTCATAAATCAACCCTCAACAAACTACTTGTCTGGTCTTAAAAATGTATAATACAGAAATTTTTGTTGCATCTGCGTAGCCACGCAAACCGGAATTATCCCGACAACGTTTTATCTGTACAGAGGTAAATGGAGGGAGGCCTTCACAGCGGAGAGACTAGTTGACACTTCAGGACTGCGTTGTCGTCGTGTCCAGGTGATGGTCCTTCATCAGATCTGGATACGGCTTGGATCCGGCGGAATGCGGTAAACCTTGGGTTAAACAGAGAGACTAATATTAGCCTAGACGCTATCCTTCTTATGATGTACCAAGTACATTAGGATTTATGGAAAGTGTTCCCGGTTCCGGCTGATCTAAACTATGCAGCCTAACATTGAATTATAGAAGTCTATAATGTGTTATGTGTATGCTAGGCCGAAGAGATGTGTTTTTTTAGTCTAGATTTGAACTGACAGACTGTGTCTGCTTCCTGGACAATGTTAGGAAGATTGTTCCAAAGTTTTGATGCTAAATAGGAAAAGGATCTACCGCCAGCAGTCGATTTTGATATTCTAGGTCAGTGGTTCCCAAACCTGTCCTTGAGTACCCCCAACACTGCACGTTTTTTTTGTCAGCTGTAGTTTATTTATTAAACGTGCAGGGCAACCACCCAGTAGAGCATTACAATAATCTAGCCTTGAGGTCATGAACGCATGAACTAATTGTACTGCATTTTTAATTGAGAGCATATGACGTAATTTAGATATATTTTTAAGATGAAAAAATGCAGTTTTACAGATACTAGACACGTGACTTTCAAATAAAAGATTGGTATCAAAGAGCACACCCAGGTTCCTAACTGACGACGAGGACTTGACAGAGCAGCCATCAAGTGTTAGACAGTGTTCTAGGTTATTAAGTGAGGAAGTTTAACCTCTGGGCAGATGATCCTCCCTCGTTTGTGAGCTAGGAATTTGACCGTCCCTTCCTTCCTGCGAGAAAAAATTATCTTTCGCTGGGGGCAGGCCTTTCTTTCCCGACCCCACCTGCTGTTTAGGTTGTGCGTGCGCTCGCCCAGCCTCCCAAGTGCTGGGTCTCGGGGCAGGCCACTCCACCGACAGCTTTGCTGCCGCCCTCCGATACAGTTCAATGAAGGGCTCCTCCATAAACTCACTTACACCCGTCGCCTTGGAGGGTGAAGGGGAAGCCGTGACCCCTCTGGCTGAAAGTTTTCGTCGAAGAATTCCTCGCCCGCTTCAAGTGAGACAGAGTCCTTCTCCCGACACTCCAGTCCCTGATTAAACCACGGAGCTATAAGGGGAACATCGTTTAAATCATCCATAACCTCCCCGGCTTCCATACGGTTGCCCCAAGTCCCTGTGGCTTCCTCAAAAACGGCTAGTGCCGTATCAGGAACAGCAGCTGAGGAGAGAAGCGGCCTGTGCCTGTCCACTGTACCATCGAGTGTCGAGCGACGAAGCTGCCGGCAGTGTATACATGCTCCGGGGTTGGAGAGAGCCAGCTTGGCGTGGACAATCCCCAAACACACTGGACAGTGCTCGTGTGTATCTTTTTCGGACAACAAGTACCCACATGTCATTGGACATGGGCGAGAATTCTTGTTTTTAGCCATTTTTCCCCGAGAAAAGATGTATTAGCTTTTGTTAACAATGCTAAACTTTATGCTTTTAACACTTTTCTCTGTTTGTGCCTTTCGTCAGGAATCACTTCTGACGGGTTTTTCCTACGAAAACTGTGGCGTGATGGCGTTCTAGCAGCACGGTGAAGAGCTGAAGAACAAAGGGAATGACACATACGACTGCATTTATATGCTGTGGGCAGGTAGCCCCACACACGTCGCCATGCGTCATTGGCCGAATAAAGGTGTCTTCAGCAGATGGCGCTAGAGCGCGACATCCCATAGTAATGTGTTGTACCGAGTTGACCGACTGAATGGGAACAAGTGGTTAAGTCAAATTCACAAATGAATCATCAATGATATTTGTGAACCGGTTCCTTGAAAAGAATCGGTTCAAAATAACAATTTGATTACTAATCGGACAACGCAGTCTCGATTTCTTCACTTCTAAATAACGAGGAACTGCACGAATTTATGAATTGTGTTGAAGTAAAAAGTAAAATATTGTGCTATGGAACGTTGTGAGGTAAAAGTGAAGTTGTAAAAGTACAAACATTTTAAAAATCTACTTGAGGAAAAAATTGCCTACTGTCAAATGCAAAAACTCGACCGTCAGTGGTTCCTCCAGTAACCCCAAATGTAAATACTATAATATTACATAGTTGGATAAATATTATACATATAGTTGGACAACTAAATTGCAATCTAACAAGGTCTACATAAAAGTGTTCATCTTCTGAAAACCATTGGAAACTTATAGGCCATCACTGCAAAATGTATTAGAGCCAGGCCACTGCAAAATGTCATATTATCTGTCCACTGGCTGAGCTTATTTAATAAGCTTGCGTTGAGAGCAGGATTCAACATGTTAGCTGAATGATCTCCTTCTGGCAATAACTGCACCACTTAATTCAAAGACACTTTCAGACTATCTGAAAACGCTGACATGCTCAGACTACTCCAGACTCCGGCTAATATGTTAACACTCATATCCAGACAGGGCTAATATTAAAGCAATATCATGCACACAGAGTCAGTGTTGGGGAAAGTTAAGACGCAGGAGAAGAAATTTCAACACTCTGGCTGCGTCCGAAATCGAATACTCTCTTGAGTTTATTCACAAATGTGATGTCTAAAGTCATTTTTGCTTATTAGTATGGTTGAAGTGCATCATCAAAGGTCAGTAGCAAAGGCAATGCTTAATAAAGTGAGATTAAATACATAAAGTATATGTGTAATTTAAAATATGCTGTCAGTCAGTAATGGAAAACCAAGTAACTTGCGTTACTTATTTGAACAAGTAATTCAGATATTTTGCTGTAAATTTTAAAGTAATGCGTTACTTTACTAGTTACTTGAAAAAGTAATCTGATTACGTCACACGCCTTACTTGTAATGCATTTATAAGTAACAAAAGTAAACCACATCTGAAGCTTTCTGTGATGAGTTAAACATTGCTTATTTCACTCTGTCCTCTTCCTGCACGCCTCTTCATTGTTTTCAGCCATATACTTTACAGATTTGGCTGATATTAATGAGTCATATGTGGGTGGAGAGCCACTGTTTTTTCACTCTGAAGCTCCTGTCCTCAAACTGCGCTCTGTTTAAATGAGTAGCCAGAATTTAACCCATACTGATTAATCCTGTGTGCGTCTTATCTCACTCCACCAAAGAAGTCTACATTCATTTGTGCCGGATCACAAAGAGCAAATTAGACTGACCATCTGCTGCATAAGTTCTTTTCTTCAGTAATTAAAAGGAAAACTTGACTGTTTTTACATCACTATGCTGCGTTTAATTAATGCTATCTATTTAATTTCAGTTATCAGTTTTCTTTTTGTCATTCAAATCTAGTTAGAAAACATAGAGTTATAGAAATAATGATATTACAATAGACAATAGATTTGATATATTTATGTTATATTTTATATTAATTAAATTATTATTTTACATGGTTTATTTATCCTCATTCAGCAGCAACTGTGCACGTGATGTACAGACATGCTTTGAAACAGCTTTCCAATTATTATTTTTGACAGTGACCAATTTAGAAATTGTCACAGATGTGACGCACACATGAGATCATGCCGTTTCAGGCTCATTTTAGCACATCCTATTTATATACAGATAATATAAGCAGTTATATGAAGCATTCAGGATGGTGTCCATCATTCCTGGTGTTTTTATAATGAGTCCTGTCCACCTATGGCCTTCTCATACACCCGTCTGTCTCCTGTTTTTGCCATCAGGACGTCCTCCTACCGCCACTGGAGGTTTGAAATGTGCGTGGGAAAATATGCATTTAATTGAAAAATAGGAAAAACAGTGGACAGGAAATATATAGAAGTTATTGCCCATATGGCCACATAAAACAAAGTTTCCTTTGAAAACTTCACCCATATCAGTTCTATCTCTTATGTGAGCAGTAATAGGAAAGAATGTGTTGATATTTGTCAGGGCCAGTAACATCTCATTTAGCTTGTCTCTGCAGTTACCATAGATACAGCAGATTGCACGCTAATTATGCAGCAGTCAGGCTTGAGTTTTTTATTAACCTGAATTTTTGTTCCAGGAACTCCACAGAGACACACTTCGGCATGATCAGCTCTGGTAATGCATGTTGACGGATCCAGCATAAGACGAGATATCCTCATTAATATGAGCTGATAGGAGTATATGTTAGATCACACATATTTACTGCTATTATAAGATACAGTGTGTGCGTTACTAGGCAATCTTTATATAGTCTTGAACATTTGGAGCTTCAGGCACATAAGAAGATCATGTTATGCCATCAGTGTCTGTCAAGACGACTAAATGTAACCTGTGCTCTTACATGGATTAAAATACTTGGTCGGATAAGCATGATAAGCACATCACAACAGCACTCAGAAATTGAGAGGTGGGATATCTCTTTATGGGATCATGTTTCTTCTTTGTGGCTCCTTGAGGGACGAGTCGAGTCCGGAAGATGTTTTTAAGAGAAACTTAAGGCTGAAAAAAAATCTTTCCTTAGGATGCAAGACGACAAAGCTGAATAGGAAGTTTCCATAGCAGAGTATCTGACCTGAAAGTTATTTATTGTTTAAAAATACACACACACACACACACATATATATATAAATACACACACTTTTTGGGAAAATGATGGAAATTCAGATTTACTCCGCTAAAATTATATTACAACTTAAATTATTTTTGTCTTATGCTTTGTTAAATAAACACAATAAGAGCAGCATTTAGTTAATATTAAAATGTATTTTCTTTATGGCTTTATGTACTAGGTTTATTTATATCTGCATTAGTTATATTGTATTTGTACATCATAGCACTTATTTTCTTAGCAAATAACCATTTTGAACTGCTTTTTGCAAGTGTGTTTAAAAAGTGTATGTTTTTTTTTCAGAGAGGCTATAGCAATACAAGCTAGCTTTGAAAGCATAAGATCCCACCCTCCCTTCAGAGCGTCTCCAAATAAAAAAAAACACACATGAACGCGTACAGCAGGGAGCAAACAAAAGTGTCACAAGAAACAACATTAAACTAAGCCCATAACTTTACAATAATAATGAACATAAACAACTTAAAGGTGTACAACCTGACTGCTCCAGATTCATCTCGGCGTTGATAGTGTTGTCCTTGAAATGCATTCGAGTCACAAACTGCTTAGAGTATAATGTCACGGGTTTCCATCTCTTCCAAATTACAGTAGTTATGTGGTGAATGCAGCCAAAGCTCGTTGTTTTGGTTCAGGAGGAACTGTAAAAAGCGGCTGCTGTTTCGGTTGTGGTGCTCGATGACTGACGTCTGTCTCTGCATAGCATGAAGCTTGCTGATGACCTGTATAATGTGTCTGCGCGAGCAGGGTCCGCGGAGGTATGAAAATGCATACATTAACAGGCAGGTAGGCCATCGTATCATTGCATTCAGACCGAATGTAATGACTGGACGAACATTGTAGGCTACTACACCTTCCACAGACAATATAGGCCTGTATATATATACAAATACATTTAGACACTTAACTTAGTGATTGCTATCATTATGTGAAGAGACTTATAGCATAACAAAAAAAAATTTCTGGAACAAATCACCTACCCTGCCTTTGAATGTAAATAAACACAATAAGAGTCCAGCATTTGGTTTATACTATAAAAGGTAAATACGAACTACAAGTAAAATAGACCGGAGCAGTTCAGAGTACTGGAAGTAGCTACTACCTTCTACCTTTAATTAGCAGATTTTGAATGTTAAAGGCGCAAGCCGTGATGTTTGCCGCGAGCGTTTTAGAATCTGCTGATAGTGCTGGAGTTTCTTTGATTTAGTGCTTTATTATAGTGGATTGTCAAAATGCGTATTAACTTTGAACTGACCACGGCGGAGTACAAGAACGCCTCTACCTCTGGTAGATTGACAGCGTGATTACGACATGGATTTCAGTCGACTGAACTAGAATCAGCAACTCTGTTTTCAGTCAGGTATACATCACATTGGTCTAACAGGTAGAACTGACCAGCTGAGACAGTTAATTAGGCCTCCCTCTGGTGAGGGTATAGGACGGGCATGCAGTGACTCAGCAGACTCAGCATAGCCTGGCAAAGCATCTATCACTCAACAGGCAGCGAGCGCTGGGAAACCCGCTGTTCTTTTGACTCTTGGCTGATGATCTCCTGCTGGGCACAGCCACTGTGCGGCTGAACTCTATCTGACAGCTTCCTCCAAAATGCTTTCTTGTTGCATTCCTGTGCCATAAACGTTTTTGGCATAGGATGAACACAGCCTCTTTGAATCCTTGTAGCTTGTCGATAGGTAAATAATTGATCCAGCTGGCCACTTGCACCTTCTCCCGAGTAAATAATGGTGCAGCTCTGCCTGTGCTGTTGACCACTAGTGGCGTTTTTTCTTAGCCTTGCATTATGAGTCAAAGTTCAGAGAGTCTGTCTTGAAGGAAATGAGACAACCGCATTCTTTATTGTATCACCTTCGGATTTTGGTGCAGTCCCAGTGTCCCAGTTATATGTCCCAGTGTGCACTTTGCTGTTGCATAGAGGTAAATGGGTACAGCATCTCGCCTGGGGGTTATTTGTGTTACCACAGTTGTCCTTCCTGGCTATAAATGTGTTTTTCTTTCCTTTCCACAATCCAGTAATTTCCTAGCCTGGGAAAACCCAGACAACTTCCGGCAAATTTAGATTTGCTTTGAAAGTTAGTCTGGCAAAGAGCTCATTCAAGCTCATTTCCAATCCGCCGAAATCGAGGCACCAATCAGAAATGTTGGGGCGGGCTTTACACGATGATGACAGCGCTGGGATTTTGAAGCAGATTTTGTAGCCTACATTACAAAGATGGATGCCGGCGTCGGGTCGAACATCACTCGTTCGAATCAGCTATCGCGTCTGTTTTAAGCGATTTGAACGTTTCCTTTTTGTTACAAACTGAGCAAAGAACAACACTCGGAGATGTTTCTCCGCCGCTCTGCATACGTCATCTCCTTCATCACTCTGATTGGGTTTAGGTCTATCCGTGACGTCCGTTGGTGACGCCCCTCTGGAAATGATTTGTCTATGACGCTTTGCCAGACCATAACTCAGTTACAACTGAGAATGGTCTGGTATTAACCAGGCTACTGTTTGGGTGGATCAAATTCAAGAATGAAAGCGGTTATGATCACCTAGAAAAGCAGACAAAGACCTGCCAGACATTATGATTTTAACCACACAAAATGTATCAAAACTAGAAAGCAAAAACGCTAATGAACTCAGCTGCACAAGTGTATTTGGTCTGTGACACTCTTTCTAACCTAATGTCTGATAAGGGAGAGCATTTTATTTGATACGGTCTCACATTATACCGTTCTGTTTGTTTCTACCAAAGCTCTTTATAAAAAAAAAATAAGCTGAAAGTCTAGATGTCCGACATATAATATCTTACTTAAATGCCAGTCTTTGCAACAAGATTAGACACGTTTTCCATTTAATTTGCACCAAATGCAACAAAGAAACTATGAAGATGCAGATCATATAATACAAGCATCTTCCCAGAAGCATGAACTGAATTATGTATAATTTACATTTAACATGCAATAATATATGCACTACAGATCAATTGTATGCACCCATGTACCACCAATGCTTTGCCAGACCATAACTCAGTTACAACTGAGAATGGTTTGGTTTTAACCAGGCTAGTAATTTCCCAGAAGTTTAAAATCAATAAATGTATCCTGTTTCATTTAATAATGCAATCACACAATTAAAATGGGTTGCGGACAGCAATTGGCAATGATTTTAACAATTATGCAGGTGCTTTTATCTAAAGATATTTAGTCAAATATTAGTATGCATTTCCTGAGAATCAAACATATGACCTTGGCATTGTTAGCGGTAAACAGAAACAGCTACAGAAACAAGCAGTTTAATTGCCATCTTAAAATAAAATCTTTGCCACTATCTTTCAACATAGTTCACAGTCAGTCAACTGTTTTCCACTTCCTGTAGTCTGACACCTGGAGTAAAACCCCTTCAAGGGATGCTAGCGCATGACTTATGGGATCATTTTGAAACTGGTATGTTATGCTATGCTATTCTACACTACTGTGAACCACCATTGGATTGTGAATCATTTTTCATATACCCAGATCCACAGACACTAAACTTAAAATTAACCAGCAGCTGTTCTCATCTTATCCTACAGCAGATTCCCAAAATACTTCTGTGCTTGGTACAAGAGTGCAACTGGAGACTTTTTGAGACTGGGCTATTCTGGACAGGTCTGTTCACTCTGTGGCAGCGTGACAGCGGGAATAAGGGAATTGGGAATGATGACGTCTTTATTAGAGCAGACTATTTGGTGAATATTGGAAGATCCAATATAGGAAATGCACTAATAGTTTCCTGTGGGTGTGGGAATGACATCAGAATGTATAGTGATAATACAAATTATAATAAAATGAATATAAGAAGACTTTAGTGTGATTTTATAATAATTGATTGGAAACTAGTTGCGATTAAATAAGTCTAATAAGTCAAATGTATATATACATTATACTAGATTACAATAAAAATTGATAAAAAATGTTTATAAAGACACTATAAAATGTTTCCAAGTAGCTATTAATGTGACCTCCATATAACAAAAAGAAAAAAAGTGGAAATCTGTTAATTTTACTAAAACAATCAAAGGCTGCAACATAAAAATTGATGTAAATGACGAAGCACGGGTAGTTCTATCTCGCTGTCTGGATGTGATTTCGAGAGAATGACTTTGACATGAACACACCTCTGCTGCTCTTCAGTGTGAGCTATAATGTTTCTGTTTTTAGGTAGGGAAATATCCTCTCACCCTGCACTGTGCTGACAGACCCAGATGAATCACCCCCGTTTATTCTGCTGATGCTGCAGGTATGCGAGAGCCAGGAATTTAATATGCGGCCGGTGGGAGAGAGGAACTACGGGTGCTGGAGAGGATCAATAATTGAAAGGTCACAGTGGTCACAAGGTTCAGAGTGGCTGAACTGTTGTGTGTGCAGGTATATGAGGAGCTCATTGTTTGTGTGTGTGTGTGTGTGTGCGTGTCAGATAAGATGAGGTTTATTGGGCATGTGTGGATGGGGACGCATGGAACACAATGTTCTTAATTGCTGTGCTTGAAAACTAGCATATATCTGATATATGACAGATGGTGAGATTTAATAATCTAAAATCAAATAAACAAACAATCAAATCTGATCAAATCTCTGAGGATGTGATTTATTCCGTACACTCTTATGAGACTTAATGGAAACCTCAATTATGTTGAATTTTGTTATCAAATTATCTCCGTTTTTTTTTTTTTTTTGGGGGGGGGGGGGGGGGGGGGGGTATATTTAAATCTCTGGCTTTTGATTGCAGACTTGGCACAGCTGAAACAGTTTCTGATATTCTTGAGATCTCTTCAGAAACGATAAAATGAGACTCATTACTAGGGCTTTTCTCAGTAAAAACATCTGAAAAGCACTTAAGACTCGCCATTTCATCTCACTACTAAGAGGAGCAATTTAGAGACTGAAGACTTTTTATATAGACTACCATTTAAAAGTTTGTGGTCAGAAAGATTTTTTATTCTTTAATTATACTTTTATTCAGCAAGTGTGCATTAAATTGATCAAAGTGACAATAAATACATTTATAATGTTGCAAAATGTTTCTATTTCTTTTGAACTTCCTATTCATCAAAGAAAAACATTTATCAAGATTTCCACAAATATATTAGGCAGCACAACTGTTTTCAGCATTGATAATATAGGCTATATGTTTCTTGAGCAGTAGATCAGCATATTAGAATGATTTCTGAAGGATCATGTGACACTGAAGACTGGAGTCATGATGCTGAAAATTCAGCGCTGCATCACAGGAATAAAATACATTTTTAAATATATTACACTTTTAAAATTAGACAAAAATACATTTAAATTAAAATAATATTTCACACTATTACAATTTTTACTATATTTTCTATTAAATAAAAGCAGCTTTGGTGAGCATAAGTAACTTTAAACATTAACACATATTACCAAGCCAAAAAATATAAATGGTATGATTTTTGTACATTTTTATTTTGCTTACATTTTCTAACCCATCTTCTCAAACTAGTCTCTCTGTTTTCACCTCTCCACCCAATATAGTTATTAGAGATATTATAATTATTATTCCTCTTCAAAGCAACATGTTTTTCACCAGAGTCTGCATGAAAGCCTTTGAAGAAGAAACTGGTCTTTATATCACTGTGAAGCTTTTTAACAGAGCCAAATCTTTCGGTTGGTGTTCAGGCTTGCAGCTGATATGTGTAGAGGCTGAACTGAGCATCTCACCCGATTATACCGTGACCATCTTTTCTGATAAAACCCAGGATAAATCTTACTTCAATATA
This sequence comes from Rhinichthys klamathensis goyatoka, assembly GCF_029890125.1. NCBI lineage: Eukaryota > Metazoa > Chordata > Actinopteri > Cypriniformes > Leuciscidae > Rhinichthys > Rhinichthys klamathensis. The sequence continues at coordinate 2,248,152 of NW_026606571.1, read as the reverse complement.
TTACGGTTTGCTAGCCATCAGGGAGAAGCCCCATATTGCTTCCACAGGAAACTGTAACAAATCCAGTCAACCCTAAAGATGACTGTGTCCGGGCAGCAGCTTTTCTCATATATTTCCTGTAGATTTTTATAAAAGAGGAAATATTGGTCATATAAGTCTATCGGTGCAGTTTTTATTTAGAGTAAAAAAATTAATTACATCTGAACTTTGCATTATTATTTTTGTTGTATTAAAAAGAGAAGCTTTCATATTTTGATGACAATTCCTTTGTATTCCGTGGTAGGGGAAAAAGTTACATGGGGGTGACTTTTGATTTCAGACTTGGCACAGCTGAAACACTTTATGATATTGTTTATATATATATATAATATTGAGATCTCTTAAGAAACAGTAAAAAAGACTCATTAGGGGTTTTCTCAATAAAAACATCTGAAAAGCATTTGCTCTTCATTTTATCTGACTGCTAAAAGGAGCAATTGAGACACTGAACAGATTTCATATACGCTACCGTTCAAAGGTTTGTGGTCAGTATGATTTTTGTGAGTTTTAAAAGAAATTAATACTTGTATTCAGCAAGGACACTTTAAATTGATCAAAAGAGGTTGCAAAAGATTTATAGTTCAAATAATGCTGTTCTTTTTGAACTTCCTATTCATCAAAGAATCCTGAATAAAAATTGATAATAATAAGAAATGTTTCTTGATCAGCATATTAGATGGATAAGGTGACAGAATTAGCAAATTACCAAATTTAAATGTTTAAATTGATTATTTCTGCCACGGCATTTTAGACTAACACTATTTTAACCTACAATAATAGTGCTTTAGAAACAGTTTTAAAAGTTGCATTCAAAATTCACTTAACTCAGAAATGCATTCTAAATTTAAGACTAAGTGTGTACTGTAGTTTTGTGCAAATGTTCTGGTAGCATTCTGTGTGTTTCTGGGTTGTGCTGGTTTCATTCCAGAGTTGCAGTGACCCTTGCAGAGCTGCAGTTGCAGTAATGGGCTCTAACCCGTTAAGGGCTTAACCTCACTGTCTCTTGGGACGGTCGTCTGCAGGTGAGTGATGGGGGTCTGTGTGTGTGTGTGAGTATGTGAAGGCGGAGACATTGCCCCTGATCGCTCTCTGTTGTGAGACAGAAGGGCATGAAGGGGGCTTTTACTTCAAGGGCATGATACGGCATGTCAACATATCACTTTTGTGGGGGTCAGAGATCAGTGTCTTTTAAACTCAGTAGTCAGTTCTCTTTATAAGCACTCATCAAATGCTTCTCATATAAGGAAATTCCCACCTGCAGTCTGCACAAAACTAATAAAATTAGGGATGTGAATTTTAAGGAATTTGACTATTCTCTTAGTGTTTCTGGTTCATTCTATTTCTATTGAATAAAAAGAACTGCTCGTAACAGTCATTCGGTTGACAATCAGGTTTAACTGTGCTGTATTTAATTCAATAAGAAAAAGAACCAGATCATGAGAGTTATTACACTGTAAAAATTATATGATAAATAAGTTGACAACATATGTTTTTACATTGCTTTAACTCATCTAAATAAGTGAATCAATGTTAGAAAAAATGTAAGTTATACAAGATTCAACTCATTTTTAAGTCAGTTTAATGAAATTTAAGTTGAAATGACTTAAACATCTAAGTTGATTGTACTTAAAAATGTAAGGCAGCAACTTTTTTTACAGTGAGTTCACCAATCATACTTCACTGATTTTGATTTACTAAAAAATCTAAGCGAAATTGAAGAACGAACCGATGTGACATAATTTCGAACAAAATCAGGCCAAAACGAAGTTCGTTTCAGCAATTCAAAACAGCTTTCTAGAAAAGTTATCTGTAACACCTTAGAGTTATTTTTGTTTAGCTAAAAAGAACTGGCTCCTAAATGTGCGGCCACAAATATTGGCGGCAAAAACGGTCCATTTGCTATTGACAAGAGTGTAGCAAAGTATGAAGCACAGCTCACACGAAAGTCCATTTCTGCAAATTTGCATGTCAAACTTGAACCTGTTATAAAATCTTCATGGAATTTTTCACCCTCATGCAAAATTCCAGATCGCGTGGGTTCCTATTGAAATGACAGATTCAAAGAACAATGGAAAATTTTATCGCAAATTTATTCGTTTGTTTGAGAATCGTAAACCGTAAATCGTAATCTGAAAATGCACATGCAAGAACAATTGCCAGGTTTACACAACAAAACCAGCCCAAATAGCCCTATCGTGTTCCGGGGGTGGGGACTAAAAAAAACGTAGACTAAACAAACAACCCGCGGCAACAGTGTAAAAGTAGTCCAATTCTGTGGGAAAGCTGCAGACTTGGCAACACTGCAGTAAAGGAACAGAACAGAATGAAATCTAAATAAAATAAGATTAAATTTGGAGCGTTCAGATTTCAAGACAAACTGCTAGCTACCTTTAATATACGGTGAAGAAATTCATATTATAATTTGTCAGTTCAGATTTTCACTCACAATGCTGATGCGATATAATCTTCAATTGAAAAAAACAAAACGCATTCAATTTTAAAAGAATGCAAAATAGAGATATGTTTAAAAGCCAATGTCAGCCATTTTGGACCCCACGACATCGCTAAATTGACTGAGTAGTGGTGGATGTTCTTCGCATAATAAACCAGACAGAGCACATTACAAGATATTAGGGCAGGTCTAATGTAGGTCAAATTCCAGTTAGACTTTTCTCCAGGGAAAGCAATCTCTTTTTTTCCAGATTTAAGCACAAGACATTGAGATCCGTCTTAATAAGACCTTGTGGTTTTAAGACTACAGCTCCTGTCTTCAGTTCAGTTTGACTCTGACACACTCTGTCTTGTCTCTGAGGACACCTCTGCCAGGCAACAGATGAAAATGTTCTTCACAGCAGAGTAGCAACACCTCAGAAGAGAAGATCTCAATAATTGACAGGCCTCTGACAGCTCTGTCTCGCAGGTTGTGAGTGTGTGACATGTTTGTACAAGAAGGGCTGCAACAAAACCTTTGAAATGCTAACCTAAAATATGATATAGGCCTATTTGAGCATGATGGTTTAAATCAGCAATTAATTATATATGTGTGTATATAGCCTATACACTGCCGTTCCAAAGTTTGGTATAAGATTTGTTAATGTTTTTAAAAGAAGTGTTATGCTCGCCAAGGCTGCATTTATTTGATTAAAAAAAACACACAAAAAAAAAACAGTAATATTGTGAACGGCAGTGTATATTTATATTTTATTCTCTGCTGTCTCATTTGTCATAGCTAGGGAAGCTTACGGGAAAATAACATGCTGAAGGTTATGCTCTCAAAGGGATAGTTCACCCAGAAATGAAAATTCGATCATCATTTACTTGTCGTTTCAAAACCGTATGACTTTCTTTCTTGCATGTACAAACAGAGATGTTTTAAAGACAAACCATGCAATCACAATATAGGGTCCAAAGCTTAGAAACAAAAGAACACAAGGTCACAAAAGAACCTTCATAAAAGTGGTCCATATGATTTTTTATTTGAGTTTTATGGGAGAAACAGACCAAGATTTAAGATTAATCTTCACCTCCAGTGAGCTGTTAACTGGTGCTATACTGTAACAAGTCATTGTGTTGTTGAGTTCTTTGAGTCATTGAGATCATTCGTTATAAAGTGTCCGATAGAAGTAGGCAAAAGGAGCTGCTATATACGTTCGAAGGCTATATTCACGACATGTGAAACGCAAGGAACAACAAGGCATCCAAATAGAGGCAAAAGCATACCGGTCACAGTCAAAAAATGAACCACCGCATATCCTACTAATCGAGACGGAGGCTGGGACTAACAATATCAAGGAGCAACACTGTTCATGCAAAGCTGGGTAGGTCTCTATTCACTTCTATATTCCTTATTACAAAGCAAACGGACTACGCGAGTATAACGTTGTATTTATTAGCAGCGTGTGCTAGACGACACTTGTCAGGATTTGACTTCGGTTTGGGAAGGGAAAAAAACGGACACCCCCCTCCAACCTCTCTGGGAAACGCGTATCTGTGTTGCAAATGCCCCAGGCACAACGTTTAACCATATTTTTGATCAAACTACGACGGTAATAGCCGGCCGAGACCAAAAATATGAGACGCCTGTGTTAAAGTCAATGGAGCGCTGTGAAAAAGTGTCAGACCTCTGTGGGAGCTCGTTCTCGGCTGTGCTGTGATTGGTCAATCTACATTCTAGGGTGTGGCTTAGCCAAAGGCGAATTCTGGACTGTGAATCGATCCTTCAAGACCAGTTTAGTGAACTGGATCAACCAATTCAATGACAAGTTCTGATTCAAATTGGACGTTACTATTAGTTATTTTGATGCAATTTTCATTTTTGAGTGATCTGTTCCTTTAAGGAGTAAATGACCTTGTGCAGCAGTACAGACAGTTGATTTGCACTTAGTGTGAAGATTGGAATGAACGAATCATGAATACCCTCTGTTTAATATGCATGAAATTGAATTGAGGCAAAGCTAATGACACGAATCTACCACAATATGGACTCGTTTTAAGCGCCGACATCTTTTTGCAAATTACCATGATTTAAAGATTCATTCAGCTCAGAATACTAGAAAAGAACAGAATGACAGACTACAGCTAAAATATTCAGGAGGAAAATGTAATTGTCAAAACTTCAGAGGTGTGAACATTTGTTTGTTCCTACTGAACCAGTCAACAAGTCCTCCAACCCATACGACCATTTAGGTCGTTTGTGACTACCTTCAAATACGACACATAAGAGCGTTTCCTAAATTTGCGCCCCTACCGGCAGCTGGAGATATGGAGAAATGCATTATAAACCTCGATGCATTATGGGTTATTTTTATCTACCTGCTAACGTTACCAGTTTACGTCAAACTCTCCCAGCTATTCAAAGTAGTTTATTGCTATAAAATATATCTTTTTGATGACTTCATCACACGTACAGGTAGGGTTTCCATCCGTATATAGTCCCGTGTTTATGAATTAAAGGATGTCGTGTTTCAAATCGGTATTTATATTTCAAGCTGTGTGACGTTCATTCAAACGCACGCCAGCATTATAAAGTTAGTTTTCATTGTGACATTCAAACATTGAAATTTGCCTGTGTTGGGAAAGGTATCATGCAAAAAGTCCACACATTTACTATGTTTTACCAGTAACTGTCGATCCTATGTCATGTGTAGTAAAAGCACAGTAACGTTATACCATGCTTCTTCCACCGTAACTGTAACCACGGTAACCACACTTACAATGCTTTTACCACAGTAACTGTGTTTGTATTGTGTACTATTGTAGTTAAAGCACAGTAACACAAGACTTAACATGTTTTTTTTTACCAGTTACTGTAGTTGTAATGTGGTATTTGTAATTAAACACAGTAATTTACCATGATTTTACCACAGTCTGTGTTTTTACTGTCTACTATTTGTAGGTAAAGCACAGTAACCACAGCACTTGCCATGGTTTTACCACAGTAACCACAGTTTTACTGTGGTATTTGTAGTTGAAACAGTAACACAACACTTACCATGGTTTTACCAGAGTAACCATAGTTTTACTGTGGTGTTTATAGTTGAAACAGTAACACAACACTTGCCATGGTTTTACCACAATAATCACAACACTGGCCATGCATTTAATACCTTTTTGTAATGTAATTGTAATTCAATATTCTTTTTCTGTCTTGCAGTTACTTCAGATCACATACTTCTCCATCTCCATCTCCCACAACAACCTTTAATCCAACAGCTCTTTTAAGAGGCCATCTCTCGCAAAAACTCACTTTCTGTCTGTCTCTCTCTCTCTCTCTCTCTCTCTCTCTCTCTCTCTCTCTCTCTCTCTCTCTCTCTCTCTCTCTCTCTCTCAGTTTTTTTTAACTGTAATTAATGTACACATTTTTTTTTGCTCTCTTTCTTTCTCTTCTTCATCATGGAATATTTTTAAAAATCAAAATTTGATCAATTCTGTCAGAAAGCTGCTATTAACAGGGAACTTGAACTCAAAGCTCCCAGTGCTGATCTTGAAGAAGCTGCCAGGGAGGCTGAACAGGTCCTTCAAATTAGGTAATGTTGAACACATTTAGTTATAGCTGATTTGCTTTAATGAATGTATCCTTATTTTATGTTTTATTAACTTTCCTTAAAGTCCTTCCTCTCAAATAATTTGGTCACGGATCATTTTTAACACACTGTCTCAACATGTATATATTTCTCTTTGTTTCAGCTGAAAAGGAAGTGCTGTCAAGGGCTTGGTAAACCTGTTTTCGTGGAGAGGGATGAATTCGGCCATCTTGTGTGTTTATGGAGATGGAAAAAAGCGGCAAAGGCAAATGTTTCCAATGGTATGTCTGTGTTGGTCTTAACCCTTGATTGAACATTACTGCAGTTACATTTTGCACAGCATTTGATGTTTCTTAAACTTTGTTTTACATACTACACTACCCCATCAGTAAGAACCCACAATGAAGCGTCATGTTGATGTAGTAATAGTTCATACAATTGACCAAGTCAGCAAATTCATATGATATTATGCAAGTGCACTCGTACAAAATTCTATGACTTTTACTCCAGCTGCTGTCATTGGCCATTGCCTCAACTCTCTTGCAGATTGTAAGAAGTTGGACCGTTTATATCAGAAAGTTCATATCAAGTCCATTGTATTCTTTATTAACCTTTACATATTGGCGCCGTCTCTTCTCGTACCAACAGTACATGATATTTTTCCACATGTTGATTTTTATTGACCACATCTGTTTAAGAAGCAAGAGTCTGGAAATGCTAGTTTAACAAGTTACGTGACACATCAGATCTTCAAAGAACTTGTCCTAATCAGATCACTTAAACAATTAGTTCACCCAAAAATGAAAATTCTGTCAGTAATTGCTCACCCTCATGTTGTTCCAACCCGTAAGACTTTCATTCATCTTCAGAACACAAATGAAGATATTTTTGATTAAATCTGAGAGCTGTCTCACTCCTCCATAGAAGCTAAGGGATCGAAACTTGCCAGCCTAGAAAGTTAGAAAAGACAATGTTTAAAATAGTCCAAGTGACTACAGTGGCTCAACCTTGAGTTTATCCAGCGACGAGAATACTTTTTGTGCGCAAAAATAACGACTCATTTAATTCTTCATTTTCTTCTCTGTGGGCCTCTGAGTGAGTTTACATAGTGTAACAGCGCAGCGCTTCTGTGTTGTACGTCAGAATGTAGGCTCGCTATTGGCCGACGCAGGTCATGTGTGTGATGCGTGTGACGTACAACACAGAAGCGCTGCGCTGTTACACTACGTGGCTCACTCAGAGGCCCACACAGAAGAAAATGAAGAGTTGAATAAAGTCATTATTTTTGCTTGTTTTTGCACACAAAAAGTATTCTTGTGGCTTGATAAACTTATGGTTGATTGACGAAAGTCTTACGGGGTTGGAACTTGGAACAACATGAGAGTGAGTAATTACTGACAGAATTGTCATTTTTGGGTGAACTAACCCTTTAAGTTCGTTCATAACACCAATAACAATAACTATAATGATAAATATTCTAACATCCACAACAAACGGACGATAAAGTTCTGTTTATTATCAAAAGTGCGTGCTGTGGTAATGTTGTCTGACATTTTAAGTGCTTAAGCTTTTTAAAGTCGAGTAGATTCTGATTGGCTGTCAAAATTTTTATAGTTCATCAGCTGGAAAAAAACAACATTTCTGAAAGTGATTCCAACGAAATTGTTCCTCTGTGTCGTTATATGTTAAATAGCTGCAGTGTGGGCTCATCCTTTGCGTGAAGAGGCCTTTAAACTGCTTACAACAATACTGGCAGCAAGTAATCATGTTTAAAGGAATTCATTTATTAATATAGCTTGCTATTGAAGATACAGCTTTTTCTAGTACCACCTTTCTCTCATTATTAAAACTTACACCCATCTCAGTTCCTGTCTTAATGTACATGTTTAAACAACAATAGTATTTAAACATGGGTTCAATAGACATTTCTTGTTTTACAGCTGAAAAAGAGCAAGCCATGCAAACCAGTATTCACCAGGACAACCAGTTCTGTTGGGGATGAGAAATGAACATGGCCTTCTCATGTATTCATAGATACTCATACATACATGTTTATAGCTGGAAACTACTTTATATGGTGAGTACTGACAGTTTTTCTGGAGTTATTATTAAATTGTTGTTTTGTCTGATTGTTTGAAGGAGGATGAAGCCAGTTGATGAAGAAATAGGCATGTTGCACTAGTTTTAAATACATTATTAATTTGTTATGACTGCTTGTATTATGTTCTCATTTTCTACTTGTACAGAAAGACTACATCAAGAGGTAGAGGAGCCGATAGCTGGCACTGAACACACTCAATGCTCAGGTCCGTCTTCACGCAGTTGGTCAGTTCACATGGTCCAGACTAAGGAGAAATGGGTCTGAGGCCAGAGATGGAGTTTTTGTTGACAGGAGACGATTCTGTGGCCACCAAGTGCAGCACTGCATCAGTTATCCACTGTGAAGAATACATTCCAGCTCTACATTGACAGGTCAGAGTTACGGCCCATGGAATCAATGGTAAGTCTAGTGCAGGGGAAGGCAAGTTCGGTCCTAGAGAGCCGCTGTCCTGCAGAGTTTGGCTCCAACACTCAGAAAAACCTCACCTGCCTATAGCCTTAGTAATCCTGAAGACATTGATTAGCTTGTTCAGGTGTGTTTGATTAGGGTTGGAACTAAATTCTGCAGGACAGTGGCTCTCTAGGACCGAACTTGCCTACCCCTGGTCTAGTGCAACAATTTTAAATAATACTATTATATATGGTTTGCTGATTTACCACCTCCTAAATACATATTTTCTTTGGTTAGACCTTCACCCATCCACCCTGATGCTGTGCTGAAGAAGGCTCATCAGTGTCTTTTCTTCCTCAGACAGCTGAGGAAGTTCAGTGTGAGCACCAAAACCCTCAAATCAACCCTCAATTTTACACTGTGGAGAGGATCCTGACTGGCTGCATCACTGCAAAGCTCTACGAACTGCACAGAACACTGTTGAAGGTGAGCTTCCCTCCCTCCAGGACAAGGGAGTGTGTGAGGAAACTTCCCTTCCTACAGGTGTGTGTGAGGAAAGCACGGAGAATCCAGACACCCGAGCCATGGACTGCTCTCACCGTTACCATCAGGCAGAGGTTATCGTAGAACCCGCACCAGCAGACTGGACTCATACCAGTAAAACACACAGCAACCCCCACCCCCCAACCTCATATGCTCTACATTTTTTCAATTACACTGACTGGACTCTTACTCAGTATTATTCTGGACCCTGACATTCTATTTTCACTCATTCATACCGTACTGCACTGTATATGTATACTGTGATTATTTTGTTTGTTATTTTTTTTCATTTTTCAATCTGTGTATAGTATAATATTGTACCATATATTGTTCTCTACTTGTATTGAGTCCCTAACATATACTGTGCATATTAATACTGTATGTGTTGTGTAAATATTCTATACTTGTCATCCATACTGTCATTCTGCAGAGTTTGCAAAAAAGAATTTCATCACCTGTACACACTTGGGTTCATGGTTTTGTGACAATAAAATTATTTGATTTGATCACATCTTTTGTCCATCATTTGTACTGTACTGTGCTCGATAACAATTGCAAATTGCTTATATACATGGAAGAATATTTTGATGGGGAGATAAATATCATGATTATAACAACCCTTTTTTATTTCTCTCAAATATCATAAGTCTTTATATGCTACTTTAGCTGTATTTATGCTGTATTATCCAGTAAAGTTTTGTACATGGTGTTGGATAAAAACATATGGTGAATATTATTTATATACATGGAAGAAGATTTTGATAGGGAGATAAATATCATGATTATAACAACCCTTTTTTATTTCTCTCAAATATCATAAGTCTTTATATGCTACTTTAGCTGTATTTATGCTGTATTATCCAGTATAGTTTTGTACATGGTGTTGGATAACAACATATGGTGAATATTATTTATTAAGGATTGTGTTTGGTAAATATACAATTAGATTTTGTAATAAGACATAATAACCATGATTGTTTTAATTGAGACATGAAGATTTGTCATATTAATGACATTTGGGACAATCATTTGCTAGAATGTTACCATTGTATATGTTTTAGGACTTAGATGTTGTGTCAAATACAGTAAATATGCCAAATTTCAGTTACATGAAGTGAAAGGCTGAAAGATGCATCACAAGAGACTGCATGGGCTATATTGTAATGGGCACTTCAGGCACACTGAGGATGATGTACCAGGGAAAGATCAACATGGATCCTGTACTATAAGCAGGATGAGCATTCAAATTTCTGATGTCCAGAACTTTTACATTATGATGCTTTGCAGTGCATTTATTTTTTGTTAAGACTTTTGAGCCATAAGTTACACACTGTGTGTACTTGGACAGTATGCCATTCAGTAAAACAATGTTGTACAATGAAGTGTCACAAGTGTATTGGTTGTTTAAATTGATGTCTTTGTTTATTGTCAACACTTCTTATGCTATGTTTACATAATGATGTTGACTTCACTTTAAAAAAAATCATATATATATATATGAAAAGGTGGTATAAAGGCGTTTTAAAAAGTGCTTATAGTAAAATACCAAATTTTAGCCTGCCTCTCAAATATTTCTTAGAGGTTTTCACAATGACCATGATTAGATATCCCTATGTTCAGTAAAGATAGTATTTTTTAAAAATTTCTTTATTAAACGTTTTAAACTACATTACCCATGAGCCTCTATCATTATAAGCTATTTGGCAATAGTCTTTGTTTGTAGTTCAGTTAACTTATACTTAGGGTTAGGGTTAGGATCTCGGTAAAGGGGTAATTTCTCACAACAACTCAACACCACATTGTTAACTTTATGTATTACTGACGTAATTATAACAGCAAAACGTACTTTGCAACATTAAACGTTTAGTAATATGGGTTTAAAGATTGTCCAACCACAGCCAGTCCTCTAGATGCCAAGGAAATGTCAAAGCCAATGACAACCCAGTTGAGCAGATGCGTCACACTTACTTGTCCATATATGGTCATTTATGACAGGATCTTCCAGGTTCTTGTGGTGAATGGACAAATTAAACATTTATTTGTCCCCATTAAATATAAAACTAAAATGACAGATTGCATTGCATAACCCGATGCACCAATAGATTACACGCAATAGAAAAATGTTGCAGTTGGATACTGTATGACAAATAAGTATTAAAATAATTCAAAAAGTTTCATTTGCTTACATCCTCTGATAATTATTCAAGCATTCAGTATTTCTTAAACAAAGATAAGTTCAGCTACTATTCAAATGAAGTAATTCTATAACATTTACAATGTATTAAAGGTACATAATTATTTAATCACTTCTGTGTTTCCAGGAAATGGACCCCATTACCATTATTAGCTAGTATAAATATAGGAATAAAAAAAAAAAAAGCTCAAAAAAAGCATAATGAATGGACACAATTTGTAGTAATTTCCCATTGTTTATTTATATGTCAAACTGTTTAAATACAAAGATAAGCGCCCAGCACAGCATCCTCTGTCACACAGGTACTCCTCCAGTTTGCGCCACTATGTAGAAAAGAAAACAAAAAAATAGGTTGGTTATATAAAAAAATCTCTGCATTGAGGTAATCAATTATAGTGAAAAATAGAAAACTCTTAAAAAAAACACTGATTGATAAAGTAACTGATATGTAACCGAAACCCCTTTAAAACAACAATGAATAGTATTTAACATGTAATTTTGATTGGCATTTCAGATGGATGGAGAAAACTGAACTGGAATGATATATGTAAGGGATAATGTGTAAGGGACATTATCCCGCTTATTACATGGCTACATACCAAATATATCAATAATTTGACTCAAAATATTGATTTAAAAAGGTTTATTGATTTAAAAATGATTGTATTGCTTCCGCTAAAGAAAATAGCGTTTAGCGCTACGTCTCTACGGTTAGAATCCATTGCAACGCTCTGTTTTTCATGGCAACGGTGTGTTATACTTAGCAGCGGTCTGTTTTCAAGAAACAACAGACCGCATTCTACATTAGAATTCAACCAAGCCATGTAATAAATTTATATATATATATATATATATATATTTATATAATTACATATTATGCAATTCAATAACATTAAGTTGAAACAATTAAGGAAATAATATTAAAAAGAAAGAAAATAGGTTATTTTTACATTACCATTCCCGCCCTCTTTCTCTGTGTTGGCAAGTAGAATACAGTGGGAGGGATGGTGACAGGAGTGCTCACAGTAGAATCTGAGTGTTCACTGTAGAAAAGAAATTATTACAAGTAGACATGGTCAGAGTGGAAATTAGCAATAAGAGTGAAGAAGGGCTGAGAGCAGATGTGCCACACAAGACAGAGAGCGATGTGGAAGCTTTTGGATGGGTTGGGTCTTAAAAGAGCCATTGGGCTTGATATTGTAGAGAGCTGATGGAGTTTGATATTGTAGAGAGCTGATGGAGCAGGACTAAGTAATTTGTGACAAATCCTGCAAGAAAGGACAAAAGAGAATTTTATTAAATCACATGATGAACTATAAAAACACTGACAACCAATCAGGATCTATCCAACTTTAACCGTTTGTTGTGGATGTTAAAATAGTTATCATTATAGTTATTGTTATTGGTGTGATGAACGAACTTAAAGGGTTAGTTCACCCAAAAATGACAATTCTGTCAGTAATTACTCACTCTCATGTTGTTCCAAGTTCCAACCCCGTAAGACTTTCGTCAATCAACCATAAGTTTATCAAGCCACAAGAATACTTTTTGTGTGCAAAAACAAGCAAAAATAATGACTTTATTTAATTCTTCATTTTCTTCTGTGTGGGCCTCTGAGTGAGCCACGTAGTGTAACAGCGCAGCGCTTCTGTGTTGTACGTCACACGCATCACACACATGACCTGCGTCGGCCAATAGCGAGCCTACATTCTGACGTACAACACAGAAGCGCTGCGCTGTTACACTTCGTAAACTCACTCAGAGGCCCACAGAGAAGAAAATGAAGAGTTAAATGAGTCGTTATTTTTGCGCACAAAAAGTATTCTCGTCGCTGGATAAACTCAAGGTTGAGCCACTGTAGTCACTTGGACTATTTTAAACATTGTCTTTTCTAACTTTCTAGGCTGGCAAGTTTCGATCCCTTAGCTTCTATGGAGGAGTGAGACAGCTCTCAGATTTAATCAAAAATATCTTAATTTGTGTTCTGAAGATGAATGAAAGTCTTACGGGTTGGAACAACATGAGGGTGAGCAATTACTGACAGAATTTTCATTTTTGGGTGAACTAATTGTTTAAGTGATCTGATTAGGACAAGTTCTTTGAAGATCTGATGTGTCACGTAACTTGTTAAACTAGCATTTCCAGACTCTTGCTTCTTAAACAGATGTGGTCAATAAAAATCAACATGTGGAAAAATATCATGTACTGTTGGTACGAGAAGAGACGGCGCCAATATGTAAAGGTTAATAAAGAATACAATGGACTTGATATGAACTTTCTGATATAAACGGTCCAACTACTTACAATCTGCAAGAGAGTTGAGGCAATGGCCAATGACAGCAGCTGGAGTAAAAGTCATAGAATTTTGTACGAGTGCACTTGCATAATATCATATGAATTTGCTGACTTGGTCAATTGTATGACCTATTACTACATCAACATGACGCTTTATTGTGGGTTCTTACTGATGGGGTAGTGTAGTATGTAAAACAAAGTTTAAGAAACATCAAATGCTGTGCAAAATGTAACTGCAGTAATATTCAATCAAGGGTTAAGACCAACACAGACATACCATTGGAAACATTTGCCTTTGCCGCTTTTTTCCATCTCCATAAACACACAAGATGGCCGAATTCATCCCTCTCCACGAAGACAGGTTTAACAAGCCCTTGACAGCACTTCCTTTTCAGCTGAAACAAAGAGAAATATATACATGTTGAGACAGTGTGTTAAAAACTATCCGTGACCAAATTATTTGAGAGGAAGGACTTTAAGGAAAGTTAATAAAACATAAAATAAGGATACATTCATTAAAGCAAATCAGCTATAACTAAATGTGTTCAACATTACCTAATTTGAAGGACCTGTTCAGCCTCCCTGGCAGCTTCTTCAAGATCAGCACTGGGAGCTTTGAGTTCAAGTTCCCTGTTAATAGCAGCTTTCTGACAGAATTGATCAAATTTTGATTTTTAAAAATATTCCATGATGAAGAAGAGAAAGAAAGAGAGCAAAAAAAATGTGTAAATTAATTACAGTTAAAAAAAACTGAGAGAGAGAGAGAGAGAGAGAGAGAGAGAGAGAGAGAGAGAGAGAGAGAGAGAGAGAGAGAGAGAGAGAGAGAGAGAGAGACAGACAGAAAGTGAGTTTTTGCGAGAGATGGCCTCTTAAAAGAGCTGTTGGATTACAGGTTGTTGTGGGAGATGGAGATGGAGGAGTATGTGATCTGAAGTAACTGCAAGACAGAAAAAGAATATTGATTTACAATTACATTACAAAAAGGTATTAAAGGCATGGCCAGTGTTGTGATTATTGTGGTAAAACCATGGCAAGTGTTGTGTAACTGTTTCAACTATAAACACCACAGTAAAACTATGGTTACTGTGGTAAAACCATGGCAAGTGTTGTGTTACTGTTTCAACTACAAACACCACAGTAAAACTATGGTTACTGTAGTAAAACCATGGCAAGTGATTTGTTACTGTTTCAACTACAAATACCACAGTAAAACGACAGTTACTCTGGTAAAACCATGGTAAGTGCTGTGGTTACTCATGTGCTCTAACTACAAATAGTAGACAGTAAAAACAGTTATTGTGGTAAAAGCATGCAAGTTACTGTGCTTTAACTACAAATACCACAGTAAATTTAACGTTACAGTTACTGTGTTAAATCCAAGGTATGTGTTGTGGTACTTTGCTTTAACTACAAATACCACAGTAAAACCACAGTCTTAAAAGCATGGCGTTGTCTTATTTAACTAAAAATACCACAGTAAAACTAATTACTATGGTAAAAATGTATGGGCACTGTGCTTTAACTAGCAGGATCGAGCTAATATACTGTGGTAAAATCACATTCATTTAGTGGCAATCGCAACCCATTTGTAAAGAAAAAACATCAAACTACACTTATACTTACACATGAATTGCCGACAGTCACAACGATACATTAAATAGATCTTTAAATAAAATAAAACAGATATTGATTACGGCGGTCAGGGACATTCTTTTTCTTGCCGCATTTTGTTTTTATTGGTAACGACAGTCAAAGGTCATTTGATGACGACACACCCGATAAACGAGACTGTCATATATAAGACTGCTAGAGGGCGCTTCATTTTAAAACGCCACTATAGGTCGTAATACGCTGCATGTACAAACGACATATGGGGTCGTTTTTCGGAGGAGGACAGTCTCGAACCAGTGCATCAATCTTTTTTAATGTGTTATTTGAGAAGTCTCACTCCAGTTCTTCCTCTCTCCTTTGTTGGCGACCACACACAAGAGGCGGAGAGCTGAAAGCCTATTATCCACGAACACTTTCAGCGGGGTACTGTTATCTGTTTTCTCGTCTCGAAGCTAGTTTTAAAGACACCCACAACTGAGTCTTTCTCCTCTTTTGCGGATTCAAAATCAGGGCAGATTCAAGAACAAACATAGTCTCACACCGGATTTCAAAAACAAAGAAAGTGTAGAGTTAGGGAGGAAAATTGTGCTATTATAATAATCCAAAGAGAATTATTGCACAAAAGAGAATTTGAAACTATATGAGAATACACGATAGCACTGACAATAATGTATTTAGAGCCAAAGTTTTCTCACTACTTCCAATTAGACCAATGGAACTTTCATAATAACGGCAACTTATGTAAGTGATAGGTTTGTGTAGTTTCAACATTGATAAAGAGGAGACACAAGATGGTCAGATATAGATTTACCCTTTATATTTGCATTCAGATATTTAGAGATTATTCCACATACACTATACTGTTAAAACGTTTGGGGTTGGTAAGAATTTTTTAAATGTTTTTGAAAGAAGTCTCTCATGCACATCAAGAAAATAACTGTTTTCTATTTTAGTATCGTTTAAAATGTATTTTATTCCTGTGATGCACAGCTGAATTTTCAGCATCATGACCCAAGTCTTCAGTTTCACATGATCCTTTAGAAATCATAATATGGTGATTTGATCCTCAAGAATTATTTTTTATATTATTATTCATGGTGAAAACAGTTGTGCTGCTTCATATTTTTGGTTATATTATGATACATTTCGCATTTTTGCGGAATATAATTATTAGTCTGAAAAACATAAACTGTATTTCACATTGTATTCATTTTTCATAAGCCAACATGAATTGCTGAAAGAGGATTTTCAATGAGACAGAACTTGAAAAGGTCTTGAAAAGAGATGAAAAGGAAAGTCTTTTCAGAGTGCATTTTGTGAATGTGAAGACCATTTTTTTTTCTTTGGAATAATGTGCACCAATGGCTCATGCAACATAAGGCTTGCAATTGTGGTTATATTAAGGCTTATAGGTAAAAATGGCCTCACCATCAACTGTTAACCTGAATTTGGTATTGCAAGAAAAAAAAATACATCAACTTCAATTGGAGATGTGTTGTAGAACATTCTCCAGGCTGATGGGGAGGTAGAAACTGTGTGGCCTTTCATAAAGACTGAAAGAGACTGAGAGAGTGATGGATTGGCTGGACATACAAGGACTGAAATCTTGTCATGGTTGAACCAACAAGATGACAAGTACCATAGCATTTAAGATTTACAAAGACTTAAGATTTTCTGTACAGTTTCAGGTGAGAGATGATCCTTATGGTTTGTTTTTTTACCCTGAGGAAAAAAAAGAAGGGTTGGATATCATGGTGCTGTCAATTATCATCCTGATGTAAAGGTCAACTGATAGCAACTCTCTTTATTCGATTTATTTATCTCACTTAGAGTTAGACTGGACAATATCCAAAGGTCACCTCAAGTAAGACAGCTGCCTTTGTACATTTCAAAGCACTTTAAATCAGTCGTCTGGTGCATCTTGACAGCTTTAACACTGTGTTAATGTAAAATAGTACATACCTGTATTCTGTTAGCAATGGAAGGGTTTTTTTTAACAAACGTCCTCAATCACAAAAGAGCTCAGACCATGACTGCCTATTCTGCAGTCTGTTACTATTGGAAACAAGGAAACAAAGATAGAGGCTGAAGCTTGATATAAAAGAAGAGCAGTGGCATATCATCACTGAAGTGATAAACTAGTTCTAAATCCCATTGTCTCTGAAGGGAAGCCTTAACCTGAGGAGATGGAGACTTCAAGTTCTTGCTCAGTTTGAGGCAGGGATGCTTAATCATGTTGGGAGAATTGAGTGATTTCAGTCTGAGTATGTTGTCTTTGATGTTTTTTGATGTCTTGAAACGTTGCACGAGAAGTGCTGTGTTTCCTTGTACTCTCGTGTGGGATGACTCACTGATGAAATGGCAGAGAGATGGTGAAAAAAACAAACAAAAGGATAAAATAACAGATCACCATGTGAACACAGCCACAGGTGGGCTCGGCAAGCAAACAGCTAATTTCTTGAGCTCCAAATATTGGAAAGAAATGTCTCATTATATCCCACCAAAAAAGACACTGTATAACAATTTTGCAAACCTGTTATATGCTTATTTGGGGAGTTAATCACAATCAAGTTAGCAAAATATCTATTGAACGAACACTGAACAGATTCTTTGTAGGCCTGGCGATGACTCATGCTAATCAACGTCTTTCACGTTCTCTTGATGATAGCAATCTTCTACCTTCATCAGAATGTGTTTCAGGAAGTACAAAGGTGTCAAGCAGTGCCCTTTGTTCCCTGTCTTATTTTGCATTGATGAACACTTGATTCTTAACATGTTTAGGATGTGTTCAATGCAGAAACATTTACATTGTTTGCATATATGTATATATAGGGGTAGTTTAATTTACTTAAGAGACCAACTAAAGCTAGGCTTTATGTTGTCAAAAATTATTATTTTATTTTATTTAGAAATTAAATAAGTAAACTTAAGAGTTGCAGTCAGTATATAATAAAATGTATAGCCATCTGCATCTGTGGAAGCATCAATAACTTCCTCCTCAAAGATATCTGACCTCTTACCTCTCATTTGAGACAATCCATTCCCAGACGTATACTTCTCCATCCCCCACCTTCTGTCTGCCTTTTCTCCGTGTGCTGAGATTCAGTGTTCTTTTTAAACATCCTTCAAAATAAATAAAAAAAGGAACTCAAATGCTGTTGATGGAAAAAAAAATCTATGTAACGCATTTCTAATTTTTATACAGAAATGATTGGATTAAAAAAGAATGCTGTACCTCATTTTTAGGGTGGAGAAAAATCAATGTTTCCAATGTATGTGTGATTTAGCAATGAGTTCCATCAAAGATCTCAACAAACTGAAAGAAATTTAGCCTCTGTCAGCTGATTTAAGCTTTTTTAATAATTACTAAATAGCTTTATTAAAATATTTTTTATCTTCCATCCATCATGTTCTATTCTTCACAATCTTCTAATGTGTGAATAACACATTCAACAAATTTAATTCAGATAAACAGGGTAGCTGGTTCCTGTTATACTCACCATTTTTAAAGATGGAAATCATATTTGCTTTCTTTTATCACAACAGCACAATTAAGTCAGCATGGGTGTGGATTGTAAATAATTGTGCAAACATTGTCATTTTTGTCATCTCCCCAGTGCTATGTTGATTCCCTAACAAAAAATGTTCCAAACAAAACATGTTTCCTTGCAGACTTGTAGGCCTAATTGGCAATCATTTTATAGGTTTTCCTGTGCCCCAACTTCACCATGCTAACAAAAACTAGCAAAAGCTTGGTCATATGATGCTGCCTTCACATAAGCTTTTTTTGGTACAAGATTAGCTAGAAACTAGCTAACATTAGGCTATCTCACGTAGGTCTACAACTTCACATTTGACAATATGTAGGCCTATTTATGATCATTCCAATAGCATGTGAAATGTCATTATCATTGAAACACCCCATCTTGGTATAAAATTATCCTACAGAAAACACTATGATAATATAATTTATCAAGTTGACACCCTCATACAAGCTAACTCATTCATTGACACTAAACCATATTAATCACGGTCGATTAAGCAGTATTGGAGAACACTGTGTTTTACACTTACAAACACACACCGCATCTTTTTGACTAATTCCACACCCTCTCTCTATCTTGATGCAAAGGGCAAAGCGGGCGGCCCGCACTCCCACAATAACAGTCGTGACGTCAGCCCGTCACCGCTCCCGTTGGATGCAGCAGCGGAGCTGAGAGAGAGAGAGAGAGAGAGAGAGAGAGAGAGAGAGAGAGAGAGAGAGAGAGAGAGAGAGAGAGAGAGAGAGAGAGAGAGAGAGAGAGAGAGAGAGAGAGAGAGAGAGAGAGAGAGAGAGAGAGAGAGAGAGACTGAACGAACCGTGATTGAAAGAGAAGAGAGTTGAACGGCGGTGGCGGCAGCCATCTTAAAACTACCGCACTAATCCGAGATATATACATCTTCTGGATATTTTTGCAACACTGAGCTGAATCAATTTTATCCAGCGTGAGGAGATAGAATAACATTTTTTAAATCGTTCACTGTTTTTATTACGAAGACGGGATGCGGATCCGTGGGGCAGTCGGTCTGCTTTTAGGACTATTATGCGCGGTGGAGGCAGCCAAAGGTAAGATTCAAGACCTATATTCATAATGTAAATGTTTAAGTGTTTCTCTTTAAAAATGTCCTTTGGTATATGACCATAATTAAAATAATTTTAAAGGTTATTAATGTTCCTGTGAGTATCCTCGGTCAAGGTTTCTTGACAATTATCTGAAATAATCGCTCAATATCAGTGTGTGGATGTTGCGTCCGTACATCGCTGCTTATAAAAAATCAATCTCTACTCTAATTTTCCGTCATGAAAAGAAAAGATGTCATGAAATAATTGCCGTGGCCTGTCAGCTGTGAAATGTACACTCTCCCTTACGGTTCCGCTTCACTTGACAGCTATTTTTGAGTGTCAATCCTTTAAAACAACGATCTTTTGTGCCAACACCCCGTGGCCAAGAAGACTTCAGCCTACAGCTATTTGTGTAACGTTATATCATCATAATCAGAGCATATTGCTTGCAAATCAAATCTGTGTGCTTGATTTTTACTCCATTCTCAAAGGCGATTTGTGGCATTTTATCCGATAACAAGTTGTTTGTGATTTGTACTGTTATACCGATCAGATAGTGTGTCCGCATTGCAGATCCTCTGTCAAATACTATGTGGTCTAATTTTAAAAATTCATCTTTCAAATGGCTCACGCGCAGCTAAATATGACTGAAGGACATCGCTGCAGGTGCACGAGCACACATTACAGCAATGACACGGCTTGATGTGCGAAACATTTGCTTGTGAAACGCTGCCTTTCTAGAAATATCCTGCCTTGCAGTTACCTGGTTCATTATTTTTAAAGATAAGTGCGATTTTGCTGTGAAGTTGAACTTTAATATGCTGATCTTATGAAAGAAATTGACCATTTAAAAGAGCGATATTGTTTGACTGTACATGGGTCAATGGCGTCTCTAGTATTTTTAGTCCAGATCAAATAAGATATACAAAAATAGTTTACAAAATGCTTTTATGATGAGAAATAGTTTCATTTTCTTGATTTTAAAGTCCTTTTGACGTTTTATTTTTGAGAGGCAATGTTTAAAACTGCCTTCTGTTGTGTAGTACACTTGAGTGTTCAAGGTGCGAGGGAAGTATTTTAGTAGGCTACTTCTTGTTTTATGGTTACACCACTTGACATTTTAGTCATTAGGTCATTTTTTGTACAAAATGGTAAAAAACAAACAAAACTGATTATAAAACACCTATCACGTTGGTTTTAGCCAGTAGTGTGTGCGTGCATGTGTTGATTAGTGATTAGCCTAGTTGATTAGTGGTTTTCAATTGGTTTTGCTTCCAAATCCACGTTTACATTGGACATCAAGTGGCGAACCTACACAGTACCTCAGTTTTTGTAAACAAAGATGTCCTTGAAATCAAACATTGAATCCATTATTATAACCATGACTTTCATAGTACAACAATAGGGAAAATTGTAATAAAATAGTAAAATTATGGGAATGCATGAACACAACAGAAGTGTGGTTTACCAGACACTGGGACCAATATTGTATTAATATTATCCATATTACTAGTGGCTAGTGAGACTGAATTCAAATTCTGTTGAGCTTGATTGGACGCAAGGGCATTGATGTCAACAACAATTCATATCTTAGTCATTTTCTAAATTTTTTCAAAAAATGTATAAGCTTAAAGTAACACTATGTAGTTTTTCAACCTTCATAATATATTTCCAAGACCCTTGTGATGTTACATCGACTTAAAATAAGTTAAATGACACGTCTGCCATAGCCTGTCAAGCATTCTTCTCTTATTAGTCTCGTATTCACATACTTAAATGTCCACCTCCACAGATGATGGCTGCGTCCGAAATCGCATATGCTTTCCTTCTATATAGTGTGACCGAATTCACAGTACTCATAAAAGAGTTGGCAAAAAGTACCAGGATGACCTACTAGGCCCACTACCGGCGAGATGCTGAAGTGTGCATAAAATGGACACTTTATTATATACAAGGCCTCGGGAGAGGATTTGCGAATGGCAGTGAAGCAATTCAACTGAGGACGATAGGTCACATGATGACAACATGGTGAATGTAGTACATCCAAATTAAATTTAAACTTAAGACATTCATAAAGAACATACTTTTTTAGTACTCGCAAAGTAAGTAGACTATGCATTCAAAATAAGTACCTACTCAAGAGAGTATGCGATTTCGGACGCAGCCCATGTCTCACTCACAGTGTTTATTAGCCTTAAATAACTTTATTACCCTTGATGCATTTGACAGGCTCTCTTTAAGCTTTGTTTAAACACCTGCTCACTTCCCTGCTATTATCAGTTTAATGAAAACCCCACCTTTTCACTGGATTACACACCCCTGCAAACGGCCATGAGATGTCTAAGAAGAAGTAATAACGTGTTCTTTTAGTGGCTGCCATATATTTATTTTTCTGAAGGATGGCGAGAGATGAATTAACACATTAATTAACCAGGGAGGAAATATCTGACTGTCATTAAATAGCTTACATCATTAACAAGTGGCAGAAAGAATGGGACGTGCATAAAAATAATAAACTGTATGAAATAAACCCTAGTTAAAAAAATAAGTTTCTTCAATAACGTAATTCAAATCAAGACATGACTAAGTCGTCTTCACAAGGTGCCGACTGAGTCACTCAAGACTTAAACACGGGTTTCTATTGATAGGCCAAGTTCCGCCTTCTGGTCTTATGTCAAGTTGAGATGTTTTATATATATATATATATATATATATATATATATATAAAAGGA
This sequence comes from Rhinichthys klamathensis goyatoka, assembly GCF_029890125.1. Classification (NCBI taxonomy): domain Eukaryota; kingdom Metazoa; phylum Chordata; class Actinopteri; order Cypriniformes; family Leuciscidae; genus Rhinichthys; species Rhinichthys klamathensis. The sequence goes on along the minus strand of NW_026606571.1, from coordinate 2,225,621 downwards.
TTGTTATGTTGTCCAAACAATATAAAATTTGATTTTGTGTGAGGGTGTGAAGGATTTTTTTTATTTCGTTGATGTAATACTGAAGGTTGAGATCTTTGGAAAGTTAGGCCTAGTATAAACTCACTCTCTCTCTATCACAGCTTATAAGGGCGAATTATTTCTACAATGTGGCTCCTATAGTGACAGTTGGTGATTTGATTGGTACAAACTTTAAGAAACATTTGTCAGAGAAGAATATCCATATCCATAGCTACTAATAGATCCCTTAAGCAGTTCACAACATTTTGGATTGAAGGAGATCTTAAATAAACAGCTGCTTGTTTGACTCTTGTGCCCCTTGGTCAAATGGTTTGCTTGTTTCAATCCTGTAGCAGAATGTCTTAATTTACAGGTGTGGCTTGATGGATAATCTCTCAGGATTCTTCTCATAGGAACTAGAAGAACACTTTTAAAGTGTTGGTTTTGCAGATAGACGTCCATTAGCAGATCTCTGCTCCGATGTAAGCTTTGAAGGGCCCATTAATTCTAGGAACTGTGAATTCACACAGCATAAAGAGGATGGATAAAATAAGCTGAGCAGACTTTCTCTCAGGAGGAGGTAGTGGACTTATTGTTCCTGTGAAGCAGGGAACACACAGGGACTGTTTGCACGCTGTTAGAACTTAATTAATTTTATGCTTTTAGAGTTTATTTGAAGTGTTTTGAAAGCATTTGGCTGATTAAAATGTTATTTTACTTTGTTATCATATCTGTTACAGACATGGGTTGTTTTTTTTAGTTTCTCTTTCGTGTTTTCCACCCTCTGAATGCAGTTGTTTAATGGCCGAGAACCCAAAGTTTCATATGTTGTGCTATTTATTCATGGAATTTGTACTCTGGGAAACAGAGAGTCCCTTGGCCGAGAGCTCAGAGCCGTGCGCCGCAATAAACGCGTCACAATGCGCCCACTGTTAGACGCAACTCAGAATTATTTGACTTATGTACCAATCTGGAATTCCAAGTACTTTCTAAGCATAACAGTTAACAAAGCATTGCTCATCTGTTTAAAAAAAAAAAAAATGCTGCATTTTCAGTTTTGGTTCAGCCAGTGTGGTGGAAATTCACTTAGACAATCAGCTCTTAGTCATCGTGGCGGCTGGGCAGTCGGTGGTAATTTCATTGGCCCCTTTGCGAGCTGAATTGAGTCAGTGATCTGTCAAGAATAGGTCATTACGTACTAAATATAAGGTCTGTCTCTTTGACTCGCATGGTAGCCGGTTGACTGCTATTGTTGATCTTCCTAAAACAACATGCTGCTTTTGAAGTAAACAGACCAAATCATGTGTCTGTGTTTGTATATTTGTGCTCTACTGAGGGATGTGCAAAACATTTTCGAAATGGAAAGGTTGATTGCTTAAAAAACGAATAAAAGTTTCAGGAATCTGCCCCAAGTTAGATGTGTTTCTTAGCGGGGACGTTAACATAAAGTCCAAAGTTAATGTCGTGTTTTTTTTACGCATGCGCTAAAATACATATTTAAATTGTTTAACTTCTAATGAGCACACTACCATTCAAAAGTGTGGGGTCAGTAAGGGATTTAAGAAAATACTGTGGTAAATAATAAAGCTGAATTTTCAGCAGCCATTACTCCAGTCTTTAGTGTCACATGATCCTTCAGAAATCATTTTAACATGCTGATTTCGTGTTCAATAAGCATTTCTAATTATCAAGGTTGAAAACAGTTGTGTTGCCTAATATTTTTGTGTAAACCATGATGCATGTTTTCAGGATTCTTTGATGAATAGAAAGTTATAATAAAAAATAAAAAAAATTTACTTGCAATAGAAATCTTTTGTATCAAATGTCTTTACTGTCCTTGCTAAATAAAAGTCATCATTTCTTAAAAAAAAATCTTACTGACCCTGCTTACTGACTGATTATGATTATTATTATTATATACCTCTATGATGACATGATATAATATTATAGGCTTATATAAATTATTGTCATTTATTTTATTTAAGAAAAAAAGAGAAATATTTGTCAACCATTGTAATTGGATGAAACGTTTGTAAAAAAAAATTCAATCAACTTGGATGTTTAAGTCATTTCAACTTAAATTACATTAAACTGACTTAAAAAATGAGTTGATTTATGTATAATTTAACTTATTTTGATGAGTTAAAACAATGTAAAAACATGTTGTCATAACTCATTGACCATATAATTTTTTGACAGTGTAGATACTATAAGAGAAATCTTTTTCTTGGTCGCTCAGGAAGAAACAGAACAAAAGGATAAAAAACATTCTTCAGTGCCCTAAAACTGAGACCTTAACCAACTGAAAGCCATTTGGTCGGTAACCCTACCCATAACATCATTATACCTGCTTACATTTCAGGTCAACTCAGTCTACACGCTGAATGCTCGGAAGAGAGCCCATCCATTCAGTGTTTGTCAGGGTTTGTGCTTTTTGTTTAGCCTGATAAATGTGGCCCTCTTCTATTCAGTGCCTCATCGCGTCAGCACCAGTGCTCCATGGGAACAGGTAACCAGAGAGTAGGTGTTACCTGTGTATAGAGGTCTGTGCAGCCCGGCCTCCGGAGACATGAAAAGCAGCCCTGTGTTCTATGGCTACGGCTCATTTTCACTCTCACTGGGCCTTTGTGTGCTCCATACTGAGCTGTGATTGAGCACCATTCACACCGCCCTGCCCCCACCCTTATTGAAAACGCCTGGCCTTGTTGTGCTGTAGCGACTGCTCTGGTGGACTAACAGATACTTCCTTGAGTACACACTGTGACCTTCTGCTTTGGCTTGACTATGAACCCTACTGTGAGATATTTTGGTCAGTAGAGCCCAGAGATTTCCTCTACATTTGTCTACAGGGTCTTAAACTTCACTGAACAATCAATTCCCTGACTGTTAAGGCCCTTTTCAATGGGTAGTGGTGGCTTTTAAAATTTGTTTGCAAACATTTAAGTGTCGCTGTCAACCAACTTACTTGACCAACTGGAAACTTGTTTAAGTCTATGTATTTCAAGATGTTAAGACAATTAGCTGCTCGTTCTCCCAGCAGAAAATAACAATGATTATCATTATAAATATTTACTGGCTGAACCGTTATGATAGATCTGAGCATTATCTCTCTTGGTCGTCAAGTAATTTGTAACATTTTCATTGGTGAGCATTTTCATTGCAGAGATCCAGACTGAGACTAAAATAATTGTAAATGTGATTTAAAAAAACAACAAATTTGTTACAATTACTTAATTTTAGTCTGTCTTGGTGACAGTAGGATAAATTAACAAGCGGATTCGTCAGATATTGTATTGTTAGAGAAGTTTTAGTACGCAATGATGAAGCTGTGATGTCCGATTAGAGAACAAATGGCTCCAATGAACCAGTTATTTTGATGAGCTGGCAAATTGGCTAAAAAAATCCCGCCCTGTGGACAATTTTATTGGGTAAGGTTAGGGTGTAGGGAAGGGTTATGGGTTATATTAAGGCCCTGACATACTTGAAGCGAAAACGAAGAATGACGTAATTTCAACAAAATCAGGGCAGAACAAAGTTTGCGTAAACACTATACTAATAAAGCACATTAAAAACAGATGAGTCCAGAATATGACGAAAGAAAGCTAATTTGTGTTCAGGGTGTCAATTAAGGTTCCGAGAGATAGCTTTGGAGTAGTTCTTCCTCTGCGTTTATGACAAACTAAGTGTGAGTACAGATTTAGTTTTTGCAAATCACTAAACCTGGCTGTGTTTTATTAATAATGTATAACAAATTTTTTCGGCTTTTTATAACTGTTGGTCTATTAAGCTTCATTAAGTGTTTTCTTGGTTTTCTATGGGAGGAAAACATTTATCGTGTAATAAGGCTACTGTAAACACGTTGCGTTCATATTCTGGGTTTAACTGCTTTTCTGTACATATGCTTTATTAGTAGTGTGTGTACTGAGTTTGGTCTTTTAATATCACTGTCTTAGAACATTATTAAGCGACGTTTGCATTTTAGAACGTCCCCGAGGCTGCGGGTGTCGTGACATCATCGCGTACAAAAGAAGTCCCTTTTCATTGGCTAGGCAGTAAGGTAACCAATTAAAACGACTCCTTTGCGCCCTCCCCCGCCCTCCTTTCTCTCTCGCTGACACTGAGTTTGCAAGTGCACAAGATAGTTTTGCATCTAATATTTCACGAAAATAGTTGCAAAAGTCAAGGCGCGAAGATTTGAAACTGCAGTGACAGATTTGAGAAGTTGCAAGTGCCTAATTGAGGTTATACTGCGAATGTGAATGAACGAATAAGTGCAAATATGTACTGAAAAAATTCAAATATGCACTTAAGTTTGTCTGTAACTATCGCTGTATTTTTGTGAATGATATTTTACACATTTGTGACTACTTGTCTGCAACTTAAAATTCAGAATACAGGTTTGTGACTTCAAAATTCAACTTTATTTTACAGATTTTCACATTAGAGCTGTGACTGTATATTTTTGCGTACAAGTACGGATATTTATTGTACAAGTGCTACTTTTGCTACTCTTTTACCTTCATAAGCTCCTTTATAGTAGAAAATTAAGTTGTACTTCTGATGAAATTAAACACTAACATTGTTTTTCATATCTTAGGCCTATATGGTAAAGCTGCTTGATTTTAAGCAATCTATTGTATAAAATGCTATATAAATAAACTTGATGTGGCTTTACTACTGTGCCGAATTGCAGAGCTCATGCAAACATATCCACTTCGCTATAATCAGATGCTTTTTTATGCTTTATTTAAAAAAATGCTTGCTGTTTTCTCAATTTTGTTGTGTTTATTTTGTTAATGAGGGGAAAGCGGCCAGCACATATTTACATATTCATCTAAACTCTGCTCTCAGCAGAGTAGTGGTCGGTGTCGGATGTTCGCTAACAGAATACCCCAGATCACATATTTCAAACGTAGCTTTACCCCTTAGCGAATGAATGAAAAAGAACTTCGCCGTGAGTATGGGACCTTTAGTTGTAGCATTGCGTTGGCAATCAGCCTTGTGATTGTCATGACCAATGAAATCTATGGAATCGGCTGCAGGGCGGAGTTTGCACTGAACTGGTTTGGGGAAAGAAAACACGTGTTTCACTCTGGTGTGAACATAATAATATTATGTAAATAAATAAAAAATATGTATTTTATATATAAATGTGTATACTTTGTAGAATTTATACAATTTATTATATAATGCAATAATGTTCTAATCTTTTAACTAAAAAGTGGTTTGGTTTGAAAGCCATCTCAGTTGTTCTGGAGACGTTGTATCAGTCGTTCAGTGATTTCCTAGCAGGCCATTGTTGACATCTTAGGATGGCCCATTGTCCTGCATTCTTCACATGAGAATGGGGTCTGCTCAGCAAAGACGCCAAACCACGGCTACAAATTTGGAATGATTCTTCAAAAAGAAGCCGTTTATAAGTCTTTTTCAGGAGTAACTGCAAATCCATCGAGTGTGAAAGCCTATCCATTTTCAAGTCTGCCAAGGTGTAGATCAGTAGTTATCTTTTACTACCACTGATAAACCTTGAATTGTGAAGCAGCTGTGTGCTCTGTGAGAGCTCGCAGCTCGCTCACACTCGAGGTGAGAACGGAGGCGTCTGTGGTGATAATTGACAAAGGTTGCGGTAGATCGCAATCTGGGAGGGATCACTGTCACGAAAGGTTTCTGCGCCATACTGACCGGAAATAGCCATCTCTTGTCAAACCGCTTAAATGTGCCGCATACATACAGGAGGACACAGGAGGAAGTCCGTATTTAAGCTTTCTTTCAGACGATGTGCTTTTGAGCATTCAGGCCATTCTGTCTTTACAGATCTTGAGGGATTCTAGCAGATGGATGAACAAGCATGGCTGACACCGTAACCTTTGGCCTCCCCTCATCAATCAAATCATAATGCGAGAAACACACATTCTCACACAGCTATTGTTTTGGAGGTCTGCAGGTTTAATTCAGATCTCCAAGAATATAAATTGGTCTCGCTCACCATTTCAAGAAGCCCATTCACCAGGGCGTCCCCAACCCCCCCATGTCAAATAATGGCCAAAATTAGGCTGTACAAAGTATGTCGCATAATTGCTTGTGGGTTACTGAGCTATCAGCAAATTAATTGCTTCCGTTTACCATTACTGAAGACTGCTAGCCCTGTAGAGTAATGTATGCGTGAATAATTACAGGAAAAAGTCTTGTTCACTTCCTTTGGAGTGCCACCATCCAACAAGGGATATTTGCAAATCTGCCACAACATCGATACAATTACATTTAAGTTAAAACTTATATAACGGCAAAAGAAGATTGATAGGCTTGTGTTCAATGATATGGAAGTAAACAACATATTTACTACTAAAGCTACTGTTTGTAATGTCTTTTCCATGCTTTCGTCAGGCACAATAATGTAATGTCTTTGAATTATCTACATTTGAAGACTTTTATTGACAAAAATTGATAAATGCGATTTATTGGGATAAATTAGTTGGTCAAATCAAATGTAATTCATTTGATTAAGTTATTAACCGAATAATTTTTTTATGTTTAATTACAATTATTTTAATTATCTTCTTTATGTGAACTACCATTGAAAAGTTAATGTTCCTTCAAAAATCAATCTGATATTCTGATTAGGTGCTTTCTTATTATTATCAATGTTGAATACAGTTGTGCTGCAGAACATGTTTTGTGGAAACCATGATACATTTTTGTTTTCAGGATTCTTTGATGAATAGAAAGTTCAAAACAACAGTATTTATTTCAAATGGAAATTTCTAAATGTCTTTACTGTCACTTTTCAACTCAAAAATAAAAATCTTAATGGCGTCAAACTGTAGTTTGATTATTTAAAAAATAGTTATCAAAAAACAATAATCAGCTTTCACTTCATAATAATGTTTAAAATAATTCAGATTTCCCTTTTCTTGTTCCAAAACAGAGAAACGGAAATCAGAAATGATCTACTGTAGCGGTGTGTTCTCATAGCCGTCTTGCTGTAAACTTTTGACTCAAGCATATGACACCACAGCACTTTGTAAAGTCTGTGACCTTGTAAGTGAATGAAACAGGAGCATCTCATTATGGGATTAGGTGTCAGTGGGTTTACATGATGGCTAACAGGATTGCATGCCAGGCATAGCACAATAGTGCCTGACCCGGACCCCCCCCCATCTGCGCTCGGCGTGTGCTGTCTGGACAGAGCCACTGCAATAATATTTTTCATCGATCAGATAACGTAGCGATAGCTGCACATGGTCTGCGTCCCAGTCGGTCACGGTGACGCAATCTGACTGGATGGCTGTGCTGCATAAAGCATGTAAAAGACTGTGACTAGGCGATTCTATGCTTGCCAACTCCAATATGTAGCTTGGAATGTGTTTGGATATAAAGCCGCCGGCTTGTTCCGGATGCCTCCGCTTCACTGAGACAGACAGGGTTTATTTAGCCCCTTTGACATACATGCAAAAAATACACTCAAGAACGGGTTAGTCTGAAGGTCTTCAGTATTAGTCTATGATCTCCTAATCTTGGGTGCTTCTAGGATGGAGGCGGCTTCAGGCCGACTGTGTTTCCTCCTCATTCGAGCTGCATCATTAGCCACTAATTTGTGCCTGCTAGCATTCAAAAGATTTGATTACGGCTAAATGGCTTAATTTGCGGATATTATCCAAAAGACTGTAATCTGGAGAATGGATGGTGGCAAACGGTTTGTGCATGTCAAATACAAATATTGTTCTCTGCATTTGTGAAAAGTAGGTGCTCTTTCTCTAATGATATTTTCTGTTAAAGGTGAAGGGTGGAATTTCTCTGATACAATTCCATTGTCACCCAATGGAATAATAATATAATATAATATATAATATAACATAATATAATATATAAATATATGTATATAATTATTTATAATATAATTAATATTATATTGTTATAATATTATATTATATGTCAGTGTTGATGTGTGAAATGAAATTTAATAAATACACATTGCAATTATTATTATTACTGTTGTTATTATTATTGGTGTTATTGTTAACTTTGACAATTATTATATTATATTATATTATATTATATTATATTATATTATATTATATAAGCTTATTGTTCTTTCCTTTCTGTTCCAGTCTGCTATGGGCTTCAGACTTCAAATAAACATTACTCTGATGTATCAGCCTGAATGAAAATGTATTGAACTGTGATCTCTGCGCACATATTTACTCCACTGTGCTCAAGTGTCAGTGCTGCTCTAATGCACCAGTTACATAACATTGATTTGCATGGCTTTCATGTATAAAACACTATGCTGCCTGAGTGAACATCCTCTTCAAACATCGACAAAACTGAGTGTGTTTCCATCTATAGCCATCTGTAGCCTTTAACCACTTGTCTCGACACTCTACTTCTCTACTCTCTGACTGTTGTCATTATGAAATTATATTTTTGGTGTGTTGTCATCATTTGTGGCCTATTTATCAACCAATTCTCCCCGTTATATAAGGCGTTTGTTGTCACAGTTGCTTTGTGTTGTTGCTGCGCAAGGATCTAAAGTGTTTCTATGCAAAATGGATGTAAAAAAAACGCCAACTGCTTCCTGCCGTCCCAAACGGTTGCCTTGTGCCAGAGCTGCAGGGCGCTTGGAAACGATATCAACCACATCAGAGCTCGTTCAGTAATCGGATTCATTCTCCGCCGGCCTGACCAGCCCTTCCTCTTTGATGGCTCCTCGTTTAGTTTAGTTTATTGCACACCAGACGTCAGTGTGGGCTTTTCAAACATAAGCTGTTTTTAATGGATCATTAAGGGCTTTAAGGAAGTTTAAAGAAGAAAATAATTGCAGTTTGATTGGCAAATGTGTTTTTGGTAAGAGAAGGAGTGATATGTGTACCATATGTTATTTGAGTGTGTGTGTGGGAGTGTCGCCAGTGTTTAGCAGGTGTTTGGCTGCTGTGTTTAGTGGTTTTCTCTAGCTGGGATCATTGCCATGACTGAATGCGCTCCAAGAGGTATCAAGGACCCTTATTGAGATGTTCCAAAATAAAGACTCATTCATTAAATTGTCTAGGTGTCCATAGAGCATCTTTATAATTCACACTTGGTTTGTGAACAGGTTCTTAGTGAGGAGGAGTATCTCTTTTTATGTTAATATGTGATGATAAACATGTTATCAGATTGTTTGTTCCATGGCAGAAGGGTTTGTGAGTAGTGAGTACAAACAGTTCTTTGTCAGTGTAAACCCAGCTTAACCTCACTCAGCTACAAATGTCCTACGTTGCTGCTTTTATTTACTTTCTATTACTTAGCAGGGCTTTTTAAGGCGTTTTCAAATTGTTCAAATCTAAGCGGTTGAACTGAGGAACCCAAGCCGTATCTAGGGACCACAATATAATATAATAACCAATTTGCAAATTAAATTTTTTCCAAAAAAGTAATTATTGGAGAAAACGATTTGTGAATAAGACTATGTTTAAGAGAACAAAATCATCACTTCCAGGAAAACTGGCGCAAAATAGAAATGGAAGTTGTAGTCACTTACTAGGTCTCAGTGGCTCATTTCTCAAATGTAATAAAGTACTTGCACTTTTGCTAGCTGTCATAGATGACAGGTTTGCCTTCAGCATTTCAGAATGGCCAGAATAAAATGCTTTTTTGACCAATCTCCAAATGTAGGCTATATGGTGACTTGCCTAAGTGTATACATTTAAAAAAAAAATTGTATTCACATTTTGGTGTTTCTATTTGAAGATTCTTCATGCTCTATTTCAATATATGTGCAAATACATTTTATGTTCACCAATGCTGCATTTATTTGATCAAAAATGCTGTAAAAAATACAGTAAAAACATTAATATTGTGAATTGCAAAGTTTTCTATTGTGATATATTTTTTAAAATGTAGTTTGTTCCTGTAACGGCAAAAACTGCATTTCCAACAGCCATTACTCTTCAGTGTCACGATTCTTCAGAAGTCATTAAAATATGCAGATTTTTAGTTTTATACCATAGTCTGTCTCTGAATATTATATTCTGATGTGCAAAACCGTTTAATGCGCAGGTAGTTCCAAGTCAGTTTAATTACTGTTCTATATTAATGTGCTGCTTTCATTGAAACACACACACTCATACGTCACTTGCTCACAGAGATCGGAGATCACGCTGCTCACACAGAAACTTGTTGTCAGCGTTGCCCTGCAAATTTTATTAATGATAAATAAGCTTCGCTACTGAATTGCTACATTATATTACTCAGCAAGGTGATGACGTCGCTGTTTTTAACGTAATTAAACTCACCGCTTCATTGCTAGAGGATCTTTCTCTCTCTCTTTCTTTCTCTTCCCCTCTCTCTCGATAGGCTAATTAATTCAAATAAATGTTATGATTCTGTCAAATAAATGTAGTCATACCGCTGACGAAAATAACCGTAAACAATGTATGATAATATGTTCTCGGCCTGTTTTTCCGTTATTAGTAGGCTAGCATTATGTCCCAGCTTGCCCTTTGAGCATGTGACTTACCTCGGCTCTTAAGGTTTTATAAACCTGGGATTTTAAAGCAGATTACCGGGGTAGTCTGGTCTGACAATCTGTCCAGAGACAACAAGCAGAGGCAGCAGCACTCTTGGGTCACGTGAATCCACTTTGCTAAGACGATTTATGAACCAGATCACAATTTTCACAGACCACCATACCAAGTCCTGTCCCAGCTCTCTTTGCACTGAATACATGCAGTATTCGAATCACGTGTTTGTAGCATTGATAGACATGTACTACAATCGTTGGTTCCTGAACCATGCAGTTTTAAATCACAAATGTATCGCGGCAGAAAATGAACAGGGTAAAGAAACATGAAAATGAAGCGACAGTTCTGTCAAGCATACTATTTTCCTGAAGGTGTGAAATTGGATGAGGCGTGTAATGTGAACGGAGGTGAGCATTATGGTGTTATTGCTGTGGAGGTTATATCCTTCAATTAGTGTCAGTGATCAGGCTTTTCTGCCTGCGGGGTGAGTCGTAAGACACCGGTGCAGAGAAACCGTAGTGAAGCCAATAAATCATCCGTATTCGCTCCAGCAGCTGCACAAGGAGCAGATTTTTTCTACATTGTACAGTATAAGGGATGGGAGCTGTTAGCACTGTGGATGTTGAAGAGTTTACATGCACAAGAGTCATAGACTTTTGTTTTTTAATGTGTTGGCTTGAGCGATGAGGTGACGTAAAAGCCATTTACTTTTTTTTTTTTCAGTCAAGGCATATTTTCTTATGCATTTATTCATTTAGCAGGTGGTTTTCATCCAAAATGATTTACAAATGAAGAGAAACACATTTCCATGAAAGAGCTAACAATATGAGCAGTGCCATTGTATAGAATTTATAAATTAGGCTACATAATAAAAATCTTAAGTACACAATTTTCATGAATGCATTACTGTATTAAAGTAGTTCTGGCATCTTTTACTCTAAAACACAAAATTAGATTACAAGAAGGATTAACATAATATCCACTCTCTTAAAGTCTGCCCTGTTTCATACTTCTCCTTTTTGGTTTTCCAGAAAGAAAAAATATTATTATAAATGCACACTATATATTATATATTATACTCTATATATTATAATACATGTACATATTATAACACACACACACAATATAAATAATAATACACATATAAATATTTAATTATTTTTATATTATATTATTTTATTTCATATTGTGATGCATACTTGATAATTTCTTAGCATTTAAAAAATTGATTTTAGTGTTCAGCGTTACATTTTTCATTTATTTAGACAAAACTAGTGTAACATTGTAATGTCATAATTTTAATGCATCTATTAAAAAAAATTGTTCAGAGCAACATGAGAAAATTACTAAAATGTTACTATTTTTGGTGTGAATTCCTATTTCTTTAAGCAAACCGATTCCTCCATAAGGAGATATAGTCCCTGACATGAAAAATAAGCAATGCTCATTTTAAATTCTGTATTGTCCAGTTATAATTATTCAGTACCATAACTATCTATTTTATAATTATGATTTAGGGTTAGTTAGGTGTTCACTGAAGAGCTATGGCTTTTAGCTTCGTTTTGAAAGGCATGTTTCTTAACAGCTGATTCAGTCATACTGCCATGAGATGGACCCTATTGACGGCATCAGTCTGCTGAGCTCATTTCCTTTCCCTGCGGCCTCGCTGTCAGGTCCACACACAATGAGATCAGCACTGCAGGAGTATCCTCTTTCTCCCAGCAACTGCTGATGTGCTCACATTTCGGATGCAGGCACTGATTAGCCGTTGAAGTGAGCAATCTGCCCTTCACATCAACCTCTGCGTCCAGACAGCGCTGCCACTGCTGCAGTCTAAAGCTAAAACACACCGCATCTGTCCTCTCTGCTTTCAGAGCTCAAAGCCTTCAGTCAACACTAATGAGCTGCTGAGCTTCTGCGCTCTCTCAGCCCGAACAAACAGAGGCGACAAATGCCACTGCTCACTACCGCTGCGCTATGTCATTGTGGGATTTTGCGCTCTGCCTTAAAGCTAGCATACAGTTGTGCTGACACACTGTCCATCCTCACAGAAAACTAAAATAATTGGTTGGTGTCTGGGTTTGTTTTTATTCAGCAACAAAATAAACTTCTAACTTCCTGTTTCTTTTTTCCTCCCACAGTAAATAAGCACAAGCCATGGATTGAGACCACGTATCATGGTATCGTAACGGAAAATGACGACAAGGTTCTCCTGGACCCTCCGCTGATAGCCTTGGATAAAGATGCCCCGTTGCGCTATGCAGGTAAGATCCTCCATCTTCTGGTCTCAGATGAGGCTGTCAGCCATTTTCCTTCCTCATGCTTTCCAAAGGATAGTTTACCTACCAAAAGAAATTTAAGTTCTGTCATCATTTCTTCCATAAAAAGGGATTTATTTTTAAACATAACTGACATAAAATGAAATATAAAACTAAAAGTTTTGTTTCAGCTGACAAGTTTAGTTTAAGTTGAAGTACTAAAATAACTAAAATTACATAAACTAAAGCTAAAAACAAAACTTAATAAAAACTGTATAGACATATATTTTTAAAAAACTTTAAAAATGGCATAAATAATAGTTGTGGCGTCATTTCCATCATGACCAACAATTTTACCACTAATAAAGTTCTATAAATAAAAATGACAGAAACACACAACTAAAATGAGCTCTAGTAGATTTTTGACCATTGATTTGAAACACCATTGGTTCTTATGTGTCATGTGACCAAACATCATCATTGACATTAAAGTCCCTGTAAAGTCAAAATTAAGTATGTGTTTTGAGTTTGTCACACCACAGAAAAATTAGTTATTAGTCACCCAGCCAAATTTGAATGATAAAAAAAGCCAGCAAGTACATAAAATAAGCTATCAAAATCTTGAAGAAATGAGCAGTATTCTCTGCTCTCAAACGCTGGAGGCGTGTCCACTGGCTGCGCTGAAACCACGCCCACTCGCGGGAAAGCTGCCGTCGACTCGCCACACTCAACTCTACAGCCGGAATAGATGCTTGCACGGTGGGCAGTGGGCACGCACTGCCGATGACACCAGTTGTCGGCGCGACGGGAGGATGAAGGCCAGGCGGGAGTCGGTTCGGCCCCATTCACCAGTAACAGCGGATTATCAGTGAATCCCTGACAGTTATCTCCGACGAAAGTTTATAAAACTATCCCGTGTAAAATGATCACTTACAGAGGCGGGTGTTGGCGGTGATCCTCAGCTCTCCATCAAGGTGGCTCTTCACAAAATTAATCCACTTCTTCTTGATGTAATCGTTTTTCGGAAATTTAAATAAGGACACCGATCTGTTTTGTACGTGATCCGGTGATCGCATCCAGGTAGTAGGCCTACGCATTTCCGTGTCGAAGGCATAGCTAGCTAGCAATCTGTAGGCTGTGTTACTAATAATAGTGCTGACAGTAACTCGCGATTGAGCGGCAAACTGATGTGAATGTGCTCTATATTGTTAGGAGCGGCCAGCCTCAGCGGCTACAGTGCGTCATCAAGTAGGGGCGTGTCCAGGAGCTCAAGGGCTCCAGTGCGTCATCGAGCCCTGTTTTAGCCCCGCCCAGAAAATCCGGAAAATAGCAATGGTGAAAAACTGTTTAACGGTCTAACTCCACAAATCAGTACCTCACAGTTCACAGTCTTTGTAATATGTTTTAGCAACACATTTCTAACATTTATAATGTGTTTAGAATTTTTTTTTGAAATTGCCTTTACAGGGACTTTAAACCTTATGTGATGCTTTTAATGCCACCACTTTTATAACCACTAAAATTCACCTTTTGCACGGAAGAAACAAGTTTAGAACAACATGAGGATGACTAATATTGACAGAATTTTCATTTTCATCATAAGCATTTTGTTGCAGTGATGACCATGGACCTGATTTGTGTGGTGCTTTATAATGAAATACTTTATCCTAATACCTTTATCCTTTTGAATATTTAGTCAGCTAGGAACCATAATTAAAGTTTTTTTTTTTTTGTGAATTGGTTTTGAATCATTTTTCTCAGGCTCTTGTTTTTTTTTGGTTTGGTAATGTATAAGCTTTCCTACTCCCTTATTGTCAATTATCTTTACTAAAATGTGATAAACCTTAAAATAGCTCTATAACAAACCATAATTACGTTTTGAATAAAAGACCTAATATCATCAGCCTGCTGTTGAACTGTACTGATGTGATTGGTGAAGTCAGGTCTTGTTGGTAATTAGGTTTGTAGATTCTTGCAGACTCTAATGCTCTAGGTTAATGGGGCTGTTTGTTTCTCTATACTTTACTGCTCTATGCTTCTTACCTTTATATTTGCTCATGTCTCTAGACATTTAGCAGTGGATATAGTAGGGCAAAACTAAAGATCTAAAACATCGGGTTCTATTAATCTCTACAGAATCCAGAAGCGAGTTAAGATAGATGTTGGTGGTGCGCTTTTCCCTTATCATTTCTCCACCTATTGCAGATAGTCAGTTTGGAGAGCCAATTAAAGTATTTTTCAGCATGTTGGATTAATACGCTCATATTTAATCAGTACAGATGAAGATAGGCAGTCCATAAATCCATCACTTTTTAAATTGCTTCTCTCGTTTGCCGGGCAGATGGTTGCCAGACTTCTAGAGCTCTTCTGATATCAAGATCAATGAAAATTCTTCATACTCTGCCCTTTTCCTGTGTGAGGGAATGTGCAGTGTTGGCTCTGGACATTTTTAATCACTTAGAGATTTACTTTGACCTCATTTCAAATCTCATTATGCAGTGTTCCATTGTAAGTGCACTCCCTCCTTTCTCACAGTTTTAGTACCAGTCCTTGGTAGTCTCCTGGTGCCCCCGTGAATATGGGACACGGCTAGCAAACTAGCAGCAGACATTTGGGAGAAAGATTGGTCCACATGCACTAATGTGGTTTACCTTGAGTTATTTGTATACATCAATGCGTTTAGGTTATAATTCACTGATAATCACCCCCTCATGATGCCGCAGCACCTCATAAATATATAATTCCTCTGATAGTTCATAAGGAATCATTTCAGCAAGCTTTGTTTGTTGGATACAGCAGTGAGAGCAGACTGATTATATTAAGAAGCTCTCTAAAATTCACTTTGAAGCCGTCACATGGCTGTGTGGGTGACTGCTGCATTCTTCTTAGCTTCTCTGCCAATACCGGCCCGCTCAGGACATGGTGCCATGCTGACTAACTCACTTTACTCTGATCAGGAAGCTTGCCAAAAGCCATACAGAACTGTTGTGACCAGGGCCTCATTAACAAAAGGGCTAGGCGAGGCTGAAGCCCCAGGGCCTGAGCAAGTAGGGGGCCCGTGATTGGCTGTGAGTAGATTGACTGGCCATCGGGAGCACCTGAACTTTTCCCGGTGGGCCGATCGGGAAAACCCCACTGCGCCCCCACATATTAAGCGCTGTTATTTAGTGGAGCACTTGGGGAAAGACCAAAAGACAAACTAAGCAACAGCTACTTGATTAAACCGCGCGAGCATTCAGCAGTTGAAACACTGACGAACTTGATGCTTTCGCCGCTCTATTGAAGCGAAAACCAGCGCAAGTCATTTGACTCATTTGAATTCGACACAAGCGCAACGTGAAAGTGATATGTGAACATTAAAGGTTAAACATTGATTGAATAGCTTAATATAAACTGAAGTGTCAAATTAAACTGTAATTATAAACAACGGTAATAACAAGCTTTTCAATACATACAGTAAAGTGCCACCACTATAAAAATGACCATGGAGTTACTAAAGTTCTAGAAATACTGTATGACATTATGGTATTTAATGTTAATGTTATGCTTTTAATGTGTTGTAGTCTGGAATATTTTTATATTTTACATATATAGAGATACAATACATTGTATCTCCGTGTGTTAAAGATATAATAAAGATATGATTTTAAATACTAATTATTCCTGTGGTAGAACATTTTGTGGCACCAAAATAGGCTACTATGTAGAGGGCATTCATAGCAGAAGCATTTTGCCCCCAACATTTCAAATATCTGGGGAATTTTTGTCAAACAATTCGATTTATTTAGTTTAAATTAAAAATTGCTTCAATCCCATTAAGGGCAGCCATGCAGCATCATGATTGATGTTCTGCTGGCTTTTTATAAACCAGCATCGAATTCCACTGCAGACATGACGTACTCAATCGAGAGCTCTTACATTCCTATCAGTGGAGGACTATTCAGTGCCGGTTAGCTGTCAATTTCAATATTTGCTCTGACTTGTAAGCTTTTTCAGACTGCTAAAACTTTTTCAAACTGCTAAAATGCTTAGACAGTAATGAAGCAGAAGCTAATCAAATAAACAATTACGCCCCTGCACTAGTCTTGTTTCTCACGTCTCAGCTCTTGTTACATCTTCATCGATTCCTCTGTGCAATATTGCACAGAGGGAATGAATCAATATTCATGTGTTTTGCTCGTTGGGAAATGGAGGACTATTGAAGTTGGCACTTGTCACGTGGGCTGAAGCGCCAGTCTGGGTTTTAGGGGAAGTGTGGGGATGTACAGTCATTAAAGCCCCAGAATGCACTGATGAGGCACAAAGTTTCCACCGCATGACTTGCTCTGAACAGCAGATCCTAATGGAAAATCTATCTCTAATTGTAGGGGTAAAAATGGGGTGGACGGGTCCACCAGCAGAGGCCACCGATAGGGTCAAACTGGACCCTTAGCGGTCAACCAAGCATAAAAAAACAACAACCATACACTTTTTTTTAATAAAGTTGGCTAATTTTAGTGCTGGTCAGGTGATGATAAATGATAGTACCATAAGGAGAGTTTCTGGCTAACCCTTATTCTTTCATACGGTTGAATCATTCATGGTTTTAACCCTAACAGGGACTCTATGGCTATTTCCACCTGTGGTCAAGGCTGTTTTTTGTGTTTCTGTGACTGTTAATGTGGACTCATCCAAGTATATTGTTTTGTGCTGTATACAGTCATACTAGGACTCAGAATACCACCAGGTTTGGTACAAATGTTGTCCCCCTTTTACTTTATCTTTAAATTATTTAATAAACTTGATTTTAGACCTCTTGGATTAACATTTTTTAATTTATTTAGTTGGTATTATGGTTCCTCTGGGGAAAAAATAATCAGCAGTATTATTTACTTACATATATCTTTTAAATTTTTTAAATGATGATGCAGATGCATTGATGAATCTGAGTTTTGAATCAATTCACTGAAATGGACAGTTTGAACTGATTCATGAACATGAATACCAACTCGAATGCCATTTCAGTTTAAAATCAGAGACGTTATTAAACCATATCTGTCCTAATGCTCTCATATAGAGGTTACGACGCTCTTCAGGAAACTTAATAGCCAAGTAATTATTTATATATTCCAGTGATGTTTAATTTGATATCCTAGCAAAATGATCATAAATATTCGATAGGCCTAGATGTCGCCCAGCCCTAATCTGTACCAGCGCGAAAAGTCAAATGAGGTATTTTGAGTCCTCGACTGCTTCTGTAACATCTGTATTCTTTTTCTTGTCTCTGTGTTTCTGTGCATCTCATTCTTTCTCTGACTGACCTGGGTTTATCTTTTCTCCCTTCTTGTAGAAAGTTTTGAGGTGACCTTCACCAAAGAAGGTGATGACGGGCTCTTTCTACTGCCTTGTAATCCGTTTTATTAACCCACTAACGCAAATACAAAAATAAATCGGCACTTCACACGGAACTCCTGTCATGCTCTTTTAATCTCTTCCCAGTTCTTCTTCTTTTGATTTTGTTTTCCAGTTTTCTCTCACCTTTGAATTTGTTGGAAATGAAAATTTAGCAACTGGATGACAAGTGTGATGCGGGGATAACAAAATCTAGAAATATCTATGCATGAGACATCCATTGAAGTTTGCAGATCCTAACAGTGCTTCAGCTCCAAAACAGAATAAATAAAGGAAAATAATGCTCGTACACCAGATTCTCGGGGGGAACGCCAATCCGAACGTCTTAAAAGTGTGTGTTTTTTTTTAGATATCCTGTTTGTAAAGTAGCTTTTAAGGGTTCACTAACAGATCATAAATCAAAGAGACTGATGCTATACAGGTTAGTTCCTGCTGAGATTGTTAAAAGATGCAAACTCTCTGCTGTCCGGTCTGTGGTGTGGTTTGACCTCTAGTTTGAGCCTCTTCACCCTCTCCTCCACTAATCTGAAATACACAGCATGGCAACTTCTGCTGGTTGATGTGGATGTCAAGCAAATGGATATTTCTAACCCCAGCTCTCATCCAGCCTTTAAGTTTCACTGCCTCTGCTACTCTCTTTATTTTATTGTTTCATTCTTTCAGTTTTTTTTAAAGGTTTGAGAGAGACAACATTGCACAGGAAGACTTCCTTCTCACCAAAATCTAGTTTTAAGGGGAATTTAAACTCCAAACGAGGGCTCTTTTGTTTGTTTGTTTGTATATTTGTGAACTTCTGATCGAATGCTGGATCTGTCATAAATCCTCCTCATCGCCCCATGATTAACTTAACATTTTAACCTTGCTTTCTTGTTTAAATGTGATACTTTTAACCAAAAATTAGCGTTAAACACCTTTTAAGTACTTTAAAAAAAATATATGTTATGTTATTTGAATGTATTAAATACAACCGATATCTGTTTATTGGTTCATATCATTTCCTTCCTGTCCTTGTATTTAAGTATTCCTGTGAAATGCCTGTCCACATTCTGGGTTTCTTACTGCATGACTGGATGCAATGTGATCAAATGGCTTGGACCAGACACCTTTTAACTCTCCCTTCCACTTCCTAAAAACTCACCCCATCCCACAGTGCTTCTGGCTTCCTCCACAGACACCTTCACCTCCCACCTCCCCTCAGTGTTTAGATCCCTTTGGCTGCCAAACCAACTTTGGCTGTTCTTATTTGAGTGTGGCGTGTTATTAGTTTCGTTGTGGGTTTCTTTTATCTCATGAACGGCAGCTGGCGCTTCGGCTCACGGGTGGGTTTGACTAAACACACGTGTGCCCTTTGCAGGGGAGATCTGCGGCTTCAGGATTCACGGGCAGAACGTGCCGTTCGAGGCAGTGGTGTTGGATAAATCCACCGGAGAGGGCGTGATCCGGGCCAAGGATAAACTGGATTGTGAGCTACAAAAGGAGCACACCTTCACCATCCAGGCCTACGACTGTGGAGAGGGACCTGAGGGCGATAACATGAAGAAATCTCACAAGTGCGTGTATTGTTTGGTTACACGCATTAATAAAATGGAGAGTACAGGAAATGATGGGGGAATGAGCCAGAATTGAGTCAGAATGTTCCACATAAGATTCTTAGTTGTTTCAACGTGTCTAAACGTATTCTAACCACTAAGCTTACACTACTTTTCCAAAGTTACGAATGGGATTTATTTAATGCTTTTGATTCTATTTTGCTCACCAAGGCTGCCGTTATTTGATGAAATATACAGTAAAACAGTAATATTGTGATATATTATTATAATTTAAAATAACTGTTTTCTATTTGTTAACATGTAGTTTATTCCTGTTGCAAAGCTGAATTTTCAGCATCATTATTCTAGTATTTAGTGTCACATGATCCTTCAGAAATCTTCTAATATGATGATTTAGTGCTTTAAAACAGTTGTGCTGCTTAATATGTTTGTGGATTTTTTTGAAGAATAAAAACAGCATTTCTGAAATATTTTGTAGCATTATAAATGTCTTTACTGTCACTTTTAATACATTTAATGCATCCTTGCTGAATAAAAGTATTAATATATATATATATATATATATATATATATATATATAATTATCGATATGAAAACGAACAAATAATTAATGAATTTTCATAAATCAAAACACTATGGGTAAGTCAGCTATAAGTAAATTTTTACATTAGTTGCCTACAAGATTTGCCATACACAACAACTTAATATTAATAAAATTCAGCTCTGATAAATTAAACAATTAATCAAAATGAGTGAATCATTTTTTTCCCCAAATTAATTAAAGGCTAGAAACTGTTTATTTATTTGTCTTTAGATCTAGCACTTACCTAGAATGCATTAGACCCATGCGTTTTATTTTAATCTTGCTTTTAATTTAATTTGCTTTTTACTTTTGGCTTTCAGTAGTCAGAGACCCCATTTAAAATGTCACATTCTTAGGATATCATGTTTGTGATATTACAACACTGTGGATGACTGCATCCCATCAGATCATTCCTAAATGAATCGTCCATCTGCTTCTAGATTCTAGTTTATTAATCACGCTTTGATGTCCCCCAGGGCTACCGTCCACATCCGAGTGAATGACGTAAACGAGTACTCTCCGGTGTTCAAAGAGAAGTCCTACAAAACCACAGTGATCGAGGGCAAAAAGTACGACAGCATCCTGAAGGTGGAGGCCGTGGATGCTGACTGCTCTTTCCAGTTCAGTCAGATCTGCAGCTATGAAATTGTCACCCCCGATGTGCCCTTTTCTATTGACAAGGATGGTAAGTGCTGCCAGTCCAAATCTCCTGCCAAAACTCCAGCTTATAGACCTTACAGTGATATTGACTTCTAAGTCATTGTTATTCATGTGCCTAAACATTTGATTTGTGCAAAGCAGGCATTTTAGGATCTGATGTCAGCCAACTGTCACCTTGAGATGTACCCAGAATTAAAGCATGATCATTTCGCTTTGTCTTACCTAGCATGTGAGGTCATTGCTTGTCACTTTTTTCCTTATATACAGGCAACATCAAGAACACAGAGAAGCTGAACTACAGCAAGGACCGCATGTACAAACTCACAGTGACTGCGTACGACTGTGGTAAAAACCGGGCATCTGAGGACGTCCTCGTCAAAATCAACATCAAGCCCACCTGCAAACCAAGCTGGCAAGGTATCAAAGATCTCTGGGATCTTTTGTCCCTCAAACACAGCTGTATTTTGTTATTTAAAGCTAGAAAACTTGGCTAGAAGTTTTCAACTTAAAGCTAGAAAAAAAAGTCAACTTGTATTTCTTTTAAAATGGTATTTATGGATGGGCCATGGGATTTTTTATTTTTTATAGCCCTATTACTCACATTAAATTTCTGTCTAAATTGACAGCCCTAGTATATGGAATATTATAAATTAACAATAATAAATCTTATAATTGTTAAAGTAAAAAGTATTTTTTTTTTTGCTGTTTGATGTTGTTTTATGTTAACTAATGCATTAACCAATGTAAACGTATACGCCTTTTAATGTTAAAAATGTTTTAATATATGTACAAAATATTGTACATATCTGTTTTTCATTTTTAGTTTGTGTTAACTAGTTTTAGCGTTTACACACTTATTGGAAAGGGTTACCGAATACTCTTTGCGAGTCTGTTTTTTGGCACATTTTCTGTCTGTCTGATCCTGATAGGATTTAATAAACGGATTGAATATGAGCCTGGCACAGGAAGTCTAGCCCTGTTCCCCAGCATGCACCTGGAAACCTGTGAGGAGCCAATCACCTCCATTCAGGCCAGCATCATGCTGGAGACTAATCACATCGGCAAGGGCTGCGACAGAGACACTTACTCCGAAAAATCTTTACACAAGCTCTGCGGTGAGTCCAGACATACTTATTATAATAGAGTTACATTGACATCAAGATCATTAAATGTGCTTATTACTTTAGAGAATTTTGAGTTAAGCGACTCAATTGTAAACTGTTTTAAACTAATTTACATAATCATATTACCTGCATAATCCCATAGGCACATGCTGAAGCATAACCAAGCAATAATTTGAAATCCTCTGAGTAACTGTGTGTGTTCATCCAGGTGCCAGCACTGGCACTGTGGAGCTGTTGCCTGCTCCCAGCACCTCTGCCAACTGGACCGTAGGCTTGCCCACTGACAACGGGCACGACAGCGACCAGGTGTTCGAGTTCAACGGCACCCAGGCCATCAAGGTCCCGGAGGGTGTGGTGAGCACCACCCTGAAGGAGCCCTTCACCATCTCAGTGTGGATGAGACATGGACCTGGAAGCAGGGAGAAAGAGACCATCCTCTGCAACTCTGACAAGACCGGTAATGACATTCACACAGAAAAAAAAAAAAAAGCTCACAGGACTGAGAGGGTGATGATGGCTTTAATGTTTTTGTGTCCTCATCATCTTCAGTAGGCCTGTCAAAATCATCATGTTAACGCAATTAATTCACTGTTAGTAAAGCTGTTAACACATTTAGTTCACTCTTTTGCCGCCATTGACAGAAATTTCCAGCTTTCCGTGTTTCACTGTTATACGATAGGGGGCGCCATTACGCATCTTCTGAAAGAGTACTGAATCTTCTCATCAAAACACAGGAGAAAAAGAAGCAGAAACATGTGATGATATATGTAAGCAGATGCATATGTAAAATAACACGATCTTCAATATTAAACAGCATATAAATCAAAACTGCTTAATGTTACCGAATGAAATGTCGACCCAGGACGAGCTATAGGACTGTGGGGGGGGGGGGGGGGGGAAACTTTGGAGGGGTTGATGGACTCGATCTACTCCATCTATGTTTTGATCATCATTCTGAATCCGATCCAGACCCTTTTGCTCAAAATGTTGATTTTTTTTAACGAAGCTTGCCAATATTCAAATGTTGATAAAAAAAGGAATACATAAAGCTAGAATAAAACGTTTTTTTCTTTGTTTTTGTTTTTTAAAAGCAGAGGGTCTGTTCTTTCTTTTGACATATTGCATTTTCAGATATTCATACAAGAAAATATTCTGGGGGCCATGAAACTGTGAAAATAATCAAAAATACTGGCTTTGGCTGGCAACTTTTTTCAAAAAACGCTGGCGGGTAAAGAGTTAATTGGACATTATAACTGATAAAATTATGCAGTCTTCTCTATTTGCGGCTTTTAGTTTTTATTAGGGGTGTAACGATACCCTCATGTCACGATTCGATACGTATCACGATACTGAACTCACGATACGATATTATTGCGATACTCCAAGACATATGATAAAAGGTTAATAAAAAATGTACTGTTGATTAAAACAAGACTTGGTGCTTGTAACCCAAGGACAATGGTGACACCAGAATAAAAATATTCATGATTCTGAAGCTGAAAATACAGAATTATTATAGACGAATATGCTTGCACTCTGTCACTGACTAGATATATTTAAAATAATGTTGGCCACTTTTTACTGGTAGCATAAGACATTTGGCATTATCAGGACCCACAAATACTCCCCCATTGCATTATTATACATTATAATCAACATTATGTATAGTAGTTTAATGTAGTACTGACACTAAAACTCTGAAAAAATTGAATTTATTTCTCACACAGTAATTTTTATTTTGGGTGAACTATCCACGATACATATTGTCACTATCCACGATACGTATTGTTGCATTTTTGTATTGCGATATATTGTGGCACGATATATTGTTACACCCATTATTATTGTTTTAAAAATTCTTTATTATTATTAGTAGTAGTAGTTTATTATTGTTGTTGTTGTCATAATTTATTATAAAAAAAAAATATATATATTTTTTTCTATTTTTTTAATTAATTAATTAATTATATTTTATTTTATTCCAGGCATTTTATGTGTGGTATTCAAAGATATAGTCACTTTTCACACATATTATTATATAAGTATCATCCACACAAATTGCTGAACAGAATAATCATGTGTATTATTTTGTTTTCCTTCCAATAACTACAAAAAAATACCCATCCTATTCAGAAATATCTAATGATATATAATTATGTTGATTGGTTTTATGGTAGTGTCCTTGGAAAAATATCACTAGAGTAGCATCTCATAACATTTTTGAGGGTTGCTTGTAGTAGGTGTATGAATTGGGACTCTTACGCTATGATCTCACTCTCTGGTCATTGAAGCACAATTGCCTGCGCTAGAAAAAGCTCATCTGCTGGGACTTATGTAAGGCTGATTACATCACAGTTATGCCCCTGTTTATGGGAAGTTGCTTTATTGTTTGCTGGGAGAGTGAGACCGCAGCAATCCGTGTACAGCGCAGCACAGTTTAAATTAAATCCTTTCATTTTATCTGTGTGTGTGAAACTCTGTCATGTGATAAACAAGCATATTAACATGAATTATCATTGACAGAAGTGTGATTTTCATTCCTGTATATGTGTCTTCTGCAGAAATGAATAGGCACCACTATTCGCTGTACGTACACAACTGTCGTCTTGTGCTGCTGCTGCGTCAGGAGCCCACCGAGTCTGAGAACTACAAACCGGCTGAATTCCACTGGAAACTCGATCAAGTGAGTCAACTTGAGTCCTTTCAGAAGCACTCAGTTTTGAAAGACGCCCTTGTGTTTCCAAACGCTATGTTTAGCCTGCTAGAAAGGAATAGATCAGCTCATGTGTTAAATTAGGGCATAAACATACTTAAATAAAACTCTTGCTCCATAAAATTCTCTATCCAAATGGTCCATGTCGCATGAAAATAGAAAAACTTCTGGCTTACACAGAATTAAATATAAATGCATTCATTAGAAGAACAAATGTGACCTCAGAGGATATAGATGTAGAAGCATGCATTATAAACCAAAAGATTTAGCTTTTATCAACCATTGTCAACATTTCATAGCTTTCAGGATTGTCTACTTAATGTTGAATACTTTAGACTAGGATTTGTTTCAAAGAGTTAGGACAAATACAGTTATTTTTGGGAGGTATAACATACAGTATATTATAATTGTATGTTGTAATATTTAATTTTCTTACTCAGTAAAAGTGCATCGTTATACTTGAAAATATACCTGGGTTATATTTTACAAAGGGGGTCCCTTGCTAGAGCATCATCATAACTGAAGGTCCTTAGCATTAAAAACCTTAATGACTTAAGCCTAGTCCCAGACTAAAATGCATGTTTGAGCTGTTGAAACTGAAAGCAACTTGCACTGATATATCTATATATGTTTTGTCTCAAGATGCACACCAGTAATGTTTTTTTCTAAGGCACGATTAATAAAGCTACTTCAATGCCCTAATTGAACTAAGGCCTAATTCTGGTTTAATCTAAGCCCTGTCTGTGAAACCAGGCCTAAAAATCCTTTAGCTTTAGCAAGGTTAACTTAGGGTTTCTTCTCTCAATGTAAATAACCATTTCAAGTTCTTCTGAATTCTTTTGCACTGATGCAATCTGTAGTTAAACCGAGGCCCTGATCCAGTCTCTCTCCTCCCAGGTGTGTGATAAAGAATGGCATCACTACGTGTTGAACATCGAGTTCCCAGCAGTAACTTTGTTTGTGGATGGTGCCACCTTTGAGCCCTTCCTGGTCACGGAGGATTACCCTCTGCATGCCTCCAAGATCGAAACCCAGCTCACCATCGGCGCCTGCTGGCAAGGTACACTCGCTAATGATCTATTGATTCTCCACACACACAATGATGTAACCTTAGGTTTAGACTTGACACCTCTTTTTCGCCAGCTGCAGTTGAAATGTAAGCATGCTTTATATTAGTGAGTAGTTTTGCAATTTGTAGAGTTGCCTATTTTAAAACCCCAGTCATAGATGTAGTTTAAAATCTTTTCACAAATGCCATGAATTAGATGATCTTAAAGACCTCATTAAATCAAACAGAGTTTTGTTGCTGCTTAATAAATAATAAAATAATAATCATTATTATTGATAATAACAACAACAATTGTAGTATTAATATTATATACTACTAATTATATAAATCCATTATTATACAGTATACTACTAATATTATTATTAATATTAATAATAGTAATTTAATTATTATTGTTATGATACTAATTATTATTATTAATCATTATTATTATTATTATTATCATGATTTAATAACAACAATCATCATGATTTAATAATAAAGATTATTATTATTGTTATTAAAACATGATTAGTATTATCGTTACTCTTATTGTTATTCAATCATCATAAAAAAATTGTTAGTAGTAAAATTATAGATTTTTTTAAATAAATGATATTTAATCAATCTAATTAAGTAAATATTTATTATAATTATAATAATACTTAAGTTATTTAAATTTTTTCTCTTTCTGGAAAATGGACAATAATCATTATAATATATATATAACATGTAATTATAACATATACAATTTACTTATTTTAAAATACTTTACAAATGTTTGTTCAATAAAATGCACTCTAGAATACGAACCATTTCATGGGGTCTTTAAATGCATGAGAATATGTATCAAGTGACTTTCTTTCCCTTGACTATATTGAGCCCTGGTCTTTCCCTGCTCTTCTGTCTTGCCTCCACAGACCTCTCAGGACATGACAATGATACTGAGACACTCTCAGAGCCTTTGACAGGTTGCCCAAGTCTTTCCTGATCATCCCAATATATCAAAACGCACGTCTGTTAACGGCCTGTGCATATACGGTTCTTCTGCAGCGTGACATATGGCTGCGGGAGGAACGTATGTGCACAGCTTTAGTCTGCCACGGCATAACATATGTAGCATGATGCGACTGAGTCGAGAGACGCCATGTCATAAACCCTGCCTCTGTCTTGTTCTTCATTTTGTTTTTTTAATTCATCAACCCAGCTCCATCTCATTTCAGTTTGCCCTCAGATCTGGAGAAGTAAACACAGCAGACACACAATATATTACAAGCAAAACAAGTCCAACTGACCTTAGGGATCTGCATGTTTTTATGACAAACCAGAGGGTTTGGCTGCATTCCTTGCTGCGGTTTGCAGGGTTATTTATGCCAGTGGTATCAGTGCAGCAGACAGTGTCTTATTTCTCTCTGTGTGACCTTGCTGCCTCTGCTTTACAGCATTACTCAGTCATATTATTGCTCCCGCATCTCTGTGTCCTTCAGACGCAGTCATAGTATAAGAGGACATTATATGCAGCTAGAAACATACCAGTGGCGTTTTCATCTTAAAGGGACAGTTCACCCAAAAATGAAAATTCTGTTGTTTCAAACGTATATCAAACAAATATATATATGTATTTTGTAGAACACAAAAGTAACATTTTAAAAAAAAATTACACATACAACAACATCTGTCAAGCTCTAACTAGGAAAAGTGACTCATTTAAATAAAAAAACAATGCATTTTAATTATTATTAGTTATTGCGTTGGGTAGTAACTAAGCTCGTCGCAGCATTTTGAATTTTGGATGTGAATTGAGAGCTAATTGTGAACTTTGAAGATAATATTATAATATGAATATATTTTTTTAAATACATTTGTTGTAAAATTGATTATAAAATTTTTATATACACTATAGTTAAAAAGTTTGAGGTCAGTAAAGCATTTTTAATTAAATTAATACTTTACAGCAAAGATATAATTTAACTTAAAAACTCTATTCCAAATAAATGCTGTTCTTTTGAACTTTTATTCATTAAAGAATCCTGATTCTGTTTTTTTTTACTGTTTCCAGTCAAATGATGCTGAACTTTTCAACATTGATGATAATACGAAATGTTATTCAATAAATTCTACCGGTATGTTCCATGGAAATAATAATCGCATACCGCATTTGGAACAACACAATGACTACATTTTCTTTTGGGTCACCTATTCCTTAAAGGTTGATAACAAGAAGGTAGTTCAAAACACACATTACCTGCCGAAACCATTTAGAAATATGCAAATATGTGTAGATTTATTCAATCATGTTGCCTCATTTTTTATGTGCCTCTTTGTGCTCATTCCCATTCATTTGCCTTTTTTTCTCCCACCAAGAGTTGCATGAGGCCACAGGCCTAAATTAGGTCATCCATCATCCTGTGTGACACACTGGGCGGCAGCGGCACAGAACACATAACATGCATGAGCATCAGTCATACTGCCTGTGCACACTAAGCATGTTTGAGTTTAGTAGAGCATTTGTTTGGTATCTAACAGGATCTGTCCCCCTCCGGGTTTGTATAGGTGGCAGCGCCCGCATGACTCAGTACTTCCGGGGCAACCTGGCGGGACTCATGATCCGCTCCGGCAAACTGGAAAACAAGAAGGTTATTGACTGCCTGTACACCTGCAAGGAAGGTCTTGACGTGCAGCTTCCAGAGGAAGTGGCCTCTGCTGTGAAGGTGAGTGGATGTGAACTTTGAAGAATTGTTTGCTTCTTTTGGGCTGTGTAGATGAAGGTGTGAAGAGTCTGATGATCATGACACTTTGTGCAGTTATGATCTTTGTGAAATTACTCTTGTGACTCATGGGTGTTCTGTAGTGTTATTTAATTATATTATCTATATACTATTATAGCATTTATTACTGTTTTGAATTGGCTTTTTTGGTAATTTTTTGTGTTTTTTATTGCTATATAGATTTTAATTTATTTATTTTGTTAAGTCAATTTTTTTTGTATAATGTTTTCACGATACACATTGTTTCAAAGCAGCTTTACAGAAAACCATGATATTAGTGTTTATAATATCTTCATGCCTTATATTTGCATTTAGCAGATTAAAGCTGGGTGATAATATAATTTATATTTTGTGGCAATACAAGCAATCAAGCAGTTGAGATGTGCTATATAGTATATATCAGTCTACACAAGTGTACTGTATGTATGGGATGATTTTAGTATCAAAATGATTAACGCGTGCAAGCACACTTATCAATGAACTTGATACATGTTGCAGAAATGTTTTATCCATGCCTTTCAACTTGTGTGTGCAAAATTCAAAATTGAATGAATGTGAAGCAATTTGTACAAATAGAGACATTTTTGTGAATACAAATGTTTTCCTTTGTATTAGTGTATCATAATTTGCACATGCAACACAGAAGACGTGCATGTGTGGATCAGGTGACGCGCGTGCATTCATTGACTCGATTCATTGAGTCGATCCTATTTGATTCATTTGGATTTTGAGACTTTCATTTCGCGGGTTTCGCCTTGCACGATCCACACACAGCTGTCTGAGAAAAGCTGCTACCACTAGATGGCAGTATTCTGCTAAAACAGACAACGGCAGCATAATCAAGCGTTCTTCCGCATTTAAGACGCTTAATGAGAGTGATATTGAAGCACCAAATTTAGTACACAATAATATAGGCCTACCCTATTAATAAAGCATACTTTATAGAGGCAAACATTACGTCAGATTATGAACAACACCCATAGAAAACCATTATAAAACGCTTAACGTGCAATCGCGCGTTGCATGTTCAGTAAGGTGTATTGGCTACTGAGTTTAAATATCACCGTCTTAAGCCTTGTTTATACTCGACGCGTCCGCACGAGCGCGAGTCTCCGCTGACTGCGCGCGGACCTCTCCATATGGACGAGGCGTTTATACTTGACGCGCTCGCCGTTGTGCTATTCTGTGAAACGA
The DNA here is from genome assembly GCF_029890125.1 of Rhinichthys klamathensis goyatoka. Lineage (NCBI taxonomy): Eukaryota > Metazoa > Chordata > Actinopteri > Cypriniformes > Leuciscidae > Rhinichthys > Rhinichthys klamathensis. The sequence goes on along the minus strand of NW_026606571.1, from coordinate 2,195,815 downwards.
CAGGGGGCGACTCGGAGTAATTCTCCTCTAAACCACCAGGAATCAGCAGTGAAGAAGTAGTTTGCCATTTATTAGTAGTTTATTGTTTTCTGATTCATATAAAAAGAGTAATAAATGCAGTAGGTTTATTGTACTTTCACTGCATGTAAACTAGTAAACAACTGAAGCCTTATTGAAGAGTGTTTAAACCTTAATTTCATCAGCAGGGCTTACTTCTGCTATTGTAGGCTTATTTTGTAAATATAAGCAGTTACTTTAGAGTGCAAACTGGGTGCTTAATGTAAATGTGTTCCTATTCAAAAAATGAGAGGCTTTTATGGTCGCCCATCAATGCAAATGTCTCTGTGTATAGAAGGATCATAAACATGCTGATACAGACGCACCAGTTCGGCCAGATTCGGCTCGAAGTCGTTCATCTTCGGATGCGGCGCCGCGCGCAAAAAGTGCCGTGCACACCGCCAGGCGAAATGGGGTCTTGCGCACCCAACGCGCACGACCGCCCACACCGCAATGACGTCGTTTTTGCCGCGCGCACTTCGCGCTCTTGCGGACGCGTCGAGTATAAACAAGGCTTTACTGCATTGACGTTAAGCTTTTTCTTTATAATATGCTCTATGGGAGGAAAACTATATAGCCTACAGACAAGAGACTACATGAACGCAATGTACGGCGTTTCAAGTTAATAACATTTCCTTCCCGAGCCTGTTAAAAAGAAAAAGCTTAACATGAAATAAAAATTCTGCAGTTGCGTTTAACTTTGCATGTGAATGGGAGAGCAACCGGTCCGAGAGTGCAGTGAAGTAAGTTTTAGGTTTGATATTCGCCTCATTTTATAAAGGGACCATCTGCAAACTCCACTCACAGTCAAAAAAATATAAACGTCCAGTCATTCATTCAAATGAACATATTTCCAAGGTTATATTATAACCTTGGAAGTCTAGTGGGCAGACTGACTTAGCCTACTGTTACTGTACTATGTCCAGCCAATATCTCGATTGAACAGTAGCCTACAATTTTTTAATTTACTGTAAATTGTTTTTCTATTCATGTTCCAAAGGTTGTAGTATGTTCCTAGTGACAAGTCAGGTGAAATTTTACATTATTCACTTGTAGTAAGTCACCAAAAACCCGTTTGGTTAATTACAGTAATTTTTTTATAAAATAATAATTGTTTACTAAATAGGCTACATGAAGGGAGTTATTGGGGCAATTTCACCTGTAGTAAGCCAGTCTAGTCACTGAACATACTACAACCATTTTGAACATGAAAAAACCCTTTTGGTGAATTACAGTATTTTTCTGCAGAATACAGGCTACATGAAGGGAAGTATTGTCCAAATTTTACTTGTAAGTCAGTCTTACAGAAACCTTCTACGAGCTTTGGAATTTGAAAATGTCTGTTATTAAATTTAAAAAGTAATTTGAATTAAAACAAATTATACGTTTTAACCACTGATCTATATAGAATGACATTATAGATCAGTGGTTTTAACGCAGTTAGTGGAATTGGCAGACGTTCTCTTGTGCATCATGAGCTGTGGTTAGCGCGTCAAAGCATTCTCATGTAGAAATATGCAGCTACAGGCCCGCTACGCCAGTTGATTTTCAATTAATATTTCATGTCGATATACAATGGTTGCATATTGTTAAAACTCATCGTGCTATAGTAAGACTATAGCCTATGGCTTAAGGGTCAAGGGAAAACAAATGTAGCCTACTGCGAAAATCGTCTTTAATATTTAAAAACAGACATTTTCAAATTCCTGCTTGTATACTATGTACACAATGTGTAGTCAGATAAAAATAAGCATATAATATGAACGCAACTGCGAAATTTCACCTTTTTTTCAACAGGAAGGAAAATTGTATTAACTTGAAACGCCGTGCGTTGCATTCATGTAGTCTCTTGTCTGTAGGCTATATAGTTTTCCTCCCATAGAGCATATTATAAAGAAAAAGCTTAACGTCAATGCAGTAAGACGGTGATATTTAAACTCAGTTGCCAATATACCGTAGGCTATTGAACATGCAACTAACGGTTTTCTATGGGTGTTGTTCATAATCTGATGTTATCTGTTTACCTCTATAAAGTATGCTTTATTAATAGGGTAGGCCTATATTATTGTGTACTAAATTTGGTGCTTCAATATCACTCTCTCATTAAGCGTCTTAAATGCGGAAGAACGCTTGATTATGCTGCCGTTGTCTGTTTTAGCAGAATACTGCCATCTAGTGGTAGCAGCTTTTCTCAGACAGCTGTGTGTGGATCGTGCAAGGCGAAACCCGCGAAATGAAAGTCTCAAAATCCAAATGAATCAAATAGGATCGACTCAATGAATCGAGTCAATGAATGCACGCGCGTCACCTGATCCACACATGCACGTCTTCTGTGTTGCATGTGCAAATTATGATACACTAATACAAAGGAAAACATTTGTATTCACAAAAATGTCTCTATTTGTACAAATTGCTTCACATTCATTCAATTTTGAATTTTGCACACACAAGTTGAAAGGCATGGATAAAACATTTCTGCAACATGTATCAAGTTCATTGATAAGTGTGCTTGCACGTGTTAATCATTTTGATACTAAAATCGTCCCATATGTATGTATATGGATAAAGTTGGACATGGTTATATACCCAACTATATATAAAGAGCTGGTCAGTAATATAGTTAAATTTTGCCACAAAAACAATCTGAGATTTGGGATTTGCTATGTAGTTTATATCACTTTACATGAGTGGTATGTATGTGTGTGTATATGTATGTATGTACATATATATGCGTGTGTTTCTTTTTATTTTAGTTTTAGTAATTCTAGTAATTTTTAAGTTCATGCTTTTCCATCTTATATTTATATTTCTTTTATTTCAACTTAATTTCAATGACTGAAAATGAATTGTAAGAGTTTAAATTTTAGCTAACAATGGTGCCCTGATGGATATACGTTTCTCTGTCCCTCTCTAGGTGGAGTTTAACCCCAACCAGTCCTCTCTGAGCCTGGAGGGAGATGACATTGAGAGCTTTGAGAAGGTCATGCAACACATCTCGTACCTGAACTCCCGGCAGTTCCCCACCCCAGGAATCCGCCATCTGCGTGTCACCACCACTGTCAAGTTAGTTTCCGTTATTTCAATTCAGCTGCATCATACAAGCCAGCCCCACCCACTGTGAAATATTATTGTTCCAAAATAACTAACAAAACAGAAAAGCTCATAATGAAGGAGAGGCGATCTTGTCATACTTTTAGTGCAGTCATAATGGTTAATGTATTATGATTGATCTACTTCGTCATTCTGTAGATGCTTCAATGAGGAGACGTGCATCTCCGTGCCTGACTCTGAAGGCTACGTGATGGTTCTCCAGCCAGAGGAGCCGAAGATCAGCCTCAGTGGGATTGATCATTTTGCCCGTGGAGCAGCTGAATTTGAGAGCACGGAGGGTGTTACGCTCTTCCCTGAGCTGCGTATCGTCAGTACCATCACCCGCGAGGTGGAGGTGGAAGCTGAGACAGAAACCGAGGGCGAGGATGATCCCACAGGTACGCTGGGAATGTGAGATTCACCCTGGACCACAAAACCAGTCACATGGGTCAATTTTTTTAAAATTGAGATTTATACATCATCTGAAAGCTGAATAAATAAGCTTTCCTTTGATGGATATGACAATATTTGGCCAAGATGCAACTATTTGAAAATCTGGAATCTGAGGGTGTAAAAAAATGGAAGCATTGAGAAACATTGTTTTATATATTTGCGGTTGGAAATTTACAAAATATCTTCGTGGTACATGTAGGGTATCCAGGGTCACATATTTTGCTGTGAAAGCTGGAGAGAGAGGAAATGGATCATAAAAGGGAAAACAAGTTGTAGGATAACTATAAGAAAACAGATTGACAGAGAATAGTTTCTACATTGCAAGAGGTATTACTTGAAAGGACAGTTCAACTTAAAATGTAAAGTAAAATGGGCTTCAATTACATGATTGTGGACATGGAAAAGTGATTAAAGAGTTTCTTGGAGTAACATTTTGGAAGTTAATGCTTAAATTAGTGCTAGGCAGACTGATGTTGTCACCTGTAGGAGTCTATATAAAGGATTCTGGGATGAAATGTATAGCTTATGCTTTAGGAAAAGAAAGTCTAAGAGGTTTCCTCTTAGCTCATGATTTTTATTTTAAGATTTAGTGCATTGCAAGAATGGAGAGAAGGGAAATGGATCATGAAAGAGATAGAAAGTTGTAGGGTAAGAACCATAAAATCCCCATTGACTGCAAGAGAAATTACTTACAGGGACAGTTCATCCATATAATATTCCAAACCTGTATGACATTTGTGATCTAAACTAGAAAGAATGTTATACTGACTTGGAACAACATATTAAATGGAAATGCAAATGGTTAAAGGTGCCCTATGTAAAAATTGAGGTAAAATTATCCAAAAAATAAGCTACACGCATCAAAAGAATGAGAAGAAATAAGTGCAATGATGTCATTAAAAAATTGACAAGTTATAGTGCTGCCGAGATATAAACCTAAATTAGCATGCTAAATTACTAGCGCCGGCCCGACTGGTGTCGTAATACCAGTTTCGGCCATGGGAGGCGGTATGCGGGCAACATACATAACCACCAGCCAAACTGCAGTACACGAATAACTCGCACGGCTTGTGGGCGTACTTGAACTTAAACCTGATGTCAATCGCGTCTATATGAGACCGGCCTTTATAATTTAGTGTTGAGATGTTGTTCATTGAGTCTCTAATCTCTAAAAATCTCCAAATGAACTGCGGTCTTACTATCGTGTCAATTGATTTGATTAGTATGCGCGAGGGAGAGAGAGAGCAGGAGGACTGCGCTCGTGTTGTTTGAAGACGTGAGAGTGCGCGCGCGCGGCCGGGGCGCTCTCTCTCTCTGCTCGTTATAAGCCCTGTCAAGCGCAGCAGTCATTATATTCTACATCACTCACCGATCAAAATAGGCTTTGGCGGGACAAAGCGGACGATTTGACGGTTTTAGAAGATTAACAACCCGAAACTAAAAAACAGACTAGAGTAGGCCAACTTTCTGGAGGTATACTGCCCCCATTTGGTATGGAATATGTGGAGTATGAATTTATTTTTTGGCAGACATTCCACATGACACCTTTAAACTGTTTCTTGGAGTACTGATTCTGATTCTGGGATGAACTGTATAGCTTATGCTTTAGGAAAAGACAGTCTAAGAGGTTTTCTCTTGGCTCGTGTTTTTATTTGACATTTTAGTGCATTGTAAGTATTTCTTACAGGTTACTTTATTCTCCCTAATCAATATTTGCCATAGAATTGCATGGTGGACTGATTCTGAACATTCAAGTCTTTCCAAGATTAAATTCAATCAAATGGAGAGGCTCTGATCTAACTTACTGACGGATGGCTTTTTATTTTTGGCAGTGCAAGAGACGGTGGTATCTGAGGAGATCATGCATAACTTGGACACGTGTGAGGTGACTGTAGTGGGAGATGATTTGAATGGAGATCATGAGAGTTTAGAGGTGGATCTGGCCCAAATCCAGCAGAGAACTCTGGAGATGAGCTCTTCTAACGTGGGCATGGTCATCAAAGGTACTCATCCATCTACATCAACAAACAACTGCTATATAGTTGCGCTGTTGCACACATGTCTTGGATTATATTTGTGAGTTTCGTTCACAGTAGTTTATATTCATTATCTGGCTGATCCAATGGCGATAAAAGCTTCTATACTGTAATCTTAACAACACATGGTTAAAGTTTGACTCTGTCCACAGGGGTTAACACCATGGCGAACTATGAACAGGTCCTGCACCTGATCCGCTACAGGAACTGGCACACAGAAGCCCTGTTTGATAGGAAATTTAAACTTGTCTGCTCTGAACTCAATGGCCGCTACATCAGCAATGAATTTAAAGTCGAGGTATGGCTGAACGCACACTGTCCTCTGTGTTAAAATGTATTACATCCAAAATAGTACAGTACCTACAGTTATATCTAAGACACACACACACACACACACACACACACACACACACACACACACACACACACACACACACACACACACACACACACACACACAACCTTATAGAAATTTGGGGTCAGGAAGATTTTTTTTTGTCAGATTACAATTTTTATGAAAAATGTGTATTGGATGCATTTAATGGATGTAATAAAAGCATGAATGAATTTGATCAAAAGACATTAAAATGTTACAAAAGATTTCTATTTCAAATTGCCTAAAGGCGTTTCCTTTGACCGTACTATTCATCAAAGAATATTGAAAAAATGTTCAGGTTCCACAAAAATATTAAAAAAGCACAGGCTTTTCAACATTGATAATAATAATAATAATAAATGTTACTTGAGCACCATACCAACATCTAAGAATGGTTTCTGAAGGATCATGTGACACTGAAGACTGGAATAAAGGTTGCCGAAAACTCAAAATGCAAAATATTTCTTTTTTTACTGTATTCTTTTATCAAATAAATGGAGCCCAGGCAAGCATAATAGACTTCTTTAAAAAACATTTAAAAAATCTTACCGACTCCAAACTTTTAAATGGTAGTGTATATATTGAATTAATTAAATATAATTAATAATATTTTTTTTAAATAACTAATAAAAGGATAATTTTTCGATTTTTTAAGATGAATTAAAGAGCTTTTATTTTATATATTTTTATATTCACTATACACATTTTTATTACATGTGTATATATACAAATATATAAATCATAAAAATCATTGATTACTTTACTGTAAATACAAAAATGCTATGAATAAGGCTATATAAAAATAAGCCAAATAAGGATTTGCAAAGACCTATTCTGTAGCAAGTTGTATTGTACTGTACTGTGCAGATGGCAGTTGTGTGACCGTCTTAATCTTTTATGTAATCAGGTCAACGTGATCCATACAGCAAACCCAATGGATCATGCTAACAATGCTATGGTACAACCTCAGTTCATCAACCAAGTACAGCACGCTTCAGTGGACCTGTCTGGACACAACCTGGTGAACACACATCAGGCCTCAGGTATACCTTCTCCTCGCCTCCTCTGATCCATCTGTTCAGCTTCTCTTGGAAATAAAGACGTTTCATTGGCTGCCTCATCTCTCACAGTATCTCTCCTAGATTATCGCACTAATCTCTCATTAAAGATAATCCAGATTTGGTAATCAAACGAATAATCTGTTTAATGTCAAGCTCAAAACTGAATTCAGTTTCTTTCCACGAGTTTTTCCTCAGCTTAAAGTCAATTTAAAAACTAGGACGGTTATGGGGCGCTGTGTACTTAGCCCCTTTTTAATGGCGCGCTTTCAGGGATTATATACGAGTGCTGTCTACAACATCTGGACAGCCGGCGAGGGGCACCTCAGACAACCTTTTTTAGTTTTTTTTCACCCTAAATACCTAATGCTAATGTCCCTCCACTCTTCACAGTTGTCCCCAGTGCTGCCACCATCGTTATTGTTGTATGTGTGAGCTTCCTGGTGTTTATGATCATCCTGGGAGTGTTCCGTATCCGTGCTGCCCACCAGAGCACAATGAGGGACCAGGAAAATGGCAAAGAGAATGAGATGGACTGGGATGACTCAGCCCTCACCATCACCGTCAACCCAATGGAGGTGAGTTCTTAAAACAGAGCTCGCTCAGCGCTCTTAGAGCACTCATACATAGCTAATGCAGCAGAGGGCTGAGGAACCCATCAAAAACTCATTGCACTGTTGTAAAAATATACTGTTATAACCATCCCTCCTCCTCCTCCTCCTCCTCCTCCTCCTCCTCCTCCTCCTCCTCCTCCTCCTCCTCCTCCTGTACATTTGTCCACTAATATGGATTTTCTATTTACTGAACTATTTGCAGTATGGTTACTGAAAGAAGTATTAAACCAGACCATTTCATAGATATTAAACATCAATATAGAGGCAAGGGATGAAATAAAGCATCTGTTTTTCCGCAAACATGCCTTATATATTTATTTGTGTGTGTATATATATATATATATATATACACACAATATATACAGGTCCTTCTAAAAAAATTAGCATATTGTGATAAAGTTCATTATTTTCCATAATGTAATGATAAAAATTAAACTTTCATATATTTTAGATTCATTGCACACCAACTGAAATATTTCAGGTCTTTTATTGTTTTAATAGTGATGATTTTGGCATACAGCTCATGAAAACCCAAAATTCCTGTCTCAAAAAATTAGCATATTTCATCCGACCAATAAAATAAGTGTTTTTAATACAACAAAAAAAAGTCAACCTTCAAATAATTATGTTCAGTTATGCACTCAATAGTCAATACTTGGTCGGGAATCCTTTTGCAGAAATGACTGCTTCAATGCGGCGTGGCATGGAGGCAATCAGCCTGTGGCACTGCTGAGGTGTTATGGAGGCCCAGGATGCTTCGATAGCGGCCTTAAGCTCATCCAGAGTGTTGGGTCTTGCGTCTCTCAACTTTCTCTTCACAATATCCCACAGATTCTCTATGGAGTTCAGGTCAGGAGAGTTGGCAGGCCAATTGAGCACAGTAATACCATGGTCAGTAAACCATTTACCAGTGGTTTTGGCACTGTGAGCAGGTGCCAGGTCGTGCTGAAAAATGAAATCTTCATCTCCATAAAGCTTTTCAGCAGATGGAAGCATAAAGTGCTCCAAAATCTCCTGATAGCTAGCTGCATTGACCCTGCCCTTGATAAAACACAGTGCACCAACACCAGCAGCTGACATGGCACCCCAGACCATCACTGACTGTGGGTACTTGACACTGGACTTCAGGCATTTTGGCATTTCCTTCTCCCCAGTCTTCCTCCAGACTCTGGCACCTTGATTTCCGAATGACATGCAAAACTGAGCAACAGTCCAGTGCTGCTTCTCTGTAGCCCAGCTTCTGCCGCTGTTTCTGGTTCAAAAGTGGCTTGACCTGGGGAATGCGGCACCTGTAGCCCATTTCCTGCACACGCCTGTGCACGGTGGCTCTGGATGTTTCTACTCCAGACTCAGTCCAATGCTTCCGCAGGTCCCCCAAGGTCTGGAATCGGTCCTTCTCCACAATCTTCCTCAGGGTCCGGTCACCTCTTCTCGTTGTGCAGCGTTTTTTGCCACACTTTTTCCTTCCCACAGACTTCCCACTGAGGTGCCTTGATACAGCACTCTGGGAACAGCCTATTTGTTCAGAAATTTCTTTCTGTCTTACCCTCTTGCTTGAGGGTGTCAATGATGGCCTTCTGGACAGCAGTCAGGTCGGCAGTCTTACCCATGATTGCGGTTTTGAGTAATGAAACAGGCTGGGAGTTTTTGAAAGCTTCAGGAATCTTTTGCAGGTGTTTAGAGTTAATTAGTTGATTCAGATGATTAGGTTATAAGCTCGAAAAGAGACCCTTTTCATGATATGCTAATTTTTGAGACAAGAATTTGGGGTTTTCATGAGCTGTATGCCAAAATCATCAGTATTAAAACAATAAAAGACCTGAAATATTTCAGTTGGTGTGCAATGAATCTAAAATATATGAAAGTTTAATTTTTATCATTACATTATGGAAAATAATTAACTTTATCACAATATGCTAATTTTTTGAGAAGGACCTGTATATACACACACACACACAAATATATAAATAGAATTACTTGACACATGCAGTTCAGGAATGCAGCGTGTGCTAGATCTACTTAATTTGCATTCACATAATTTATATTTTAAAATGATATTATTTCACTCACTAAAAAGGATTAGATATTTCATCTGTTTATCTGCATGTCATGTGACCATTAGTCAACATCAGAGAACTGTGAACATGCAAATGTGTTGTTAATTTATTAAAATATGACATTAAAATCTCAGGGGGTACATATTTATGTCTAGGGGGTTCTGATGACAATAAAAGTTTGGCAACCCCTGCTCTAAAAAAGAAAAAGAATTTGATTCCTCATGAATCAATTAATTTGAATAAATCTACACAGATATCTATTATTACAGTTTAAAGAACCTCCGATTGTCTTTTCCTCTTAGACTTACGAGGACCAGCACAGCAGCGAAGAGGAAGGAGATGAGGAAGAGGAAGAGAGCGAGGACGGAGAGGAGGAAGACGACATCACCAGCGCGGAGTCGGACAGCAGTGAAGATGAGGGAGGCGAACAGGAAGACCAGCAGGGTTCGAGCAGACAGCAGCAGCTGGAGTGGGACGACTCGACCCTCAACTACTGATCCTCCCAAACACACAGTACACACTACTTTAAGATCACACACACTCACACACAATGACAAATCCACCCCATGCACAGTCACATCCCTCTGCCAATAGGGATGCCCATGTTCCCCTTACCTAAGGAGCCATGCGTAAAAACGCTGAAAACTAAACGATTATACGATATATGTACAATATAGATGCAAATATATCCGGTGTCTGTCGTGACAGGTGTTGCAGTCCGCTTCATTTCCACCTACCGACATCTTATCGTGGTGTTATTCAGTGTAGTATAGTATCACAGGTATCTCAACACAAGTTCCTAATTTATTGAATCTTTTTCTGTCCTTTCCGAGGGAAATCCCGGCATACATTTGCATTGTGTTCGGACACATCCCTGCACTTTTACTTTCAAGTTGAGCTCCGAGAATGATTTAATGTATATTCCTTGCACCTGACGTTTTAGGGGGTATTTGCTCGGGAAATTTAGAGGAAAAACTCTTTGATGCTTTCCGATCACTTTTTTTTGTTTTTTTTCCTCTTTATATTGCATGGCAAGATTTGCAATCATTGGTATGAAAGAATACAACTGCTTTTTGATATTTTGTAAATAAGATGAAACCATGTAATTAGTCAATGTGTTAGTGAAAGCCTAACCAACGGTCAGACACAGTACCTGCTGTAGAATATTTGTCAGATGCTCTTAGCATGTTTCAGAAACTTTTGCTAAATCTCATGCTCGTACAAAAGACGTCCGCTTCATAGAGAGAAACCCATGACAGAGGCCGAGGTTTCTGTGGCAAAGTGTCATTCATTTTGTCTTTTCTCTTGGAGGTGGGTGTGCATCTTTTTGTTTCGTTCCGTTTCGTTTTGTACTGTAGGTTGGGCGTGGAGTTGGTTCAGTGCTTCGGCTTTACATATGCTAATTCTAGCTGGGCTTGCAATGGTACAAATGCTACGCCAAGGCTTCAATGTTTTTAAATCAGTGATGTTTTGCGGACTAATAATCACATTCAGGTGATACAGTTGTTTTTTCCGCGTGGTACTGTATGTTGTACAGTTTAGGCACACTGCAGTTATTTAAGCCATTCTTAAGTGATAGTGCTTGTATTTTCTGTAATAAATAGAGACCAATTGGAATCACAGTATGCACTCTAATGACCCAGTCTGAATAACATTTATGAGTGAAATGACATGGAAAATGGGTGCGCTGGTGATTATCGACAATGTGAGCATTGCAACGTCTATTGCGTACTGTTTTAACAGACCTCTGTTGCTAAAACACTGGCGTAAGATTTTTTTTGTTTTGTTTTTTGTGCAAAATCGGGGTTAGCCTACAATATTCTTGTCATTTTGAGGCCCCTAAAAGCATTAAAAGGGCTAATTTGCCTATCACAACGCATTGAAAGAAATGAATTTCAACTAAAAAGCGTAAAATATTTTTGCAGTATGGTCGGTAGATTTTATTGTACATGGAATGGAACTGTACTGTAGAGTTGTGTAAAGATATTTGTTTACATTTGGTAAACTTTTATTCCTTTTTGGTGACGCTATCAATCTACTCCAGATTTGCAGGTCATTTCTCCTCGTAGTTGCTCTCAGATCCATGTCATAGTTTCGGTTTCTTACTTTTCTTAATGTGATTGGACATTTCGGGATGCACCTTCGAAAATTGTCAGTTATTGGGGGAAATAATATTCTGTTCCCGTTGGGCTTGAAAAAGAATGTTAATTATTTAGGAGATTGTATATTGTTTAGTAAAGACGGACGTGAAGCTTTAGGGTACTTCATTCAGACCTCCTTTTCTTTCGTTTACATGCATGACTATTCTCAGTTTAAGGCCTAAGCTACAAGGCTTTGTTGTGATTGGTGGTATGAATATAATTTTATGTTATGTCAGAAAAGGTACAAATGCGGGAAGTTGTCAAGAAGGTCTATTTTTGTGACCCATGAAAGGGCGATGGGAGATTTTTTTTTTTTTTTTTTTTAGGTTTTAGTTTTTGTTAAATGTTTTGGTCATCAGGTCCCCCTCAAAATTGACAGGACCTTTAAAGAGAGGTCCAGGTTTCAGCTGGTGGAGTTGGGAGTGCCTTTTGCCTATCACAGCGCATTAATAACACAACTAACCAAACACTCATCCATGCCATTTTAGTTGTTGCAATTTTCTCATTTTATAATTATTTAATATTAGATTTCATACAGGTATGGGGAAGTGATTTTAACTTGGTTTTATTTCATTTTCTGTTATGATAGGGATCAACAGCTGTTTTATCAAGAGTGGGCGTTTTAATTGTCCAGCATAGATGTCTTGTGTTCATGTTGATGTGTAGAGAAAATAGGTCCATACTGTATCATCAATGAATATTGTACTAAATAATGTTTGAGGAACTTCCACTTCGAAAAGATGTACATTATTATAGGCAGCATATGTGGGTATAAGTTTAACAATATGTGTATAGTGAAAGGTGATCTTGAAGTGTATCTCCTGATGAGGGCAGCATGAAATTCACAAGAATCCGATACATAATGATTTCTCACACAAATGTAATAGTCTCTCACAGTGTATTCTCAACATACAATCATTTTGAAAATGTTCGATCGATGTAGACCATTCCATGAGACCAAATTTAGTATAATCAATGTTTGTACTGAAAATCGCACAATTGTTTGTATCTTCCCTCCTTTCCCCTGATGCAAATATTCATCCGCAGTTTCTCAAGGGAAAATCATGTGAAATGTATTTCAAACGATGTGATTTTGTCATGTGGTTTTGACGATGTTAAGACACTGGCGACAGAAACTTTCCATAATCAATAACCGACTCTGTGCTGAGTGTGAATGGCTGCAGATGGTGAGTATGTAACAGAGCATTGTCTTTGCATGTATAACACAGATATAAACATTTCCTGTAACTGGCACATGATACTGGTGTAGAGGGGTCAGGAGACTGGTAATACTACTGAAACAAAGATTATCTGTCACAGATTTGCAGCCTTCAGTGGTCGTTGTTCACATTTTGAATTACTTTTATTTTTTTGCTCTAGAAATAAAAATTGGGGATGTTGTAGAACTGTTGGATGCTGCCTTCCAGCTCATTCACTTTTCTATTATTCAGAGGAATAATTATAGTGAAGTTGATGCTTGCTCATGAACAAAATAAAGGATGAGATGGGAATAAAGTCGTGTTGGAGTTCAGATTATTTCATTTGATAATTATATGCTACACACAATTTCTGTCTATGCCCACTTTTACCTTAGCACAATAATAAATCATATAAATATACAATTTAAGTTGATAACATAATCTTTATATATTATTTACATAGTATAGCATTCAGTAACCTTTAGTCATCCGAGTTTAAAAGCAGCATTACAAATACATCATATTAACCCTCAACCATCTTCATACTTTAAAGTTTTAAGAAAATATAAATAAACATGTTTCCTTACCCAAAGGGTGTTTAATCATTCACCATGATGTTTCCTCAGGCATTTCATCTTTCAAGGTGAAGGTGAATTACAGACCACAGTAATGCTGCCACCTAGTGCTTGAAAACGGAAAAATATTCATATCTACTACCATTTATAAAACTTTTCAATGCTGCCTGAAGGTCGAGAGCAGAAGGCCCAGTCCCAAATAGCACACTTCATATGCACTTACAGTCTTTTGGACATACAATGGCCGTGGCTGTGAAGTCCACGAGACCATAGGGCAGGGTTCCTCAAATCCGGTCCTGGAGGCCCACTGCCCTGCAGAGTTTAGTTCCAACCCTAATCAAACACACCTGAACAAGCTAGATAAGGGTTGCATCCAAAATCGCATACTTCCCTACTATATAGTAGGCAAAACAGTATGAGACAAAAGAAATATGTCTGAATTCACAGTACTCATAAAAGAGTAGGCAAAAAGGACCCAATGACCTTCTACTTCCGGCGAAATTCTAAAGTGAGCATACGATGGACACTTTACTATCCCGGAACCTTGCCATAGGGTGTCCCATTTGTCATTATAGGTTTCAGAAGGGTGCTCATAAGCTACACACCCTTGATGACACTTTTGCCGAACCCAAACTGAAGCGAGCTCCGTCCGCAGCAGACTTTCCGACAATCAAAGCGACATTATGTCACGAAACTGCGGCCTCGTAGGAAGATCTCAAGTGTTTAGGGTGCCCATTTAGGACAGCTAAATAGTAAAATTAAAAGTTTGACAGTCTGTGTTTTTATTTGATGTTAAATGGGCAGTGTGGAATTTTATATAAAGTCTATAAATATTAAGGCTACATATTAAATGATTTTCCAAAGATCGCAATCCATTCAGTAATGGAATTCAAAGCCGTTTTTTGGCTCCTTTTTCCAACCCACTACAATATGCAATGTAATAAAATAAGACAGTAAGACACTTATTGCAAATACAGAAAAAGGGAAAACACTGACAACTTTTCAGATGTTGATCGCCAAATATATTCAAAATACAAAATATTTACAAATATCACACTGGTTAAAAAAGTAAAGACAAACTAAAATTAAAATGCATAGTAATTACAGTGTTACTATCAAATACTAGTACCAAAAGGCTTATTGGCAGACAACTTGATAATAAGGTTAATAAATTACATTACAGAAGGATAAAAATGAATCAAGACCATTTTGAATAAAGGCAAACTTACCTCTCTGTATTCAGAAAATAAGAGCTATTCTAAAATAAAATGCGCTTTCATGTTTAAATGTTTGAGACATTTCACTGAAAATGTAAACACTTTTGTCACTGTACCCTAAATAATAATGTACGATCAAACATAAAATGTATACGGTGTATACAATACAAATAACTTTCGTGATGACTCCCAACATAAATACTTTAGGTTGAGTGGCCAGATGATGTCATGTCACAAATTCTGTTCCTAAGTGTAGAAATTGCAACCACTGTTAAAAACAAATAAAAACACACAAAAACTGTAAAACTCACAGACAGCATTAGGCCACGCTCACGAAAAAAAATTAAATCCTAGTAAACCAGACTTATGTATGGGTCTTCCCAACTCCAGAACTGGCCAATGCCATTATCTTATCTTCGGATCCTGGAAAGGAAAGATACATTTGATTGTTAAAAAAGGTCATTCTTAAGCATAAGTTGCTTTAATAGTAATAGTTGGTTGATTCTCATCTTACCCAGGCTCGCAGTCACCTTCTCAAAGTGGCTCAGAGTGGCACTAGCATTTGCAGCAAGAAATGCTTCATCCTCTGTTGTGAGCTGCACATTCAAACAAGTTACAGGTATAAGAAACGCTTTAACACGTGAGTCTTGAAATAGATGCATGTCTGCAGGAAAGCATTTGTGTGTCAATAATAACTCTCTCACCTTCTCGCCAAGTTTTCTCAGAGCAGTGAGGATCTCGACTTTCTGCTGAGTGTACACATCTCGAGGGAGCTTTCCAACCATCACATCACGGTCCATCTGAATTCATACAGTCATATCAACATATTAACACAAGTCTTTGTATAGGTATTTATATATTTGAAAATGTCAGTATTAAAAATGTTAATCACCTCAGCCAGTCTCGTTCTCAGTTGCCCTGGCTGCTTTTTAGCAAACAGCCGAATAACTTCAGGTGTCTTGAATGCCTGACTGATGGCAGCTTGGATCGCCTGATAAATATTTGCAGTCATAAATGATCTCAGCATGCATAATTATACTAGTAGTCAGTCTAGATGTCTTTTCACAGTAATAAAACCGGTAAAATATTCATACCTACAATTTATAAATCTTTTCAATACTGCCTAATGGTTCAGAACAGTTTAATATATTAACATGTACAGTATGTTAATACAATTAAATCTAATTTCTTACCAGCTGCATTCCCCCCAATTCATCAACTAGTGTCATATTCCCAGACATCAACTTCTTCAATGACTCATTGAACTCGCTCAACTGTTCTAGTGTCTCTTTTTTGGTTTCTTCGTATTCCTCTTCTTCAAGCTCTTCTCTGCAATAAAAAAAATGCTTTTATTCTGTGCATGAAGCTGAATGTGCTATAGAGAACTGATGGGATGTCATTACCTGCACTCCTCTAAGTCTTGGAGCTGTTGCATTAACCGGTCCAACTGTTCTTCCATGTTTTGTCTCAGTTTGGTTGTTTCTGATTTCCCCCGAGAAGCCATTCTTTATCTTTTTTAATAAATAAGTTATAACAGGCAAATATCAAATTTTCAGCACCATCTATTAATAAAGAACAAGACATGTCCTTCTGTTACTACATATGATAATGTTAACGTTACACCTGTTATGATCTGCTATCAAAATAGTTCTGATCAGTATTAGTATTGGCTGTATCAAGGTAATATGGTTATTTAAGCTTGGTTTACCATCTTGACAGGTCTAGTATCCCATTCATGAAATATATCACATTATTTTGTCACCCTGCTTTATTCTCTCTCTCTCTGCGCAGTTAGCTAAGCTAGCACTTAAAATATAAACAAAAACATTTCGAACTGTGAGTCCTAAACGGCGTGGTTTTACATTAATAAAGTAGTCATTCTCACCCGTACTTTTTTCTCCAATAAAGGTACTACTGATAAAGACAAAATTACGTTTAAGTTCCTAAATCCAGTTCAGTTGCTAAGGTGTGGTTTGCTAGCACTATTATCTTCAATAGGAAAACCAATGGTTTTTCTGCGTAAACTCTGCGCAGAGTTGATTATCACGAACACACTACTGACTCATGGGAATTGCGCATGTCTGTCTTCCACCCAGACTGTTAAAAACAAAAGGTCTACAAGCGAATTGATCATTTGTCCCACACTGCTGTTTCAGTTGTCAAAACAATGGGAATGATCGACTATTTTTAAGAACGTTCTGTTTGTCGGTCTTGCTGTTTGTCTAGAGCTGTAACTGTCGGTTAAATAAAGTCGGCGAAGTTGTTTTACTGGAGCACAACCACTGCACTCAGCTAAATAGGAAGCACGAGACTAGTGTGTTGAATTTGTAAGAAGTAAGTTAACGCTAAACATAATATGGTGGCATGTTATTACGCATATTTGTGGAATGGTGGTTTATTGTATAGAGTCTAGACTATCATTCTTAAATCCTAAGGCGAGGGTCCTTTTTTAATGTTTCCTCTTTCCTTGCTCCCTGGTGCAGAAATTACTATAGCTATAATGCTACCTCTTACTACCTACACTTTTGAAACAGGAAATTTGGTTGTGATTTACCTTTAGAGAAATATTTGGTTGTTTTGTTGTCCTGCAGTCAGAATTATTTTTTCCATTATTATTGAAATATTCTAATGAATAATTGTAATCAATTATATATATAAATTATATTAATATATAATTAAGATTATATATACAAAATTATATATTAATGAATATAATTTTGTGTAAATGATCAATTAATCTGATTTCAGAGTATATTTCTATCTACAGTGGGTTTCTTTTTCAGCAGACAGCATCTTCCATATTATCAATGGCATCACAAGAGAAAACCAAACTGGTGCTGCTGGCATGCGGGTCCTTCAACCCCATCACAAACATGCACCTGCGTATGTTCGAACTGGCTCGGGATCACCTGGAAGACACTGGTAAATTTTAAATAAAAAAATGTATTAATGTGAATATATATTATTTTAAAATTCACCTATTTTTGTTGTCACTCATCACATTTTTTGTGATTAACGTTATACATAATTAGCATACATCTTATTATTTTTGTATTTCTTTGTTGACTCAGGAAGATACAGAGTGGTGAAAGGCATAATCTCTCCAGTTGGAGATAGCTATAAAAAGAAAGGTTTGATTGGAGCCTGTCATCGGTTAGAGATGGCTAGACTGGCCACGGAGAACTCTGATTGGATCACAGTGAACGACTGGGAGAGTCAGCAGTCGGAGTGGGTGGAGACAGCCAAAGTAGTTCGGTGGGAACATCTTAAGATCATGTGCTTTTAGAGAACATTTCATTTTGGTTGAAGTAAAAGATAAATCTGTCACACCCTTTCTGTTTTGCACCTACTGTTGTGCTTTCTACCTTTGCATGAGTTCCATGTCACATCTGATATCTGATATCACATCTCATCTTGTGTGGTTGGACGTCATATTTGACGTGCTGCTACGTCAAAATGATCAACGTTTTATGCAGTCTATTGACATTAAATCAGATCATTCTGATCTTTTTTAGGCACCATCATGCAGAACTAATTTCCAGCGAGGACAGCAACAATGATGACGTGGACACAGTAAGGTGTGGGAAGAGGAGAAAGCTGGAGCAAAATAAAAGCATCTGTCAGAGTTCTTATATTAACACAAATGCAGGTATGGAAAATAATCCACAGCAATCTTTCAAAGGATAAATGTTCCTACTGCTCAGTGCACTTAAAAGGGTGTGTACCTTAGAATGTCACCCTGTCACTATACCTGACTACAGGCAATGCATTTAATTGCTGATGTACCCTCAGGACAGTAGAGAAACAGGGTACTGCGAGTTATATAATAGTGTTTACTCTATTCATCACAATCTGCATCTCTCAGCACTGTCCCAAAGCATTCCTCTCCAAGTGGAACACTTTGAACAAATGTGAAGGTGTAATAAATGAGAATTGAAGTAACTTGTGAAGAGAAACAGGTCAAATGCTTGTTGAGAGCAGAGCAGTGTTTCCCTCTAGATTTTAGTTTTGTAGTGGGCACCAAATTTTTTGCAAAAGCAACATGCGCCGAACATCTTTCCAAACTTTGTTTACAAACCTGTTACCCAACAAAAGAGAACATTTGTTTTTACTCCAAACTTTAGTAACTGAAATAACTTCCTTTTGTGATCTGACATGGCTTCATAAAATATATTATTTTTTAATATTTTATATAGTGAAAAAAGGCAATGTCAATTAGCATTGCATTTAAATATACTTTATTATTATGAAAATAACCCAGGTGGCGTGAAGAACACAGATAAACCATATATTGTCGCAGTCGTATGTTTATTGTCTTTATGTTTCATCAGTCAATACATCTTTATCTGCATTTTTTATTCTGCTGCAGCGATATCTGGATGGCTGTGTCTGAAATCGCATACTCTCTTGAGTAGGTACTTATTTTGAATAAGTAATTACGTCACGGCCACTAAAAAAGTATGTTCTATATAGTACAAGTTTTTGTAGTATGAATGTAATCCAGGCGTACTATATTCGCCATGTTGTCATTATCATGTGACCTAGCAGCGTCAGTTATCTTCGCTTCATTGGCATTTATAAATCTTCTCCCGTCCCGTGGCCTCATGGGATTGTAAAGTGTCCATCATTTGCACACTTCAGAATGTCGCCGGAAGTAGTAGGTCATCGGGGTACTTTTGTCTACTCTTTTATGAGCACTGTGAATTCGGACATACTTCTTTTGACACATACTGTTTTTCGCCTACTATATAGTAGGGAAGTGTGCGATTTTATGACTTTGTCCATTTAAGGGATTTCCTGAAACATCATAAGTTTTATGACTTTATGGGTCTCACTTCTGGGCTTTCTGCGTGAGGGCGCCCTCTGGCTACGAGTATGAATGAAACAGACTTTACATCACAAGTGTGTAGTGTACTCAATAATGCTCACAACACCCTATTTAGGGCAAAAATAGGAAAAATAAAACTCTAGAGAAAAAGTAAATGTATGCAAATCCATAAGGTTTCTCTTTCTTTCTCTTTTTTGATAAAAAAATACAGTAAAATTGTATTATTACAATTTAATTTCATTTTAATTGTTTGTTTTATTTTAATATGGCAAATCTGAATGTTCAGCTTAATTATTATCATTAAAAATATTTTTGTGGAAACCATGGCACATTTTTTCCAGAATTCTTTAATGAATAGAAAGTCCAAAAGTAGAGCATTTATTTGAAATAGAAATCTTCTTTTGTATCGTTATAAATGTCTTTACTGTCACTTTTTATTGAGTTGATGAATCCTTGCTGAATAAAAGTCTCTATGTCTTCATGTTTAATATTTAGTTGCAGAACAGCCTGACCATACCATAATTAACTTATAGCATTGGCTTGCCCATATGGCTTTGGAAAGGAGCACATATTTCAAATGAATCATGACTTTTAAGATCTGTTATAATTACAGCTGTCAAAATCACTAATGATGTGTATTATTCTCATAAATGTATATTTTAGACACCCCTCATCTGAAGCTGCTATGTGGTGCTGATGTGCTGGAGTCATTTGGTGTCCCCAACCTTTGGAAGCCAGAGGACATTGAGGAGATTGTGGGAAAGTACGGTGTGGTGTGCATCACAAGATGTGGCAATGACGCTGAGAAGTTTATCAATCAGTCTGATGTGCTGTACGAACACCGAAAGAACATCCATGTTGTCCGAGAATGGGTGACCAACGAGATCTCAGCTACCCATGTGCGCCGTGCCCTGCGCAGAGGACAGAGCGTGCGCTACTTGCTGCCCGACCCTGTGGTGCGCTATATTCAGGATCACAGTCTGTATAGCGCTGAGAGTGAGCAGAAGAATACTGATGTCATCCTCGCCCCTCTTCAGAGATACACCAGCACTAACTAGACTGATGTTCTGCTGCTTTTGAGCTAGACTCTTGTTCTGTTTGGGGTCTTTGATCGCGTGATCGACACTTGATTTATAGTGCTTTTTGCTTTCTTGAACACATTTGGCTAATGAGCAAATTGCAGTAAATTATTATGGTCAATAATGAATGATGCATTTTGTGAAATATTATTTGATTTGAATATGTTTTGATTTTTTAAATAAAGAGATTTTGTTTTTTTCAATTTTAGAACAGGTGAGAACATTTGCCTAAGCATTTAAACATCAGACTTTTTTTTTTTTAAATCAAAGTATTCAGTGTTGAGATCTTGACATGTAGAGTACAACAATTTGACAGTGAAGTGCTCTTGCATGTTTTTTGGGGATTTTTTTGTAGTTGCAGAACAAGTATGATCTTAATCTGCAGACCATCAGTGCTAATATATGAAAATCCTATCTTATACCAAACATATACTGCAGAAATGTGGGAAGTCCCTGCCAGGAATAACGTGACTACTACAGCAATTCCTTTTAGTTGATTTTCGGCCATGTATAGTGAAGTTGTTTGTTTTCTGTTAAGAATAAGATCATATCCGCATCTACATTCACCCTCGGACACTTGTCTTGTCCTCGTGACCCGCTAAGATTTAGAAATAGTAAACTTTAAAAAGACTTGAGTTTCCCTGGTTCTCTCACTGATTGTGTCTGTCACTTTTATTGATTAGGTACATTTGCATATAATCAAAACATCTTAGCATATCATGCAACATTCCCTTTCAAGTCACATTTGATACCTTGTAGTTTTGTTTATTGTGATCAGATTTGTTCAATCAATCGTGGTTTTAAAATGAGGTCTGATTGTGTAACAATAAATAATCGGTTACTTTTTAAGTGCATTTATTTCATCCACATAATGCCGCTTGATTCAATTTTAATTAACACATATTCATCACATGCTCAATAGTAGAAGTTTCTGTCTCTATGGCCTATTTATCGTCTTCCTTTAAAAAACTCACAGTAACTTGACGTGCGTAAGTGATGTTTTGTTTTGTGGTGGTCATGTGATTATGATGTCGTATTTTTTGACAGAAATGAAAAAAAAAAAAAAAACTGCTAAGAATTTTTTCCAAAAAAAAAAAAATTCCACAAGATACAAGGAAGACAATGCGAGTGAACTTGACGAAAGTAAAGTTGATTGCATTGTGAACATTAATATTTTTAAAGTTAAAAAATAAAACATTTTTATAGCCTAACTAAGCGTCTGAACAGGTATTTTTGTGATCAAGTCTTTTTTGGGCAAACTATTAGCACACAAACACCGGCCAGACACGTTTTTCTTTATGTAAGGCATGATGAGGTACAGCCTGAACTACTGTGAAGAAACAAAGACATGTAAATCAGAAAGAAGGACCGCCCACTCAGCTCACAACACATAAAAGGCCATGGCTCTGATAAAAGGTATTCTACTGGGATAGTTTGCAGACGGTTAACAAAATGCCTGTAAGCCTCTGTGGTACATGGGACATGGTCAGCAATGTCAACTTTGAGGGATTCATGATTGCTTTAGGTAAGATTGCTCTTATGTCTGTTCCTTAAATTGACATAGCTAGTGTAATATTTTCACAACTATTATATTATATTATATTATATTATATTATATTATATTATATTATATTATATTATATTATATTATATTATATTATATTATATTATTATATTATATTATATTATATTATATTATATTATATTATATTATATACAATGTGCAAAGCATTCCCATTTGTTGGCTATTTAATGTATGTCAGGAGTAATAGATCCTAAACTTTGTCATCTCACAGGGATCGGCATGTACACCCGTAAGATCGCCCTTAAGCTAAAACTTCGCAAAGTAATCGAGCAGGTGGGGGATCGATATGTTGTGAAGACTATCAGCACTTTCAGAAACTACACTTTCTCCTTCAGAGTCAATGAGGAGTTTCACGAGTTCACCAAGGGAATGGATGACAGACACTGCAAGGTATTACAAAGATTTATTATTTTAAAACAAATATCTATCTATCTATCTATCTATCTATCTATCTATCTATCTATCTATCTATCTATCTATCTATCTATCTATCTATCTATCTATCTATCTATCTATCTATCTATCTATCTATCTATCTATCTATCTATCTATCTATCTATCTATCTATCTATCTATCGATCTATCGATCTATCTATCTATTTAGATTATCTATCTATCTATCTATCTATCTATCTATCTATCTATCTATCTATCTATCTATCTATCTATCTATCTATCATCATCATCACACTTTATTTTAAGGTGTCCTTGTTACAGTGTAATTACACAAATAAGTACATTAATTAACATAGGCCTACTTTGGGTTATGTTTAGGATTAGGGTTTGGTTTAGGGATAGTTGCTTGGAATTATGCATTATTTTTTTTTATTTTTTTTTTTACTAGTAAGTAGCCTAGTAGATTATTTATTGTCTTTATTTGTATGACATTTCATTGTAGAAGAAATGTTACATTCTTACAGCACCTGAACACCAACATCCCACTTTCATCATTATTTTTAGTCAGTTTGAACACAAATATTTGCTCAGCACACAATATGGGGGAAACACTTAATGCACTGTTTGAAAATTAAACATATCTATTTGTCTAGTCTCTGGTGGCCTGGGAGGGGAACAAGTTGGTGTGCATTCAAAAGGGTGAGAAGAAGAACAGAGGTTGGAGACACTGGATCGAGGATGACAAACTCCATTTGGTAAGTGTGAAATTAAGCATCTTACACTATACACTTCTGCAATAAACATTTATGAGCTGATTTCATTCATTAACCCACTAGAGTAATAATCAGACCTATCAACCTTTTACAGGAGTTGCACTGTGAAGATCAAATCTGCAAGCAAGTTTTCAAACGGGTTATCTGAGGTCCTGCGGTGACGTTTACTACTTGAAAAGGCGCAATGCTGTAAACAAAGTTGTTCACACTTCTAAGTCAGAGGATTATGAGGCGAGAACAAGAACCAAGCGTTTCAACTTGTGCCTCAAAACCTGACTAATCAATTACAAGGAGCGAGAGGCTTGCAGACTGAGGCAGGATGTCTAGGAGCATGATTTATAGTGCCACTAGAGGGCGCAATAAGACCACGAACAGACCGAACTCGGGACAACAGCAGTTTAGGCACTGGAGACACTCGCTGCATGTTGTCAATAGTTGTGCCACCATTGCCTAATCATGTTTACATGTAATACAAGAGACACATTCACTCACATTTAGTAATGTGTAATGTAGGCTACTTCTGTTTTTCTCGCAAGCCAGAATCATTCTTTCACAAGAATATGACTAATCAAGGGCCATTCATTTTGAATACATTTTTAAAAACGTTTTGTAAAACGGATTTTTTTTCTTAAAATAAAAGCTTATTAAGCTTTTTTTTTGTTTATGTATATTTTATGATAAATATACACACTTTTGTTAATTCAATTTCTTAAATGTAACAGCTTGTTCAGTTCTGTTACTTGAAAGTCACTTATTGTGCAATAAAATTTGAAACAAGTTATAACTTTGTGTGTTATTTTCCACTATAGGTTGTAATGTCTCTATCATGAAAAATTGCAATCAAAAACAACAAATTATAATAATAATCATCAATTCAATCAACGGAAAATATTATCATTCAGTAATACTTTAAACAGATTATAATAGACACTTTGTGAACACAATGCTGATTTGTAATCTTTCTGGTTTATGGCGTCTCATCTTGGGGATGATCAGTCAACAAACTAATCAGAATGATGGTAAACTTTGTAAGTTTGTAAAGAAACAGATAAATATATGTAGAGAATAATAATCTCGCAAATCCAAATGATGCAATATATTTATTTAGTTATTATTTGTTCAAATGTGAAATTATTGTAATGATTAATAATTTTAAGATATATAATAACTATATGCGTTTCCATCCATTTAACCCAATTAGAATTGGTACTGAAGAAAACAAGTCTCTTGAGATTGGTTTTGAAGAAAACCTTAGCAGTAAAATCAGTTTCCAGAACTGCCGCAGCATGGAATGTGTCGATCTCACGTCACGTGATTCCAGATCCAAAATGGCCGCGTCGGTGTTTTGACGAATAATACTTTTGTGTTTGTTTCATTCTTAAAAGAAACCGAAGATAACGCTTCCCGATCGTAAAATATCAGCCACGCGCGCTTGAATTTTTAATATAAAGATCTGTATAAGACAATCACAGCTTATTGATATTTGTTTTATGGTTCAGACTATGCACTTTTGGTGTTTATAAGGAAGCTAGCTGACTGGCTAGCAACATAATTAAGGTGAACATTAAAAGAAAGGCAATGGAGCAGCTCAGTCCTGAAGAGGTAAGGCTATTTTCACACAGTTTAGTGTAATTCTAGTCGAAACCGCTCATGTGATGTCAGGACTGTTATGTTTTTGTGTTTTATTAAAGGCTTATTGACTTGTCATTGTCACCTTTTTCAATCGCAGTAATGATGGGATAAGCTAACGACACAGGCTAATCAACTGCTCAGTATATCCAGATCAAACGTATTCCGCACAGAAATATGAGGCTAGATGTTAAATCGTAATTTCTAGCCACTTAAGTGCCGATATATACGTGGAATTAAACGAGAATAAGGTTATTTCCAGTCAGCTCGCAAGCTGGTGATAAATGTAATAAACTAGATCTGACACAAGCTTAGACAATCTGTCTTTTTCTTATTATTTTTTCATTTGACATTTAAAATATCATCCTTATCGTTTTTAGTCGCTGGGGAGCTTGTAACCAGTTGACAAGTTAAGATTTCTTTTGTGAAGCTTTTCTTCACTGGGAATCCAAAATGGCTGAAAGACTGTCGTGTGAAGAAATAAAATCATGTTGTACCAGATATTTGATCAATTTAAGTTTTTAAATTTAAAGTCGTGATAAAATATGTAATTATAGAGGTTAACTTTGCCAAAGCTATGCATTTGGTTGAATGGTGTCTGGTTTAGAAACTGAAATCATGCGCAACAAGCTATTGTCAGGCGTCAGGTCGGTATATTTATAATGGGGGAAACTAATGAAGCATACAACCTTTGGTTTAACCTGAAGAAAAACCTAGTATTTTATGATAATTTGGTATATTTTAAGTGCATTTTAACCAATAGAGCTCTTTGTTTCAGGTTTTGGATATTGCTATTTGGCATTGGTTGTTGCTGCTCTATGACACTGGTGTGCATTTCAGTCAGTGCTTTGTGTTTGGTTGTTCTGCTGTAAATTAAGACCAAACTCTGCCCAGCTATGACCTACAAAAACATCTTAAACCACCCTAAGCTGGTTTGCTGGTCTCCCAGTCAGGTCAGACTGGTTTTCATGGGTTTTAGGCACTTTTGAACTGGTCAGGCTGGGAGTAGCTTGGAGTTGGCTTAAATAATAATCATGAAATAGATTAAAAAGATTTATTCTCTAAAATTGTTCTTACATTGTTAAATTCATACTAAATTCATACTAAATTCATCTAAAATAGATGTCAACCATTTACCATTAATGTTCAAAATAAGTTGCTGTATTGATTAATAATAATTGCATTTATTCTGTATTTTAGCTCACATAAATATGAAATAAGATACAATTCAATGTAATTTGCAAAAACATTATGTCTGTGAACTGAATTTAATTAGTAGATGTCAACCACTTACCTTGGAACTTTTTATTTTCAAAATAAGTTGCTGTATTGATTAATAATTGCATTTATTCTGTATTTTAGCTCACATAAATATGAAATGGTATACAATTCAATGTAATTTGCAAAAGCTGTATACGTCTGTGAACTGAGATGCATCATCTTTGGCAATCTTGATCCATTCAGTTATGTATATGTCTTTGCCATTTCACTGACTACTTGATGTAGAAGCCGAGGCCTTTAGTTTGCCTTCTCCAGCTCGTATGACTCACTCCACTGTGTAGTGATGATTCTTCACTGCTGTAAATACTGGCGATGCTTTAGCATTAGCACGTTAAAAAAATACTGCTGTTTGCCTCAAAAGCATGTGTGTAAGAGAAATTCCCTCTTTGCTTTTAAAGATATGCCCTTGTGTTGTTTACCAACTAAAAGCAGTTGAGGTCAGATTTCAAACTTTTGCTCATTATTGATCTGTAATTAGATTCAATTGTAATTTACTCTATCTTGTTTAGATCCGAAGAAGGCGGCTGGCTCGGTTAGCCGGAGGACCCACATCACAGCCCAGCACCCCCCTGAGCACCCCCTTGACATCCCCACAGAGAGAGACTCCTCCAGGACCCTTGCCAGGGCCATCTGGGGCTTCATCGCAGCCTGTCCCACCAGCTCCATCTCACTCTCTCGGCCTAAATGCCCAAATGGTCACCCCTGCCACTTCTCCTATGGGGGCCTCTGGTAAGTGCTATGGTGACTTTATTATTCAAAAAGGACTGAGGATAAAGATCCATCCAAAATAGTAATTCTTTTTAAAGAAATGAAAACTTATTCAGCAAGGTTGCATTAAATATTGATCAAAAGTGACAGTAAAGATTTTTTATAAATGGTGTTCTTTTGAAATTTCTATTCTAGTATTACTGTTTTCACTAAAAATATTAAGCAGCACAACTGTTTTCAACATTGATAATATTAATAGTAAATATTTCTTGAGCCCCAAATCAGCATATTAGAATAATTTCTTAAGAATGTGACACTGAAGACTGGAGTAATGATGCTGAAAATTCAGCTTTGAAATCAGATGAATAAATTGCATTTTAAAATATATTCAAATAGAAAACTGTATTTTCGTTTAAATAAATGCAACCTTGGTGAGCATACAAGACTATAAACCAAAAAGTTTATAGACTTGCTATATTTCCGTTATTTTCATTTAAAAAAAAGGCAAAGCATATTGTTTACTTTCAGATACAGCTTTTCAGTTACGAGGAATTTTCAAGGCATAAATTACGATTTTATGGTGCATCTGACAATAAATGGATCAATAAATGCATCAATAAATGCAATTTTATACAGAATTATTCACAAGACTAGGTTTCAGCTCTGCAGCATCTAATGTCATTCTTAATATTATTAATGCTGAATTTTGGGTGTTTTATAGACACAGTGCTTTTGAGCTGACATATGTGAGTTGTATCTAAAGCCCCTGTGTAGATTAATTGTAATTAAATTTTACTGAGACTGTGATCTTGTCTTAGTGTAAAATGTTGATGCTAAAATGACCAATGTAATAGTAGAGGATCTAAGTGGCCTATTTGTAATCCTATGTGGATGAAGCTTTAATGCTCAAGGTAAATAGCATTAGTTGTTAGTTCACTAGTGATTTAATCAATGCCTTTTTTAAAAGATTTTTTTGATCATTGTTGATAATATCAAGGTAAGTGATTTCTGCCTACTGTGTCTTGCTGTGGAGAAATTGCACAGTCATGGAGCTGTGGGCACAGCCTTGGCCAGGGTTTAACTGAGGGCACATAGACAGGCTGGGCTGATGGTGGCTTTTTGTTCTCATGGTGCCATGATCAATTCGCCTTTGGCTAAGCCCCGCCCCCCTTAGTTACTGTTGCTACGTCCGACAAACAAACTTCATCTGGGCTCTGGTATCAACATGGCTTATGCTGTGACAGCTCTTCCTGCTGAAATTTGATCAAACTTTTATAAAGCAGCAAATAAATTGTCCGATAGAAGTAGGCAAAAGGGGCTGCAATATACGTTCGAAGGCTATATTCACGACATACAGGTGAAACGCAAGGAACAACAAGGCATCCAAATAGAGGCAAAAGCAAAGCATATCGGTCACAGTCAAAAAAATGAACCACCGCATATCCTACTAATCGAGACGGAGGCTGGGACTAACATTATCAATGAGCAACACTGTTCATGCAAAGCTGGGTAGGTCTCTATTCACTTCTATAATCGTTATTACAAAGCAAACGGACTACGCGAGTACAACGTTGTAACGTTATTTATTAGCAGCGTGTTCTAGACGACACTTGTCAGGATTTGACTTCGGTTTTGGAAAGGGAAAAAAACAGACATCCCCCTCCAACCTCTCTGGGGAACGCGTATTTGTGTTACAAATGCCCCAGGCACAACGTTTAACCATATTTTTGATAAAACTACGACGGTAATAGCCTGCCGAGACCAAAAATATGAGACGCCTGTGTTAAAGCCAATGGAGCGCTATAAAAAGTGTCGGACCTCTGTGGGAGCTCGTTCTTGGCTGTGCTGTGATTGGTCAATCTACATTCTAGGGTGTGGCTTAGCCAAAGGCGAATTTGTTTTAACTGTCAGCGTACCATGTTACCAGTGGTTATGTTCCTCTTTAGTTTCATTTTTTACAGAGTAAGGACCCTTGGTCTCAACACGGACCATGTAACCATATAGACATGTAAACGAACCGAAAACAGGACATGATGTCACAAGATGTGACCCTATAAAGGACAGAATGCTCAAGTATACCTGTTTTTTCTCGTCATAGTCATGATGTTTGGTAAAGGCATCAGAACCGCAGCAGATCTTCATTTGTGTGTGACGGAGGGATTTCTGCCGTGGTTTTGACTCCTTTACATATTTTATAAGCTCTTCACAAGTTGTCAGCTCCATCATATGTACGCACATAGGCTACAGGCAGCGAGTGCATTTAGCCCAGCACACATCATTGTTTTGGATGTTCGACAAGTTCCCTTGCAAAATCTTTGTCATAAAAGCTGTTTTTAAAATATCTTTAGGTTTGGTGTTAAAAATGACAGCGTGAATCCTAAGCGAACCAGGACTAAATGTATCATTTTCTTTTTTGGTCCGGACTAAAAGAACCAAGAGAACCAAACTACAAGTGTGAACACACCCTTAGTGTCTACGCTGTAAGCACATACTTCTGTAAATTCAGTCTGGGTTATGTTTCTGTATTTAGACAGAAAACTTCAATGTCACATGCAAATTGAGCTGGATAGGTATTGGATTATGCGTAATTTGTTTCTCATTTTACCATAGATTAATTTTTGTTTGTATCACACTCACACAGCAGATTAAAACGTGTTTGTGTTTTTTCACTGTTCATTGATCTACTGTTCAGTTAAAATGCATTTCAGTTAAAGCCTTTATGTTTCCATGTTTAATTAACATGGAGCCTCGCTGAACAGAAATAGGAAAGGGAATGTGTTTTGTGCTGGTGTGTGTTGTCATTGGAAACAGCTGTCTTGTGTCCACTACCACACATTATTCAGAGTTGCATGAAAAAGCTGTTCTAGCACAAGTCTGCTCTCTGTTGTAGCTTCTTTTTGGAATGTACAGCATAGAGATGTGATCAATCATAAGACAGAAACCAGGTCCATTGCATCTGCTGCTCCTTAATATACTTTAAACATTCTGGTTAGGTTTGTCGTTTACCTCTATCCCCGAATATTAAATGTCTGCAGTTAATTCATACCAAATCGGTTTATGTACAGACTCCATTTTAATTTGTTTTTGGTCATTATTTCTGCCTTTCATTATTTGGTGTTTTGTAAATATTATATTTCTGACCATGTCCAGCATTCAAAATGTAACCAACATTAAAGGAGAACTCCGGCGCAAAATGAACCTTTGGTCTAATTACACATTGTTACCTAGTCAACCGTTATCTGAGATTTGTTTTCATGATTATCGAATGTAAATAGTTTTATCTCTAAAAACAGTTTATAAAGCTAGTATAACGCTAGTATATTGGGCATAGTGTAATGACAAATAAAAATCGCTTGTTAATACCACTAACAAGGCTCAAAATAGCCCCACACTAACACGGTAGCATAATGAGGGTCCCTACCTTCAAACCGAAGCATTGAGAACTTTGTCAGTGTCCAGACAGTTTAATAAGAAGATATTTTAATACATACAGTCAACTTCGCGTATACAGGCATAAGCCATCTTTGAAATACAGTCTTTACCAGTCGATCTACGAACGCCGATCCAAGTCTGCTGTTCGCGCTCACCTTATCACAACTTATAGCTCGTTCACATCTCACCAGCGCACTTGGATCGGCGTTCGTAGATCGACTGGTAAAGACTGTATTTCAAAGATTGCTTCTGCCTGTATACGCGAAGTTGACTGTATGTTTAAAATATCTTCTTATTAAACTGTCTGTACACTTACAAAGTTCTCAATGCTTCGGTTTGAAGGTAGGGACCCTCATTATGCTACCGTGTTAGTGTGGGGCTATTTTCAGCCTTGTTAGTGGTATTAACAAGCGATTTTTATTTGTCATTACACTATGCCCAATATACTAGCGTTATACTAGCTTTATAAACTGTTTTTAGAGATAAAACTATTTACATTCGATAATCATGAAAACAAATCTCAGATAACGGTTGACTAGGTAACAATGTGTAATTAGACCAAAGGTTCATTTTGCGCCGGAGTTCTCCTTTAATGATTCCATTGTAATAATAGCATTTTTAATTGTAACTGTTTTTTTTTTTGTTTTTTTAATACATTTATTCTCATATTAAAATATGACTGATTTCCTGCATTTCTTAATCCATTTTTTCTGACAATGGAAGATATAGTGATTTGTAGAGAGCCATTTTCATTGTATGAAATAGAATATTTGACTGTTCAGGATTATGCTTCTTGGTTGAACTTCAACTATGCGGTTTGTTTTCCAGCCATGCAAGTTTTAGAAAGTTTTTTTGAGCTTGATTGCAGCTTAGCCATTTTTTTTCCATGACACAATCAGCAGGTTTGTACTCAAACACAGTGCTTCCTTTTGTGCTCTCCATCACTATAGGGGTTGCTTACCGCAGCCAGAGCAGCGAAGGCGTCAGCTCTCTCTCCAGCTCTCCATCTAACAGCCTGGAGACACAGTCCCAATCCCTGTCCCGCTCTCAGAGCATGGACATTGACACAGCCTCATGCGAGAAGAGGTGAGAGACAGTCTTGAACCTTTGTCCTCTCTGAACTCCTAATCAAAGATAGAGCATGACGTAAGAGCTCAAACTGAGATTGTACTGGAGATGAAGTATTGTATCTCACTCGCTAAATGACCGAGACCTTTTCAAACTGCAGAATCTCTCTACTGTTGGATTGCAAATGCTCTGTTTCTCTTTTGTACTTCAGCCACATAATCCCTCAAGTGCATATAAAGATGAATACATACAGCTGGAAATTTACCCATTAAGTAAACCCTTTTGATATCATTAGTTGCATAGTTTTTGTGTCTTCCATTTTGTAACATGCAGTGCTTAAGTTATATTGTTTGGCATTTGAGGATTTGAACTGCTACTTGAGCTAGATTTCATCTTTGTGGTCTTCAGCATGTCCCAAGTAGATGTGGACTCAGGAATTGAGAATATGGAGGTGGAAGACAGTGATCGCAGAGAGAAAAGGAACCTGGCTGAAAAGGTAACCAGTAAGCCATTTCTTATCATGTAATGGCCAATAACTGATAAGTGGCAGGTATTAAAATGTTAAACTATTTCGTCTAAATAAATTAATAGTTAAAAACTAAAATCATAATTTTAAATGCCATAAGTGAATTAAGTCATCACAACATTTTAATGTACAGTAGGAAAAATGTATATATTTCTCATTATGGATATTTATCTAATTTTGAGATTTGCTAAAAGTTACATTTAACATTGGTGTTTTTAAAAATGTACTTCAATTCAACGATAGTTGACAGCAAATTGAGAGTAAAATATAATTAAATATCCAATATTGGCTGTTACCATTTAATTAAAAATTTTGTAATATTGTATGACAACTGATATGATACCAATAGTACATGCCTAAAAATGAAAAGATCTAAAGCAGTGGTTGCTTTAGATCTGGACAAACTTTGAAGGGGGCTGCACGATGACTTAAAAGTATTTAAATGAGTAAAAATTTTATTAATTTATTGAAATAATCTAAATTACCCCCCCACACACACACAAAATGAATCATGGTTACTTTAATACACCAGTACTTCAAGTTTCTGGAAATACAGGAAATATTCAAATATTGTGTTGGACAATGCCCCTATTCAAGTCAAAAAGGTTGAGAACCACTGTTCTGATGTGTTTGTAACTAACAAGTTGTGCTGAATTATTACTTGCAGGATTCCTCATCCAATCCTGATGTCTCTGAAGAGCAGGCTTTGCAGCTCATCTGTAAGATCTTGCGTGTTTCCTGGAAGGACCAGGACCGTGATGTCATCTTCCTCCCTTCACTTGCTGCTGAATTCCAGAAGAACCCTATGGATGGTATGAACTGAGAGCGACGGAGGGTGCAAGACAGAGAGTTCTGCTTCTTTTCCCCTAATTGAATTGCATTTTCGTGCTTTCTTCTAGTTTACTCTGACTTCAAAGACCTGATCGGACAGATTTTAATGGAAGCTCTTATGATGTCCACCCGTTCACGTGACTGTAACCCATTCGCCAGCTTGACCGCCACATCTCAGCCAATTACCACTGCCAGATCCCCAGACCGTCACCTGACTCTCATCCCACCCTCCAGCCAGAGCGGCAGTCCCATGATGCCCTGTGCTGGTTCATTTGGTGCCAGCTCTCTTTCCAGGCAAGTGTGATAGCTGGCAACATCTCTTTTATCCACATAATCCACCTACACCCTTTTTTCCTTGATTTCTCTTTAAATTTCCTACTATTTTCTGTGTTTCCTTCTTCATGTTCATCCATGTCTTTGTTGTTTTCAGTCTTTACGGTTGTAGCCCAAACCCACTAGCTCTGAGCTCTGCCAGATTGGGTGCTCCATCTGTCCCACTGGCTTCTGCAGCTGCCCTCCCAGTTTCCCCCAGTCCTCCGGTCTCTCGCCCTCCTGCCAGCCTTCCGTCTCCCTCTCCATCCGTCCCTATGCCCACCTCCCAGAG
The DNA here is from genome assembly GCF_029890125.1 of Rhinichthys klamathensis goyatoka. Lineage (NCBI taxonomy): Eukaryota > Metazoa > Chordata > Actinopteri > Cypriniformes > Leuciscidae > Rhinichthys > Rhinichthys klamathensis. The sequence goes on along the minus strand of NW_026606571.1, from coordinate 2,162,202 downwards.
ATACAGGCCCTACTCCCTTAGCTCATCCATCCCCATAAGCCCAAGCCCCAGATCTACTCCATCTGGAACACTTACGCCCCCTTCAACTTCAGGTATCCCCTCCAGCCCTTCCCCCAGACACCATAACACCCAAAGCTCCATGCCTTTACCCTTCCCCCCTGGCTCCCCCAACATTGTGGCCAGACGGACTGCACTTGCCGCCCGGATGCCCTCTAGGTACCTTTTACACCCTGTTAGATGTGAAGTTACATTGACTTTATAGTCTTTGTTTTGATTTAGCCTATTAGTCTGCTTTTTCACACACCAGGTAACCAAAGCACTAATAAGCTGATAATTATTTTCATTTATGGGCGATAACCAATAAGTGGCAGATATTAAAATGTTATACTACTTTGCTAAAATAAACTAATAATAAAAACTAAAATAAAATCATCATTTTAAATGCCATAAGTGAATTAAGGCATCACAACATTTTTTTTTATACAATATGAGAAATCAATATTCATTTTAAGATTTGCTAAAAATTACTTTTAACAGTGTAATTGAATATAGGTGTTTTTTAAAATGTACTTGTATAACAGGTAATCTATGTGTAAGAAAATGAGAAAATGAGCATGCACAATTAAATATCTAATATCGGCTGATAGCAATAAATGAAACATTCTGGAACCGTTATATGAGAAGTTGCATCTGTTTGCTTTTTCACACACAAGGTAACCAAAGGACCAATAAGTCGATAACTATTTTCATGTTATGAGCAATAACAGATAAATGGCAGATATTAAAATGTTTGTCAAAATAAATTAATAGTAAAAAACGAAGAAAAAAAAAATCATTGTTTTAATTGCCACAAGCGAATTAAGGCATCACATTTGAATGTGCAATATGAAAATCGAGATTTGATGACTTGCTAAAAATGACATTTAACAGTTTTATTAAATTACAGGCATTTCATAAAATGTACTTTATAACTTGTTTAACAGGTAATCTACATGTAAAAGTAGAGAAACGAGCATGTAAATGCCCACGTTATTATGACACCCTATTAGATGTGAAGTTACTTCGACTTTGTGTTTTCATTCAGTCTATCTGTCTGCTTTCATTCAAACTCTGTGGCCGCACCAGCCCTTTCTCCCTCCTCTTCTTCGCCCTGTCCGACTTGCCTCAGGACAGCAGTGATGAAGAGCTGGAGGAAGAGGAAGAGGAGGATTTTTCAGGGGTTCAGTTTGGGTCCAGGTATCAGTGCCAAAGTGTGTTGCATGCTTCAGCGTGCTGCCTGGCCACTAACAACAGCCCGCTGTGCCCAATGTTGGCACTGCAAGGGCAAAAAGAGAGACACACCAAATAGTGGAGTTGAAACGTGATGATTGATGTCATCAGGTTGACAAAATCAGCATTTCTCTCGCTTTTCTTTGCTGTCAGCTCAAATTGTGTCTATTGCACAAGAAGTTTTTAGGCCCATTCTCAGCTCACAGCAGAAATGTGAGCCAGAAGACCTTTGAATTTCCACACAGGTCGTGTGTGCTGAATAACGGTGGTGCTGGAGGACTGATTGTCGGGCATTCAGATTATGCTAGCTGACTGTATAACAGAACTAATGAGAGCCAGATGCCTGCTGTGGAGTGTTGTCTCACCCTAGTGTTCACTAATGCATGCCATCTCATGACCAAAGACCTGTGGGGGGAGCACAGATATCAGAGGCCTGCTTTTGTTGATCTCATGTCATAAGTTTTAGTGTCATTTACACATGGTATTAACATCCATCTCAAGGGATCCAATGACAAATGGTCAGCGCTAAATATAGGTGTAAACTGAGTCCAAAACATTTTGTGTTCCAATTACTCAAATCACATTGGTAGGTAGTTCGAAATACATGTGACCACATTTATTTGTACATTTCTACATTCATGTTAAACCCTGAAATATCAGGGATTTTTTTTAATGTAAATTTTTTTTCTTTATTTTTTCCCTCTTAAGGGCCGTTACATAGTCAACGCGAGCAACGCGAGCAAGCAACGCGAGCTACGCGCTCCTTTTCATAGTACACAAGCGTCACCGGCGATGCGTGAAATGCAATACACCGATCGCGCAGCAGGGGGTAGTAGAGTCTAGAGTCGGGTCACGTAAAATTCAGATCAAAATGGCAACTGAAGAGGAGTGCATATTGCTGATTTTACATCGGCGGCAACAAAGGATGTATACGAACAAGCTCGCATAACTTTCCTCTTCGCCCGCCATTGTATTCAAATCTTCTTCTTCTGTAAACATAATAATATACCTTTTTATGTACATTACTTGCAATGTCGCCCCCACCGACAACGCATAGTATTGCGTGCATCGGCGCGTCGCGTATCAAAAACTAGGATGACACATTTGGCTACGCATCGACGCATAATGGCGGCCGAAGCGTAGCGATGTGTAGCCTTGCGCACGCGTATGCGTACCGATGCGTTGACTATGTAAGGGCCCTTAGCCAGGAAAAGTAGATTTTTTTTTTTATTGATTTTTTTGTTGGAAATATCTATAGTAAATTTAAAATACATATAGGTTTGCATTTAAATTTTAGACAAATTTTTCTTGTCCTTATGGAGACTTTTGTACATGTAGTACATAAACCACTGGTGAAAATTTTGGGATCATTTTGTTTTCTCTTCTCACTGAGGCTTCATTTATTGGATCAAAAATAATGTACATAAAAAAAGTAACAATTTATTTTATTGTAATGTAACTGTTTTCTTTTTTAATATACTTTAAAATGTAATTTATTCCTGTGATGCAAAGCAGAATTTTCAGCATCACGACTCCAGTCTTCAGTGTCACATGATCCTTCAGAAATCATTCTAATATACTGATTTGATGCTCAATAAATATGTCTTATCAATGTGGAAAAAGTTTAGCTGCTTAATATTTTTGTGGAAAGGTGATACATTATTTCATGACTCTTTGATAATTAGAAAGTTCAAAATAATAGCATTTATTTGAAATTGAAAGCTTTTGTCACAATGTAAAAGTCTTTTACTATCACTTTTGATCAATTTAAGGTGTCATTGCTGAATAAATGTATTGATCATTTATTAAAAAAAACTATTGACCCCAAACTATTGAATTGTATGGTAAAACGGGGTAAGATATGATTTATCAGGCTCTGATCACCAAACAATGCTTGCTTTGTGGGGTAAAGTTTGTTCTAACCATTGCTTGAAATAGAGATAAACCTTAATTTATATCTGATGTCATAGATGTTCTAAAGATACTCATTTTGAAAGGTTGGTGGCTAGAGAAAAAGGGAAACATTTGATTATGAAAGACATCTCTCTGGGTGGCTAAAGCAATGTGGTTTTGGTTATTTACTCAGTTTGGGTTTTTCCCAGAAGGTTCATCTACAGCTCTTTTATTGAAGGGAGTGTTTATTTCTCATAACGTTCTCTTTCTCTCTCTAGCCTGGGTGCATCCGGAGGGGGGATGACTAGTGACTCAGGTAGTGACCGCTTTACCATAGAGTCCTGTAAAGAGACGGAGATGCTCAACTACCTCATCGAGCGTTTTGACAGTGTGGGAATGGAAGAGAGGAAGGCCCCAAAGGTAGCTGCTGATAAATGTTATGCACACATTGTTACAGCATTATTTCTGAATTCAGTTCCCAGCTGTCGCATCAGAACACGGGCATCAGGCATCAGAATTATTTCTGGTATAACAAGAGTTACAAGGAAATACACCAGCTTTTAGCTCCTCGTCAGAACACATTTGTCGTTAGGTCAGAGGAGAGGTTGGAGGTGTTGAAAATGTGAAAGCGAAAGACAAAACATGTCTTGTCAAGCCTAGGGTAATTCCCTCTTTGGCGTGAGTCTTTCATGTTGTGTTCTGTCGTTGTATCACCCTGTCTACCCTAGACATGCGTGTCAAAAGTAATTTGCTCCTATTTTAATCAATTTAGCTGTCTTCACTAAAAGTGTTGCAGCACTTTGCTTCACAAACATCCTGTTTCAGTTTCTATCCGTCTCTCTGAAATTTAATGTACTTATGAATATTTTTATTTTATTTAAGACTTTTACATGAAAACGTGCTTGAGTGAGATGTCTGATCTATGCTCTTCAAATTTGTCGGGGTGTAATGATATCCTCATTTAACGATTCGATACATATACTGAACTCACGATACAATATTATTGCGATACTCCAAGACATATGAGTATGTCTTGTAATCATATACAGGTCCTTCTAAAAAAATTAGCATATTGTGATAAAGTTCATTATTTTCCATAATGTAATGATAAAAATTAAACTTTCATATATTTTAGATTCATTGCACACCAACTGAAATATTTCAGGTCTTTTAATTGTTTTAATACTGATGATTTTGGCATACAGCTCATGAAAACCCAAAATTCCTGTCTCAAAAAATGAGCAGATCATGAAAAGGGTCTCTAAACGAGCTATTAACCTAATCATCTGAATCAACTAATTAACTCTAAACACCTGCAAAAGATTCCTGAGGCTTTTAAAAACTCCCAGCCTGTTTCATTACTCAAAACCGCAATCATGGGTAAGACTGCCGACCTGACTGCTGTCCAGAAGGCCATCATTGACACCCTCAAGCAAGAGGGTAAGACAGAAAGAAATTTCTGAACAAATAGGCTGTTCCCAGAGTGCTGTATCAAGGCACCTCAGTGGGAAGTCTGTGGGAAGGAAAAAGTGTGGCAAAAAACGCTGCACAACGAGAAGAGGTGACCGGACCCTGAGGAAGATTGTGGAGAAGGACCGATTCCAGACCTTGGGGGACTTGCGGAAGCAGTGGACTGAGTCTGGAGTAGAAACATCCAGAGCCACCGTGCACAGGTGTGTGCAGGAAATGGGCTACAGGTGCCGCATTCCCCAGGTCAAGCCACTTTTGAACCAGAAACAGCGGCAGAAGCGCCTGACCTGGGCTACAGAGAAGCAGCACTGGACTGTTGCTCAGTTTTGCATGTCATTAGGAAATCAAGGTGCCAGAGTCTGGAGGAAGACTTGGGAGAAGGAAATGCCAAAATGCCTGAAGTCCAGTGTCAAGTACCCACAGTCAGTGATGGTCTGGGGTGCCATGTCGGCTGCTGGTGTTGGTGCACTGTGTTTTATCAAGGGCAGGGTCAATGCAGCTAGCTATCAGGAGATTTTGGAGCACTTTATGCTTCCATCTGCTGAAAAGCTTTATGGAGATGATTTCATTTTTCAGCACGACCTGGCACCTGCTCACAGTGCCAAAACCACTGGTAAATAGTTTACTGACCATGGTATTACTGTGCTCAATTGGCCTGCCAGCTCTCCTGACCTGAACCCCATAGAGAATCTGTGGGATATTGTGAAGAGAAAGTTGAGAGACGCAAGACCCAACACTCTGGATGAGCTTAAGGCCGCTATCGAAGCATCCTGGGCCTCCATAACACCTCAGCAGTGCCACAGGCTGATTGCCTCCATGCCACGCCGTATTGAAGCAGTCATTTCTGCAAAAGGATTCCCGACCAAGTATTGACTATTGAGTGCATAACTGAACATAATTATTTGAAGGTTGACTTTTTTTTTTTGTATTAAAAACACTTCTTTTATTGGTCGGATGAAATATGCTAATTTTTTGAGACAGGAATTTTGGGTTTTCATGAGCTGTATGCCAAAATCATCAGTATTAAAACAATAAAAGACCTGAAATATTTCAGTTGGTGTGCAATGAATCTAAAATATATGAAAGTTTAATTTTTATCATTACATTATGGAAAATAATGAACTTTATCTCAATATGCTAATTTTTTGAGGAGGACCTGTATATTTGCAGTTTTGTAAAAAAAAATAAGAATAATTTTATAGCAAGTTAAATTTTTTCAGTAAAGCTCAGGTGATTCTTATGGTGTGTTCACACCGAACGCGAATAGAGTGTCAAATACGCGTCTATCGCGTCTAGTTAGATGCTTGAACATTCGCTCGAGTTCAAATTTTTCAACTTGCGCGGAAGACATTTGCGGCAAACGGGTCGCCCAATTCGCGTCATTCGCAATGCCCGGCGCGAATGATGCGTCTATTCGCGTCTCTGCATTGACTTTGTATGTAATCTACTCGCGCAAATAATTAAATTCGCGTTCGGTGTGAACACACCATTAGACGTGCAGCAGGTAGAGTCGTTGCGTCACAAACACATCATGGGTAATTTCCTGTGTAGACACAGTGTTATTCATATGCTCTTCTGTTTCAGATCTGCAGCCAACCAGCTGTCAGTCAGCTGCTTAGCAACATTCGTTCCCAGTGCATTTCCCATGCTGCACTTGTGCTTCAAGGTGCCCTCACACAGCCCAGGTCAGTAACAGCAGCCTTTTTCAATGCACTTTTTGAAGGTGTTTTCACACTAGAGCTCTTGGTGTGGATTTGACCTTTGGATGACATAATTTGGCTCATAAAACGTTTCTAATAGCTTCCTGTCTATGCACGGTTTCATTTTGTATGTGTTAAACTTTTGAAGTAAGACTGATTTCTGGTGCTTTCTCCTCCAAATTCATTGTTTAACTACTGTAGTAAACGTCAACTGATGCTATTACAATGCTGATGAAGCAAACATACAGTGTGAAAAGAGACCTGGGCAGTAGGAGAGCAGAATCAAGTTCCAGTTTAAACCAAGTGTGAAAATTAGTTTGTTGCATGATGTGGTCTGTCAGTTTTAATTAACACAAGCATAATACATTTTAAATGAGATTGCCATCTCCTCCCTTATCTCTTTGCTCCCAAATAGGGCCCCTCTACAGCCCTCCCTGCTGGTTCCCTACATGCTGTGCCGGAACCTTCCGTACGGCTTCATCCAGGAGTTGGTGCGCATGACTCACCAGGAGGAGGAGGTGTTCAAACAGGTGGGAGTTGCAGCAGATTATGGAGACAGGCCGCATGCTACATCGTTTTACTTTTGAAGTGCAAGAGGCCTTTATTATTGATGGCAAACTCATAGTGATATTTAACTTATTTCCAAATGTCTCATCTGTTTGTTTTTAGTAGAAACAGCGAAGTATTTAAAAATAAATAATTTCTAATCCACATTAGGTTTAGTGGTTCCAGTGTGCACACTTTAGACATTGCATTGGATTAAAAAATATCAAACCAACGTTCATTTATTTTAATTAATGAAAATGCACACTTTAGAAGCAAAACATGTTTTCGTTTTTGAATGATAGAATATAGATTCACTACCGTTCAAAAGTTTGGGGCCAATAAGATTTTTTAAAAATAATTATATAATTTTAATAATGCATTACATTTGACAAAAGTGACAGTAAAGAGATTTATTAAAAAAGATTTTTATTTTAAATAAATGCTGTTCTTTTGAAAAATAAATGTTTCACGAGCACCAAATCGGCATATTAGATTGATTTCCAAAGTATCACTGAAGACTGCTGAAAATTCAGTTTTGACATCACAGGAATAAATCACATTTTTAAAATATATTAAAATAGAAAACGGTTATTTGAAATTGTGATAATATTTCACAATATACTATGGTTTTTTTGTACTGTAAATAGTACTGTATTTTTGGTTAAATGAATGCAGCCTTGGTAAGCATAAGAGACTGTTTTCAAAAACATTTAAAAAAATCTTATCAACCTTTTAAACAGTAGTGTATACTTTTCAAAATTAATTCTTTGTGCTTGTCAAATGAGGAAGCACACCTGTGGTTGCTCTGCAAGGGCACCTGAACTTGAGGGGAACTGACTTCATGCATCGACTAAAAATCACCTTGTTTTCAGCTGGTTGGAAGTTTTTCTTAAATGACTAGGAAGTCAATTTAGCTCAAAGAAAGGGATATGGCACTTTTGTCTTGAATGATCGATGTTGTTGTTCTTTCAGATCTTTGTTCCCATTCTTCAAGGGCTTGCTTTAGCTGTAAAAGAGTGTTCTTTTGACAGTGACAACTTCAAGTTTCCTCTGATGGTAAGGGAGTACTTGTTGTTCTTTTAAAAGCTTAATAAGACTGTATTATCAGGCATATGAGGACCAAACAAGCTCCCTTGATTTTATATTAACAGAACACTGTTAGATATCTCTGATCTTCCAGACATGTTTCACACAGTAAACTGCTCTGCTGAATCTGTGTTTCTTGTCTATGACGTTATTATGATATTAAATTGTTTTACAGGCTTTGGCTGAGCTCTGTGAAATCAAGTTCGGGAAGACTCACCCTATATGCAATTTGGTAGGTTTTGTAGGAGCTTACGAACTCAAGCCAGTCGGGTTATGCAGTTCACTCTTAATATTGTCTGTCTGTGTGTATTTTTAGATCACCTCTCTGCCATTGTGGTGTCCTGACCCTCTCAGTCCTGGGACAGGAAGAGAAATTCAAAGACTATCCTTCCTCGGAGCGTTTTTCAGTCTCTCTGTGTTTGCTGAGGATGATGTAAGTCATTTCACTCAGTTATTTAAAACAAATAAGAATAATACAATGTCATTTGACTCAGTTATTTAAAACAAATAAGAATAATACAATGTGCAGCATTGATGAATAATGATGGGAGGAAAGTTGTTTATTTTTATGTCCGTTTTGCTGTTCTTTAGACTAAAGTGGGAGACAAGTTCTTCTCTGGCCCTGCCATCACTGTAGAGAACACCCGTGTGGTCAGCCAGTCACTGCAGCATTATCTGGAGTCTGCCAGGGTGAATGACCATCATATCACATACTTTAATGAGCTGCTATAATATTGGGGGAATATTCTTTTTATAGAGCAGAGGTGAAAGTGGAAGCTTCAGTTTTTGGTCTTTCTTATATGATTATAAAAAGTATAATTTCATATGAATGAGGTGAGATTACAGAATGTGCATTTATTGTTAAGTTGTAACTGCTAGATAATAATTTAGCATGGGGTAACATGACCCTCATATCTGGAGCGAGAAGCCCGCTCCGAGTAAACTTTCCCCAGCTGACATTAGATTTTCACACAATTTATAATGAAATATTTAGAATTCGTTTGGAATATTTCCATTAAAATATTACATACCGTTTTCTCCAGAGAATAATTTGCACCAGGTTAAAAATTGGGTTGTTGACAGAAAAGAAACCCCAGAAATGTTGCATTGCTGTATAAATTGCATACATTTCTTTCAGCAAATAATGTAAAATACAGGTAAATAAAATGAAACGTTTACAAACATTATAAACATCTTTTTTAGTTTCCCTCTTTCCACAGCAATTTAACGCTGTTCAAAACAGAACAGAAATGAAAAATATAAGTATAAAACAAACATAATTTGACTGTATTAGTGTTGATGAAGGTAAAATTCTAAATCAAATAATCTTTGTAAAATCCACACATTGAGTGGAGAGTCATGTATCTAATTCATGGAATTATTTTGTAATTAAACATTAAATTGTTAAACAGTAATTATTCCCTCCAAATAATAATATTAAATTGACATAAAACATTTGAACATTCAACATTAATGCACATCGAACATAAATACACAGATCACTATTATCATTTATCTTAAACTTCTGATGTAATGCGCTTCTTAAATTTGACGTCCAGATGAAATGTTCAAATGTGCTGCTGAAATGATATTTAGTGACATCTTTGAAAGGGAAGAAAAAAGATATATTTTGTAATTCTGTGCGCTGATGTTGGTTTCCAGGGAGATCTGTTTAAAATCCTGCACAACATCTTATTGAATGGAGAGACAAGGGAAGCAGCTTTGAGCTACATGGCAGCTCTGGTGAATCGTAATGTGAAAAAGGCTCAGATGCAGGTATGTCTGCTCAAATGTCTGTCTTTCAAAACAACACATTCATCTTTGACACATTAATACCACATTATATGATGCTTTTTTCCCCCTTTCTTTCTTTAGACCGATGACAAACTGGTGTCCACAGACGGCTTCATGATGAACTTCCTGTGGGTGCTGCAGCAGCTCAGTATGAAGATCAAGCTGGACACAGTGGATTCTCTCTACATCTTCCACCCCAAGTGTCGGCTGAACCTCGGCCGTGAAGAGACCCGGCTCAATGCCACGATGGAGGACCTGAAGAGCTGGCTCACCGAGCTGCGTGAGTGTGGGCTCTGTTCTGGAACAGACAAATCGCTTTAGACGCTCAGTTTGAATTCAGACAACCCATTTACCGTTCCTCCAATTCCTCCACAGATGAAGACCCGTCCAAGTTTTCAGAGCCCAAGTTCCCTACAGAGTGCTTCTTCTTAACGCTACACGCACATCATCTGTCCATCCTCCCGTGCTGCCGGCGCTACATACGGAGACTGAGGGCCATCAGGGATCTGAACAGGTGCTTTGCACAGATTCAGTCCTAAAAACAATCTATTTGTTACTTAAATCTTTTAGGGTAATAGTCCACTGTGAAGTGCGCACTAGTGCAAAAGGGTACGTGAAGGGCACATCACAGCTGCGGAAAGGGTGTTTGAGCTCTTAATTATAAAAGGACGGATGGGCCTCAGCCTCATAAACTTTGCCGCCAAGAGACCACAAGTTTTGTTGTACTTGTATTATATTGCGTCACTTTGGTGATATTAGTGCTTTTTACATTTTCAATTGTGTAATGTTGCTGTTTGAGCATGAAAAAGGTCTGCAAAGTTACAAAGCACAGTCTACTCTACAGGGACTTATTCTCTATAGCAGTGCGCACTGTTTCTGGACTCCATCTGTAGTCTTGAGTTTTCTTCCAGGAACGTACACGTCATATTATTCCTCATTTAAATAATTTACCCCCAAGGCATATGCAAAAAATGGGGCAAAGCCTGGTTGAGTTCTACTAGTAGTGTGTAAAAACTCGTGGTTATTGTAACATTTCTGAAACACGCTTGAAGCGGTTGACCAGTCCCAACACACTGGTTCAGCTGACCAATCAGAGCTCACTGTGCTGTTCGGAAGGAGCGGCTTAAAAAGGGCAGCGACTTAACAGTTACTGGCAAAATGGGAAGAGTAGTGCTGCAACAGTGTTGTTTTTAACATTGAAGCATGAAAACCTATTCTAGTAGATAAAAATAAAATAAAACCAAGACTTTGTAAAAGGGCATATTATGGCCTCTAAGTTTTATTTGAATCTAAAAGATTGATGTGAATAAGGTGATTCTCAAAGTGGAACATGTTGCATTCCTCATTGCTTATGTCAGATAGCCTGTCATGTATGTGACTCTTTATGTTCATACTTTGTGAAAAAGACCTTAATCTCTCTCTGATGAGACGGGCTAATCCTGACCTGTCCCAATGCCTCTTGCAGAAGGTGTTTTCTTGCAGTCCTTTTGTAGAGCAGATCTAAAGTCATCTTATGCCCACAATGTCAAAAATATCAGCTCATGTGCTAGTGCTGCATCAGTGGCAGTGTTTCAAGTCCTTCACATTTTAGATATAAAGCTCTGGAGTAGGCTGCTCACATTGTGTATTGGCCTCATGATGCCTGGCAGATCAGAACCACGGTGACCCCTGCTGTCAGCAGCAGGTACAACACTTAGATGGCCAATAATACTCTCTGTGGAGTTTTTCTTTTTTTTATTTAAGCTGTCAGACAAGGTAATTTACACAAGGCTGAATATGTGTGTGTGTGTGTGTGTGTGTGTGTTTTAAAGAACTGTGGAAGAGCTGAAGAACAGTGAGAACCAGTGGAAGGATTCCCCGTTGGCTAGTCGTCATCGGGAGATGCTGAAGAGATGTAAAACACAACTGAAGGTGTGTGCTGTTGTCTTTATTAACAAAAAAAGAAAATTCATAAAATAGTTTTTTAAAACGCTTGGGAGCAAAAGGTCATTAATTAATTGGTGCAGAAAGTGTACAATCTCTGATTTCCACTTTTAATTTAAAATTGCTACATTTTATTTTTAGATGTTATTTGCAATACATTTTATATGTCATGTCATCTTTCCTTTCCTTTGCTTGAGAAAGCTTGTGTAGATATGTATTAATGAGATTAGGGCATCAACAGCTAATTGATTAAACAGATAATGAAAATAATTTACGATTCCATTATTGCTTATTAGTAAGATCTCTGTCCTGTGCCATATTATGGTACTTAAGTCAAGTCAAGTCAAGTCACCTTTATTTATATAGCGCTTTTTACAATACAGATTGTATCAAAGCGCTTCACAGTGATAACATGAAAACAATATAACAAAGTTTGTTTCTAAAAGAAATTGCGTCAACGTCCACCTTAAGTAAGGCAGATCAATAATATTATTGAATATTAAATGTTAAATGTCCCCAACTAAGCAAGCCAAAATCCAAGGCAACAGTGGCAAGGAACCAAAACTCCATCAGGTGACAGAATGGAGAAAAAAACCTTGGGAGAAACCAGACTCAGTCGGGGGGCCAGTTCTCCTCTGGCCAACGAAGGAACAGTGCATGATTCGGGCAGCATTACAAGTCAGATTGGATCGGAACATTTAGAGTATTTTTTGGAAGTCCAAGTATGCACGCCGGTCTTAAGACGAGTTGTTGAGGATCAGTGCCGTCCACCATAGAGAGTCCATATCGCCCATGTTGAGTCGTCACTTCATAGGCTTTGTGATTGGAGCATCTGAAGTCTCCGTGAGACTTCAGATGTTCACTTAAAAACAATTACCAACTCTACCTTTCAAAAGTTTTGGGTCAGCAACCCCTCATTTACACTGCACACGTCTGCGGCGCATTACGGCTGCGACACGGCTACCGGAGCTGATCGCGGCCATTCTAGTCAATGCGTGTGTCTACACCGGCCGCAAAGCGGCGCGTTTCAGAAGCTTCCCAGAAGCGGCTCTCCGCGCCGCTTCGCTAAATATAGGCGCCTAGTCTATTTTTGACGGACGCCACGTCCAAGCCGCACCGTAAATACAAAATAAAAGTAAAAAAAAACACTGTGTCAATTTCATAATAAACACCCTGTGCAGAATCCCAATTGTATTGCACACCAATATATCCTTGGCTTGGTAAAATCCATAGACTGTAGGTAGACACAAAAATCAAGAAAAAACACGCCGGACAGGCAAATCACGTGGTCTCGCGCATCCAGTCACTTCGCTTCTGAAATGCTCCTGGTGTGAGTTGGCACTGTGTGAAGGACGGAATAAAACAGTGTAATGCGCCGCAGACGTGTATGGAAGCATATGGGTAGCAATATTCAATTTGAAATGTAATATGCAAAATGACAATGCAATATGTAAAATGGCATTGCATTCTGTATTTAAATTTACATTTTACATTACCATTCTAGCAACGCTTGGTGCAAAATGAAAAGGCAAATGTAAATTATGTAATTTCATTTTCAATTTCATACACTAGTTTTAATATGCATATTGAAACGCTTTATAAGTTGCAAAATTAAAATGAAAATGCATTACAGAAATGATTAGATATGTGTAGCATGTTCAAGCAAAAACTGTGGCAAAATGATCATTCAAATGTTATTTTTCTTAATTGCATTTACACTCACAGTCAAGACACTTGCGATTGCATTTTCATGAAATGTCCCGCAATGAATGTAGCAAAATTCAATGTGCACATTGAAAATGCATTCCGAGCCGATCACGCCCCCTCCTGCCCTGTCAATCACTGCATCAAGGCGGGGCTTAAGTTGTGTTGTTTCTCTCTATGGAACTCCGAGAAGCTGCACAAGCAATATTCAATTCAATTCAATTCAATTCAATTCAATTTTTATTTATATAGCGCCATTACAACACCCAAAAAGGTGCACAAAGCGCTTTCCATAAAACACATAAAAAGACAACAGTATATAAAAATTGAAAGTAACTAACACAACTACTAAAAAGAAAACAAATGATTACGTGTTGAAAGCCTTCCTGAAAAGAAACGTTTTCAACTGTGATTTAAAAACACTAAACACAGTAATGTTACGAAGGGTAGTAGGTAAGGCATTCCACAAAGTAGGACCCTGGATGGCAAAAGATCGGCCTCCAAACTTTTTGCATCTAAACTTGGGGATAATCAAAGAGGTGTTCTGAGAGGAGCGGAGGGTTCTGGCAGAATGGTATACAGTGACCAGCTCAGAGAGGTAAGTTGGGGCCAGACCATTAATGGCCTTAAAAACAAACATCAGAACCTTATACTCCACCCTAAAACGTACCGGGAGCCAATGAAGTGAACAGAGGACGGGGGTGATATGAGTATGTTTGTGGGTATTTGTAAGGAGACAATAGAGCGACAAAGTGCAAATGCTGCCCCTTCAGAAAGACCATCGTCCAGCTTAAGCATGACGCCTCCGGATCGAAGTGGTGGGACACGGGGTAAGTTGGCAGAAAGAGAAGAGACAAGGGGGTCGGTCGACGGTCGTCAAACGGTTAGACCTAGGGTTGCCAACTTTCACTCGGGGTCTGGACTGTGGAGTGTATTTGACGATCACACTCTTACGTGACCATAGAGCGTATGTACGAAAAGTGCTCGTTTTGGCCAAAAATAAAAAAATAAAAAAAATAAAATGGGGTGACACCCGGCTTTACCTGCGGCTGCGGTCACACTACCGACCCCTTGTCTCTTCTCTTTCTGCCAACTTACCCCGTGTCCTACCACTTCGATCCGGAGGCGTCATGCTTCCAAGTACCTGGTTCCATAGAGAGAAACAACACAACTTAAGCCCCGCCTTGATGCAGTGATTGACAGGGCAGGAGGGGGCGTGATCGGCTCGGAATGCATTTTCAATGTGCACATTGAATTTTGCTACATTCATTGCGGGACATTTCATGAAAATGCAATCGCAAGTGTCTTGACTGTGAGTGTAAATGCAATTAAGAAAAATAACATTTGAATGATCATTTTGCCACAGTTTTTGCTTGAACATGCTACACATATCTAATCATTTCTGTAATGCATTTTCATTTTAATTTTGCAACTTATAAAGCGTTTCAATATGCATATTAAAACTAGTGTGTGAAATTGAAAATGAAATTACATAATTTACATTTGCCTTTTCATTTTGCACCAAACGTTGCTAGAATGGTAATGTAAAATGTAAATTTAAATACAGAATGCAATGCCATTTTACATATTGCATTGTCATTTTGCATATTACATTTCAAATTGAATATTGCTACCCATATGCTTCCATAGTCGTGTGCAGTGTAAATGAGGGGTAAGTTTTTCCCCCAAAGAGAGTAATGCCTTTCTTCAGCAAGGTCACATTAAACTGATCAAAAGTGACAGTAAAGACATTTCTATTGTTACCAAACGTCTCTTTTTCAAGTAAATGGCGTTCTTTTGAACTTTCTATTCATCAAAGAATCCTGGAAAAAATGTATCACAAAAAATGTAAAGAGTTGTTTTAACCATAATATTAAGCAATGTTTCATAAACACCAAATCAGCATATTAGAATGATTTCTGAAGGATCATGTGACACTGAAGACTGGAGTAATGATGCTGAAAATTCAGCTTTGCATCACAGGAATAAATTACATTTTAAAATAGACTAAATGTATCTTAAGTTGTTATCATATTTCACAATATTTCTGTCTTACTGATCAAATAAACGCAGCCTTGGTGAGCAGAAGAGACTTCAAAAACATTAAAAAAATCGTCAAAACCTAAATTTTGAACGGTAGAGTGCATTTACTGTTACATTCTCAGAATTCAAACATTTCCATTTAGCAAATTTTGGCATGTTCAAAAAGAAACGAGCAAGTTGTTCTCATTGTTAAACTATGAATACTTAATATAACTTGTACAGACTTTAAATATGTACTTTATTTACAAATATGTATTAGAGTAGTAGTAAGTAAATTGTGTAAATGTTTGAATCAGTTTTCTTTGTTGACAGAAACTGGTGCGCTCTAAAGCCTGCGCAGACGCAGGGCTGCTGGACGAGAACCTGCTGCGCAGATGTCTTCAGTTCTTCAGTATGGTCATCCAGCTCATCTTGCGTATGGTGGAGCCTGCCTACCCACAGTCAGTTCACCGCTTGCATTCTTTCATCAAAGTTGTAGTCGAGATGTTGTGTTCTGATTTTCTTGTTGTTGTCTTTTATAACCTTACAGCGTAACCCTGCCTCTGAACCCAGATATCCCCAAAAACTTTGCTGCACTGCCAGAGTTTTACATTGAAGATGTGGCTGAGTTCTTGCTTTTTATTGTGCAGTAAGTCTTATGAGAGTGCTGCAATGTGCACATCATAGTACTAGAATCCCAAATGTAGCTACATTTATTGTTTTAGTGAAATGTAACTATTTTCCCCTTTGTTTCTCAGGTACTTTCCACAGGTTCTCTATGAGCCGTGCACTGAAGACATTGTGACCTTCCTGGTGGTCTTCCTTTGCAGTCAGAATTACATAAAGAACCCATACTTGATTGCCAAACTGGTGGAGGTGTTGTTCGTTACCAACCCAGCGGTGCAGCCGCGCACTCAGCGTTTCTTTGAGATGATGGAGAGCCACCCACTGTCTGTCAATCAGCTTGTGCCCGCCCTCATGAAGTTCTACACAGGTGAAAGGGTGTCTGAAATTCGTTTTCAAGGCTTTCAATTCCAGTGTTGGGAACGTTACTTTAAAAAAGTAATTAGTTATAGTTACTCACTACTTGTTCCAAAAAGTAACTGAGTTAGTAACTGAATTACTCTATAATAAAAGTAAGTCGTTACCAGGGAAAGTAACTATTTGCGTTACTGTTAAAAAAAAGTTGCTATATGTCAAAGAATTTTTAGCAGTTTTCACAAGTCAGTTGAAATGAGTAGAACAGACAGGTGTTTGTACGTAACTTTCGATATTTATTGCACGTCGACAGACAGCAAGAGGTTTATCCTGCACCTCAAGTATTATCTTTGTAAGAAAAGTAAACAGTTACACCATATAAAGTGCATTTAACTCTAGAGAATTAAATCAAACTCTCTCAACCTGAGACAACTGGTCAAGTTAACAACCTGTACTTCCAAGTGTTTTGTTCATTTGTGTTTGTGTGCATTTTATTTTGTGATTTCACCGGAATGAATATAGAGTCTCCGCAACGGCGATAGATTGAAGCGCGCGTCCGAGTGAAGACTGCGCGCGCCGCGAGCCACAAGAGAACACTGTATCCATGACACTGATCGCAGCAGCACGAGCGCTCAGCTGGATCTCAAAAACAACAGATTTAAGCGCTAGATCTCTTATTTAATAGCGAACTAAATGAATGCTCTGCTAGTTAACTGGATATGTTTTATTTATTTGTATTAGGTATCCGTTCTATGACATTAGTATATTTTTTACTAACCGTATATTTACGTATATTGCGTCGTTGTACCCAGCCCTTCTGAAAGTGCACTTCCGAATGCGTCTCTGTCCCCCACACATTTAAAACCAAACTGACGCCCATGAACCAACGCATAGTAACGCACCGCATTTAACGTCCAGTAACGTTAACGGCGTTGTAACGACGGAAAAAGTAATTAGTTAGATTACCCCGTTACTGAAAAAATAACGTCGTTACCTAACGCCGTTCTTTTAAACGGCGTTATTCCAAACACTGTTCAATTCTGAGCATTTTGATTTTATGCTAATTGTGGTTTCTCCCCAGATGTGGAGCACACTGGAGCCACAAGTGAGTTCTATGACAAGTTCACCATCCGTTACCACATCAGCACCATATTCAAAAGCCTGTGGCAAAACATTAACCACCAAGGCACCTTCCTGGAGGAGTTCAAGTGAGTTCAATGTTTAGTTTTGAGTGAAATTTGAAATGGTAATAAACCATAATGGAAAAAATATCAAATCTATATCAAATTATTGTAATTATTAAAATGAATTATTATTTGTTAAATTTGTTGCATTCAAATTATTTTTGTTAAATATTTATATTTTGTATACATGTATTTAATTAATACATTTTCCCTCTCTCATTCATTCTACAGCTCTGGTAAACAGTTTGTACGCTACATCAACATGCTAATTAACGATACAACTTTTCTGCTGGACGAGAGTTTGGAGTCTTTGAAACGTATCCATGAGATTCAGGAGGAGATGAAGAATAAAGAGCAATGGGACCAGCTGCCCAGGGTCAGCACATATCACAACTTGACCAATAATTCAGTTACCCACCCTTTTGAATGCATTATGTGTAATGGATATAATGCACTATTGTGTCACGAAAAAAAAAAAAAAACATTAGCTTTAAGGATAAAAGGATGAGGAGTGAGTTTTAAAGTGAATGGATGTTCTGAAGTGTTTCTACTTTCATTAACATGTTTTGTTCTCCAGTTCCAATCAGATCTAATTGAATGTGAAATGTTCTGATCCTCAGGAGCAGCAG
Source organism: Rhinichthys klamathensis goyatoka (assembly GCF_029890125.1). Taxonomy (NCBI): domain Eukaryota; kingdom Metazoa; phylum Chordata; class Actinopteri; order Cypriniformes; family Leuciscidae; genus Rhinichthys; species Rhinichthys klamathensis. Next base: position 2,144,004 of record NW_026606571.1, on the reverse strand, counting down.
CAGAGCCGTCAGTCCCAGCTGACTCAGGATGAGAGAGTATCACGATCATACCTGGCTTTAGCCACAGAGACTGTGGATATGTTCCATATCCTCACCAAACAGGTCCAAAAGCCCTTCCTCAGGCCTGTAAGTAAAGAAACATGTTGCGCTGTAAAAACACACTCTGTGACATTATTATCAAGGCATATACACGAAACATTCAAGTGTTTGGGGTCGGTAAGATTTTTATGCTCTTCATGGTTACATTTATTTGATTAATTTGTATATTTATTTGATCAATATATTTATATAATATTATTACTATTTAAAACAGTTTATTTTGTTACATTTTAGAATGCAGTTTATTCCTGTGATGTCAAAGCTGAATTTTCAGCATCATTACTCCAGTCTTTAGTATCACATGATCCTTCAGAAAACATTTTCTAATATGCCGATTTTGTGCTTAAAGATTTCTTATTATTATCAATGTGGAAAACAATTTGGGGGAACCTGATTTCACCAAGAACATCAACATCTTTGTTGATCCTGGAACTACATTCCAATCAACCAATCAGATTTGAGCGACAATTTTACAGTTTATGTCGTTTAGGCTTACAACCAGGGTTAGGTCCTTCTACATCAGGATTATTTAATCATCATTTCCCTCTGAATATAGTGATAACTTATGGGTAGGACTTGATTTTCGGACAGGAATGTTGTTGCAGGATCTACAAAATTGACCCAGAAATATGTCTGTCTTGGCAAAATCACGGTGACCAAAACAGTTGTGCTGCTTTATGTTTTTGTGTAATACATTTTTGATTAATAGAAAGTTTAAAAGAACAGTAATTATTTGAAATTAAAATCTTTGTAACATTTTAAATGTCTTTTAATGTCACATTTTGATCAATTTAATGTGTCTTTGCTGAATAAAAGTATTCACTTCTTTCAGGAAAAGAAATATCTTTCTTACCCCAAACTTTTCAACGGAAGTATACGAACAGCTAAAGAGCTTATTAAAATGAGTAGAAGCAGTTTAATAAACGCATCTAAGCGGGACAGTTGAAGAAACATGTCTTGAGGAAATTTTTAGCTGACAACAAACAGATTTGCATTAGGACGCTCCTAAAAAGTGGTAAAGTAGAGCATAACAAAATCTATTTAGGTTTGCTTGTTAGGAAAAAGCGTGAGGATTGTAATCTGCTGCTTGCCTGTAAATGAATCTCCTGCGCTCTGCAGGTATTTATAGTCTTCAGAGAAAATTGAGCTGCTGCCAGGGTCAGAACATTGAGTTTATTCAGGAGAAAGGGCACTTCTAATGTATTATGTTGTATTGAACAGGAACTGGGTCCTCGTCTGGCTGCCATGTTGAATTATAACCTGCAGCAGCTATGTGGGCCTAAATGTCGAGACCTAAAAGTGGAAAACCCAGAGAAATACGGTTTTGAGCCAAAGAAGCTCCTGGATCAGCTCACTGATATCTACCTGCAGCTGGACTGTGCCCGATTTGCTAAAGCCATTGCAGATGACCAGGTCTGTATTTACTCACCAAAATTCTTTTAACTGTATTGCAAGACAAATAGTGTATAACTCAAATTTATGTATTTTTTTTGCTCATTTTCAGCGGTCATACAGCAGGGAGCTCTTTGAGGAGGTCATTTCCAAAATGAGAAAGGCGGGCATAAAATCCACCATTGCTATTGAGAAATTCAAACTTCTGTTGGAGAAGGTGGAGGAGATAGTAGCTCGCAATTCTCAGTCTGAGATGGATTACAGCGACGCCCCAGATGAGTTTAAAGGTGACGGGTCATCAAGTCTTTAGCTATGTCATACTTTGAATCATTCACTACTGTTTAAAAGTTTGGGGTCAGTTGTAAATGTTTTTGAAAGAAGTATCTTAGGCTCACCAAGACTGCATTTATTTGATCAAAATACAGTAAAATGGTAATATTATGAAATATTATATTATGTTTTCTATTAAATGTTTTGAAATGCAACTTTTCAGCATCATTACTCCAGTCTTCAGTGTCACATGATCCTTCAGAAATCATTCTGAGTTTCTTTGGTAACACTTTACAATAAGGTTCATTAGTTAATGTATTAACTAACATGAAATAACCATAAGCAATACATTTGTTACTGTGTTTGTTAATCTTTGTTAACGTTAGTTAATAAAAATACAGCTGTTCATGTTAGTTCACAGTGCATTAATTAACATTAACAAAGATGAATAAATGCTGAATATGTGCAATTCATTATTAGTTCATGCTAACTAATGTAGTTAACTAATGAACCTTGTTGTAAAGTGTTACCTTTTCTTTTTGAAAACGGTTGTGCTGCTTATTTTTGTGGAAACCAGGATACTTTTTTTCATACTTTGATGAATAGAAAGTTGAGCATTTAATTGAAACATTATAAATGTATTTACTGTCACTCTTGATCAATTGCAATGAATTCTTGCATAATAAAAGTATCAATTTCTTCTTCTTCTTCAAAAAAAAAAATCTTACTGACCCCAAACATTTGAATAGCAACAGATTTACAAGTCGATTGAAGTTAGTAAATAACAGTGTGCTCCTACCTGAACAGACCCGCTGATGGACACTCTTATGACTGATCCCGTGCAACTTCCCTCTGGCAACATCATGGACCGATCCATCATTCTGCGACACCTCCTGAACTCTCCCACCGACCCCTTTAACAGACAGCCTCTCACAGAGAGCATGCTGGAACCAGGTACCAACCACACACCGCTTTTCAAAGATTGCTTCTTTCAGCCCTGCTGCCAAATGCACTCTGTGACTTGACTTCTTTTTTGTTAGACTTTATAATGCTGACTCTGTATTTTTCCCCTCTCTCCACAGTCCCAGAGCTGAAGGAGCGTATCCAGGCCTGGATGAGAGAGAAGCAGAGTGGTCGCTTTTAAGTTTTCTCAGTGAGCCAAGCTTGCCCCTCAGTATAAATGTTTTTATCACGCTGGAAGTAAACTGAAGAGAAACAGAAAAAAAAAAAGATGACAGTACCCAAATTGTTTTTGCCTCCCTTTATCCTCTTTATGGAGCCACTGTCTGAAAGGCTCATGATTCTAAATTGAAACATAATAAAGTTTAGACTTTTGAAACATTTTGATTTTGAATTTGTATGTCTGCATACATACCAAGCTGAAAGGGCACACATTCTCACTCAAAACCAGATATAAGACATTCTTGTTGTTTTCATTGACTTCACATAAACATTTTAATGGTTCTGACAGTAAACACTGAGGGTTCATGTTTGTGAGCTATTTGGAAGAATGTTGTCAAGTAACACCAGTATTTCCATTTTTACACTCAATAAACATTGGCTGTAGACATACAGTTTACAGTTCTGTCCCTAACCTGCCTTTTATTTGATATGGTTGGAGAAGTACAGCATATTTTAAATAAATTAACAAGCTCTAGACTGTCTTGTAGAAAATACAATAGATGTTGGTGTAAATTGATGAAGCATCAGATGGTGACTGACTCTGTATTTTAATTTTGTTGGTTTGCACAGAAATCTCATGTACAACAATTTGACTAAAAGGTGAAGCAGAGCTGAAACCCTGGATCAAATGAGAGAATGTGAAGCTGTGTTGTAGCATGATCATCATAAAAATGCCAGTATATCATGTTTTTTTTTTTTTTTCTGTTTACCAACATTTGTTTTGGATCATAAAGGGTCATCATCTCTTGTTATTAATGTTAACCCCAGTTGTTGGATTTCAGCATAAATTAAAAGAGTTTTTCCAGTGATTTAAAAGGGTTTATCTGTACAGGAATTTGCTTCCTTTGTTACAAAATTCTTTTGAACTGTAATAAATGGTAATGCACACACAATGATAGCCATTGCACTTTTTTTACTTGTCCTCTTAAATTCATCATCCATGTTTTTTTTTATTTTTTTTTTTTATAAAACTTGAGAAATTAAGGTATTACATATTAAATTGTTTCATGGATGACACTGGCTGTTGATTTAGTATAATTGAGATACTATTATAGTTTTTGTTCTTTTAGTGTTAGTACTTTTTTGTTTAATTTCTAGTTTAGTTTTAGTTATTTTAGTACATCAAATTTTACTAAATGAAAATGAGAAATACAATTTTTTTTGTTACCGGTACTTGAAATAGAGATAACTAACTGAAAGTTTTAGATTTTTTTTTTTTCAGTTAATATTTATTTCAAGGAGAAAATGTGTTTTTATGGTTTTAGTTTTAGTTAACAGGAATAACCCTGGGCACAATTTAGTCTGGCCACATTATAAAATAAAATAATACATAATTGTCAATCAGTGGGAGAAAACATTTTAAGTGTGGTATATGAGGAAGCAGCTTCTATTTTGATGAATTGCTCACCTTTATGCATTGTTTTGAGAGGATTCAAGTCTCATGACTATTTTAGAAAATAATGGGTGTAATTATTTTTTTGAAAGAACATATTTAGCAATTTAGGATTCTAAACTGTTCTTTTAATTAGTTTCTAAAGTATAGCTATCCCTGTTTCTGCTAGGCGGCGCCCTTCACTTTTGTGTAGTATGATGCCACGCCACAGCGGATGGTAAGCGACCCTGCAGTATTGCGTCACAGCTGCCCAGCCCACCGTAGTTTTTCCAGCGTTCTCATTGGCTACATGACGCATTGCTCACACAATACTCAGTTCTTATTGGCTAGACGGTCTGTCATTCACGATGTTGACACGGCAGTTGACGTAATCATTTCAGTAAATCAAGGCATTCATCCATATCCTAAGCCTGCTAGAGGAACGGTCCAACGACACCAGCATCAGCCTAATAAAAACACCATCTTGCGCGGTGCTGGAGAATTAAACGGAGCTATAATGGGTGTAAATAACAAAAAAGGAACTATTAAGAACTTAACCGTCAGTCTTTTTTGATTTTTGCTGCTGGTTGTAGACGTCATTGGAGAATTGGCACCGTGCAGGATTTCTATGGTGTTCTAGTCGTCTCTTCGTGTGGATATAAAGCGGTAAGTCTCGTCTTTTCTCTAAGATGATTGCAATACTTGTACATTTGAGTTTGAGTATACATTGCCCGAGTTGCGTTTAGGAATGCTAATGAATGTTTTGCTTTTTTTTTTAGCAGTTGATTGCTTTAGCGCAACTTAATAGTGGTATTCTACTCTTATTATTTATTTATATTTATACACGACAATAAATGTTCAAATGACAAACCCATTTGAGGGTTATGCAAAGAAAGTCACCGAGTTCATAGAAAGAAGTCCGATTAGTGATGGGAAGTTCGGCACATTTCCACGAATCGGTTCTTTCGAACTCAAAACTGATTCAGTGATCCGTATCCTTGTTTCACTCCAAATGCTCGTACTGCCACCTCAATCGTCGGTTATCAGCATCGCGCATTAAGTGGGGGGAAAAACGATTCTTCGTTGAATAAGTCAGTCCGTGAGTTGTTGACTCCAGAACCTCTCGTACCTATTGTATTCGTGACAGTAACGTAGTTCATTCCGCCTGGGGAACCGGTTCCCAGCAAGGATCCGAATCAAAAGAACGATTTGTTCTCAAATCGGACATCGTACCTCAAGGAAGCCAATTCTTAATGTTACAATGTCATACTTGATTTAGTCCTTTTTTTGAATAATCAACGGTTCGATCAGATTTATATCTGTGGTGGATCATTCTGACTTAGTTCAACTATGCCATCGCCGGATATGTTGTTGCTAGTCTCCCATCAATACTAGTCTCCGTTATTAATCACCGAGTGAAGTCGGTGTATCCTTGCACGATACACGTTTTTAATGTGTTGTGTTATTTTAGTACCATACAATTCTATAAGAGTGGATCGAAAGAGAATTTGTTTGTCTTATTATTCGTCCCTGATGTAGACATGCTTGTGTTTTCTCCGGCAGATTGATTTTCATGGGCGTATGCCTTTAATTCAGTGAATGACTACAAGGGCAAGGATGAAAACATCCTCTTTTTGGTGTCATGTGCTTGAACAGCGGACTGTTCATTTTTCAGTCACACTCAAGAGATTTGAACTTCAAAAATAATTGCTGCATTGTCAGATTCGTCGTAATCCACAGCCGGTCGATAAAACCAGTAACTAAATAACAAATGTCACGCCCATAAGTGATACATGCATTTTTAAATGAAATAGACTGGCGTTATTATGTGTCTGTGCATGTTGTTTTGATATGTCATGACGGTATTCAGATGTGTTTACTTGTGTAGTGAGCGTGTGAACACACAGGCCCAGCCCTGCTGCTGCTGCAGGCGAGCGGCCGCCATGTTTATGAGTCCGTGAAGGAACCATCTAATATTCCTGATAATCTACATCTTTGTGTGTGTGTGCTGGATATCTATCTGCATACTATGGCACTGTTTTTGCCCACTGGATATTTAATAGGCTAAATGGGTTGTTGACATATAACAGGCAGGTCCATGAACATTTTTATTTTCAGATTTAAGATTTTGGGTTAAAATTTACATAAGGGAAAAGGAAAGTTTATGTCTTGGTTCTTTTTCGTCATTGGAATTATCATAAGCATTCCCACAGCCATGAAAAAACTCTAAAACATATTAGGATTTTTTTAAACGTTAATTCCATGTTTTACCCCTGACATATGAAATAATAATAATTATTTTTTAAATGGAACAGTTTCTTGAACCTTTTTGACATAGGCTAATACAAAAGAAAATCTAAAAAACAGTTTGCATATGTGTTCTGTTTTTTTATAACCTTTTTGGCTTTTGCGGCACATATATGATGAGAATATCGAGCTCACACTCAGAGGAGAAAAACAGCTCAATTTTATTTAGAGGTCCATACTGATAAAAAATATGCGATTTTGTGCAGAATGTGTTTGTTTATTTATTTATATGGCAAAAAAGTAAGATGAAATTCTGATAGCTTGTAATGTAAATCAGTCAAATTTTGAGTGAAAACAGTATAGCAGACTAGTACTACTTGCTTAAACTGCATAAAGGTATTCATCAGTCGTCACTCTATATCTCCCAAATATGTCTTAATAAGATAATATTTAAATGCTTAGATTTTTTATCAAAGAAAGCTCTGTGGTTTTAATTGTGTGGGGAAAAACATAATGCAATGCAATACAATCATGATTGCGAGATAATTTGCAAGTACAAATAAATGTTCAGTTCATTTTAAAATATTAATATAAAAGTTACACTTAAGTTTACTTTATAAAATATAAATCTCAAAAAGATGTGTACCACAGCCTAAATGTGGACATTTTTAGAATCATACCTAAAGGCCTTCTACTTGCTAAAAATATTTAGAGGCCTTAGAAATTCATGAATCAATAGAGTTATAGAGTTAAAGTCATTGACATTTATACTTTATACTGCTTATTGTGAGAATAAAAATAATCCCTAATGAATCTAATATCAAGTAAACAGAAGTTAATTTAAAAGTTATGGAAAATCATTAGTCAAAATCTGAACCATTTATCATCTTTTTCTTTTATGTTTGCTTTTGGCATCCAGCAATTTCAGAAAATCTTCTCAAATGCCTCATAACCTCTAATATCATCGTTGCATAAATTATGTTATGGTGCCTTCTGATCTATTTAGAAGTCTTGTTTACTCAATGCAATCTGATGAGATAATTCTGGAAAACGTCTGTGAAATGTGTTCTTGTACCTTTAGCCTAATATCTGTGGCACTGGAAAAAAACAACATAATTTTGTTTCTTTTTGTAGGAGAACATTTTGTGGGATTGAATCACACCAACTTCAACCATGTCTGGCTCAGTGAAAGTGGCTGTCAGAGTGCGACCCTTCAACTCAAGGGAGACCAACAAGGAATCAAAATGCATTATACAAATGCAAGGGAACTCCACCAGTAAGTATATACTTGTCTCTATGGCTCTCATACTTTGTTTGAATTGTTAGCTTGTCGTATTTGGTCACATGCCTCCAGACAAGGTGGCTCTAGTATATGCTTTTGGCTTTAGCCTGTGAGATGTTCAGAGTTAGATAGCGTTGTTGGAAATCTGAAACCTGAGTGACTGAAAAGGGAGAATAGAAGTGGAAATGATATTCTGTTTGATCTTGAAGGAAAGAAGAGCCTCTCTGTGTGAAATCCCCTTCCTTTGGAAAAATGAGAGGACTCAAAGAATTTCTGCCTGAGGGACTTTAGTGTGTTAAGGTCCTGAGTGTGAAGATACTGTGTGGCTTGAACCTGCAGCTCGGGGTCTCTTGTTCATCAGTTTTGCATTAGTTTAGTGTTAGAGGAAAAGAGAGCCAGTGAAAGGAAATGAGTTGATGTTATCGCCCGTGTTTCGGGTGTTATCGTTATTACATCCTAATGAAGAAGGACGCCTGACCACACATCAAGAATTCATGGACCCTTTGATATAAAAATGGTTTCAGTCAAATTTTTTAACTTAAGAGTTTTACATAGCCTTATGATAATACTTTTTGACTCATTTGTAGAAGATAAATGTAAAAAATTCCTTGTGTATTGTGAGTGTAACTCGGCATACTGTATTAGCTGTTTTTTGGACAACATATGGGTTGTTAACGTCCATTTGTGAGCAGTGAGTCATTGTGCTCACTGAGATGTGATTCATTGAGCTGTTTTGAACAAGGTAACATTGAACACAGAAATGGTGGTGTGCTAATTCTTAAGATGCATTAAGAAAGAAAATATGGACCTATGTAACCCAATGACAGCATGTCATTGATAAATTACCTAGCGAGGGTTTTTATATATTGGGAAAGATGTAGGCTAAATTGACACTTGTATTGTGGTTTTAACTATAGATGGATATCCATTCATGTTTTTCAATTCAATTCACTAGCTGTTGGTTCTGATTTCGATTTGATTTGATTATGATTCATTTGTCTATTTCAGTAATAATTAAGGTCAGTATAAATAATCCAGGTCTACACTTTGTTTATTCAAGTTTATATACACTTTATATTCATTCAAATGAACTGGTTCATAAGAGTCATTTGGTCGTTGAGGTGTAATAAACACTGGCTCTTGGGTTTTGTAGAATCAATTAAACTTGTTCAAAATAAGATTGAGATTAATTGGAAAATCAATATTTACCCAGCCATAGTTTTAACTTTATGAGGCTTCAAATCTCATGATTGAAGGAGGATGCATTTGACTCAGTTAAAAGGGTCATGACATGGATTTTTTAAATAATATTTTGATACGTTCCTTGAGGTTCACTTATGTTAATTAAGTTTTTTGCACAAAAAAACAAAGATATGTACGAAGAAAAATTATTACTCTATTGCAAGTGAGTGTTTTGAAAACATTATCCATGTAAAACTGTAATTTACAGAAGAAATTATTTAATTTTGGATGATACCGATAGATAGCGATACTTTTTTATATTTGAAAGCCGATAACCGACATATTGGCTGATAAATCTAAATCTAAATTTATATAATTTGAGTGCCTGATTACAAAAACAGAAGTCTCACCATTTAAAAGCCATTTTAATTAAACCATATTGTGGATGAAAATGGAAAATAAAAGTGCTAATTATTATTAATGATGCATCAATGTTTTTGAATATACTACATAAACAATATTACAACTTATATGCACAAAATGATGCAAATGCACAAGTGAACTTAAACTAAGTGATGTGCTAGTCAGAATATGTAACTCCTGTTGTGGATTTGCGCTGAAACACGGCAACTAAACCCAAAGAGTTCACAATGTTTTATTACAATAGTGTTCTCTTTATAATGTTATGTAGCCTATATGACAGACCCAATCATAGTGATTAATGTTGTGCATTGCTGTGTGAGCTGCGTGTGCTGAAGCTGAAGAGCTGAATAAACACTGGTAAACTGAAGACCTTTGCTAGAGGCTTATTTAACTCAACAAATTCACCATCGATATTGGCTTTAATTATTCAGCCAAATTTTTGTCATCCTGAATAGTTAGGCTGTGAGAGAGACGCTTTTGTCATATCAAACATTTTCTTCATTTACATATAATCATTATTGGCCTAAACCCCATGGTAAACAAAGGGGTCCATAGGAGGTACAAGGTCACCTGAGAGAAAGCCAGAGTTGCACAGGAAGTAGAGCTCAGAGACTGCAGTCACAATGCACTCTAGCACATATGCGCAGACTGCGTACTGAAACCGGAGTGTGAGGTTGGCATTCGACCCACCCCCTTCATTAGGACACTACTGCAGATGGTATGCTGGGAATGTTGTCTTATACAGTGCTGAGCCGTCAGGGTCAAGGATGCTCGTGGCAAATACACACAGCAAAAAGCAGAACGACCTTAATGTTTGGTCTCTAGTGATTCGTTTGCGCTGAGATGTGGTAACCATGGTGATGTCCACTGCTTAGATTGCATCTTTAAGACGAATGTTTGTCTGGACCGTTTGTTTAACTTGTACTATGGTGTGTTCCTATGGAGATGCTCTCTCCATTCAGATTGAAGCAGATATAAAGTAAATCTGAAAGAGTTATACATATGGTCAAAGACAAGGGGGTATATATATATATATATATATATATATATATATATATATATATATATATATATATATATATATATATATATATATATATATATATATATATATATATATATATATATATATATATATATATATATATATATATATATATATATATATATATATATATATATATATATATATATATATATATATATTCTCTAACCCTTTAACCCTATTTTGCTTCTCTGTTTGCAATCAGTTTATGCCACTTGACTCCGGGAAAGTTTTCAATCCAGTAAGCGAATTCATTCATAAAAAGGGGGCGAATAATTGATTAAAAATGTTAATCTATTGACAGCCCTATATTCCCTTTTACTTTGACCATATTTACTTTCTTAATACACATCCTGGACTTTTTGCAATTAAACAATTATTCTTCTTATCACTGTATCTGCTGTAAAATGTCTGTTTCTAGAGGAATATGTGGGCTTTTGCTTGAGTGAAGTATAAATATCGTCTTTGGAAGTTTGAATGTTGCTATTCATGCGTGTTTTTGTGTGTGTGTTGTATCTGAAAGAAGAGATATTAAGCATTGGGTTGTATGGAGATTAAACCTGTAAAACCTTTTTCTCTCTCACATCTCTCTTGAGAGATATTGGCCTCTTGCACTAAATGTATTGTTATTGTGACCTTTTCCTTTATGAAGGGAAAACTCTTGAGGGAATGAAAACTCATCTCTCTTTTCATCTTCAGCAGTGGAGTCGTGAACAAATAATATCATTGTTCACAAAAATCTCGGGAACAAGATTGAGTGGGGAGGATTTAAAGGGATAGTTCACCCAAAAATGTAAATTGTCATCCTTTACTCACTCTCAAGTTGTTCCAAACCTGTATGAGTTGAATGTTCGTAACCGGACAGTTGACAGTAACCATTGACTTCCATAGGTTTTTTTTTCCTACTATGGAAGTCAAAGGCTACCGTTAAGTGTTTCCAAGCGTTACCAACATTATCAGGTTACCAACATTCTGTGAAATATCTTTAATTGTTTTTTATTTTATTTAAAAATATATCCTTTTTTTCTACTGAGGAACATAAATTATATTTTGGTGTTTTTTTGTTCATACAATGGAAGTCAGTGGGCTCCAATGTTGTTTGGTTACCAATAGGGATGAGCATTTTTGTCAATTTTTCATTTCGAGTATTGATCGGTATCAAAAATGAGTGAGTGAGTGAGTGGGGGGGGGGGGGTAATCATGGCGATAATGAAAATACTTGAATTAAAACACTGTTATGAAAATTAATTTTGACAAATAAAAATAAATATGACATGAAATGTCTATCAAAAAATGAAAATATGACTAGAACAATAACACATCACTGTTTTCACATCACTAAACACCAGTAAACTGAAGCCCATTCTATATGACGCATATGAGATTAATCCGATATCGTAGATAGATGCATAACATAAACGTAACATTACAGCTCATATCTGCAAGTTGTGAAAACCGGATTCTATAACCAAACTCACATTTTCAGGGCTCACAAGTGCTTTCTCAGAAAACCCATGCTGTGTGAACGGAACCGGAATGGACAACTAGTCTGTCACGTAATGCAGTCTGAGAGAGATGCTCTGCACTACAGAAACTCGTTTCAACACCGTGTGTTGCAGGTTTTCGTGTGTGGTTTCGGTAACTTACAGTCACTGTTCTCCACCGGAGCTGCTCCCGTCAGTCTTGTGTTCTATGTGCGACTCAAATGCTTCACTCTCCCCAGTGTTACATACTGGCTCTCAGACAGTAACAAAGAAAGGCAGGAGAAAGTTCGGCAAACAAATGTCTAAGGATTTATTTGTTAACTCCATAAGTTTACATTTGCATACAAACTACAATTCAAACACCGAACAAAGCCGGTCTCTCCCGCGTCCTCTCGCCACACCCAAGCCCTCTTTATGCCATCAGCTGGGACACGCCTCGCGCGCCGGCATCCCCATCAATTAAGCACAGGAAGTAACCTAGGATAACAACAAGACACGAAACAGAAGAGATACAGAAACACAGACAACACAGGATGTAACACTGTGCCTTATCTGTGCCTTTAATGTGACGAATATCCAAATGGTATGGTTGCAGAAAAAGAGCCCATCTCATTAGGCACTGATTTGGATTCTGAAGTGAGTGCAAGAACGTTAACGGACTATGGTCACAGAAGACCACCAAAGAAAAAGCACCAGCTACATATACATCAAAATGTTGAAGCGCCCAGATTAACGCCAAAGCCTCTTTTTCAATGACAGCATAATGTGCCTGATAAGAAAGAAACTTTCTAGGAAAAAAAAGAAACCGGACGATCAACACCGTGTTCATCTTCCTGGAGCAAAACAGCTCCAACTCCTACCTGACTAGCGTCAACTTGCAGCTTGAACGCCCGGTTCAACTGCGGTGCTGCAAGGACAGGAGAGGAGGTTAAGAGAGCTTTAACGGACTCAAAGGAAGACTGGGAAACAGGTGTCCAGGTATACTTAACACCGGACTTAAGTAGATCAGTTAGCGGAGCAACAACCGAAGAGAAATTTGGGCAGAAACAACGATAAAACCCCGCCATACCTAAGAACCTCATCAACTCCTTTTTATTTTTAGGTGACGGATACTGATCTATGGCCAAAATCTTAGCACGAATGGGACACACTTGTCCTTGGCCCACCACCTTCCCCAGGTAAGTTACCGTCGCCCGCGCAAACTCACACTTTGCGAGATTGATAGTTAAGTGAGCCTGGGCAAGGCGTTGGAACAGAGCTCTAATAGAGTCCAAGTGTTCACCCCAACTGTTACTAAAGACCACCACATCGTCTAAGTACACTGCACAACCCTCCAGACCAGCGACCACGGTGTTCATCAGTCGCTGGAAGGTGGCAGGAGCATTTCGCAACCCAAAACTCATTACCTTATACAAGAACAACCCTTGCGAAGTGATAAAGCTGGACACCTCTTTTGCACGGTCAGTCAAGGGCACCTGCCAGTAGCCCTTAAGGAGGTCAAATTTACTAACAAATGTCGCGGCACCAACCTGGTCTACACAATCCTCTATACGAGGTAAGGGAAAACTATCTGGCTTTGTGACCGCATTAAGTTTCTGATAGTCGGTGCAAAACCTAAAGGTACCATCTGGCTTATTAACCAGAAGGCATGGTGATGCCCAAGCCGATGCCGAAGGTTCAGCCAGCCCAGTGTCGAGAAGATACTCTACCTCTGTGTCGATGTACTTCCGCTTTTCTTGAGAAGCACGATAAAATCGCTGCCTAATTGGAGAAGCCTCACCAACATCTATATCATGTTCCAAGAGATGCGTCTGAGTCGGAGTATCTGAGAAGAGAGTTGGAAAGTCATTAATTAAATTAATTATCTCAGCACTTTTGTCCCCAGACAAATGCTGCAGCAATTGTGGAAGTTGCATCAATGTCTCAGAATTGTGCAAACGCGCACGCAAAAGCCCATCATCAGAAGTTCTGATCTCCTCTTGCTCCTGCGCTGCCACCGAAGGAACAAGAGAAAAACCAGGAGACAAACTGGCATCACTTAGAGCTACAGGCTGTGCAACAGTTTTACTCTTAAATGAATCTGAACGTTCGTGATATGGCTTAAGCAAGTTAAGGTGACACAACTGAGTACTTTTCCTTCTGTCCGGAGTGGCAATTAAATAATTAACATCTGAAGCCTTCTTGACAACCGTATACGGTCCAGAAAACTTTGCCTGAAAAGGAGATGACACAACCGGCAAAAGAGCCAATACTTTATCACCGACTACACAAACACGACGCTCCGTTCGCTTATCATACTGCTCCTTCATTTTAGACTGAGTGTTTGTTAACTTCTCACGGGCCAACCTCCCCGCCTCATAAAGACGTCTCCTAAAACCATTGACATAATCACACAAGGCTTTTGTAGGTTCTTTTAGGTCCAAACCATCTTTTAGAACAGCCAAAGGTCCACGTACAGAATGGCCAAACACCAAATCATTAGGACTGAATCCTGTACTCTCTTGAATGACTTCTCTAGAGGCAAGCAACAGCCATGTCAAACCTTCCTCCCAGTCACGTCCCAACTCCATGCAATATGCACGGAGAAGCGACTTTAGTGTCTGGTGAAAACGTTCCAGAACACCTTGACTCTGAGGATGGTACGCCGAGGCTTTGTTGTGTTTAATATGAAGCTGGCGTAAGACCTGAGCAAAAACACGAGACATAAAATTTGAGCCTTGGTCAGTCTGGACAACTTTTGGTATACCAAATATAGAAAAAAACTGCGTAAGAGCTCTTACAATGGCCCTGGTAGTAATAGAGCGTAGTGGGTAGGCAGCAGGATAAAGGGTTACCTGACACATTACGGTCAGCAAATACCTAGAGCCAGATTTAGCACCAACTAATGGCCCTACACAGTCCAACTGCAAATGCTACAAAAGGACCAGCTACAACAGGTATTGGATGCAGAGGTGCAGGCTTTATAACCTGATTGGGCTTTCCAGTCATCTGACAAATGTGGCAGGTTTTAATGTAGGCCGCAACTTCTTTCTTTAATTTTGGCCAATAGAAATGACGCATAATACGATCATATGTCTTTCTCACCCCTAAATGCCCCAACATGTCATGAGCAGTTTTTAACACCAGCTGTCGAATGGTGACAGGCACAACAACCTGAACCCATGGTTCCCCCAGTGAAATGTTCGTTGCGGGTGTCCATTTCCTCATTAGCAGGCCATCAACAACACCATAACCATGATCCACACTCTCAAAACAGTCAGCAGGAATAGCTCGCTCAAACAACGAAGACAGAGATTGATCTGTATGCTGTTCCTTGACTAGCTCTTCTTGAGAAAGAGTCAAGGGAAAATCTGTTAAAGCAAAGCTAACCTTTCCTGCAGCAGCCTTAACCTCCAGGTCCTCCACACCAGCACGACTAGCAGCACGAGTCACTGCACAAGCAGCAACCACCTGAGGAAATTCTCTAAAACCCTCATCAGATTCATTCCCTAGCTGAGGAGAATCGGTCACCACAGGAATAGGACTAGTCTGCCAAACACGGCCCCCAGCCAAATTATTCCCTAATATAACAGACACCCCATCAACAGGGAGGGCCGGGCGTACTCCCAACTCGACTTCCCCCTCTACCAACTCAGAGTAGAGCACAACCTTATGTAAAGGGACTTCTAAAGTACTAAGATCAATACCTCTCACCAAAAGTGACCTCCCGGACCTTGAGGAAGAAGAAAACGGCAACACAGACTCCAAAATAAAGGACTCTGATGCTCCTGTATCACGCAAGATTTTTACAGGAAACTTCTCCTTGTTGCCAAGTAGTGAAACAAAGCCATCTGAAATAAACGGAAGATAATTAGGCTTCAGTTTACTAAACACAACATCTGAATTACTAGGCGACACCGCCAAAGCAGCAGGTTTCACAAACGAAAAACGAGCTTTAGCTTTTGATTTCAGCACTGGACAACTTCTTTTCCAATGACCTTTCCCTTGGCAATAACGGCAAGTTTGCTCTGCATCAAACGTTACACTTGAGCGATCCTGATTTCCCGGCAGAGGACTGACGTTTGGAGTATTATTACGAAAAAAACCCGCGTCTCTTTGTCCACTTACTGAACGCCCTCGTTCACCGGAATGAGCTTTATGCGTTAGTTCGTACTCATCCACCAATACAGCAGCATCTGCCTCATTTGTTGCCTGTTTTTAAGCAATATATATCGCAACTCGCTCCGGCAATGTGTTCTTAAATTGTTCTAAGACTATTAAGTCTGTCATGTTATCAACGGTTTGAACATTAGAGGCGACGCACCAGCGTTGGTATTGTAACCGCAAGTCTCCCGCAAACTCCACATTAGTTTGATCGAAACGTCTTCGCATACCTCTGAATCGCTGCCGATAGGCTTCTGGAATTAACTCAAATGATTTTAAAACTGATGTCTTTATGATTTCGTAGTCCTTCGCATCATCCACACTGAGGGCGGAAAACGCTCTCTGTGCTCTCCCCATAAGAGTGCACTGCAGCATAAGAGCGCGATGTACTAGTGATCGACTGATATATCGGCCAGCCGATATATCGGGCCGATATTTGCGGTTTTTACGTGTATCGGAATCGGCTGATACGCGGCTGCTGCATTCGCCGATAGTTTTTTCCCGGCATTATTTATAGATAGGCGTCCACAGGCAGCTCTGTGCTGCTGGAGACGCTGCAGTTCACGTGCAGACCCTGCACTACCCCTCCCCCACTAGCAGAGTGCAACCTGCGCTTCAAGATAACGGTAACTTTTAAACTTTCAAAGCATCTTTTAACTGTTTGACTGCTGAAATATTGTCAAACACTTTGAAAATGGAAACACGTTGCTCTATAACTGTTATGTGGTTGCAACTATATAGCTAAGCAAGTTTGTGGGTCCAAATGGAAAACGCGAATGACTCGTCTATAAAACTGCTTGCTTGCCATTGTATTTAGGGAGCTGCAAATAGCTGTAGGCTATCCGTTCAGTATGCATTAGGGCTGTCAATGAATATTCTAAATACGAATATATATTCAAATAGTTTAAAAAAAAATGAATTTTGAAGGTGAAAATTAATATTCGAATGTGGAAAAATATGCCCGCGGTAGCAGACTAACGTTACCACAGCACAGCTCGCTCGGAGCGCTCAGTGTCGGTTCTATGTACTGTGAAACTTCAATTAATGTATTTGTTTCAATCACTGAATGAAGCCTGCTATATACCTTAATTTGCTTGCACAAAACTCTTGATCAGCACTCAACATTTGTTTGTTGTTGTTCATTTAAACCGGTATGCGCGGAGAGCGTGAGGGTGAGTGCGAGAGAGAGAGAGAGTGCGCCTGCGAGTCCGGGCGAGCCAGAGTGAGCTCTGCGGTCTTGGCCATTAGTTGATTTACTCGTTTTTTTTTGTAGTAATACGTTGTCAAATATGTTTAAACTCAAATAAGCTACTTAATACTAGTAGTTATGTCTCTTTGTATTAATTTGTCCTGTTATTGACGTAATGCGCGTCATTGACCAAATGCACGACGATATGTTCAAATATGTTTTTTAGAGGGAATATACAAACGCCATTTGAGCAATTTTGACAGCCCTAGTATGCGTACAGTAGCTGTTACGAACACTGGTCATAGGATTAAGTAATACCAACGTTGTTCCGTGCTTTTTGTGGAAGATTTATTCAGCGACCACCTGGCTGAGGTTTGGACGCGTGTGGTGTGGGTCTCCCTCGCCATCGCAGTGATATTAGAGACTAGACATGCTCATTTTATTTTATGTAGAAAAATTTAAACCATGGCAGTAAATAGTTTGTTACTTTTAAAATGAAGTACAGTGTGCACTGTGTACTTTATTATGCTGGTTGCTACTGTGTGCAATAGTGTAATTATTTTATTTATGCTTAAATATTTATTTTCAGCAGTGAACTTTTTTTTGTTCTACCTCATGTTTTTAATATTTGTTAAATATTGTTTATCTACTTGTTCTTGTTCTACCTCACATGTTTTTACTATTTGTTAAATATAGATTTTTTTACGTTAAATAAATGTTACTTTTATTAAATTGAGACCTGTAACATTTGTTAACATCATGTCATTTTTATGATGTAAATTGAGGGAGCAAAATGTATCGGCTCCAAATATCGGCTCAAGAAAATCGGCAGCCCGTATCGGTCATCGGCTAAGGCTGATGGGAAAAAAATCGGTATCGGTATCGGCACTAAAAAATCCATATCGGTCGATCCCTACGATGTACATCAGACCAACCCTGCGCGTCTGCCACCCTTTCATACAACAGAAAAAAGGTGTCCACATCATTTTCATTAAACGAGGGAAGAAGCCGTAAACTAGTGGAGATATCGAACTTCGAATCCCCTAAACCAGACATTCTCCCTTGTTTTATTAGATCCAAACGTTCAGCTTCAAGTTCAAGCTTTTGCTGCTCTAGTGCTCGTTTCGCACGTTCATTTTGTTCGTTTAGACGCAACCTGTCCATATGCATTTGATGTTCTAACTTACGATTTTTTTTAATTGTAAGAGCAACAATTCTTTTTGTTCAGCAAAGGTTAAGTTCTCAGCAGGACCTGAAGTCGGAGAAACTATATCATCATCATCATCTTCAGATGCATCGGGAGACGCTATCAGTAAACCTTTAGCGCACAAGGCTTCATTCACTATCTTTTTGATCTCTTTTTTAGATCGCTTACTTGTAAGCTCTATGTTATAATGATCAGCAAGTTCTATTAACTGTTCTTTTGTCAATGCATTTAACAAACCCTTCGAGGGTTCCTCTACAAAGGTTTTTACCAGTGACGCCATCCTTCACACAATGCAGACCCTATTATTAAGAACTCAAACCAACATTTCTTATTACCACCTGTACTATCTAAATAAAATAAACATGAGCCGGGTAGGCCAGCGATATTTTCAAAACCATATAACCATTTCTCTTAGGCTTACAAAAAGTACCCCTCACAATTTAGCTAGACGCGGATCTTCAAACAGGCCTGCGGTGGGATGGATTAAACACCAAGCCCGCAGGAGTGGCTAAATAACCAGTAATCTGGTGATTTCTCCAATTCCTCGGTAGTGCCCCCGAGACCAATGCTCTAGCCACAGACATGTTCAAAAACAAAAAAAACCACACGACCCAAAAAACACGCAACCTACAATGTAAGCACAAAAAGAAAGGTCATGGCTAATTGATTAAATACATATCGCTGAACTTACCCGCATGTCCAACATTCCAGTGTAGCCTCTGATTACCTCCAACAAGACAACAAACATTAATATTAGTCCTAGACACGCACAGCTTTTTCCTCTGTTTACATGACTTGCAATTGGCCAAAAAAAAACAACAACGCCAGACTTAATAACGAAGACACGCGAGCGAGCGTCCCATCAGCCTCCGATTACAATAGATTATAGGCAAAATTGTGTTTGGACGAGCCCCCACTTTGTTACATACTGGCTCTCATACAGTAACAAAGAAAGGCAGGAGAAAGTTCGGCAAACAAATGTCTAAGGATTTATTTGTTAACTCCATAAGTTTACGTTTGCATACAAACTACAATTCAAACACCGAACAAAGCCGGTCTCTCCCGCGTCCTCTCGCCACACCCAAGCCCTCTTTATGCCATCAGCTGGGACACGCCTCGCGCGTGTCCCAGCTGTTTTGCCGGCATCCCCATCAATTAAGCACAGGAAGTAACCTAGGATAACAACAAGACACGAAACAGAAGAGATACAGAAACACAGACAACACAGGATGTAACACCAGATATAAAAATTGTCGGTTGTCGGTTCATGAAGGTTTGATGTATGAACTCGCTGCTAGATTGGAATCTTTTCGTGTCAAAAGTGATAAGACACTTCAGTTTTATGGACGTTGCCATCGTTGATATTGCTTTGGTCACTGGCGCTATGCTTATTGATAGAGAATACAGGCTTGACTCCCATTGCACGTTCATACAGACAGTTATTCGAGACGCTACTGTGAGTGGCTGTGTGAGCATTTCGAGATTCACACCTGTAAGTAAATCCGGATGTCAATCCCAAAAAATGACAGTGTGAACGTAGCCTTAGAGGCTTGTGGATGGGATCATTTGACCAATAAGTAACCAACCATAATGGTCTAGCAACCACATTAGCAACAGTACTAGCTGCATGCTTTGGAAATTCTGTTAGTATATAAAATGGTGTTCCTGTAGCTGATGCTACTCTGACCTCTTATTTTAGACTGTTTCATCTCTGCTAATGAGATGGTAGATGGAGTCATCCTGACAGCAGGCCCTTGGGGACCGCCATCACAGACACAGGATGGGGAAGAGTTGTCTGTAAAAGCTTTGCACACTGAAATTGAGAGACAGAAAAGCTTTTATTGATTGGAAAAGAGAGAGAGAGAAAGGTGAAGGGAATTCATAGGTTGATGTGGTTCTGACACTTGGAAGGTCATCTTGCTCTCGGGCTTTAAGTGCAGACAGAAACGATTGACCTGATTACGGATGTAATCCCGTGAGCGTACCTGAGGTCACCAGACTCCTGCATTAATCCCAGTGACCATTGCAGGTGCATGGGTGTAAACTCAAAATGCCACTTCTCACCTTGCAGATTATAGCTGCACCTGCCACTCAACCCGGTAGATGGATTTCTCAGTTTGGAGAAATTTGGTGACTCTAATTAAAATTCCAATTCAAGATGATCTACTTATATTTTATTTTAAGATATTGTCAAAAATATTAATTGAGCGACATTTCAGATGTATGTTTTTTTTTTTTTGCATTTCTCAGTTGCAGATCTTGGTTGGAGAATTGTTTTATGTGTGGATGTAGTTTCTTTCTCTTTTTTTTAATCTTTAAATCTTTAGATCTTTTAAATCACTTTAAATTACAATCATATATTGCCTTCCAAAATAAGGGAATTTTAAGCAAATATTGAAATGATGAAAATATAGACATATTATTTAATGTGCATTGTATGCCTTTATTTCCAGACTGGTAAAGTAGTGTGTTAAATGAGAGTTCTCCAAATTAACTAAGCACCAAATTAAATTAATACATGAACAACGTGCAAAAAACGTCACCGCAACATATAAAAAGGCTTTAACATGCATTGTAAACGTTGTAATATTGGCGTAATGAAATTTTATATTGGCGTAATGAAATACAATGATGAGTGCAAATACGACAGAAATGTATTCTTGTCGGATATTCTAATTTTCATACTACTGCTACTATTTAATAATAATACTTATTATTATTATATAGGTTTTCTAATATATAGTTGACTCTGGCTGACAAAAATATTTTATATTAATAAAATATTCACAAATTTTAATGTCATTATCATGACAGCTCTATGCTCTAATCTAAGGTTTGATTTTGTAATAATGAAGTAGTTTAATCCAGGAATGTGGCTTCAGTTTTTCTCTCTTAGTACTCGACAGTTCTGCTTTTTCTGTAATGCCTCATTTCTACCCTTCTTGTCAGCGGTTTCCTTTTTTGGTTCCTTGCTCTGTGATGCTTGAAAAAAAGGTTAGATGTAGAACAGCTGTTGCAGACCATCACCGGTATACCTCAATCTTTTACCAGCCGTCAAGTTGCTGGCTGATGTTTAATTACATTTGTCTCCTTTATCACTCCCCATCTGTAACTCTTAAACACCGGCTGCGTCTCAAACCTAGTGCGTTGTCTTGCTCTCTGTGTCTTATCTGAGCAGCTTGTCCATGTACAAAGAATTAAAATAAATCGAAGAATTTAACATCTGAAGAAACTGGTTTGGGTGTGTGTGTGAAATACTCAAGTTATTTTTCAACTGATGTACTCTGATGAACTGTGTTTCTGATTTACTGCAGGCCAAAAATAAAACCTCGCTAATAGCATACGTTGGTGCTCTCTGACCAGCTGTAGAAATGAACAGGCTCATAAACACTTAAAGACCACAGCAGCACGTGAATATATGAAATATGAGTGATGATCCGAAGTCGCCCCACATTCATATTCATTTAAAACACTCATATAATTGTCATCACAGATGTGCCGTTTCTCATAAACTCTTGTATTTTTAAAGTACATTGTTTTGCAATATATTTACAAAGAGTTTGACATGTTGCTATGCTAATGTTGCAATACTCTGATAAACATAAAAAATAGCACACGTAAATATTTGGTATTTTAGATTACACTAACTATAAATCTATACTTTTCAGTGAATGAAGTATAATTATTTAAAATAATTTCCCTTCCCTAAGCTTGTTGCAGTGTACATAGCCGTGGCCAAATGTTTTGGCAGTGCCAGTGACATAAATTTTGTGCTTCGCAAAGTTTGCTGCTTTAGTATTTTTGGATTATTTTTTCACATGTTTCTATGGTACTGGAAAACAATATGCATTTTCAAAGGATTTTATTGGCAAAAACTTTCAATATATGCAAAGAATCATTATTTACAGTGTTGATCCTTCATGACCTCTGCAATTCGCTCTGGTATACATCAGCATCTGGGCCAAATCCTGACTGATGTCGATTCATTCTTTCCTTATTAGTGCTCAGAGTTGTGGACTTTTGCTTGTCCACTCGCCTTTTGAGGATTGACTACTGGTTCTCGACGGGATTAAGATCCACGAGGTTGCCTTGCCATGGATCCACAATTTTAATGAAATGATCTCAGAGCCACTTGATTCTTGCCTTGTGACATGGTGCTCCATCATGCTGGAAAATGCACAGATCATCACAGAATTGCTCCTGGATCATTGGGAGAAGTTGCTCTTGCAGGAGGTTTTGATACCATTCTTTATGCATGGGACTGTATGAAAAGCAACCCCACACATGGATGGTCTCAGGATGCTTCACTGCTGGCACAACATAGGACTCATGGTAGCGTTCACCTTTGCTTCTCTGAACAATTGATTTTCCAGATGTCCCAAACAGTCAGAAGGAGCCTTCGTCAGAGAAAATAACTTTGCGCCATTTTCTGCTGTCCAATCCTTGTACTTCCTGCAGAATTTCAGTCGGTCCTTGATGTTTTTGCTCTAAAGCCTGGGACTTACCAAGCTGATGTCAAAGAACTAGCGGTGACAAAAACTGACTGTGTTGCCTCTCGTCGGCTGTGAGTCGGCCAAAAATCTGCACTTAAACACACCAAAAGGACTACTGACCACTGTCAACTACACTGAGAAAAACAATAAGTAGAATTTACTCAATTTTTATAAGGCAAGTTTTTGCACTGATATTTTTCAAGTAAATTTCACATTTATGGAAATTAAGTAAATCTACTTAAGTAAGCCGAGTAAAATTAACAAAGTGAAAAATTACTTATAACTTGACCTGTTAGATTATATTGAGTAATTTTTACTTACAAATCTGATGTATTTAATATAATTAAGTAAAACCATTTGATATTTTAAATACATTTTACTTGTTTTATGCAGTGCTGGTAATTATTTTAAAGTAAATGTTACTCTTATAATGTGACAAAATAATACAGTGACAATGTGCAGTTTAGAGTAATTTATTAAGAAATAAGCATCTAAAAGATCTCTTTGGGCACACAATTCAGCTTGTTCGGTCTCTCTCTTTGTCCCTCTCAACCGGTTTACAGCAACGAAGGCACAAAGGACTGAATGCATTTGAGAAATATCCTGAAATTAAGAAAAGAGAAAAAATAAACAATAATCAGTAAACAGCAAATACTTTTAAATTAAAAGTTAATCAATTTGCATTCACATTATTCATTTCACTCTTGCCAAATCATATCAAAAACATTAAAAACATCCTGCATGACCTCACTCTCCTAGCCATTTCTTTCACATTAATGCACACAGCATGCAGATACATTTATTTATCATGGCTACGAATTAAGAATTTGAGAGAAACTTTGAGAGTAACCTTAGTTTCTAATTTTTCACTCGTCTTGATTTAAATAAGTTGTTTTTTACAACTAATTATTGTTATTTACAACGTGGTCACCATTTAGTAAAAGCAGGGATCATTTAATAGATAGTATGCACGATTTAGTAAATGAATGAGGGAATGAATTATATTGTGCACGATGAGGGAACGAAAACCTGCTCTCTTTTATGGTGTCTTTTACGCGTCTAGTTAGACGCTTGAACATTCCGCTCGAGTTCAAATTTTTCAACTTGCGCGGAAGACGTTCGCGGCAAACGCGTCGCCCAATTCGCGATGCCCGGCGCGAATGATGCGTCTATTTGCGTCTTTGCATTGACTTTGTATGTAATCTACTCGCTTCGCGCTTGGTGTGAACACACCGTTAGGCCTATTGTTAATTCGTAGACACGATATTTGTCATCTATAAAAAAAATTGCACACAAAATAACAAATTAAACGAATAGATCATGATTTAAGTAACATATTCATGGTTTTAAGGCGTAATTTACTTGTGTAAAACGGAAAGTTTAAAACTGAGGAAAAAATAGGCCTAACGCGTCGAAAGCTAACAAAGCTAACTTGTCATTAAGAACATTAAATTTTTCAAATGTATAGAATTAAGTGATGAAAACACAATGGTTGATCGTAGTTACATTTACTGAATAAATTACATCTAAAAATCCGTAATATACTGCAGTTTTTACTGTTGCTTACCTGAGAGCAGATGGAGTGGAGATTGGAAATCCAAATTCCTCAATGATAACGGTTTTCTTCTTTTCGCGCATTTTACTTGATTTTTAAAAAATTTGCTTCAAGTACTTAATGCGTGTAAATATGCCAGAGAGTCAGAAGTCAAATTTACTTGTCTGTTGGATGTATAATATTTACAAGTAAAAATTGAGTATATAATTAGGATTTACTTAATATTCTAAAGGTTTCATTTTTACAAAATTATTCTTATGAAAGATACATGATTTTTCCTGTTTTATTTACTTTGCCATATAATCATTTTTACAGTGGCACGTGTGTTGTGTGTCTGCGTGTAAGAATATCAGTGTCTATATCAGCAGATATCAATAGGTATTTTCGTCATTCAAAAAGGGAAACTGAAACTAGTGCTGCGTTCCAGTCCAAAATTGTCATGCCCTTCACTCGCTAACTTCCCTCCGTCTCGTTCACTCGGATGCACGTCATTGCTTACGTTGCATGAGTGCCCACTACTGGCGGAAACTGCAATGGCTGAATTGGAACGTCCTAAGCCCTTGATCACTTGTAATTAGTGTTGTCACGATACTAGAATTTCTAACTTCGATACGATACCTTGAAAAATATCGATATTCGATACCATTTTCGATACCACGGAGAAAAAGCTGCCACAATATTAAGGGGGTATTTTTTTAATTTAAAGCTAAATATAACAAGTCTAGAACATGACAATGAGGTATATTTTACATGAACAAAAATGTCCTGAGTTCTATTTGTTTATATTTTTTAATTGGACCAGAGCTAACATGATGTACTTTTATTACCTACTGTTATCAAAGATTAAAATATACTGTAACAAAAAAGCACTTAACAGTATCAAATTGGAGGATAGAGAGTCAGTAATGTATTATTGTATATATATTATTGTATATTATTGTAATTATGTATATACAGTAATGTATAAGATTAAACATTCAATTTTCAGTTAAAGGCATGTCATTATTGAATTCAGAGATAGCTGTTTAGTTTAATTAATATCTGTGTAATCAAATTGATGATAATCGCTAATGAAGGAAAATTGCAGAATTAAATAATAATTTTTGAATAAAGTTAAATAGGCACCAGTTAATTTACATTTGACCACAGTTACAATATTTACTTGTCTAAGATTCCTCAGTCAGATTATGTTAACTTTAAGAATTAAAACGAGACAACACAGACTCTTATCAACAACAATACTAGGCCATCTTGGTTAATGTTTCAGAAAAGTTCAAATGGGAAGAGTTACAATGTTTCCTTGAGGACTTTTTTTAGCAGTGGGGGCAGGTCTGTCCAAACAACAAACACCCCTGATGCTGAGCATATGCTGCTAAATAGTAGCCTACCCCTGGAGCCTGTTCCTTAAGTCTGTTTTCACCTATACAATCATTTTTAAAAATGAGTGATGTGAGGGATTATTGATAGTCAAACAATCTGTTGGGTGCCCGCAGCCCGCTCGCGTGTCCGCGCTATTCTCCGACATGCCCGCTCGCGGTGTGTAGCTCGTGTCCACGCTATTCTCCGACTCCGACATGCTCGCTCGCGGTGTGTTTTTTACGCGTGTCCGCGCTATTCTCCGACATGCCCGCTCGCGGTGTTCTTTATCAATCAACCAAAGCCGGTCGCGGGGGCGCCGCCCTCGCCATCTTTCCATTCACTTCACTTTTGCTATTTAACCAGAGCGAATGAGACGAGTGCGTCACGTGTGGTGTTTGTCAACGCGCATGAGTATCGATACTTCGGGAAATTAGTATTGGTACCGTTCAGATATTTCAGTATCGATATTTATCGAAATATCGATATTTTTGACAACACTACTTGTAATGGAGTTGATTTATTATTTTTTCCCCTTAAAGAATTTGTTTAATGCAGCATCCAAATGTATATAGATGTGTTTGTGTTGTTTTAAATAAAAAAAATCATAATTAATATAGCATAGAGTTGTTTGTGGTGGTGGTGATTAGACGAGATCTGCGGTGACGTCACAATCGTGTTGCATTGTGGTATATGGAGCTGCCTGAAGTGTACATATGAAGTGCGAGGGTCTGTCCATATAAACTTCCCTCGTCCACTTCACGAAGTGGAACGCACTTCGAAAAGGCGGCAGGGATTCCCCCTAGAAGTGCTTAGGGAAATTCGCAAGTGCGTGTCTAAAAGTGGACTGGAACGCAGCACAGAACTGCAGATATACAAACCGTGAACAAGTCAGCGCTTGGTTACCATTTTGAATGCCAGTCATGCTGATCACTTTCTTAATTCCGGTCAGCTCATGCTGTTATGAAAATATTTACGCATTGGAATGCTCAGGCAAGATGACGTGAAATTATAACAGCCTGTGCTGTCTTGACTTCTTTGCTCGCTTTCATCACTTTCACTTTTATTCTTGTGCACTGACGCTAAGCTGAATAGCCAATCAGAGTTCTCTCTCTCACCGTGGCCGATTCAACATGCTGAATCGGCCCAAAAAAACCCAGATGGTGTCGAACTAGAGCCAACCGACGCTCAAAAAAGGCCAGACATTGGCCGACTGTCGGTGTGTCTGTTGGTGTGTCATGGGTTTAAAATGCTGATTTTAAACTGGGTCAGCTTTAGGGTTAGGGTTGGGGGCAGATTTAGACTATTGGGATTTTAGCAGAAACTATGGTTAATATGGTAAATTTGATAGAAATTCATCTGCAAGATTTATGAAATCTATGTAAATGCAGTTTTCTTATCCAAAGATAATCCTTGTACAGGGAAGCCGGCTGTTTGCTGTGCCAGTCTGGTCTGTAATTACCCATACAACAGGGTTGATCTGCTGGAGTGGTGCAGGATGAGATGAGCCGGGGGGGCAGGTGGGAGATCCGGCCTTCGTCACGTGCACGAGAATGTGAGAGAGCATCACAGGGTCGTGCTTGGAATGGTGGAATTTTATTTCTGCTATGAAGACATGGATGCATATACAGCAACTGCAAAGCGGATGAAATCAGGCCAAAGCTGTTCTCCATCCACGTCACATGACAGAGTAATGTTTTCACCTCCTCCTTGTGGAAGTTAAGGACAAGCGGTTATAACACCTCATGCTCACAATTAATCTTATTGATGTAAAATGACATTCCACTTCCTCGACTGTCTGCAGTGAGGTAGAAAAACAGCCGTTATTATTTGTTATTCTGCTCCAGTGAATCTTAAAGTCAACATGAAACTTTTTACTTTATTTACCTTTTTACTTATTTAAAGTGACACATTTCTGAATGAAATGCGATATTCTGTGAGATTTAATTTTATCCATCAAATTATTCATTATTTAGATTATGAAAAGTGCTACTTAAATTATTGTACACTACCGTTTAAAAAATTGGGGTCAGTTATTTATGTAATTTTTGTGTGAAAGAAATTCATATTTTTTTATGCAACCGGGAGGGATGCATTAAATTGATTAAAACTATCAATAATAGACTTTTACACTGTTACAAAAAGATTTCCATTTCAAATAAATGCTATTTTTTCTACTTATCAAAAATATCACTCTTTTCACCACATTGAATAATAAGAAACGTTTTTTTGAGCACCAAAGCAGCATACCGGTATTAGAATGATTTCATGATTTCAGATCATGTGACACTGAAGACTAGAGTAATGATGCTGAAAGTTCAGCTTTGACATAACAGGATAAATTACATTTTAAAATATCAAAACAGAAAAAACCCCCAAAGTATTTTAGTTGTAAATTAATTAGTATTTAATAATATTACTGTTTTTGAGTAAATAAATGCAGTCTTGATGAGCATAAAATGCTTCTTTCAAAAACATTAAAAAATCTTTCTGACCTCAAACTTTTGAAAGGTTAATTACAAAGCACAAACAAATATAAAACAGCAGTGACTCATAACATTTGCTTTTGGAAAAAAATGATAAAAACTAAACTATTCATAGTTGGAACCCTCTGCTCTGTTTTAATTCATATGTAATAATTCATAATAATTGATCATTATTGGTCATTAATAAAATGAACCATCAGAGAACCGTGAACATCCAAATGTTTTTTTGTTACATTTTATTTTTTAATTAGGCCTATTAATTTAAAATCTCAGGGGGTAATTCTAGTAAATATTTTAGGTCAAAGGGGTTCGACTGACAACATTTGTGAATCCCTGCTCTAATACCTTTCTTTGTCTCTTTCGCTTGAACCATTCTCTCACTTGCCTAATATCGTTCACTACCATCTCTCTCCGTCTCTCTCTCCTATGCTGGTTTCTGTCTTAGAATCCTAGTGAACTGGGAACTGAATGTGAGAGTGGCAGCAGATTGAGCTTTGTAGTCCAGGCACGGCTAATCATGGCCACTACTTTTATTCATTCTGTATTATTCATGGCAATGAAAAGCAGAATTTAGTAGAAAAACATTGAGTCTGTCCTGGCCGCCAGTCATTTGGCATGGTGTACCTGTGGTCTGGACTCTGTCTGGAGATGGAGGCCTGATCTGCACTCACATCGAAAATTGCAGCATCTCATGCTTTCAATGCCCTTCAGCTAACCTTGAGTTTACAAAGAAATAGGGTTAATTAATCACTTCCGCTGTTCCTTAGAAGTTAGAATGGTGTTATTAGTCATCTAGGATTAGGCATCTGGTCTCTTGGTAGGGTTAACTCATGGTGCGTAGAGTGCTGACTCAAACTCGCTGTCCATTGAATTCTACAGACCAAAAACTACTGCATCTAACAGTGTTGTCGTCCAAATGCTGAGGCTGTTTATAGTGGGCAGGATGGTGAACAGCTCTTTTAAAGTTCACTTCATTTTTCTGTAGGTCTGTGGTGGGAGGAGTTTAAGGATCTCTGTTCATATCAGGCCAAAGTCATCATGGTGTTGGTGTAGTAGACACAAAGAGATGAGCAAACCCAAAGGCCAATGAACAAAAACATGTGGGCTCAGAGTTATTCTGTTTCAAGTCAAGTCAAGTCACCTTTATTTATATAGCGCTTTTTACAATACACATTGTATCAAAGCGCTTCACAGTGATAACATGAAAACAATATAACAAAGTTTGTTTCTAAAAGAAAATTGCGTCAACGTCCACCTTAAGTAAGGCAGATCAATAATATTATTGAATATTAAATGTTTCTCTGTCTTTGCTCCTTGTCTTTCTCTTGGCCTAAATATTGATCATTATTGTGCTATGAGTGGAATTCATGTTCTGAAATGAAGCAATCAAGAGGCTATGGTATGATTTTACCATAGTCAGGGTCTTGTTAACTACAATGTGAGTGGTTATAACAATTTATAATAGTGCACATCCTTTTGTAACTTAGTTATTGCTTTTATGAAGAGGCAGCAACAAAAGACATACATTTTCAATAATGTAATTTATAATAATAATTAATGTACCAATACTAATTTATTAAAAATATTTTTAATAAAATTATTAATTGGTTAATTTTTATTTATTTAATAATTGTAACTATTATTTAACTATTTTTGAGCCATTCAAGAATGTGAAGTTAATGTTCTTTCTATTTGCAGTAGTGATGATAATAATACAAATATTAATTAAATTGTTATTTATATATTTCATTTAATGTTCACATAACAATATTGTTGAGCCATTCAAGAGGATGAGGTATTATCAAACTCTGCAGTCTTTATACGTCAGCCTATGTTTAGCTGGGTGATGATCTGTAAAATGAGTTCAGCTTCCTGGACTTTCCCGTTTCCACTGGCGTGGTGATTTTATAAGGAGTGGAACGTGTCTGCTGGTCCTGACTGAAACTGAAGAGGTGTCATACTCTCTCTCTGGTCCTGCACTCACTAACACTGACAAATAATATGCTGCTCTGAACCTGATGCTGTTTTCTCTGGTGTACAGTATGTTTGTGTATGCTTGTAAGCACATTATCGTCACACTGTATGTACGGTGCTGACATGAACTTGGCTGTGCTTCGGGAATTCAGAATAAGAATAGTTTGCAAATCACAGAAGTATCCACCATACACGATCTACTGGATGCAATAAATTCTGCATTTTCAACTTTCAACTTACCTTCTTTATAGCTGGTATGTTCTTGCCACATAGACGTACGTATATACGTTTGTGTACATACTGTAGCACGTGTCCCATGACAATTTGCAGAGTGTAGTGTGTCAGGAAGGTCTGAGTTCAGAAATCTGCCCATTCCTTCCTTTCGCTGAGGTGCTGTCAGTTTGTGTGCCATCTGGTGCTACAGAAATAGACAGGGCACTCCGGATGACATCTTGGCAGCTGGGCAGAGCTTCACTTTTCTGGTGATTTCTATCTCGCATCTCCCTTATTTCACTTCTATCCAGTGCTGGAGATAATAGTCTCATAGTGCAGCGCTCTCATTCAGTCCTCACCTAACCACCTCTTTCCTGTCTGCTTTAATCAAACATGATGGAATCTCATAAATCAAGCATTTCGAGTCAAGAAAAGCAGTCCTGTTAAATCTGACAGTCTTTACAGGCACTTTTTTATTCTCACCTGTCACCAAGGCTGCAGTTATTTTGATTAAAAAAATTAATGAAAATAGTAATATTGTGAAGTGTTAGTACACTTTTATAATAACTTTCTATTTTAATATATTTTAAATGTTATTTATTTCTGTTATGGCAAAGCTGAATTTTCAGCATTAATACTCCAGTCTTCAGTGTCACATGATCCTTCAGAAATCATTCTAATATGAAGAGTTTGGTTCCAAAACGCGATAAACGCCATTTCTAAAAAAAAATAGTTACTGCAAAAATCAGTATTGTATCTGGTTGGTATTGAAAAGTCAATGTTTAATTTTAAGTAAAATGCGATATCCAACGTGTTATTCTGTCATGTTTTCTCCCTTTCTTTCCAAACCGCGACAAACGCCAGTCTCCCTTCTCTGCAGAATGCGATTTATATCCGCTCTCAACCAATCACAACGCACCATTCCACGCAATGTAAACAGTAACGGCAGCGCCTTAAATACACCCGGCTTCCTAGTTTTTCTTATCTATTTTGTACTTTTCGATCAACAAACAAACAAAAAAATGAATCATTTTGACGGCATTGATGAACCTGTGGTTGTTTCTGCGGTGGGTAAGAAACGTAAGGCATCGAAATCGAATCATTTACGTGAGGAGATTAAGAAGATGAGGCACTCGGGAGGAGGAAAAATGTTTTCAATCTTCTTTACAGTTCTTAATAAAAATATTATACTAATAAACTTACGTTGTTGTGTATTTTCAACAGTTTCAATATGAAAAAAAAAAAACTTTTATATTGATTCAATGGATTAATTGCATTTTGATTTAAAAAAAAAATGGATTTATTGCATTTTGGGGGAAAAAATAATCCGTTTTTATAATAAATCTTTGAAAATCAAAACCTGGATTTAAATTTTTTTTTGTTATGACCTACAAATGCTATGTGAAAGTTTGAAACAGAAAATAGTGGTTTTCATCTTTCCACTTTCTTGGTAAAGAAAACACATTTTTACTCAAATTAATCTAAATGGATTTATTGCGTTTTGGAACCAAACTCTTCATATGCTGATTTGATGCTCAAGAAATATATCTCATTAATGCTAAAAACAGTTGTGCTGCTTAGTAGTTTTGTGGAATATGTGATACAATTTGATATAAAATAACTGTTTATACTTGTTGTAGCATGGTGTATATAGAGTATTACCATCCAGCCCTATACTCACCTTCTCTACCTAAAAATTTTTAAAATGTCTTTTTCAAGAGTTGTTTTTATTGTCTCTGAATAAGTTCATAGGCCTCTTATAAAGTCATAACAGATGACCTCATGTTTTGTACAGGGCCTGGCATTCTCTGGCGGCGGTGCTTGAGCTCAGTATTGTTCTTCAGCCTTCCTGTTTTTATTCTCTTTCAGTAGCCGACATGAAAACTGCGTGGACGGCATGCTGAGGCTTCACTGAGACTTCTCAAAAGCCCAACACTGCTCAGAAACAAGAGGATGAGCTTAAAGCTCTGTCTGTTTCCTGAAATGCCCTTCCATAAACTATCAGATATTATTATGTCAAAACAGCCGTAACGATGATTATAAGGAACTTGCAGTGATAGGAGGAAGTCACACTTTTTTGTGCACCACAACATCTCTGCACTCGTGTTTTCCATTGCTCAGTGCAATATTGCAGTGATATACTAATACTCTGTTCTCTTATTGTTTCGAAAGAGTCATTGGTTTAACATTCTAATCCACATGTTGTAGTAAATAATAACAGAATCACTTTGCTAGTAATGGTGAAAAGAGAAGTGACAAACTCCTCAAGGGCTTGTGGGCACAGCCCGTGTGGTTCAAGCTGCTGAACACCCTTGGCATTTGCTAGTTTCATGATGATTTGTGGTTGCTTTTGATCTTCAGCACCTGTGAGAAGAAAGTGGAGCCTGTGTTTTGCTCTCTACTGCCTCAACAGGCAGATGGGTGTTCAGTTCATAGATCATTCCAGCTGGGAACACACTCTGTCCAGTTTAAGCTTTCCTCTTTAGGATACAGCAGTGTACAGTAGATCTGTGTTCGCAGATGCCACGCTGGGTGTAGATCTTGGCAGTTGGATATTTGTTTTGCTATCCTTATGTTGGTCTTGGGTATTTTCTGTTGTGCAAAGTTGTACAACAAAAATTGGCTAATTGTAAAAACCTGGCAATGGATTTTAAATCCAATGGTTAATCAATAGTACAGACACTGTTCTGGAACCAAAAGTTTTGTGTAAGCAGCTAAAATGTACTTTCCTCTGCAACTTGTGGTACCCCTGAGGATATATTTTAGATGTTTAATGCCTGTTTTTTTGTTTGTCTTATAATAATGCCTTTTGAAAACCACTGCAGGCTGTTAGCGGTGGATATTGATTGGCCTCTGGACTAAAGAGCAAAGTCTCATGGGGTCCGGAACAGGAGACACATATTCCACCGCATTAGGCCGGGCATGCCTGCGATTCTCAGGTCATCTCACACTATCTGAAATAAGCCCAGGTTTATCATCACAGTCTGAAAGTTGATACGCTTTGAGCAGACAGATGGGTTTTTCATTCTTTCCTCTAAGCTTTTCCTGTGCACATGCAGGTCAGCTGGTGTAGTCTGCTAACTCGTTTAAAATCCCTCCTGCTTGAGTTTCCTACAGTGATGAAAGCCATTAGTCTTCTTCGTGCATCTGTACCCAGGCTTCCTAGCAGGAAGACCAACATGTGTGTGTGTTATTGCTGTGCCAACCTCATTCACCCCTGAGTTGGTTTGTCAATTGGCTGCAGCAAGTGAGCATTTGCATAATTGTTTCTCTCTGGAATATCCTGCCGAACCAGTGTTGTATTTGTGTGTGCAAGTGAGTTAAATGTCCAATCAGACTTCGTTTTTGATGATCACATGACATTAAGCTGGTCTCAGCTGAAGAGGACAAGGGATTGGGGTCAGGACATTGTTTGGGAGGAGTGAATAGCACGTTTAGTTTTGTATTTGCATAATGACCGGCAATCCTTTGGCTGATGGTTTGTGGTTTGCTCAAGTGCATGTTTTATCTAAGCATAATTGTGTGAGTTGAGAGGCTGTTTTGAGAGGTTATTCACTCAGTTCACCCACCTCAGTAGCATTTAGCCTCATGTTAGCTTCGAACGGTTATTTACAGACCGCTTTGAGGAGATGGGCCTGGCTAGCTACACTACCCTTGGCCAGTGAATGCTGTTCATTTTCATATTTGAACAAAAAATGGGTTAAAAATAAAATAATTCTAACTTTTAAGGTAGTATGGTTCACCCTATTCAACAGTAGGATACATTTTGAATCTAGTATACTGAATCCCTGATACAAACAAGAAGATTGTCAGCTACTTTCAGTAATGTAATAAAATGTTCACTCTGACAGCTCTATCCCAGGGCACACTTACAGGGAGGCAATTCCCACAGCGAAGTGTTACTCCCTTTTAGATAATTATTTTATTTTATAGTATTGTTTTTTAAATCTTTTTTTTTTTTTAAATCAAATATTTAGTCAATGATCATGTTTTGACTTTAAAACTTAAACATACACATTTTAAATATGGCCGCATAAACCAGAAGTTGCGACCAACTTTACTTTTACAGATTGAAACAGAATATTAAATAGAGGTCAGGGCTGTTTTTTCCAAGTCATCAGAGGTGGAATGCCATTCCAGAAGGGAAGGAAATTCTCAGATTTTGATTGAGGACTATGAAGACAGACATTTGTTTTGTTTTTTGGATTTATTTGCACAAACTAATTGTTCACCATAAGACGAATAATGTGCACTAACAAACTAAATGCGGTCAAATTGATTTCATGCAGACTTTAAATGTCTTTTTAAATTTCTTGTAATTTCATATTTATTATTTTTACTATACTATTATACTATTAGTTAGTATATGATTAGTATTAGTTATTGTGTACACAAAGAACATTTGCATGTATATAGCATACACTATGAATGCATGTATTTTTTTTTTAAACAGCTTGCTTAGTTCACTCATATTGAATCTTCTCAGGCCTAATGTCTGGCTTGATGTCTAATTTACAAATCCTCATGCTTTCATTTGAAGCCTTTTACATGTTCAGACAGATTTAAGGGATTTTCAAACATGCATATGTGAATTTTTAACAGTCTAATGGCATTACAATTGTCACTTAATTTGGGTTTGATATTTCAAGCTTGAAAATGAAAACAGCACACGTCTTTGAGGGGGAGGTACAAAATTAAATTGTATAACGCAGATGATGATTCTGCATCCCACTGTTCAGTGTGGTGGTCGTCATGGTAACAGGCCTTAACTTTTGCCATGGCTTGCGTGAGCAGTGTTGACGTAGGAGACATGAATGGCAAGAGATAATTTGAACTCTTTGTGTTTTCATTTCCCATCTAAATTTTAAGGACTTTAATACATAACAGGAAGTGCTTATATAGGCTTTGAATGTAAAATCCTTTCTCATTTATGCTTTCAATTGAAAATATCAGAATGAAACCTGTCTGTGTCACAAAACATAGTAGAGGCTCTAGAATGATACAAACATGTGTGAGTGACCCACACATGTGCGTATGTGAGCAAGGCCAGGCTTGCCGGTTTTCCATCTGTCTTTCGGCCCCTGTGCTGATCTTCCCATCTCATCAGTGTTCTGATATGACGGGTGAACAGCACAGTGCATGATGGGAGAGGCGTTTATAGTCCCTCTGTGTGTTTTGTTCCAGGAAAGAGGCGCAGAAAGACTGTGGTAATGTAAATCCCTGTGTGTCCACTGCTCCAGTTTCCAGTTGGCCTTAGGTCAGAAGTGTAATCGCTCTTTATTTAGCCTCTCTTTCTTCTGAATGACACAGGCCTGTCCTCGACACATTGACCATGCGAGGATGCAGGACACGAGAAAAGGAGCAACCTGGGAACGTATCAGTTATCTTTCCGAAGAGGCACACAACTAACCAGCTTTCTGAGAAAGATGCCTTCATGAAAACTCTTGAGACCAGGATGGTCCTGTGGATTTGTCCTCCCCTTTTATAGTAAAGCTAGATAATAAAGCTAAAAGTAACATTTTGGTTGTTGCTTTTTGACAATATTTCATATACCAAGATTTATAAAAAAAAATTCTAGAATTAAAGATTAAATTCGAATTAGAGTTTTGTTGAAGCTGATTGTGGGCAGCACTTCGACACGCAGCATGGTTGCGTTTGGAAGACCAGAGTTTGAATCCCAGCTCATGGTCCAATCGCTTTCCTTCTCTCTCTCTCCCACTTTGCCTCCTGTCCACACTCTCTACTGTCCTATCTGAATAAAGGCAAAATCAAAAATGAATCTAAAAAAACTTAAAAACTGATTTGAGTCCACCCTCCACATCTATTAGCTTTCAGGTTAACTGTCTGCTAGTATTCTAAAATGATGACTTTTATTTTTATTTATGTTGTTGTTGTTGTTGTTTTTGAAACCTATATTTTGACCAAAAAAAAAAACCATTGTAACCAAGTAAATTCAAATAGTTTATTAATATAGAAATATAATATGTCAAAAGTGTTCGTATCACTGAGTGCTGAGGAAGCAGAGATGGTCTGATTGAAGTGGCTTTGGAAGAACCCTCCGGGGCTGAAATTCAGCTATGGTAATTGCTGTTTCGTTTCCAACACGCGCTGTAAGTGGTAGACCAATCACAACAGATGGGCCATCTGACCAATCAGAGCAGAGGAAGCTCTCGGAAAGGAGGAGTTTAGTGAGAGGGCACTTTAATCCAATGTACTACCTACTCTGGCAGTATGCGATTTCGGACACCGCTAAGGAGTGACACGTAATTATGGTAATATTCAGATACTCACCAGCAAAATCATTACAGATAGTGCTGTATATTGAATATTCATTATAAACTTTCTAGTCTAGTTTTCAACTGATATCTTGCAGAGAGAAGAGGCTCAGTACTTAGCCCTCCTCTCTCATTTCCACTGAATAATAGATGAAGACTGTGAGATTAGCCAGTGTCCCATAGGTGCTCCTGGTGATTTACTCACTGCAGGGGGCTCAAACGTCCTCATCTGCAGAGAACCTTGTGCTTAATTAGACCATTGACTTTTTATGTATAATCCGCACCTCTTTCCCTTCTCTCTTCTATCCATGCGCACTTTGAAGTGGAAAAAACACCACATTTCTCTATTTCTGGGCTGATCCGTCACTTTTGTTACAGCGGGAGCAGGAAAGGTTGTTGTAATGTTGTTGTTTGGATTGTTGCTATGACAGCAGCATATGCATCCCATTTGTCAGTCACCCTTTTATTTTCCGCCCACCTAGCCAACTGACCTCGCCACCCTGCGCTCTGCTGGTGGAATGTGTTTGTCTGGATCGAATCAAGGCTTGAACTCTTTCGGGGCCGTGCCGGGTTCTTCGAGTCGGTCGAGGGGACTGCAGCAGCTGGCTTTCTCATACCTATAAATATCCTACAGTAGATTCCTGTGGCCCTGCAGACTTTTGAGTTGCTCACTCCCAGGCTTAGCGTTCTGATGGTGTGGACTTGTTGAGATGAGGGTCTGGCTGAATATTTGGGACACGCCAAATACCAAACGAGCCTGTAGATTCCTGTTTATTAAGACTGCAAGGATATGTAGTAGGCCTATGTGAGATATGTCAAAGAAATCAGGAAAAGTTAAATTGTATTTCAACTGTGAGAAATGGGAAGAATTGTGGGTAGTCAAATGCAACAGGTGGACCTGCTGATCCCACACAAAGACATTTTTGAGTCATCAGTTTTTTTTACACAGGCCCCACTGGATTGAATGTGTCCTCTCTCAATTGTTGAAAACAAAAATACCTCCCAAACACGTGGTTGTGGAGTAGTTAGTTATGCACATGTGACTCTTTTATTTCTCATTTGACAGACATTTCATTCAATCAGAGGAATTCATGGAAATTTTCATTTTGGTTTACATACGGTGGTGATTTATGGCCACTTGAAGGCTGACTCAAACTTTCTTGATCATGCAGGGCTTTGATGTCAGGTCAATAAACCTGAAAAAAATATATAAATATGAATATTCAATTTATTTGTATTTAATTTTGTATTTAATGGTCTGTTATTGTACAGTCTGTTACAGTTGTGTTTAACTGTTTGTCCATAGCAGACTGAAATTATGTTGAATTGAAATTATTCAATTCAACATTTTTATTGAATTGGATCATTTCATTTTCAACATTTTTCAAC
Source organism: Rhinichthys klamathensis goyatoka (assembly GCF_029890125.1). NCBI lineage: Eukaryota > Metazoa > Chordata > Actinopteri > Cypriniformes > Leuciscidae > Rhinichthys > Rhinichthys klamathensis. The sequence continues at coordinate 2,105,746 of NW_026606571.1, read as the reverse complement.
AGATCAACATTTTTACAGTTCACAGGCTGTTTTCTGTGAATTGAGTACACGTTTATATTCAGTCTAAATTTAAATTTAGTAAATTTCTATCATGCAAAAATTATTCAATTCAACATTTTTATTTTATTATTATACATTAGTTATACATTTATTAATTTTTACATTACAAATTATATTATCGCCATAATTAAAATAAATTAAAAGTATATCTTGTCACCTTTCACTCTAGATATTGGGTATTGAAACAACCCATATTGGTCAACCACTAGGTGTTTTGTGTGAAAAACTGAATTCTGATTTTTCCTGTCTTTTCCAGTTATTTTGAACCCCAAGAACCCAAAGGAAGGACCCAAATCCTTCAGCTTCGACTACTCGTACTGGTCTCACACCTCGGTAAGTCTCATTTTCTCTCCCTTTCTCCTGTCCTTTTCCTGCTCTTTTTGCTTTTTCTGCTGAGCTTTCTCGGTGGACAATAAAATGTGCATGTGGTCAGATTTACAGCTGTAATTAATCATCCTCCAAAAAAGTCTGTATTAATGTCTTTTGTTCCCCTTTCTTCATTTCTTTGCTAGCCGGACGACCCCAGCTTTGCGTCACAGAGCCTTGTGTACAATGACATCGGAAAAGAGATGTTGCAGCATGCTTTTGAGGGATATAACGTCTGCATTTTCGCCTACGGCCAGACCGGAGCTGGCAAGTCCTACACCATGATGGGAAAGCAAGAGGAAGGACAGGAAGGCATTATTCCTCTGGTACGTATGTAATATCACAGCATATGTATCACCTTAATGGATCCAGAGTAAAAGACATGCTTAAGAGCTCAGCAGCGACTGAGATGTTTCTGATCTCAAAGCAGACATTGCCAGAAGACATTAAGGCATTAGCTCTCCGTCTAGCACGTCCTGCAGTTATTTGTGCTCTGTATCGATCGCTCTCTCTTTCCTCCCTAATGTGCTCTTTTGTCCCCCTCCCAGCTCTGTGAAGATCTCTTTGAGAAAATCAATGACAATAACAATGAGGAGATCTCGTACTCGGTGGAGGTGAGCAGCAGACACACCATGACTCCTTACTCCATTCCTGTGACTCACTTCACATGCTCTCCTTAATCTGTTGAAATGCTTTTTTAGCTGTGTTACCTAAAAACATTAAACTCAATAGAGGGGGGTGATGGGTTTGATCAGAGCCCACTCAAGTATTCAATAACTGAGAGTAAAACATGTTCAGCTACAAATAAATTGGCAGTGGTATTAAATATGCTGTAAATATTCGCTGTGATGCTATTTAATTTTGGTATGATTCATAATTGGTTTGCAAAGATATACTGAAGACAATTGAATGCGTCCTGATCTGAAATAGATTGTTAATCTGGATTTGGTGGATATGCATATATAACAACATAAATGTCTTTACTCACTTTTGATCAACTTAATGCGTTCTGTCCTTGCTGAATAAAAGTATTGATTTCGTTAAAAAAAATATTACTGACCTTAAACTTTTGTACGATAGAGTACATTTTTTTTTTTAGAGTATCTTGACTTTGCAAAATTCCACACATTGCCTTGAAAAGATCCAAAAAACTGACAGAGTAGATTAATATATATGTAATTGTTATATGCTCATTGTAGGTGGCTTATATGGAGATATACTGTGAGCGAGTGAGGGACCTGCTAAACCCTAAGAATAAAGGGAACCTACGTGTCAGGGAACATCCTCTACTTGGGCCTTATGTGGAAGACCTCTCGAAACTGGCCGTCACCTCTTACACAGACATAGCTGACCTCATGGATGCTGGAAACAAGGCTAGGTGAGAGAAAAATCCTATATGTTGTTGACTCATATAAATCACTATTTTGTATTGACAATGTAGAACATTTCAAATCAGGTACTTATAAGGTTATTTTTTTATTTTGGATGCTGATTTTGAAGGATAGAGGTTGGACTGATTGTCAAGGGGGAAATGGGAAAACTGTTGTTGTAATGTTTCCTCCAGTGATACTCAGACTGACAGTCATGTGTAAAATGTGACTCTTGGGAAGGAGTAACACGCTTCTAATCCTCCCATGCTGATTACCAAGGTTTATTTGTGGATAATGTGACATGTAAACCCTGTTTCTCATGAGAGCATCCCACCCTGTGCCATATTCGGCACATTAGATGTGCTGATGTCTAATTCCTGCACTTACTAGCACTTTCCAGGATTATTCTCTCACACTCTGGTGATAAGCATACAGAGCTGTACATGAACTTCCGAAGTAGGGAACTTTCACCTTCTTCAGGCCAAAGATAAAGAGATAAAGAGACAAAGCCTTGCCTATAGAATGTGGATTAGGGGTTGAATGACTTCAGATTTTCTGATATCAACATTTATGTGATTTAAAGTTGAGATGACGTCGATTAATCGCTGATGATGTCATTAATGAACAGATGCAGGTTGCCTTGTGCACAGCTATGCCATATGACACAGCACTGCCCACAAGGCTATTGCTCCTACATAACAGCTTTTTATCAGTTCTTTTGTGTTTGTGTTATATTTCTCACAGATTTCTGCTTGTTCTAAATCAGATACAGATAAAGTTGCACAGTAAAGATTACATATGAATGAATTATTGAGGGAGAGATTGCATGGGAATTAATTCTACCAGGCAGCGTTTCTCTACTAATAGTGAAGCTGTGGGTTTTAGTTACTAAGAATCTGAAAAGGTCTAACTTCTAGCATATATTTCTAAGTTATTTTATTGATAAATCAAAGATCAGTGTTGACGATACATTTCTGTGCTACTGAATGATTCTGTGTGCGCACAGAATCTGCGCAGGATGTGCGAGGTACTGTCTGTATGTATGTGCGTTTCAATGTAGCAGCGCATTAGTTTACAACGGCTGTTTAAAACGTGCATACACCCAATCAATTTTGAGCATCCAGATAAACATATCTTGTGAAGCGCTCTCGGAGTATGCATTTATTTTACATTTTAACTGTTGGAAACGGAGCGTAAAGTGGACTTCAAAGATTTCTTATCCTGTTGTGCCCTCTATAGGCCATGATCAGCGACTAGTCGACGTCAAGCTTAAAGCGTCATGGCAGAACATGAATGTGTACTATATTTCAATTGTACTTTTAATGTTGGAGGGACAATGGAAGATAGCCTTTTAACTTTTATAATGATTTTTATTGTATTTTTGTGTAGTGCATATTTTGTTTTCGTTGAGATCAGGGTTCAAACTTTATTATTGTATTTTTGTAATAATTTTCAAATAATAATATATTACTAAATAATAATAATTAAATATATATATATAAATTTTTTTTTAATTGAGGGATCCAATTAAAAAAATAATTATTCTTTATTATTTTTTATACTTTACTTTTATTAATTAAATTTTTTCCCCACAAAATTACTTTGAGTTCAGGGTTTACTATTTGTTTCACTCTAATATTTATATGTATATTTATTTTATAGTTCTATTTATATGCATATTTACATGTGAAAATTATGGCACTAATTTTGACCCTGTGTCCACAGAACTGTTGCCGCCACAAACATGAACGAGACAAGCAGCCGGTCTCACGCCGTCTTCACTATCGTTTTCACCCAGAGGAAGTACGACAGCGAGACAGACCTGTCCACAGAGAAGGTTGGATACTTTACACACATTCACAGCCATTATGACATTTCGCAGAGCTCAGAATAGTCCTGCAACACAAAGTCAGCAAATCCTGAACCAAGCAGAAAGGGAAACTGAGAGAAAGAGACCCGTCCTACTCGTCCTGTTTGTGGGGCTCATTGTGTAATTGCTGCAGACACAAAGACAGCTCTATGAGGTCCAGGGACACAATAGCTATTGTACAGAGCTACTACATTAGATTCACTACACAGGTCTCACCCCAGCCCTCGCTCTAATATTACGCATCCAGTTTGGCAGCAGCACCGCTGGCCCAAACTCAAGCACGACAAAATGAAAAGATAACCCAAGCATTCATTAGCACAATTAGTTTTGCATGCATGCACCAATGCTTTTACTATAGTACCCTAAAACGACTGGATGATTGAACTGTTTAGCAATGATTAACGGAACACATGATTTACAAATGTTTTCTGAATCAGTTTGATTTGAATCACCAGATTGATTCATTTGGACATCGCTATATCAGAAATATGTATATACTTCTATTCCTAATAGACACAAATCTTTGGACAGCATGAAAAAATAGACTCCCACATACATAGTATGCCAGACTGAAGAAATTTCCTTTTGTGTTTTATTTTAGTGTGTGTTGATCAGTCTGAAAGTATCTGTTTTGTCTTGTTTTAGGTCAGCAAAATCAGCCTGGTGGATCTGGCAGGAAGTGAGCGTGCTGACTCAACAGGGGCCAAAGGAACCAGACTGAAGGTACGGACTAATTTTACAGCCTCTCTAGAGTTCCACCACCACCTGCCATATGAAAAATGACTGTGCTCTCCTCCACACTCCTCAAATATTCCAGGAATGTAACATGCGTTACTGAACACAAAACACTTATGCATCAGCTATTTTTATGATTTTAATCAACAAAGGCTAAGGTCACAGTGCATTTAAGGTCTTGTTTGTTTTAAGGGCAATGTATTAAATTTGATTTAATCATAGTTTATTATTATTATTATTAAAATACCTGTTTGTGCTTTCTTAGGAGGGAGCAAACATCAACAAATCTCTAACTACACTAGGAAAGGTTATTTCGGCCCTGGCTGAGGTGGTGAGTAGTATTCATAAATTCTTGTCTCTCTCTCTCTGCCTGTTTGCCTGACTGTTTTCAGTACTGTAACTCTGTTTGCTGTGTGTCTCTCTCCTGGCAATGCTTCCCTTCTCAGGATAATTGTACCAGCAAGGTAATCTTTCCCTGTGGTCACTAACCAGCACTGAACCATTTCTATCTAATGGTTAAACCTATCCACCTTTATCCATGTAACCTTTTGTCTTAATAGTGTCCTGTCTTGATGTCTCATACATCAAGTAATTTCCTAAAGCCCTTTATTATTATAGCAGTAACTGTATATATGTGCTACATTCCAACATGTTTTACTGGCTGTTTTGAAACAGAGCAAGAAAAAAAAGAAGACAGACTTCATTCCTTACCGAGACTCAGTGTTGACATGGCTGCTAAGAGAGAATTTAGGTATGTATAGGGGCTTTCACACCGGAGGAAACTTTTCATATTGCCTATAACTAATGGCAGAAGTACCCACTTTTTGGCATGTTCGCGCCACAGTAACTGAGAACAATTTAGTTCTAGGAAGGCCCTTTGTGGGGACTAAATTAGTTCCTATTTCAGAGTAGGGTCTAACCCAGCACTTTAGGGAACTACCAGTGACGTAAGTGTACATTGATTGGTCGAACACATGCGTAACACTGGTAACAGGCATTTGTAAAAAAAGAAGAAGAAAAAAAGAAAAGAAAAAAGATTTTTATTTATTTATTTTTATTCCACTAAATTATGATCTATATTCAACTGATTTAATTAAAGTTTTCTCATAAGATGCCAAGTTGCCAACCAATAGCTATCAAATAAAACCCTTTCAACCCGAGGTGTTTTGTTGTTACGTTGTATTAAAATTATTGCAGAGATTTTAACCCACTCCATAGAGTTTCTCTCCAAGGTCAAATGTAATGCAGTGTTATAACCATTTTGAAATCTAACTAATTAATCATTTAACAGAAAAAGAAAACGCTTACTATTTACAATCACATCTTTTCTTATGCTCTTTTTTTTTTTTTTATGGTCTGTGGAACTCGTTAGGCCATCTTAGCTCAATACTCAAGTCAAAATTGCATTACTTAATGTTTCTAATTGTTTGCATAATTGTGCTCATCAACCAGGAGGGAACTCAAGGACTGCTATGGTGGCCGCCCTGAGCCCTGCTGACATTAACTATGATGAAACTCTCAGCACACTCCGGTAAGAATTCACTCCTACTTACCATCAAACAAGGTGACTTCCACTCTTACATCCTGATTGTGATAAGAGGGCTTTCTTGCTCTAGATAAAAACACTCTTGTGATATCAATGGCTGTTTGGATAATTTTCTTTGTTTGCTTATTCAAAGATATGCGGACAGAGCCAAGCAAATCAAGTGCAACGCCGTCATCAACGAGGACCCCAACGCAAAACTGGTGCGGGAGCTTAAGGACGAGGTGACACGGCTGAAGGACCTGCTCCGTGCTCAGGGTCTCGGGGACATCCTGGACAGTAAGTCGAGGCACAGCGCACCCCAATGGCCACTGACATATATGCCCAATTGCCAGACAAATGGGAGGTCACTTACTGCGCTCACAAGTGGCGAATTCTTTAGCTCTGATCTAATGCCGCAGTCTTGACAAGCTTGCATTGTCTTCATGTTGTTCCTTCTATGTCTTCATTTAACCATTCATCAACATGCGATGGAGATTAGCATTAGAATGGACATATGATGGTTAGAAACAGACAATACTGTTTTCCAACACAACATGTCCAGTTTAACCACACACAACATGCCAATTATGTAAAGTCAAGTGTTTCCCTCACATGTTTGTCTTCACAATATTTTGTCTAGTCAAATCTAACTGCCTCCGTCAGTCATTCCTCTACTAGTCCTCTCAACTCTGACTTCTCAACCTTCTCCTGTTCTTCCTGCTTCCCTTCAGTCGAGCCAATGGGGGATGATTGCCTTGGAAGTGGAATCAAATGTGTGTATACGCGTGACGGGGCCACATCCTTTTGCTCTCCCCTCTCGCTACTAATAGCTTATTCATCGCTTCTGGAATACAAACCTATCGGCTTTGCATGCCTCAGTTTTTTACCACAAGGAATCCCAGACAAACGAGATAAATATGGGATGGATGGGTTAACGTGCCGCTAGCAGGCTTTATGCTTGCTCTTAGCCTAATTTGATAGACTGTCTGGCATGATGCAGTCTTAATGGCAGGCTTTCCTCCAAATAAGCCCAAACCCCACCCACAGCACGATAGATCTGATAGACTGCATCTGGAAGCACTTAAAGGGATAGTTCACCCCAAAATGTCAAAAAAACCAAAACATTTTGTCATCATTAAATCTCTATTTTCTTTTGTGAAACACAAGAATGTCCTAGATTTCGTTTCCATATAAGGAAAGGTGATGTATACTTATTTATGCTAATTCTAAAAACAAACGGCAGCATAATGAATCATAAAAGTAGTCCAAATGAGCCATACAACTATACTTTGTGTGATAAACAGACCAGTAGTTTTTTGCATTTAAATTTACTTAAGCAAAATTGTATATAATATGAATATCCACATAATGAAATATTATATATTGTCAAAATTAATAGACAAATTTAACTAAGAAGTAAAATTGTATATAACATTCGGATGCTTTCAGGGTATAAATCTTGAATTGAAAATCAACATGAAACTGCTTCTCAACTCATATTTCCATAATCTGACAAATTTTCTAATGAAGTAATCAAGTAATAAATGAATGATGAATGTTGAAATAAAATGTATTTTGTTTTGTTCCATTGGGTTTTCCATTTCCGGTTTTAATTTAAACTTATTGAGGTTTAGGCTTATAGCAAAATTTGCCGATGAAATAAGACAAAATATAGCTTTAAAGTCAATAGCTTTGTGTGATAAACAGATTAATGGTTATTCTCGATTAAAGGAAGACTGTAAGTGAATGATGAGTAAATTTTTTTGGACGACTTTAAAAAATCTATTGTATGACATTCTGCTTAACGTTAAAGTTGAAAATCTGCTTTATATTTCGAATGATATGGGTGACTAAATGAGAATATACAGAATTTATTTGTATGTGAAATATCTCTTTAATGTTAATCCTTTAATCTGTTCATTGATTTTCATTGGAATATTGTCCTTTTTTTTGTCTTGTTTTTTCCCTAGTGATGTTTTATTGTGATTTAACTGTTCATTGCAGGTCACGATATTGACGATGTTAGAACACTACTAAGTTTACAAACTGAAGCAATGATCTATCAGAGAAAAGGTGCATGTTTGATCATTTTACATTTGCAGAATAGCAGTTGCAGTGTTAGTGTAAGAATACCATAGCATTATGTAGCCTCAGTACTTCCGTATCGCTTTAGTTCAAGTGCGTCTGTGCCCTCTCCCATCCCTGTTCTCTGTATCCTCTTACACAAGCTCTGCATACCTTTTAAAAAGCTGCAGAACCGAATCAGAGCTCAGGTGGCTATTTGCTTTTCTATCTGTCTGGGAGTTCTTGATATACGCAGAGAGATGAACGCACACTGTGCTTTCTACCTCTACAACCATATGGTGCTGGGAAAGTGAACATTTTAACTTGACTGAAATGCTTGCCATGGTCTGTGTGCTAGCGGCCTCAATCGCATCATCTGAACGCATGAACGGTAATGCAGTGCTGCTACTCCGCCATGTTGGCCTAGTTGCTTCAGGAGAGTCTTTTCAGATAAATGAAGTGGGGAAAAAATCCAATAGCGTGAATATACAGCAGAAAGCTCGACTGAACTGCGGTAAAGCTCCCTGGGAGAGGTTTTTAAAATGCACACTCCCCTCCCAGTCACAGTAGATGTACCAAAATTATGTTTTGAAGAGCTTTGTGGCTGCCAAACATTGACAGCATCATGACTTTAAGAATGATGTGCCACGTGGAAAACCCATTTTATAGCTCGTATAGCTGCATGTTATGATAAAACTCTTCTACCACCCCCAGCCCTCCTCTCCTGGTTTGTGACCCTTATGCAACCCCCCACCCCACCCCACAACTCTTCTCTCCTATCTGAGAAGTGTCAGTTTTCACCCAGGTCAAAATCAAGTCAAATTTAAAAAAAAGAGAGAGATTTATCACATTAAATGTTCTTTTTAAGTTCGGCTGCACTGTTCTAAGGTCACGTGTTTTAAAAAAAAAAAAAATTTATACATATGTTGCAAAATTGTATAGAATATTAATATCCTCATATTAAAATATTATATACTCAAATTTGTGAATTTTATACTTAAACATGTAAAATATTATATACTGTAGTCAATTTATATTCTTAAAACAGGACAAATTTACCTTAGCAAAATTGTGTATAAAATTAAGACTTATTTCCTAAGAATGTATCTTCAATTGAAAATCAGCCTGATTTTTGCAAAAAACTGCATCACAATTTTCTCTGTAATCTGATGCTTTTCAAATAAAATAAAATAAAATATAACATACATAAAATTTAATAAAACTATATAAAAGAAAATGTATAAAAGGAAATCATGAATGATGAATGTTGGATTGAAGTGTATTTTGTCTTGTTCCATTGTGTTTTAATGTTTCGTTTTCTTTTTAAGCTAAATTTAGAGGTTTGCGCTTAAAACAAGTGAAAAACAAATACAGTTAAATTCAAGATACATTCTCTATAACTGGTTTTAATATCAGGTTTTATTTATTAACTTTCTTTTGAACAACCTGAGGTGAAAACTAGGCATCTGACTGGTGTGTTTGTTGTAATCCTTTGATGTGAACTGTGTGTCTCACATTGGTCTTTCCTCCTCTTTGTCCTTTTTCTTCCTTTCTCTGTCTGTCTGTCTGTCTCTTGTACCCTCTCTTACATTTCTGTCTCCACCACTTTTGCTTCTCCCTCTTTGCGTCGTCTTGTCTCTCCTCTGTGGCTCAGACCTGAAAGATATACACAACAATAAGCATAGATACTTGCTTGCCTCAGAGAACCAACGGCCTGGCCATTTCTCCACAGCACCTATGGGCTGCCTGACAGCCTCTCCGTCCTCAGGCTCTCTGTGCAGCCAGGCAGGGTTGCAGTCCGTTTCAAGCATCCAGGAGCGCATCATGTCCACGCCAGGCGGAGAAGAGGCCATCGAGAGGCTGAAGGTACACAGACAAGCATTTTCGAAACAAAAGAAGGGTCAAGGGCTTAAGTTAATAACCATTTCCTGCCGTCAAAGAGGTTTCCCCTTAAATGAATCAAAACTAATTAGGTAACAATGTGTAATAGGATAATGTGGGTGCTTCAGGCACCTGGTGACCTTTTATATTCAAAATGCTCTACTCATAATGATTTGCATGTTCTCATACATATGTATATCTACTCTGGATCACCATGGTAACCTGAGAGGTAATTCAAGGACTTCATCTGTGTTGTTCTGCTTTCATTCTGACAGATTGTGTCTTAATGAATGATATCTGACATGCCAGCTGTCTGTAAACAGCTATGACATGTGGGTTGTGCCCCAAAAACAAAACTGGACAATCTTGCGCACCGAAAATGTCAGAAACTCTCAGTAGCGGTGTTCAGCCTTATATGTTCTTTGTATTGACCCTTGTTCACAAAGTAGTCTGGTGTAAAATGATTCGCACAGACATAAATTAATTTAGGTATAAGGGGGCGCATTTCCTTCAAAAATAAAACTTAAAAAAAGAGTGGGTGGATTTCTATCATTATAGGGTGGTTCTGAACACACACTGCCGACACGTTTATGTTCAATCACCATGTAAAAGTGAATTATGCATAATATGTCCCCTTTCAAATTTTATGAGATTGAGATTAAGATTACATGTAAAACAAAACTACATTATATATTATTATTACTACTTTATATTATATTATATTATTTGAGGGAGTGAAAAGATTGTCTTGTCATACTTTCCCACCCACAAGTGGTTTGAAACCATTCACTGAGACTCTGTGAATGTGCGAGATAGTAAGGGAGGGAAAGTATACGTGGCTACAGCTCCAGGCAATAGTTTCCATGGTTACGGCAAGTGGCTCGCACTAGTGACGTCAACCTCCGACGCAGTTCGTCAGGAAATCAGACAGAAATAGACCTGTTCTTTTGTATTAGCCAAAAATATTGATCTATAATAAAAAGTGAGAGCATCCTTGCCCTCAATCATTAACATAATCAGATAGAAGTCAGTTTGGAGCTCATCACTTCATGATGTCTGTGATTTGCCCTGCGTACAACCAATTTCTTACTTGAAAATATACAATTACCGGTCATAATTTAAAGTCCTTGTGCTCATCAAGGCTGCATTTATTTGATAAAAATACAGTGAAAACAGTAATGTTGTGAAATATTAGAATGACTTCTGAAAATGATTTCTGAGACAATGACTGCTGAAAATTTAGCTTTATCACAGGAATACATTTTAAAATGTTACAATTTAAAATCACTTTTTTTATTCTAATATATTATATATTTCACAATATTACTGTTTTACTTAATTTTTGATCAAGTAAATGCAGCCTTGGTGAGACTTCTTTCAAAAACAAAAAATCGTAATTATTCCAAACTTACGATCTGTAGTGTATATGCAGATCTAATATAATGATGATCCAGTTTTCCTAGTCCTCTGTAGTGATCTGGGTTTCTTAGAAGCATCAGATCACAGGTTTGAAGAAGCCACAGTGTTACTTTCTGAACAGATGGCAGGGGTGTTAACCCTTTAGGAAGGATCTAGGGGAGCTTCCTGTACCTCAGGCCAGATGGTTCTTGTCTTCCTTCCAGCCAAGGACAATAAGGGACAGACACAATAGAATAAAAATGTGTGTAGTTGGGCTTCCCGTATATAACTGTTCATTGCTCTTGACCCTTTGTACACAGGCTTATTGCCTAGATTTAGCCTTTTAGCCATAGGACCCTGAAATGTATGGCCCTCCCACATCTTATGTCTGATTTAACATACAGCAAGATGTGCTCACGGCGCTGAATAGCAGAATAAGCTTAAAGCTTCTTAGTATTATGCACAGGTTAGACAGGTCATAATGGCAAATGTGTGGAAATGGTGACCTGGTGCTAATTATAGATTATATATTAAATAATTATAGATGATTTAAATTATATACATAGAAAAAAAACCCGTAACACTTACAATAAGGTCTCATTTGTTAATATTAGTTGATGCAGTAACTAACATAAACTAACAATGATAAATATATTTGTGCAGCATTTATTAACCTTTGTTAATGTTAGTTAATAATAATGTTCATGTTAGTTCACAGTGCATTACCTAATGTTAATAGATACAACTTTAGATTTTAATAATGTTTTAGTATATGTTGAGATTAATATTAACTATGATTAATAAATAAAAGTATTATGCAATATTTAAGAATAATAAAAACAAATGTTTCTTGAACACCAAATCAGTTTAGTATTAGAATGATTTCTGAAGGATCATGTGACACTGAAGACTGGAGTAATCACTGCTGAAAATTCAGCTTTGACATCACAGAAATAAATAGATTTTTAAAATACATTAAAATAGAAAACTAATGATAGAAAATAAAGTGTGCTAATTTTTCGCAATATTACCATTTTACTGTATTTTTTATTATAAATGTAGCCTTGGTGATCATTAAAAGACCTTCTTTCAAAAACATTAAATGGATTCTAAACTTTTTAATGATATTTTCATGCCAGCAATATTTAGCCATTTCAGACCCTGTCTTATACCTCCCAGCATAAACTTCCAAATGATCCTTTAAAATATGTTGACCTTCTTTGTCTGCGGTCCTGTAGGAGTCTGAGAAGATCATAGCCGAGCTGAATGAGACCTGGGAGGAGAAGCTGAGGAAGACTGAGGCCATCCGTATGGAGAGGTCAGTGAGGGCTTGGGTGCCATCTGGCTCCCTTCCTATTGTCCCTGTGCCCATACCCTTTATGCTCGTGAGGAGTGTCTGCTATGTGCCCGCGTGCTCAGCTGGTGCGAGTCTGTACCAGACTCAAGTAGCTGTCAAATCGCTCACTGACCTTAACACTAACATGTGCATTCAAGTATTAAAGATACATGTTCCAGATGTCTTTGCTGCTAACTAAAAAGGTTATAAAAATGTGTTGATTTGTAATGTCTATGATGTTTTCCTTCCCTCCCATCAGAGAGGCGCTGCTGGCAGAGATGGGAGTGGCCATACGGGAGGATGGGGGAACCCTGGGTGTCTTCTCTCCTAAAAAGGTACAACACATGAACTCCTTATCATTAATCACCATTACTGTCTGCACCAGTCAGCTCCTTCTCATGTCCACATGTCTGGGCCTTTCTTTCTTCGTATTTCATCATCCATCATTCTCCCTCCATTCTTTTTTTCCCTTTTTTCTTTTGTTTTGCTTGCCTCTTGCAATGGAATCCTATTAGTTTGGTCCTGATAGACCAACGTCACTGTCTATTGAAGACTTTAGTGTTTATTCTTCTAATCAGGTTTGTAGAATTAAGTTTTTTTGTGTTAACTTTTTCCCCCCATTTTATATCTGTAAAATCCCTACTGTAGCCTACTGAGTTCCTGTAGCAAGCCATAATAGTGGATTACTGAATAGTTTATATTTTCCCACATCACACTTAATTTTAGTGACCGTAGGAAATAGAAATGGATGTAAATCCATCAGCATGCTGTAGTGTTTTCAAGAACGAATGACTCTCATGAGTCTAATCAAATCAGTTCTTTTCATAAATAGGACAAAAAGTTTAGTTTTCGGATTAAGTAGTCGAATACTTCAGAGCTTTTATTGATTTAAGGTTAGACCGGATGTTTTCACTTGCAAAAAGTACTTCCAGAAAGCACTGTTTACCACAATCTCATTGTCTTTTTAGTGTTCCTCCCTGAAACACATCAACACAGTTAGCCTGCCTCTAGAACAATGCCTCTGTCATTTTTTATTTGTCTACTTATTCATGTTTTCATTCAATTTCTCTCCTTTTCTCCCTCTATGACATCTCTCTGTCATTTTGGCTATCCAATAGCTTTTCGTTGAAAGGCCATGTGAACTCTATACTGACTTTAATGGGGTGTTTTCACCCCAAAAGGTTGGTTGTATAGCAGTAGATAATGTTGTGCAATAGTTTTTAGTTATTTAGTTCATAGAGGCTAATGTAGTATATTATCAGCCCTTGAAGAAGCCAAATTGTATGACTTTCTGATTCATTATAATTATTGACATGGCATTTAATCTCATTATTTCACTTTTTAATTGGCCTGTGAATGTAACTGTAGCTGTAGTGACATCAGGCACTCCTGTCTGTTTGACCTGTCTGCCATTCTCATTGACACCGTTTCCCCACAGACCCCTCACCTGGTGAACCTGAATGAGGATCCTTTGATGTCAGAATGTCTGCTCTATTATATCAAAGATGGAATAACAAGGTATGAAATCACTTCCATAACTGTCAGAAGTTTCTTAGCTGTCTGGATGTTGCACTGAGGCATCTTATGATTGCTATAGATCCAACCAGTCAAGGGTCCTACAAAGGACAAAATGTTTACTGCTTTTATGTTAGGATTTTCTCATGAGTTTTTGTACTTCTCCAGTTGTATCAACACACATGTACACACACACACAGTATATATAAATTAGTGCTGTCAACGTTAACGTGTTAATGCATGCGATACATTTTTTTTTCAGATCACTGCGTTAAAAATATTTAACGCAATTAACTCAGCATCCATTTTTTCCGTCATCCTTTGGCTAGCATTACATTATATGATCACGTTCTTATACATGCAAATGCTTTTAAACCATTCAAACGCGGCAAGACAAAAGAGAACGCGCTGTCTGTGAACTTCCTGTCTATGACACGCACACGACGCACAGAAAGACGCGCGCCAGTATCGTGCGCACAGACCACGCCAGAATCAAGTTCTCTTTCGCGCTTGAACGAACAATAACACCCACAACAAATTGTCAAAATGTCCATTTTGTTGAGTATCCTCATTAGAGCAGTCTTAAATGAGTTAAATAAAAGTTGTGAGAAAATAGGACGCGTGTGAGATTCGCGTCATGTGCAACAGCGGCAGATCTTTAAAGTGACAGAAGCCACTAATGCTGTCTGTCATTAATGTTAATCAAAGAATAAAGGTAACAAAGAAAATCTCTCACTGATTAATCTATATTTAATTTATGCAGTGGAGACTGTTTGATAACTTTATTCAATTTCAGGAGATTTCACAGGGCACAGGTAAATATTACATTTATTTTTGGTTTATGTGAGGATTGTTTTAAGTTCACTTAAATTAAAAGTTGTTATATTTTTTTAAGCCTAATAAATGATAATATTATCACTGTAATGTTGAATGGCTATAATTAATGTTTAAAATTGGGGGAAGAATCTATTTAATTGAGACATCAGTTGTGTCTTAGCTGTATTAGATATATCATTGTTCCAAACTTCTGTACATTGTTCCAAACTTCTGTACATTAAACATACTATGTTTTAATTGACTAGAAATGTGTCACATCGTGCAGCAGTTTCATGTTTACTGTGAGACTATTTGCTTGTCATTAAAAACTTGTTGCATCGCACCTTGTTACAATGCTGTAATGTAATGTTGGAGTATCCTTGTGGTAATTAAAATGAATGTCTTTGTTTTGACAGGGTGGGCCAGGCAGACGCAGAAAGACGTCAGGATATCGTTCTGAGCGGAGCGCACATCAAGGAGGAGCACTGTATCTTCCGCAGTGAGAGGAATGCCAACGGAAATGGTAAGTGTTCACTTACATCTTTAGATCCATTTATCTGTTTTCAATTCACATTGCCAACAGTAAAACACTTTTACATCGGACATGATCAGCTCAGTGCAAATTAACTTTTGTCAAAGATTATTTCCTCTCCTGTATATCTGAGTACTTTGTTTATTACGCTTTTACTCAATGAAAACCTGAAATTGCTGCTGGAGGTAGTGAATTGTCTTCTGTTTCTACAGTGATTGTCACTTTGGAGCCATGTGAGGGATCTGAAACATATGTGAACGGAAAACGTGTGAATTCTGCTGTCCAGCTGCGCTCAGGTGAGCCACTGACAGTTGTCTGCACAGTGCAGTTCTTAAGCTCTGGTTTAATCTGATTGTTTGTAGTCATATGAAAACTAATGTGATTTTTTTTTTTTTTTTTTTTTTTAATTATTTGTTAATGTGCGAGTTTATTAGCCACTGTAAGTAAATAACTAGAACAATAACAAAATGCAGTGAAAACGTTGAAACTAGTGTGTTTATGATTACGATTACGAATTTGCAACATCAAGCAGCAGAATGGACTGTTTTTATGCAGCTCAAATAACAAGAAGTGGCTAACACCGAAAGCCTTGCATATTCAAGTTGAAAAAGGTGGATAATACATGTATGCACAAAATTTGTTTATATGCCATTATATTGTTTCAATGTGTACATACTTGCTCATTCCTCAGGTAACCGCATTATCATGGGAAAGAACCACGTTTTCCGGTTTAACCACCCTGAGCAGGCCCGCGCTGAGCGTGAGAAGACCCCGACAGCGGAGACCCCTGTAGAGCCAGTGGACTGGACCTTTGCCCAAAGAGAACTGCTGGAGAAACAGGGTATCGACATGAAGCAAGAGATGGAGAAGAGGTACGTAAGCAATAATAATCATGGGATATTATTAAAGACAACTCCAAGTTTAATACAAGAATTATATTGGTTATATGAAATAATTTTGACTCAACCCTTCAGGCACTTACAATGAAAATACACAGACAGAAAGTTAGTAAGTAGAAGCAAATACTAAACATTCTCTCTAGCTTCTAGTTAACACATGGATGGAAACACATTTTGAATGTTTATTGCCTTGCCCTTGTACTTCCATTGTAAGTGCCTTACTGTAATATATATATATATATATATACACTCACCGGCCACTTTATTAGGTACCCCATGCTAGTAACGGGTTGGACCCCCTTTTGCCTTCAGAACTGCCTCAATTCTTCGTGGCATAGATTCAACAAGGTGCTGGAAGCATTCCTCAGGGAGTTTGGTCCATATTGACATGATGGCATCACACAGTTGCCGCAGATTTGTCGGCTGCACATCCATGATGCGAATCTCCCGTTCCACCACATCCCAAAGATGCTCTATTGGGTTGAGATCTGGTGACTGTGGAGGCCATTTTAGTACAGTGAACTCATTGTCATGTTCAAGAAACCAATTTGAAATGATTAGAGCTTTGTGACATGGTGGAAGTAGCCATCAGAGGATGGGTACATGGTGGCCATAAAGGGATGGACATGGTCAGAAACAATGCTCAGGTAGGCCGTGGCATTTAAACGATGCCCAATTGGCACTAAGGGGCCTAAAGTGTGCCAGGAAAACATCCCCCACACCATTACACCACCACCACCAGCCTGCACAGTGGTAACAAGGCATGATGGTTCCATGTTCTCATTCTGTTTACGCCAAATTCTGACTCTAACATCTGAATGTCTCAACAGAAATCGAGACTCATCAGACCAGGCAACATTTTTCCAGTCTTCAACTGTTCAATTTTGGTGAGCTCTTGCAAATTGTAGCCTCTTTTTCCTATTTGTAGTGGAGATGAGTGGTACCCGGTGGAGTCTTCTGCTGTTGTAGCCCATCCGCCTCAAGGTTGTGCGTGTTGTGGCTTCACAAATGCTTTGCTGCATACCTCGGTTGTAACGAGTGGTTATTTCAGTCACTGTTGCCCTTCTATCAGCTTGAACCAGTCTGGCCATTCTCCTCTGACCTCTGGCATCAACAAGGCATTTCCGCCCACGGAACTGCCGCTCACTGGATGTTTTTTCTTTTTCGGACCATTCTCTGTAAACCCTAGAGATGGTTGTGCGTGAAAATCCCAGTAGATTAGCAGTTTCTGAAATACTCAGACCAGCCCTTCTGGCACCAACAATCATGCCACGTTCAAAGTCACTCAAATCACCTTTCTTCCCCATACTGATGCTCGGTTTGAACTGCAGGAGATTGTCTTGACCATGTCTACATGCCTAAATGCACTGAGTTGCCGCCATGTGATTGGCTGCTTAGAAATTAAGTGTTAACGAGCAGTTGGACAGGTGTACCTAATAAAGTGGCCGGTGAGTGTATATAGTATATTAAATTAAAGATGAGTTGAAATAATTTGCTGTCGATTGAACTAGTATTCACGCTCGCAAAATTCCTTAGAGGGAAGTGTGGATTCCAGCTTATGCATAGTTTAGGGTTGGATCTAGCCAACCAAAGCCGGGGGCCACCCAGCAGCTACAGAAGACAAAATCTACATTTTGTGAAGTTTAAGCTCTTGGCATGGAATGTGAGCACATATGAATTGGATTATTGTAAGAAGGATTTTTAGGATTATGTTGCGGAAAGCAAATGCACTGAGCGTAAGAAAGAGCAGCTTTTTGATGCAGTGGTCTTGCACTGTATTATATCAGGCTTACAGAAATGGAGATCCTGTACAAAAAAGAGAAGGAGGAAGCGGACCAGCTACTTGAGCAACAGAGACTGGTAAGGCTGAATCTCTTTGATAATTCTTGTTTCTTCTGTTGTGTATCAGAGGACCCTTACTTTCATTCCAATTAGACCTTTATTTTCCTTCCAAATTTTGTCAGGAACTTTCTTTAGACTGTGGGGAGAGATGTGCTATTTGATGAACCGAGTAAAACGGGCCCCTACTTTTCTACTTGCTCTGCTGAAGTCCAAACAGCACTAATTCTGCACTCTTAGCTCTGACAACTTGAGACTTTTGTGTGTATGTGTGTGAGAGAGAAACACTTTTCCCAGTGCATGGCTGAACCTCTTTGCATGGTAACTGAATCCACTCTGTCTGGATTGAGATAGCAGATGGCCCATTGCTGATATGGACTGATTTACATATTCAGTTTGATACAGCAAGAATTTCTTATTCAAAAATTCAATTCTCTCTCTCGTAGATTTGAGATATAACTTTGAGGCGTCAACAGAAGAATACCAATTTGGCTTTTAATTAGTATTTAGTATTTTATTAGTTTAATTTTTATGAATTCCATTGTTATATAAGGCATTGGTTTGCCATGCACCAGTTAAAGACCCCATGACATCAATGAGAAAATAAATGATTTGTCTAAAGTCCTTGCCATCATAGAGTTGACATCAAACTATGCTTTTCAAGCCTTTTCATGGGGTATTTAAGTTAAATTGGTGTAAAACAAAAGTCCCTTTCTTTGGTTTATTCTAAATGCTGCTTTTGCATGTTTTTTTTGTAGCATGTTTAACAGATTAATTTACAGGGTACTTAGTACCTCATTTAGTATTTGTTTGCTGGGCAGTGTTTTAAGCTGTTCGGGCTTGAGTCAGCATTTGATTTATAGATTTAGTTTTGTCTGAGTTTGTTGGTTTTCTCAATGCAATTGCTGATGTTTCCAATGCATTGTTGCCATAACCCAAGATTTCTGCTGTAGTTGATGAAGGCTAGTGACAATGTGGTTTCTCATTACATCTGTAGCCTTGAGTTCTACACGTCTGTGTCTGGCCAGACACAGAGGGCATGCTATAACACAGCTATCCATGTTGGGGGTCTTAATGATGACAAGCTCTCCAATGCTCTGATGGTCTCATCCATATAATTTTATATATAGAATGACACAGATATCCCACACTGCACTGATTGCACAATCACGATTACATGGTCGCCAGCTGCCGCCTCTGTTATTTGACTGTGATTTTTGTATTGTTTTTGTTTTACTTGACCTGGAAAATGAGAAACTGCATTTTCTCTCAACTAACCTCTTAACTGTAGTGGATGAAATCTATGCTTTTAACCTCCTCCGAGCCTGTCCTTTCTCTTTTTCCTCCTCTGTACTGACCTGTAATAAACACGCAAGAGTCTAACCAACCGCTAGAGCTAGAAAAACTCTAAAACCAAATCTTCTCTATCAAGGACTTCATATGAGGGAATGAAACAAAACTCATCTGGCTTTGCTGCATGCCACTGAAGCATGTTTGGGGTGCAACTATCAAGAGCTCTAATTGAAGAGGATTACATAAATTTTAACTTGACAAAAAGAAAGAAACCAGCGCAACAACAAAAAAAGCAGATCACAACATCTATTCCTTTTTGTTGACATTTTTCTCATAATCATGACAGTCATGCCTTGCATTTGATTTTTATATAGTGATATGCAATTTGGGAATAACTGTGACTTGAATTTGTATCTACACTGTACATCTAAAAAATAACAGTTGCACACCATTCTTCTGTCAAATGCATCTGCAAGTACACAAAATGCCCTCTAAAATATTCATATCTGTAGTCAACTTGCAGTCTACAAAAAGGTGCTTTGTCTTGCAGTTTAATGATTGTGTTAGTTAGAAATCGTCAAGTAGGTTGATCATTTTTCTCAGCTTAATGAATTAAGTTGTAAATTTATCTGCACCAATTTAGCTGTTCTCATTTTGCATATCACAACACTGTCCATTCTTTACAGAAAACATTCATTTTATTTTCGATACCCCATTTTAATTTTCCCATTTTGTTTTTCGCACTCTTTGGTTTGTTTCCTGTTTTGTTCTCTTAAGGATGGAGACTCTGATAGTGGTGATGACTCTGATAAGAGATCATGCGAGGAGAGCTGGAGACTCATCACTTCTCTACGGGAGAAACTTCCTCCCAGCAAGCTCCAAACCATAGTCAAAAAGTGTGGCTTACCCAGCAGCGGTAAAAGACGAGAGCCTATCAAAATGTACCAGATCCCTCAGCGTCGTCGTCTTACAAAGGACTCCAAATGGGTGACCATCTCTGATCTAAAGATCCAGGCAGTCAAAGAAATTTGCTATGAGGTGGCACTTAATGATTTCCGTCACACCCGTCAAGAGATTGAGGCTCTAGCCATAGTAAAAATGAAGGAGCTTTGTGCCACCTACAACAAGAAAGACCCGAATGAACGAGATTCTTGGAGAGCAGTAGCTCGAGATGTTTGGGACACTGTAGGGGTTGGGGATGAACGAATTGAAGATGTCATAACCAATGGACGAGGCGTGACTGACATGGATGACCTAAAGGTTCACATTGACAAACTCGAAGACATCTTGCAAGAGGTAAAAAAGCAGAACAACATGAAGGATGAAGAGATTCAAGCTCTCCGGAATAAGATGTTGAAGATGGAGCAAGTGATCCCGCTGTTTTCCAATGAGTCACCGGAGAAAACCACTCGCAGTGGACCCATGAGGGCCCGCAGTTCCAGCGAGGGTAAAGCTCCAGAGGAGAGGCCCAACTGTGAACAGTCAGACGAGCAGGTGTCTAGGATGACGGATGATGAATCTTCATTTCGACGTGGACGTATGAGGTGGATGCGACAAGAGCAGGTACGCCTCAAGAACCTCCAGCAACAGGAGATTTCCAAGCAGCTCCGACGGCAAAATGGACCCCACCGCTTCATCCCACCCGAAGACCGCAAGCTGCGCTTCCCGTTCAAGAGTAACCCCAAGCATCGCAACTCCTGGACCCCTGGCACTCATATCATTATAACAGATGAACAAGTGATTGAGATGAAAGTACCCAAAGAAGTGGTCCAGGAAGAGGACGACTCTGAGGAGGTCGCAGAGCCCAGAGAACAAGTGGGACCAACCATCCAGACGTATCCTACTCTTCCTAGTCCCATGGGTCAACGTAGAAGCAAAGATCTAGAGCAGGGCCTGAGTCATAGACATAATCAAAGCCACAAACTCCATGAACGAGGCCGTAGTAACTCCTTCAACAGCAGCCAGCGAGCCTCGGACTCTATGGAGACCCTCAATTCTGGTAACAGGAAGCCGCCTCACCCCCAAATGGCCTTTTACCAGCCACGCTACAACCAAAACCAGCATAATTATCCACAACATCAGCATCCACAGTTCTGTCATTACAATACTGATGCCAGCAACAACTACCCGCAGTACCCACCCAATCAGCAGCCGAGCCACCACAACAATTTTTGCACCCCACCCCGTATGCGTAGGCAAATGTCTGCCCCCAATTTGAAGGGCAGTCGAGAAACCACAGTGTGACGTTGGAAGCAGGGCATAGGTTCATGTACAGAACTAGTTGACACTACAAATCACACATCACAGACTCATCAAAGCATTGGACAGCTTGTCCCTAAACTGTTTTATGGCACTTGATTTAAAGAATTAAATGTTATTGTCATTTGTGGATCCAAATTGCAATGATTTCCCTGGAGAAAACCACATGAATGCCTTGCATCAACAATTTGATCCCCCATCTATGTTAACTATGCATATAGGTTAAAAGTCTAGCAATAAGAGTGCTGGTTAAAAGTGTCCAAGTCACAAAAAGATCTCAGAACAATGTTCTTGAGCCTTGATTATTGCAAAAAAAAAAAAAAAAAAGGCTTGTTTTATTAAAGTATTGGAAACGATGAGTTTTAGGAGAGTCACCCTTTAGTTCTTGGCTGTAGTATTAACTTTTTTAAACTTTAGTATATTTTGGAGATTCCATCATGTTTTTGAGATGTACTTTAACACTGATTTGCCTCAGTTTACCTCTGTTTTGCTGCTGGTGACAGTCTGAATAGATCTTAGCATTGAACACACAACCACTACACTGCAACATTTCATACTGTCCAATGAGAACCTTGAACCATTACTTGAATTTTGAGTTTTTGAATTTACAATTCAGTCATATTTGTGCATTGAAGGTGCATAGGTAACATGTTCAGTAAATGCTGGAAGGTTAATAGCCAACTTTTTAATCCTCTTGAATGTTTAGAAACCTGTTGGAGATGATGTTTTTACTGTTGCATATTATGCAAGTTGTTTTATTTCATGAAGTTTCGGGTCCCTGGGTTGATATTCCCCATTAAATAGTTTAAATATGAAAGGTGGCAGCAAAGGCCTTTCTCTAGCTGCCTTATGCATGAGTAAAAGATTATGAAGGAGTGCTTTTAAAGTTTTTAAGTGCCTTATCTCACTGATGCATCATTAACATATTGCATTTATCTCTTTGTACTTGGCACCTGAAAGTAAGTACTGTAATAGCAATATATGAAGAAAACTGAATAATTTTTACTGAATTCCTATCACTCTTATTGTGGAATATATAGACGCTGCCTTGTACATTTGAGGAAAAAAAAGAAAAAACAACCTGCCACTCTGATTTTATAAAGTTTGGTTCTGCCTTATTTTGGGTATAAACCACTCTGCACTAAACATCCACAGAGGTAATGTTTTAATGTGCTTTGCATCTATTGTTCCTTTAACTGTCTACTGCACTCTGATCCTCAATAGGGGGAGGGGGAGGGGGAGGGGGGTAGTCTGTTCCCACGGGATAGAGTCAGTGTTCTAGAACACTCAGCCATTCTCCTCAATCTCAACATGATTAGAATCACATTTATTTTCGGGTGTCTGCTGTGTGGTAAGCGAGCCCACAGAAAGCACCAGAGCCATGCCATGGAAAGGACCTCTAACGGTTTCCATGGTTTCCGAGGCTCATTTTGAAACTAGTAGCATGTTTTTAGCGACGGGAAACCATTAAAAGCCAAATAAAATTAGCCGGACAGGTGTATAATGCACTGCTTTTTGTTCAATTTTCTCGCTTAATTTTACAGCTTATGTATGTAATGTCACTGAACACTTCTCACTTTTATTAAATTTACCACTGATTTTTTTCTTTCTAACTAAATAGTAATTACTTTCACGTAGGGTTAATGTAGTTGTACACCCTTGCACGTAAGCCACTGTGATTTCCCTGCTTAAGCCTTGATATAATTATGCACTGGTGTGCCTCAGCACCCAAGTGCATCCCATTACCAGCTGCGTATTACCAAAGCACATGTTCTGAAATCCTCTTCGTGTCATCTCCTCTGGCCAGAGCAAAGAGTTAGCCAACTAGCTCAGAAGTCCATGCTTCAGCATTGCTTCATAAGAATGAAGGACTTGAATGCTTTTGTTGCCAGAATTACTGCCTTATTTCTATTGAAACCCCTTGGTTTTGGTATAGTAAGTAATGCATATTGTATAAAACACAACTGGTTTCTCAAATCGTGCAACTGGTTAACTAAAGAAGCAAGACTCTAGTTTAAAGGTGAAATGTGTAATTTTTATTCTGAAAAGTGTGGTGCTCTCTGCTGTTTGAGTACCCAGACACTGTGACATTGGCACAACCAATGTTGTCAGATTGGGGTGGGGATATCTGTTTTGCTGGACAGATAGGGGGGAGTGTTTGAATTTTTTAAAAATCTGCATAGTGCAGCAGAAATGACACGCTTCGCCTTTCAGTGTAGCACAGCAATGAAAGTATAAGTCACTTCTCGAAAATCTTCTATTTGAATGACTATCAAGACATGCCAATTCCAACAAATGTTATGCTAACATTAATGTACGGTGCTGCCAGCTACTCTTAACTACCACAAGAGGAGCTAAGAAAAGGTATACATTCAAACGGACAATGTATTTGACCCTTTTTAAAGGTATGTCACTTGTCGGTTCAGTGTTTATCTATATACAATGGGTAGTGCATATAAACGGCCCTGTGTTGGGATGGGATGGGGGGGGGGGGGGGGGTGTTGTTTTTGTGCAACATGATCTTCAGTGCTCTAAGTAAGATGTGTTGATGGTTTACTAATATTGCTATTACCTTGAACTGTGCTGAATATCAAGATTTTAAACAGTGACTGAAATAAAGCGAACAAGTTTGAAATTCAGTGACTGTTGCTCTGACCTAATTGTTTTCATCTATACAAACATAGCATATGCTTTATATAGCAATCACATTTAGATGTGTATTTCTCATGATCATTTCATTATATTACAGCTCTTAGGAGATATGACAGCAGTCAGAGATATGACTGACATATTAGTCAGTCCTGGGTCTAAAGTAAAATATAAAATGAGTTTGACTTAATGTCCTGATCAATTATTTTATCCATCTGGTATAAGTAAATTTTAGGGCTGGGTATCGAGTTCGATACTTTTTAGGTACCCACCGAATTGCCTCGATACTATCAAGTATCGAAACAGGTCTTGCCTTTTAATACCAAATTTATATACCTAAGGGGTTAATCTCGTCAACGTCAGTGAGCCAATAAGCATGCAGCATGATTGGCTGTGGCAGAAAAACACTAGTTTATGCGGTTGCCCAAAGAGACGTGGCTCGCACGTGAGGCTGTAGTGTGTGTGTAAGCGTCCCAAGACTCCCAACCCACATATATGGAAGATTTGTGGAAAAGATCAAAAGTGTAGCTATGTTTCACCAGACTCAATGCCAGCAGCACGCGATGCAATATTTGCGACACGATGATTGCCGCCAAGACCGGTGTTGTGGCGAATTCTGACCCCCGCCAAATTATTACCCCCCTAGTATTATTGGCAGTGTTGGGGAAGTTACTTTTAAAAAGTAGTGTTTTCTCGTTACTCGTTACTTCTTAAAAAAGTAATCCGTTACTTTACTTAGTTACCCCCTTTGGAAAGTAACTTTTTATGTTACTCGTTACTTTTACGTTACTTTTATGTTGCTTGACTTTGGGCAGAACCCAATATCTGTTCCTAAATGTGTAGGCCTACATAAAATTCTACCATGAACTCTACTTATTGAAAAACTAGAAAAAAAAACTAAAAAAAGAGAGAGATTTTGAGATAGAAAAAAAATATATATTTATTTAAATAACATTTGAAAAACCTGTATAAACTGAACACCAAAGCACAATATTAACTATTGAGCGGTGGTGACGCGTTCATGAAAAATGTCACAAAGAACCGGCAAAAGAAATGATTATGAATATCAAATATAGCAAGGAGACATTTCAATTGTTTATTAATAAACAAGTGTTTTCTTTGTCAGTCAGTGTCGGCTGCAAAGATAAAGTTGACGATGCTGACTCGCGATCTTCACAGTAGTGAACGCGCCAGAGAGAAATGCACATTTCATATGGATTACATAAGCAGAGAGTCTGTTTTCTCTCGTTTTGAATAGTTTTGTTTTAAAGTACACATTTCAAGCTTTCTATATATTTCTCATATCTTTGAGGCAAGTAGCTTGCGCTAAGTTTCGGTTCATTTATGAGACGAGCTCAGTCCATGCGCCGGCACGGAGCTCCTGAGAAGTCCTGATTATATTGCCTGCTATATTTACTGCTTATTTATTAAAGACAATTGGTTGATGAAACATTGATTAAAATTAAGATACAATTAATACAAAACGAAATTCACTTTAAAGAAAGGCTTTCTACAAAAACAAACTTAATGAAGTGGTCAAAATCATGTCTGCCCACTCCATTTGTCTCCCGATTGCGCATCTTATGCTCTTACTCATGCTTTTCACTTTTCATATAATCAACATTGATGAAATTAAAAAATAAATTATTTTATTTAAACATAAATATGAAACTAAATCGTTTTCTTTAATGACTAGGCTACAACACGCAGGTCTATACAGAGAAATTTAATATCGGAGCGGGATTTGAGCGAACGCCGTCTTACTGTAAGCATGTGGGGGTAGAGGTACGATTTTCGAGCAATCATCGAATATTATTTTGCTTGATATGCCAATCCTTAATATTTGGTGTTTTAAATGCCTGTTTGAGGTCTCTGTGAAAGATTTAAAGCAGTCTTTTAGTGCCGCTTTCAGAGCGGTCTAGTCCGAAGAACTGTTACGTCCATATTGTTTCTTTCCTCATAAATGCGAACACGAAAAATTCAATACAATTAATATTTTATGTTCTGTGGAGAGCCAACCCTTCTTCATCCGGTGGGAGTATTACTTTTGGTTTGCGCAGTGTAATTCACAGAATTGATTGCTCTGCTACAGAATTGATTGCTCTGCTACCAGCCTCTGTCACGGAGCTTGTGACTATTGCAAGCGCGCAGCTGAGGAGACAGTGTTGCTGTCAAATCTGTCCATGGGAAAAGTAACGTTGTGCGGAATTGAAAAAGGAACTACGTTTCGTTACCAAATTCTCAGTAGTAACGCGTTACACTACTTTTTACCCGAAAAAGTAGTTACGTTACTGTAACGCGTTACTTTGTAACGCGTTACACACAACACTGATTATTGGTAGGTTTAGGATTAGTTGTGGGGGAGGTGTTAGGATTAGGCATTCAGATACTGACTTCAACGAGGGGGGTAATAATTTGCCAGGAAGTCAAAATTCGGCACAACTCGGCAACATGACAAATCTGATGAAGCACTTATTTAACAGCGCACAGAATAAATGTGAGAGCAGACAATTAAACAATTAAAATGTCTCCTTGCTATTTTTTCCCCGACACATTCATAATCATTAGGCTATTTTTGCCAGTGCTTTGCAGCAAGCTTTGTGTGTGCTGAGCGCGAGGCATATAGTTTGACTTAATCTCCTAATCAATTATTTTATCCACCTGGTGTAAATACATTTTCAGCTGTTTGACACTGCCTTTTCAGATAGAACATTCTCATTTGTTATAAAACTGTGGGATAACTAAATCCTGCTTAAATGTCAGGAAATGTTACATATAATCACATTTTAGTGAAACCGCATATAAAATACCTCCCTTTACGGTACAGAGTCGGTTCTACCTGACGCCTTTTTCATTACTAATTAAATATATTATAAATGTTATTTGTATTTTGGTAGTAAAACGTCTAGACATTAAAATTGCTTTCAGTTTTCGGTTACTATTGCATATATTAAGGCTTTTTCTACTTGAGCCACCTCACAATGGTGGCGACTTTTGCACAGGGAAGCATCACTTATATTTTCAGAACATGCTATATCCATTTAAATATAAATGGATGGGTCTTCATTGTCTATTTCTGTGTGCAAAATTAGTGCTGTTTAGTTTAACTTCAGCTTAAGCCATTAAAATGTAATTTAAGATGTTTTTTAACTATTCCACTGTCATGAACAAGCCGAATGGCACACAGTTGTTAAATCAACTGCATAACCGTGTAACTTTTATCTCTCCAAGGTTCAGTAAGTGTCTGTAGTGCTGATAAGATCGTGTCTGCTGTCCTCTCTCTCTTCATCGCATTTTCTCAAAGGTATATGAGAGTAAATTGCAAGAGCTGCAGAAACAGGTGGAGACCCGCTCATTGGCTGCGGAGACACCTGATGAGGAGGAAGAAGAGGAGGAAGAGGATGAAGGTAGTGTATTTTGAGAAATCAGAATTTTGACACTTTTAATATTAGTGTTCAGCTACATTTATGGCATAAAATGCACCCCATTGTCAAAAGATGTTAATCTGCAGTGTACTAGGACACTGTGTAAGTAGGATAAGTTCCTAGATCAACACCATTTGGATCACATTTCTGTCAGAGTCCTAACTCTATCTACAACCTCAACCCAACCAAAACTACCACTACAATCAGAGGAAAATACATGATGGGTTGATAAGCCCCTACACCCTTCCCAATCCCTATTGTCTGATGGATTGAATGTTGTTCCAGGAACAATAAGGATATCCTGCTTGGCAAAATCACAACCACCTGTATGTATGCTGTGGCATGTTTGACTATTGTTCCTGTATTGCAGTGCCCTGGACCCAGCATGAGTACGAGCTGGCCCAGTGGGCTTTCAGGAAGTGGAGATACCACCAGTTCACCTCCCTCAGAGACCAGCTGTGGGGCAATGCTGTATACCTCAAAGAAGCCAATGCCATCAGTGTGGAGCTCAAGAAAAAGGTACAGCACATAGATGACAGGTGTCATGTGAAAACGTGTCAATCATTAAAACATTTAACTATTTTTAACTTGACATGGCGTGAAACAATGAAAAATCTGCATGACTCGGCGTAGCAGCTAAAAGGTCTGTCTATTGCAGTGTTTCTCAGCCAGGAGGTCTCACCACACTTCTGCAAGTTAAGATTTTTAGCTAAACGGTTAAATTAAGCTGAAATCATATATTTGTTAATTTATTTTGTTCAATAATAATAACTGCCATTTTTTTGGGTTTGAGTAAAAAGGTTGAGAAACACTGGGTTGTTGCATGTATATATAACTGCTTCCTGTGTGAATGCCCCCTAAAACAGACCAGACTAGCGTTCCTGACACACAACATGACATAAAACTGTTCATAAAAATTAGCTTGTCATTGTGATTGCAGCTTACCAGTCCATTCTGCTATATTTACATATTTGCAGACATATCTCTGTTGCTTTACTTATTACCCATGTGCCAGCGTTCAACAGTTGGCTTATTAATGCTAAAAAGAGCACACACTTACAGTTTCATCTGTTCTTTTTCTGTCACCTGCTCTACTTTTGTTTGTTTTTGTCTTTTTTTTTTCAGTTCCTATATGTATAACCTCATAAAGACCCCTGCTGTGTAGAAACATTTCTCTTCTGGTTTATCATGCGCTCTTTGTATTTATAGCTTCAGTGGGGACAGGGGTGATTTGATTTGTTTTACATTAGCAATTGTAAATCTTATGCTATTTTTTGCTTTGTTTCATTACGGTACTTCACTCTCCACTTAGCAGATGTCAAAAATGAGGTCTGAACCTTCAATCTTACCGTCGTCAACTCACATCTTTCATCCTTGTTGATGACCTTTCTTCCATCTATTTGTAGGTCCAGTTCCAGTTTGTCTTGCTCACGGACACCCTCTACTCTCCGCTTCCCCCGGAGCTGCTGCCTCCAGAACCGGAGAAAGAGCACGACACTAGGCCTTTCCCTCGGACTGTGGTGGCTGTGGAGGTTCAGGACTTGAAGAATGGAGCCACTCACTACTGGTCCCTGGAGAAGCTCAAGTAAGCTTCAGGCTGCCAACCAGCCTGTGAATACAAAGTTTTGTTAACAGAAGTCTTTTAGTTCTTGTGCAATTATTATGTGGAACCAACCTATTTAGAAATCCTAAAGCTCTGGGTTTTTTTTAGAACTTTACTTGTTTTTTTATGATATTTAGACAAATTTTTTCTCAGCATGACATTTATAACAGAACATTTGCATGGCTCCTCAGTCCTCACAAAACCCTTGTTCGAGTAGAAATTAATATACTAGAAACAAAGTGCTCATTCCCCACAATATCTCCCCACAAATGTCAAAGTGCTCAAAAAATCATTCAAAGAACTCTGTTTGCTTCTCATGTGGCCAGTCACATGACCATATTGCATCATAACATCCAACGTTGTATGCATAATGGCCTTTTTTAATAGTTCAACCAATGTATTTTTATGTAGTTCATTTTTTAAGTTTAATTCTCTGAAACAAGTCTCTATTGTGCCAAATTCTCATTACTGTGCCAAGCGTCAAATAAGAGGATCCCAAATGACTTTTGAGCCAATTCCCTCATGTCAAGATGACGATTCTGTTTGAGAAAAATATCACCTAAATTTTCTTTTAGGTAGTCGGACAAAAACAAATTTTCTTTGTAGATGACACTAGCACCTCTACATGCTGGCATTACGTAATGTTCTCATGTAAACCAATTACCAGTCAAAAAGGCTTTAATGTAGAAAAGTAATATAGTTGATTTAAAAATTTTAAAAAGTGAACACGATTCGCTAGCATGAGGTGTTGATTTGTCATGATCTTCCAGGCAGAGGCTGGACCAGATGCGAGAGATGTATGACCGTGCGGGCGAGATGGCCTCATCCAATCAGGGAGAGGATGGGGAGGGTGCTTTGACCGGCAGTGACCCGTTCTATGACCGCTTCCATTGGTTCAAGCTGGTTGGGAGGTATGCTAATCACTTAACCTTGTTCCTGTGACTTGAGATATGATTGAGCATGTTAACAGAGATCAATTCTTTGTAGGGGTGTAACGGATCTTAGTTGATCCGTGATCCTTACGGACCTGGCCCTACGGTTCGGCACGCATGTGATTCGCGGATTAGTTGCAAAATTCGTCACAGAGTAAAAGCTTATCATTTGCACGTTTTTAAGCAATTCCAATTTAAACATTCAAGTGATTTTAAACCATTCAAGAGCAAGAAAAGGTGAAGAACTTATTTCAAATTAGTTGAGCTCACACACTCAAATTGTATTTTGAGCTCACACACTCACCTCACACCGCGAGGTAGCGGAAGAGGGCCCCCCCCCCCCTCGGTCCGTGGTTTGGTTGCACCACCCTATGGACAGCCCTGATTCAGACAGCGCGCAAACACAGATTTCAGCCCTCTTTCGCGCCTCCTTGCGCTTATATGGACATTATACACACAAAAAATGATCTCAAAATACTTGTCTCGGCAAGTATACTCATCAACATGGTAATTTATGTCTTAAATGAACGTAAACAGTTGAGAAGAAACCAGATCTTTATCAGTATATTGGATACGTGTTAAAGTGACAGCAGCCTATAAATACCTGCTGCTGTCTGTGTCATTATTGTTAATCAAACAACAAAACACAGCTTTAACAAAGAGCACAGAACATTCTTAGGGATACACACCACCCAGCCCATTCCATGTTCAGGCCTAAACACGATTTTTGACCGTGGATGATTAAAATGTCTCCACGATCTGCTTTTGAAGAAGTATTGTAGTATCGGGTTACAGTGCATTCTAACAGTTGCAGTTCTTGACGCCTCTGTCTCAACATACTATACTACGCCACGTACATACACATCACACGTTAATGCAGATGTGGGACACTGCGATTTACAAAAGCTCATTATTTGCATGTGCTTTAAAGCGTTGCCGGTTAAACATTTCATTCGCATGCTGATGCACTGTTCTAACGTGTGCTTTTCTGAGCACATAGCATACACCCGAAGCGCAGGAACTGACAGCCTGTCAAACAGTGCCTGGTTACTGGACTAAATTATCTTTATGTCTAAAGTAAAAGCAAACATTTGAGAGAAAATCTGGTGCGTGTGTTTATATTAGATGCGTCACGTGCCGGTCTTAAAGCGACAGTAGCCTAATAGTAAACATACTGCCGCATGTCCTTGAAGGGATAGTTCACCAAAAAATTCTAATCCTGTCATTTATTTACTCACTCTAATGTTGTTCCAAACCTGTATTAATTTCTCTCTTGTGCTGAACACAAAAGAAGATATTTTGAAGAATGTGGGTAACTCATTTGTTGCTGGTCCCCATTGACTTCCATAGGAGAAAAAAAACTATACATTGGGCACCAGTAACTGTTTGGTTACCCACATTCTTCATAGTAACTTTTATTTTCAACAGTAGATAGAAACTTATTCAGATTTAAAACAACTTGAGAGAGTAAATTATGACCATTTTCATTTTTGGGGGAACTATTCCTTTAATGTTAATAAAACAACAAAACACAAAGAGAAAATCACTCACTGACTGAGAAGTTTTAATAGTAGCTTTAATAAGAATCAATGTATCATTTATAAAACTGTGAAGTCTATGTAGTGTTTTAATTTCATATTTGTTGATTTAATTACTTCAATGCTACTGCTAAATACACCTACTGTATCTGAAAAAATAAAGCACTATTTATTTCATTTGTATATTAAGTTGTGTAATGTGTATCTTTGTTCTTAATATTTTAATAACAAAGAAAATAATGACAAAGATTTTTATCGCCACTTTGGCCTAACTGTCTGCTATTCTTTTTTATTTTATATTTGGTTACCTAAAAATAGGGACATTGGTTTGGCTGTAATGCTCAGTCACTTGCAAAATAGTACAACCAACTTGAAAAAGAATCGTGATTAAAAAATCGTGATATGATATTTTTGCCATATCGCCCACCCCTACCGGACAGTATTGTTTCACATAGGGTACGGTTCTCTAACAGTTTTTTTTTTTTCAGTCTGACTGATGGTTGAGGACATGGCAGAGGGAACAAATATGTCTGTCTCATTTTTATAAGATAACAAGTGTTATCTATTTTTATATAGGGATGTTTGAAAGGGTAGTTTATGCCTGTGACGTGTTTATGTGTCTGTCTCTGTTAAACAGAGAAGGTTTTATTACAGTATTTTTTTTTTACATTTATATTATGTATTATCTCAGGACAGTGCAATACTCCTATATGGAGGTCATTATCTTTGTGTTTGTTTGTTGTAGGCTTATACTGTTCTTCGTTTACTGTACCTTCTCAATGTTTATTTATTGTGTGTAGTTTTGTTAGTTCTTCTTTTATGTTGACTTTAATGTTGACTCAATGAGCTTTGCTACAAAAATTCCTATGTACTTGTACTAGCTGTACTGGTACAAATGGCAAATAAAACTTCAACTCAACTCAAAGATTAATCTATATTTGATTTATAGCAAGGTTACAATTTTCACACACACAACCCTCCTTTTTTTTTTTCCTGCTGATCTGAAAAATGATCCGATCCGTGATTCAAAAACCATATGATCCGAAACCTGAGTTTTGTGATCCGTTGCACCCCTAATTCTTTGTATAATATTATGTCCTGCAAATGTGCCTACTGAAGGGTTTTTTTAAATGCTGTGAAATTTAGTTAAATTCTTTACCAACCATTTACATTTTGTCTTAGTTAAAACGTGTGTGTGTGTGTGTGTGAGAGGGAATGTGTTTGTTTGTAAAGAGCTGTTCTCTTGAAAGAGGGAGCCCATAAATCATTTGTCATCTTTGTTTAGTCATTTACACTGTTAATTTTCTCTTCCTATTTAAATCATCCTTTTTATTCAAATAATTTTTTGTTTGATTTGCATTATTTTCCTAATCATCATGTGCTTGTTTTGCTGTGTGCTGGTGTAGTGTTTTATTTTCTAAATGTACTGTTTTCATCTATTTATTATTATTGTTAAACATTAACAACACCTTCATTTCAAATGTAGATTGTTTTTTGTTGCTTTGTGCACCATTATATACATTGTAGAATTTGTATCAAATTCATTTGTGATTTTGTTTCATTTTTCCATGTTTTATTTCCATAATTAAGATTAGAACAGTTTCTATGATCTCTTTTTAAGATTTAAATGCTTATTCATGCAATTAATTATTCATGTACCTGCAATGTCTATTGTTTTCTATTTCATGTCTAAAGTCATGGCCCTTAAATGTAGGTCATAAACTGTTGTTGTGCCTGCATCCTACCCACGCACCTTTTTTTAGCTCACCTATTTTCCACGGCTGTGTGAACGAGCATCTGGCCGACCGCACGCCCTCTCCCACCTTCTCCACTAGTGATTCTGAGATTACCGAGCTGGCTGATGAGCGGCAGAGCGAGATGGAGGACTTCATGGATGATGAGGCTTTCGTGGATGACACCAGCTCAGATGCTGGGACCGAGGAGGGCTCTGACATCTTCAGTGATGGGCAGGACCCCTTCTATGACCGTTCCCCATGGTTCATCCTGGTGGGCAGGTTGGTGGTGGCCACTGCTCGGGGGAAGCCTGACAAATGAGGGCTGGAGAGAAAGAATGAGTGACAGAGACGGAGAGAGTTGTGTGGCTCAGTGTGCAGCTGTTAATTGGGGTCCATGATCTAAAGATAATTTATATACATTGAAAATGAAATAAACTGAATTATCTAGTCGTGCGAGAGAAACGGCTCACACGGCTATGCCAGATACCTCCTCCAGTTCTCCACAGCCTAGATTTAACCTCCATCTGTCTGGTTTGGTTTAACATTAGTGCTCTAAACATTAGCACACATTTGTTTGTTTTCATCCATTGTATTTATTTTAATCGGGCTGTCAATCGATTTAAATGTGTTAAAGTATTCAGTTTCTTTTTTAAGGCAAGAAAACTGCTTGTATTAGCAGTGCATTTTGAAGCAGTTTGATCAAAGAAACGCAAATGTACGATAATTCAATAATACAGCCACTTTCCCAGCACTTTAATAATCTTACATATGCACAGTTTCTTCCTGCTGCATTTGTATTTTCCTGGAGTTCACATTAACATTTTTATGAATGACGTGTTTTACTTGTGGTTAATATTGCTCTTAAATTTTACCCTACAAGAATGCAAATGAACATTGTTAAACATCCCGTCTGGGTTTATTAATTAATTATCCGTCAAAAATGTCTTTCTCCATTGACTGTGAGACACTTGAACACTGAATGTTCAGATCAGTTTTTAGAAGTCACACAAAAACTGAAAAATGTCATCATGTCAAATTAAATAAATGTCCTAATGGCTTTAAAAATAATTGTACATTTAAAACACATTTTTTATTAATCACACCCTTTAACACATTAACCTTTTGATTTACAGCCCTAATTTCTTCATTTTTGTAACTTATTTATTACGTATATATATATATATATATATATATATATATATATATATATATATATATATATATATATATATATATATATATATAAATAAATTGTTGAATTGTTTTCATTTCTTTTTGATTTCATTTTTATCTGTATTCTTTTTTCCTTTAATTTTCAAATTCATTCAGTGCACTGATAAACTGTTATTTATCAGTCAGTTGTACGAGAGAAGGATAGAGGAGGATGGCAACATAGTCTGGATGGATGCAGAGGCGCAGATGGACCTGCGTCATCGTGACTTCACTGATGCGCTACAGTGATAGCTCTCCTCCATCTTGGCCTTGAGGCTGCCCACGGGGGGAGGAGGAGCTCTCTGACTGCAAACAGCTCCTGAAATTCAGACTATGTGTGCCCCCTAGCCTCTGAAAATATAAAATATTCTGAAACATTCTCTCTTGCAATAAGCCAATGCCATATTTTTTTGTTTTATGTGACCGTACAACATAATGTATGAATTGTTTGTTTGCCCTTTTTTTTCTTTGGCATTTAATTTCAAGGTTGGAGGGTTTGTTTTCTGTCTTTGTTATTTAGGGTCATATTCAGTGTCAGCTCTTAGTAAAAGTGTCTGACACATCATATCCATTATTCTCCAATGGTGTTAATCAGGGTAATGGAGATGAACCTGTGGCCCTGCAGTGAAAGGAAGTCACTGTGCATAACACTGCTAAGCTGTGCATCTCCTGTACCCTCCATACTAATACATTTGTTTTTTTTAAGGATGTTCTGAACGTGTGTGTGCATAAGACAGTCAGGCAACGACAGCTCTCAGGGCGGTACTATAATTGCTGTTCTTTTTCCTCCAGAGCCTTTGTGTACCTGAGTAACCTGCTGTACCCTGTTCCTCTGGTGCATCGTGTTGCTATAGTAACAGAGAAGGGAGATGTGCGAGGATTCCTGCGAGTGGGGGTCCAAGCCATCGCTGGTGAGCACTCTATATTAATAAATTAAGATTCTGCTCACATTTAACTAAGCATAGTTGATATCAATCTGATGTGCTTTATAAACATTAATTTACTTGATTACGGTAAGTTTTTCAACAGATCTGTGACACGTGTGTCCTTATTCTTTGGTATTTGTGTTTTTGTAGCAGACGAAGAGGCTCCTGATTATGGATCCGGTGTGCGTCAGTCGGGGACTGCTAAAATTTCCTTTGACAACGAGTATTTTAAAAAGGTACAAGCCAGTCCAGCAGTTGTGTTTTCCTGTTATTTTAACATGAGTGGATGTATACAAGAAAATATCAATAATTTGTCTAAATATCTCCCCACAAATGTCAAATACCCATACAGAGGAGGATTTAGACCCAATATGGTGGCTGCAGGAAAGGAAGTCCCACCTTCCTAAAAGTGTCAGTCACTATATTGACAAATCAATCATCTGGTCTGTTTATTCTAGAATGTAACACTAACCCTAACCCAAGATGCTAAAAATGTGTTTTTATTTAGTCTTTATTGAACTGAATAAGCAACATTTTATAGGATTTTATTGCTTATTTTGTGTATATTTTGCCAAGTAAGCTGAACAAACGGTTTTAAATATTACAGGCTCAGCCTATTCAAGTAGATGGGAGCTGAATCTTCATGCCTAGAAGATTACCAAGTTACCAAAATGGCAACTGTGTGATCCTAAGTTTTTTCATGGGATACATACTGTATAAAATTCACAGTTCATGTGTGTATATTATATTATATTTAGTGCTGTTAAAATTAATCGCATTCTGTAACACGTTAAGGTTGACAGCACTAATTATATTATATTATGTAAGGAACAATTAACTCAAGGCCATTGAATTATTAGAAAATAAAGCACACCTGAGGTGGTAATGCTGCCACGACGCCAAGCAGAGTTACACCTCGGTTGTGCATTATTTTCTAATAATTCAATGGACCGGAGTCAATTATTCTGCTTATACTACGGTTAGCACACCTCAAGACATTGTTCAGATGTTGTATTTCAAGGCAATTGTCAGGTTGTTGTCCTTAATACGCTCTTGTGTGTAGAACTAATCTCTTACACATCTCACCCCAAGCCTCCATTGCTAATTCCAAAACATAATTTTAGAGCTTGTTACGGTGGCTTGAGCCATTGATAGCAGACTAATCCAGTGATTAAAAGGGGGGTATAATGCCCTTTTCACAAGATGTAAAATAAATATCTGATGTCCCCAGAGTGTGTATGCGAAGGTTTAGCTCAAATTACCCCACAGATGTTTTTACATAGCATGTTAAAGTTGTCACTTTTTGAGGGTGAGCAAAAACGCACAATTTTTGTGCCTGTCCCTTTAAATGCAAATGAGCTGCATCTCCCGGCACAAA
The DNA here is from genome assembly GCF_029890125.1 of Rhinichthys klamathensis goyatoka. Lineage (NCBI taxonomy): Eukaryota > Metazoa > Chordata > Actinopteri > Cypriniformes > Leuciscidae > Rhinichthys > Rhinichthys klamathensis. Next base: position 2,068,589 of record NW_026606571.1, on the reverse strand, counting down.
GGACGAAGAAAAAGCAATTGCAATTGCAATTTCAAGGCAAAAGCAATTGCCTTAAAAAGCAATTTCTTTAAAAGAAAATATCTCCCTTTGCTTTGAGCTTTGAGCGTTGTAACTTTGCAGATGTTGTTTGTTTAAACAGCAACATTACACACTAACTAAAGTTAGAAAAGTGAAATCCTAATCGACCACCGCTTTAATGCAGTTATTAGAGAGAGAGAGAGATTAAGCGTGTGTGAATTACCTCAGTCTGTGCGTCTCTCAACGGTGTTCGGCAGCACAGTCTCTAATAGCGAAACTGTAAGTTTATCTGCTTCAAGAACAGCGCCGTTATTACATCGCTAGCGAGAAATGTCATGTAGCTTTTAAGTTGCTAAACTATTTTAATGATAAAATCGTCAAAGCAGCAACACTTTCTGTGCGAGTGTGTGTCCATACTGAATTTGTGCATTTGAGTGGGAGAAATAGAGTATGTGCTTTCCACATATAATAAAACGTAATTTTGTGGCAAAAAACATGGAAATAATTTGTCATTTTTATCTTACTGTTTACTATATTTATTTTCTTGGTCAGTGTCGTTGTGGGTTTTGGTTCTTTTGCTGTTGTAGGCTGTAAGGAGGACCTTTGTATTGACTAAATCATTTGGCGAAGTGATATGGATATTTTGAGGCCTGTTTTTCACAAATTGCATATTTAAAATATTTAAAACTTTATAACCTATAATCACTAGCTTTCTCCACCAGTAAGCCGGTGTGTGGTGGGCGTTCTGGCGCAATATGGCTGCCGTCGCATCATCCAAGTGGATGCTGCACATTGGTGGTGGTTGAGGAGATTCCCCCCTTCTATGTAAAAGCGCTTTGAGTGCCTAGAAAAGCGCTATATAAATGTAATGAATGAATGAATGACAAAAAAAGACTACCGGTATTCATGTCTAGATTGATACTAAGAGATGGAATTTCAAACTGATACCCAGTTGAAGTTTAAAAATTGATCTTGTCACAAGAATGTCATTTGCACTAGTTTGTACATAGTTTGAGTTGTTTATGCTTATACTGAAAGACATTTTGATGATCGCTGCCTTTTCTTTCTTTCTCTCTTTTACTCCACCATCCAGAGTGATTTCTCCCCTGTGGTGATGACCCGCTCTGGCCTCTCTTTGGAAGAGCTGCGTATTGTGGAAGGTCAAGGTCAAAGTTCAGAGTTTATCACCCCTTCAGAGGAGATGAACAGAATAAATGACATGGGTGAGTGTGGATGCACAGGCCAGCTGGCAACCCCTGAGCTCTAAACAAAACCGTTCAGTCTGAGTGAAAGGAAATGCTTACACATCCAGACGATGCTGTTGTTTTCTGGTATGTCACATTTGATTTACACTGCATCAGTGTTCAGAAAGCTTTAGCAGGTTTTAACAGGTCAATATAAGTGATACAAAGACCATGGAAACAGATTTACAGATGTTGTTTATTAAAAGGATAGTTCACCCAAAAATGAAAATTAGCCCATGATCTACTCACCCTGAAGCCATCCTAGGTGTATATGACATTCTTCTTTCAGATGAATACAATCGGAGTTATATTAAAAAATATCCTGTCTCCAAGCTTTATAATGAGAATGAATGGCTGGAGAAAATTTGAAGACCGAAAAAGTGCATCCATCCATTATAAAACTAATCCATTTGGCGCCAGGGGGTTAATAAAGGCCTTCTGAAGTGAAGCCATGGGTTTGTGTAAGGAAAATACTCGTATTTAAAACTTTATAAACTATTATCACTAGCTTCCGACAGACGGCCGTACGCATCGATTTACGGTGGAAGACTAACCCCTGACCCGACGCACAGCGTAATGATGAACGCGGAAGCTCAGAGGAAAGAGCAAAACAAAACACAGTTTTGCCATAATTTTCATTTTTGGGGTAAACTAACCCTTTAAAACATCAAATAACTATCAACCTGCATTTTTTGCAGTTTATATTTATTTTTATAGAATTAGATGATTCTTCACTGTAGAAATAGTAGTAGTAAAAAAAACATAGTTGTTGACCAAGAAAAACTAAATCTACAATTTAATTCAACATCTAAGATTTTTAGATATATTTCTTAAATAGAACGGTAGATGGTTCTACACAGTAAAATATAATTACAGGGAATGCCCAAGGAAATCAGCCAACATCTACAATTTTACATTAACTGTGTATAGATCCATTTACATAAAACAGTCTAATATTATGTATATTTACACATGTGTTTTGTGTCTAAAAGACCTGAAGCTTGGGAACGTGGACACAAAACTGGGTGATGGTTTGGCAGAGCATCTGGAAGTGGGTAGTATTTTCACTTTCCGCGTCACCGTTCTGCAGGCGAGCAGCATCCCGCCCGAGTATGCAGACATCTTCTGCCAGTTCAAGTGAGTCAGCCTGTCTCCATAGCAACCCTTCTTTCCCGTCTCATTGGTCTTTTTCAGACAGAGCACACACACACACACACCTTCACATAAATCACGCAAACGCACAGTCACGCTTCTCTCAGTAATCCTGTCTCATGCTGCCAACAGCTTCCTCCATCGTCACGATGAGGCTTTCAGCACAGAGCCACTGAAGAACACAGGCAAAGGTGCCCCGCTGGGCTTTTACCACGTACAGAATGTAAGTGTTGAATGCAGTGAGAGAGAAGAGGTTTTAAGGAGGAAAATGAAAATTGTGATGGTATAAACACCCCAGAGTTGTTAATAGAGAGTACTCTCTCAAATATTTCATCAGGCTAGATGCTTATAATGAATTATGCTTCATTATTTAAGCATACTATCTATTTGCCTACTGTCTTTAGGCAAATATGAATGTGTTGCCAACTTATTTATGTGGTTTTCACATCCAGATCTCAGTGGAGGTGACAGAGTCCTTTATTGAGTACATAAAGACCAAGCCAGTTGTGTTTGAAGTGTTTGGCCATTACCAACAGCACCCACTGCACATTCATGGACAGGAACTTGTCAGGTAACAACCTGTTGTCCAGTTTTACATATTTGATAAATATTATCTTATTTTTATGTTTTGAGTGCATTTCAGGGACGTAAACACATTGATGGTGACTTCACATTTGTCTGATTTTTAAAGGAATGACATTTTAGAATTGTCAAATATCAAATTTATTTTATCTTCTATAGTTTTTACATTGCTGTAAGATTTGAGTTTGTCATATTAGTGTTATTTTAACATTATTTATATAAAATTATTGTATTTATTAATATGTTGAATTCGCTTTTATTTTTATATCTTAATTTTAATTTTAGTTTACATTTTAGTAGTTGTTTACGTTTTTTTTATTAGTATTTTTTTATTCATAATATTTTGTATTGTAACGCATTTATTTTTAATTTAACAAATTTTGCCTCAAGTCGATATTATTTCCCTTTGTCATTGACAGCATGCTGTTGACGGAGTTTGATTTGTGTTTAACCTAGAATATTCCTTTACTTATTTTATCAGCATATTTATTGTAATTATTGATTTACAAATATTTAATATTTGTTTATACAGCATATAGTAGCAGAAAATAAATGTTCCTACAATCCTAACTGTGTGGTTATGCCCTTGGTGCATTGATTAAAGCATACAGATTTATTATAGTTTTTCTTTTGCATGTCTGATTTAATTTTCTACTTCTCTTGTAGCCCTTCTCAGCCTTCCAGAAAGTACTACCCTCCACCTATGCCTCTATCTAAACCAGGTATGACTGCAACTGCTATATAACTCAAAAATTACATCTTCATTTGTCATCATGAAGAACATTACATTATTCATTAAGTCAGCTTGAAGGGTCTTAAATTTGCATAAGTAACAATTCCTTAAATAATCCTCGCCCAGAGCGTGTATGCTCCTCTATCTCCCCTCTAATTATTAGTGTAATTCATTACAAGATTCATTAAACTAGGAGCTACCTCAGTTTACAATGATGCTGTAATCTCTGGCTCTTTCGTTTGATACGGTTATCTCCTCTCAAAAGGGCTCTGTCTGGATCCCATTTATGCAGCAAGTCAGTTTGAAAGACGAAGCTGTCAGCCGTTCCTGTCCAGACTGTTTTTTTATTTTATTTTATTATTTTTATTATAAAGAACAAATCTCCCTTTGCGACCGAAAATAAAACAAAGGCTGCAGCCTTGAAGTGTCATCCATCCTGACGGCGTATTGATCTTCACCCCGAGCTGTCAGTCTTTTATATCGCGATATGAATCTAGAGGTACTACAGCTCAGCTGGAGATAATTGGAAAAGCTATGGTGCTCTTTGTGATTTATAGATTGTAGATGTCGTGTGTTCAAAAACCTAAATGTAACCTTAATGTAAACCGATATGTAAAAAATAGTACTACATATACAAAAAAATAGTAATACATATACAATCTCGTTCAAAGAACTGTTAAGATTGTTTCAAATCTCCAGGTGCCATTCAGGCATTTTTAAATACCTTATACAGTTCATATACAGATGCAAGGTACATATAGGGATTGGACAAAACGAATGTGAACACCTGGGAAATTGGTGATATTTCTTTATTAAGGTATTTTATTAAGGTTAGCTTCCAACCTTCTTAGAATTGATTCATACAACTTTTGAATATCATGACATTTGTCAATTGCTTCAGAGATGTTTGAAGGAGGGATTCTGCTTCTCACTCTAATATTTTTAATATTACACAAGAATATTTTTTGAATATTTAATATGAAATTAACTAATAATATATATTTTTTCTTTCTTTAGAATTAAGTTTGATGCAAAGATATTCATGAATGTAGCTTAAGTGTCCAAATTCTTTTTGGGGCCCCTACATTCTTTAGAATGTCCATTTCTCACATGTAACTCCCTCTTTATCTTTGTCATTTCAATTCACATCCTCACCTCTCTCTCCTGGGCTGTCCGCCCAGACCATGCACGTAAGATTGAGTTGATCAGGTACCTGATGAGCGGGTACGTGCACGGCCAAGTGTTGGACACGATCTCGGAGCATGCAAACGCATTGGCTTCCACGGCCGTCGCCAGTCTAGAGGAAGGGGTAGATGAGCTGTCCCACTTCCCCTTCCTCCCTACACCCAACAGCCCCATTCTCAGAGTGCCCAAACACGACGGTTGGTACAGAGCCTCAGAGGTGCAGAGTAGTTTAGATCGATAGAGTTTGGGTCTGTGCTGTGCTTTAATGTACTGTGGCCCTAGTGTAGCCCATCATCCCTACCCAATGACAGAATCCCAGTAGATGTTCTTTTAAATGTAGATATTCCTAATGCCGAAGATAAGCAATAAAAGCTTTTCCTTGAGCTGCTGTGTTTTCAAGTGTCACTCTCTCTTATTTTTTCTCCCTGGTTGATCTAGACTCCAGTGACAGCTGCTTCGTGTTTCCTTTTGTGTTACTTTAAAGCTGTAGTGTGAATTAAATCTTGTTAGGTGTTTTCCATATTCTCTTGCTAGCTTCCCTCAAGATTTTTTTCCCCACAAATGATGAACAGCTCACCAAGTTACACAAGTGTTTTTCCTCCATCTCTGTGCATAAGATTTACTGCAGCTTTTCCCCAGCGTGATTGACTCCAACCAAAAAATACAGAGCGCTGAAAGAATTCGAGTGCCACCCCTTAATTGAAGTTTTAGGAGCACATCAGCTGTATTGATTTTCCCGATGTAGTATAGAGTTTCTTGTGGCTGATTTTTTTTTTTAAAGTCTACATAATGACCCTCCTTTAAGCTGATGCTTTGTTTTCTCACATTACGTGACTCATGCTCATATTGTTTATCTGTCATGTTCAGCATTTTTTTTATAGAACTTAGTGAAAAAAAGAGGCTAGTTTAAATACATCAGCCATATGGTGCACCATATTCCTGCCCTATTAATAATTCACTTGCCTTGCAGTGCCAGCCACCAAACTGAACACCATTACTAAGTCCAACCTGGGTCAGTGTGTGAGCAAGTATGACCTGGTGGCTTGGTTCGAGATCAGTGAACTGGAGCCCACTGGAGAGTAAGTGAACCATTCTGACATCTACATACAGGCCCAACATTTCTGGTTAAAATGGTTTTACTCGGTTGTCTCAGTAAGCAGCATTTATAGAGAATTTGTATAGTTTAAAATGTTGCTCTAAAGGCTGTTTGCACATATAAATGATGTGTTGTTTATTGTAGGTATATCCCAGCAGTAGTTGATCACACAGGAGGTCTTCCCTGTCATGGCACGTACCTTTTGCACCAGGTATTTATTCTGGCTTTCACTAATATGAGTATAAATATTTGCTTTTTACAATTATTCGGTTACAATTCTTCTTTTGGTGTCAGTTTGCTTTTGTTTGATTAGTTTTATATATGTATATATACAGGGCCAAAAATGAACACTCACCAAGTGCTTGTAAAAATTGGCATTGGCGAGTATATGAAACGGTGTCAATCGCCAGTTGGCTGGTAACATTTTTTTTAATTCTAACAATGCGATATTGTAAGAACATGAATCACGACAGTTAACGGGCCAGTGCTGCATCGTCACGAAATTTTAAGCCTTTCCAATATAAATATTTAAGTGCATTACTCGCGTGCTGTGTAGAATGATTTCTGTGAAAGCGTGCGCCCAGAAAAGTCCCGTCTCAGACAGTGTGTGAATACTGAATTAAGCTCCGTTTGATGCCGCCTTGTGCTTAAACAGACAAATTCATACAAAATTGTCAAAAAATGCTCGTCTCTGTAAACCTAGTCGGTTATGTCTTAAGGGGACATAAACAGTTGAGAAAGATAATGCATGTGTATCATTATATTGGATCTGTGCATTCGGTCTTTAAGTGACAGCATCCTAATAATCCTGCTGCTGTTTGTATTTTTAATGTTAATCAAACAACAAAGACAAAAATCACCCTGCTCTTGACTGAATAACTTTTGTAACTTAAATAAGGATTAATCTAAGTTTAATGTATACAGTAAATACTATGCAGTGTTTTTTTTTTTTTCGATTTGATGACATGACTAAATTTCTCAGAAATAGAGAAATCTGAAATGTACATTATGGTGTAATGTTCTCTGTTTTTGCAAAAATTTTCTTAATGTTCTTAAGTCAAAAGTTAGTTTTAGACCCTATATATTATAAAATTAAGATAATTAATAATAAATTAAAAACATTCTATATATACAAAAATGCAACTGGATGAACAATATTGTACTGGAATAATGACAAAAAATAGGCCAGAAAAAAGCAACAACTGTATATTGTATATTATTATATAAATTATGATTGAACTTTGAATACTGTTATCAATGCATTACATTTTCATAGATGTCTGCATTGCAATGCACTCTGGTCTTGTGTTCTTCTGTCTCTACGTTCTATTAATATTAAATTCTTTCTCCATTTGCAGTCAGGAAATCTGTAGTTTAGCCTAAGGATCATGTTCATTGTCCTTAGCCAAGGACATATAAATGATTCAAATTGAGATTTCTTTTAGTAACCTGTGTTGCTTGTGTTTTCAGGGCATCCAACGTAGAATAACTGTCACTCTGATCCATGAGAAGGGCAGTGAGCTGCATTGGAAGGACGTCAGAGAGCTGGTTGTTGGTCAGTACAAATTTTGTTTCTGAAATCTTAAATAGAACATATAATTGTTATTAGCACAGCTGTAATGCTGTATTGACCAATCAGCAGCCAGGATCGTAAAACATCCGTTTTATGAAGTGTATTGTGAAGGCTACACCCATCTGACATCGGCTCATTGTGCCTGTTGTAGGTCGAATCAGGAATAAGCCAGAAGTGGATGATTCAGCTGCAGACGCAGTCCTGTCTCTCAACATTATCTCAGCTAAAAACTTGAAATCTTCCCACAACTCCAGCAGGTACGCTGTGTTCGCTCTCCACATTTGACAACCTAAGGACCTTTTCCCAGTAAAGGGCCTATTAAATCAAGTATTAAGCTCATTTATCTGTCTGCAGTCAGTGGCAGGTCTGCAAAGGGTCTGCAAATGCTCTACTCACCTAATGCAAATGCATCTACCTAACTGCTTATAATTCAGGAGAGCATGTTGAACATGAGTCACCGCTGGGAAAAATCCTGCAGGGATCAAGAGAGCCATCTAGTGGACCAAAAGAAAAACAGCAATTTAACCAATAAGCACAGTGCCCTGTACAGCTCTATTTATTTAGAAAATCTGCATGTTGTGTTCTTTTAATGATGCCAGTTTGCTTTATTCTCTCGTTTGCTCATTTATTTCCTTTGCCTGTTTAATCTGAATGCTGCTTTTTGTCTTTTGATTTGTAAATATTTCTGTTGCCTGACTGTTTCTGCTTGTTTTGTCTCTCTTTTTGTTCTCGTCCTTTTCCTGCTGCGGTTGGATTCTTGGTTTTGCTCAGCCTTTGTATTGATAGCGATATTGCTAGGTATCAGAACCACCTGATCATAAAGCATTTTTACCATCAAAGTGCTTTATGAGATGTTTGTGATCTGTAGGCGTAACAGTAGCAGACCTATGTACTGCATCTGTGTTAGTGTTTCTCTCTTAACTCATTCTACATAATAGTATGAATTAAGGTGAAGTATTACTGTTGAATGTGCAAAGAAAAAAAAAACTCAAAAAATTGCTATATTTAAATGCAAAATTAAAATTTTATTTTATTGGGCCTTACCCATTTAAACTTAAATATGGAAATTAGACATCACATTATTAAATTTAAACACATTTGCATATTAAGTGATTTAGACTCCACCTTTGTTTAAATGTAATCAACAGACAAAAACTCAAACCCTTTTGTCATATGGTTATTTAATGTATTATTTGCTTATATGTGCATGTACTGTAAGTGAACATACATTTCCCCTTTTTTAAGATAAAATGGCTCATTAAATTGGCCAAATTTATATATAATATGAGATTGATTATGTTTTCTTTGTCATTCTAAGAAAATAAATCTTTATTTAATAAAATGTATTAAATGTGTATATGTATATTTAATATATCTAAAAATATAATTTAAATTGTGTATAAGTTTTTTTCATTGCTTTTGCATGTAGTATCTCACCTTAAAACTATTAAATAGATGAGCTTTTGCCACCATATATCTTTTAAAAAACATCTGAATGAATGTAGATCTGACATTTCCTTTGATTATACTCTACATTCACTGTATTATTACATTTGGCTTGTTAGCAGCTGAAATCTGAAATGATGAGTCTAAATACAGACGCAGGCAAGCCTTTGTGCATCTGTGCCATTTAAACAATGAAATAAGAATGAGAAAGGGAGGGGAGGGAGTGGAGAAAAAGATACAAGGATATTTGAGGATGAGTCACCTGTGTGAATCTCATTCTCTGTCTCCATGTGTCCGTTCATATAAATTGTGTGCCTTTGCTTATAGTCTTTACAGCGCTGTAGCTCTGAGTCACACACACGCACACTGCTTCCTCACAGTCTACTTCAAGCTCACACCAGATCACTATTAATGTAGCACCTGTCAACACTCTGGTGTTGTGTCGATCACTATGCGACTCGAACGCATCAACAAAGTATATGGCCACAGAGATTTCCCAACAGCGTGTGATACAGCTGTCATTACACCTCATGTTTTTCACAGTGAGATTGTCTGTCTATTAGCACCATCTGTGAGCTGAAAGTTTGCAGGCAGCATAGCTAATATATTTATTGTAGAAGCCTGATGCTTCACTGTCATATGTGCAGTTAAAAGTCAACATGAAATCAAAATTGAACCTATTTTCTTCAATTTTACTGTTAATACACATTTTTGGCCTTATTGGGAATAATTCATTGGTGCATGTTAAATAAAGAGAGACAAATTTTTATTTTGATAATCGTTCAGGTACGACACTTCAAGAGTTTGGGGTCAGTAAGATTTTTGTTATATTTTTTGAAAGAAGTCTATGTTCACCAAGGCTGCATTTATTTGATCAAAAATACAGTTAAAACTAAAATATTGTGAAATATTATTACAATTTAAAATAACTGTTTTCTATTGTAATATATTTTAAAATGTAATTTATTCCTGCGATGCAAAGCTGATTTTTTTTTTGCATCATTACTCAAGTCAAGAAATCTGCTAATATGCTGATTTGGTGCTTAACATTTCTTATTATTATCATCAATGTTGAAAATACATTTTTCCCCCATGATTCTTTGATGAAAAGAAATATCAAAAGAACAACATTTATTTAAAATGGAAATTGTTTGTAACAAAGTTCTAAATGTCACTTTTTATTTTTTTAATGTTTTTTTATTTATTTATTTTATAAATACATCCTTGCTGAATAAAAGTATAATTTTCTATTATAAAAAAATACTGGCCTCAAACATTTTGAATGGTAGTGTAAATGTAATAACTTTTCATGATCCAGTCAATTCCCATTTTTTTATGTTATTGTATATTCTGTTTCACTCAGAAATGTGACCCTGGACTTATGTGTCCATTTTTTTAAATTGAGATTTATACATCACCTGAAAGTTGAGTAAATAAGCTTTCCATCGATGTATGGGTTGTTAGGATAGGACAATATTTGGCCGAGATACAACTATTTGAAATCGGGAATCTGAGGGTGCAAAAAAATCCAAATATTGAGAAAATCGCCTTTAAAAGTTTCCATTTCTGTTGGAGATTGTGCTGCATCCACTTACAAAAATAACATTTTGATATATTTAAGGTAGGAAATTTACTAAATATCTTCATGGATCATGATATTTACTTAAAGGGATACTCCACTTTTTTTGGAAATAGGCTTATTTTACAACTCCCCCAGAGTTAAACTGTTGAGTTTTACCGTTTTTGAATCCATTCAGCCGATCTCCGGTTCTGGCGGTACCACTTTTAGCATAGCTTAGCATACATCATTGAAGTGGACAAGACCATTAGCATTTCTCAAAAAAAAATGACCAAAGAGTTTAGATAGTTTTCCTATTTAAAACTTGACTCTTCTGTAGTTACATCGTGCACTAAGACCGACGGAAAATGTAAAGTTGCGATTTTCTAGGCTGATATGGCTAGGAACTATACTCTCATTCCTGCGTAATAATCAAGAAACTTTACTGCCGTACCATGGGTGCAGCAGGCGTAATGATATGACGCAGCGCCTGAAAATAGTCCCCAGCTCGGTAACTTCCAACATGACCGGGACTGCCTGCGCCTGCTGCACTGTAACTACAGAAGAGTCAAGTTTTAAATAGGAAAAATATCGAAACACTTTGGTCATTTTTTTTTGAGAAATGCTAATGGTCTTGTCCACTTCAATGATGTATGCTAAGCTATGCTAAAAGTGGCACCGCCAGAACCGGAGATCGGATGAATGGATTCAAAAACGGTAAAACTCAACAGTTTACCTCTGGGGGAGTTGTAAAATGAGCCTATTTCCAAAAAAAAGTGGAGTATCCCTTTAATATCCTAATGATTTTTGGCATAAAAGAAAAATCGATAATTTTGACCCATAATGTGGCTATTGCCACAAATATACCCGTGCAACTTAAGACTGGTTTTGTGGTCCAGGGTCACAAATGTAAAATGGGTTGTGAATGACATTTCATGTTGTCTTTAAGCACATCCACACACGCTCCAAAAAAAATAGTGAATAGCATAATTAATCACTTAAGCACCAGTAAATATCCTTCCATGGATTCATATTGTGTCTATATCCTTAAATCGAATGTATTTCTCCTTTCTCAGGACGTTCTACCGGTTCGAGGCTGTCTGGGACAGTTCCCTGCACAACTCTCTCCTGTTGAACCGTGTCACTCCCTACGGAGAGAAGATTTACATGACCCTGTCAGCCTATCTGGAGGTCAGCCTTGACTCTTTTTAAAGGACTAGTTCTTTAGAAGCAGGTTTTACAGCATTGACGTGTGCTTACCACTTCCCTGCAGCTTGATCACTGCATCCAGCCTGCCATCATTACCAAGGACATCTGCATGGTCTTCTACTCCAGAGATGCTAAGATCTCTCCTCCACGCTCCCTGAGGAACCTGTTCGGCAGTGGTTACTCCAAAACCCCCGACTGGTATAATTTTTGAATTTTTTTTATTTCTTTAACCACAAAAAAACTCAAATGTTTCTGATGGTTAGTTGACTTAAAATACTTTTAGGAGATATCCTGCATTGCGACATGCTGTACTCCATCTAAAACTATTTTAAAGTGCATTTTAGCAAATTTTGTCAAATTTTACCTAATTTCTGAAAGACTACATGGAATATTAATGTTAATAATAAAAATTAAATGATGGACTAGTTAAAGGACAACACTCCCTTACACATTCATATAAATGTTAAACAAAAATCGTGATTTTGATTAAAGAAAATGTTGATGGACATCACATCTTAAACATCAACTATCATTAAAGTCTTGAAATGGGTGTCTGTCAATTTGCTATGTGTTTAGAAACTTTGCCAACACTTGTTTTCTGATGTGTTTCCATTACAGTAATAAAGTGACAGGAATCTATGAGCTTAGCTTGTGCAAAATAGCTGACACAGGAAGCCCAGGTAAGATTTTCCTAAAAACCTTTTTTTTTTTTTTTTTTTTTTTACAAAAAAACATTTGAAAAAAACATTTGCATTAAATTGATCAAAAGTGACAAAGTCATTTATAATGTTACTTAAGATTTCTATTTTAAATAAATGCTGTTCTTTTGAACCTTCAATTTGTAAAAAAAATCCTGGAAAAAATGTATCGCGTTTCCAAAAAAATATTAAGCAACACAACATTTAAAAAAAAATTGTCTTGAGCATCAAATCAGCATATTAGAATGATTTCTGAAGGATCATGTGAAACTGAAGACTGAAGTAATGATGCTGAAAATTCAGCTTTGTATCACAGGAATAAATTACATTTTAAAAATATATTAAAATAGAAAACAGTTATTTTTAATTGTGATATTTCACAATATTACTTTTTACTGTATTGTAGCTTAAGCAAATGCAGACTTGGTGAGAAGAGAGTTCTTTCAAAAGCATTAGAAAATATTACTGACCCCAAACCTTTGAATGGTATTGTAAATGATTTATAAAGAATATTAATAAAATGGATATTACAAATAATGAATAAATATATGATTTCAACTTCCACAGTTTTGTACAAAAATTTAGCGAGATGATTTTTCTATTTAGCATGAATGATTCTGCATATTGATATAATAGGCCTGCTATATCAATCAATTTCATTGTTGTTTTTCAGGTATGCAGCGGCGGAGGCGGAAGGTTCTGGACACATCTGTGGCGTATGTGCGTGGAGAGGAAAACCTGGCAGGCTGGAGACCCAGAGGAGACAGTCTGATCCTGGAGCACCAGTGGGAGCTGGAGAAACTCGAGCAGTTGCATGAGGTGACGATAGAAGACTTTCACACTCTATGCTGCCTGTGTTTATCTGTAATATCCCACAGGCAGTTGTGATCTCCAGACCCTGATGTCCATTTCTGTCTTTGCCAGGTGGAGAAGACCCGTCACCTGCTGCTGCTCCGTGAGAAACTGGGTGAGGCGCCTCCTCCTAAATCCCTGAGCGAGTCTCTGTCTCCCAGTCTGAGCAGCGGCACCCTCAGCACCTCCACCAGCATCTCCTCCCAGATCTCCTCCACCACCTATGAGAGCGCCATCACGCCCAGTGAGAGCAGCGGATACGACTCTACAGACATCGAGAGCTTGGTAGACCGTGAGAAGGAGCTGGCCACTAAGGTAAAAGACCCTACAAGTACTACTTTAATAATATTTGTTGCGATTTTAATATACGATTCTTTATTAAATCCTTAAATACTGTGTTCCATTTGAAGTCAGATATAAGAGATTCCTACTTGATGTGTCTGGTTTGCCATACATTATATGACTATTTTCATTCAAATCTGTTGCATTTTAGGTGCATTTTATAGGTATACGTTTTCCCTACGTGTGTGCAGTCTGGATTGCGCCATTCTTATGTGACATCATATAGCTGCTATTAGAGCTCCCACTTCATATGACTTTCTATTACACTTTTCCAAGTAGAATCTTGGAAATCCCAACTTAATCTTAGGCACTTATATAGGCCTACAATTCAACCATTCACAAATTTGGGGTTGGTAATAAAAAAAAAGTTTCTTATGCCTACTTACAAAAAAACATTTTGTGTTTGTTATTAAAAAAAACCCAGTAAAAACAGTGAATTTTGTGGTGAAATATTATTACAACTAAAAAGGACTGTTTTCAATTTTAATATATTTAAAAATGTAATTTATTCATGTGAATTAGAGCTCAATTTCAGCATTATTACTCCAGTCTTCAGTGTCACATGATCCTTCAGAATTCATTCTAATACGCTGATTTGATGCTCAAGAAACATTTCTAATTATTATCAATGTTGAGAACAGTTGTGCTGCTTACTTTTTTTGTGGAAACCATGATTCAGGATTTCTTGATTCTATTCTTTAAATAGAAATTTAAAGAAGTATTTATTTGTAATATAATTATTGAAGTATCCTTACTAAATAAAAGTATTAAGTGTATATTGTATGTCTATTAGAAGGTGTGTTTATGTCTTTTGATTTCATTTGCAGTGCCTCCGTCTCCTGACACACACTTTCAATAGTGAATACCAGATGTGCAACAGCATCAGTGACTGCAAGGTAACCTGGACTTAGATGGTTCGTTTAATTTGATTTGTTCCAGTTCATACAAAACTGGTTGTTTTTCACTGTGTTTTGTCTCTTTCAGTTGTCAGATATCTCTCCTATGGGCCGGGATCCATCCGTTACTAGTTTCAGCAGTGCTACTCTCACACCCTCCTCCACCTGCCCCTCTCTGTCAGACTCTCGGTACAGTTCAGATGTTAAAAAAAAAAACAATACATTCCAAATACAGTCTTCTAAAAGTGAAGTATCCTAAAAACATCTGTCTTGTCCAGGACCCCTGAAGCTAATTCTCGTGCCACCAGCCCCTCATGCTCAGACTATGAGAACTTCCCCATGGTGCCCATTCTGGAAACATCCTACCTGGCCCGTGCCGGCAAACACGAATTCCTCAACCTTCTGCCTGATATTGAGGAAATGAGACCTGGGTGAGAGTTTTGACATACCTGGCACATTTATTTTTGCGCTTAGTGCATTCTCGCTAGGATCAATGTGAATTTGTGCACTTAAATCATTCAGGCTGTTATGAGGCAGCAGAGACGTTGGCTGTAAATAAATATGCTGGTCTGACATGCCCTTCTGTGTTCACTAAGGTCTGTGGTATCAAAGAAGGGATTCCTCAGTTTTATGGAGCCCCGTTCCAACTCTTGGGTGAAGCACTTTGTGGTGGTACGTCGGCCATACGTGTTCATCTACAACAACGACAAGGACCCGGTAGAGAGAGGAGTGCTGAATTTATCCACTGCCCAGGTGGAGTACAGCGAAGACCAGCAGGCCATGCTCAAGGTAAAGCCTCATTCACTATTTGGAAATCAACTGTTGTCATGTGATATATGTCATCTGAATGCTTAATTATTGCTTTTTGATGGCTTGCAGACACCCAATACATTCGCCGTGTGCACCAAGCACAGAGGGATCCTCCTCCAGGCCAACAATGACAAAGACATGAATGACTGGCTATACGCCTTTAACCCACTCCTAGCAGGAACGATAAGGTACACATCCCTACCTTTGCCAGAAAAAAGAGGTTTTTATACAATATTTTTGGTACGATTACCTATAGTTAACCCAGTCTAATGTGTCCTCTCCACCTTTATTTTGCAAATATTCTTTGCATTGGGTAACAAAATATTAAACTAAGGCCCTGTTTACACCTCGTATTAAGATGTGTTTTGGTCAATTGGATCACAAGTAATCGAGGGAGACACATTTCAGTTTGCACCTGGTGTTTTAATCCTTCAAGTTTCTTTTGTCCACTTTCGACCACTTCTGTCCTGATTTCTTTGGGGTCTATGGGCGGGTAAATGTCTGAGCTTTTCCAGATCTTTCGATCTAATGGATGAAATAAGCTCACGCAATTTAAATGAATGTGACCGTAGATGACGGAAAAACATACAGAGAGCAGAAGCTTTTGTTGTCCTGCTCTGAAAGCAGCAAGGCCAGGCCAAACGCTGTGAAATCAGGAATGGTGTGAAGAAAATTGTGCTTGGTATTCGGGTCTTCTTTAAGTCCTGTCTGGCTAGCGCGCTTCCCATAATGTTTACGCATTAGGTCAGGAGGAGGAGAGTAGGTGGTCCTTTGGTGTTTGTTTGAGCATATTCGACCACATGAGCATCTACACTACGAAAGCAATCCGGTCTAATGCGTTTTCAACTACCTCTAGAAATGTGTTGGAAAGTGGACAAGCTCAAAATGTTTTAGACCTCGCTTGAACCTGTACTTCGAGTCGTTCACCTGACTCTTTCCATGTTCTCCTACAGGTCAAAGCTGGCGAGGAGACGGTCCGGCCTGATGAAGAACTGAACGAGCGTGCATAAATGCAGAGATAGTCCTCTTTTCTCTCTGTGTCTACCTTTACAACGTACCAAGTGTGTTAACACTTTAAATCTTTGTGGTTCTTGACGGTTTCCTCTTGTATGTAGACCTGTGGCTCTGTTCTCCTCTCCAGCAAATGAACTTTGAGTTCCTGAACACCAACTCCCTCTCCCCCCCCTCTCTATTGTGTTATTGATTGGATTAATTCTGTCTTCAGTTTTTGTTATTTGTCATAACTGAACCTCCTTCAAGTAGCATGTTGTAATAGTCTATTTGTGTGTGCACGAATCTTCAGGGCAGGTTCTGCTTTCACTTGAGTTACTCTCGTCTGTGAAGATCATTCTTACAGTGTTGTCTGCCAGGAAAATCGTACCCATGTGGCAACAACCACAACCCTCAGGAGAAAGTTGGCTTGCTTAAAAAAAGAATAATAATAAAATATTATATTATAATGTATTATAATATAAGATATTCCATATTTAATGATCAACTTTCTCCGATAGAAGATATAGAAAACAAAAACAAATAGCTTTGCTCCAGATATTGCTGAAAAAAGAAAAAGATTTTTAGATGGACCAACGCACTTCTTGAAAATGCTTAATTTTCAAAACGAGACAAAAATGGCCCCCTAAACTGAATGTTACTGCAGTATTGGCTTATTGGATTTTTCTGAATCAAAGCAAGCCGTGATAGTCGGGATGTTGACCATGTACATACAGCCGTTTACTCGCCCAGCCTGTTGTAATGTATTTGCTTGACATTTAATTAATTCCACATATCAAGGACGTAAAACATACCATTAACAAAGTACAGTATGTAATCATAAGACATATAATACCAAGGAAAGATGATCTCTCACATATCGGTAGCCTACAGGAGTATTCTGCTCGATTTCAACGATTTCCTCAGTAGATTAGGCTAAAAAAAATGGTGCAAAAGAATTACCTTAGACACAGAACACCTAACCGAATGAATCCATTTGTACATAACTTTCAGGATTACGGTGCATAACGCTATTCATGGGTTTCTATACTTACTGTATTACTAAAACACCATTTTCAGGGCTGTTTTAGCATGAAAGATCTGATGGGTTTGCCTCTTCTAAAGACCAAACGAATGAGTGAGGTACTGATTTCATTGGTTACGGTTTCCAAATGATGGATTCAATTATTTTTCGCTGTTTCTAGAGAAATCTCAAGTCAGCAGGAGCATTAAACCAGTCTTTTTTCTTCTTGAGAATTAAGCATCACTTTTTAATATTATTGAACATTTACCATGTATCTCTACTGATTATCTTAACTTATTTTTATTAACATGTGATCAGTGTTTTACATAATACAATGAAAGGCAAGAAAGGCACTTTTCCTCATTTTTATTCAGCTGTTCCCATTTACTTGCAGTGAAACAGACCAAGTTTGACACTAAAACAGTTTCATCACTGTCAGTAGAAATTGGGCCATTTCTGCAGTTCACTGCAGTGCAGTGTGCAGTTCCAGTGAGAGAAAAGGGATGGTATGTGTTCTGCTTTTCTTTTTTTATTGTTTTTGATTTGAAAATCTTTGCTCTATGTTTGAAAACTTGCACACGTGCTGAAGTTACCAGTGATTCAGTTTGATGGAAGATTCAGGCGACACAACAGTCCTCTGGTCAGACAACCAGCAGGAATTATTGTCACAGGGAGACTGATCACTGTCATTCCTTAGGAAGTCAATATTCTTGCTGCTCATATTTTCACAGGAAACGCATGAAAATGGCTCGGAAAGTCAAGTCCTTGGGTCAGCCAGCCCGTAGGCCTCATCTGAGCTGTTGGATTGTTACGGCATTTGTGAAAATATTGAAATTGAATATTCAGATCTGGCACATAGTAATGAGCACTGAAGGATCGCTTTTATATAATTACATGAGTTGATGTTACGGATATTTGCCAGGGCAAAGGTTTTTGACTTTTTTTTTCTTTTTTTTTACCATCTTTGTTGAGTGGCTTGGTTGACTAAAGTGATATTCATAATGAATTTCATTAACTGTATTTATTGTTTTGCAATGTATATATTAGTTTGCAGCTCTTTGCACATAATGTGTTTATACAACTAACAACAGAACAAATAAAGCTTGAACTATGTTGTTGTTTTCTCAAATGGAAACCAAATGATTTTAGGTTGTGGTGTTTTACTCATTGAAGTGGACTTTGAATGTACCTTGAGTTTCACAAGAAGATGCATGAATTATCTGATGAAAGAAGAAAAATATCTTAATTAGGGACTGACATGTTGCTGCGCTTCTTAGTTCTTGAAATAGGAATTTGACCATGTTATAAGGGCACTTTTTCACATGTAGTTTAGATACGGAGGGCAGAGTTGTGACGAGGCCTGTTCATTTTCATTTCTAACATCAGGGAATATATTTTCTAGAAATATAACATTATGTTTGGCTTTTCCTGATGCATTGACCTCTTTGTTTTTGTGCTCACTCATGCATTTTTTCCCATGCTGCCTTTGAAGCAACCCTGGCTTTACTGTATCACCCTTATCAGAAGCCTAATGTTTCCAGATGAACATCATTCCCTCTCATTGTGATGAAACAACAGAAAACAGTTCAGCCATTTTCATTAACACTGTACATTATTTGTCAGATTGGCTTCATTTTCATACTTATTTTGTAAATATTTCATGTTGTATGGAACTTGGATTAAAATGTAAATATGTCTTCTGTATTTGTAATAATTATAATCCATTCGCTGTATAGCCTAGACGTGTAATGCATATATCTTAATTCTGTGTATGGTAATCTTGCACCATTGACCTGTTTAGTGAATGAGGTAGAAAAATAAAATTACAACCAGTGCATTAGACGAAGAATGGATCTCGTTTTGTGTCTATCTTTCCACAATACTTTGCATTAAATATTTAATTTTTATCTTGTCTACATTGGTGTCTTAGTTTCAAAGGCCATTATTTAGTTATAGTAACATTTCACGTTTCACAATATTTAACATTAGATTTCTACTCAAATGAAGATATTTTAATGAGATCTGAGAGCAACTGAAACTTTGCCGCTTCATAAAGTCCATAAAGCAATCATAAAAATAATCCATATGAACTGAGCGGTTTAGTCAAAATGACTTTTTGCAGGTTGGGATGTCTGCTAGCTAACTGATGACAGAATTTTCATTTTTGGGTGAACTATTCCTTTAAGATGCAAAAAAAGCTTGTTTTATTAAATAATTGACAAAAGCATCTAACAAATACTAACCCAGGAGTTGAGCGCATCAAAACAAAACAAAAAATTTGACACGTTCTGTGAAGTCTGATTGTATCATGAAAATCAAGAATTTATTTGCATAAATAAAGTAACATTGGAACATTTTTAATATTGCAATTTTTATAAAAGAAAGAAAAACAGCTATTTACCTGTTTTACGTATTAATAATAAATAACCGAAACATCTTAGCTATTTAATAAAGTTTATCTTCAAGCTTTTCAAAAATTTTACTCTATCTATTAGCCTATTAGTCATTAATAACTTATTACTAACCTTAAAACGGAACAATTATTTCATTTAGCGGTTTAAAGGGATAGTTCGGCCAAAAATGATATTTAAACCATGCATTACTCACCCTCAAGCCGTTCGAGATGCATATCCTCCTGGGACCCAAGAATAGACTTTTGTCCACTGTAGTGGACATTATATTTTAGTGAATTTCTCTGACATCATACATGTCACATGACACAACCTGGGTGTCCTGTAAAGAGCACATTCAGGACTTTTCAGAGATACCAAATGTTTGGAGGTTTCACCATGAAAACAACTTCTCCTTGGTCTTTAAAAATGTCTGACATTAATTTAGTGATCAAATGTAGCATTCTTATGGAAATATGATAATATATTGTAATTATAATTTAAATTGGACTACTTTTCAAATTGTATTTCATAAAACAACATCTCAGGAAAATGTTAAGGGGTTTCAAATAAAAAAAAGACTTTCTGTTACAAAACAGGACATTGATTTCAAACGTGCCCACTGTAGAGGACATCAGGACTAAAATCATGTTTATCAGGCATTCTGGGAGACACAACAAGTGAATATGGAAATAAATTATACATCAATATTCCTATGAAATATTAGATATTATTATTAAAATGTTGCCAATTATTACTCCAATTATTACCCTTATTTTTTCATTAAATGTTGCTCCAAGAACACATTAATGTGCAAATTAGATACAGTGTATAGATACATTGCATTGAATGGGAATATTAACTTATGGCCATTTTACCCACATATTGCAAAAAGTAAAATGGTGTATATATTCATTCCATTATTTCTTTCATAACATAGTTGAGAATAATCTTTATACAAATTTTGGTTGAAAAAATCCTGAAACCCCAAAATGTATTGGTGATTGAAAAAAAAATCCCATTGGTTTTGCCTATACATATAATTTCATGTCATTTTATTTTTTAAACAACTTAGTCCTGGCGTCCACTACAGAGGACATAGCATAACGTATGAATAAAATATTATTTTATATATATGTTTTTTTACCATTTGTTTATTGTGCTCTAAACAGTGTGATGACATGGAAAAAAACTAAATTCAAAAAACTTTTTTTTTCTGGGTCTCAGGAGGATATGTCAATCTTGTTTCAGACGAACACATTTTCAGTTATTTTAGAAAATGTCTTAGACCCTTCAGTGGATATAATGTGAAGCAATGGGGTCCACCTCCTTCAAGTCCCAAAATGTGCATATATCCTTCACAGAAGTCATCCATCCGGCTCCAGGGGGATAAACGAAGGCCTTATGAGGGTAATCCGTGCGGTTTTGTCGTAAAAATATACATATTTAAAACTTTATAAATGAAAATATCTGACTTCCGGCAACGATCGATGCACGTTCACGGGTGATGTTTTGCTCTGCTCTCTGGCTGCGCGGGCGCGTTCGTTCTACGTCACGACGCTACGTCCTACCTCGTACGCCGACTTCCATCACCCGTGGACGCGCGTCGATCGTTGCCGGAAGTCAGATATTTTCATTTATAAAGTTTTAAATATGTATATTTTTACGACAAAACCGCACGGATTACCCTCATAAGGCCTTCGTTTATCCCCCTGGAGCCGGTTGGATTACTTTTGTGAAGGATATATGCACATTTTGGGACTTGAAGGAGGTGGACCCCATTGCTTCACATTATATCCACTGAAGGGTCTAAGACATTTTCTAAAATAACTGAAAATGTGTTCGTCTGAAACAAGATTGACATATGCATCTCGAACGGCTTGAGGGTGAGTAATGCATGGTTTAAATATCATTTTTGGCCGAACTATCCCTTTAATATGCAGTATTTTCACAATTAAACTTTTAAACCAATTAAACGCATGTAAAGTTTCGCAATTCATAAGTCGTTATCTGTAAGTGTAGTAATCTACTTAATTAATAATTAAACAATTTGATGAAATTTGATTCACTATAGTGATGCAACTTTGCCCTACAAAGTCAAACGTCAGCCTCAGAGTTCATCACAGAAAATCTATTTCTCCATTTACTTTCATGCCAAATGCTGCTCGTACCATAGACTATAAAAAAAAGGTCGTACACGTACAGCTCGTCAACTTCATCTGACAGTGACACAGACGGGGAGGAGGGACAGACCCAGACAGCCAATGAACAGCCTCTAATCTCTGCTCAGAAAGCCTCCGCCAATCACAGATGGAGAAACGGATGACGCCACGGCCACTGTCATCTGTCAGGCGTGTTCATTGGGAGTTGGTGTAGTGCTTCTGCTCAGGCCGTGAATGAGGAAGTTCATCAGAGACGGAGCTGCAGTAGTGAAATCCCAGATCGAAAGTGTCATTTTAAGACAGAACCAACCTTCAACCATGGCTCAGTAAGAATGAATTTTGCGTTTAAAACAGTTAGTACTATGATATTGAATTTCTGTAGCACCTTAGTCTGTTTATATTACAATTAATTGTGATATAATGTGATTTGTGTAAGTTATTGCACATTATCAGCATTCATTCGATCTATAGTAATCTATCTACTTACTATTAAGCACTTTTTTCAGACACAGACTTAATGTTGAAATCTCCTATATGGTCATCCAACCAGATTGACATTTGTCATAATCACTAATTTAAAGAAGTTTGCATTCTGTAATCATAATTCTTCTTCTCATAATCCCTATATTATTGACTCCACAGAGCAGATATTGCTCTCATTGGTCTGGCTGTGATGGGTCAGAATCTGGTCCTTAACATGAATGACCATGGATTTGTGGTAAGTCACCAGTGCAGTTACATGTCTCCATTACTCAGTCATTTTCTTGCATAACCTATGGTTCACATCGTGTTTAAGGTGTTATTATAACTATTGTCGTTCCTCAGGTCTGTGCGTTCAACAGGACCGTCTCCAAGGTCCATGACTTTTTAAACAATGAAGCCAAAGGCACTAAGGTGATCGGTGCCGAGTCCCTTGAAGACATGGTGTCTAAACTCAAAAAACCTCGTCGCATCATCCTCCTCGTCAAGGCAGGACAGGCTGTCGATGACTTCGTCGATAAACTGGTAAATGTCACCATGAATCGACAGTCCTAGTTTGCTTTGTCACCCTGCCAAAGTGATCAAGTAACCCACTTTTTTCTTTATATTGTAGGTTCCTCTTCTTGAACCTGGTGACATCATTATTGATGGTGGAAATTCAGAGTACAGAGATACAACGGTGAGTTTGTCGATCCAAAACGAGACCGATTAGAGTTTGTGATTATATGAGATGATGCAGTTCTGGTATTTGATCGAAATGTTCACGCTCCTCACATACAGAGACGTTGTAAGAGCTTGAAGGAGAAGAATCTTCTGTTTGTGGGTAGTGGAGTGAGTGGGGGAGAAGAAGGGGCGCGTTATGGACCCTCACTGATGCCTGGAGGACATAAGGATGCCTGGTGAGGACAAGCATGTATTAAATAAGTTCTTCTAAAAAATAATTAATAATCATGATAATATATACTCTACTGTTCAAAGGTTTGGGGTCTTATGCTGACAAAAAATACAATAAAAACAGTGATGTTGTGAAATATTATTACAATTTAAAATGACTGTTTTCTATTTGAATATATTTTGAAATATCATTTATTCCTTTGATGGCAAAGCTGAATTTTCTCCAGTCTTCAGTGTCACATGATCCTTCAGAAATTATTATAATATGCTCATCTGGTGCTCAAGACACATTTCTTCTTCTTCTTATTATTATTATTATTAGAAGAGGAAAAAAAAAGTTCATGTCACTTGGTCAAATTTAATGCATCCTTGCTGAACAAAAGAATTTCTTATATTAAAAAAACTTACCTAGTAAAAACGATATATATATATATATATATAAATTAAAAACATAATAGTATTGTATATGCACTGGTTGACATTTATGTAATCTAATTTTTATTTGATTCCTTCCAGGCCACACATAAAAGAGATTTTTCAGAGCATTGCCGCCAAGGTGGGCACAGGAGAGCCGTGCTGTGACTGGGTGAGTATTAGTTATCAGTTGATGTGCATGCATTTATATAAGCTGTGAATGCACTTTTTTTTTCAAATTCTCTGTCTTCTGATATTCCTGTAGGTTGGAGATGAAGGAGCGGGACATTTTGTTAAAATGGTCCATAATGGTATTGAATACGGTGATATGCAGCTGATCTGTGAGGCTTATCATCTGATGAAGGATGTGCTGTGTATGGACCATGACGAAATGGCTCAGGTTAGTCATCAACCTCCTTTAATTACTACACTTTTTGTAATGTAGAAGAACAGTCCCTGATGTTGTAATGCTTTAATTCCCCTCTCTATTGTCATTTTTTTATTTCCCCCTTCCTTGTTTCACTGGTATTTTGAAATACACCTCACCCTGTTCCTTCAAAAGGGCTGTTATGGTCTACTTCCTCTTGAGATTACAATTTTTTGTCTGGTTTGCCCATCAGGCCTTCGATCAGTGGAATAAGACAGAGCTGGACTCTTTCCTCATTGAAATCACTGCCAACATCCTGAAATTTAAGGATGCAGATGGCACTCACCTGCTGCCCAAAATCAGAGACAGCGCCGGGCAGAAAGGCACAGGGAAATGGACGGCCATCTCGGCTTTGGAATACGGCACGCCTGTCACATTGATCGGTAAGATGAACTCTTGCGTAATTTCCCCAGGTATGAGTGTGTTCTGCTGTTATTTACATACAGAGGGAGAGAGTCACTTGGCCTTATAAGAACATGTTGAATGAAGCGTCTCTATAAGCAGCTTTGCTGTTCACCTCTTCAGCTGATGTGACATAAGTGGGATTTTCTGTTCTCTCCTGTGCTGTGGCTTTTGGTGTATGGCTCAATAATAAGTGTCCAGTGTGCATTGCCACTGAAAATGTAACATTCATAAATATTTCTATACATTTTTATGCCTTACAAACTTAATCATTTGGTTATCTAGCTTGTGAATATATTTTGACTTTGCAAGAATGATTTGTAATAGTCAAGTCAAGTCTCATCTATTTATATAGTAGCACATTTCGTAGTGCACATTGCTTCAAAACAGCTTTACACAAAGGTTAGCAGGTTTAGATCAGTAATAATGTTTTCTATAGCGCCTTTAAAAAGCAAATTTAACATTTAATGAAAAAAAAAATGTATAGCCTATATATATATATATATATATATATATATATTAGAAGATATAAAAATGCATTCCTAATAATAAACTTAACATTTAAAAATATATATATTTCTAGCAGATATAAAAATGCATTCCTAAAAACTATCCTAAACCATTAAAAATCCTTTTAAAAAGTTGAAATATTGGCCTCCTTTTTACCATGGAGATCTGTGGTGGATTGATGGTAATTGGAAACATGATGTTACTTTAGGATTGTTCAATAACAGTTGATGCATTATGTTTTTATGAAGCTGTTTTGAAAAGTAATAAACTATAGAAATAAACTTGACATGGGTTTGTATATTTAGTGTCAGTTAAATGGATGTGTGTGTGGCCAACAAAAGGCTGTTTGTGCAGCACTGAAGCGTGAGAGAGTAGATATGATTTGTATGCTTGTAGAGAAGGGTTTTCGTCTCTCAATAGGCTGCATTCCAGTGCTGAGTTCACCATGACTGGCTGTTTTCCACTTGATTTTTTTTCCCTTCCTCCACTCACCTCTTCCCACACTTGTTGGCCTTGGGTTGGGTGATATATAATACAAAGTCATGCTGCTTTCAGTCTCTTGTGTTTTTAGATGTGGTAAGATCTGCCTATTACTCAGTACACCATGGAGAATTGCATTACCAGTGTCAACAGTGCCAGTGCCTGGTACCAGATACTGCATGAAGCCAACTATACATTGTGACTGGTGTTTCCTGAAGGCATGCTGAATAATGGCTTATTATTATTATTATATTGAAAAAAAAATTAAAATCCAGCTTTGCCATGACAAGAACACGATATTAAAACAGAAAAAGTTATTTTAAATTGTAATAATAATTCACAATATCACTGTTATACTGTATTCTTTATCAAATAAATGCAGCTTTTGTGAGCATAAGAGATTTTTTCCAAAAACATACTGACCCCAACCTTTTGAACATAGTTTATATAATTGTATTTTATTCATCATAAGATTATATTCATTTTTTTTTTTTTAATTAGTTGGTTTTTGATACATTTTATCAATAGACTAGATAATTCTATGTATGAAGTTTCCTCATGTGGTCTCTTACATGTCTAATGGCGATTCTAATTGAACGATGTGAGCAGAGATGCAGTGTGTCACTGGAGCTGATTGTTTGTGTGTGTGTTTCACTCACAGGGGAAGCTGTCTTTGCCAGATGTCTGTCCTCTCTGAAGGATGAGAGGGTTCAGGCCAGTAAGAGCCTCTCCGGCCCCCAGGGTGTCAAGTTCACTGGAAACAAGACACAGTTTCTGGAAGATATTAGAAAGGTGGGATAGACTTAAAATATAGATTATTGATATCCAAATTTTATGTAATCATATTTATATTTAAATGTAAATAAGTTGATGTTTAGCACGGTGTGGATTTTTTGTTGTTCTTGATGTAATTATAGTTATTATAATGTGTTTTTAGTGGAGGGTTGTTTTGATTTGTCTGTTTGTATTTATTGTTGTTTCTTTTTCAGGCTTTGTACGCCTCAAAGATCATTTCGTATGCTCAAGGCTTCATGCTGCTCAGACAGGCTGCCGTAGAGTTTGGCTGGTCTCTAAACTACGGTGCTATTGCCCTGATGTGGAGAGGCGGTTGCATCATCCGCAGGTGAACAGGCTTTGCTCACTATGATTTAAAAAAAAAAACATTCATAATATTATATCCTATATTCAGATTGCTTATTAAGAAAGGCAGTGTCTGCTGAAATACTCAACGATGTAATGATATGAAACTTCATCTTTTCTTCACCCGGTGAATGTTGCAACTCTGTAAATACTAGGAAGTGGGGATAATGTTTCACGTAAAAAATCCCACATGCACAGAAATGAGGAAACTGTTTGATTTTTACAATATCTTAACTGTAGATGAGCTATGAATAACGGTTATGAATCTTACATTGGCAGTGTTTTCTTGGGAAAGATCAAGGAAGCGTTTGACCGGAACTCAGAGCTGCAGAGTTTGCTGCTGGATAACTTCTTCAGTAAGGCTGTGCAGGACTGTCAGGTACAGGAAGTGACCACACATTGCTCCATTTCCTGTAATAGTGCCGCTAAAGGCATAGAAGAGAAATCAGTGACACTAAGAGCAGCCATAAGCCAGACTGCTTACATTAATGAATATATGAAAAGTGTCCCTAAAAACTAATGTGTAAAAACTATGTCCTCTGTGCCCTCCAAATATATACACCATGAACAGTCCAAATGGATCTGACACTTTAACTCCACCTGGACTGACAAATAATTTAATTTATTTATTCATACCTGCTATAATCATACAGTATATTAATTTTAATGAAAGCCAAATACAAACCATTTGTGTGTGTGTGTTTACCAGGGTTTCAATGCAGCATGGAATTGGGAAAGTATAGCAAACATTATTATACTAGATGGCAGATCCTGCAGTTATTTTGAAAATAAAATTTTCTACATGAATGTATTCAGTGACAATATTATTTTAAAACTTATAACAGGAGTTTCAAACATTTCAAATGTATGCAGTCAGTGAAAGTGTAAAAGCAAATCAAACGGATTTAGGATAGTTTTAATAAAATGCTGCTCTTGAACTTGTCGGAGTTTGGTGCTAATTGATTTGTTTGAGCTACAGCTACAATATTCCAACTATTATTTGGCAACATAACAGCATACATAGTCAGAATGTAACATACATGTTAAATATGGTCTTAAAAATCTACAAAGAACTTTGGAAATGTCATTTGAAATGGTAAATGTGTAGAAATCCTGGTTTACCTTGAAAACGAATCTAAAGACTAGCTGGTACTACAACCATGTAGAATGTGTTTTTAGTATATAAACGTGGGCTGTGTTTTGCAGGACTCATGGCGTAGGGTAGTAAGTACAGGTGTGCAGCAGGGGATCCCAATGCCGTGTTTCACCACCGCCCTGTCCTTCTACGACGGTTACAGGCACAACATGCTCCCAGCAAACCTGCTGCAGGTAAACCTCTCTCCAACACAAGCAACCACCTCTCTAACTAGCCACATTTATGGTAATAGCCATTTGAAGCCCTTAGTATTCATATGGTG
The DNA here is from genome assembly GCF_029890125.1 of Rhinichthys klamathensis goyatoka. Classification (NCBI taxonomy): domain Eukaryota; kingdom Metazoa; phylum Chordata; class Actinopteri; order Cypriniformes; family Leuciscidae; genus Rhinichthys; species Rhinichthys klamathensis. The sequence continues at coordinate 2,040,464 of NW_026606571.1, read as the reverse complement.
GGGTTCATAATTGATTTCTTTTTTATTTTGATGCTTAAGCATTTGTTCTCTCTCAGTATTTATCATTGGATATCATTAATATCACCTCCAATATTGTGTCTCTATTCAGGCACAGAGAGACTACTTCGGTGCGCATACGTATGAGCTGCTATCAAACCCTGGGAAGTTCATCCACACTAACTGGACAGGCCACGGAGGGAAAGTGTCCTCATCCTCCTATAACGCCTAAGATGACGAGTCGTGTTAGGTTAAACAGCAAAGAACATCATCTCCTCTTGATGAAGGACCAGAGCAGCTGATCACATTCCTCCTGAAGAGCTGACGTTCAGCCCACAGTAGAGTTCAAATACACATTTCTATTTATATTAAATCAGTAAATGCACTATTTGTAAGCTTTTTTCTTGTAGTTTTAATGTCCACTGTCGCAAACACAACATTGAGTCCGAGTGTGGTTTCTGAGATTCTTCCTGCTGTAGACCTGTCATGCTTCGCCCCCAGAGTTCACAGCGTTAACCCTGGATTATGGGTTACTATTGCACTGCATTAGGCTAAATAAAGATTTCAATCCCTTTTTAATTAGCTTTTGTCTTCTTCACTCACATGCTTTCTACTGCAAACAAGATTTACTCTTGCTATTTTTAACAGTAAATACTAGATTTGTAACTTGTTTATGTATGCACTTTCAATTCGTCACCAGGAGAGGGCAGGAATTTATTTATTTTGCAGTAATGAGCTATTTGTAATGGGCTCAGCTGAGTGATTATGATAACAGCCCACATATAATATACACAACCTACAATGTTTTTACCTGCTAACAGACAGTTGAAATTCATATTTATAAATTCCACAGTATAAAATGGTCTCACATCATATTTTATCTCATATTTTCCTTGTCTACTAAATATGACAAGATACAATATATATGTAAATATCTTGACACTAACCTGAGGAGCAAGTGGCATTTGTGATTTTTAACATTAAAGCCAAAATCCAGGATTTTAGGGCTGCCAAAGTTAATGCACTAACTGGTATCATTGTTAATCACAGTCTAGTGTTATTGCATTTCATGTTTATTGCAGGCAGGTTGTAAAGGTTTCAAGTTATATTTCAAAAAAAGTTTTCATTTAGTTTTTGTTCATAATAATAACAACAACAACACTGACACACTTCAGATTTATATTACATCATATTATACTGGCAGGTTCTTGTGAAATCTAACAGTTATGTAGGACAAATATCAAAAGTACATTTTTACCACAATGCTTTCTGATTTGTAAGATATGTTTATTGTTGAAGCAAAGAAAGATTAATAATGGGATTATAAAGGCTGTAAAAATACGATTTGCTCCTGGTAAAGTCACACTGGCTGCACCTTTATTCTTAATTCATCTCCACCCTGTCTAAAGATCAGAGAGCTGAACAGAGCAGCAGGTGCCTATCAGATATGTGTGACCAATGACGTCACTCCTGTGTGAAGTTTTTCCAATGGTCCAGCTATTTGAGAAAGCTTGTAATAAAGCCCTATTCTACAAAGTACTGGAGAAACGTGCAACATCTTAATGTATTGTTTAAAATGCTACAAGAACGGCAGAACGAATAAATCGCAGGCAAATGATGCTGACTCATCATGGTGAATGAGGTGATTCAGCACATGGAGAGCCAGGACAGGAAGTGAACACCCTCTTTTTTTGACCTGTCTGCTGATTAATTATGCATCAGCAGCAACGGGGAGGAGTCAGATTACGCATTAAGTCCGACACAAACACGAGATGCTGCAGTTTGAACTGACAAATACCAAAGATCAACACTTCCTTTTAGAGCTGATGTATGTATATAATCAAGCATGATTCATCTTTATGCATGATTACGGTTGTGTTAAGGTGACCTCAGGGTGCCTTTTAGAGCATGTGGGGATTGTATTTGTTGATATATATCATAGAGGAATTATGAAATAAATTACTGAACATTTGATAAGGATATTTTTACGATTTACCCTTTAAAATGTAAATAAAATAGTCCAGTAGTTGGTTTACTTAAAACATGCTAACTTGCCCTCTTAATTAACAATAACCTAATTTGGACTAAATTAGGTTATTTCCTAATGGCTTTCCTATCCTACTGTATCAGTATCTTTTTTGAGGGTACCTTTGTAAAACATGACAATGGGAGCTGGATGGGACAATCGTGGAGCGGTCGAGAGAAGCATGTTCATTATGCGGATGCTGCTGAGCCTGTTTCCTCTGGTCCTTGTGGTCTGGAATGGTGAGGCGTTACCTGTACCAAACAAACTATCACAAACCAATGAGGTGAGTCTCTAATTTTAAGCAAGACACTACAGGCAGAACTATTGTTGCATTTGTATCTGTAGATTTCAATTACAATGTATATTTTTAAAGGCCATTCTTTTTCTCAAGCAACCTACACCAAACTTTGAGAGGTTTTATAAATATTGCATTCACCTGATTTATATAAACATTTAGATTTTTTTCTTTTCTGGCTGCTGACATTATTTTCTGATTCATGGAGTGATAAAACAGATATCTGAAATCCTCTCTTTAAAAACATTTAACTTTAATATGTCAACAAAATGAAACAAGAATTCTGATCCTGTTATCCAATGATAATTTAATGGAAATCCGTGCCTATTTAATTAGATAATGCCTCATTTGCGTATTTCATTTCAGAAAACTTGTAATACGAAACAATTATCTTTAAATATATACTGTGATTAATCATCTGGAGAAATAGGGTTGGTAGCTATTATTTTACCCTATTCACCTGTGGTGATTTTGGGGTGTAAATCAAATTCATGTGGTCATATTTGTTAGTATTTCCTAAGATCTATATCATAAGCTAAAAATAACTGTACTGCAGTGTTTTAATACTGTTAATGCTGTAAAACTCAATAGCAGTGGTCTAATACTCAAGCCCTCAGAAATGTCTCTTGTTTTCTAGATACTTACCAAAGACCAAAAGGACTTGTTGAAGATGATGATGACAGATATGGCAGAGCTGAACCTCACTAGTAAAGAACTAGCTGATCTTGACCCTGATTTTCTGAATGGCACTCTGGGAGAGAATTCTGTTGTTGAACAGCCAATCCCTAAAAATAAATCTCCATGCAAGCTCTTCTTCTGGAAGACCTTCTCCTCATGTTAAAACTGGAAAACAGAACAGACACTGATGATACGTCTGTTGAAATCTACAGTCCTACCTTTACAGTTTGCCAATATAACCATACATTGTATTTAAATCAATATGTATCCATTGGCTTGCTGTTCTTGTGTTGTATTTTATGCCTGAAGACATTTACAGTGTGAAACAGCTTGTTTGAATTAACAGCAATCTTCAAATAATACAGTAGTCTTTTGCATGTACACTTTATACTGTTTGTCACCCAAGTCCAAAGAAACGTGTAATAAAAGTTCTACAAATCTCTTCATGTCAATTCCAACTTTAAAACACCTTCAAAATCATGACTAGCATTGTTATGCTACGTCATTATAGCTTAGCTCACGAAAATCAAGTGTAGTTTTGGCACCACCTAATGTAAACTTCTTGTAAGTAGAACATCATCTGACAAGTATGTAGTATTTTTTATACATATAGATCAAAAGCAAGCTGTGATATTAGACAGGACAGGTTAAGTTCAATCGACATCGTTAACACTCGAATATTCAAAAATATCGTTGCCTCAGTTTAAAAATAGAAAGACACTTACAAAAGTAGTAAACAAAGCCCAAAACAGGACTCACCTGTAGGCTGCATGACTATGATCATCCGCCTAGGACAGTAGTCCCGTCAAAAATGGCTTGTTTTTAACTTTATAAATAAATACGTTAACTGAAGATTTTAAGTCGTTTGAGAATTTTTTTTACATTGCAGCTTTAAAAACATGGCTGTCAAACTAATAAGGACACTTTCTTTAGTGTGTTTAAATCATCAATTAAAATTTAGTAAGCAAATGTATTGTTTTTTTTAATTGAGCAGTTATTCATTTTGAGGAGAAACTATCTGCAGTTTTTCTCACAGTGATGTATCCACAAACAGCAAAACTACTTAAAAAAGTATGTTTGCAATGTACTAAAACAGTAGATTAAATTAAAGAAGTAGCTTTACACTTCAAAACTTACATGGAATGTTTACAATTACACAACTTTTCAGGTAAAAAATAAAAACAGATACAATTCCTCTGTGTATGTTTATTATGTATTTTGAAAAAAATGGAAATCCTGCCAGTGATTCAAGTCATTGATAACACAAACCTCATTCACAAAATCCTATGTTCAACCACAACAGGTCACTGCCTAAAGGCCTTTTCAACTAAGTAAACTATATTTACAGTGGGACAGATCATGTGAAAGCAATCAAACATAAGGACTCAGGATCAATGACTGCATTGACGTCTTGCGTACAAGCGCTGGAAATACACAAGCATGGATGTCAAGTCATTTGTGATGGGACTGATCCTTGAACTCATTGGTTTAACTCTGCTTTTAGATTGCCTTGTACTGTCTTTAGTCATGCACTCCAGCCAATTGGGAATTGTCCATTGAAATTTCAATAAGGATTCCAGGGAAATATGGTTACAGTGAAGTGACGTAGTCCCTTTTCAGGTTAAAGGCATACAGCAGCAGTCTCCACAGATGGACTGTGTGAACTTCAGTCTTCAGATCTCCCATTATAGACTTCACTCAGGGTTCTGAGGTAAACCTGGGCCCGCCGAGTCCAACGTTCCTATACATGCGAATTAAATAAGCGTTTGCAATTCGATTAATGTCTTCAAACAAATAAGCCACTATCAAAATAACTAGTCAAATTATTCTTTTTTTTATTTGAGTTCCCTTAGATTCACAAAACATATAAAAAGCATTCAAAACACATAACAAAAGAAACCTCTTGAAGCATTCTTCGCTTTCATCATCAATACATCACCCCAGTTAAGCCACTCAGAGCTCACGCTCACCCTCATTCACCACCCACTGCCAGAGCCCCGCCCACAGACAGCATCACATCACGCTCACACATGAGTTCAGTAACAGCGAGATAGAACACACACCATACACAGCATTCACATCAAATTAAGCAAGAACACAAATACTTAGTAGATCACTTAAACATTCCACTACATATATCTTTTTTTTGGGGGGTTATTTTTTTTTTTTTTAAATGCAGCTCTTTAAATATGATTGCAATATAAGAAAGGGAGGAAGGTAGACAGAACAAGAGGGACGGAAAAATGTAAATGAATGTCCTTCTGATGGTCCTACAGAAAAAAAACACTCGCTGCCTCTGTTCACACTCGCTCACACAGGTTCTTCTCACAGCCATCACGTCGCTTTTCGGCATCGCACACTTGCGTTCAAGTTCTCTCTCTCTCAGTGCGTTCGCTCATTCAGTCTCTCACTCGTGGCGCACCAACAATCCATCACCATTTCACTCTCAGCTCTCAAAAAAGCGGACAGATTTCATCCATGAAAAGGGGGAAAAAAAGACAACACCCACCGTCTAACACAGTATATGCAGAGTGAAGCTGTGCTCTTTGATGGCAAAGCATTTACACATGGGAAGAAGGGAACTGATACTGAGATCTCTCGAACATTGCGGCCAACGAGGGGCTTCTTCCCGGGAAATTGGAAAAGAGGTGATGAACTGTAGAAGAGATTTATGAAGGCTTGACCATAAAAAACGTTGAGGGAAAAAAAAAAAAACTGCAGAGAACAACTCAAATTGCTTTCCACATGGAGCATCTTTAAATGTACTGGATGCTCAGATATGTGGGCTTACTGAAAATAAAATACATTTTATCCATAAGGGACTTTTTTTTTTTATAGTGTTCATTACACTCCTAACAATTCCAACCACTAAATGAATCTAAAAGAGCAATCATCATATGTATACGAAGAACATTCAGAGTTTTACAAAATCAAAGGCAAATATGTAAGGGACATAATATCTGACTAAACTTTCTTCTCTCAAAATACTTACCATACAACCTAGATATTAGGATACTTCATAACTGAATTCAAATCCCTCTACATTCCCCAGCTGGACTTTGTCTCCATGCTAGATCCAAAGCCGGAGTTGAACCCACTGCCCGTGCCCGTATTGGTACCCGCCCCCCACCCGAGACTAGCTGTGTTGCCAGGGTTGTAGTTATTGCTGCTTGGGTTGTAACTCTGGTTCTGATCTCTACTAGCACTGTTCTGCCCACCAGGAGCGGTGCCAGAGGCGGCTGTCTGATTCTGCTGATTGGCCAGCATTCCCATCATGCCCCAGCTACTCTGCAGGGCTGCCTGAGCAGCTGCCATCATGGCTGGATTCAGGCTAAGGGCCCCAAAATTCACATTGCTGTTTGGACTGCGACTACTGCCAAAGCCCTGCCCCCCAAACCCCCCGAATCGCCCACGATCCATCATTTGCCTACTATTATTGTGCTTAGGCTCAGCGTTGGAGATGTGCACACTGGTTCCTTTGATGATCAGGTCCTCACCGCACAGAGACTGGGCAACCTGGAGGGAGGGGGGATCCGTTAAAATGAGCAGAGAACGAAAGCTAACCAAATCACGAGACTGAAACAGATAAGAGACTGACCTGATCATCTGCAAAGGTGACGAAGGCAAAAGCTCGGAAAGGTTTGGGGATGAACACGTCTGTGACTTCGCCATACTGCATAAAAAACTGTCTAAGCTCATCGGTTGTCATGTCCTCTGTGCAGCGGCCCACAAACACTTTCCTGCTTCTCATAGGCTCATCAGGGCCAGCCTGTTCCAGGAAATACTAAATCATTTAATAGAAAACAGGGACTATTCATGCAGTGTTCAGAACGACAAGGGCATCACAATACATTTGAAAGATGAAGTGTGTATGTTCAAATTTAAATCTGAAACAGCTTAATACTTCTAAACACAAATATTTTGAACTATGTGTGGTATTATGTGACTTAAGTGTTGTAGACATACCTTTGAGTTGGGGAGTTTGCAGTCGCACCATCTTCCATCGATCATATGCCGTTGGGACATGGCTTTTACTTGTGTTTCGTATTCTGTAAATCTCACAAAGCCAAATCCTTTGGAATTTCCAGTTTTTGTATCTCTCTTCACCTGAGGGAAAAGGTAAAGCTCAGTGTCACAGCTAACAATACCGAATGCGTGATGCATGACTACATTTGAGTAAGAGTGAACCCAATTCTGTTATTAATTACTCACTCTCATGTCTTTCAAAACCTGTATGACTCTCTTCCTTTCATGGAACTCCAAGGAGTTATTTATCGTCAAATTTTGAGCAGCTTTTACCATACAATGAAAGTGAATGGTAACTATGGCTCTTAACCCTATGGTATTCCTCACTTGTGATCCTCAGCAGTTGAAATGGACTATTTTGACAATATTGTGCACAAGTAGTGTTGCCTATTTTAATTGTGTTTTTGTAAAACAGCCTAAAAATTTGGCAGTCCTCCAACTTCTACTTTCTGCTCCACAGATGAAAACCCATCATAAAGGTTTGGAACGACATGACGGTGAGTACATTTCATTTTTTTGTTTGTTTAGGGTGAACTATCCTTTTAGGTTTGTTCATACTAACCTGCACCATGATCACCTCTCCAAAAGTGCCGAAGTAATCTTTCAGGTCTTGCTCTGTTGTTTTCCACGGCAACCCAAGCACAATCAAATCTGATGTCTTCTGCACACCTCTCTTGATCTTCACAGCCGATGCAGCATCCATTTCATCCATCTTCCTCTTGTTATCTGAAAAGTGCATTCGTTTAATGAAAATCAAATAGATTGAATCAGTATGCACATCAAAATGCTTTAAGACAGGGATATGCAATGAAAGACATAATACATATTTTCTGTGCATCAACAATTCCCAAATTATATGATGTCGATGCAATCAAATAAGCACAATATTAACAAGATCTAATCATACCTTTTGGATAATTAACCACGTACACCAGATTGGCCCAGTCTGATTCGGGTGCATGAAGAACCCCCTCCACTAGTCGGACCCCTCTCATGCACTGAGACACGGGGCTACGGTATCGAAGGCCGCAAGCACCGGGAAACTGCGCGGCAACGGTTGAGAGCAGCACGGTGCCGTCCTCCTCGGATGGGATCTCCATCGGCTCCTCGTTCTCATCCTCCGCAACGCGAATATAACACTCAGTCATGATTACACCGAGAGCTAAGCTAAGAGCTTCCGACCAGATCAATAATTCAGCTATAAGGCAACTAAGTTAACCGAGCTGAAACCGAAACTAGTAAACCGGAAAGACTTAAAAAGTAAACACAACCACAAATTTGTTGGCAACAAGTGTTGAGTCTATTGTTTGCGTGCGACTGTAGTCAATGAATGCGGGGTGCCATTAGCTAAGCTAAGCTATTTGCTAACCGCGCGCACGTTAGAAATGAATGGCGCGCCGCACCCTGTTTCCGCCAACTTCAACGCTTTGCAAATACCTTCTCATCGACTGTACGTGCTTATCTGCAGATTGCGATTAAAACAAGCGATTTAAAGTAATAAACATAAAAAACGAGTGGACCAATGCATCCAGTTGCTGTTCCGACCCCCAAAACTGATAAAATGGCCACCCAAGATGCGTCACTGAAGGAATGACATCATCAGTTTGGGCCGTCTCATCACAGCACATGGAGGGGTTTGTAAATGTAAGATGTTAACTTTTTTTAACGCATAACATAATGTGTGATATACTGTGTCAGACGGTGTGGTTCTGTCTTGTCTGTTTATGATTATGATGGGCCGGTGGGGTTGTAATTTCCATTTAAAACGACGAGAAATAATGTAAAAAATGCAAGAATCCACTGTAATGTTTAAAGCGTCTCATACCTTATCTTACAGGTTCGTTACATCAGACATAGAACAGACAAAAGCACTGTAAAACAATAGATTTAAAGACAAAGGTCTTTAAAATTAACAGTACATTGTGCAACCAAGGTGTTTAGGGACATGTATGTATATGTATGTTGTATTTATAATGTGTTATTATTTTGTCTGTATTGTAAAACTATCACATAGTGGACATGGTTCCTATGTTCCTTTCAATTGAGGGATCTGTGATGGGTTGGTCAGCCTTCTCATGGGTGTCTTTATGAGCTACAATTGTTTTTTATAGTTCTGTAATGGCTAAGAATGACAGGACCATATTTTTGCTATACTGCCAACAATGATATAATCAATATTCAGTTTACAAACATGCAATTTTATAGCAAAATCACAATTAGGCTACTCAATGATCACTGTCCCCTAATCTTGCAAAGTTCTTGATAACAACTGTTAACTCATGAAGTGGCCAAGACATTTTATGTTGAAAATATAAAGCCTCATGTTAGGCATAAAAAGTGAATGAAAGGAAGGAAGAAAGATTTTTATTGCTGTACAGGTGCAGGTTTCCCTCCTTCCATTGCTTCTCTCACTCTTGTGCATGTTGTATAATTTTATGATGAAATGGGTCAGCCTTCCTTGCTCTCACTTACTTGTAACCTAAAAAGCCAAACACAGCTGACTTGTAAGCAGTATAAAAATACTCTGTCCTCATGAACCAACACACGATGAACCATGTCGCTGATTCTCACTAGGGTCTTACTTATTACAGTGTAAGTAAATGTATGCTTATGCTTGAAGTATTTTCTCCTGTAATTTTGCTAAAATTGTTATCGCTTTTACTTCACACAGTCACTTAATTTTGCCCATATGGGGAAATGTTTTGCAACTTCAGAAGAGTGACTGGGTAGGCAGTCCATCTGCAAGCATGACAGGTAATTATTTGTAGTATGTTATAGTTTTTGCACTGAAGTAAAATAATTAAGTGGAAATGACTGATTTTCATTTTCCTAGAGGGTGATGTGGAATGTTTTTCTGAGTACATGGAACTTTGGATCCATAGAATGAGAATTGAGGGATTGAGGCTTTGGCTTTCTGGAATATTAAGGATTCAAGGTGAGATACATGGACATTGAATTACTGAATTTAAAGGGATAGTTCACCCAAAAATGAAATTTATTTCTTCTGTTGAACACAAAAGAAGATATTTGGTAACCGAACAGTTGACGGCACACATTGACTTCCACTAAAAAATACTATGGAAGGCAATGGATGCTGTCAACTCTCTGGTTACCAAATACCTTCTTTTGTGTTCAACAGAAGAAAGAAACTCATACAGGTTTGGAACAACATGAGGGTGAGTAAATTATGACAGAATTTAAATTTTTGGGTGAACTATCCCTTTAACATAAGAGAAGAAATTAAACTGATCATTAATGAACAATTTTTCACCTGTAATTTAAATGTTTCTGGGAAAAAAACATTATGGTATCCACATTACATATTTTACACTTTGATATAATTATTTTGGCATTTATACTTGATGTTGGATAGGACACTCAAATATATATATATAATGAAATAATGAAAATAAATATATAATGAAATGTGAATCTCTCACTTGGGGGATAAATTAAGTTTATCTAATCTAATAGTATAAAATATAAAAAATATATTAAAGTAATAATATTATATAAAAACAAACTTAACTAACAGTTTAGAAATATTATAGACTTTTCATAAATGTACTACTTTTTATACTTAATATAATGATATAAAGTTACTTTAAGAGTTCCATGTCACACAGTAACACAGACAGTGTAAGGTGTGAGTATGACCACCATTTGAAACAGCAATAAAAATACTAGTTTTATAAATCTCTTGCTCTTTCCAGTGGGTCTGGTGTCCATGGAATATCTAAACCATCAGCTGTCTTCATGTGGTTTTGCCCTACACCGAGATCTAGACAAGAACTATATCTTCAGAGTCATGTACAGTGGATGTTTTGTCCAGTTAGAGGTCAGAAAATGTCTCTTTTTGTCACTAAAACATATTGTTGCAGAAAAAAATCTGTCCCTTTTTTATCACTGCATCACAGAATTTTGGTGGTGATTTTTTTTAGCATGGCAGTTATGTGATTGTGCTGAACCTGCTGAAGAGAGTAAGTCGTTTTGGAGGCAGGACACAAAAGTTTATGATGAAGTGTCCAGCAGTGTTAGAGCCTCCTAACAGAGAGTACATCCAGTGTGATTCAGACTTCATTCAGGTAAGAATATGTGATTTCCTCTCTTGCTCTCTCTTTTTTTTTACTTTTTAAAAGCTCTTTTTTGTGTTCAAGGTTACCAGAGAGATCCCTGTGGATAACTGGACTAATGAGGTAATTTATAATAAATGTTGATATGTGATGTCACGAAGAGATGAATGGATCTAATGTGAAATATTTCTGATGTGATTTTTGCACTCAGCTTGACTGGTCTCTGGCCTTGAGAGGGAGTCTGGTGGTGGCTTTGGAGGATTCCAGTCTTATTCAAGTAAATGTTGAAATGCACAAACCAAACATAACAGTTCAAGGGAGGAGGGGCACCATCTTAAGTCCTGTGCAGGTAAGACTGTGCTGTCAGATTGTGGCTGTGAGAATTTGTAATAGCTTAGTAGTGAAGCAATATTTTTAAAATACAATTTATAGTAAATATTTTATATTTTTTCCTTTAAGTAACAATATTTGTGCACCCCCCAACCCCCTTCAAAAGTTTTTTTTTTTTTTAAAAATCTTAGTGTGAGACGAGTGCATATTCTGATATAAACTGATACTGTGTCTAATGTGTCTGTTTTTGACAAATGGTGAAATTTAATCAATTCATTAAAATAAAATTTGATTAGGCTGTTACCTGTAAATTTAAATAAATTCTGTATTATCAATTTTATGTCATAATATGTATAACTAGGCCTAAATACACTACCATGCACAAGTTTTTTTTCTTTTTTTGAAAGAAGTCTTTTAGGCTCACATGTCTGCATTTATTTGATCAAAATACAGTAAAAACTTTGTGAAATATTATCACAGTTTAAAATAACTATTTTCTATTTTAATATTTTTTTAAATTTAACTTATTCCTGTGATGCAAAGCTGAATATTCAGCATCATTACTTCAGTCTTCAGTGTTACATGATTCTTCAGAAATCATTCTAATGTGCTAATTTTCTGCTCAATAAACATTTCTTTTAAAATCAATGTTGAAAGCTGTTGTGCTACTTAATATATTCTATTTTTAATATATTTATTTTTTATTTAAAAGTCTTTACACTCACTTTTGATCAATGCATTGCATCCTTACTGAATAAAAAAAAAAGAATTACAGACCACAAAGTTTTGAACATTTGTGTATATATATCAGGCATTCCAAAAATTACATTATTTTCAATTTGAGGAGTATTTTTTGTCACTTTCGTTTGCTTTTTTTGTTGTTGCCCCCAGCCCTTGTAACTTTCTGACCTTGCTTGAACTAGTTATTTACTAAAGTGTACCGCCTAGTGGTTTGTAAGTGAATGGCATATTTTTGGTACTTAATGCTTATTTTGATCCTTTGTGCTTTAGTTGAGTCAAAAGCAGGGCTGGAAATGAAAGTGGGAGTGAATTTCAAGGGGGACTAAATTCCAAAGTTCAAAATGTCTATTATCCATGTAATAGCAAAAATGCTACGCAAAGTTCATTCATAAATATAGTGTGATTTTCAGCATGTCAACCACTTGTCAAAAATAGCCAAACTGGCTAAAGAATTGACTATAAACCACTTATTTAATCCACGTGTACTTAAAACAATTCAACGGCAGGTTTGTTTGCATTAAAAGTATTCTAATCTTTTAGGTTTTCAAATCTGAAGGACATTTCTTACCTCTCAAACTGGTCAGTGGCCATTATGCCTACAGCATGGAGGCGACCTGCCCAAATGGTTCGTTTCTATGTTTTGTTACTAGCATTTAACTTCTTTATTTTGCAATATTTCTATCACTTGCATATTTGAACAGCCATTCTGCATGTTTCTTTTAGTGAACCAGTTGCCATCTGAGGACACGGTGCTGCATGTCTATAAACGACGCATGGGCTTGACCAAGAGAGGTGGATATCAAAATGAGACCCTGTCAGTTAGCAATGTGATTGTGGAACAGACTGACACATTCACCTGGTCAGAGACGAGTGACTTTGTGCAGCTTGTCATTCCCACATCCCACATTCAACAGAAAAAGGTCAGTAGTGAATAACTTAATGCATACCACACCACCATTAAAGTTTTTTTTTTTGAAAGAAAGGAATACCTCTTTTCAGCAATGTTACATTAAATTGATCAACAAAGTACAGTATATTAAGATATCTCAAATGTCACAAAAGTTTTCTATTTCAAATAAATTGTGTTCTTTTAAACTTTAAATGATTTACATATTAAAGGTTGTATCAGCGATTTCAGGCCCAAAAAAGGACCAAACATAAATGATCACATTCATCTAATCCAGGGTTCCTCAATCTCGGGCCTGGAGGGCCACTGTCCTGCAGAGTTTAGCTCCAACCCTGATCAAACACACCTGAGCAAGCTAATCAAGGTCTTCAGGATCACTAGAAACTCACAGGTAGGTGTGTTTGATCAGGATTGATTTATCCAGGACCGAGATTGAGGAACCCTGATCTAATCTTTCCTAACGATCCGCTAGCTGCCCGCCCCATAAGCAGGACGTCAAAAAAATGCATCTCTGTAGTAGGCACTAGGCAGCCTAGGCTCTGAGATCTGCACACAAAAGCCCCGTTCACACTACACGCGAACAAGCGACGCGATACCATTTATTTCAATGGGGAGCTGGCGATTTCCGGCGACACGCGCGACAGCGACCGTTGGCGACCGGATGGGGCGTGTCTGGCGACGCGACAAAGTTGAGATCTGTTTAACTTTATGCAAATGAGGAGCGACTTTCGGGAGCGACAACCAATAGGAGCGGAGCGCGTATGATCCTCCTCCACATCATTGGATGTCATTCATAAAGGCAACCAGTAGTGGGAACTCCCACTAGCGACCTCATCGGCAGCCACTGGCGACATGCAGCGACAAAGTCGCTTGTAGTGTGAACGGGGCTAAAAACAATTGGTTTCACCAACCACTCAAAACCAAAGTAAATAGTGTTCCAACCAATCACCGATAGGGGGTGGGTGTTGTGAGGTTTTGCGCTCGTGCACGGCTGCACGCGAAGTCGGAGCTGAAGAAGCAGCCAGCGTCTATCAACGAACCCATGTCGGTGATTGGTTGGAACACTATTTATCTTGGTTGGCTGTTTTGCATCTAGCGGATCGTTAGGAAAGATTAGATGAATGTGATAATTTATGTTTGGGCCTTTTTTGGGCCTGAAATCGCTGATACAACCTTTAAAGGGATACTCCACTTTTTTTGGAAATAGGCTCATTTTACAACTCCCCCAGAGTTAAACTGTTGAGTTTTACCGTTTTTGAATCCATTCAGCCGATCTCCGGTTCTGGCGGTACCACTTTTAGCATAGCTTAGCATACATCATTGAAGTGGACAAGACCATTAGCGAGACGAGTGAGATTTGTTGACGGGGGGGGGATAGAGACGAGTGAGATTTGTTGACGGGGGGGGGGGGGGGGGGGGGTAGAGACGAGTGAGATTTGTTGACGGGGGGGGATAGAGACGAGTGAGATTTGTTGACGGGGGGGGGGGGGCGGTCTCGCTCGCGCAAGGTCTCTCGCTCGCTCTACGCGGTTTGGAGCACAATCTCTGTCTCGCATGCACGCTCGCTCTAGATAACGGGAGATTTTTAACGAATTTGCGGTATAACTAGTCGATCACGAGTGGCTCAACAGGTAGATATATAGATAAACTCATCTTCCAGGCATTTGACCGCCCGGGTTGACACTTCAGCGTGAGAAATCGGGAGTGTGGCGTGTGAGCGTGTGAAACCAATCAAATGCGGGTGTCTCACGGCCAATGCGTGAGAGTTGGCAGCTATGCTTAGCATACATCATTGAAGTGGACAAGACCATTAGCATTTCTCATAGGAAAAATATCGAAACACTTTGGTCATTTTTTTATTTAAAACTTGACTCTTCTACTCTCATTCCTGCGTAATAATCAAGAAACTTTACTGCCGTACCATGAGTGCAGCAGGCGTAATGATATGACGCAGCTGGTGACTATTTTCAGGCGCTGCGTCATATCATTACGCCTGCTGCACCCATGGTACGGCAGTAAAGTTTCTTGATTATTACGCAGGAATGAGAGTATAGTTCCTAGCCATATCAGCCTAGAAAATCGCAACTTTACATTTTCCGTCGGTCTTAGTGCACGATGTAACTACAGAAGAGTCAAGTTTTAAATAGGAAAAATATCGAAACACTTTGGTCATTTTTTTATGAGAAATGCTAATGGTCTTGTCCACTTCAATGATGTATGCTAAGCTATGCTAAAAGTGGTACCGTCAGAACCGGAGATCGGCTGAATGGATTCAAAAACGGTAAAACTCAACAGTTTAACTCTGGGGGAGTTGTAAAATGAGCCTATTTCCAAAAAAAAGTGGAGTATCCCTTTAAGCAAAACACCCGTTTTCAACTCTGATAATAATAAGAAATGTTTATTGAGCAGCAAATCAGCATATTATAATGATTTCTGAAGGAAGTAATGATGCTGAAAATTCAGCTTTGCCATCACAAGAATAAATTACATTTTAAAATACATAAAAATCCTTATCCTTTGAAATAAGGATCTCTACATTTGAATTTAATTTATTTGAAAACTATTTTTTATTTATCATTTGTAATTGGGACAGTACTGTCATTTATGATGTATTTTTTAGGAGTGCAGTGTTCAGGAAGGTGAGACACTTCAGCAAAATTTCTACAAGATAGACGCGGTTCTCACCTTTAAAGAGACAAATCACAAAATGCACTGGACCATGGAAAACACTTCACCATGTTCAGGTTAGTGTCGGTTCAAAAAGTTCCTTAGTCACTTCTTTTTATGTTCAGGTTAGTGTCTCTTAGACCGTTTGAATCCTCAATCAGGTATTCAAAACTAAACAAATGATACAAATGTATTTCAGAGGTGTTAAAATCACATTTGATGCATGATGAACCAAAGGAAGCCAATTTCACAACACATTCTCCTGAGGGGATTACAGCTGAGCCAGAAGCTCCTGTTGATTCCAACAAAGAGTTTACTCCTTCCGTGCCGCTAAAGACTACGTCTACAGCATCACAGACGGCAACCAGCATCACATCGGTACCAACCCAATGGATCCAAACAACTGAGGGTCTTAGAACATCATCTCGCCTTTCACCATAAATGGAGATG
The DNA here is from genome assembly GCF_029890125.1 of Rhinichthys klamathensis goyatoka. NCBI lineage: Eukaryota > Metazoa > Chordata > Actinopteri > Cypriniformes > Leuciscidae > Rhinichthys > Rhinichthys klamathensis. The sequence continues at coordinate 2,024,274 of NW_026606571.1, read as the reverse complement.
ATGGGGAAAAAAGTGACTGCAGCTATACTTTACGTCCTAAAGAACAACAGAGATCTCTCTAGAAGTTCATCTGTGCATCATTAACTGTGAGGGGCCGTAATGCACAACGGATGGAAATGTAGGTACCAACTCCACGTGTCAGTGATTTTCCATACTACACTATTACAATTGGTAGTCTATTAATCACAGCAGATGTAATCACAATTTGAAATACAGCTACACATTTAAGCACCATTTTCACTCAGACTGGGATTTACAACACAACAGTCAAGTGGACCCATGCATCTTTTCCGTTGACAAGCAAAGTGCCATTGGAATCACATGCGGGGAATGATTACATCTAAGACTGTGTTGGTCATGCCAGTTAAAAACAAGCTACTGTCTTAGAACTCTCTCAGCTGTGCGTTTCCTCTCGGGAGTAAATGTGGAACAGTAATACATTTTGTATCTAGCAAAAAAAAAAAGTGGTTAATTCTCAAGTTGTTCACTAACTATCCCAGTCGCTTTCCTGAAAGACAGAAAGTGCCTGACAGTTTAGAAATTGCCATAATGTAGTATCTTAAGTACAGTTTTTGTAATGTTTTTGGATTATATGATTATTTAGGTGTATTTAGAGATCTATATAGATTGTTTATTTATAACGTGGCTCTCTTGAATACTTCATTCTAATTGGTCCGTCGCAGCATTCATCGGTCTAAAATGTCCTAATACTCACGGACGGCCATATATTGCTGCATATCAGTCTGATTATCTGGGTAACTGAAACCAGTGTCGTGAGAACTCGGGTCCTCCCTCGAAATCGGTTTTCAATCAATAGTTATACTACGTACACAAAAGCCACATTAATTTAAAATATGTACAGTATGTACATATGCTGTGTAATAAAATAAATTGGACAATGTAATTTCTTTCACTTGATAAACTTTTAATAAACAATAATTCAACATAATTACTTAGTTCTTTTAATAAGTATATTTCACTTATTAAAAGAACTAAGTAGTTCTTTTAATAAGTGAAATATTTGTTCATTTAACACTTACGTACTGGCATTATTATACTGGCATCATCTCTCTCGTATCACACCGCATACTCGTTCTCCCTTGTTTCTTACAAACGCAACTGGTGTTATCTTGCATCTCAGTTATTGATTCTAGTAAAAATGACCTCAGATGACTTCTGTATTAATATTACTGTGATAATTGTTGCTAGGCCGAAGTTTAGTACATTGTTATGGACTATTTTATGTGCATTACACCTTACGTAAGGTATGTAATGGAAAATAAAACGAATAACATATAATCTTATGACTGACACATGATCTGGATTAGTACATATTGTGTTTTTTACTAAAACCGATGATGTGTTTGTGGTCTGGATGTTTATGACGTGGACAACCACCAGAGATGTTTTCTTGCTGAAGCCTGGTTCAGCGTTTTCCTTCAAGGGTGTGATCTCTGTTGTAAAACTGTAATTTTACTGTACTATTTTGTCCCTTTAGTTACACTTTGATGCTGGCTAGCAAGCTCTCAGTGGCAGTATGTCGAACAGCCAGAAGAGGTCAGTGTTGTTCAGTGTTTGGCTTTTGCAAAACATTCCAGCTCACCTCAAGGCAATGATCATCACTGTGTGTAAAACTTTGTTAAATTTTGTGGTCAGTGTCAGTTGCTCTAAAATGCACATATATGTATTTTTTCATATGCATGAATAACGCTTTATGGCCGTAATTTATTTTACTCATAAGACATTGATGTACATACTCAGATCCAGTGGAAAAACAACCTCAAATGTGAGGTTGGTTAATTTGCCTTTACTACGCAATTTCCCACGCTTGAATGAATTCAATTAGACTTTTGAAAGGGCAGGCCATTTTAATGTAACCCAGGCAAGATATTCTTCTAAATTCTGAGCATCTGGAGAAAAAAAAAAGACCACTGAGACCCATAAAATTTATTGTGATTACAGTCTTGATATTTGAGCAAACCAAAGAACACCCTTTCTCATCCTAATTGTGTTTGTGTCTGAAAGTATGTGCTCTATATTAAATGACAAAACAAGAGCACATTTGTATGCGTTGGATAATGTGTCCTCTAGAGCTTTGCACTCCGGCAGGGTGTAATTCTCACCCAGGGGGTCAGAGGGGGGCCACGCCGCCAGGGTTTTCTTTTTGGCATCTGTTGCATGAACTTGTGAACAGGAAACACAATAACAGCACAAAGTACACCAACATCTCAAGTCTTTCATGTGGCTGTTTTGAGCCATTATGTTATTAGTGTAGGCTTAAAAAATCCTTTCATGTCCCCCTCCTTTTCTTTTTCTTATGAGTTGCACATCTGTGAGATGTTTGAAACCACACACTGGTTAAATTCTGCATTACTCTCAGAGATGTTTTTAATTGTCATAATTGATAACGATATGAGTTAAACAGTCACACATTACCAAAACTTTGTTCTCGTATTTTAATTTTTTTATTGAAGATTTATTACAGCCCTCCTTTGGTTGAAACGTATATAACAGTTTGTTCATTTAAAAGAAATAATAATAATCAAAATCACATCTGTGAAAAAAACATCAGTGTTAAAACGTATATACACTGTAAAAAAAAGTTGCTGCCTTAAATTGTTAAAATGTTTAAGTCAATAAACTTGTATATCTTGTAGTTGACAACTTATTTTGCAGAGTTAAAGCAACGTAAAAACTTATGTTGAAATAACTTGATCATATATTTTTTCATATTTTACAGTGTACAGTGGGATCCAAAAGTCTCAGTCTGCTAGTGAAAATGTTTTACTTTATTAAAAAAATATTATAAATATAAACTATGTATAAACTATGATGAAACTATGTATAATCTATATTATACTATATATAATCTATATATAATCTTTTTAAATTCGGTTCAAATGACTTGGAACCTGCTATATATCATCCGTTACTGTTAGTATTTCTTGCTCAGGTTTGTAATAGCAGGCTCACAATTGCGGCTCAATTTGTTGAACTGATTCAGCAATGGGCTTTCCACAAGAGGACAAAAGCTGGCAGAGGAAAGAGGCTCTTGGAAGGGAAGGGAAGGCTTTGGTGGTTACGCTCTGACTCTTTATCTTACTTGCTGGGCAATTACAGAATCATGGGTCAACCATGCATGTAACCACAGCTTCGTTGCACAGTAGCGGATGTACTCATGGCATTAGCTGGTAGGAGCGTGAAGGTAAACATAAACAGATGCAGCTGGTTGCTAGGGACACTCGCCAACTTGCGTGCCCTAATGATTCCCATGTGTGTGGGTGCATATCTGCAGCAGTGGGCAGGATGCAGGCATACGCTGTGTTTCAGCAGTGCCAGAGTTTCTCAATGGGAGATTTGTGAATGAGTTTAGCAGCAGTGGTTTTTGGGAGGGTGTTTCCCCTTGGCATCGTGCCCCTCCTAGTAAGTTAAAGCTGATGAAGCAGTTTTCTTCCTGTCTTCAATTTACCATTGATTATAATGTTTGGAAATGAATGGAAAAGCCTTTTAATATTATTAGTGTGCCTCATGAGTGGTATATTTGCTTTCACATATTTTCCTTTTATCATTGTATAATGAATATTACTGTTTGCAATTGTGCATTAGGCCTAATCTAAACTTCCCATTTGTGTATCGTACAAAGCAATTTCAAAAATAGTCTTCATAATACTTCATGACATGTTATTTTATCACATCGTTGTGGGGTCCTAAAAATCTGAGACCACATTGAACATTTGAGATTACAAATCAAATTTGAAAAAAAAATTATTACCGAAAAAGTATTATTACCAATTAAAACAGATTTGATTAAAAACAAAGAAAATGTATGATGTCAATACTTAAAAATATACAATGTTAAAAATAGAAAAATGCTCAACACAAGCATTTTCACTAGTGGTCTTAGACTTTTGAACCCCCACTTTTTGAATTGCCTTTTAATTTTTGGAATGTTTTTGATTTTGACAGAAGATCTTCTGCTCACCAAGGCTGCATTTATTTGATGAAAAATGCATTAAAAACAGTAATATTTTGAACAATTATTAAATTTTTCTTGGAATTTAATATATTCCTGTGAAGGCAAAGCTGGATGTTCAGCATCATTACTCCTGTCTTCAGTGTCACATAACCTTTTTATTTATTTATTTATTTAATGTTTTTATCCATAAACTGCTTTTCTCAGTATAGGCACAGCAAACACAACAGCAAAATAAAATGTTTTTCAAATGCAGCTGTGTTGATTTATCAAAGGTCAAAGGTTATATTCGTGCAATAGAGTCTTCTGTGTAATTCCGTGACAATATAGTTCTAAATATCCTGTGAAACGTATTCATCTATTCACAGTTTTTCCATTATCTATTCTTCACTAACTATGACAGCTATTCAGCAGTAAGCGGGATAGACAGACTTACCCACCTGACAGGTTTAGTTTGGAGGAGATTAAGATTGAATTGTGACACATATATTAAACTGTCTTGTCCTGATCTTGTAAGCTAAATTCCATTAAGCAGTTGATGTTTGCATTAGCTGCAGCGTTATATCTCACCAAGGCCTTGTTCTGGCGATTGTCAGTTTGAACTGGTTTGGTACGTGCCTGATGCTGCAGCCTCTGGGAGGTCCCCTTTTGAACCGTGTCCAGGCCTGTAGCCCAGATGAGATCTTTAGGAAGGGGTTGAGTTTTTGTGATATCCTGTGTGTGTTCACCATCTGATTACACACGGGGCCTAATTCCCCCTTTCGAGTGTGTGTTAATGACATCCAGGTTAAATAGACTTGCAAAGAGCTCAGCGGAAATAAAGTGGATGCTTTTCTGACTGATATTTTGATTAGAAAATGATTTCGCTTGCATCCACTGCTTCTGTTCGACTGGAATGAGTTGCTCCAGATCTCGGTGTCAAACTCCCCCACTCTCCCTCCCCTTCTCCCAGCATCCTCTTTTGCTGTGAAGCCCTCTGCCAACAGCCTGCGCCTCTTCTCTCTCTCTCATTAACCACAACTGTCAGATCCTCCAGATGATGAGCAATTAAACCAGATAATAAACGCTTGCCATCAATTCCTGTTTGTTTGTTGTTGTTGTTGTCGTTGGCGGCAGGGGCTCCTCTCATGCCACCTTAGTGCTAACTAGTACTTCTGTAATGCACCACCGGTAGCAGAACCGCTCTCTCAGAGCCTTCTGCCAACACTAACAAAGCTCTAACTGCTCATTGTAAGGCACCAGATTGATAATAAGGCACACTGAATGTTAACAATTAGATCATAATCAGAGCCAGCACGCCAAGGCTGCTCTTTTATCCCCTGCTTGAAAGAATGGCAAACAAAGCTCTGCAAACTGCTAAGATAAAATATTACCTCAGAATAATCATGTCTCTCAGCTACCAAAAGCCACGTAAGCTGTACAGCGGCGCACATACGACACGCTGGTAAAGACTCTTCTGTTTGCTCATGTATTAGAGCGATATGACGGTCTTGATGCGTTTTACTAGCCATCTCTTCCTGGAAAAGAGGTTAAAGGTGGACTGTGTGATTTCTGAGCCATTAGCATCAGCAAACTGAATTTTATATATACACCACCGTTCAAAAGTGTGGGTCAGTGAGATTTTATTTGAAAGAAATTATTACTTTTATTCAGCAAAGATACATAAAATAATAAAAATTGATAGCAAAGACATTTATAATTGTACAAAATATTTTCTGTGTCAAAATACTTTTATATTTCTATTCATCATAGATTCCTAAAAAAATTATTACTGTTTACACAAAAATATTAAACAGCCACTGTTTTTAACATGGCTGATAATAAGAAATGCTTCTTGAGCAGCAAATCAGCGTATTCGAATGATTTCTGAAGGATCGTGTGACACTGAAGACTATAAAGGCTACTGAAAATTCAGATTTGTCATCACAGGAATAAATTGCATTTTAAAATATATAAATATGTTCAAATAAAAAAAAACAAAAAAACTTAAGTTCAGTTGCTGCCTATTTGGCTGGTTTCACAGACAAGGCTCAAGCTAGTCCCAGACTAAAATGCATGTTTTAACTGAAAACAACGTGCACTGGTATATCTTAAAATAGGTCAGTGCCATTGTTTTGTCTCAAGATGCACACCAGTAATGTTTTTTCTAAGGCACATTTTTAAAAGCTACTTAAATGTCTCAATTTAACTAAGGCCTAATCCTGGCTTAATCTAAGCCCTGTCTCTGAAACTGGGCCTTTAAGTATAATCAATTTGGCTGTATAAGTAATTTCAGCTTAAATTATATTAAACTGAAAAAAAAAAGCTCAGTTGAATCTCGTATAAATTAAAAAATAATTGTTTTTATGAGTTAAAGTAATGTGAAAACATGTGTTGCCATGACGTATTAATCATGTAATTTCTTTATTATATTTTTTAGCTTTTTTGCTTTGAATGTGATTTTTTTTTTTTACTTGGTTAGTTCACTTTAATGCATTACCTGCAATTACGTATGTTTTGACAATTGATATTAAACTTTTAATTTAAATAATACAAATATAAAATATAATACAAATAAGCTCGTGTCAACACAAAACCAATTTTGTATCTAATTTCGTTTAACTTGCTTCATGTGTCAGGCACAAACAAACACAGCAATGTTTTAATGTAAAGTTAAATGTCTTTCATTTATTTATTACACTTTACACTTTTGTTAGCCATCAGGTCTAGGATTAGTTACTTTTTTTGTCTGTGTTACTGTTTAAACGTAGTGCGTTTGAAATTCACGATTTCAACATGGTGCTTCAACCCTTGTCCTATAGATCACAAATGAAATGCTCTGAATGGCTCTCACATTTTGAGCATGGGCCAAACATCTTGAACTTTGAAACTTCCTTGCTACAGAGCCCTAAAAACAGGTTTTGCTATACTGGAAGTTTCTCGAAAGAATAACAAAACAGTGTCCGTATATATCTGTCACAACACTGCGCAAGTCTGCCAGGAAAAATATAATGGCTATTCACTTCAAGAAATAAGAAAAGAAGCAATCTGATTTCCCCTTCTCCATGGAAAAATATAGTTGCCTCTTTGTTTTGAAATAGAATTTCCCTCAAAACACTTTGGAAACTAAACAAAATTGTCCATCATTAGATTTATTGTCTTTTCATCCTTTGTTTCTGCAGGCTGTTTGTGACATTGCTATGGAAACGTAGGTATTATTTACTCTTGAGTCGGTTTACAATAACCTTCCCTTTCCTGACTAAACAACAAAGGAAATATCGGTTCAGGCGTCTCCCTGCTAACTTCGTCTGGCAGATTCTGTGTCACTTTCAGTGTTTATAGACAAACCCCCATAATGATGCATTTGAGGGTCTATTTTTGAGCTTGAGCTGATGAAACTCTTGAACCTATCCGAGCAGCCATCCTGTTTTGCCCACCTTCTGGAGTTCAGTGGAAACGGTGAAATATAGATTTTACTAAAACACTTCTATTTAAAAGTACACTCAGGACACGGGGCACACATTTGCGTCACAATGAGTCAGTTAGTTGTCAGTGATTGGGACTGTGGAATTTTCCATGGGGATTTGGTTAGAGATTGTTAATCTTGAGTGACAAAAGACCAATTTCCGCTGCAGTCTTGTGTATGAAGGGCTGATTTGAATAGATGTGGCATGGTGACCAAGAGGCAGGCTGGTTGTTTTGTGGGCTTATGGGGGATGGGCATGATGTTCCAGGGGACAGTATGTGCTGATAAATTCTAATGGCTGGAGATCCCCCTCTCTGACATGAGATGAGTCTGTGTGATGCCGGGTGGACGTCTGACAGCCACCCAAAGGGTCCTGTAGCCTCAGGAGCAGAGATTCAGAGCAAACGGAAAATTGTTTTGTTTCTTTAGACAGATCAGTGCCTAAAGAGTTTAGATACCAGTGAAAGCGCTACTAGGTGATCTTGTAAATACTGAGTGATGTTTGCTGTCTAAATCTTAGTGAGGTCAGGAAAAGATGATTAGCTTGCTTGTTAGTGTCGCATATTGTGTGCGAATACATAAAATAGGTCTGAGACCACTATTGAAAATTGATTTGAATTTAATATAACAACAAATACAGTAAAAAAAAAACACACTATATATATATATATATATATATAGTACCGTGCAAAAATCTTGGGCACGTGAGTATTTTCACACACACAAAACATTTTTTTAGGCCAGTTATTTATATCTTTTGCTGTAGTGTGTCAGTAGGAAATATCAATTTACATTTTCAAACATTCATTTTGCCATTAATTGTAATAATCCAGTGAGATTTTTGTATGCACAAGGAATCTGACAACAGCCGGTATGATCTGATCTCACCATCATCGAGTCCATCTGGGATTACATGAAGAAACAGGAAAAAAACTGACTAAATCCAGGAGAACTGTATTTAGTTTTAAAATTTTATAAACATATAAAATGTTAATTTACAGGTTTAACTTTTTTTCAATGTGGTCAGATATTTAATATTAATATAAATATTAGAACATATATATATATATATATATATATTTTATTCATAATTACTCTGTTCCTAATTCACATGATAATATTTTGATCATGAGCAAAATTTATAATGGCACAGACAAGATAAAACCAGAAGAGCATGTCATGAATGTACTTAATGGGTAAAAGTCCCCCAATAGATTATGTACAATTTACATCAAAAGTTACTTTAATACGACTTTTAAAAAAAAATGTACATTGAAATTCAATTAGAGTGTTAAAAGCATAACCAAAGCCGTGAAAAATGAACTCATGGGGGGTCCGTCCTCCATTTTGCCCTAAGGCAAAACGGCCCATTAATTTACTACATTCTATGTTTATTCACATATGTATTTCAATGTTACAGCACATTTCTGTGCTAATGCACTTAATACAGAAACCTTGTCAAAGCCTTACAAAGATTATTTTAAACAAGCTAGAGGACAGAGAGAGAAACTGTGATTTTGAAGGCACTATTTCAGTGAATTTCTTCACTTTGGTTATAAACTGTTAAATGGCCCATCCTAATTAGAAGATCGTCTAATTTTTTTAATTTATTTTGTAACATTTTTGCATCAATGGGTATGAATCTCTCCTTTGACTCGAGAACAAAACAAAGCGTGAGGTCTGGGATCCTCATCCTCTAAGAGAGTAGCTAATCAAAGCTTTAGTCATTAACAGCTGCAAAGTAAATATAAGTTTACCTGGAGGTCATTCCACTGCATCTGTTGAATTATGTAGCAATTACAGTGGATGGAAAGTTGTTGTTTGTGGGTTATAGTGTGCTCAGTAATGACAAGAGCAGGGCAGCCGTGTCAAAGAGGAAGACCCTCATTCCTGATTCAGATTTGGCAAGCTAATCATTTGAAGTATGCTTGTTAGGACGCTTAAAGTTTTACCATTAATTTAAGCAGCACCTATGATCTCACTAATGCAATATTTTGCATCCTGTACAGCTTTGTTGAGTCTGCCTGAAATTTTCATAACAAATGCTTTTTTGAGGATCAGGATGTCTAGAAACAATTTGCCGTTTTAGTAGTAAAATTAACATTAAAGGAAAATGATGGTTTTAATACAAGTCAGGACAGAATTTGTGGCTTAATGTTGATTTATCACAAAAAAAAGTGGACTCTTCTCTTGTTTTCCAAAATGCAATGGTGAGGCACTTACAGTGGAAGTGGAATTTTTGGAGCATTTTTAAAAGTTATTCTTACATTATTTCTTATTTTAAAACTTTCAGCTTTAAGGCCCATTCACGCAAAGAACGATAACTATAGTGATATAGCGTCCAACGCACGATAACGTTCTGTTTGTTATAAGCACTCATCACAGTTAAATGCCTTCTGCCGTTAAATGCTTTTGAAAGTTGGGTGGATTCTGATTGGCTGTCAATGTTTTTATCTTTCATCAACAAGAAAAAATTTTTCTTTCTGAAAGTAGTTCCAGCAGGATCGTTCTTCTGTGATTGTTATCGTTAAGATGTGCCGTGGATTTCCCTATTCTCATAGAATTTGAAAGATTATTAAAACTTATCGTTATATACTGTAGTTTTCGTCTTTGGTGTGGCAGTTTAACTCATCATTTTTACAGTCTTTTTAGGGTTTTAGGTTTTAAGATACTGCTGTCATGGCAAAATTACAAAATCGGATATAACACTGAAAAAATGTTTATTTATTTATTATTATTTTAGTTTAACTTGTACTAAACCAGGAATATTCCTTTGATGTACTTATGACTGCCTGCTCAGCAAGTCTTGATGGCATTTTCTGTATTTGTAATAAAAACAACTCATTCATTTTGGCAAATCTCGCAAAAAAATGTAAGACGAACCATGTTGAGAGCCATAAATTACACAAGAGAGGCTGGAAAACAGGACAGAAGTTGTTAGATGTGAGAGATATGAATTATTGATTTAACAACTGTGTACGTGGTGCTGCTTTTCGCTGTTTTGGCATGCATTTGTCCATTTGTCTCGAGTTGCTAAATTTTTCAGGTTTTTTTCTCAGATTGATGCCACTTCTGATTACAGAATTTACACCCGAATCACAACTGACAAGACTTGGTCGGCACATTACTGCAGAAATCACCTGGGCATTGAAAAGTAACAAGTAATTTAAATATTAAATGCACTTTCTCGGAAAAGTGGCAAAATCTTTTGAATTAACAGAAAAGACGCGAGCCCCTAATTGCAAACGTTTTGATTTATTCATTCGTATTTAGAAAGCGCAGCACATTTCCAAACACATGCATTTCCTCTTTCTATAATAAAGCAAGATGAATCTCTAAGTGCCTGTTTTATTTATTTATCCTAAAACAGAAGGATTCTTCAAGCTTAATGTAGATTTTTCCATTCGGAGACGGAATAATGGATGGTGGCCTCATGTATTTTTAATGGCTGCATGTTGTGTGGCAGATAAACATGGTGTTTGAGATGTTTTCTCTCCGCTGAGCTGTGTATTCCCAAGATGTGGCTGTGCTCCATACACCGGGAAACCGCAGCCACAAAAAGGCCGTTTATACGACCAATAAAAAAATGACATTTTCAGTGAGTTTCTGTAAGTCACGTCTGAAAAAAGACATGAAATGTATCACTTCATATCACAGGAACAAAGCTTAAGATGCCCTAACCTATATCTGCTGTAATCTAGTCAGTTTGCCTTGTTTTCCCGGTCTTCCAGAGAAGTTGCCCCAAGTCTCTCAGGATTTGACCTGTTTGCCGTGGGTTTCCAGTGAGGTCTCGTCTATTGTGCACAGCTTAAAAATAGAGGCCGTTTTAATGAATGAAATAATTCTGGCCACTGAGACTAACTGCAGTCTTACTAATAATGTGTTTGGGCTCATTTTTTAATAAGTCATCATAATTACGTGGAGGATTTGATTGGGCATCTGTGCCCAGGAAGATGAAATATGTTGTGTGGGCATGACGGTAAAGGATATTGCTTGCTGTTCATACATAATTGAGAGATCTTGAATGTCAGACCTGCGGGAGCAAATGCCGGAAAAAGCATTGGAGTTCACAGACATCAGGCGCATGGCAACCGCTGCACGCTGAATATCTGTACTGGAGGGACATATGTCATGGATGAGCTATATGGTGTCTCAAATCACAAGGGATGTTTCTTCATTATTGCCTTATACTTTTGCTTATAAAAGGAAAGCTTTATTGCGCAAAGATTCAATTGAAATAGTTTTTATCGATTATGTAAATACACTTAGCAGTCATTGTACTACTGTATAAATGCCCTTTGACCATCCATTGTCGATTTACTGTGCGAGTAAAAGTTTTGATTGTTTCATAACTAAGACTTCAAATGAAATTTTGAGGAAATATTGCTTAACAACCCTCAGTGAGCAAGATAAAGATAGTTTCGACCTGGTACAGAATGAAATGGTAGTATTGTGAAATTTGTAAAATGTTAACATTCACATTTTATTTACTAAAGTAAACTATTTGTTTATTTACATTTAATTAATACGTTTAATTACAATTACATTTAATTACATTTATGGTAACACTTTACAATAAGGTTTCATTAGTTAAGATTAGTTAACTCCATTAGTTAACATGAACTAATAATGAACTGCACTTCTACAGCATTTATTTATCTTAGTTCATATTAATTGAAATATTTACTAATACTTTATTAAAACCAAAAGTTGTATATGTTTACATTAGTTAATGCACTGTGAACTAACATGCAATGAACAGCTGTATTTACTTTATTTAACAGCTTTATTAACATATTAACAAAGGGGAACAAATACAGTAACAAATGTATTGCTTATGGTTTGTTCATGTCAGTTAATACATTAATACATGAACTAAAACCTTATTGAAAAGTGTTATTTATTCAATTATATTTACTAATATTTTATTACTATTTTTTCCCCCATAAAATTTTGAAAAGCCATTGTCTTTGAAACACTGTTCAAAAGTTTTGGGTTGGTAAAAAAAAAAAATTGGTTCACCAAGGCAAATACACAGTAAAAAACGGTTATATGAAATATTATTACAATTTAAAATACCTGTTTTCTGTATTTTAACGCTTCAGTGTCACATGATCCTTCAGAAATTGTTCTAATATTCAGATTTCCGTGCTTATTATTATCAGTGTTACAACTGTTGTACTGCTTAATATTTCTGTGGAAACCTTGATACTTTTTTCAGGATTCTTTAAGGATTATTTCTTTAAAGAAATAGAAATCTTTTGTAACATTATGAATAACTTTACCTCTTACTTTTTTGCTCGATTTAATGTATCCTTATTTCAAATGGGAAGTGATACCTTTTCAGTTTGCTTTTAGGATGCGATTTCAAAGGGAGTTATACGTTTTTACATGGGCATTGGCAATCCTAATGAATGATTGGAGCATTCTTCTCATTTTCTTGCCAGTCACAACACGATACACACGGCTGACAGTTCCTCTGGCATCACTTCTTCAACTCAGCTGACCTCTGTTTTCCAGTAGTTCATGTCCAGGATAGCGGTCAATCGTCTTTCAGTTCCAGCCTCTCCCTTGTGGTTAACACGCCACATCTGTCTACCTTGCCTACTTTCATTTCATGCATTATATATGACCATGTAAAATCATGATAAAGTCAGAGACTGTCGCTTTTCACTAGTTTCTGTTTGCCTGCAGTCTGATTTCATTGATCTTGCACGAAGCTTGAAATGCTCTGTTCTTGTAGTCTCCGACTCCATTTTTCATAATGCACTCTCTCTCTCCATCTCTCTCACAGGCCTCTCTTGCGCTTATGCGTCTTCTTGGAGGTCTCTGCTATGAGAGTCGTCCATAACACGAAAACCTGACTGTGTAACTCAATGAAATACGGGAGGTGACAGGATGCTATTTATTTCCTGTTGAGCCACAGTCTCCACTAAGATGAATGGAGGGACTGTCGTGCGAGCGAAGAGCCAGCTTTATTTTTCTGACGTTTTCGTGTTTAATGCGATATATATTTCATATGAGCCATCTTTGTGCTCTCTCCCCTTTTTGCATTTTCTTTTAAAGCTCAGATGCAGTTATTGATGCGCTGGCTTGAGTACATTATGCTTTATTTGTTGGTAAGCACCATTTTTGCATATTGACAGTAACAAGCAAATGCATGTATGGAAATTCTAATATAAATTGACTGATGTTTAGAGGGCTGGTTTCTGCTCGCTAAGCTCTTCTGAGACTTATATACAGTTCTTTATTGCTAATCCCAGCAAGCAGCTTTAAAGAGTCCAACTTTTGACTTTTATCTTGTATTACAGTAATGACATATGGCTCCTCTCTCTAATGCGTATAAAGCAATGAGGAGGGGGGGGGGAAGGCAGCAACATGATGAAAAGGGAGCTAGTTCTATCTTGATATTTCGGAATGGGGTGGGTAATCTTTCTATAATGGCTTTAGCTTTATGATGTTACTATTTCATCGGGCTGGCACACCTTTTATGCAATTTTTGTATTCATGAGAAAATAAATACAAAGACAAACTAACTGGGCGGAACAAAAGGAAGACTCCATACTGTTGGATTTTTATATATACATATATATATATATATATATATATATATATATATATATATATATATATTGGAAATGACAGCCACATCACCGCAATATTCTGTGGAAAAATTTGCAAGAAACTTTCCAGGTAATATAATGTTTTTTAAAAGGAATCATATTTACTTTATAGGAATCTTATCTTTACAACATTAAGGTAGCATTAGCAACAATTTTTTAGAAAATTTTCATTACTGTATTATTGGTACTTTTTAAAATATTTTAGTTTTATTTTGTAATAAAAAAAAAAAGATTTCTATGATCAAAATTAACGGGAGAAAATGTGATGTCTCAATATTATGCAACATATTTTTGTAGATTTTTTTTTTTTTTCAATAAATTTGAGTTTGGTATGAAAACGAATACTTTTCACACAATACTGAGGAGACATGCTGATGCAAAACTCCATACTGTTAATTTTTTTCCCGTATATTGGAAATGACAGCAGTTACCTCAGTATTATAAAAATGTGTATTACAGGGTGAATATCACAAAAATTATACTTCACTAAAAAAACAAAAACAAATAAACATTAGCAACCATTTTTGGATGGGAGGATTTTTATTACAGTAATTTGTATTCTTTTTGAAGATTTTTGAAGATTTAAAAAAGGGGGAATATGTGATAGCAAGTCAAAAAATGCAACATTGCAACACATCATTTCTGTAGAAAAAAGGTAACCCTTTATTGTAGTAATAACTATAAATTATGCATAATTACGTGCAACTAACCCTAAACCAAACCCTAACCTCATAGTAAGTACATTTAATATTACTTAGTACTTAAATGTATAATTACACTGCAACAGTGTAAACAATGTAATGGAAAAAAAATCTTAATGAAAAAAGCTTTTTCTCACATTTTTCCTGATAAGACATTTACTAATGCTTTAAGTCCTTTCTTCATATACTTACATCATCGGTTCTAAGTATGTGCCTTTCCTTACGGCAGGTCATTTTATATGGTCAACTAATGGCAACTTGGACCTGAACTGAGTGGACAATAGCAGATACAGTTTGTTTTTGTTGTCCGTCTTGGTCTTCAGTTGGATCTTGAGTGTCTGTGACCTGTCTCGGTCTTCGTCCACCTCACCTTGTGAGTTACTGTCTCAGCTGACAAGGCTGATCACATCACAGTCCTGACCTCAACATTACTGTACACAAGAGGACAGAAGCAGGCCCAGTGAAGCTGTAATCTTGACAAGCTGTCGGAAGTGGCAGTCTGTTACCAGACATAAGCAAATTTGCAGTTAACTTTTTTTAGTAATTGTTTAGGATGGCTTTGAAATTACCAAAAGGAGTAGAAAGATTCTGTGAGGAAAACTATTAAACTCTAAAAGACCCGCTTGAATCACGTTAGACTTTGAACAGTCTTTTTTTTTTCATACACAGAGTTTTAAAAACCTTTGAATGAGGTTATTTTAGTCTTTTACTCTTTGTGTTACTCCAATGCTCCAAGATTTTATAAGAGATTCTCATAGACAGCCTCAAACAGAATCAAGCTCTGTGAATCCGTTTAGATGATTTTAAAAGGACAGGGAATGCTACAACTCTGAGATTTATGGCTTCGCTGTCTTTCTCTGGATTGATGCTGAGCTTTTTCCGGCCCTTTTTGCTTTTACAGCATCTTGTATCCAGAGACATGGCATCAGCCCAGTAAAGGCCTGTTTAATGTTCAATACTCAATGTTAAGGACCACTGAAAAACTATAAAAAATCCAATTTCGCTTTAGTTAAAGAACATTTGTTGTTGTCCATACGTCATTGCCGTGTTATTTGTTCTCCCAGAGTACGTATGTGCGAGGAGAGGCGCTCACAAATGAAATCTTAGAACGTAAGCAAGTATGAGATGTAAAAGCAATTGTGCAGTTTGCTTTTGTGAGACGTTCCTCCCCCCTCTTTCTCTGGGTTCATTTTAATTCATGGTATTGCTATGTAAATGAGAATGCTGTCTGAGAGCAAAGGAAGGTGAGTTATAAGGACAGGTGAAGCAACGGAAGGGCATCCGTTTTGATCGGTTGTTACGCCGCATCGCATTAAGGCTCTAATACAACCGGGCCTAACGCGAGCTTATCGTTTGAACAAACAAGACAACTGTATCTTTGCCTCAGTTTCACATCCAGCGAAGCAGCGGCGTGCGATATGGGGCAGTAAAATGAGTGATGTTTGTAAAACGGGACAGTTGTGCCCAGTAAGCAAATTTACGTGGATGCTCTGGAGATTTTATGTGGCTCTTCATGAGTCTGGTGGCCTAATGCACCCTGACACTCTGTTTTGATATTATTACTACATTATACTGGCAATTTTTGAGCGAAAAAATACACTACTTAGAAAGTCGAAATTCATAAATAAATTTATGACAAACTGCACTTAATATTGATTTTGTTAGTGTTCAGATTCAGTAATAAGGTAAAGAGTGCATGAATATTTAAATATGATCTTCATTTCTGCATCTCCTAATGGCCTGAGCTCTTCCACACTCAATTTAAACACAATTTAGAAACTATAATGTATTGAAAAATACAGGGATTTGGCAATAAATCATGAAGAGAATATCTCAGGCCTATTATAAGGTAGTTCAATATTGGCCCCCAGAGGGGCCCGCACAATTAGATTCCTGTTTTTAAGCTGCTCAATTATCCTCCTGCTCGCATTTCAAGGGACTTCTATACCTTTTAAAGCATTTAGCTTATAGAAACAACACAATGGTCTGGTATTAAAAAAATGTAAGGGGAGGCAAGGGAGTTGAGGGGGGAGGATATGGTCAATTGTGCCTGCGTGCATTTCTGGAGAGAAAATGGCATTTCCATAAGCAAAAATCATTTTCTTAATTAGTGTATTTTTGCTGGTTTTCTATAAAAAAACGATTACAAAACAGTTAAATAATAAAACGGAGAGTATCTGTTAGTTTATGTTTTTTTTTGTAAATCCCTTAGGATTTTTAAGCATAAACCGCATTTATAAACCTCAGATTTATTACTATTTATTTATTTAAAGCTGCAGTCCGGTGTTTTTCCTCTTTGTCGCCCATCTCTGTTCGAAATCTGCAATTGCAGTCATTCGCTGAAATATCAACTTTACGTGAGTTGTACTTCAACACCCTTGACACGGCACAGCGCGGATGAACACAATGTTTGAGGAGAGAGTGCGGCTGTCAGTCACCGCGCCGGTGTCGATACTGGCATTCAGAATCACAGATTATTCTTTTTGGAAGTACGACTAACATAATAATTTTCACCGGAAAATGTCATCTGAACTAGTAAGAAACATCCACTTTTGTTCTGGTTCTGACATTGCAGTAAATCGCGCTGATTAAATCTAACAATCGCTTATAAGTTATCATATCACGCAAAACCCTGCAAATTATACTTTGTTCTCAAATTGTTAATGTTAACAACGTGCTGTGAGAAAAGCCTATAAATCTCCACCTCCAACATCCTCACACGCAATATAGCTTATACTAGCCGAGACTCTTCTTTATGTGGACAGATGTGACGTAATGACGCAAAGAATCTCCCGCGGAAATCCACCAGTACCACTGGAATTAAAAACATTATTACAAGCTTACCGCTTTGAATCGAGCTACGGCAAGCAGAGAGTTTTGAACACTGGCTGGTTATGTATTTTCTCAAATATGTAATAATATCTCAAATACGGACTGCAGCTTTAACGTTTCTCAAGTAAATGTATCTTGTTTTAAGGATATTTTATGGACTAATATTTATTTTTTATTTAATATTTCTCAAGTAAATGTATCTTGTTTTAAGGATAAATTAAAATTAAAATTTATTTTTGTTTTATATTTATAATTTTACATTATAGTATCTTGTTGAGAATTGTTATTTAGTTGTTTAGTTAGATAGTTCTTTTAAACAAGAAAACATCCATCTGTCCGTCCGTCCGTACGTCCATCCATCCATCCATCCATCCATCCATCCAAAAATTTTCAATTTTCACAAGCTGCCTTTTTGTCAGAATATGTCCATTTTGTACTTTTTATTAGAATCTCTCCCATATAGTCTCTAAAATGGTTTGTAATATTGCCAAGCTGGGTGTCTTGAGAGATGTTGTGGTGTCTAGTGGATACGACTGGGGATGAGGTGAAAATAATGAGTGGTTTGAATGCTTCATCAGTGAGTATTGAGTCAAAGGAACGGCTCACACAATTGCTCAAGTAACAATCTTAGATGACACTTTCAAAAGGTCAGCTTAAGGAAAGCATCCTCATTTGTCCACTTGTCTGTAATGTCACCACATGTTGATGTATATCAGTGCATCCTTTAAGCACATGCAGCCTTTATGTGAACCAAATGCTCTTTAGTGCACCAAACACTACAGGATTTTAAACAGTTCAGTATGTGCAGGCCTACCGCTGGCTCCATCCAGACCTCGACGGCTCTGTGTTTTACACCATCTCAGTTGAAACAGCTGATACTGCTTCAGTTTTGGAAAAAGCCTTTGTGTACATTTATAACCCATTTGGTTTCTATTCACAAAATCACACATTGTCATTCTCGCTTGTTGTCTAATAACAAAAGAGATTGCCTCAGCACTGCTGAGAGACATTTTGCCAACATATTTACATTATCAGTGTCAATGTGAAATAAGGACATCAAACGAGAATGAATGGCAGCTGTCATATTCTCAGCATGCGGTCATATCATCTTATGCCACCACAATGACTGGCACATGTATTGCAAAAGTATGAACTTGTGCATTTCTGCCACTTTTAAAATATCTTATAATAATAATAATAAATCATCAAGTTTGGAATGACACAAGGGTGAATAAATCATGATAGATTAAAATTTTTATTCTAACTTTCCCTTTAATGCTGTAGTTCTGCTACAACATAATTGAAAATGTCAGTATAGTATTTCTGGTGCTTTTGATTTCATACAGTTTTCACATTTGGGATCATATAACTGGTGATTTTATTTAAAGGAGCATGATATACTGCGTTTATCCTAAAATATATGTTCTGGGGTCTGTGTGATGTATTAGCTGTGTGACTGGGGTGGTCAGTGATTAGTATAGAGTGTATTATGTAAAGGTGGCCCGGCTCTGGTGGCTAATGGCCTGGCTGTCTACATAAGTTATGGATGTACCCTTTTGAGCAGAGGGGTCGCACATAAAGGACCACCTTTTTAATTCACAGTCACCCACGGTCATGCTAAATGGCTGATACTGGAATTGAAATCCTAGTTTATACCCATACACACACTCTTTGTTCCAAATATAGCCATTAACTTTGATGGCTGAAAAGAGGCACATTTTCTACCCTCTTAGTTTCACAAGGTTAAACATTTTCTATGTCGGCTCTAGTCTGTGCCTTATGAATACACCACTTTTATATCGATTGTGTAAATGGTGTACACAATTAGTATATCATGGCGACATGTAAAGCTGTCATTATTTGCTTTGCATTGCATGGAAATGCTTTAAAATGTATCCTTTTTTGTGTTCCAGCAGTTAAACTGAGTACTGGGGCTTTCAAGGGAAAAAAGGACTCAAACACACCATAAAAGTATCATGAAAGCTGTTCATATGTCCTATGCACTATATCCCATGTCTTCTAAAGTCATATGATAGCTGTGCGATAAACATGGTTGTTGGTGATTTTATGTGTTCATTTGAATCATCCATTAGAATGAATTATTCTTAAAGGGATAGTTCCCCCCAAAATGAAAATTGTCATCATTTACTCACCCTCACCCTGGTAACCAGATAGTTGACGGTAGCCATTGATGTCCATAGTAGGGAAAAAATATATACTAAAGTCGATGGCTACCGTCAACTGTCTGGTTACAAACATTCTTCAAACTATATATTTTTGTGTTCAACAGAAGAAAGAAACTCATACAGGTTTGGAATAAGTAAATGATGACAGAATTTTCATTTTTGGGTGAACTATCCCTTTAAATGAATTTCTGTAACTCACTCAATGATTCGGTTCACTTGAAAGTAAGATTATAAGTGAATTAAAATATAAATTTCATCTATCATCTGATACTACGATACTTTGTTTTTAGGGACAGCGTGGCACAACCTAAGACTTTTTGACCTTCTCAGTTTGTGTAAATCCACTTGGGGTTCAGAGAATAATTTTTTTTCCCACATTCATTTCCCACATGTCTAGTGGCTTTGTTTAATTAATTCAGTGTATACTTTTTTCTCGATATACCCCGAAAGAATGGAAGTGAAATGTGACAATATGCCCCATTGGTATACATTGTAACATCAGCATATGACAGCTAAAAATTTTATCTGATCTAATAAAAAATATATACAAGACAAACTAAAATATAACTTTTTTCATATAAAATAATAGCAATTTTTTTAATACATTTTTTTTAGTTTGACAAAACACCGCAAAACACCGCTATACAGCAAATATTATATACACTCACCGGCCACTTTATTAGGTACACCTGTCCAACTGCTCGTTAACACTTAATTTCTAAGCAGCCAATCACATGGCGGCAACTCAGTGCATTTAGGCATGTAGACATGGTCAAGACAATCTCCTGCAGTTCAAACCAAGCATCAGTATGGGGAAGAAAGTTGATTTGAGTGACTTTGAACGTGGCATGATTGTTGGTGCCAGAAGGGCTGGTCTGAGTATTTCAGAAACTGCTAATCTACTGGGATTTTCACGCACAACCATCTCTAGGGTTTACAGAGAATGGTCCGAAAAAGAAAAAACATCCAGTGAGCGGCAGTTCTGTGGGCGGAAATGCCTTGTTGATGCCAGAGGTCAGAGGAGAATGGCCAGACTGGTTCGAGCTGATAGAAGGGCAACAGTGACTGAAATAACCACTCGTTACAACCGAGGTATGCAGCAAAGCATTTGTGAAGCCACAACACGCACAACCTTGAGGCGGATGGGCTACAACAGCAGAAGACTCCACCGGGTACCACTCATCTCCACTACAAATAGGAAAAAGAGGCTACAATTTGCAAGAGCTCACCAAAATTGAACAGTTGAAGACTGGAAAAATGTTGCCTGGTCTGATGAGTCTCGATTTCTGTTGAGACATTCAGATGTTAGAGTCAGAATTTGGCGTAAACAGAATGAGAACATGGAACCATCATGCCTTGTTACCACTGTGCAGGCTGGTGGTGGTGGTGTAATGGTGTGGGGGATGTTTTCCTGGCACACTTTAGGCCCCTTAGTGCCAATTGGGCATCGTTTAAATGCCACGGCCTACCTGAGCATTGTTTCTGACCATGTCCATCCCTTTATGGCCACCATGTACCCATCCTCTGATGGCTACTTCCACCATGTCACAAAGCTCTAATCATTTCAAATTGGTTTCTTGAACATGACAATGAGTTCACTGTACTAAAATGGCCTCCACAGTCACCAGATCTCAACCCAATAGAGCATCTTTGGGATGTGGTGGAACGGGAGATTCGCATCATGGATGTGCAGCCGACAAATCTGCGGCAACTGTGTGATGCCATCATGTCAATATGGACCAAACTCCCTGAGGAATGCTTCCAGCACCTTGTTGAATCTATGCCACGAAGAATTGAGGCAGTTCTGAAGGCAAAAGGGGGTCCAACCCGTTACTAGCATGGGGTACCTAATAAAGTGGCCGGTGAGTGTATATTGGTTAAATACATTTTTAGAGATATCTTCCAAAGATGTTTGAATTTTGGTGCATTTTTTTTCTCTGTATAGTGTCGATATGGCAATTAGTAAATACACTAAGTTTTGTCATGCTGGCATGTGTTTAAAGTTTTAATGCATGTGTTAGAACTAGCCCCGCATTAGTTTGAGCCCCACTCACCCCTATATTGCGTGTTTAAAGCTTGAAAGCCTCAGTCCTCATGCATGGAAAAGAGTGACCAGTACACTTCTTTTTGTGTTTTTCTTTCTCTGGAAGAAAGCAAGGCTTACAGGTCTGAAACCATACGAGTGTGAGTAAATGATGACAGAAGACTTTCATTTTTAGGTGAACTGTCCTTTTAATATTTTCAAGTCCATTCTTGTCACCCTCTGTTATATGGAAATATGAAATTCTCTTCTGGTGCTTTTACACAGTCAATAACACTTTTCATTCGCGCTCTGACACATGAACACACTTAGCGCGGGAACCTTTCATGTTAATTGTGTCTGTGTTCCAGCTAAGGCCCTTAAAATACAGACGCCTAGTCCCCATCTGCCACATAACACTGATTGCGAATGTAGCAAAATCCTGATTACTGAATTTCTGAGCAGCTCCTTTGTGTACGGCACTTCATTTTTCCTCTCTTGAGTAGATTATTAAAAATTGATAATTCTTTGTAATGGCCTCATTTCTGTCAGTTTTCATATTTTAATCTGGTTTTAAGCAAAACAAGATACATTAA
This sequence comes from Rhinichthys klamathensis goyatoka, assembly GCF_029890125.1. NCBI lineage: Eukaryota > Metazoa > Chordata > Actinopteri > Cypriniformes > Leuciscidae > Rhinichthys > Rhinichthys klamathensis. The sequence continues at coordinate 2,001,898 of NW_026606571.1, read as the reverse complement.
TCAAATATGACAGAACACTCTCTTAATGTAATCATGCAAGGGAATATGAATTGCAAATGCACGAGCCGCCCCCCCACCCGCCCATGTTCTTCCATTAATGTTACAAAATAAAATAATCATGACCATTTTACACAGAGATCGACGACATGCGATGCAATGGAATATTTAAAATCGGCTTCGTTGGAAATGGTTGAAAGTCGAGGCTTTGCACCAAAGGCCGGTACTGCACGCTTTAAACAAAATGCAAAATGACAAATGCATCCTCACCAGTGGAGACAAAACAGGGATTTTTTTCCGTGTTAAAAGCAATGATTTTTTTCTTGCTTGACCTAATGGAACATCACTTTCTGGGCCTTTGTAGTTAGTTTGGTATTTAACCTTAATAGATAAAGACTGAACAAACGCACATTACTTGTTCCTGCCCTCTGAATACAGTGGTTGTATGATCATAACAGCGTTAAAACAATTGTACATTCTGCTAAAAAAATCTGTTAAGCATTTTAGAGATGCAGCTCTTTGCATTTAATCTGATAAAGATTACATACTTTTTATGCCAACAGTTTGCAGATCACTGCACTGCAAGAGGAACACCGTTAACCAGAAGTCAATATCTCACACAGAGAATGGAAAGCCATAATTAGATTCATTTGCAACTCAGATCAATGTTTTCCTGAGGATGACGGTTATAAAGTAGGAGAGAGCATTAAAAACTCATAACTAAATAAATATGTGTTTGGGAAAAAAAAAAGAGCTTGCGCCCAATAGTGCTCATAAACCGAAATCGGCGTGTGCAAAAAAAACCCCCAGAATGAATATTTAAAGACGGCGGAAAGAAAATGGCACTAATGAAGAAAGGCAGTTCTAAAAGGCTGACCCAGGAGCGAGGGAATTCTTCGGAGGGTACCTTGGCCATACTTAGAGAAAAGCAGATAATTCGTTAATGTCACGCACTTGTTGGAAATGGCAGATAAATGGATTCCAGCCATTATTTGCTGGCCTAAGTGAAGTGAAGGAGGAAGTGTGGCAACGAGGACAAACCCAGTTATGAGTGATAAGTGTCTAAAAGCTAATGAAGGCTGGATAGGCCAAGGTCAATGGCTGTCAGTGAGGTGTCTGTGCGGCTTTGCTGTCCCGGTGCTTAAATATAGTGGAATATACATTGAGCTTTTAACACCTTGAAACATACGCAAGGCTGGAATATGAAATATGGGCTTGTAATGGCGTTTTAATGACCCTCTCCCCACCCCCTTCCTGGCCTAAGATTGGAAATCAGAGGTGAACCTTGATATCACTGCACTAAGTGCTTGTAATGTGCTGTAACTTTTTCCTCAGTGTGGCCATTTTGCATAGGTGACAAATGCCTTTTCCTTTCTAGTTCGCCATTGCAGTGGAGGATCAAAACGGCAGTGCAAACCAAAATACTTTTTTTTCTTCCATATTGTGTGTTAAAGGAATATTCTATTATTTGGTTTTCTGCAAGAAACTTACAATGGAAGAAGATGGGGTCATTTTTTATTTACTGTACAGCACTATTGAAACAGGGAGTATTTTTAATGTTCAACTTTTAAGTTATATGGCCACATTTAGGCTACTTCCACTGTAAAGTGCCTCGTTGTGACTCAGGTTTTTGCTTTCTTTAAGAAAAAGGAAGTCAATATTCCTTTTGATTTTTATTTGAAGGAATACTCCCCCATGCAGTGGTGTGGAGATGTTTGGGTTTTTTGTCTATTGTTGAATCGGTGAATAAACATCTCGTGGGTGTTCTCACACTAAGAAACTGCCGGCGTGATAGAAAGGGCTTAAAGTCTTCACTCTTAAGCTTGCTAAGGAGCCTTTTGGTTCCCTCCACTTGAGTGCTTAATGTCCTCTAAAGACCTATATTACACCCCAATTAGATGCCACTCTTGTTTCCCTACATCAAGGGCTTGACTCTACTGGCTTGTCACCTCTCTGTGCCCAATCAATTTCATTACTCCAGTTACAGCCCAGCTCGGGGAAAGCTATGCCCTTAAACTTCAGCTTCTGTCCAGATCGATCAATAGCGCACGTTGCTGCCAAGGTTCCATTTAAAGTTCATTTATTTCAAGCCATCATATAAAACAAGACAGAGCATCAATGTGGCCCCACTTTGTTTTATTTGTCTGAGGATTTCCAGTATGGCACGTTACCCTAAGTGCTGGGAGCGGAGTGGTTAGATTAGAAAGGGCGCTTTCCTTCACACAGAGCCGTCTGACAGCTTATCTCGATATTGGGTCTTCTCTGGGCTGTGTTTAACACCGCGCTCTCCAAGAATAACATCTTCATAGTTTTGCATCCTCAACGAGACTTAATATTCAGTGTGAAGCCGATAAGTGTGTCTAGTGATCTGTATGCTTATTAATTTTAAGAGGTATGTTACGAATTTACAGTTTATGTGATTATAGACATGGGGTGATGGTGAAGTTAATATTTACACCATGAAATAATCCTCTAGGAATATTTTGACCGGACTGGCTAACATTGTTCTTCCCTCATCTCATAAACTTCACCTTGACAGCTTAATGAGTTTGACAGTGTCCAAGAAGTTTATAGAAACTAGGTCATATCGATGTAATTGAGATTTAATTTCATAATTATTATCATTATTACGTTTATGTGCGAGCATTGCATTATGGCACAGTTTATTGACAGAGGGTTGTCTACAGTCCTTCACAATCAATATTATGATTTAAAAAAAAGACTGTGCTGCTTTTAGGGAACTGCTGCTCATAGATTTTTGCCATCTTTGAGTGCGCAGCGAAATACACTCTTTGATACAACTTGGGATTTTTGTCTTTCCACAATCAATTAACACTTGATATAACAAATATATATGGACATACTTTTGTTTTTTTGCTGAGCATAATTATATTCTGTAGATATACATTTCATATCATAAATGCAATGTTTGAAGCATGAAAACTCACTGAGCACTTCAAAGTTGCACAATGCTATTAACATCTATCCTCCATAGATTTCCTGAGTATAATCTGAGACATTAATTAATTTTAACATATATAATGGAACAGGGTAGATTCTTTACTCCGCATTATGTTAATATTCATGTCTTGGGAAGTCCTTGGAGATGCTTTTGTGGTTTGGTGAGCCGTTGTACATGCATCTGGTCTCTTTATATTCATGAAAGTCTCTGGTAGTTTCAGGTTAAGTAAGTTTATTTTAGACAAAATAAGTGCTTCTTTCTATAACTTGTGGACAGACAATAAAATATTTCTTTGCATTTAATGCACTGTAAAAAAAGTAACAGCCTTACAAACAAGTCATTTAATCTTACATTTTTTATGTTGTGAGTTGCTTATAATAATTTCTTAACTTATTTTGATGAGTTAAAGCAATGTAAAAACATTATGTTGTCATAATTTATTGATCATATAATATTTTACAGTGTGGATGAACCTAGCAAGAATTTGAGCGTTGGTTTTTGGTACAGCACTGTGTGCGCTATAAAACCACTTAAAAAAAAGAAAAGAAAAAAAGATTACTTATTAATAATCTCATTATTATTTTTTATGTTTGCTCAGGTGCTAAATGTCTCTTCACCTTAGAAATATAGTCAGATTTCAATGAAGCAATGCTAGGCTTTTATCTAGATATTGCATATCACAGGCAGGCTGTGGCCGTGTGTGTGTTTGCAAGTGTAGTGAACCGAATGAGAAGCCAGAACCCTGTAGTGTTTTAATACGCGGTACTCTCACTGCAGCGTCTCACGCTCCTCGCGGTAGTAGATTTGGCAGCGCGCACCAGATCTCTGGGAGTGATTCCTTGCAAAGCTGGCCCAAATGAAAGCATCTTGTTTTAATCAGGGATTCTGGCTGGAGCAGCAGCAGCAGCAGCTTCGAGAGCTGTGAACCCTTGGCAGCGAGTCGACTGCAGTTTTGTGGCACCCGTACAAAATACACAAATATTTCCTCTGTAATTACGTGTCAAGTTGAACAAGCAATATAGACAGGGGGTGTACGTGTCGGGCACGTTGCAGTCGGACATCCAGGACCGCGAGAGACCCCCAGACTAAATGAGTCTTTCAGATTTTGATAGGTTTTGAATCGGCTTCCAGCAACGTAATGGACCACATTGTAATTGAGACTGCTCAATGGATTGAGTTACATCATGTGGTCTTGACGCTGTCTAATGAAGTGGAGAGGGCCTCCACCAGTTCACAGGATACTTCAAAGCTTGGGTGGATGGATGGCCAAGAGACTAAGTAATTGTGAAATCATTGACTCTCTTTTTTGTGGTTCGTCAATTTTAATGACACTGTGGTGAACAAGCAATGGCATCAGAGCTGAAATATGATAAGCTCAATATCCATTTTTTGAGCTGAGTGATGTAGTACATTTCAAAACGTTCCGTTTGCCTTCAACTTCAATTTTCAGACATGCAAAGTTTTGAAGACTTATTGGGTAACAATGAAATAAAGGGTAACCTTTGAAGAATACCGCAATCCATTTAATTCCACAGTTTCTAATGTCTGAGAAAAATGTATTCTTTTTTTAAATATAATCTTAAATATTTGTTATAAGTTATGTAGTATATGTGGACCGTTCTGAATGCCATAAAAGATTAGAAAAGAGAAAAATAAATTACAGACCGTTTTAAAATCTCTTTAGCTCGTCTTATCATATACATTATCGATATCATGCCGTAGCTATTTGTCTTGAATTTTTGCATGCGAGTTTGTGTGCACATGTGACGTGGGAAAAAAAAACCTTATTGTTGTTTTATGTTAGCCTCAAGTATATTGTTTATGACAGTCAAGTCCGCCTAGCCTCTCAAGACTGTGTGCTAAGATCACCAGCCAAATACTTGTCACAGATGCTGACTGATACATTTTAAAACTGTAGTAGGCCTATTTCATGTCACTCGGCCGTATCTATTTTTTTTAAACTTCCATAGTTTATATTTCATTAATTCCAATTATATATTTATATGACAGTTTATACACACACATACGATTTTTTTAAGAAAAAAGTTAACACATTTTTCAAAAGGACATTTTTATTACTTTTTGAATTTCTCAAAAAAATATATTTCATTTTTTTTTAAATATATATATAGCATATTTTATATATATATGGTGATTATTTTAGCTAAATTATATAAATTTTTCAAAACAAATTTATCATCAGTAATAATACAATGCTATAGTGTTACTGTTACTACACATAAATGTCCAATAATGAAATGTATACTTTAGTGTGTAGTATCTGGTAAAATGACTGGAGCAGTTCAGTGAGTTTATCACTGCTACATGCTGTGCTGACTGAATTATTCCTGCCAGTAGGTGGCGCTTTTGCTATACATAATTGATATCCCATTCAGCAGAGAGGAATGTCCTCTAATTCCAGAAAGGAAACTTGTACCAAACAGATCTTGTCCGAGTCATCACAATACTTTGGCAAGTCTATACTATGCTAAACTGGATAGGAGAGAAAGTGTTTAACCTTTTTTAAGGTAAAAAATGAATGATTTTCATTAAAACATAAACGGATGAAATTTCAAAAAGATGTATTTTTCTTTCAATATAGAAATAGCATGTTTAAGCTCATTGACTAGTGTTCAGCTTGCATCAAATTATTTCAGAAGTACTATAATTAAAGTAGCATGATTATTGATTATATGCTTATTTTCAATATTTTAATTTACACATAATTTATAATTCTACTATACAATTGCAAATACTTTCCATTTAAGTTAAGTAGTTTACTATTTAAATAAAGTATTAAGTACTGTATTTCTATTGTTGAATAAAATGATTTGAATACGAGTACATCAACTTATTTATCAAGTGAAATATTTCCTACTTGGAACATCCAAGTATATCTGGATGTTCTCATCCAGATATACTTAATAAATTTCCTAGTAGTTCAGTTGTGGGTCAAGTTGTGTCTCAAATTTCGTTTCATTTGCACTAGGACAGAGAGACGCCCTTCCCTAATGATAGTCAATATTATGAATGACTTTTAGGACATAGGCATACTCAAACTCGTCTGTCTCTGCTTAAACTTGCCAGAAGGAGACAGGCTTTATTTTCAAGAACAGTCTCCTGATTTGCAACTGAAGAGCACTGTCAATATAAGGAAAAGGTGAGGTTTCAAGGACTCACACCGTTTACCTGTGTCATCTAGAAGGGTGCAATTGCTTTTCCCTGCGAGGAGATGAAAATGCTTCTTAGTTTCTAATCTGTAGCCTATCATGTACTATGCAGAAATAAGCCTTTCAGAAATAGATGTATAACTGCAGGAGGTGCATCTCCTCTGTATTAAGCCATTCACATTAAAACAATGTCGAGGTGATATATTTAAATCCGAGCCCTATTATTTTTATTGTTATTTTGCATTTTCTCATTCCCTGCCTCGCATCTTTGGCTGCCAGATGTGTCCCAGGCTGAAGAATTATTCCTCATCCCTTGAGTCAAATAAATGCAATCAATATGAGCATTGCTCTCAGGCCTTGAAATATTACATTAATGTTCCATGTGGTGACATTTTAGCTGGAATTTTCAAATACATCATGAAGGCTCAAATTAATATTTATCAGCGAGAGCCTTTTTTATGATTTGCAAAACAGTATTAGCACTGAACTCAAATTAAACACGTGGTGAGATCGCAGTTATTGTAGATTACCTTCAGATGAAAGGATATTTTTAACCTGTATCCCCGAGACCACATGTGGTGGATGCACGTTACTGGAGAATACAAAAGATGTCTATTACAATATGCGTCCTTACCCACGCAAAACACGGTTATCTGCCAAGTTTCATCGAGTAAATTACACATGAAAGTGTGTTTATTGCATTCTGGGATTGCTCTTTTTTTTTATCCCAGCTTTTACCTGTAATGAATACTGTAAATCAAATAAACTAAATTGTTATGTTTAATATTTTGATACCATCCTAAGGCTCGTTTAACTGTTTTCATACCTATGAAAACACTTTTATCCGTTATACAAACTTGGTTTCTGTTTAAAGCTTCCAAAACAATACTGTCAGTTTAATAGTATGCATGCAGCACTTCTGGGAATTGCATCTTATCATTTATAGATCTGTTTTAAATTATTCTTGTCATTGAATCCAAATTTATGCCGCCATTGATCTCGAAGGGAAAATATTAAACGATTTGGGGTCGGTGTTTGGTGACCCTCAGGTCAAGGAGAATTTAACATTGGTGTTATTGAGCGTTGCGCGCTCTCACCTGCCGCGGTTCTTGTGCTCCCTTTTGTTTCTGCTCATTTGCATTTTGTGTGCGTGCACGACGAACAGATTACCGGAATGCGATTTGAGACTCTAAGTAATCATGGACTTAGCCTACACCTCTTGAGGACTTTTCAAGCCTGTGTTTTTAGTTGGAAACTATGACATTATTTATCACTTTCCTCTCAACATTTTTTTCTTCCCACAGAATGCACACATATTTAAATCATAATTCTGGTGTCATTTATCCATTTTTCATTGTATGCATAAACCAAAAATCTTTGAAGCTGCCAGTCTGCAAAGCATCCTTTTATGGGTACATAGGACAGACACAGTGCTGCATTGACCACAAATGAACTTACTATTTTAGGAAATAAAAGATTATACTATCCGACAGCAGCCCCCAAAAATGCCCTTCGCCTTTCCCCCTCACCACCTACTCAGATCTCAGCTGAACGCTGTTCGTGAGCAAGTTTTAATGTCTGGCACCGGTCGTGTGATCATGTAAACCGGCAGATATGTGTTCTGAAGCTTAGGACAGTAGAATTGCTGCCAGGAAAGCCGTTCTGACATTAGTGTGTGTTTTCCTGTCACCCGCAGCACCGCTGTATATGTTTGGCCCGGTTGCGGTGGTTCTCGCAGAAGCAGGTGTTACAGCTCGGTGCAGTTCTCCCCCGTGGCCCTGTGATGGAGAACATCTGGAGAGCCTCTGTTCCGCCCCTTTTTCCCTGTTCCCGGTAAGACCAGGCAATGTAGTGAGCAGTATGGTGCATGTCGACACATGGCTCCCAAGTCCCCCCACAGGGTATAGAGTGCCTCCGCATCCAAACTCTCTTACACAGTCTGTGTCAGAGGGGGGGCTCAAGAAGTTTGATTATATAGAGATATTTTCTTTGGCTGTAGCTTATTAAACAAACTCAATTCTTTAATGAATGGCTAACACTTTCTGCTAAGGTTCAATTTGTTAATATTAGTTAAAGAATTGGGTATCATAATGTTCATTTTACATGGACTATTGTTCAAACGTTTGGGGTCAGTTAGATTTGTTTTTGAAAAAAAGTCTCTTATGCTCACCAAGGCTGTTTATTTGATCAAAAAATAATGTAAAAACAGTAATATTGTAATTTAAATGAACTGTTAATATACACTCACCGGCCACTTTATTAGGTACACCTGTCCAACTGCTCGTTAACACTTAATTTCTAAGCAGCCAATCACATGGCGGCAACTCAGTGCATTTAGGCATGTAGACATGGTCAAGACAATCTCCTGCAGTTCAAACCGAGCATCAGTATGGGGAAGAAAGTTGATTTGAGTGACTTTGAACGTGGCATGATTGTTGGTGCCAGAAGGGCTGGTCTGAGTATTTCAGAAACTGCTAATCTACTGGGATTTTCACGCACAACCATCTCTAGGGTTTACAGAGAATGGTCCGAAAAAGAAAAAACATCCAGTGAGCGGCAGTTCTGTGGGCGGAAATGCCTTGTTGATGCCAGAGGTCAGAGGAGAATGGCCAGACTGGTTCGAGCTGATAGAAGGGCAACAGTGACTGAAATAACCACTCGTTACAACCGAGGTATGCAGCAAAGCATTTGTGAAGCCACAACACGCACAACCTTGAGGCGGATGGGCTACAACAGCAGAAGACTCCACCGGGTACCACTCATCTCCACTACAAATAGGAAAAAGAGGCTACAATTTGCAAGAGCTCACCAAAATTGAACAGTTGAAGACTGGAAAAATGTTGCCTGGTCTGATGAGTCTCGATTTCTGTTGAGACATTCAGATGTTAGAGTCAGAATTTGGCGTAAACAGAATGAGAACATGGAACCATCATGCCTTGTTACCACTGTGCAGGCTGGTGGTGGTGGTGTAATGGTGTGGGGGATGTTTTCCTGGCACACTTTAGGCCCCTTAGTGCCAATTGGGCATCGTTTAAATGCCACGGCCTACCTGAGCATTGTTTCTGACCATGTCCATCCCTTTATGGCCACCATGTACCCATCCTCTGATGGCTACTTCCACCATGTCACAAAGCTCTAATCATTTCAAATTGGTTTCTTGAACATGACAATGAGTTCACTGTACTAAAATGGCCTCCACAGTCACCAGATCTCAACCCAATAGAGCATCTTTGGGATGTGGTGGAACGGGAGATTCGCATCATGGATGTGCAGCCGACAAATCTGCGGCAACTGTGTGATGCCATCATGTCAATATGGACCAAACTCCCTGAGGAATGCTTCCAGCACCTTGTTGAATCTATGCCACGAAGAATTGAGGCAGTTCTGAAGGCAAAAGGGGGTCCAACCCGTTACTAGCATGGGGTACCTAATAAAGTGGCCGGTGAGTGTATTTTAAAATGTAATTTATTCCTGTGATGCAAAGCTGAATTACTCTCGTCTTCAGGGTCATATGATTATTCAGAAATCATTCTAATATGCTGATTTGGTGCTCAAGAAAGATTTCTTAATATTTTAGTGGGAAAAAATATTTTTCAGGAATCTTTGATGAATAGAAGGTTCAAAAGCAGAACAACAGAAATCTATTGTTTTTAAATGTCTTTATTGTCACTAATGATCAATTTAATGCATCCTTGCTGAATAAAAGTATACATTTATTCAAGTATTCGTAAAAAAAACATTGACCACAAACTTTTGAATAGTTGTGTATACTAATATCTATGTAACATTTTAAAGATGTAAAAATTAACATCAAAGTAATTTAGAATATGAATTAGCCATAAACAATAGAATATTTATAAATGAACAGTAACCTAGATTATCAAATCAAAAAGTGAATTGTTAGTTGATGACACCTAACTAAAGTTTAGTGTTAACATTTTATTGTTTAGTGTTGCCAATGATCTCAAACAAATTATAATTTGGCACATAAATGATGTAATTTTTTATGTTCAAATTAGCCAGACTTTACAATCTGGGCTAATGGTAAAACAATATATCTGTCTATCTATTAACTTTTGTGAAGCAGGACCAAATTCTGATACTGGAGATTTCATCTTTCTACACTTTTTATTTTATATTTATATTTCTACACAAAATTATTATATATTTTTTCTTTTGTCAAATCAACTTAATTTATTTGGTTCAGATAACATATTTCGAGTTTCTGTTGATTAAACCAATCTCCATTGTATTGATTCCAATGAACTTAAAATTTTAAGGCAACCTGGTTACTTGTTTTAAGTTCAACCAACAATATTTTTTTTACAGTTTACCTTTATGGTATTCCAAAAATATGCACGGCAACTACAGTATTTGTTAATGTGTACAATCTTTTCACCATGTAGTTCTTCAAAAGCATTTAACTTTTCACTTTGACATTCAAATCTGGTGATGAAAAGGAGATGCTGCTCGATGAAAGAGTAATTAAGGTTCATGTAAAAATGATAGCACTTTTATCCAAGGTCAAATAGCCCTTGAGGCAAATGAGCTGTTTTCTTCACGTGCAATGTGTACTAGTACACGCTCACCTAAATCACGTAATGTCATCACATCATTTGAGTGATCCCCGGCTGTGAGATTGCACATCCACTGGAATGAAACATTAGGATCTTGTGAGAAATAATTTTGAATCGTACTGCAATCACTGTTCTTGAATCCCAGGCAACTGCGATTCAAAAGTAGTCATAACTGCCGCAGGTTTGCAGTATAAGCCGATGGTTTTCTTCCCAGAAGCCCCTGTAGAAATAACATAACATACACAGGAATGTTTGATGCAGAGATTTAATTTTCCAACCACTCTCCATTCGAATAATATATGAAATGAACCTCCAAATTAATTTGCAGGAAGACTCTATAGTAACAATGTAATCTTGGTGTTAGAGCACAGTTGCAAATGGATTTCTGTCTGTTGTAATTTCATAAGATGCATTCTGGGGGGGGGTCACCTTAAATGGTGTCACCATTTTTTAAAGCCAAAACTATCCTGCATGCTGTCAGCAGAGAAATCTTTGCAATGCAGTCGGGTTTTTTGCCATCAATTTGTGTAGTATCATGTCCTGTCGTGTGGAATATCTATTTTATTGAGTGGTATTGGCACAGGTGAGTAATTTTATATCCAGATGTCCATAATAAAGTCAGGGTGTCTTCTTACTTGTGCTTTATTTTGTGCTTAGTTTAACTGATTGGAAGTTTTCTACTGTTTGCATAGCGTAGCAGAACAGAGAACATATCTGAGATGCTTTTTGTCCTATTGCGAAATGTGAAAGCTGCATTGTGTTTATCAATCCATCACACTTTCAGATGCACAAAAATGCTGCATATTTTCCATTTAAAGGGGTCATATAATGCCATTTTTGTACAAGCTAGTATGATTCTTTAGGGTCTAAATTAAAAGTTTGTAATATACTTTAAATAAAAAATTCTCATTAGTATTGTAAGAAAACACTTATTTTACTTGGTCAAAAACAGCTCTGTTTTCAGTGCATATGCCTTTAAATGATAATGAGCTTTGCTCAGCCCGCCTCTCTGTTCTGTGTGTACACCGTTTGTAACACAATAACACAATAACCATAACGCGTTGTTCAGTATAAACGTGGGATTATGAATTATATTGAGAACATCATACATAGAAAACATGCCGTAATGTACCCTAAGTGTAAACCTTAGACGCATTCATTGTGAAGCGTGCAGCTAGCGATTTGGAAAGATTAATATAAATATTAATATAAAGTTTATAAAACGTTACACTCACTTCAGTTGTTCAAGGGGTTCAGCAGGAACACGAATAGCTAGTACCGATTCTTTTTTCATGAGCAGCTTTTTAGCAAAACCAGCTCATACTGACCCTCGTTTATAAAGCAGTCTGGTGTGAGAAATGATTCGCGCAAACATGAAAGCATTGACGTTGCTCGTGGGGAATATTCCCTTCGAAAACAAACTCAGCCACTGCATCTTCAGCGGTTCGGATTTAGGAACATTAAAATGACTGCTGTGTTCGTTATTACACCCAAGAACAGAACACCACAGTCGCTTAGACGCCATTCTGCTCATAGACAGTGCTCCAGCATATCAACAATGACCGCGCCGGTCCGCGCAGACTATGATTGACAGCTGGCTCACGAGCGAGGGCGGGTCTGTGTTGAAACGATGCTGTCAATCAACAATCGTGGGAGGTGCTTCCGAGCGTGTGACGTCACAAAATCGAACGGCTCAATTTGAGGCAGGGGAAAACATATAAGGAGATTAAAACAAAAACACTGGATGGATTTTTATCATTTTATGATGGTTGTGTACAGGCACTGCCAACACACATTTCAGTACAATCAACTTGTAAAAGTGCATGTACCATTATATGACCCCTTTAAAATTCCCAGAGTCTGCTCTTTTCCATGAATGTGATCGCAACATATTGCAAGTCAATCAGACACTAATCCACTAAAGTCGATCAAGCTGGTTAAAAATGGCTGCACAGGTGCAATCAGATCAGCTCCAACCGAGCTTGATTACGCAGTTGGATGTATCAATGTCAGACATCTATGCCTCTTTTTCTGTCTCATATGGGAAGGAAAAAGAAAACTTTGTGATTGCATGTCTGGAAGTGTTTCCATCCATCTTTCTTTGGGGGTAACAGATCCAGCAAAAAGGAGGCGATTTTTAGTCACTATTGGATCTTGCGCATATAGAAAACATGTTACTTGAGGATTAAAAAAGTCAGCAACTTTCACATTTCTAAATGAGAGGTTCATTTGACACTGTGTTGCCTCCTCTAACACCTGTCAGGCTATCTGTCACGGGTTGGAGGTCTTCTCCACCACCATAATATTACCCCTTATACTGCAAATCCACTCCGCATTTGCAGAACTTTTCATACGTCAAACGATCCCACCCAAATGCCCCATAGGACATAACTCAGAGCCTAAATTTAGGCAATATATTAGGAGAACCTTTAACTGGCCCCAACTGGCTTTGCTTTTTTGTTTGCTGGGACATTTAACACTGGCAAAGGAATGGGCAAATTAGCTGCTTCTTTTGAAGTTCTTCTTCTGAATAGTGAATTTGTCTCGGAAAGTTATGGCTTTTACTGACCGGCTTTATTCGACCGACAGTTATGAGGCGTCCCTTGTATAACTCTGTATGTTCTTTTAAAAAGGTTAATAGTAATCCGATGTCTTAACTAAATTAAAACGAAGAGGAACTTCCAGTATTCTCTCCGTCATTCTCCTTTCAACGGGAGACTAAAAAGCCACACTTTCCCTCGCCAGTCCTGAGGAAACCCGATCAGATTGCTCGTTAATTTCATCATTTCAAAGTTTTATGGATTTTCCAGTTGGTGCACTTTTCATAAACACGCTTTTCACCCCACACACCCCCTCCGGCCTCCCCTGTGTATGTCAGCATTTTCTCTGTAGGAAGAATCTGGAGGGCTGAAAGTTTATAAATAAGCCTTCTATCAAGTTCCACAACAGGTGTGACCTCCCTGTGTCCTAAAACTGAACACTTTCAAGGGCTGATATCTGAAAAGAGGGGGTTGGGAGCAGAAGAGTGGGGATTTACTGCTAACTAAAATAGAGACCTTCATCAACCACTGACTATTACCTTCCAAAGCGGTGCATGACTCCTGGCCTTAGTTTGTTTTACACAAAACACGCTTGCCCTTGCTTCTTCTTACTCACACATCACGCTTCTAATCGGCCCATTTAAGTTGGGCACGGTATCGAGTGCAGCAACTGTAGCCATGATTAATAAACAGAATTTGCAGATTCTGCCAGAGAAAAGCTCTGGGATCAGTGAAGACCTTCTCCTGTAGCGGATACACACTTGCGCTTAAACCATATGTTCCATGACGAAATGCAAACCTCCTCCCTACGAGCACTCATATACATTCCCATCTACGGACTAGAAGAAAATGATTGCCTTTTCTCTTAACAGACTTGTGGACTGTTCAATAGGAGTCTAATGCCCATGGCAGATGGACAGTAAGTGCTACGAGCAGCTCCTTTAAAGCTCACCACTGACCACATTATGATGTTTGCATCATTTACAGAACAGGCACATATGCTTTTATGCGGTGTACGCTCAAAGCACATGATTTCTCTGCATTCTGATTACATTTTTCCATTTTACGCAGCAAGAAAACGTTCAATATTTCCACTAGAGCAGTTTTCAAGTTGCTTTTTTGCTGTTCAGCAGAATCTAGTACCTCATCTGTCATTGTATTAACAAAGTGACAAAAGCTGGGTAGCGGTAACCCCTGTAGACAGTAAAGAGGTGTCAAAGGGCTTGTCCCAAGTACACAGGGATTTTTTTTTTAAAAACATATTTAACCTGAAGGGCACCTCCTTTACCCCTCACAGCAGTCTGAGGACAGCAAACAGGTGAGCGAGAGGGGGAAGGTTGTTGGATTATTTTACATTATTTTGATTAATTATTCAGATGCCTCCCATTCTGCCCGTAATGACTCTGTATGCTACGGTCAGACCCACTGAGCTTTCATAACTTACCCTGAATGACTGGCATGAACTTGAGCAACTACACTCCACATGATACATTAACACAACCTGCAAGCAATTCCAGGAAACTTTGTTATAAGGATACAGTTCTGCTTATAAGTTTACATACATATAGAAAGTGTGTGTGTGTGTGCTGCATCCTCAAGCATTAATTACATTTTGTATTTCCTTTTAGTTTTGCAGTCCCTGGTTTCTCCTGAGCTGCTCTTGAGTTTCCAAGGCCTGTCAGATCTTTGGTTCCCAGCATGCTTTTCACCTCACACAGTGGCTCAATGATACTAAGATCCAAGGAAGCAACACGGGATATTAAGAATCAAGGGTACGTAGACATTTGTGCAGTTTAAAGTTGTTGTTTTTAACATAGGGTAAACATGGGGTATGTACAGTTGTGAGCACACAACTATAGCTTGTGAAAAATCTGTGAGCATTTATGCATTTAGGCAGATGTGTTTATCTAGTGCATTCAAGCTATACATTTTAGCAGTGCATGCGTTTCCTGGAAAATGAACCCATGACCTTGGAGTTGGTAGTGCACTCAATGTGTTTTGCTAGCCCCCTTCCATCAGGAAACGGATCAGAGCCATGTCTGTCTAATCTTGGTACTTCCTTTATACAGTAATATTAGCAGTAAATAAATGAAGTTTGCATTTAATTAATTTAAGGGTGCATAATATTATTTGATTGAAGTGTGTTATGAATTATTACATTGGGAGCTCGATGGGAGTTTGATTGGACAAAACTCTGAATGTGGCTAATGATTCAGTGAAGAGATAAACAGCTGAAACAGCTCCACGTCAAATGAGAGATTAGTATACAAGACCAAATGCACGGGGCACAGAGCACCCTTTGTCTCACCCCCTATCGGAGAGTGTCAAAAGCGTATAAATATTTCAGAATGAGGTGTGCGCACGGGCGAAACTCCCCCATCAGGCATCTGCTCTCTGGGTTCTCGGAGGGAGACAGGTGCAGATGCATGAAAGAGGATTTCATTTCTAAAATAGTATTTAGCATTTTCCTTCTTCTGTGGAGATCCCTGTCTGTGAGAATTTCTCATGTAATCATACACCGCGCTCTCAGAAAACTTTCAAAGTTGATCCTCTGAGACATATGGTGGCTTATCCAAAAGAGAGGATGGCAGGAAAGGGGGTGAGGAGGGATTTATATATTCAGACAAAGAAAAAGGACACTCAAACTGCACAGAAAGTGGCTTATAAAGTAGTTGAATCGGAAGTATGGAAAATGGTTTATAGTTTACACACTTAGAAAAAAAGGTTCAGTTGGGTCCAATATAGAACTCTAGTGTTCTTGACTAGTGTTCTTTAAAGAACCCTTGCCAAAAAGGTAATTTACTCACCCTAGTCGTGTCACTACAAACCTGTAAGGCTTTCGTTCATCTTTGGAACACAAATGAAGATATTTTTAATATTATCTGAGCGATTTCTGTACACTCCATTGACAGCTATCCAACTTACCACTTGGGCGCTTCAAAAAGTTCATAAAGAGAACGTAAAACTAATCCATATAAATTGAGTTGTTTAGTCCACATTTTCTAAAGAGACGATCGCTTTATACACTGAAACAGATTGAATTTAGGCTCTTATTCACATAAACATTTATCAAATCACACATCAGTTATGGTAAACAGAAGCTTAAGCATGTTCACTTGACGTGCGAGAACCAATGAGGTTCATTCTCAAGTGTTTACGCAGCACGTTTGAGTTTCAGCAAGAACCAATGAGGTTCATTCTCTTGCTACGCAGCAAGTTTGAGCTTCAGCAAGAACCAATGAGGTTCATTCTCATATTAAGCAGCACGTTTGAGCTTCAGCAAGAACCAATGGGGTTCATTCTCGTGTTAAGCAGCACGTTTGAGCTTCAGCAAGAACCAATGGGGTTCATTCTCGTGTTAAGCAGCACGTTTGAGCTTCAGAAAGAACCAATGAGGTTCATTCTCAAGTGTTTACGCAGCACGTTTGAGTTTCAGCAAGAACCAATGAGGTTCATTCTCTTGCTACGCAGCAAGTTTGAGCTTCAGCAAGAACCAATGAGGTTCATTCTCATATTAAGCAGCACGTTTGAGCTTCAGCAAGAACCAATGGGGTTCATTCTAGTGTTAAGAAGCACGTTTGAGCTTCAGCAAGAACCAATGGGGTTCATTCTCGTGTTAAGCAGCACGTTTGAGCTTCAGAAAGAACCAATGAGGTTCATTCTCATATTAAGCAGCACGTTTGAGCTTCAGCAAGAACCAATGGGGTTCATTCTCGTGTTAAGCAGCACGTTTGAGCTTCAGCAAGAACCAATGGGGTTCATTCTCGTGTTAAGCAGCACGTTGGAGCTTCAGCAAGAACCAATGGGGTTCATTCTCGTGTTAAGCAGCACGTTTGAGCTTCAGCAAGAACCAATGAGGTTCATTCTCATATTAAGCAGCACGTTTGAGCTTCAGCAAGAACCAATGGGGTTCATTCTAGTGTTAAGAAGCACGTTTGAGCTTCAGCAAGAACCAATGGGGTTCATTCTCGTGTTAAGCAGCACGTTTGAGCTTCAGAAAGAACCAATGAGGTTCATTCTCATATTAAGCAGCACGTTTGAGCTTCAGCAAGAACCAATGAGGTTCATTCTCATATTAAGCAGCACGTTTGAGCTTCAGCAAGAACCAATGAGGTTCATTCTCATATTAAGCAGCACGTTTGAGCTTCAGCAAGAACCAATGAGGTTCATTCTCGTGTTAAGCAGCACGTTTGAGCTTCAGAAAGAACCAATGAGGTTCATTCTCATATTAAGCAGCACGTTTGAGCTTCAGCAAGAACCAATGGGGTTCATTCTCGTGTTAAGAAGCACGTTTGAGCTTCTGCAAGAACCAATGAGGTTTATTCTCGTGTTAAGCAGCACGTTTGAGCTTCAGTAAGAACCAATGGGGTTCATTTTCGTGTTAAGAAGCACATTTGAGCTTCAGAAAGAACCAATGGGGTTCATTCTCGTGTTAAGCAGCACATTTGAGCTTCAGCAAGAACCAATGAGGTTCATTCTCGTGTTAAGAAGCACGTTTGAGCTTCAGCAAGAACCAATGAGGTTCATTCTCATATTAAGCAGCACGTTTGAGCTTCAGCAAGAACCAATGGGGTTCATTCTCGTGTTAAGCAGCACGTTTGAGCTTCAGCAAGAACCAATGAGGTTCATTCTCGTGTTAAAGGGATACTCCACTTTTTTTGGAAATAGGCTCATTTTACAACTCCCCCAGAGTTAAACTGTTGAGTTTTACCGTTTTTGAATCCATTCAGCCGATCTCCAGTTCTGACGGTACCACTTTTAGCATAGCTTAGCATACATCATTGAAGTGGACAAGACCATTAGCATTTCTCATTAAAAAATGACCAAAGTGTTTCGATATTTTTCCTATTTAAAACTTGACTCTTCTGTAGTTACATCGTGCACTAAGACCGACGGAAAATGTAAAGTTGCGATTTTCTAGGGTGATATGGCTAGGAACTATACTCTCATTCCTGCGTAATAATCAAGAAACGTCACTGCCGTACCATGAGAGCAGCAGGCGTAATGATATGACGCAGCGCCTGAAAATAGTTCCGTTGTGTTGACGGAAGGTGGCCTATTTTCAGGCGCTGCGTCATATCATTACGCCTGCTGCACTCATGGTACGGCAGTGAAGTTTCTTGATTATTACGCAGGAATGAGAGTATAGTTCCTAGCCATTTCACCCTAGAAAATCGCAACTTTACATTTTCCGTCGGTCTTAGTGCACGATGTAACTACAGAAGAGTCAAGTTTTAAATAGGAAAAATATCGAAACACTTTGGTCATTTTTTAATAAGAAATGCTAATGGTCTTGTCCACTTCAATGATGTATGCTAAGCTATGCTAAAAGTGGTACTGCCAGAACCGGAGATCGGCTGAATGGATTCAAAAACGGTAAAACTCAACAGTTTAACTCTGGGGGAGTTGTAAATTGAGCCTATTTCCAAAAAAAGTGGAGTATCCCTTTAAGCAGCACGTTTGAGCTTCAGCAAGAACCAATGGGGTTCATTCTCGTGTTAAGCAGCACGTTTGAGCTTCAGCAAGAACCAATGAGGTTCATTCTCGTGTTAAGCAGCACGTTTGAGCTTCAGCAAGAACCAATGAGGTTCATTCTCGTGTTAAGCAGCACGTTTGAGCTTCTGCAAGAACCAATGGGGTTCATTCTCGTGTTAAAGGGATAGTTCGGCCAAAAATGATATTTAACACATGCATTACTCACCCTCAAGCCGTTCGAGATGCATATGTCAATCTTGTTTCAGACGAACACATTTTCAGTTATTTTAGAAAATGTCTTAGACCCTTCAGTGGATATAATGTGAAGCAATGGGGTCCACCTCCTTCAAGTCCCAAAATGTGCATACATCCTTCACAGAAGTAATCCATCCGGCTCCAGGGGGATAAACGAAGGCCTTCTGAGGGTAATCCGTGCGGTTTTGTCGTAAAAATATACATATTTAAAACTTTATAAATGAAAATATCTGACTTCCGGCAACGATCGACGCGCGTTCACGGGTGATGGAAGTCGGCGTACGAGGTATGACGTAGCGTAGGAACCGGCGTGACGTAGAACGAATGCGCCTGCGCAGCCAGAGTGCAGAGCAAAACAAAACTACACTCAGTTCACCCGTGAACGCGCGTCGATCGTTGCCGGAAGTCAGATATTTTCGTTTATAAAGTTTTAAATATGTATATTTTTACGACAAAACCGCACGGATTACCCTCAGAAGGCCTTCGTTTATCCCCCTGGAGCCGGATGGATTACTTTTGTGAAGGATGTATGCACATTTTGGGACTTGAAGGAGGTGGACCCCATTGCTTCACATTATATCCACTGAAGGGTCTAAGACATTTTCTAAAATAACTGAAAATGTGTTCGTCTGAAACAAGATTGACATATGCATCTCGAACGGCTTGAGGGTGAGTAATGCATGTGTTAAATATCATTTTTGGCCGAACTATCCCTTTAAGCAGCACGTTTGAGCTTCAGCAAGAACCAATGAGGTTCATTCTCATATTAAGCAGCACGTTTGAGCTTCTGCAAGAACCAACGAGGTTGTTCTAATTAAAACTAAATTCATAAAATTAACTCATGATGGGAACCCCTAAAATGTTAAATGAAGCACCTGACAGAACCCTTTAAGGTTCTATATAGAATCTTTTCTTCTAGAAGTGTTTAATGGAGTCCAAAAGTCTGAAATTGCTTCTATTATTTAGCATTCCTTTCTAATTTAATATGAAATGTACTTTTAGTTTGTCTCCTTTATACTTTAATAGCAGCAGCACTTGAGCTGCATAAGCTCCACAGGTTTGCAAAAACAACAACAACCTGATGATCATGTTATCCCAGCATGACTTTCTTATGCTTCAATGGAGCAGGTCACCTCAAGGGGGCTGCCATGTTGAGATCACATGACCTTCTGAATACTACTCAATTTATCTTAAATTATTATTATTATTATCAATATTGTTTGTTCTACCATGGTCTGTCTGAATACTTGATTCCGATGATGAACAAGTAACAATAAAATTATTAATAGCCTAATATTTGCAATAACATTTTGTTTTACTGAATAATTAAGTAAACATAATTTCTTACTTTATCTTTGTAAAGAAACCTCATTGCTTAACGGGGTAAGTGTTCGGCAGCAGCATCTCTAGCTAAACTGTTTCTGTTTTCAAGGACATCAGTGTTATTACCTCACTAGTGAGGAATGTCATGTAGCTTTTAAGTCGCAGGGTTGCGCGCAGGGCCGGACTGGGACACAATTTCAGGCCGGGAAATCCTACACCCATCCAGGCCATCCTATGCACCCAAATAAAATTTAGAAACACGGACAACCCTGTTTTTTTTTTTTTCATTTGATGAAAAAAAAAAGGAAATTTGTATTACCTTATTAAATGTATGCATCATCTTTCATGTCAAATTCTTACATTTGATCTACAAATTCAGTTATAATAATAAGACACTATAGGACTGTTACCCATCAAATTAAATAATGTGCTCTGCAATTACAACTGCAATAAATAATGTTATGAGATTGATGTTTTAAATAAATGTTTGAATATACAAATAAATAAAAAATGCAATACTTAAACATTAAACTAAACCGCCGGCCAGTGGCCGTCTTAATTAGTGAGTCATTCATACAAAAAGATTAGTTCAAAACGCTGAACCATTCAGTAACAAAACACCGCGCTGCTGTAGCTTTCCTTTGGAACTATTTTTGTCGGTGAAATAAAACAAAACCAGTTAATATGGTTTGTGACTAAAATGTAAGTAACTTAATAATAAATATTAACTACGCTAGGCTACTTGTTTATTGAACAATAAATTAAATTTAACATTTTCAATTGTGAAAATATAACAAAACATGTTATAATAAATAAATAAAAACAATTAGAATTTTTACCTCAGTACATTTCTTCTGCGAGTTTTCTGTGTGCTGTTTCACTCATTTGTTTTGATTTCTCCACGAATGTAACGTTAACGTTAGACGGGCGCTACCGCTTTCATTTTCTAGCAGTTCAATATTAAGTTAACGGAGAAAAAAAGTGCAGTATATTTACAGATGAAACTGAGCTGCACTTGAAGCCCTGAACAGGTCAGTAATTTTGCAACATTTTGCTGCTTCTTCTTGGAGTGCTTTCTTTTTCTTTGTCCTTTCCCTCTCTGCTCCACCTGGCCGTTTTCTCTCCATCATCAGGTGCTGCTCGCATTTTCTGTTTAACCGTTTGGCTGAGGCGTAAAGTCGAATGAGCATTCCCAGTCAACAGATTTTTTTTATTATTAATAATATTAATTTAATTATTTATTAGCCTACTACCTTTACCAGTGATCATTTTCGAATTCGAAAATGATCACTGGTAGTAGGCTAATATAAAAATATAAAAAATAATAAAAAAAAAACGCTGGCTGGCAGCAGGCCAAATGGTCAGAGCCCGGTGCTCCCGATGGCCAATCCGGGCCTGGTTGCGCGGTATACAGGTACTGGAAAAATACCGGGATATATTTTATCGCTCCAGACCACCAGAGGCAGTGCTGAAAGCACTAGTGGAAAATCCCTCGCGCTTGACCGAGAATCGAATAGCAAAGTTGTCACCTCGTAACCTGTCTATGCTCGTAACTCATGATGACGTGTCTTCAGCTATAATAACCTCTGAACACATCAAATCGTTTATTTCTCATTCTCGCCTGATTTAATCTATATATTTATATAAGATATTTTGTGCAGGTTGATGCTGAAGAGTTCTTCAGGATATATACGCGAGCAGTTTCGTCATTGTCATAGCCTCATATTATGGATTTTCTCACGAGCTGTGGATGTGTTCGCTGTGCACGACGATCGCGAGTGATATGTTATGTGCATAAAGCTTTGGAGAGGCTTTAATCTTCTGGTTACCTGTAAGTTTGAATACCTCAGTGAAGATATGCCCTCGGAAGCCCTGGCTGCCCTAGCTTGAGAGCGTACCGGTATGTGTGTGTGTTCATCGCTGTACGGATCACCAACAAGTGACGGGTGCTGTTCCAAAGTTCACCGCTTGGTGACAGTGTGCCACCCAATCTGACGCGAAACCGCCAAATGTGTAAGGCAAGTCAAGTTTATTTATATAGCAAATTTCATACACAATGGTAATTCAAAGTGCATTACATAGAAGAAATTAAAATAATCAAAAGATATACGATTAATTAAAACAGTTTAGAATAAAAAATAAAATACAGTAAACAGTCGGACGAACAGTGCTCATTCAGTAAATGCACAGCTAAACAGATGTGTTTTGAGTCTGGATTTGAATGTGACTACTGTAGGAGCACATCTTACCCTCTCTGGAAGGTGTTTCCAGCTGCGGCTGGCATAGTAGCTAAAAGCAGACTCTCCGTGCTTAGAGTGGACCCTTGATATTTCTAGCAGATTTGATCCTAATGATCTGAGTGATTTGTTAGGTTAATATTCAGTGAGCATATCTGCAATATATTGAGGTCCTAGCCCATTGAATGATTTATATACCAGTAATAATACTTTAAACTCAATCCTAAATGTAACTGGGAGCCAGTGTAAAGACCTGAGAAATTTTCTGGTCCTGCTCAGAATCCTGGCAGCAGTGTTCTGTATGAGCTACAACTGTCTTATGGTCTTTTTGGGAAGGCCAGTGAGGAGTCCATTACAATAATCCACCCTGCTGGTGATGAAAGCATGCACAAGTTTCTCTAAGTCTTAAATGTATCAAATGTAACATGTCAACACATGAATCATGTCAACGAATGTAAAAGTCAGCCAGCTATTTAATATTATCATGTTAATTATTGTACCTTTCACCCCTATAACAGGTGCGCTTTTTACCATACTTTTACATATTCTTCCGTTATTGAAAAACTCTTACTTTAATTAGCTTGAACAAAAGCTATTCACGCACTTAAAGTTAAGCCCTATTCACACGGGATAAGTATTACCTGGGGACCACGTGTGATTTAGAAATTAACCCCCCACATCTGAATTTCGTGTGGCGCATTTTGTTTTTGCTCTTCTGATGGTTTTCAGCTTTCTCTTTCTGCAAATTGTATAGTTGTATGGTGTAGGCTGTAGCGATATGACCCACCACCCACTATCAAAACACTCCATTATTCGCGAAAGACTGATAAAAAAGCGCACAGGAAACAAAAACATTGAAAAAAAATATGGTAGGTCATTTGCGGGGGAATTTTTACTTTACAAATTACAGACATGGCCGATTCGCACAGGATTAAGATCACAGACAACCTCTGCAATTATTACAAATGACTAGAGTTCACCAGTAATACTTATCCCGTGCGAATAGGGCTTTAGTGTTGAAACTTGTCACATGCTGCCCTGCGACTTTTGATTATTAATTTACTTCATGACTGAATCTACTTTATATTTCTCAGTAAGGAGGTTGTAAGGCTGTTTTTGAAGTAATTTAACTCAGCTTGATTGCTAGTAGAGAGACGCTGCACTAACTCAGGTAATTCACACGCACACCTCTCTCTCTCTCTCTCTCTCTCTCTCTCTCTCTCTCTCTCTCTCTCTCTCTCTCTCTCTCTCTCTCTCTCTCTCTCTCTCTCTCTCTCTCTCTCTCTCTCTCTCGATAGGCTTATAGTTTTAATTCAATCAAATAAATGTTACCTTTACCACACTACTTTATATCTGAGTCTGAGGTAAAGCGGACAGAATGCTAGATCTAGCGAGTGGTAGCCAGAGGTGGAAAGTAACGAATTACATTTACTCGCGTTACGTAATTGAGTAGTTTTTTTGTGTACTTCTACTTTTTTAAGTAGTTTTTAAAATCTGTACTTTTACTTTTACTTAAGTACGTTTTGTTTGACGTTTTGTACTTCGCTACATTTGAAATCATATCCGTTACTGAGTAAAAAATAATAATACAAGGGAGAAAAAAAAAATCACACTCCGGAAACTAGCTAGGCCTACTGCATTGGTTGAAGGGCGGGAGAACAAACGCGCAAGAAAGGTGACAGACCCAGCTGAGCTGAAAGCGCCCTCGAATTCTTATGAAGCGAATTATGGCCAGTATGGAAATACTTTGTAGAGAAAACGAGTGGTTGTCCTCGAGGATAGATATTCAATTTGCAAAGAATGTGGACGCAAAGTGGCTGCAAAAAGAGGATAGGACACCATCCTTCCTGCAGATAACGTTAAAGGTATGTCCCGATTATAATTTAAGGCCGAATGACTTACGTGATGCAGAGGGAATCCCGGAATCCAGTCATGAAAATGGAATTCACATAACGCAGATGTCACGTACGTAAAACACGGAAAATAATGGATGGATGAATACATGGAAAGTAGAACTGTGCAATAAATCCAATCGCGACATGGTCTGTGAATATTTAAGCACAAAAATACTTCTATGTAAATATATAACATATTTGTTCTGCTGAGCTGCGCCGCTTTGTCTAAGTTACTAACTTTACATACTCAAGTACGCGTGACGTTCATGGTGTTTTCAGCGTCTCACAAACAATTTGAGGACATGAATACATGAACATTTCCAAAGCTGCTCTAAAAGAAGGCCTAATGAGCATTTTCATAATTTTATTTGAGAAAAACCATTGTCAAATACACTTTGAAACGGGTCTTCACTACAACCTGTCAAAATAAAAGTTTGGTTTTACTAAGGAGAAATTCTGGGCATACAATAGAACGAACTTCTCAAAATAATAATAACAACAATAATACATTTTATTTAAACATTATTTAAAGGAATATATTGTTTTGTCCATGGTTTAATTTAGTAAATCTGTTTTTGCAGCGCTTCCCCAAAAAATAAAAGGACACAAAGTTTAAATTTACATTTGATTATCACCGTTTTTGATAATATATTTGGATTAAATCATAAAAAGAAACATTCATTTTCTGAATAAAATACATTTCATAGGACTATATTATTCTTAAACATTTTAAGAAATTATTAATGTTAAAAATAAGTTGTTATTCTAATTCATTATCAATTATTGAATTTAATTGATTAGACATGTTTTATTGAAATTTTAATAAACAAAACAAACGGTTTCAAGTTTGTTATAGTAAAAGCATTTGTTCAACCAAAAAAAACTCTGTTATCATTAATTTAACTGTCATTTTAACTAATGATAATAATAATAATAACCATAATTTAATAACACTGTTTATTTATTTAAAGGTGCTATATGTAACTTTTCTTCTAAAATGAATCCTTTTTTTATTGCCTGTGTGTGAAGGGGTTGTAATCACACATTACAATGATCCACTTGTCGGGTTTAGCTATTACCTCTGAAGGCCGGTATTCCTATTTCTATGTGAAGTCTCCGGGTCGGATTTTCTGCGAAAGCCATCGGATGTGACGTGCACGCGCGCTCCCGAGCCTCTCTCCTTTATATATACAGTCTATGCGACGGCACTGCAGCTGACGACATGGAGTCTGATAACACCCAAACACGACCTGCCAGCACAACACACACTCCAACACAAACTCCACAAAAATATAAAAAACAAAACAAAAATGATCTGCTGAAGCTCGTCAGGCCAAACGTGAATCGGATCGACTTAGGACGAAAACACGGATCAACATCGCCAGAGCGTTTAAATTATGGAGAGACCTCCGCTATTTTTATTGTGATAAATTACAAGTTTTCAGATATGCTGAAATAATGTTAAACTATAATGAAATAGCAAGGTAAACTACAACATACATGAGACATGAAATTAATACAAAAGACTGTTCCAGGATAGCAAGTGCTTTAGGATGTAACTTTTATTTTATGTACTAGATCTACTGTCTAACGTCACTCATCCCACTACTATCATATTGTTTATAATACACATTTCCGACACGTTCAGTGCAGTAATTTTACTTCCTACGATCTTACTGTTACACTGAAATTGTTCAATCTAGTCACTAACCGTTTTCGTTATCATATTACACATTCACCTATGTTGACATTGCTGATTGTGAAAGATACACGAATAGTTAGTGAAATGCCTTATGCTAGATAACACCACAAATGTAACGTTATCATGGTACGAGCATGGAGCATTAGTTCAACGTCAAGCTGATAAAAGTAGCCTATTATTGTAACGTTGCAGTGGGAGTTTACATGAGTTTCCAGCATGTTGTGTGATGCTTTCTCCGGTGTGTTGAAAGTCTCAGTGTGGCCGGTACCATGAGTGATCGCTCTTGTGTTCGAGCACGAGCGCTCTTGTAAAAATTGGTTGCAATCTGAAACATCACAGATAGAGGCCGCTAAAAAATACATATAGCACCTTTAATAATTGATTAATACTGTAAACCGTGATATTTTCTACTGTGAAAATCTCATACCATTAATACAACCCTACACGGGGGATTCTCCCACCCGCTGTTAAAAAAGTAACTCAGTAACTTTTACTCTGAGTAAATTTAAATGAGCTACTTTTTACTTTTACTTGAGTAGATTTTTAGACTGGTACTTTTACTTGTACTTAAGTAAAATTTCATTGAAGTAGTAGTACTTTTACTTGAGTAGAATATTTTATTACTCTTTCCACCTCTGGTGGTAGCTTACGAAAATATCCATAATTCTTCCTTTCAAATTTAGCGCTACAAACATCAATGACTGCTTTAACTTCTCTCTGCTGGCAAATGACCATGGAATAAGCGGAATAATCCACGGCTAGCTGTGCAAGTTGGCCCGGTTTCACAGACAGGGCTTAGAATAAGCCAGGACTAGGCCTTAGTTCAATTAGGACATCTAAGTAGCTTTTATAAACGTAATGAACATTTAATATTTAAAATGAATTATCTACCATGACATAAAAATTATTATTGGCTTTTATATATTCATTTTCAAATCCTGAAATGCTCATTTATTGGTTTAATTGAAGACATCACAGATTTTGAAAGCGTTTGCCGACATTTGGACTCTGACTCTGTATCTTCTTGCAGAGCTTGTCTTGTTACATAGTCTTCATATGGTGATCTGTTTAGATCCTGTCTCATCTTGTCTTGTTTTGCCAGTCAACATAAAGTTCTGCTCAGTGGCTTGTCTCCTTAACTCAACAAAGCTGAGTGCAACTCGGTTCAAAGATTTAATTGTGTTTTGCAAAGGATGTGCTAGACAAAATGGCAAAGTTACAAGGTCTCTTCCGCTGTTAAGCACCATGAAGAAAACCGTTGTGATATTAAGACTAATATCTTTGACATTGTCTTGTGATGCTTGTGTTAAAAGGCCTGTTTATTTTCATCATGAAAAGAATGTGTTGTCTCCTGAACACGAGGGTCGAGCTTGCACTCCCAGTGAGGCTGTGCGTCTTGTATTTTGTTTCGTTTTTTTGTTTTTCCATTCCAGTCATCAAATGCCGCTTGCAACATAATGAGAGATGTGGCAATTAATTTTCTTTTAATCAAGGTCGAAATGAAGTAAATTGGTACAGCTCTGCAAGCCCTCATTTTCTATTTTTGCAGTGATGCAAAACAAATACGATAAAATTATGGCCCTCCTCACCTTCAGTAATTAGAAAGCGTGAATGATCAGAGAAGATGATATGTGATATACAGCGCCTGCAACTCTCTCCCCCAGAGATCACATTTCTTCTCTTTTGAAACAGATGACCATGTTTTCCTCCCCACGCTCCACGCTCCCTGCTCTCCTCTTCCTTTTTTTTCCGCATTTGAGTTACAGACAGAGAGAGCAGCTCAACGTGACATTGACTGCTGTGTTGTTGTAATGCCTCTCAAATCTTATTAAAGACCACGACTGCAAAAGACCTCGCTGACTCCACACATTTCCATTAACTATGTTGTTTCAGTATCCTACAAGCTGATTAAGAATTTATTAAAATTAGATTTTAACTCTGCGCCCAGATATCTTATCAGCACCATATGGCTGCATGACGAGCATTGTTGGTAGACAGCGTTAATAAACACAGAGGACTGGCCTTCCTCCACTGTGTGCCCTTTTGAAATTGTGCCACTATTTATATCACTGGTTCTCTGCTGGTTTTGCTTTAGGACCCAGATTTTATGTTGTACTTTCAACACAGTTGCACAGTTGTTTGTCATACAAAAGTGTCCTTAAAGGTGAATTGTCATATTTTGAATGTAACAATTATTTCTGCTCTCCCAGCTTAATTTGCTCAGCCATTTGTAGGTAAATCAGCATATATAGATTTTTTTTAATAATATATATATATATATATCGATTTCTGGCTGACGTTAAAAATGGAATAGTGCACTGCATTCTTATTTCCCTTATTTTTACAATTAGATTACCTTTGTTATGTTTATTGAATACTTTTGTTACAAAAAATTATAAATGGATGACTGTGAATTAAGCATGCACAATATATTGGTACCATATTGGTTATTATTTGCCTATATTAGACTTTTTTTAATCAATATCAGAGAAATAGGCTACTGGATATTTAATAGTGCACGCTAATTTTTACATGTAGCCTGTATTATGCTCTCGTCTAACACTCACTTAAAATTAATCTTTAAAAAACGAATAATTCAATAACGATCTTAGATATTATCTTTTTTCAAACTGTATAAGATAATGTTGTCATGCCTATGTTCACTTGTAGAATTTATATGGATTTTAATTGCTGTTTGTTTGAGCATACCAATGATGTGATATTAGGGTGGGGTTACCTCTTTGGCTGACCAATGACAGGCTGGGACGGAGTTTGGGTCATTATTTAGCTTTTCTGTTTGATGACACTAGTAGCACACTTTGTATTTAATGTGGTGTGGGTGGGTTTATATTTTTTTCCACATCTGCCTAATTTGGCTAGCTTCTACAAAATGACAGATGAATGTAGACCAAAATACTGTAGAGTTTGATTGGAATCTTGTTGATAACAACAATAAAAGATATAGGAAGCATTTTCTCCTCCCTTTTAAAGTTAATAAGCCTGTTTATTTTGCTATCCTATTCCTAACTATGCACTATTATATGCTTTGTTGCAGTTTATTATTTACATTTCCCCTGCTGCCCATGACCCTGTCAGAACAGACCTGCAACACACATTTGGGCTGCCATGTTCCAGTTGAACCTCTGCTGTATAGCTTGATTGGATGCACAGCCATTGACGTCAATTACAAAAGGTATGGGACATGTTTTATCCTCTCTTTTATTAGGTCATGACCAACCATTTGAGAACCACTGATTTGTATTATACTGTAGGTGAATGACTGCAGATACTCTGGCTTCTGAATACGTGTGCTAAGATTTTGATTTACGTTTACCTTTAATATGCATGTTTAGAGAGTTTAAAATAATTGAATAAAGCGTTCTCCTATGCACACATGCCAGTGTTTTTGTTTTGATTTGATATAATGTGCAGACAAGGCTCCACACTTTCATTTCCTGAGTAAGTGATTAAGGAAGTGACCACCTACCTGTTATTGTGTGTGAGTGGGACAAATAAATGAACATGGAGAACACATTGTTACTAGGGGGGTTCCCAAACATTAGTGGCAGTGATCCGTGTTCTTATAAGCTTGGTTACTTAAACACCTGTTAAAAGCCCCTCATGCTTATTTTTGCAGGTACATATGTGAGGTATACTGCAGACTAGTGATATAAAAAAAACAAAGGCTGAAGAGAGCATTAACTAAAGTCAGCAAAGAGGGGATAAAATTATAACAGCTGCCCAGTCAGTTAAACTTCTCCATCTCCACCTAATTCTCTCCCTCCCTCTATTCGCCCATCAACTCACAAAGCTGCTCCTTATTTACCGAGCACAGGCAGCTGCCAGCACTCTTAACTTCCGGTTGGAAGACAGGCGCCTTCTTCCAGAGGACATTGCTTGTACATATCTTTATCTAATTAAGGTAAATGCCAGTTGCCTGCCCTTCCACGATATGCAACTGAGTTTCACAGTCGACCTTAATTACTCTCTAACAGGGATCTGTCTGAGGACAGGTATCGAAACAGAGAGAAATGATACTTTTTCCTCTGACAGTTGTATTCCATCATGTAAGGGTGTTTTTATGAAGTCAATGCTTTGTCCTTGATAAAGTGGTTTTAAAGCACATTTTTGTCATTTAAACATTATATAATGTATTGTAATAAATTGCAGTGTACTGTACCATCAAGCAGAAGTAATTAATTTAAATATATCATATATTACAATTTTGGGCATAATTATGTCTTCATAAAGCCAACAGGGTTCAATAACAGCTTAACAGTGTTTAAGAACTAACTGAACAGAACTAAGTTAATAGTAACTTAGTTATAATAACTGAACTAAACTTTAAATATAAATATTAGAAATAAAATGTTTATTAATTTATAAAGAAAATTCAACTATGCACATTTTGATCTGAACATAAAACTGTAATGCATCTTATATATTTTTAAATCTTACAGTATACTGTAAGATTCAAAAAGATATATAAAGATGCATTACAGTTTTATGTTCAGATCAAAATGTGCAGTTTAATTTTTTTTACAAATTAATAAACATTTATATATATATATATATATATATATATATACACACACACACACACACATACATGCAGAATAATGTATTGTTTTTTTTATCTATAATGTCCTCTACAGAGGGAAAAAACTCCATTGCTGGGTCTCAGGAGGATATATATACATAGACATTGATGTTGTATATTTATTAATTTTATATTAATTATGTGTGCAATATATATTTATATATATATATATATATATATATTAACACGCACGCACACACATGCATACATAGACATTGATGCTGTATATTCTTTAAAGGTGACCTATAATTCAAAATTGAATTTTCCTTGGTATAGTCAAATAACAAGAGTTCAGTGCATGGACATGACATAGAGTGAATCTCAAACTGGACTGTTTTCGCGTTCTCATTTAATTCACGTTTATAAAAAACACCCCTGAAAAACGGTCGGTTCTCCACACAATACCGACTGTGACGCAATAGTCGGGATCATTAATATGTACGCCTCCAAATATTTGCATAATGCCAGCCCTCAATGCCAGGCGGAACTGCGCAGCCGAAGCATGGCAGTTGCTCAGTGTGGATGTACACATGAACACAAAAGTATTTTTTAGTTCCTTCGTCTGAGCCTCTGAAGAAACAATGGGTTAATTTTATTTTCTCTGGAAATATCCAAACATTTCACCGACTGTTTCCTCAACTTGGGCCAATACAGAGCTGGCCTCGGATCGAGCTACCAAGCAACACTTTCTGATGTGTAATTGTTCAAGTTCAGACAGGTAATCTTTCTCTCAAAATCGTTCAATACTGTTTATGCATCAGTAAGTCAAGCCAGTGACTAAAATATCAGCTTCACATCGTTTCTTTTAGTAGGATGAAAATAATCGTATTTAAATTGTGAACAAATTATATACAGAAAGCGATCAAAGAACAATCTTTCCACACAGCGCGAGTTTATCTGGAGACTTGCCAAACTCATTATGAAATCAATGACGCACGTTACTGCACAACGAAGCTCTTACTGTATTTACATCATCGTGTTTGCATTGGTGAAAGCAGAGAGAGTGCAGAAACTGCTTTGCAATGATAAGATCTTCATTCTCGCGATCAACACACTGTCATCTGCTCAATGCTCATCACGGCAACATTTTATGTGATGGGAATAGATCTAAATACTTTAAAAACATCTCACGATTCGTTAATCTCGATAGCTGTTATAGTAAAAACGTATAATAGCAGTAGTAAAAGTATTCGAGAGAGCTTCACATGTAATGCGTTGCTATTTCATATGCAAGCATGTCAGCCAATCACAGCAGTGGCCGCGGTTACACTGAATCCCACAGCAGACACGCCCCTTCAAACAGAGTGTTCAAATCAGAGGCTAAAAGCAGGCTAGGAAAAATGCCATTTATTTCTAAATTATGATTATTTTTTATCTAAAAAACATACTAACATTATAAGGGTAACCCAGGAAACATTATAAAATAAAAATAAAAAAACATTCTAGGGCACCTTTAATTATGTATGCAATATATATATATATATATATATATATATATATATATATATTTAATAATATTATTAATGAATTCATTTATTTGTACATTTTTACACACAACACCCATTTTATAGAACGACCCGTATGGTTTTTAAACCCCCATCTTAATTTGTGGTCAAAATGAAAACCTTTCACTACCTCAGCTATGTTTATTTTGCCTGTGTGGATGGTGACCGAGGAACAAATGGCCCGAGATTTGCTTGCGACATTCATTTCTGTCACTCCCTTTTGTTGCAACAAACACCTAATATTTTAAGCTAAGTGTCTTCTTTTGGTGTATTATTCATGCAGTGCGATTGAGAGGAGACAACGTGTTAAAGCCCATTATGTTAGAGGTGATTATACTCACTGAATCCGGTGTCAAGGCTTTCTGCTTGCGTAGGGCAAAGGTGTCCTCGCATAAAAAATGCTTACATGTCAGCAGGGCCATATGGACAGTGCTTTATCACTTTGTCAATGCAGACGTTAGGAGTGATATTCATCAGTTTGTCAATTTCTATTGTTCTCAACGGTTTGTGCAATTGTGTGTGTAGTTAAGTTTGCATGGAATGTACTAAAGTATTGTCTTTGTTCCAATTATTCGTGCACCCCTCCCATTCCAGTTAGGCAGCAACAGACACCTAAGAGAAACACATTTTACCTGCCCTTTTTGATGACAAAATATTCTTGTTTATGTCACACTAAGAATAATGTTGCTGCTGGAAGTTCCCGGTTATACCAGCTGTGTTGTTTTCCTCCCTCTTTTAATAGCAATGACCAGTGAAAAATTCAACCAAATATGTGGACAGAAGGAAACTAATTGCTTTAAGTGGTTCCACCTAGCAGTATGGCTCTTCTAACCTTGTCCTACATTGCGATTAGCTTTTAATG
The DNA here is from genome assembly GCF_029890125.1 of Rhinichthys klamathensis goyatoka. Lineage (NCBI taxonomy): Eukaryota > Metazoa > Chordata > Actinopteri > Cypriniformes > Leuciscidae > Rhinichthys > Rhinichthys klamathensis. The sequence goes on along the minus strand of NW_026606571.1, from coordinate 1,968,798 downwards.
TTTCATAATTAGTGATGGCACTGGAGAAGAAGTCAGAAGGCTAAGGGTTTGTTGGGTCTGCCCTTGAGAGCCGCTCTAATGAATCAATGGATGGCAATAATTGTACTAGTCATTACTGAATCAAGTGATCTGCAGAATAATGTATTGATTTTTGCTCTTTCTTACTACATAATTATTCTGTATCACAGTATTGCACTATCAGGGGAATCAACTGAAGGGCAAGTAGAATCTGTTTTGGAGTTTTGGATCTGTCTTGTTCGTTTATGAAATAGAGAAATTAACAATTTAAAAAAAAAAAAGCTTGACATTAGAAGTTGCAAAACAACGTATAAAATGAAGCTTTATCAATCTAGAGGCTTTTCTATGCGTGCGCTGTTTTTTTCTCTCTTTCATAGTTCTTGCGTTACCTCAGATAAGTTCTTTTGTGTAACATGATGTTCAAACAAACCATTTAAAAGTGATGAACCCAACAGTCTGAACCGCAGAACATGAGCTTTACCTCTGAACATTGTGGGCTTGTGGGGCTATTTCATCATTAAATATGTACCGTTTGTAACTGTATCCCACAGGCAATAATAGGATGGGGATTTAAGCTATGAACATGTCTTTCAATATTTATCAAACAGCAGATTTGAAACATAATTTTATCCCACTTTATTAGATAAAAATGTGAAATGTTATCCTTATGTTGTCTTTTAAAAATGATTCTATGTAAAGACACCTAATAAGCAATGTTGGTAAAATAATTAGTATTATTATCTTATCATTAAGCTGATATTTTTAGTTCTTAAAATTCTCTCTCTCTCTCTCTCTCTCTCTCTCTCTCTCTCTCTCTCTCTCTCTCTCTCTCTCTCTCTCTCTCTCTCTCTCTCTCTCTCTCTCAATACATATAAATATATATACATTTTTCAATTGATGTTGATTCGGTTTTAAAATGTTTGCAAAAGTTGATTTCACAAGCTTATAGCATTACCTTGTTATTTGACTATGCTATTGATTACCCCTTATTCTTTTTTATGTCGAGCAGGGCACATCACAAAACTGCTAATTAGCAATAATCTGTTTGTCAATAATTCACAAGAGTGCAGAATTTAGATAAGGAGAAGTTCAGGTTTGAAATACATTATCACAGCTCTTTTTGTCCCTTGAGGGTATTTTGTTGTATAACCTTCATGATTCTGTATTATGAAAAAAAATAAAAAAAATAGCTTCAATAAAAATGTGATTAAAGTAATTATTTTCCAATTTTGTACAATGTCTGCATGTTTAAAAATCTAATCTTTAAAATGACAACAAAAAAAAAAAGTTAAATCATTTGAAATTTCACTTTTTAGTTCTTGTTCAAAGGTAAAACAGTTAAATTGTGTGCATTGAAACATTCAAAATGGTTTATAATGGTAATTAAACAGCAGAGGAGAGCATTTTTTTCATAGATTTTATTAAAACAAGTGTCATCAGGATTGTGAATTCAGAAGGTGACCACAAGACACCCCAACAATGTCATATGAACTGAATAAAAAGTCCCATATCATTCAGTGCAGTGCACTGCAGCTCAGATCAATACCAGGGTGCAATTAACCTGACAGGGGCGGTGGAATCCATTCCGTGTTTTCCACCTCACTTACTGTGCTAACTGAGATATTCAATTAAAGATTCCTCTTCCCTCTCTGAAGCGGCTCTCCAGGGCAGATCTTCCGAGCGACCCGCCCTATGTTAGAAATAGGAAAATCCAATAATAACAACACAAGAAAAAAATGAAAAAATGAGGCAACTTTGATCACGCATGCTCCCTTGTCATCCACCTTATACACAACATTTGTTCTAAGTTGGAAAGTCGCGGAAAAGCCAGGAAGTAACGTTACAGGTAAGACTTTTGTGTTTGGATGAGCTAACGTTACACCTCACTAGTCAAATGTAACAATTTGTTTATGACTCCAGTGAGTTTGATATGATCAGGTATTTGTATTTGAATGGGTCGATTGTGTGTAATTCAGTTATTGCGTTTATAAAGCTTCTGTTTTGAATGGAACGCGTCACTTAGTGCAGAACGTGAGAACTGAAACTCTGCGCACCTACAATCACCTACTGTACATGCGGGACAGTCGCGGACCGGTTCAGGGAAACCGCGCGCTGTTTTCTATACGTTAGTCTAAAAGTAGTTCACAACTTTTTGATCGCCTCCGATAACCCGTGACTTGCCTGTCCTTACCTGTCCGCTCGATCTACAGTTATTAAAACAATTAGATATGTAGCCTAACACATATGTTGCTAACACACACTGTAATATCAAGATCTGTAGCCTACAGTACAAGTCGTACTTTTTTTTTCCTCTTTGACGCTATTTTACGTAATGTAAAAATCAGTGTAAGACGAAAGAGAGTTTGACATTGGAGGTTTTATGAAAGCTTAATAGCCACAACGTGATCGGGCACCTAACAGGTGTAAGCCACGCGAGTGCAAAGTGAAAGCATTGCGAACAAGTATGTAACTTGCGTGGTTTGTTTTTGTGTATATATAGGATTTCTGTCAGTAATTTAGTACCTGACTTTTTTGTGTGATATTTTTGGGTTATGTAAATCATAATGCCAGTATTTTATGACAGCTAGGGTTTATAGTCCATTTAGTTTTGTTGATAGTAGCTACTGTACAAACTGTTGTTATGGTTACCTCCATAAGCGAACGAACACAACTTTTTAATTTAGCGCACTCTAACTTGTAGTTGGTGAAACTTTTGATTAATCTGTTGAAATAAAAATATATATTTTTTACAGACCACCCAACTTTTTGTTTTGGTTTCCTTTGGAGGGGTTCAAATCTTAATTGGTTAAATCTTAAACGACAAGTTTGGAAGCTTGTCATATCATCACTGTATATTTACAGTGAAATAGTCACCACTGCTGCCAATTCTTTGGTAAATTTAATATACATATATTGGCACAATATAGTTAAGCCATTATAATGCTTTCAGTGCCATGCTCTCAATCATAAATGAATTGTTAGATATTATTTTTATTCTGAGCAATAGCCTATGTTCCATTGCATCTTATAAAGTCAATAGGTCATTAGAGGACAGCAGTAAGGTAGAAGGTGACTTGCTTTCTGTTTCAACTGTTTAGTCAGTTTGTCTTTGACAAAATTAACTTCTTATAACACTACACTGTTCATGTTACATGTATTGATTTAATTACTAGCAATAACAATAGCTATGTACACTGTAAAAAATGATTGCTGTGATTATTTATCACAACTTAAAATTCAACATTAGAATAAGAAATAATGTGTTGTTTCAACTTAAAAAGGTACGTAGTTAACTTTAGTTAAGTTGAATATTTAATTAATCTCAAGAAATTTTAAGTTGTTATAACTAATTGCAGCAACATTTTTACAGTGATCTCCACAAAATAATTGTGCATTAAGTAGTCTACATAATTAGTATTACTCATCTTTTTAAATACACAGTTTCATGAAGACTAATGTAATGTGGGATCCAGTTCTTTCAAGAAAACACGATCATTATTATACAATATTTCAAAACAACATTCCCTCCTTTTGCCACCCTTCCTTTTGGATTTACTGACTAATAATAATATAAGTATTTACTACAGCTTGTGTTTTTTAAAAACTATTTTAGTGGTATTAGTTTGCGAGGTGTATTTCCTTTCATTATGTGTGTTTGTGTTGTGTCTGAAAGCAATAGCGTGTAAAAAGATCACTGCCACTTTAAACCCCAGAGTTCGCATATTCTCGCTGGATCTTTCTGCTTTGCTAATTATTGTGTTGTTTTCTGAGCAAATATGTCATATCCATGGCGACCAGGCAGGTTTATTGTCTTTCTCATGCAATGGTTCACATAAGTAATTAATTACTCTCTTTTCTCTCTCCCTGTCTCCAGTAAGCCAATCAGTTGAGGGGAAACATCTCGTGTTTAAAATGCCTGTGATATCCAAGAGAAGGTAAACAGAAACCTTGATGTTTAGAATTGAAGTGTTTGTGTGCCCTGAGCGTTTGGTGTGTGATGTGTGACCACTGTCTGTGGTGTGCGTCTACATATCATGCATTATGGTTTTGATCGTAATGCAAAATTATACATATTTAATAAGTAATTATGTGTGAGGACAGCCTTTTTGTGTGTCCTGGTCTCATACAAATGACAAGCTTTTGTGTCTAATCAATAGAATAATGAATGAATTCAGCATATTATAAAAAGTCAAATTATTAAAGCTTATTGAAATCCATTAAATGCATTCGAAACCTTCACAGGTTGCTTGTAATTGGTTATTAATGTGGGCGTTATTAGGGACAAGCTTTGTTTGGGGCCCCGTCCCACAGTGTTGATCTGTAACATGTCTGTGGAATGTGGTGGCATGTGGCTCATGCCCGGAGACGCACTTCAATCTGGACAGCCATCCAGCTCGAACTGTCAGAGCCGTTTTACAGGTGTTGATCAGTCTCAGCGTCCATCTGCCTTGAATATTTCCTTCCTTCCTTACCTCTCCATCTCCATCTCTGCTATTCGTACTTTAAGAAGTTGCGTTTGATTTGCTGTAAAGTGCTGAAAGTTGATAAATGGTGGTTTTAACAGTAACACTAAAAGTAGTGGTGAAAACCTTTTCATGTCATTCAAACATTTTTGTGATGTTTCTTTAACTTGCAGAGGTTTCGCTGAATTACTGCAAGTGTCAAGGAGCCGGTGCTACCTAAGACCTGCTTTCTTTGTTTCTCTGACCTTGGCTTTGAACCCGTATAACCCTTGTGTTCAAATGTACATTCATGATTCTGCGCTATGCTTGACAGCTCACGAGATGTAATGCAATTGCTTTTTTTACACCACCACTTTGTAAATTGCTCGCTGTAATGATTTGGTATCTGTATTCACACTATTGTGAACCCTTGTAAAATCTTCCGTTCTCAACACGCAGGCATGCATCCATAGGCCACATGTTTGTTTAATAGTCATTATTATTTTTGTTTTAGTGCACTGGAAATGTCCTCTTTGCATGCTTGATCAACCAGTGGGGAAATCTAATATAATTGAGGTTCAAGGTGAATTGCATCCTGAGCATTTCCCCTTGACAGAAAGAGCATGCATATACTTGAGCAAAAATAAACAAATCACACTGACATCAGTAATATAGGCTTGATTTTGAAGGCATGGAATAAGTATCGATTTAAGCCTTCACTTCATAGATGAAAATGGCCTTTTTGGTAATTTGTCCTGGGTCCTTTCAATGCTGGAGGAGGCGAGCAAGAGAAACGGTTGGGGGGTGGGGGGTTGAGTAAGAGAGAGAGAGAGAGAGAGAGAGAGCTAACAAGACAGAGAAAGGGACATACTGCCCCTTTCCGAGCTCATTATCATTCTTAATAAGTCTTAAGGAAAGAAGGAGCAGTGAGTGTAAATGCAAGGTAATCCTAACACTGGCCAAGGTTACTGGGGACAAAGGCACATGCACACCCCTCCCTGCTGGTTGCACTGGGACACAGAATGAGCCGTACCCCCAGCAGCAGTTACAGAACCCTGCTAGAAGTGCATGAACTGATGCTTTCTGTAAAAATGTTTTGTTTGCTAACTTGAGCTTTAGGTGTTAACCGGAACTGGTTCTAAAAAATTTATTATAATATAATAAAATATAAATAAATTATATTATGTTATATTATTATACACTGTAAAAAAAAAAAGATCAATAAAGATGACATTTTTTTTACTTTGTTTTAACTTTTTTTTAACAATTTGCAAATTTTTATATAAGTTATACAAATTCAACTAATGTTTTTAAGTCAGATTAATGTAATTTAAGGTGAAATGACTTAAACATCCAAGTTGATTGTACTTAAAAATTTAAGGCAGCAGCTTTTTTTTTTACAGTATATTATGTTATATTGATGTAATAGTCAAGTCAAGTCAAGTCACCTTTATTTATATAGCGCTTTTTACAATACAGATTGTATCAAAGCGCTTCACAGTGATAACATGAAAACAATATAACAAAAACAATATAACAATATAACAAAGTTTGTTTCTAAAAGAAATTGCGTAAACGTCCACCTTAAGTAAGGCAGATCAATAATATTATTGAATATTAAATGTTAAATGTGTGATGTTTTAAATGTATTGTTAAATTGTTAAATGTAATAGTGATGTTAACGTATGTGCAACATAATTTTTTTGACAAATTTGTTTTTAATTTAAATTCAATTCAATTAACTTGAATAATATTGCAATCAGGGTCAGAACTAAATGGTGTAAAAAATGACACAGAAATTCCCTTTCATTTTAATATAAATTAAATTGTATATATAAATATATTCTAGTTAATTATTGTAATGTATTTCAATTAATTGATTAAATTAAGGCATTTTATCTTAAATGATGGCACTTACAGTGTTTTTATTTGGTTAAAAATGGGCTTTATAAATGTAAAAAAAACCATAATATTTATATTAATTATGTAAATATTGCAAATTTATAAATAAGGTATTTTCTGACGCTGATATATGAGTGTTTAATTATTGAAAAATCAATGAAATCATTTTAAATCTCAAATACGCACCTTTTGATTAAATCTTATTCAGATCATGTTGAATTAATGTTTTATTTCGCATAAGAGCAGTCTGTTAATGCTGCACTCCGCGGTATTAAACCAGCACTTATGTTTGCAGTGTGCACTTGTTTGCTGTCAGGTATTTATTACAGTTCTGAGAGGATTAAATGATTGCATGGACAAAGCTGTGTTTAGCTTACTGGTGAGTTTAGTGCATCATCTGGCTGTCTTGTTTTGAATGCCCCTAGTTTGGAGGTCTCCCTGATCTATTTGTAGGCCTATTTCATGCCCTCAGAATATTATACACATCATGCAGTGCATAAATATCATAATGAATAGCAGTATAAAAGCAGGTCTTGATTGACTGCAACGCTCAGTGTGAATATGCAGCTGCTAAATGAACAAACACAACACAGACAAAGGCCAGCAGCTCTGCTTAACAGACCTGACTGTTTCTTCAGCTTCCCTCTGTCACTTAAAGATGATTTACCCCCAAACAGATGTTTTGAGTCTCACCGTTTGTTCTATTTCCTGCCCTTTCAAAGGTTATGAGTGAAATGCAAAGCCTCAGCAGCGGTGCCCTCGGCCTGTAATTGCCCGTGTTTGTGCCACTGTTATCTTCTGGCTCAGAGATGGAAAATGTTGAGAGAGCAGAGCGCTGAACCTCTGGGAGCGCCTCGGCTTTGCACTGGTTGGCGATACAGCATCGGTCCAGTCCTGTCGGAGCTTGATTCCTGTTACAGCGCTCCCTGTAGTCTCAACCCCTCCCCGGTCCTGGTTAGGGTTTGTATGGCAACCTGCTCTCATCGCCCCCTGGGGCATCCTGGGAGGCAGAGAGCCATCGCCATGGTGATCAGAGCACAGAACCTCCGCAAAGCAGTCCATTGTGACTGGCGCGCGTTGAGGTGAGAGGAACAAAATGTCACAGCAACAGGTTTTTTTTTCTTTTTGTTGTTTTTGCCTTTAATGCCCGTAGGGGTTTGTTTAGCCTTTGATTCATCTGTGCTGCCGTCTGCTAAACGAGTTGTTTGTGATATCTGTTAATTGCCTCTTTTAAGTCATCCGTTTTGGTGCACGGTAGAAGGGAACGGGAGGAAGTGAAAACAAATGAAAACTGAGTTTGCGGTCAACAATCCAGAGGGATGAGAGAAGCGTATTATCATGAGATGGTTATCACCCCGTTTGATTCATTTGTTTTTTTTGTACAAAACTTTTTTATTGTAGGTGGTGAATTCTTTTTTTCTCAGTCTCAAGTATTTGAACAAATGTCCTCAAGTATTCAGGGGTTTTAGTCAAGTATGAATCTTATAATTCCCAGCTCTCACAAGCCAAACTTGAGTGAGATTCTAGCAAAACTACAGGTTGATTAATTTGACTTGAACTCCCCACTTTAATCTTCTTCTTAATGGATGGATGTTGAAAAAGTCTCTTTTTTGTTGTTGCACTGAGCATATGAGATCGGTTGTTCTCCACTAGAGGCAGCAAGAAATGAAATCCTGCTGTAGGCTGATGCTGAGAGCCCCTCGCAGAACACTAAAGTCTTTCAATTACTGGAGAGAAAAAGCTCAAACTTATTTTGTAAAACCTAAAGTACCACTGAGATTTACCTCAAGCTGAACCGATCTAAGACTTATGCAAAAGCACAGCGTAAATCTGTTCTTATTTAAAGGGATAGTATGCCAAAAAATGAAACTTGAAATCATTTATTGTTATTATTTACATGTAATTAAGTTTGGAACCATGTGAGGGTGAGTAGATGATGACAGAAGTTTCATTTTGGTTAACTGTCCATTCCCTTTGATATTGATTTTTGCAGGGGTATGGCATACTGGAGGTCATGTCTCACTTTGTTTAACTAAGGAAATATATTTATGTGTCGTACTTAAAAAAAAAAAAAAAAAAAGAAAGTATTTTAGCACCAAAGATAGTGGAAAGTTTTTTTTTTTTTTTGGTTGGTTGGTAAGAAGACTGGGTTCAAATGCAAACGTAACATTTTGTTTTCCATGAAAAAACATGAGGGTGAGTAAATTATGACAGGCACTAATAGTGGTAGAAGTAGTAATAAAAAATAAAAATAATGGTTCCACTTGAAGCTGCTCCTTCATGAGCTGTATGCCAAAATCATCAGTATTAAAACAATAAAAGACCTGAAATATTTCAGTTGGTGTGCAATGAATCTAAAATATATGAAAGTTTAATTTTTATCATTACATTATGGAAAATAATGAACTTTATCACAATATGCTAATTTTTTTAGAAGGACCTGTATATATATATATAGGTTATTGCACTGAAAATCAACTTGACTGGAAATATGAGGGGCACGTGCTCTAAGAGCTTCTGCACTCTTGTTAAAGATGATGTTTGTTCATCTTCCTCTGTGGTGTTGTTTATCATTTGCTGTTGGGGCTTTTAGTTTATGTTAATTGATGCACGTGCAGTAGCAGACATACGGTGCGCTGTGACAGGCGGGGCGGGAAGGCCGTGGCCGAGGGACAGGTCAGAAAAAGGGGCTGCAATCAGCGAGTCTGAGCGGGAGGAAGGCGCCTGTTTCTCCTCTTGTAACCTCAAGGAGGATGTGGGTTGCATTCGGTGACAGGTTCAGTGTTGAGTCTGGCCTCTGGGGTGGGAAGGGACTGCTGCTCTCCTGAGGTGCGGAGGGGCTCAAAAGTCTACCACACCTCTGACTCGTGCTGCACTGAGCCAAAGACTTAGTCTTACTCTGTTCTTCTCCTGTTGCATTTGTTGCCATTTATCTTGAACACTAAAAAAATATTTAATTGAACTTCTTTCTATTGTGGACATTGGTTTCATACACTAGAAGTGGGGTTTCTTAACATTAAACTAAACTGCAAACTCTAATCTATTGAATCTCTTGCAGTTAATTACTAGTTGGCATTAGCTCACATTAGCGTGCTCAAGCTTAAAACCACTATCTGAAGTGTACTGTATAGTGGTGTTTGTTTTTTAAAGTCACAATGTATAGACAGATCTTTTATATTGTGATGTACATATGAGTGAACATTTTCGTTACTTGAAATAACATAAAATCTAATGTCTTAAAGGTACACTATGTAAGTTTTGGCCTTCTAGCGGTTAAAAAACAAAACTGCATGCATTTTGCAGAAGATCATTGTTTTGGTTGCGCTTCGGCTCTGTGTGACTGTGCGGATGAATATGACCCTTCACAGTAGGGTGCTTCTCCAAATGCTTCACAATGAACTCTGTTAGAGAGCTATATATGGCAATTTATCTGTTCGGTAATATAATAAAAACAGCATCTCCGCATTGCTTTTACAACATTTCAAATCCCTCAGTTCTCGCCACCTCCGAAAAGCCAATGTTGATTCTAGTTTTATTATAAGCTCTGTCGCGTTCTCTTTTATGCCAGCAGACTCTCCTTTGTTTCCTTTGTCCTTGTTTTTTTTTTTAACGGTTGATTCCCCAGAGGTTAAAGATTTAGCGGGCTCCTCATCAACCTTTCTTGCTCGCTGTGACAACTAACCTATGGCACTCCCACACCATACACGCTAGGGATGCTTCGAATCTGAATCATCCGATCCATCTTTTTTGTTTCCGATACCGATTCTGATACCGGGAATTCAGTATTGGCCGATACTGAGTACCGATCCGAAACAAAGGTAAAATGTTAAAAGTACTGAATTACTTAATAAGCTGTATGCAACCACAGTACTATGTTGTTCAATATTCATATTTTCAGTTCTATTAAAAGTAATTTTACATCATGGCATCTAATTACATTTAAATTTACAGTCACAGACTAGTTAGTATACGTGTCACAGTGTGAGAAAGAACATGAAAAACAAAGAAAATAATAAATGCAGCTCAATAAATAAGTCTCAAAATTACTTTAGTCATTTACTGCATACTTATCTCTCACGGAGGAGCGGAAGCATAAAAGGAGGAGCTACGATGGTGAAGGACGAGAGAGGAACAGCAGGCCTGATTTTATGTTGTGTTTTGTTTCTGTGGCCAGCAGTCGTCCGCGAGCTGCTGGCTGGTTCACATATAGCGCTAGGGCAGTTGCGCTCCGGAGGCGTCTGTTGGTTCTTGTCACGTTACCTACGGTGCTCTTGAGGCATTCTGGAAAGTTGAGATGTTTTTATCTCGATGCGGCGCGGACGCGCTTGGAAAAAACGAGCGCATCGCATCGCACCGCGACCGCGTCGCTTCCATTATGAGCGCGCCTACATTTGAAATAACGAACTTGAACGCGCAAAAGACGTGATATGCGAACAGGCCCTTATACTTTCATTTTTTAATGCATTTTATTTATTTATTAAAATGTTTGAATATTCGCCGGTTCCCGCCTCCTTCCCATAACATCTGAACTGCGTTACAGTCAGCTACACATATGGCATCTGAATATATATTTATTTATTACATGGCTTGGTTGAATTCTAATGTAGAATGCGGTCTGTTATTTCTTCATAACAGACCGCTGACGCTGCTAAGAAATCTCTGTAAATGCTTCATTAAATTTGTAGTATTATAATTAGAAGTTTTATCACCACCCCTCGGAACATTTACTTGGCATATACTGCAAACCACGTTGGAACTTGCTGGCTTAACTATTGTGAAATACCTTCAAACCACAGATGTTTTGGCTTGCTCCATGCTGTTCGCTGTTCACGTTGCTAGCGTATGATGTCACACACTGCGCACAGCACAGTGGCGGCGCGAAAGCTTTTAATCGCCGGCATCTCCATAAACTTTTATATCGCCTAGCAGATCGGGGCAGATTGTTGCCGATACCCGATCTAGAATTTTATTCAGTATCGACCCCGATACCCGATACAAATATCGGATCGGAGCTTCCCTAATACACGCGTCAAAGTAGCCGGAGTAACTTTTCTCCATTTACGGATATGATGAGACGCGGCATGGGCCATGCATGAATGCATGGGCGCATGGGCCATCGGGGAAATGTACACATGTACGCAATTTCCCGTAAAAACTATCCCGCTAGGTCTAAAATATAAATACTTATAATAGGCTTACCATAGTGAATGATGATGTATTGATGTATTGAATTAAAATAAATAATAATTAAAAACAATAATTAAATAATACAGTCATTTATATATTATTATATTAAAATATATATGAAACTATTATTAATTAAATATATTAAAACAGCTATACATTTTAAGTGTATTTCTTCACTTCAGTTTTCTTTTGTCTTTCTCTTTCTTTTCATATTTTTGTTTTAAAGACACAATGATTTTAAAGCTGCTTCTTTCTCAAAAGAGAAAGTGTAGTGTCAGCACTGACGCCTCTGTTTTTACTCTCATCTTCAGCAATTGGATACTTGGCCTCCTATGTTACGGAACAACCTTATTGACCGCTTATTTGTCCGCTCCTTTTGACAGAGACCTCAGCGGTTGCCGTCTCAATCAGCTCGTGTGGTAATTCCACTTCAGAATTCCACTTGGCTGTCTGAGTAAATACATTTTTTAAGCATTTATTTGTACGCCGTGTTGCCAGAAGGAATTCCTCCCTTCTCCTGTAGCCACTCCAGTAATTAGCAAATTGATTAGGAGAACTTCAGCACACCTCCTTGGTTCTTATCTCCTCATTCTAGGACAGTATTGCAGTGCCATGGGACGGTGTAAATATTTTAAGGGGAAACCCTCAGCGAATCTCATTAATGGCTGTGGGGCTCTGCAGCTGTCTCCTGTTGAAGATCCTAGCCAATTTTCTAAACTGTGATTAAAGAAAAGTTTTGTATTATTTAAACATGCTGCGTCCTGTGGGTTTTTGCGGTGCCACCGAGGTCCTCCCCTAAGCATTTACGTGTGTTTGTGTTTTTTCTCTACTTTCTCTTCTCCGCTCCCTTTAGATCGATTAGTTTTGATTCAAAGGAGCAAAGGAGCTTTGAACGTTGTGGTCATTCTGGGATGCATTTTGCAAAATGTGACAAAGACCTCTCTTTTATGTACGAATCCTAATTAAATTTTTACCCCATCCCTACGCTGCAGACGCAAAGACTTGGTAGCAATTTGGCAGCTAATCACATTGAATTTTAAATGGGACTGTTTAAAGATGGCTTTAGATGCTCTCAGGATGGCACACTAGTGCAAATTAAGTCAGAATAGCATGCTGTTTGGAGAGAGAAACAATAAAGCCAAATCCACATCACAATTGTCTTATGCATTTACGTCAACAGACGTCTTACACTATTTGCTTTTCTCATTTAATTATTTGAAAGGAACAGGTAAACAATCAGCCGTTTTTTTTTTTAAGTAAATGGAGACAGGAAAACCGCAATTCTTTTAATTATTCTGCCTGTTACGTTATTCCGTCTTGTCCTTACAATTTATGTAATTGAGGGAAAATGCACAATCTAACAAACAGTAAGGCTGCTTGATTGGTAAAAGGATTTGGCACCGTAGAAACGATTCATCACTTCTAATTTGTGAGTAAAGCCTTGGTGAAATGGCAAACTCTTGTGGAAAAGCTTGTCAACAAATGTGTTTGTGCATAAAAAAATCAACGAAGAAGCTGTCCTCACACATTTAGTATACATCATTAAGTTCCTTGTAGCCAATCATATTGCCCATTCACCCAGCATTCCAGAACATATTAGTGACATCTCGTTAGCAGAAAAAAGATATCTGAGGGAAAAAATTACCAAGCAGGCTTCAATTGTTTTGTTCAAGTGGAATGACTGGAAAGAGCCATTCTCATGAAATGGGATATTTGTGCCGGTCTTTCGGTCTATTACATTTTGTTAAAGAGAAGCTTTTTTCTTTATAAAATGTTTGTCATTTGTCTTTCCTTATTTAACTCAATGTTTTTTCACATCAACATTTTGTAAGTAGTTACAACTGAATGAAAGCAAAGAGCATACAATGAAGCCTTTTTATTTAGTACAATGAAGGTTTTTTTCTAGTGTAATGCACTTTGTATGGAATAAAATGCATGGCTAGATTTGTTTGATTGATTTGTTTCCTAACAGTCATATTAATCTTGCATTGTTGATGTGGTTTCTGTAAAAACTGTCCCGGAAACCCTTAACTGCATAAGCGTTACAGTAGTTTTGGTGCGTTTTTGTGCTCCTTCTACATAAAGTTTGCATTAAACATGCTTAATAGTACATGATTTAGTGTCTTGGCAAATGCGAGATCACAGTTTGAGACACTGTTGAAATCTAGGAGAAACAATTGAGATATTAAAGAGATCTCATTTATCATTTTTCTTTTCCATGGGTTCAAAAATGTGACCTGTATAATAAAGTTTTGAAAATGACAAGGGGCTGGTATTTAAAGTTTCCATTTGAGTAATTGAAATTTCATTTGTGATAAAGCGATCTAATTTGTCATTATTCTTTGAAAAGTGAAAAGTTCAAAAAGTGAAAAAATGACCTAGGCTATATAATATATTTGACAATGAGAAGGAGCTGGTAACTAAAGTTTCTATTTACTCTCCATATCTATTGTGGACAAGGAGACACATTGAGATTTTAAAGAGATCTAGATATTGTGGAAACTGACCAATTTGTGCGTAATAAACTGCAATTCAGCTTCAAGCTAGAAACCTGTTATACACCTGTGTAAAAGAGACTATAAACCAAGGCCTTGCAGTTAAAACTGTCTCATAGTGTCGGTAAGACATCACCTTAACAATGCCAGCTACTTTTTCCACTCTGCTGTGTGATCGTTATGGGAAAATGTAAAAAAAAAAAGAATGTACAAACATTTTTGCTGTTTATTTTTACAAGCACACCTCAGCATTCTGTACTATTGATCTAGGGTGGAGAAGAATATGGGTGGGGAAGTGAATTTTGCCAACATAATAGGCTCATCAACTAATATAAATGAACAGATAAAGTTAAAACAAATAATTTGTTGATTTCCTGGTGATTGTTGGCTTTAGAATGATCCATTAGCTTCACGCTACAGAAGACGTGTGCAAGTTTTATTGGGGTTTAAACATCAGAAGCAGCCTCTGCTGTCAGTCTCTTCTAAATCCACATTCCAAACACTCCATGGGTCATCTTGCTCTTTAGCTGATCTATTTTGGGTCTTGTGATAGTGCTATACTGTATGTATGGACACAGACAGGAAAGACACGTGTTTGGCCGTGCTCGAAAATGTGTAGTTCAGTTTCAGCCGGCTGCACCTCCCACTGTCCCTGAGAATTCATTGGCTGCTTTTGGACTCGATATCAGTGGCATAGCTCGCCTTTAGTTGTAGTCGTTTTTTCTAACCTCGTAGTTGAAAAAATATGTTTTGAGCAGCAGTAGCAACAACTGAACCACATGACTTCTATTAGCAAATATTGTTTCAAGGCTTTATAGTGCAATGTAAATTAATGAATTGATCAAGATGATGACTGATCAACAGCGTGATAACGTAAAGACACACCCCATGGTAAACATCCTGTCAACCAGAGCTCACTGACTCAAGTTCAGATCCACACGGCATGTTGTTTGTTCACATCACAGCAGTTTAACTGTGGTGATAGTAACACACAATACTTGTTATTTGAGTATTAAGCCAATTGCATCAACTTGAGTAGTTCTCACAAAAAAAGTCAGTTTATTCACTCTTATGTAATTCCAAACCCGTATGACTTTCTATTTTGTGCGGAACACAAAAAAAATATGTTTTGTGGAATGTCCAAGCTGCTCTTTTTCATACAGTGAAAGTGAATAGTGACCAAAGATTTTTTGATCAATAATGGCTAAAATTACAGTATTTTTCTTACATAAATGATCATATATTGTCATAAGATTTAGAATTTAGTGAAAGAGTTGTGTGGACTACTTTTATGATGTTTTTTGGATGCTTTCTGACAGCCCTGGTCACCATCCACTTTCATTTTATGGAGGATAGCAGCGTGAACATTTGTCAGCATGTCTCCCTTTTGTGTTCCAAAGATGCAAGAATGACACACATGTTTGCAATGACGTGAGAGTGAGTAAATTATAACAGAATGTCATTTTTGGGTAAGCTTTTCCTTTAAGTACAGTAACTCAACTTAAATGAGTTTTGCTTTTCAAAGGAAAACGTCCTTCTGGTCATGCAAATCGTTATTCACCCTTTAAAACAATACAAAAGGCGGTAGACTTTATCGTTTTTAATAAAAAAACCTGACTTGGTGAAAGTTTAATTAATAAGGGGCTTAAATCTGTGGGAAGAGGAGGGAATAGGGTCTTTAAGGGGTACTTATTTTTCCATCTGGGCTATCCTCCAAAAAAACTAGTCAATTAGTCTCTTAAGCTGCAGAGACAAAAACGTTATTAGTTCTAGCAAAAAGAATAATGGGTTTAGAAGGTTTTGCTTGAGAGGCAGGCAAAACCCCAAGCTGAATCCTTAGTATTCATATTTTTTCATTTTCACATAATCGTGAAATACCAAGCAGATTATTATGCATGCGAGTGTGTTTTTTCCCCTCTCTAATAAAAGGCAGTTGGGAAGAAGGCCTGTCATGGTTAACAGACACAAAATAAAAGTTCCATAATGGGTGCTCAAGTAATCATTCAGTCGGATACCTTCGCAATATGTTGGCTTTGAGGTTTATGGATTTTTGCTTTGAGAAACAGAATAAACTCCCAAGTAACTACTTAACTGCCACGCAGGATTGAATACGGTTTGACCATTGTCTGTCAATGTTTGTGCAACCTTTTGTTTACTTTGTTGGTTAGCTGCCAGTCTATCTAAGGTTTGGGAATCCTTCTGAGATGGGATATTATTGAAGTGTAATTCCAAAATAATTGTCTTCCCTGCACGATAGCTACATACATCAACCACACCCTTGCATGCACTTTCAGGATATTTACCCTCTCTCCATCAGCTGCCCCCAATGTCAGGCACCAGGTAATCCTGTTGGCACGGTTCCCCACCTGCAAAGTCTGGAA
This sequence comes from Rhinichthys klamathensis goyatoka, assembly GCF_029890125.1. Taxonomy (NCBI): domain Eukaryota; kingdom Metazoa; phylum Chordata; class Actinopteri; order Cypriniformes; family Leuciscidae; genus Rhinichthys; species Rhinichthys klamathensis. The sequence goes on along the minus strand of NW_026606571.1, from coordinate 1,952,373 downwards.
AGCTGGGGGCAGGGGAGGGGGGATGCTTTTTATATTCTAGACCCGATTTGAGGTCTTTGCCATGATGTATTTCAGCAGATTTTTTTGCAAATAGCGTCAGCCTAGGGCCTCTCTGGGAATTAAATACATTTAACCTTCAGCTTGGCCGTGGGAGCCTTAAATGATAAAAAGGTAACCGGAGATCAGTGCTCGGAGATGGCAACCACCTTGCCTTTGAGACACTTGAGTGATATTTCTCTTGCCTGGGGTGACGGTATAGATTAGAGAAGGATTGCGTAACAGAGTCAGCGTCTTTGGTGCCCAAAGTGTGTCCAGCTTCCGCACCATGGGCTTTGATTTTCTCTCTGGAGCTCACAGAGAGGCGATTGGCTACATAGGATCATCAAAGAAATTAATTGTTTCCCCTCGATGGTAAGAAGGTGCTACTCTCCCAAATCGAGTGCCTGCACTTGGTTATTACACTTTAATGGCTTGCTCGCCAAACTAACCATATATTACTGCGTGTGCAGACTCAGATCAGAGAAGATGAATAGGCTATTAATTAGAGTTGCGCAGAGAGGGCACAGGGGAGAGACTACTCATAGCCCTGCAATCAGTGTCAACGGGGCCCTTCTCTCTACACACTAGCCAGGCCATCGCCAGGTCAAACGACTTGATATCAGACTCTCGGAGCGCAAGCCAACAAGGCCAGACAGGCAGAGCGTCACGGATGGGACGGTACGCCAGGTAATGGAGCTCTAAAGCTGGCCAAGCTTAGTCAACAGCATTCCCTGACTTTAAGGCTGAAAATGATGCATTAAAAATTTGACAAGATTTGCAGCAGAAACGATTGTTTGGCTCGCGCGTCTCAGAATTAGCTTTTTATTGCAATTAATTAAAAGACTCCGTAGGAGACGTTCCACCTTGCACTCGTAGTCACTGGATAAATAACTCAGGGAGGAGGATATATGTCCCTTTATTAGCTGACATGATCTCGGCAGCATCTGTAGCGGGACGCTGTCTGCTCGTGAGTGACTTTGCGGAGAAGTTGCGCACCATCATTCACACTGAGTGTTGTCTTTATGGCTTGTTTTGTTAAAATCCTGTTCTTTTTTTTTTTTATTCAAGGTGTCAGAGTTATGGCCTGTCTATGCAAATGAGGCAGTTTTGACAGTTTGTTATTCATGTCATCGCCTTTTTAAACACTTAAGGGACGTAAATTTGCAGTTGACAGGCTGCTCTGAAATTGCCACTAAATATTATTAAATATTTTAACAAGTTCCTTGTAAATATGTCTTAAATGTTTGAACGATGGGCAGCAAGAAAAATGGCCTTGCATCAACTTATTAGAGGCAATAAACCAGATGTGATTTATGGCAATAGTGGAGCAACTTAGGACACTCATTTTTCCCCGTTGCGCCCATCCTCTTTTCCTTGTTTGTCCTGATGCGCTCAGTAAACAGCTAAGCATTGTTTAAAACCCAGTGATTTTTATAAGTCATGGGACATTGGGGTGGGAGATGAGAGGGGCAGCCCATCAGTAAGACAATCACACTGATGGCGTGCCGAACACACTCTTTTAACATCTTTTGAAGTGCCTTTTATCGTTTACTGTGAAATGCTTTAAATTTTGTGGTGCTGTCCAACATGAATGATGAGAGTTGTTGAAGACGCCATTGTATGTTTACGTGTTTGTTATGACTGTGAGTGTTCTGTTATGATTACCAGTATGAAATCACTTTAATATAATGGAGTGCTGCCTGAGATTAGAGGGATGTGGTTTAGTTATATGTCCTCTGTAACAAATTTTTAAGTCTTGCCATGGAATTTTCATGGCTTTCTCATCAACGTGTCTAATGCTGAACTATGTGATTTTGGGACAAGATTAGTTGCTGTAGTAGTTAATGTTTACTGTGGTTCTCTTCAGATGTCTGTCACGAATAGCAGTCAAATAAATCATCAGAGGTAGTCTGTTCTGGCTGAGAACAGTCAGTACGAGCTAATATTGTATTACAATTATTACAGATATTGAGGACAGGTATAAATGTATTTATCATAATCAATATTTGTTCATTTGTATAGGTATACTGTGAAAGATTATTATCTTAATATTTTTGTGTAAACCGCATTTTTTTTTTCAGGATTCTTTTAGGAATAGAACGTTCAAAAGAACAGGATTTATTTAAAATAGAAATCTTTTGAAACATTATAAATGTCTTTACTGTCACTTTTGATCGATGTAATACTACAGTACATCCTTGCTGCATAATTATAATTTCCTTAAAAAAACAAACGTATTGATTTCGAACTTTTGAATGGTGTGTTCTATCTATCTATCTATCTATCTATCTATCTATCTATCTATCTATCTATCTATCTATCTATCTATCTATCTATCTATCTATCTATCTATCTATCTATCTATCTATCTATCTATCTATCTATCTATCTATCTATCTATCTATCTATCTATCTATCTATCTATCTATCTATCTATCTATCTATCTATCTATCTATCTATCTATCTATCTATCTATCTATCTATCTATCTATCTATCTATCTATCTATCTATCTATCTATCTATCTATCTATCTATCTATCTATCTATCTATCTATCTATCTATCTATCTATCTATCTATCTATCTATCTGAGATGTAAACAACAGAAACAGTGGGTGTGGCGTCAAGCCTTGGAGAGGCATTTATTAACATAAAAATACACCTAAATTGTCCATAAAGGGTCAATGAGGATTAAAGTCCTTGTTGTGCTGGGGCACGTGCAGGGAAGGTAGTGCTCAAATGGGTTGGTCCAGGTAAAGGAGGTGGCCCGGGGCAGGGGGGGCCACGGCTTCTCTCAGCCTGATGGTGGGGACGCGTGCATCCCTGCACAGGCATACGGGTCAGGCGACTCACGGCTTGGACTCTCTCCTCTCCTGGACCTGCGAGGACACCCGTGCATGCATGGGGAAAAGAGACCAGTCTCTTGAGGAGAGGTGAGCTCTACATTTAACAGTCCTGTGACGAGGCTCCATTCAGGTGCCGCCAGTCCTGGTTGTTACAGCGCCCCTCCTCTCTCTCTCACATCCACTCCAGTCGGGACCCTGACGAAGGGCAGCGATTTAAGTGACGGTCTGGCGATGATAATAAGGGGGAGGCAGCCGTTCTGTCACAATACATATACATTGTTTATAAGTGTATAAATTATATAATTTATTGTTTAATAATAAAAGGCAGCAATATTTTACTGGGAAAATAATCAACACATCATTTTGTTACGGTATGCAGCTTTGAAGTGAAGCTGGATATTGTTACCGGTAGTTAGTTATTCTTTGTAATTGAACTTGAAATATTCTTGTCCACATGTACAGTCAGGGCCTCCTTACTGCCGCAGCTCTGGGGCCTTTACTTAATCGTCACATCATGCCACTAATTTGTCTTATTAAAAAGTCCAATAAGCTTCCACATTCTTAAAATAGCTTAGATGATGACACAATAATGGAAGTGAATGCATGGTTTGTGGTCATTACTAAACATTACAAGCTGGAAACTGGGAGAGCATAAATTGACTGGGTCTTGTAGCTGCTATAGTGCTTAAGTCACAGTCACATAGATTTGGTCCAGTGTTTTGTAGGAGAATAGTTAAAGTTTCCTTCTCTTTGAATTGAATCCAACTTAAAAAAACAACTTTGTGATTTGCTGAAAATATACACTTGTTTTGGTGGAACATAAACAATGGTTTGATCATTCAGTGGGATTCAAAAGACAAAATTGAAACAATTTATTTTTATTTTAGAATATGAAATTCTGCACTATTTCTGCACTCCATTGTACAAAAAAGTCAGATTTGCTATTAATACTAAAATATGTGCAAAATAGAAGCATTTTCACTAGTGGTCTCAGGCTTTTTGGCCCCACTGCATTTCATCAACATCTACATAATGTGACCATCCCTTTCCAGCAGAGATCATTTGTTTTGCCAATATTTTCCCATGTGACATTGATGTAAAGCCGATTCCATGGCATTAACAGTGGTTGTTTGACTGGTTGGTCCCATAGGGGGGCAGCTGTATTTCCTGTACTGACCCCCTCTATGTGCGCAGCTCTCCAGCGCTGTCCGGGCGCATCAGTCTTTCCACTTGCAGTGAGGTGACGGCTGCCTTGTCAGCAGAGCGCATCTTCTCACTCCAAGCCCTCTTCAAGTTTTTTGCCGGCTTGGCAGAATACGAGTGTCCCTCGTCTTCCTGACTGTAACCTTGCCACCAGCTTGTGTCCCTGCATGGTCTACACACTTGAACAGTGATGACTCGAGCCACACCAAGTGCACCTCGGGGGTAGACAATAAGAAATGAGGGGGGAGGGAGGATGGACTTAATGTTGGTTGAGGGTGGGCTTGGGACGCTGGAGTGAAAGCTTGGGAAGCTCTTGCCTCGACTCATTTGATTAGCCTGTCTCTTGCACAGGAAGTGCTGAAAGGCGCTGGCGATTGTATCGCTACGAGCGCCGCTGTCCGTAGATCTGGAGACAGCTGCCGGTCCTTCCGTCCAAATGCCAAAGTGGTCTTCAATTCAGTTAGAGCAGCGCTGCCGTATCTCTCCACAAACTCCCCCTTAGGTCCTGATTAGCAGGGTTAAGCATGAGGCGCCTTGTGTTGGTATTTCTGTGATCGCTCGTGTGCTCCGCACATGAATTTTTTAAACCATTTATTTTCCTGACACCACCATATGGTGCTGCAACTTGTGTGTCTTCAGTTTCAGTTGCACTAGAAATATGGAGCCTTGATCATGTTACAGATTCTCTGTTTTTACATCAAGCACTTTGTGGACTTTAACAATATTTTGACTGAAAACCTTGATTGCATTTGTTCGGAACAAAACAGGTTTATTTTAATAATATTTTATAATTTTTATTTATTTATTATTAGTGTCATATATATATACTATTATATTATTTATTAAATGTTTTGAATGAGCTTTTTTAAAATATATTTTTATATTAGTTTTAAATTATAGTAATTTTGTTATGGTCATTTGTAACTAATTGTAATTTATTTGTATTTATTTATTTCATCATATTATTATTTATTTTAGCATTTCTGTTATTTGCCAAGGCCAGATGTCTAATTTTAATTTAAGTAGTTTAAGTTGAGCTTTTTCATCTAATTTTAATATTATTCTTTTTTTTATATATTTAGTTATTTTTATAACTTTTTACAAATATTTTCAATGATATCTTTTACTAAAATATGATTTTATAATGAATTTAATATTACTATTCATTTCCATGTTGACCACTCATTGAATATTAATCATGTTAATATTCAATGCAACCGTAAATTGCAGTTAGGATAATTAAAAACTTGGTGAAAGAAAAATGTATTCTGTTGATTAATAGTAATACAATTAGTTATTTGTTAAACGTTTGTGTTTTTTATAGTTTTGCTGTTGCTGCCGTTTTTAAATAAAGCGTTAAGCCACTCAAGGCTATGCATTACAGTGTTTTTACCACAGATACAGGCATCTAGAACACCCCTAATGCACGGATTCACGCGGCTTATTGCTTTAATATAGAACACAAAAGAGCAACCACATATACATTTACAAAGAGCGACATAAATTTTGCACCTTTGGTTGAGTGAGTGCAGAAGATCTCTCTCGATGTGAATCCAATGGGAGGGGGACGAAGGCGAATGGCTCGAGAAGGCCCTGGAAAAATGGGGTCCTGATCTTCTCAGAAATGCCACAATAAATTTCAGCGCCTCCCTATGCACGGATGATTAAATGTGCTCCTAAACTGCCCTGATTTGTGGGGGCACCTTGCCGATTTTATTTGCCACTGTTAACATTTTCATTCCTGCATTATGCATGCCACTCCGGGACCAGGAAGTGCTACAAACAAATGGCCCGAGGGATGTGCATAAACAGGAGCTGCCTCTAGAGCAAAAACTGGCAGAGAGACGGAGAAACAGAGAAAACAAAACATCATTCTTTTTGTGCTCCGCAATCATACGTTACAGTACAGACCTCTGGCCGAGCTCCTCCAGGGCAGGGCTTTAGTGTTAAAGGGGGCACTGCTGTGATATTTTGGCTTGACAATCTATTTGAATATCAATGGTCAGTCACACTAAATGCCTGCATTCAATAATCAGACCTTAACCAATTATCTCATTTTACTGAATTACAAATCCCACATTCCACATTCTTTCTCTCTGATGCTTTTTTATTTTAGAGCACTGAAACTCAAAAACTCTTTGACTGAACTATTTAAGGTCATACACCGTTCTGTTCTTGAATCATTTCAGTGTTACTTTGCCCTTGCGTCTGATATCATTGTCCTGTTGAAATATGAACGTTCTCCCAAGCGTAAATTTTTTAGCAGACTGAAACAGCTTCTGTTGTATTTTGCAATATCCATTGTTCTCAGTCATCTCAGTCTCTGCTGTAACTCCAGTACATTGCAGGTTTGGTGTTAGGTGAGGTTTTCTTGCATTATATTTGTGCATAAAAAAACTTTAAAGTTGAGATATTCTCTCATTTTCAAACTCTTGGTCTCATCTGACCAGACCATTTTTGACTTCTCACACTTTTTAAGGGCAACCCTTTTTTTTTTTAGTTAGCTTCTGGTTTGATGTAACTTTCACATCCCAATAATTGAACTATCAGTGCCAACTGGGACATTCAAGCACATGGATGTTGTTTTTGGACTCTTTTCTGGATGTGTGAGTATTTGGCACTTTATTTTTCAGGTATCTGTCTTTAAATTCTGAATAATTGTTTCTTAGTTTAACGTGGTGTTTTTATCCGTAGAATGTTATAGTTTATCGGATTTATATATAGAAGCCAGTTAAAGGATCATTGTTGTTAATTTGTGTTAACTTTGACCACTTCATAATTTTATATTTGGTAACACTTTATTTTTATAGTCCATTTTAGACATTCTACTTACTATAAGTAACTTTGGAACTACATGTCAACTAGCAGTCACTAGTAGACGTTCTGCTTAATATCTGCTAGCACTTTATTTTGATGCTTCCCCAACAGACATTCTACTGACTATAAGTAACTTTGCAAGTACACGTCAACTTATTCCTCTAACCCTAACCAGTCTACTATTAATCTAACGAGAGTTAATTGACACGTAGTTGCAAAGTTACTTATAGTCAGTAGAATGTCTGTTGGGGAGCATACATTTTATCCGCTATTTTTATGCACTCATGCTATCGTTAGTAGAATGTAAAACGTGAACTATCAAAATAAAGTGTGACCTCATATTTTTATTAAGAATATAAGCAAGACCATGAATATTTTTCAGGCTAGTTTTTCATTTTAGTTTGAATACAAACAAGTTATTGAACATTAATGCTTGGTTCAGACTAGAGTATATTTTTGTCTGTTACTAAAGCCACTGTGTCAGATTAATGCGATTTTGACTCCTAAATTCTTGTCCTGTCGTGGACAAGAAACTTGTCAGACTACACGCTTCTTCCTGACCAATCATTGCTTGCCATCTTTAACAATGTGCGTGATGTCATTGAAAGGGCGGAACTAGCGTCTGATTTCCGGAAACGAGCGTAAACGAACAATGCTAACTGAAGCGGCGTATTTTGTACAGGCTTTATTGTCATCAGAAAAAACCCAAAATAAGAAAGAATTCCACCTAGCAGCACCGATATTATCATCTCTCTTTCGTTTCGCCATGTTTGAAAGCTTCTTACGGAAGAGCCTCTGTGCTCTTATTGGTCAATGTCACAGATGTGTCGGAACCCGTCCGAATATAAAACATGCTAGTCTTTCTGTCGGGACAACGTGAAGAGTCCACTGACACATTATACAAGATAAAACGATCAATTCTTGCGACGCCCATTGGGCCTCATTCATGAAACTTTTGTAAATCTATGAGTAAATTCAGAGTAATTTGCGTGAAAAACAGACCAAAAACTCTCGAGTTTTCCCGAAAACTCTCCTTTGGATTCACAAACGGATTCTAAACATCAGATTTGATGGTTAAACGTGTGAACGTTAATACATTCCAGTAGGGCGCACATGCATGCTCATTCACAATTAGCATAATCCCCGCCTATGAATTACATCTACGCGAATTCAGTGTCCAGGAACGCTGTGGAATCTTCCTCCCTTCCCTAACATTGTGCATCAAAATGTCTTCAGTGAACACAGAATAAACAAATGAACACAGAACATTCAAATGTTTTACACAATATTTACAAGTGTTAGGGAGCAGGTGTACATTTCTTTCATACCAACTAAAATTTTGAAAATACAAAATTTTCATGAATCTAAAATTCACATCAGAATGGCTTTGTGAACAATTGACACAAAAAAATGGTATGCTCGTGTTTCATGAATGAGGCCCATTGTCATTTACGAATCACCACGACAACCTACGTCAAACGGATTGTGCCAAAATCAGCCTGATAATGTGTAGGTGTAATCTGAACTCGGCATAAATGATGTCTTGTCTCTCTCATGTTGGATACATTGACCTTTTGTGACCTTTAGCGGAGGAGATTGTCACACTATATGGAGTAAGTTGTCACAATAGAAACTGCTATTAAACAGTCTATTTTGCTGTTCAGTCAAAATTAAAAATAAAAATTATTATGAAATGCAAAACAATTCTTGTTAATTAATTTCAATTGATTTATTCTGGCCAATAAATATTGCAATTATTGAAATGCATTTAAAACATGAGCCAACTTGCCCTGACTAATCTATTTTCTTACATCAAAAATACATTAAATTACATGACATTTTGAGGTTAATGCATAACAAATATAAAAAGAAATACTTCACAATGCACTAAATTATTTATTTATTTTTTATTCAGTATAGGATGTGTAGCATATAAGAAAATAGTTAAGTGAAAGTAGCAATATGAGGTGTGAATATATGTGAAAATATATGATTAGTTTGGACGAGATGGCCTAAACAGAGCCACATGGACATTATGTCAGTTTTGCAATCATTTGTTTTTTTATGATTTTACAGGCACAGTGCCCTTATAAATGTAGCGGATAATTAACTAGCATTTTCACAAGTACTGAAAACGGATTCTCTCTTTCACAATACGAACAGACATCTGTTTACTTACATTAAACATTTTGTAATGCCACTTCTCTCGCTGGTTGATGAGTTCTCCACTCGCTCGTGTGTGTGTGTGTTTGGGATGGGGTTGACGTTTAGGAGAGCATGTCAGCTCTTTTAGCATCACAGAGCAGTCACTGGCTTGTCAGCTCTCCCTCCCTCATTGCATCCTGACAATGCAAATCTATGCAAATGACGTCTCACTGTTGGACAGTTCTCCGCAGGCCCGCGCTGCATGAATGGGTTACTCATTTTGAAAGAAAACTACTTCTAAATGGTGCTGATGATTTAAATGAAAGAAAAGAATAAAGTACCATATTAGCGCATTGCTTCGTAATCTCTCAGGTACCGTTCCGAGGATATAAATTTGATACATTTGCTGTTCGAAATTCAGGTGGGATCTCAGGGTTACACATAACGGGACACAGTTACACAGAGGTACTCGTGCCGTCTACTGATACGATGAGAAGGGACTTTGGCACACCTTCCACAGTTCGTTTATCTCTTCGTGTTGAGAGAGCTCTCTTTTGGTTAACATAATGCGACTCTTGCACAGAGCGTTGAGACAGGCCTGATATTGTTTTTTTTATGACTTGACCTTTGAGTTATTATTTTCCCCTTTGATGAAAAATTGTTGTCTCAGTCTCAACAAATGAGCTGATCGTCATTGTTCTGTGTGGATGCTGTCAAATATTTTTGAGGGATCAAGATTTTTTTTTGTAGCTTTGCAAGTACGAGACCATGCACAATGAAGGAAATAATTTGCAGTGCAGTTGAATTCATTTACTTGATTTGTGTAGTTTTTTGAAGTTTAATCAACTCCAATGCAATTTTCCCTCTATTTAAATGGTTATAAAAAGGAAAATCTGTTTAAAAAACTGACTACCCCAAAATTCTCCCAACTGAAACTGGCATTTTAGCCTATATTATATTATTTGTTTGTTAATGTACTTTGTATGTATGTGTGTTTTGTCTAGTCTTTGTATGTACACCACCTGTTCTTGCTAATAATAATAAAAATAGTTTTAAATGGCTCGATATTATGAGATTCATTTCATGTTTTTTCAAGTCAAAACCAGCAAACGGTCAAACAATGCAGCCATATTAATAATTCATGTCCCAGTGCATGCTGGGAAGTGGTGAATGGCAAAACCTTTTCCAGAGTAGGGCTATTTGATATAAAAATAGTATTATTTTAGTTGGTTTGCTGTGTAAATCATCATGCAATACTTTTGTTCCTTTAAAGTTGTTAAAACTTCAGAGTAGTTAAACAAAAACTACAATAATTAGATAAATAATTGCCTATTTTTCAGCATATTTTCTTTTTTGAATAATTTTTTACAGTGTAATGTGAAAATTTGTGATTTGATTACTTTAGAGGAAAGTTCTGAGAAGGTCAACAGTAGTATGGAAGGTGTTTTGTTTTGTGGGAAATGATCTATAGCCTAATTCTTAAAAAAAAAAATTTCTTTAATATTTTCATATTGTCAAATGGGGATTCTATATGTCAATCATCCATATTTACTGGCAAAGTAGAGCTTTGGTCTGCTTATTTGTTTGATTTGAGCAAATGCAGTATGTCTTATAATTTGTGATAATCGCATGTGTTATTGTGTTTATTGCCACATGGAAAGAAAAGGGAAGCATATGGGATCTTGGCTGCATGTAGATGCTTTTTTTCCTGCTAAATGTGAGGTGAATGGCTTTGAGCCATGAATATATATTAGATATGAGAGATATTGGCATTTATGCTGATTTGGGATGAAACAAAAGGGTTTGTGGGATTCAATGTAGGTGGAATATTTTAAAGTGTAGAAGTCATAACCTTTCACTCTTCCTTCCTCTCACATATTAAATCACTGACTGTGGCAATGACGGAGCTGAAATGATGAAATATAGACTCACTGTTGTGGCTGTTGTTTTTCTAATGGCGCTCTCTGCATAGAAATTCTCACTCCTTCTGCTTGGCATGTTGATAAAGCATTTCTAGGAGAAGGCAGCAAATATTTAAGGTATCTGCGAGCGTGACATCTGTCTAACAGCCCCGGGGCCAGACCCAGCACACAACAAGGCAACAAATGCTGATCCCTGCCTTCTCTGCAGCAAAATAAAATATGGCTCAAGTTTTCATTAAGGTGCTATTGATTAGCTTTTCCTTGCAATGAGTTATGGGCGACATTAAATAAAAAGGAAAATATTTTTATGACTTTTCACAGGCCATTCCAGAACTAGCACGCTTCTCACTCGCCAGCCCGACAGGCGTTTTGTTTTCTATCAAATTGTTGTGGCTAGGAAAGCTCTGTTTTTTTTTCTTTTTCGTTTTTTTTTCCATGAATGAGTGGTAAGAGTTTGCACCATTCATTTCCTCTCTTGTGCGCCCACCACAAATAAAAGGAAACGACACAATTATCATTGAGCTTACCCAGAGGTTACATTGGGTCATTTATTAAATAAAAAAAAATAATAATGGCAGTAGCCTATATCATTTTTTTTATGAACCGATATTGATTTTTAATCCCAAGAATCGTTTATTTCAGTTTATGCTGGTTTCAGTTGATGAATGAACAGAACATTGTAGCGCATCTCCCATCGAATAAATCGCAATAAGCTTTTGTGCTTTGTTACTTTTGATAGGAAACAAAGTCTGAGATTTCTGTTTATTTTATTATGAAATTCAAACAATAAATACCGTTTTGGCGCTCTTTAATGTGTCGTGACTTGTGACAGATCGCTGTTGCCACCTCAAGCGAAGCGCCGACGCGAAGCGCACGTCAACTGGTCATTTCTTCCGCTTTACTACTAGTTACATCACGAAATAAACATGAATGAACATCAGAAGGTATGTTGAAATATTCAGTACAAGTTACCGAAATATCATTTTTGTAATCAAACAATCAGTGTTTCAATCGCTGAAAGACGTCAATAAAACGTACTATTACATTTACCTCAGAAAAGCCATTCAGTGAACACAAACTCATTAGTCAGCTAGAAATATGAAAATATGAGCGTTTTGTTAAATATATGCACCATATTACATATTCATTATATTTTTACTGTTCTTCAAAATGTTATGTGTTTGAATAAATCTGTCAAGTTTTTATGACAGCCACTATTTAAATGTTTATATTAATAAAAAAAAAACCTGAATTGGAGTAGAAACATAATTATGTAATTAAGTTTTAAGTATTATAACTTTATTATTATAAAAACGTCCTTGTGTGTAATTTAAGTGTTTGTTGGCAAACCAGTTCATTTTAACCTTCAATATAGTAATGTAATACCAACTGACTATGCAACCTAGGTAATTATGCTATTTTGTCTTTTCTTGCCTTGCACACCAGAATCTCCACCAATTTTAGAGCTCTCCCACCTTTAAAATACCATTTTAATCTCTGAATTTGCCCATCTCTGCACTGTGGGCTTCACAGACTAATGGGAAATGAGTACATCCTTGGTTGATGCACTTGTTTGCAAAAAGACAGTCGATTGTCGTCGTAACAGTAAAGGGAAAAGGAAAGTGTTAAAAGAGACTCGTTGAAGACTGTTGGAGATGTCTCTGTGTGGATTCATGTTCAGCGTGCTTCAGGACATATCCTAGTCTTTTGTTTTTACTTTGTCATCAAAGAGCGTGATATTCCATTCCTTTTAAAATTTAGCCTGGAGTTCACTTTTCTCTATTTTTATTTCCCTCTGTAGGTGTATCAGATTCCATGCAGTGCAGTTTGGACCTATAAGGGGATGTTTAAAGTATAAACGCCAAGGTGTGGCAACTCAGGGATTTCTAGAAAGATGAAAGGCGTGCGGTTATCAAATATCTTTATCCTTCCTGCTGCTTGAAATTTGACTGACACACAACTGTATTCTAAAATTACACAGTGATAAATGACTGTACATGGATATTTTGTAATATATTGATAATTAAAAATTCTTCCTCTTGTCCCGGTTAACTAACTATAAAATATTTGTAGGTTGATGATTTCCCTTACATATGTACATATTCAAATATTACTACGTTTGAGCATCTCAACCTATCCCACGCAATGAAATTTAACTAATGGCATGAGTTTTGGGTGGGACTCTCTGTTTACTGACTAATGTCAACAGCCTGTTTGACAACAGTCACTATTGTTCAAATTCCATTTGGTGGCGCTCAGTTCACCCAAATAAAATCAAAGTAAATACAATTTATAGATCCTCTGTCATACAGGTTTGGAGCAACATGAGGGTTAGTAAATGATGACAGAGAATGTTAATTTTTGGGTGAACTGGCAATTTAAAATCACAAAATATCACAATTGCCGTTTCTTAAGCAAATTGTGAGTATGTCAAGATATATATATATTTTTTTAATTAGTGTCACAGCTGAGCTGACGTATTTAGCCAGCGGTGACAACAGGGGAAAAAAAACCTGGCATGCATCCTAACTTTGCTGTGTACCTAGGGAATATAGCAGTGTTTGTCTCAGGCACAGTTTTATTAGAATAATTATATCTGTCATGTCAGAAAGTGTTGTTGAAGGAAAAAAAAAAACAGTGGATTACATGGGCCTTTCCTGGCGTGACCTGAACTGACTTCATTTATTTAATTCTCTCATCTAAATTGATTGGCCTCAGTGCGCACAAACAAGTGATGAGGATTCAACTGGACATTTGTGAAATTCTGGGACAGAAAGCGTTTCTTGCGTGTCCGTGTATTCGGCAAGGGGAGATGGGCCCTGCAGGCTTTGAAACATGAGGTTTCAGAGATAACATTTCACATCCAATAGTGCTGCCTAACCATGCAGCCCACATGAAATAAACCCTCGATCTCTGTTTTGGCTTTCATTTTCAGCATTTCATGTCGACAGACTCTTGAAAATGGGCTGAAAATGGATTTAAAAGTGCACATTCCAGATCCTTTTCTGCCCTTTCATTGGACGCACCTTTAATTTGATGCACATTCCTACACGCACAGAGATGTTTTTATTTATAAACCATACTGAATTCTGAACATAACACTTAAAACTTACAGTTTCCTGCAGGACTTGTTTTTCTAGCTAAATCACAACAAAAAGATAAAAGACTGAATACATGTAGTCGGAGCAGTTGTCAAGCCAGATACAGTAAGGTAAAAAAAAGAGTTAAAAACCTAAACCTAAAATAAATGACATTTTTAAAGATATTTGAAACCACCAAATTAAATAATCAACATTTTTAAAGTCCCCCTCAAATTTTTATGCTAATTTATGTTAAAATCTTTTTTTGAAAAAGCATTTTTCTAGTGTTCTCAGACTTTTTGGAGTACCTTATGTAAGTTTGGTGTTCATTTGTATTGCACCTCTTTTTATTACCAATGAATTTGTGATTTTACAATGTTTTATAATCCTTTTGTAGTTTGTAAAATCACCATTGGATTATTTCTACTTTTATTTTATACGTTTTGTGGAAAATGTACGTACTTCTTAGACTCGCACATAGTTTTATTAGTATTATTTTATTATGATAAGCCTAAGGTAAGACCAGGTGTTTTGTTCCGATTTGTTTTTCCACAAAATAAAATGGAAAAATGCCATACTCTTGTAAGAACCTATAAATATATCTCTGAGTTTTTTGCCAGATCAAGCCTTAAAACATGGTTTTATTGCAGAATCTTGTTGTTGAGAGACATAGCTTCTAGTTTACATTTCAGTTAATAATAGTTCTGCGCTCACAGCTGTGACACAAATTAGCACTTTGGGCAAAAGATCAGTTGGCTCAGTTTTCCGTAAGCACCAGTGTATCGCATGAGAGGCAGAAACACACAAACACGTGTACAATTTTAAGGCAGGGCGTGCATGTTTATGACCACGTATTGGGAGATGGATCTCTTGTTCTCGCTGTTGTGGGTCACACAGTGAATAATTGGCAAAAGGTGTTAGGGGTGTTACTCCACACTGCTCACTGTGAACTCGTTTCCTGCAAAGGCCAACAGGCGTAGAGAGAGAGAGGGAAGACAGATCCGCGCTCATCCAGGTCATCGCTGCCACTGTTCCCATGAGGGCCACACATAAGATATCAATTAGCCAATCAGGTCCATGCCAGGAGCATTTTGCTCCCAGATTTGTTGGGAGAGTGAAATGGATGTTGAGACTCTGGGCTGTGATAACAGCACTAGCACAACTGGAGGACAACAGTTCAAAATTTCAACAGTGGAATTTCCTCTTTACTGATTGAAGTTTTAGCATATTGCTACCACGTTCTTTCAGACTGAAATGCTAGTTTAGTTTAAAGGATTAGTTCTGTCATCATTTACTTTACCCTAAGGTTGTTTTAAAACCCCATATGACTTTCTTTTGTTTCTGTGTAACACAACATTTTTGTTTGAACTTTTTAAGTTACAAATACAGGGTTTCAAGCTTTCAAAAGCATCAAAATGTATCATAAAACTGGTCCATTTGACTCATGCCCTATATTTCAAGTGTTCTGAAGTTATTCGATAGATTTTTGCAGGAAAAAGTTGTTTTTCTCTTAAAATTGACAAGATTTATGAGCTTTGCTTATAGCACGTTCATGAAAGTAGCTGATTTGTGAACACATTGTTCTGTTGAATCAAAATGTTTCAATGAATCGAGTTCTCGAGTTCAGCTCAGCTCTGGATTAAAGTCACCATGAAATCAAAATTGACAATTCTTTTTTGTAATGGAATTTTGCAATATTCATTATAAATTATTTATCCATGCACATTATTATTTTATTCATGTGCCCTTGTAATCTTTAATCAAAATTTCCCCTCTCACTTGCAGCGGGCTCTCTTCTCTTCTCTGATGATGTGTTTTTCGGTGCTAGGGCGGGACGACCTGTCACTCAAATGAGATCACAGCAGTAGCAAACCACAACGATCCAATCATCGCAATAGGGAAGAAAAGACTATCGCAACTTACGTTTAATGGCGATTTTAAGGGTTATCAATTAATAAAAACTTGGGCTAGTTCACCCAAAAATGAAAATTCTGTCAGTAATTACTCACCCTCATGTTGTTCCAACCCTGTAAGACTTTCGTTCATCTTCGGAACACAAATTAAGATACTTTTGATTAAATCTGAGAGCTGTCTCACTCCTCCATAGGCTTCTATTGTAATTGAAACTTTCCGGCCCAGAAAAGTTATTAAGGACATTGTTCAAATAGTCCTTAAGTGACTACAGTGGCTCGACCTTAAGTTTATCAAATGACGAGAATACTTTTTGTGCGAGAATACTCATTATTTTCATCACACACAAAGCTTCAACTTCTAAAGACTTGGAATATTATATTGAAAAGAGTTGTAAGGATATTCTTCAGAAATTCACTTTTTGTGTTCCATTGAAAAAAGAAAGAATGTAAATAATGAGAATTTTATTTTCATTTTTGGGTGAACTGTCCCTTTAAGAGTGTGTATGACAGTAACTGTACTACATTAGATGTCAGACCAGAACTTCAAAGTCACTTGATTTACTGGAAGGACCGTTTCTGTCATGATTTAACCCCAGGATTGTTTCAGAAGTAACATCCAGAAACTTAATGATTTATATGGTGACCTCAATTACAATCAGTTGCATGAGTTGCCAGAAGAGTTTTGACTTTATTTATTTTCTTTTTTTTTGAAGTCAGATCCTAACATCATGAATTCGTTTAAAAAATGTGATATTGATATTCTATTTTTAATCAAAACGCATAGAAAGGAATGCAGCTATAATCAAAGTGACGCCATTTAGCTCCTCTCTGCTAAGTTAATGGAATCTTCCTAATGTTTACTGGGACGCATCAATCATGCAAAAATCTATTGTAGCATTAGCCTTGAAAGAACAGTAATAATAAAAACGTTATAATGGCCTCAGCTTCCTTACTATAAATCATGCTGTGTGTGTTTGTGCGTGCTTGTGTTTATATGTGTGTGAATTGGGTATTGAGGGGTATTAACTTCGTAAAAAATGCCATTTCAGTCATTTCACTCCATTGAGGCCTCAAAGGATATTGATATGATATTGACCAATGCACGTTGTTCGCGGCTCATGTTTCTTTTTAACCTTTTGTGTCAGCTGAGCGGAGTGTATGACAGCGTGTATTTCTGTTTGACTGCATCGGTTCCGGCACCTTTTGGCCGTGACTCACGGCGGGTTTCTGCTCGATAGCCACTCAACATTGTGTTGTAAATCAACTGCAAATGCATAAAAACCGCGTCAAGAGAGAGATTTACTGTAACACTGAAAATCCTTTTAAACAAATATTAAAATAAGGCAAAAAGCTGTCTGAAAGTCGTTTAAGAGGTCATTGCACCTCAGTTTAGAGGCGTGCGGTGAGAGCTGACAATGCATGTGAATTTACATTGGTATTAGCATTTGATTGATGACACGATGCATGCATGCGGCTTTCATTAAGTGAATGGGGGGATGGGGGGTGGGGGGGGGGTGTCTGCAACATATAGAGCCAACGGAAGTCATTCTTAGCAGTTTGACAAGGGGCAAATTCACTTTTCAGCGCAAAAACCTGCATCCTATTTGCCATCCAGCCATAATACAGTTTACGCTTGCTGTATCGTTGCGGATTGCATATTTAAGTCATCTTCCTTAAGCTAACATCCCGAACTGGCCTGCAAGATGAGGAATTGTGGTGTGCAAATTGTGTTCAGCACTCATTTTTGGTTGTGTTTGTGCCGTTACCTCATTTGCATAATTATTTTAATGAATTAGAGGTTAAAAGAATGCAGACAGCGCATGCAAATAGACAACGTCATCAGGGGGCAGAG
Organism: Rhinichthys klamathensis goyatoka; assembly: GCF_029890125.1. Lineage (NCBI taxonomy): Eukaryota > Metazoa > Chordata > Actinopteri > Cypriniformes > Leuciscidae > Rhinichthys > Rhinichthys klamathensis. Next base: position 1,934,555 of record NW_026606571.1, on the reverse strand, counting down.
TAGTGATAAGACGGCACAATTGGGATCCGTGGCCTAGTGGTTAGTGCAAGCGTAACGAGTTTAGCCGTGGCGCTAATGCAGGTTCGATTCTGTAACTGTGATGTGTTGCATGGAATATCTTAGTATATGACAGATTTTTTTGAATGAATAATAACGTGTACTTATATGCGCTCACACACAACACTGTATAGGTTAAGGATAAGCGTGCTGACCCATGAGAGGGCCGTCTGTTGTCTGCAGGGACACTCAGAGAGTCTTGTATCCACTTCACAGCGGCGAGAGCCTGAGGAAACCTCTCCATTACACAGCTAAAAGCTAAACGCTAAGCGCTGCTCCCACACAGTGGGAGGAGAAGATAATACTCTGAAAGTCAGGGGAGAAAAAAAAACCCTGCTGAAATTAATAAAGCTTTTTAGTCAGCATAATAAGTCATTTTGAACTCAACTGAAGAGAGCAACAAAACAAATAATATTTTGGGGAAAGAATACATGTATTTTAATGCCTTCAAGCAAAACTAATTAAAGACGACACCTCATTTACATAAATAAGCATTATAATTTGCATGGAGGCACCAGGGAATATGTGCAGAAAAGAAAGCAATATTTTGCAGTCTGCTAATTTCATTTTATTTAGGATTTAAGCTTAATAAAGATTCATTTTGGAGGGGAAGGGAATAATCAAAGGGGGGGGAATGTGAACTATCTCCAAAGATGCAGCAGCCCTTTATTCAAAGGGGCCTTTCAGAGTCAGCAGAAGACTCCTAATCAGGAGTGGCACTTCCTGGCTCCACTCCAGCACCAACTCCTTGAAAGGTACAAAATTTTAGAGCCCAATTTATTAGTATGCAGTTCCGGCATCGGTGGCTGAATTAATGGCGCTGACTGATAATGACTGTAATCGTGGCACAAATGGGGTGTTGAAATAGCAAACAACGGCCACAAGGCATGTAATGGAGCTTTTATTAATTACTCAAGCCCAGGCTCCAGCTAGAGCTCCAGGATTTACAGTGGCACTGCCAGCCGGTGGGCAAAGGTGGGCCAGGTGGAATCCTGCGGTGACCGGATCAGAACATGTTTGGGAGTGTGGTGTAGGGGAAGGGCGTTTTCACTCGCTCATGCTCACTTTTAACGTGTTTTATAATGCAGGACAGATTCTGCTGGATGAAGGAGATCACAGCTACATTGATATGGCGCTTTTGAGCAGCCATCATGCTTATATCCCTGGGCTTGGTAATATGAGCAAGTAAGAGATGAGTGTGTGCTGTGCATGTGTATGAAAGTAAAGTTTAACGTCTGATTCATACATTTTTCCCCCAATTTTATTTACTATTTTTTATATTACTTAAGACTATATATATATATATACATTTATTACAGTGTTATACATTTTTACAATGTAATTATGTTTATTACAATGTAATTATACATTACACTGTTATTATACATTTATTACAGTGTTATTATTAGGGCTGTCAGTTAAATGCGTTATTAACGGCGTTAACGCAAACCCATTTTAACGGCGTTAATTTTTTTATTGCGCGATTAACGGTCTTTTTGGCCTAGCAAACTTTGTAGTTTTTTTCACATGCTTTTGCAACAGGACGCGGTATGCGCTGCGCTATGAAACCCATTCATTTCAATGGCTTGCGCCGCGCGAGGACGTTTTGTTGCTTCGTCGACCAAAGCGCAAGCGGATCTAGCTAGACCGGAAACAAAACAACAGGCACGCCGCACACACTTGTTTGGGCTTGCGAGCCGGCCAAATAGTTGGTTAACGTTACGGTTTGAGTGGATGACGAGCGCGAGACGCCGAAATGGATGCCAATAAGATTCTGAATGGAAACTTGATGATGGCCAAGCACACACACACACACACACACACACACACACACACACAGCTGATACGAATTCTCCGCCCCCTCGTCAATATCAGGACCTCGTCAGTATTTCTTTCACCCTTTTATTGATGGACAGTGTTACATTGTGTGAGAGATTATTTGCTCCAAGTGAGAATGTTAGTGTGAAATTGAACACAGTATTGTCAATGTTGTTTTCAATAAAAAAACATTTGCACAAAGCAAGCCGATCCACTTTTCCATGTTGATAAGAGCATTAAAGAATGGGATAAAAAGAAATGAAGAGACATTTAGAATAGATAAAAATGTGTGATTAATTGCGATTAATCGCGAGTTATCTAGGACATTAATGTGATTAATCGCGATTAAATATTTTAATCGTTTGACAGCACTAATATATATATACACTTTTGACTTGTACATTTTGTAACCATTTTTTTTTATTTGAGGTCGAAACCGTATTTGCACTAATTATAAAACTATTTAAGAATTACGTTTGTTGTTCGACTGAATTATTCATTCATGTTTTCTGATATTCATTTGAACTGGGTTACCATTTCTTGCCCATGTATTTAATGTGTTTTCTAGACTGAATTCTATGTTTAAATATTTGCTGGTGCTTTGGGTGTAACTTCTTCCCATGAAATTTTGACTTTAGTTTCCTTGAAGAAATAGGTAGAGATGGATTTGAAGTACACAGTGAGTCACAAGTTTCCCAATGATACCAGGATTAGCTGACGAACATCTTTATTTTACACAATAGAGTATGACCCAAATAAAATGGTACATATTATATAGATGAGCTGTACAGTAGATGCACACGTTTAGAAAGTCATAGCTGAAGAGTGGAGAAAAAGAGCTAAGTGTTGCAGAACCCCAGTCACTTATGAGATGTCCTAATATTTTAGCCTCATTGTTTTCAGCAGTAAAAGCTTGCATTGTAAGGTAGGCGAGACTGTTCAAACGTCAACCCATCAGCAAGAGAGGGTTGATTAAAAAAGCTCTTTATTTCTCACCGATTCCTTAATGGAGGATAGACTTTAAAAATGGAGGAAACAATTAGAGTTTTACTGCTTTGTGGGCACTACTGATTTCTATAAATCACACCAAGGGTGTAAATTTCCCAATAAAATACAGCGGCACTCCTCGCATGCGTAATCAACAAGTCCACAAGCACATTCACACCCATTCTGGGCTCATTTGTCTTTCTGGGTAAAATGTTTGAAACATCTACAAAACTTTAAAATGCACTTTCTGCAAATAAGGTACAAAATACACGCGCACACAAAAAAACCTATAAGGTTGATTGTCATCCCCAGTGAGTCATATTGTTGCTAATATTACCTGTTTATTTGTCTATTAATTTAGATTTTTTTTTTTACCAAAGTTTGGGACATAATTGAATGCGATTTAAAAACTTAATTTGTGTCGATAAACATTACCTGTTTTAAAATAAAAACAATTAAAAAAACACAATGAATAAAAAAAATGTAATTAAAAAACAATAATTAAACATAAATAAAAATATATAATAAAAATCACAGAGTTGCATTTTTGAGCTTGTCAAATGCAGTCAACACTACATTTTGAGTACAAATTACTACTTTTTTAAAAACTTTTCATGCTATAGAGAAGGTCCAAGTGATCTTACTTGTTATTTTCATTTTAAGGAAAGTTACAAAGGAAAAAAAAAAAATCCTTTAATGATTGCGTGCAAACAACATAGCGTTATATGGCATTTTTGGTCATTAAAATGAGTTAATAATTACATAAAACAGCTGTTCAGTGGTTTATGCCAATGTTGTATGATCTTAATTTTCAGGCTAGGCAAATTTTATGTTGGATAATAGTTTATCAAACTTGGGATTTGTGCTTCTAATGCTTTAAAATGCTTTAAAATCCAAATACCAAATTGTAAGCCTTCTGTGGAAACTGTCGTAACTTGTTTATGTAGTTTGTTTGTTAGGCTCTTGGTCAGGATTACACGCTAATTAGTTTCACCGCTTGGGTAGCTTGTAAAACACTCGTTGGCAATTTGCTGTAGATTGTAAAATGTGAATATTTTTGTTGAAAAAACAAGATATTGAGATATTCATCGTTTTTGTGTTCCCTCTTTCTCTTCTTCTCCCTCCCAACCCCCTCCATGTAGCACCAAAAGCACATACACCCACACAGTCTCACTACAAAGAGAGCAGCTGGGTTTTATTCCAGAGAATAAAAGCAATAATGGTTGGAAGCCTTTGAAATCATTAATAGATAAAAAGAATGAATGATCACGTTACATCTGGAGCAAGAATAAAAAGCTTGATCCCTTCTCCCCTCAGATCCACTGTTCAGAAAAGACTTAGTTGAAACCAACTTGTTTGTTGCGTTGTGATGTTCGATGGGTATGAATAACTCAATCAACATTGGAGAATGTTCATAAAATGTTTGACGTGGAAAAATGATTGTAAGTCAGGGAGGTACCAGGTATTAAAAGTGTGGTTTGGGGAAAAATCCAGCTCTTCTAGTTCATACTACGATTTGAATGCTTGTGACCTAACCCTGAGTTTTGGAAATGTTGTTGCGGTGTGGTTTTATAGAAGACAAGGAAATGGAGGGAGATTTTACGTAACAGTTCAGATCTTTTTATGTCAGCACTACTGTGCCAGTGTGTTTAAACCTGCATTTCTCTCTTTCCGCAATGTGCCGAAAATTGCACAGGTGGAGACAGGTGGTGTATTGTTAGGAAAATTATTAATTTGGATTTGATAATGAGAAGTTGGCATGTTACATATTCCCTCCCTGTATTGCTGTGATTACGCCATGCAGCTGTAGTCACAGGTTGTTATTTGCGTGCACAGATCAGCAGATATCCCCAAAAATTCATTCTTTCATTTTGAGAGATGAACAGACTCCGTCATTAACTTTCGTTATTCCTGACGCAGTATCTTATCGGTCTTATCAGAGGGTGTGCTTCTAACCCTTTCCTTATTGAACTAAAATGCCAGTTTTTGGTTGTTTTTTGCCACTCCTTTTCGTTAACCTCTGTAAAGAATAAACATTGTTTCATTGTTTTATTGAACAGTGAAAAACCTAGATAAGGTTTTCCTGTCTAACAGGTGACCACGGATCTACACACGACGGTTACCTGGCAATGCAAACATACACACTTTATTCCTTTCATATACCAGGGCCTTCATATACCCCGAAGTTCATATCACAATATGTACTTGACCCCCCCTCATCTGTAGATAAATATCCAGATCAATGCAATGACAGAATTTATTCAGCGTAAATCTCTGTGAATCATACTTACAGTAACAAGCATATGCGTAAATGAATCATCGTTCATTATTTAATATCGAGGCATCAGTAAGAACGATTGGTTTCTCTTGTGCCTTTTTTGGGTGTGTGCTTTCTTCTTTTCTTTTCTTTTTTGTTTTGTTTGTGAGATCATGCTTAAAAAATGTGAAAAACATTTCGTGTCACGACAGGTCATCCCGTCTTCAAGCATTATGAAGTGAATATTTTATGCCAAACATTGCACTCTCAAAACATGCAATATGCGTTCCTGTTGTGTCACTGTTCATTTTTTTTCCTTGTTTCTGCTTTCTGGATTTACAGGAACAAGAATTAAACGTTTTCTTTGACAAAACGTGCTATATATATATATATATATATCATGGGCGTCAGTTTGGTTTGAAATGTGGTGGGGACAGAGACGCATTCGGAAGGGCATTTTCAAAAGTGCTGGGTACAATGACGCATTCATTCTTTTTTCTCTTTCGCGCAGGTCATGGTTTGAAAGACGATGTCCTGTAGCTTACTGATTGAAATAAATAAAAATGTATGATGTCCGACCAAAAATGTGATGGTACTTTGGGTTTAATTGGTCGTAAAATGAGATCTAATATAATGTTGTCAGAATCGAGAATTTTTACGTGAATAAATACATAGATCCGCCTGCGTTGCATATGTATTGTGATAGTCCAGTGGCAGAATTTTTGCCAAGCGTGTCGGGGGTTGAGGGTTCTAGTCCGCACTCGGTATAGTTTTTTCCCCTCATCAAAACCGATAATGTTTATCAGTGGTTGTATATCAAGAATCTTGATATACTTTATCACTGATAAACATTATCGGTTTTGATGAGGGAAAAAAAAACTATACGAGTTCGGATTAGAACCCAGAGAAGCAGGGACACGTTTGTGTGCATTTTGAATTGTGATTTCTCTGGAACGAATAGAATCTCTGCAACGGATTGAAGCGCGCGTCCGAGTGAAGACAACACATTTCAGCGCTAGATCGCGTCTTATTTAACAAATGAATGAAACGAATGCTGCTAGTTAACTGGAGATGTTTTATTTGTATTGTTACATCCGTGACGCGAGATGTTTCAAAAGTGGTGGGGACAATATCGACCCTGGCAAAAAGTGGTGGGGACATGTCCCACCCGTCCCCCCCGTAAATGACGCCTATGATATATATATTTAATTAATTGTGTTATTAAATACGGACATTAGTAAGCTTTTCCTTGTTAAAATCAATATTCAACACTTTTAAGTGTAAGATTGTTTTAAACGTTTTTGAAAAAGTTTCTCATGCTCACCAAGGCAGCAGTGTACACTACTAAAAATACACTAATAACATTAATATTGTGAAACATTATTATAATTTAAAACAATTTTTTTTGTATTTGAATATATTTTAAAATGTAATTTATTCCTTTGATGGCAAAGCTGAATTTTCAGCATCATTACTGCAGTCTTCTAGCCTGGGAAAACCCAGACAACTTCCGGCAAATTTAGATTTGCTCTGAAAGTTAGTCTGGCAAAGAGCTCATACAAGCTCATTTCCAATCCGCCGAAATTGCGGCACCAATCAGAAACGTTGGGGCGGGCTTTACACGATGATGACAGCGCTGGGATATTGAACATGATTTTGTAGCCTACATTACAAAGATGGATGCCGCCGTCGGGTCGAACATCACTCGTTCGAATCAGCTATCGCGTCTGTTTTAAGCGATTTGAACGTTTCCTTTTAGTTAAAAACTGAGCAAAGAACAACACTCGGAGATGTTTCTCCCCCCCGCTCTGCATACGTCATTCACATCACATCACATGTAAACGCAGAGGTAGAGTTACACTCACGGGACACCGCAATTCACAAAAGTTCATTATTTGCATGTGCGTCAAAGTCTTGCTAGTTAAACATGTCATTCACGTGCTGATGCGCTGTTCTAATGCGCTTTTCGTGGCGCGTTACACCCGACGCTCACAGGAACTAAAAGCCTGTCACAGCGCCTGCATACTGGACTAATCTTTTGAGTCTTATTGCGCTGATACTGTCAAATACACACAAGGTTTACATAAACAAAGTTGGTTATGTCTAAAGTGAAAGCAAACAGAGAAAATCTGCTTGTCAAATGCGTGTATATTAGACGCGTCGCGTGCAGTTCTTAAAGAGACAGTAATAATATGCTGCCACTTGTCCTTAAAGAGATACTGGACCCAGAAATAAAAATTCTGTCATTATTTACTCACTCTAATGTTGTTCCAAACCTGTATTCATTTCTTTCTTGTGCTTAAATACACTATGGAAGTCACTGGAGTACAGCAACTGTTTGGTTAGCCACATTCTTCCAAATAACTTTTATTTTCAAACTTGAGAGAGTAAATGATGACAATTAAATTTTTTTGGGGAGAAATATCCCGTTAATGTTAATAAAACAACAAAACACAGAGGAAATCACTCACTGCTCTTGACTGAGAACTTTAATAGAAGCTTTAATAAGCTCTTTTTGCACTTTAAAAACAAAACAAATATATCGGTATCGGGCAAAATTAGTTTGAAAATATCGGCATATCGAATATCGGCCAAAATCCAATATCGTGCATCCCTAAATATTTCATATTATTATACATAATGGAAAACAGTTGTGATACTTAAACCTGTGATATATACATGTTTTAAGATGATAAATAAAAAGTTCAAAAGAACAGCATTTTTGGAAATATTATAAATGTCTTTACTGTTGCTTTTGATCAATTTAATGCATCTTTGCTAAATAAATAAAAAAAATCTTTAAACAAAAAAGTTTTACTCTGACCCCAAACTTTTGAACTGTAATGTACGTCATTGCATTATGCTCAATATATTTTTTTTCCAGACAGAAATTTGAGAGGGAGAAATACATCAATAATGTTATATCATGTAATATTTATATGTGTTAATAGGACGTTTGACGTAATACTATTGATTTGACAGTATATGAGTACAGTAGGTTTAGTATGCATAAATATAATGTCTGTCTGTGTTTGAGGTCCTCCTGTTAAATTTGTACAAGCATGTATTTGTGTGTTAAATGTTTCGGAGTCTACATTTACCTCAGACGCCAGGATCAGGAGATTATATAGAGACTATAATCTATCCACCCTTTCCTGGCACTCTAAATCAAGTTCATTCTCTATTCGGGCTCTCTTCCAAGAAGGTTTTAGAAAGGAATGATTTGAGGACCCAACTAATCAACCTCTTCAGTCTGTAAGACCAAAAGTCTTTATAATGATGTCATTCTACAACGGTCACATGGACCTTGTAAATTGTTGCCGATAGGACATTTGAATGTTAATACGCAATCAGTTGATAATATTAAAACAAACATAATGTCGTCAGTAGTGCTCTTATCATTTAGGCTGAAGTCCGTTTTGACTTTGTTCCTGTGTGATCCGAGGCGTAGTGAAGGCCCCATCCACAGTATACATCACAATAAGCTAATTAGCAATATAATTAGCATTGTAATTACCAGCTGCAATAATTACTTTTATTTATTATGTTTTTAGGGTATTTATCTGGTCTAAAAAAGAAATCGTCTAGTTATTAGTCTGTTCTTTAATTTGGAATTTAAAGCCTTTGATTCTGTTGTTTTTAACCCTTATCTAACACAAAAAGCTTATTAAATTGCATCAGTATTATAAAAATAACTCCTTGTATATGGTATGTGATATCAGGGTTATATTGATAAGTGTATGAAGACAGAAAGAACCTGAAAAAAAAAGGTATTTAACATGTGAGATGCCAAAATAAATCTATTTATTTCCATTTTATCACTCACTCTCAAGAAAACTGTTTTTCAGAGACTGCACACACTCCCCTTGTGTTTTACCCACAAACCCTTGTTTCTCTTGAAAGGATAGCATGCGTAAATACACAATCTAATAAGAGCCCAAGATGGATGATGATGCCTTTTTATTAACTTACGGAGTGGTTTGTTTGGGCAAATTGAACGTCGTATTTTTCTCTCTAAATATCTAATTGGAGTTTTGACAGGTTTTACAATGAAATGAAAGTAGTTATTGTGCTGCGGAAACAGTGGTGTTTATAAAATTCTGTGAGCGATACAAGCCACTGACAGTACTGGTATAAAAAGCTGCATTAAAAACCGTGACACAAACTGAATGTTGATTTGTGTAAGTGGCAAAGGGGAGGCGTTTTTTAAAAGTTCATCAAAATCTTTGTTTGCGTTTGGTTTATGGTTTGGTAGTAAAATATGTACCCATTACTGTTTTCTGTGTCCTTACAGGCTTCAACAGACAGCTATGTAAGAGTCTGGTGTGAACGTGCAAGCTGAGCTTTGACAAGTAGACAGTGACCCACAGGACCGAGTCGAACTGGAGCACTCAATAGATGTTGAAGGTCAGTGTCACGATGTACCATAATGCATAGTTTTCATGACTGCTTTAGTGACCAGTTACTTGACAAATAGTTATATCAGTAAGCATAAAACGTGTTTTCCGCTCCATTTCTCCCTTTTTGACATATTTTTGAGTGTAGACTTGTATCTGTAGTTTGTTTTGTACTAGTGTACTGGTGTTGCCATTTGTTTTTCATGCAACTTATGCTGGTAAACAATGTCTTGATTTATAAATGTATGGCTTGACACTATACCAGCACAGATAGCGGCTAGCTAAGCTGGATTGCAGGTGATTAGTCAATAGGAAGCAGGTTTTGGAACTCAAGTACATCATGTTAAGTAGCGTACCTTCATTCGCCTTACTGTGTTTTGTCAGTGAAGCAGATGAAGACAAGACTATGTTTGCAATTGGCTCGGTTGGCCCAAAGCGTTGATGCTAACCACAGCTTGTGTGATAGCAGTGACTCTAAGCAATATTGAAGTCACACCTCTGGTTCACGAAACAACTTAATTGAGTCACACACACGGAGAAGACCAGCCATGTCATAATACCCAGAGGCCTTGATTAATTAAGCCCTAAAAGCTCAGGAGCGTTCAATGTTCACCAGGTGCCTGTTCATCTGCCACTAGTTCCGCTTCTCACTCCAAAAAAAAAACAATTCTGAGACGTAAATGCAACTTTATATGGTAAGAATGAATCGTCGGAGCTTGAATATATGTCGACTTTCTGCTGTTTTAGAATTCATTTGTATTCAATTAAGTTGCTTTAGTGATAGTTTTTGTCTTTTGGCGAAAATATTATTTCGATTTAGTAAATTTAGTTAACAGAAATTGTTCTTGTTGTGGAAAGCTGAGATCCTGAAATAACATTATAAAGAGTACACTATTGTAATATTTATTTTAGTTTATTTAGTCATTGTTTGTGTTTTATTTTGTTGTGGACGGATATTTTTAGCGTGATTTGCACATTCTGACTAGCATTTAGCTTGCTCCAAGTTCACTTTTGTGATTTTGTTGTAATATTTGTGTTTGTTATATATATTTGATTAATCTCATATGTATAGGCTGCGACTGGTTGACTTAATTAGCCCACTTGCAAAGCATTTCATTAAACCATTATTGAAAATGACTGGATTATTTGAAACTATCATATTCTAGCAACTGTCAACATTGTTAATATCTTTTTTTTATATATACATTTTCACTAGTGGTGTTTTAATGAAAAGAATTACATTTTTATCATGATGTGCACTTTTTGGTTCTCGTCATTGTTGATGAAATAAAACAATAATAATTTGAGAAATCGTTGATTTTGTTAACAATAACGAGACCAAAAACATATACATCATGACAATAATGAAAGGATTCGAAATATACTGTTGACGAAAATATGCTGAGAAAAAAAATAAAAGCGCAAGACACTAAAGTTTTTTTAAGAGGACAAATCTAGAAAGAATGTGATTGTTTCAAATAATGCAATAATAGTCAATATCTGGGATTCAGATACATGAGCTGAAGCTGAACAATGTATGAATCCGAAAACGATTCGTTAACGAACATTTTAGTCAGTCCTTTTGTTAATGAGATTAGCATGCCAGGAGAAAAAAAAAAAGCAAACAAGGACTTTATTTGACAGTTTTTATGTCCTTCTGGGCATCTCACTGGTCCGGCAGGTGTTGTACTCCTTAACTAGCCATTGAGGAGTCATCACCTAAACCAGTGCTTACAGCCTCCCAATTCCCTCTAATCCAAAACAAGCAGATTTAGCCAGCTCTCTAGACCGCTCTCCACAAAACAAACACACCGGCCCCCTGCAGACTGCACCGATGCCCTCCTCCCTCCCTTCGCACCCCTACTGCTCGATGCTCGGTTAGCCAGGCTAAGTGAATAGGGAGAGGCAGGTCTCCATGGGTAACGGCTACCATGGAGGCACCTGGCAGGAGAGCGAGAAGGATGCTGCGAGAGCCAGCAGGCGCGCACAGATGAGCGGGGAGATTTAGGGGCCGCGTTCTGCCGTCTTTATCCCGCTCCCCTGCCGTGAAAGGGGTGGTCACCCCCGCCAGAGGGTGCGTCTGCCAAGAACTGAAGAATGTTAGCCCTGCGGCCCTGTGAGTGAGAATGAGCAGAAAATTGAAGTTAACAAGCATGCCGTATGCTAAGTGGAGACGAGAGTCCCCAAGCTTTCCGTTAGGGCCCCGGTCCAGCTTCCATTCTCCTCTTAGAGCTGCTGCCAGCATCCATTGGCTCTGACTGCAGGCTGGAGGTGACCAGTATTATGCGTCTGTAGGCAAATTAAGACATCATGATCTCCAAGCTACAAGACTCCTGTGATGCATATGAATATAAAGGTGGATTTGTGTTGTTGTGTATTAGTTTTAGCATTAGTGAAATTTTTGTATATTTTATGTCTTTGATTCTTTAGCGCCACAGGAAAAAAAACTTGTGACGTAGTTACGTGTTACTACATGTACTACTACTAGAGTAATAACAGTAAATTATGCAGAATTACAAGTAACTTACCCTAAACCAAACCCCTAACTGTAGTAAGTACATGTAGTTAATTAATTTTACTCAGTACTTTTGAGTAATGCAACTGTCACCTTAAGACAAAGTGTAACCGAAATTATATTTTGCCTGATTTGTGAATGTGAGTTTGCAGTCTGTTTTGGATGTGAGGCAATAAAAAAGACCATTTGTAGTCCGATTCATGAATGAATTAACCCTTTTTAGGGAATGATCAGAGGTGGAAAGAGTAATAAAATATTCTACTCAAGTAAAAGTACTACTACTTCAATTCAATTTTACTTAAGTACAAGTAAAAGTACTGGTCTAAAAATCTACTCAAGTAAAAGTAAAAAGTAGCTCATTTAAAATTTACTCAGAGTAAAAGTTACTGAGTAACTTTTTTAACAGCGGGGGTGGGGGACTCTCCCGTGTAGGCTTGTAATGGTATGAGATTTTCACAGTATGATAACGTCTCAGAAAATATCACGGTTTACATTATTAATCAATTAATAAATAAATAAACTGTATTATTCAATTATGGGTATTATTATTATTATTATTTATCATCATCAGTTAAAATGACAGTTAAATTAAAGGGTCACTTCAGGATTTAGCATTAAGCTTTGTATCAGTAGAAAACCTGTAGTATTTTCGAATTCTTCTACATAAATGACCCAGACCCATTTTAAATACACATTCATCTTTCCAGAGGTGAAGTGCCCCTTTAATGAAAACAGGATTTTTTTTTTGGTTGAACAAATGCTTTTATTATAACAAACTTGAAACCATTTGTTTGTTTTGTTTATTAAAATTTCAATAAAACATGTCTAATCAATTAAATTTGATAATTGATAATGAATTAGATTAACAACTTATTTTTAACATTAATAATTTATTAAAATGTTTAAGAAAAATATTGTCCTATGAAATGTATTTTATTCAGAAAATTAATGTTTCTTTTTACGATTTAATCCAAATATATGATCAAAAACGGTTGTAATCAAATGTAAATTTAAAATTGTGTCCTTTTATTTTTTGGGGAAGCGCTGCAAAAACAGATTTACTAAATTAAACCATGGACAAAAAATATATTCCTTTAAATAATGTTTAAATAAAATGTATTATTATTGTTGTTATTATTATTATTTAGAGAAGTAGGCTACGTTCTATTGTATGCCTATAATAGTAATATATTTCTGTCCTAATTTCTCCTAGTAAAACCAAACTTTTATTTTGACGGGTTGTAGTGAAGACCAAAAGTGTAAAAAAGTGTTTCAAAGTGTATTTGACAATGGTTTATCTCAAATAAAATTATGAAAATGCTCATTAGGCGTTCTCTCAGAGCAGCTCTGGAAATGTTCATGTATTCATATCCTCAAATTGTTTGTGAGACTCTGAATGTCACGCGTACTTGAGTATGTAGTAGACAAAGCGGCGCAGCTCAGCAGGGTTATATTTACATGCAGTATTTTTGTGCTAAGCTTAAATATTCACAGACCATGTCGCGATTGGATTTATTGCACAGTTCTACTTTCCATGTATTCATCCATCCATTATTTTGCTTGTTTTACGTGACATCTGCGTTATGTAAATTTCATTTTCATGACTGGATTCCGGGGTTCCCTCTGCATCACGTAAATCTGGACATACCTTTATCTGCAGGAGGGATGGTGTCCTATATCCTCCTTTTGCAGCCACTTTGCGTCCACATTTTTTGCAAATTGGATATCTATCCTCGAGGACAACCACGCTTTTTTTTCTACAAAGTATTTTCATACTGGCCATAATTCGCTTGGCACTTCGGTTTCAGCTTCAGCTGTGTCTGCGTCACCTTTTTTGCGCATTTGTTCTCCCGCCCTTCAATCAATGCTGTAGTTTCCGGAGTGTGTTTTTTTTCTTTTATTATTTTTTACTCAGTAACGGATATGATTTCAAATGTAGCGAAGTACAATACTTCAAAGAAAACATACTTAAGTAAAAGTAAAAGTACAGATTTTAAAAACTACTTAAAAAAGTAGAAGTACACAAAAAAACTACTCAATTACGTAACGCGAGTAAATGTAATTCGTTACTTTCCACCTCTGGGAATGATAAACCTTCAGTATGACCAATGTTGGCTGATTGACAAACAAATAACTCTTTTTAGTTCTTTTTAGTGATTTAAAAACATGGTACAGCCAATGTAGTCCGATTCACAAGCAAATTACTGTTATAAACTTTTTGGCGAATCAAAACATACAGCGTGGCCAGTGTAGTCTGATTGATGGCCAAATGTTTCTTATAAATCAGTTGTTTTTAGTGAATCAAAACAATCAGCGTGACCAGTGTAGACCGATTCAGGACCAAAGGAACTCTTATGAATCAGTTCTTTTTAGCGAATCCAAACATACAGCGTGGCCAGTGTAGTTCGATTGATGACCAAATGACTCTTATGAATCAGTTGTTTTTAGTGAATCAAAACAATCAGCATGGCCAGTGTAGACCGATTCAGGAACAAATGACTCTCATGAACCATTAGGTGTGTTCGGCTTGAAGCGGCACTGCGCAGACCGATCGGTATAACATCAAAGTACTGTGAGAGCAATTAGAGAGCAGACGTATGCTTTTGCTTTTGAATCGCTCTCGCTGTACTTTGAGCGCATTGTTTTTAGTGAAACAAAAACATACGGCGCAACCAATGTAGTCCGATTCACAAACAAATGACTCTTATGAATCAGTTGTTTTTAGTGAATCAAAATATACTGCACAACCAGAGTAGTCTGATTCCTAAAGCGAATGATTCTTATAAGCCAGATTTTTTTTGATGAATGGTTAAAAAACGGTAGCAGAATAAAGTAGCATTTCTTCAAAATGTAAGGAAAATGGACATTATGGCTAAAATATACCCAAATAAATTGAAATCAATTTTTTTAATAATTGAAATCACAATTGAATCCAATTGAAAACCCAACCCAGTTCATTTAAAAAAAAAAAAATGCTCAAAAGATGCATGTTGGTTTCCAAACACTTTTTTAGTGTAGTTTGACTGTGACAGTGAATAATAGGTAGTGTAAAATATATCTTTTAATATGGACCAATTGAAATGCATTAAAAATTATTTTTTTCTACTCTTCTTCCAAGCATTGTTCTTTTGTGAACAATCACCTTACTTCTGCACAATGGGCCGATATCCTGTTTTTCAGCCAAGGTTATTGTGCAGGACCACCGTGGTCGCGGTCAGTCACATGCCACGCACGCATCCTTCTGTAGCGGGTCACCCCACCTCCTCTCCTTTATACTGCAGTGTGCAGCCCAAGGGAGCGCTGTGCTCTATGTGTATAATAAGGGTAGCTGATATAATGAAGGTCATTGTAATCAGAGCTAATGTGCCAGGGAGTCGAGACACTTCGGCTTTATTTGAGAGTTAGGCCCAGCACCGCTGGCCTGGGGGGAGGAGGCTGATAGTGTTATCAGAACTAACCTGCCGCTAATAACGACACGCTCCTCTGTTCTTGTCAGCATCGGTCTGAACTTTCACTGATATCTACAGTGTGGAAGTAGGGAAGCGGATTGAGCTACTGAACGCTTCACATCTTACTTAAATCCCCTCCCTTGGTGTTTGAAGGTTCGCTGTTTTCCTCCCTCTGTTTATTTTTAAGCAGCAGAAGGAACGTGCCTAGTCTGCTTGATGTGCACTTAGGGCTGGGCGATATGGCTGAAAACTGTATCACGATATCAGTGTTTCATATCGGTCGATATCGATAATTATTGATTTTTTTATGACCCATTTAAAATAAGGACCAGGAGAAAAAATATATTACATTTAAACATTTTTATTTAGAACTTAACCTTCCTCTGATTACAATCCCAAGACAGAAATGTCAACACAACCATGGAAAACTCAAATAATTAAAATGTAAACATAAGTCTAAATTCACAATCAGACCTGCAAACTCCTCAGAGTAAAAAAGGTGACAGTGGCGCGGCGGGACGTGGGTGGTTTTTTTAGACATCACTGTTCGGTACGATTTCGGTACAATGGAGTGAAAAGCAAAACAGAAATATAGAAGGCATTTTTATAAATGTCTTAAGCCTTGTATTTTTTAAATAAGTTTTATTAATAAAGGCATAGAACCAGTTTATTTATAGTGCACTGATAATAGTTTTATATAATTGGTTTATTAATTAAACTAATAAAAAGATAGATATGAGATATGTTTGGTAATTGTACCTGAATGAATTTAAAATTAATTTGCAATATTTCAGATCAATATATTTGTTTTCCTTAATTTTAATTAACCCTAACTTTATTCTCATCAGAATTATAAATAATTGATTTCCATATAAAATAATACTACCAACAAATTTAATTTTCTTTTTTAATCAATGTGTAACTTAAAAATAACAGATTAGTGCTCTGTTTTGAGGGCAAGAAATGAAAACCAATGCGATATGATGAATGTCCAAAAGATGGAACACACAGACTGTTTTACAAAGGGGTTGGATAAATATGTTTTGCTTTTAAAACGGTGTGTACAGTTGTACAGTTTGACAAGAAATACAGTGTGACAAAAGGACAATGTTGTGTTTTATTGCGAGTATAGGCCTACACAAATATTGTAAACACTTTGCAGACTGAATGATGTCCTGTATTAACAAAATGACGGAGCATGTTTTTATGTCTCCACTGTTCGATCGCGCCCGCGTGTCTCTCTCTCTCGCGCCTCTCTCTCTCTCGCGCACGCGGAGTCGGACACACACACACACACACACACACACTCCAGCATTGCAATCTTGACATCGCAGCCTGTTCATTATGCTGTGTTCACAACAAACGCGAATAGAGCGAATTATCCAATACTGTTTCGCAATTCTAGCCTGCATGGCATGCAGATGAAGGGCACTCATTTTCTGCTTATCAATCGCCGGTTACTGATGAGGAACCGGGACCCAGCACGAGACAACGATGCCGCAACCAAACTTTTTTCTTTTTTTTTGATGGCGCAACCAAACTGACACGTTACATGATTGCCTGAGCTTGTCACTCCCTACGTTGCTAGGTTACCAGAGAGCGAGTGTCTTTGTTAATGCAAAATTGCTTCGCAACCTGTGGTTTCTTCTGACGAAGAAAAAAAAAAATTATCGAACGTTTTATCGAACACATTTTTTATTGATATCGATCATGTGTCTATCGCGATACTTATCGTTATCGTTTTATCGCCCAGCCCTATGTGCACTTATAGGAATAGTTCATCTTGAAATGAAAAATCTCTTATTATTTGCTCATTTACTTTACGTTACAGGGTTCGAAATGGCATGAGGGTGTGTAAATAATTGGAGAATTTTCTTTTTTTTAAGAACATTTTTGTTCAGAATGTGTCTGAACCATGTAGAATAAGCCATTAAATAGTAGCCTTCTCTCGAAAGTGAGGGTACCTTTGCCCTTTTCCCCCTCCTCAATGTTCTAACTGAAGTTAAATGATGGTGTCCCACAGTGTGGTATCATGGTCTGAATGGACCCCTAGGTGAATGATATATGGGATTTCTTTTGTCATTGAAATCTAGGCTGTATAGATATCAGAATGCTCTTTGTGCACTTAACTCATATGCTCTTGAAGTACAAGCCTTTGATCTTATGCAGATATGTTTTTATTGAACAATGTACATTTACATACGTTCTCTTCAGTGCACAGTCATTTTATTTAATTGATCTACACTGTAGAAATGTTTCGTTAACAATGTTTCGTCTACTTTTTCCGTAACAAAACATGCTTCACGCAGTACTATATAAATGAATAAAAAAACAGTCTAATATCTTATATAATATTATTCAATCAACCTGACTAAATCACATACCAATGAATGTAATTTTTAAGGGTCAGATCAGGTTGAATTGGAATTTTTATACAGAGTCAACAATTACAAAGGCACAAGGTAACTGTGAGTTTTAATGTAGCGTACAGAACTTCTTATAATGTATAAAAAATATATCAGTTTGATCAAGTTTTTATATTTATTCCAAAATAATAACTAAAGGCAGTAATAATTTTAACAATATATATTATTTGTAAACTAGTTCAGCTTTTCTCTTTAATAGTTCAACAATAAGGATTTTTTCTGCTTGTCCTTCCAGCACAGGTCCCATCACAAAGAAGTTTATTTGAATAAAATTAAATAATTGATTAATTAACAAAAAACAATAAATATAATAGTATTATTATTTATTAATAAATTATATATGTATATATAAACTATTAAAAAGAAAAGCTGAACTAGTTTACAAACAATAAAAATTGTTTCTGTTTTATATATATAATATATTTATTGTTTTTGTTAATTAATGAATTATTTAATTTGATTCAAATAAACTTCTTTGTGATGGGACCTGTGTTGGAAGGACAAGCAGAAAAAAATCCTCATTGTTGAGCCAGAGCCTTGATTGTATTGAGTTTATTTAAAAGCTTTTTGAAATTTTCAATGAGCGCTTTACTGTCTTCCAGTCTTTTACTCCTCAGTGCTCCTACATGAACATCAAACTGTACATTCGCCATGAACTCATGCTTCTTCAAAAAACAGGGGATTTCCTGCTGACAAGCCCCATAAAGAAGGATGAAAAAGAGATTGGCAGAGGCCCTAGTCTTCCACTTTTCATATTTCCCTTTTAAAAAGTGGCGCACTGGTTCTGTGAGAGACATCAAAGGGGCCGAAGGAGGGCCGGGGAGCCTCTATTCACTTTTCCACCTCCATAAAAGCTTCCCATATCTAACCCCTAGTGACTTGCTGGCCCTATCATTCAAATGTCCCAGCACTCTTTGTGGCTTCCCCAGGACCACAGTGAAATGATCTCTTTTGTTGCGCATCATTAGTTCCATCTGTTGTGAGAGCCTGGCTGTCTGTTCCGGGGGCAGGCCGACGTGATGGTGGCCGGGGGCGACGCGAAAGGCCCGCGTCCCCGAGACTCGTGTCCCGACCTCGTCCTCCTCCTTTCTCTCCCTCCTTCCTCATAGATGGCACTCTGTCTGTCACTGCTTACTTATTTATGCATATAATGCATCATGCATTTTATTAAACCTGGGCATTTTGCTCCATATATGTGTAATATATCTTAAATTGAGCACCTAAAAGAAAATAAGGATTACAGTGTGTTTTGATGTGTTTTTGGTGCCGTTTCACTGAGAGATGGGGACAGTTTTACCTCATATGTGATGATGTCATTGTAACAAAAAATCTTTTTAATAAAACTAACGCAAATTAGAGATTCCATTAAATATTATTTATGGCCTCTGGCCACTAAGTTTTTATATGCATGGTGGTATATGAGACGAAAGAGATGAAAAAAAAACAACAACTGTTATTCCTCTGAAGCTTGTGGGCGGATGCGAAGTGAAAAGAGATACAAATATTGTTCGTGTTTTCACAACACTGTATTAAAGTGGCTTTGGCTTGTGAATATTCATGAGGATAATGAAGTATCAACATAAAGCTGGACAGCAAAATTGTACTCCAAAGTCAAGAGGCAAACGTCTCAATTATTTGGTACATAACTAAAGGCTTATGCAAATGTGCAGTAAAAACTAAATTAAAACAGCTTTATTCATATTAATGAATTCAACATCTGTTTAATCTAATTTCATGCTGTGTAGAAAAAAAAGAACCATCTTAGTTCCATAAACTCTGTCCGTTTTGTGTTCGTATAGGTGGTCACCGAAGTCTTCCAGTTTCGGATTTTTCTTGCATCATGGTGACTGTGATGCACCAAACAGATGTAACATTTTCTCTTGGCAAGGAAATATTTTATTCATGATTTACATGAATGATAAATCTTGTGAAAGTCTTCGTGCTGATGGGCATACGCAATTTAACATCTGTCTTCCTCAGAATAATTAATAGAGCAGCAGAACACTGGGGACTGAGGACTCTTCTTCTTCTTCACTTTCTGTAATTATTGTCAAAAACAAAGCAAGCCTAGATTTGCATCTTGCAGTCAACTCTCTGTTCTCTTGGCTAACAAAACAACTTCCAAAGAAGCCATTTCCAGTTGTACTCAATGTGGAACTTGTTTTAACCAACTGTTTTATTATTTTATTTTAACCCGGCTCAAGTTGTGTTTGAGGTTGATTTAATAACTTGAAATTTAATAACAATTAAAGAATCTGATTTCTTATTTGTGATATAAATCAATATTTTATGGAGCATCCATCCATCCATCCAATATATGAATTATCCCACTTATTCCATGTCAGCGCATTAATACATAGATGTAGACAACATGATATACGGTAAAATTCACGGCTAGGTGTGCATTAGAAGTACAAAATGAAATTATTTTTTTCCGTTTATTATTATATGTATTTATTCCGTGCATTATTCCGCATACCACGACCATCTATTTATTAATGCGCTGACATGGTATAAGTGGGATAATATATATATATATATATATATAGAGAGAGAGAGAGAGATAGAAAGATTATAATATTTGTAATATTGTTATAATAGTAATTCAATTCTTTAAATATATTATTTATATTTGACACATATTTTTGTGACCTACAATATAAAATGTGAGTAAATTAGGGTTGTTTTTCTGAGATCCCAAACATAAAAGAGTACAGTCAGGCCCTGTTTACGCTAGTGTGTTTTCGTTTTTAAACGCATAACTTTTGCTACGGTTACGCCTGCAGTGTCTACCCTCGAAAACGAAGACTTTTGGATGAGCTGCAGACCTCGTTTTAGTTTTAAAACTCCAGGGTTGTGTTTCAGTGTAAACGGACCAAAACGGAGACTTCTGAAAACGAAGGCGTGGCTACCCACATTACGCTACCAGAACACGACAATAACAGACCTGAGCCATCTCTCTCAACGGCTCTGTATCAGACCAGTCTCGACGACCATGTAAACAATGACACGGAGACGGCACTGCTGACTTTGTTGTCCTTTTTAGCAGCCATTGTGCAGTTAAACTCAGCATTTTATAATACTGCAGCTGCCTACATGCGCAAAAAGGCCAGCTATTATTAGAGCAATCCGCAACTGTTTACACTACGCGCATGCCCAGTGTGCATGAATGGTCATGTGATAAGTGTTTCCGGTCGTGTAGTGTGGACAGAGTTTTTTTCTGAAACGCAATCGTTTTCATTTTAAAACGCTGTGTTAAAACAAAAACTGGGCCTCAGTCTCTGTAGAACAGAAGGATTGAAATAAACCAATGATGGCTTTAACTGTTTTAAGTAATGCGGTTTGTTGAGGCTGCTACCACACCCGTTCTCTCTGAACACGGTCCCTGGTGTTTGAACAGGATTGGCTGAGGTCCATCTGGCTGTGAGTTCAGCTCTCTCAGAGCTGTTTGCAGTGACGGGCCTGAGGCTGGTCTCTTTTGAAGTGAGCTGTGAGTCGGATCGGCCGGTCATGTTTTAGCTTACCAGTTTCAGTCCAAGCAGCAAGCCACAGAGGTCATCTGATATGACCTGACCTCATATGTAACACTTTGGTCTAAAAGTGAGCTAATCCTTTCCTGTGGGACCAATGTAGCGTCTGAGCTGAAATCGAGGGAGAGAGAGTGAATCGAAATACATGATCTGCTCACTGGCTTCAGGACTCGACTCTATTGGATAAGTGACTCTGTTGCTATCGCCCTGAGTGACACCCCATTGCCCGAAAGCCAAAGTGCTGTATTTGTTGGAGCCATTATGAAATAAAAACCTAGAGAAAAAGGGCCACTATTTGGTTTGAATTGATTCCCTGAAAACTCCAGCAGTGAATATGCTTTCATTTTGATGGCATTACCACAGACAAAATGTGTTGTGTCAGTTCCACCTCTCCATTACTTTGTCCATTAGGGTGAAACTGGCTGATTTTATTTCTCACACTCTATTTTCTGTGATAAAATGGAAATTCAAAAGCTTATTAAGTTCTGAGTGACATCTATATCGGGCGTGAACGGGAAAGTAAGTCGACTATATCTAGTTTCAGTTCATTTTTGCTCAATTTCCCTCTCGTGATCAAATATTTCACTTTTCAGGAGGGTCCTAATGGGAGTGTCAGGTTCTAGTGGGCTCTCCTTCCTCTTTCCCTCCCATTACCAGCTATATGGTTGTTTCAAATTTCTACCTGTCAACAGCCAAAGAGCAGGTCTCAATTTTAACTGATTTCTTTCCCGCCGCAAGAACTTTAGCACTGAGTGAAAGCACTTCCAGCACAAAATGGGATGTTTAAACGCCCATATCAATTCATTCTGGAAAGGGAGAATTTTTGCTAAGACAGACTGTCTGCTGAATTCGGTTCTTGTCTTGTGTGTGTAATTTATACGTGTACACTGTACAGTATACTGTGCTGATGACTAGAAATAATTTCCTTCAGATACTGTTTAAATATGTCTACCCTTCATACACAAAATCAGTTAACCACACAGTTAAAGTTTCTTTTGACTTTCATGGGACTAAAACACTGTTAAAATATATATTTTTTGTGTTTCACATTTAAATTACGCGCCGTCTCTACTGCTGTGACATAAACGTTAACACGACACAAACAAACATGCGACACAAACAAATGCACAACACAGGAGCAATGGAGCATATCGATGGAACGGTGTTCTTTATTCTCGGCATGTTTTTCACTGCAAGACGAAGAAGTTTGTTTGTTTAAGTTTGGTGTCTCGTGTCGCAAATCCAATGACGGTGGTAGTGACGATTCTCTGACCAATCAATGATCTGCAGTGTTTACACGTCACGTCTTAGTATTTGTTCGGCTCGCTTGGAACCGAACCGAGGTGGTACTTTTTAAAGGAGCCGTACCGTGCAGTGAAAAAAAGTGCCAAAAAGTGAGCCGTACCATACAGTGGAAAAGCACCATAAGTAGAACAAACATGAGTGTAGATGCTCCGAAATGTTCTTTCAATAAAACAAGCTCAGGAGATGCAGGCCGTCCTCCAAACCTACTCCTGCTAATAAAGCTATTTCCCTTTGGTTGCCCTGTGGGAGTCTGTATTATTTAGTTTTTTTTATTTAATCTTGTTGGGAGGGTCTGGATTTTTTTATGGAGTGAGGCATATTGCAGGCAAAATGAAAGGGTATATTTATTTCAACTTCAAACGTCTGCTTAATATAATCTGAGTGGCAGGTCATGCCAGTTTTAGCCCCTGTACACAGAGGCGTGTTGAGACTTTGACTCTTTTAACAGGTTTTGTACTTACTCAACTGACTTATTACATATTGCAGTACTCAGTCGACCGCACAGAGGTTTGTAGATAAAATATGCACTAGAAAGAGTGTCTTAGGATGGGCTTCTCTACCTTCTGACCATTACTTGCCTTTCTTGTCAAGTCAAGTCCATTATTACATAATCGATCCAAAAGAAACCAAGTAATGCTGGATCAGTACGAAGAGCTGCATTTGGAGTCTCTCTGTATGATTTACTGTGCTTGCTTTTTGTTTTGCACTAAAGATGTTGAATGTTTTCTTTATGCCTTGATCAACTGCAGTTTGTTTGTGCAAAGAGTAATAACTGTTGTTTTAAAAAAAAATTGTTTCATTTCTATGATTTATTTACTCATAAAAGGCCAAATGTTTGTGTGCACACTGACATTTCACTGAACCCACTTTTCCTTCAAAGCCGTAGTTTTTTTTTCTCCCTTTTTTTTTGCACCATCATATGAAGATAATTGTACTTGGGCCAAGAGCGTATTGGACCATTAAACCACTGCCTCTCCCAGTAAAGCAATTCTCTTTTGTGTAAATGCATTGGAATTACTTTCAGGGGGCGTTGCAGAAGGAATATGTGAAAGGCTACTTATTCTCCTAATGATTCTTTGTCCTTTTAAAAGTCATCAGGCACATTTATAAGTGGATATGTACAAGGGAAGAGTTGCCCCTGGAGGCTGAGGTCATCTCTACCTCCCTGTCCAAGGCCAGGAAGTAAGTTTGCGTGAATGGACCTCTGCCAGCGGAGGTTGGTCATATTGGTAATGTAGGCTGTCCATCTGTATCCTGGCACATAAGCTGTAATGACTGAGGTGAGATAAAGAAGAGAGCGTCAGGCTAACACAATAGAGATGGAGAGCCGTGTGCAGTGTTGTGTAAGCGTATTTTGATGGAAATGTTTCATAATGCAGTCTGGCAAAATAATTTTCATGGGAGTGTCCCACAGAATCATAATCCTGCTTTGGTCATTTTCAAAAGCGCTTTATTATGGCATGTCTTCTGTGGCTTTTGCAAATGTTTCCTCAGAAAGTGACTAAGAAAGAGGGACTAAAATGCATGTAAATACTGTTAAAACCAGATAAAATCAACAGTTTTAAATTGTCTTTAATAGTTAAAATGTATTTCTTTAAAAAAAATCTAAATAAGATGTAATCCATTTTTAATTTAACTATCTAAACTACTGCAAATGACTGCAGTCTCACAGATGGTTTGAAGTTAAATTTTTGACATTTTTTATCTACATATCTGGTTCCAATTATGTATTTAGTTTGGTTTTCTTCCTTTGAGTTCATGACATCTTTCACGCATCTTTTCTTGTGCTTTACCCTACAAAATCTTCAAACTATCTTAAAACTTTATTTTAATCATTTGATTACTAAAACAGAGTGATGTGTAACCGAGAGAAACAGACATTTTTTCTTAGGGATTTTCAGATGCAATCCATTAAGTGTAAATCCTGTATACACTTTTAATTTTATGCTGTTTGGGATGCTTCGGAAGACATAAAATACTTTTCAAGGACTGACAGAGAGACACGTGGAGTTCATTAAATTTTGCTGACATTTTAGCGGCTAAATGGCAGATAGTTACTGTCTCTGGGGGCTGCAGGCTTTTTTTATATCCTTCCCCCAATGTCACTCCCCGTGAAAGAAAGAAAGTAAATAAGAAAGAAAGAAGAGTGTGTGTTCACTGTTGTTGTTTTTTCTCCCAGCTGTGGTTTGAACGGCTGTGTGTGTTGTTTTTGTGGTTTGAGCGACATCGGACACAACAGGCGGCAATGAAAATTGTAGGTGAATAGGTCTATTTGAGTTGAAAATTCAAGGAGAAAGGAATCCATCTGGATGATGAATAATTTAGATGGCTCAAGTTGGTTCCTGTTGCTGTTGTGTTTGTGCTCTCTCTCTCTCTCTCTCCTCCTCCTCCTCCTCCTCTACAGTACCCCCCCCCCCCCCCCCCCCCCCCCCACAGCCGACATGACTCCGGAGGCTTGTTCTTGATGCTCTGAGGTTACACATGCCACTGTACGTGTTGGATTGAGCGACTAAACAACACAAGCCTTCATACACAAAATCGGCCACATGGAAGTTTTCTCTCAGGAGTGTCAGGCCCAATTCTTAACATTTTGATTTGCCTCGTCTTACCCGATTTGTATGAGATCACATGTCGTTTTTTTTTTTTTCTTCCTGAAAATCTGTGGTGGAAATGACCACATTAAAAATTCCAGAGTCAAACTTGAAAAAAATTCAAACAAAGAAACATTACAATGTAAAATATAAAATAAATTTAGGGAATTTATTTTGAATGTAATACATTTATTTTAACTGTATTTAAACTATTGTTATAAATATATAATAGTTCTAAGTAATAATAATTATCATCATTTCTTATACTAAATACTTTCTTATACTAAATACTTTTTATTATATTTATATGTATTATTTATAAAATACATAATTATATTTTTTTTATAATTTTTTTTATTAAATTAGACAAATGCAAAAAATAAGTTTACTAGTGGTGTGAGATGTTTTAGACCCCGCTGTTTATGACTGATATGTTTTCATACCGTATGTTAACATCCATTAGCGATCATTTAGAAGAGAAAAAAAAGACATCTTTATGCTTTTCCAGGAGTGACAGAAGTAGAGGTTCATCAACCTGAAAAAGATCAAAATGCTAATTAGAAGACACGCACACGGGCACACAAACACAGGCGCTGCACTGGCGTGTAAAGGAGCTTACGGCATTTCTCTTTTAAGAGGAGCTGAATGAGATGGGGGTGTTGGGAGGGTTGATGTGACAGGCCTGTGGAATCCCAACCTCTCTCTCCTGGCACCTCGCACTAATCAACCCCTGTAATTTATGCAAAAAATATGATTTATATTTAATTTCACTACACTTGCATTGTTAATTTGAGATGTAATTAACGCGTCGCCACGGCAACTAATTTCTCAATGCCGTAAATTATCACCGCCTTTTCATCAAAATTCAGTTACTTTGGCTCCTGTGTGCAATGTACTGATGCAATTAGGTTACCAGGGCAACCCAAAAGTCTTCATTTTCTTTTGTATAATTGCAATGAGGCAGAAGTTTTTATAACCAAGAGTCATGTTGAGGTTTTTAGCGAACAAAGGGCACATACACATTATAGCACCTCTACAAAAGGGATGTGGTACAACAAATATGCCCTCTGCCATTTTTCTCCCTGCTCTTTCTCTCTGTCGCTCACACACACACACACACACTCACACTCACACAGCGTATAATCCAATGCGTTGACTTTACATCTATATCTGATTAAGTTTTCCCCCTTGGGCTGTGTCTCTTTTTCTCCAAGTGAGGCAATCTGTTTGTCAGATGTGCATGGATCTCGCTGGCCTGCATGTATATCAGGCACATATCTCTAGCACATCTCCTCCACCCCTCATCCTTTTGTTCCTGGCTGGAATATTTTAATGAAGTGGATCTAATTTGCTCTCAAGACTGAGGCCACCAGCACGCCTCGCACGAAGCATGCCCAGTGGTGAGGAGTAAATGGGCACGAGTCTCGTGCCAGGCTGGCCCGTCTCCTATGCCCACTCATGCCTGCAGCCTCTAACCCCCCTCCCCCGGCACTCGGTAGAGAGGAAATACCAGGTCATTGGCTCTTAAACTCTGGTTAACTGAAAAGGTAATTCAATTTGTTAGCAGGCATTTTGAGACTTTTTAGCATCAATTGTTATACAAGCAGATATCGCACTGCAAAAAATGCTTTTAAATAAAAAAAGTATTTGTCTTTTCTCTACCAAAATCATCTTTAAATCAAGATGAATTTACTTGACAAATGTGGTCAATATGTTTTCAGAGACCACTGGCTAATTTTCTTGCATTAAAATAAATCTCTTGTATAAACAAAAATAAACAAAAGCAAATTTGTCTTTCCAAATTAATTAATTACTAAATAATTACTCCCTCAGAAAACTAAGGGGGTGCTCTTTCAAAGATTTCTAATATGAAGCATTTAGAAACTAATATGTATATTTTAGGCACAAAGGTGTGTAAGGGTTCCATCCCCGTGACAGCTTTTTTACCTTTTTTTCTGAGGGTGTATTATTGTTGTTATTGTTATTATTTCTTTTAAACATTGATTTTTTTTATGCAGTGCATTCTCATTCTCAGACAGCTGTAGTTTGACTCCGAAGCCGTGCTGGCCAAGAACCAACAGCCAGACCAACTCCACTTTTCTTAACCTCATAATTAGCTTTGGTTTTCCTCTCGTTTCTCCACATTCTCAGCGAGCTCCGTCAGCGTTGTTTATCCAGCTAAACCAAAGTTAACATTGTTTTAATAAAGGATAAATACTGTATTGGTGTTAGCATATTTTCCCATTAAACCTGTGTGTACACATCCTCTAGCTGGGTTTTAACCTGATCACAAGAACATATTTTCTTTACAAGATCTTTATTTTCCTTTGACTGAAACTCCCGAAGCATCGGACGCAGCTGTCAAGAGTAACCCCGGCATGTGCTTAACGCCCTTGATATTTCTGTTCTGTTTGATTCCGTGTGATTTTACCAAGGGATTGACTTGCCGTATCCATGTCTCAAAGTGAGTGGGGATTGGGAAGGGGGGGGGTTAAAAAATCTTCCCCTGCTCCATTGTTCCTGCTGACAGCAAACAAGCGATTAGCATCATTCACAGAGACAGCGTATTGCGAAAGGAAAGAGGCTATGGCCTCCCAGGACCTCCCTTGAAAAACGCGGCCCCTTTAAAAGCATGTTCCTCTCCACACCGGTGACACGTTAGATTTCAACCGTGACCGATCTCATGCCGTATCTTCACCATTGAAGCCCAGTACAGAGAGACAAGCGAGCGGAGGAGATCTGTTCTTGTTTGAATGAAGTGGCTACAGCATAATTACTACTGCTACGTTTTGCTCTTTGATCAAATGCTGTTGTTCTTTATGCCTGATGTTCTCTCCATGTGTGTCAAGGCATGCAAAAGCCTCTTTCTGCACATTACTCATGAGTGTTTGTTTTCATTTCAGTATGAATTGTTTCAAAGGACTCTCGATGCAGTTTAGAAATGTTAGAAACCGGTCACTACTATTGAGTAAAGGCAATGTCACCTGAATATTTTTTTTCTCCAATCATTTTTTCATTAATAACCATTTTGAAAAGTATTCTGCGTGATGTCTGGAGGTTTGCAACAGAAATAGTAAAAAGCACAAGAATTGTTTGACATAATGCAATACACTGTAAGATCTTCATTGAAGACTTTCTGAGACTGATTTGAGCTGATTGACTGATCTGTGTCATATTAAAGGAATAGTTTATCAAATTAAAGTTATTTTATTATTCTTATTTACTCACTCTATTGTTCCAAACTTGTTTGACTTCATTTAATCTGTGAAACACCAAAGAAGTTTAGCAGATCGTCCAAGCTGCTCTTTTCCATACAATGAAAGTGAATGTGGATGGGAGCGTTCAAGCTCCAAAAAGGCCAAATATCACCATAAAAGTGTTGACTTGTTGCTATATTCCAAGTCTTCTGAAGTCATTCAGACTGAATAGACTGAACTAATTAAGTTATTTACTTAAAAATCTTACAATGTATAGAAAAGAGCAGTTTTGACATTCTACCTAATATCTTTTTACGTTCAACAGAAGAAAGTAAGTCGATGGACATGAGTAGGGTGATTAAGGTGAATTTTCATTTTTGTCTGAACTAAAAAACTAAAAGCTTTGAGAAA
The DNA here is from genome assembly GCF_029890125.1 of Rhinichthys klamathensis goyatoka. NCBI lineage: Eukaryota > Metazoa > Chordata > Actinopteri > Cypriniformes > Leuciscidae > Rhinichthys > Rhinichthys klamathensis. Next base: position 1,905,615 of record NW_026606571.1, on the reverse strand, counting down.
TAATGTGCGTTTGAAGAACGTTCGTTTTTGTGAAATATGTAATGGAAACACACCTATGAAAACTGGATTATACATGTTTACTTACTGGAGTCTGAAGCAGTATTTGCTTTTGTCACATTTATTCCCATTTTACCAGCGCAAGGGGCCCAGGAAGACGAGTTACCAAGGAACACAAAATTTTAATTAGTGTATTTTAATCATTCAGGCTTTTCAAGCTAATCCACAGACCCCAGAGAATTCCCAAGATGCAGCTCTGTGCTGCTTTACCATTTATTGTTGAGTCTATTATAATTACTGTTAGCAGGTGGGGGCTGGGAGGCCTTTATTATGTTTTTCCATCTTTATTATAATTACTTAAAAAAAATTAAAGAATGCTGTTTCATTAAGTTTAGAGAGGATGCCATTTCAACCCTTCCTTTTCTCCCTTCATCTCATTGCTCTTCCTGCCTCTGCATTTGCGTTAATTCTCTGATATTTATACATCGCACAGCTTTATATAAACACATAAAAACAACAAAAAAACAAAAGCAGAAGGAAGAAAGATGGACTTATTGAAATGCTTTTCTAGGGATGCTTTGTAAAATCCATCTAATGCTCTGAAACCTCTGCGTGCATGCATCCTCGAAAATCCAATTGTTTCGGGTCGTAATTGGAGCTCGATCAGAATTTGCAGGCAGTCGCTAGAATATATTTTCTTCATTTTCCCACTCAGCAGTGAATAAAGATAAGAAGTCACGAGTGAGTTTTTAAGCCCTGAGATTTGGGTGTTCTAACAGGGACTTTTGGATCTTCTTGAATTGTATTTTATCTTCGCAGTTATCGGCAGTGTTGTTTGATGAAAGTCTCCTCCTCACAGCCAAGAGTTTTTTTCTTGGGCCGCTCTGTTGAAGTTCTGCCCTCATTGGATGCGTTTCATGGCACATGATGTGAACATACAGCTCTCATGTGTGAAGTGTCCTTCTCTGCTCCGTCCCCTTCACTCGTTCCCATTACGCAGTCCTAGACTTTGTGCGTATGCAGAAATATATACTTCACTCAACATGCCAAACTTATTATTGCATTTATTCTTTGCATTTTCCAACTAGATTTGTATTTCCAGTGTTCGCGAGGCAGGGATGGATGTGCCTAAATGGAAATTGACACATGAAACAAAAGACCATTTACAGTTCAGTGTACACATACATGTAAGAAAAAAGACTAACTAGATTTCATATGCAAAAAGTACTATGATTGTTGTCAGTTAGATTTTGATGGCGAAAGTTAATGGGAGATTTTCAAATTTGAAATCTTAAAGGGACAGGTCATCATCAAAATCTCCAAGCTGTGTTTTTTTCCATAAAATATACAATGATAGTCAGATAAATCACATTTTCAAGAAACAACAAAAGTTTTGTTTAATGTTTTTGAAAGAAGTCTCTTATGTTCACCAAGGCTGCATTTATTTGATCAAGCATACAGTAAAAACAGTAGCCTAATATTGTGAAATATTATTACATTTTAAATAACTGTTATATTTAATGCATTTTAAAATCTATCCATTTATTTCTGTGATGGCTAAGTAAAAAAAAAAAAAATTACTAGAGATGCACCGATTACAATTTTCTAGGCCGATTCCGATTTTTCAGAGTTTGACCTGCCGATTAGCCCATTCCGATTTCATTTTTTCTAACCACTTTACAGCACACAAAAATATTTATTTTCTCTTTTCTTTAGTAGAACATTTTACATTTTGCATAGAACATTTTTTGAACAGTATAATCGCTATAAAATAGGACTATATAAATTACTCCTGGTGTGAGAAATTCACACACATCTAAAGTGCAGTGTTATGGAAGAACCATTTCCTTCTTTTTACATCCAATATCCAACTTAAAAAATTTGTTCGTTTCAAAAAAGAAAATTCATTTTCTTTTCTGACATAGCCTACTCCAGTTCTTGTTTAAGGGCTCATATAATGGCATTTTCATACAAGTTAATTATGATTCTTTAGGGTCTAAATGAAAAGTTTGTAATATACTTTAATTAAAAATTCTCATTAGTATTGTAAGAAAACACAAATTTTACCTTGTCAAAAACAGCTCTGTTTTCAGCACGCTGTTTCAGTGCACATGCCTTTAAATGATAATGAGCTTCGCTCACTCCGCCCCTCTTTACTGCTGGCGTTTCGACACAACGCACGTGGAGTAGGGATGGGCGATATGGACTTAAAAATATATCACGATATTTTCTGCCATTTATTGCGATAACGATATCAATGACGATATAAATACAATACCATATTCACCACTGTTTTTGGCTACAAGTGATAGCTGCATGCAAAGTAAAATGTACCCTTCACCAAATAGGCTCCTATAAAATACCAATTACCATACATAAAATAATAATCAAAAAACAGTAAAACAGTAAACACCATCCCTTGCAGAAATGGAAAAGTTGCATACGTTTCTTCTGTAAAAGTGCAGATAATGTTTAAATAGTGCAACTATACTGAAAAACATCACACAGTAATAATTCAAATCATTTACAAGTTTGAAATATAAAAAATCTAACAACGAATAGTTATACTAATACTACTACGAATTCTGATACTAATAACAATATAAACCACATTAAGGATTGATGAGCTGCTGGGTTCATGAATATCATCACGTCTGCGTTTGCGCATTAGTTTCTGCTTGCTCAAAGCTGAATAATTCCAAATGAACTCCATTATTTTTACAGGAAAATACAACAAATAATATAATTTACATGTAGACGTCATGTACACTTCAATTCTGCGTGGTATGTAAGACTCTCTCTCTCTCATCGAGTGCGTGAGAAACACGGAGCGCTCTCAGCAGTGACAGCACGTCATGCGCCTCAGTGTTTACTGCGCGTCAAATACACTGTGTATTCATTGAGATGAACTGATATAGTGGGCTTTACGGATCACTTGACGGAGAGCGACACTCTCAAGCGCTCAGTCAGTGTTCGGCGAGATGGGCGGATGAAAATCTGTGTGTACCAGTTCCAGATTGTAGAGGTAGTTACTCGTTTAGCGATAAACTTCACCTCAGCTCCACGTCCGCCTTCCGCCATGCGCGTGAGCTGCGAATGCGTCCCGTCATAGGCTTTATCGTTATTATCGCGGGAAGACTAATTCTTATCGTGAGGAAAAATTTTAACGATATATCGCAAACGATAATATATCGCCCATCCCTAACGTGGAGTGTTGCCTTGACAACAGTTGAGGGTATATTTTGGAGAGAGAATGGCAGCGGGAGTCTCTGAGGACACATCTGTGCAACCGTATCAGTTTGAACCGGAGTCGGACCCGGAACAAGATGACGGCCGCAAAGAAGTTCGACAATTAAGGCTCGAACAGGACGTTTCTGAATGGTTGGTTAACATAATATCACTTTGATCTATCTTTGTGTACTGGCAGGGTAGAGTAACTTAGTGATATGTACGAACGCTATGCGTTTACTGATGTATATGTACTCAGTTTGTAATAACACAATAACCATAACGCGTTGTTCATTATAAACGTGGGATTATGAATTATATTGAGAACGTCGTACATAGGAAACATGCCGTAATGTACTCTGAGTGTAAACCTTAGCCCCATTCATCGTGAAGCGTGCAAGCGATTTGCATAGATTAATATAAAGGTTAATACAATTTTACACTCACTTCTTCTGGAGGTGCAGCAGGGACATGAATAGCTGGTACCGATTCTTTTTTCAGGAGCAGCTTCTTAGCAAAACCAGCTTTATACTGATCCTCGTTTATAAAGCAGTCTGGTGAGAAATGATTCGCGAATCGCGTAAACATGAACGCATTGACGTTGATCGTGGGGAATATTCCCTTCGAAAACAAAACTCAGCCACTGTGTCTTCAGCGGTTCGGATTTAGGAACATCAAAATGACTGCTGTGTTCGTTATTACACCCAAGAACAGAACACCACAATCGCCTAGACGCCATTCTGCTCCAGCGTATCAACAATGACGCACTATGATGAGAGCTCGCTCAGGGCGAGGATGTGTTGAAACGCTGCTGTCAATCAACAGTCGTGGGAGGGGAGTCCGACATCACACGGTCGAACGGCTCAATTTGAGGCAGGGGAAAACATATAAGGAGATTAAAACAAAAACACTGGATAGATTTTTATCATTATATGATGGTTGTGTACAGGCACTGCCAACACACATTTCAGTACAATCAACTTGAAAAAGTGCATGTACCATTATATGACCCCTTTAAAACACACCAGATATGCAAATTCTGTGCATTTTGGGCGCTTTTTGTGTGAAATCATATTTATTTTGTCCATCAAAAGTGTGCTTTCACTTTAATTGAGCAAGCAGTGCAGCGAAAATAGACTCTGCGCTTCACTGTTGCTCACGTAACGCTCCTGCTCGACGCTCACGCGCTGCTCCTGTTCTCGGTGTGAATGCACTCATTCATTAACATGCACGCCAGAAAAAATACGCGCTGCTCACGCTTGCGGTGTGAAACGGCCGTAATTCACGAGGTTTCCTACATGTGCGTTCCGTGTGCACGTGTGATGCCGATGTTGCGCGATGTTAATCATGTGGCCTCAAGAGTGCATTTGACCAGCATAAAATCGGCATATGTCAGACTGACCGGCCGGTCGCCGATCATGGCCGATCACGTGAAAATCGTCCGATTCCGGTCACCAGCCGATCAATCGGTGCATCTCTGAAAATTACCCCAGTCTTCAGTGTCACATGATCCTTCGTAAAATCATTCTAATATGCTGATTTGCTCAAGAAACAAGTTGTTTGTTTGCAACTTCTTTTGTAAAACGTGATAAAAAAAAAACTGGATACTTTGATAAATAGAAAGTTCAAAAGAGCAGCATTTATTTTAAATATATATATCTATATATTTTGAACAATCTAAAAGTCTTTAGTGACGTTTGATCAATCTGATGAATCTGAGCAGGGAAATGTGATCGTTTGGAAGTTTCTGTTTTAGATGACTAAGTTAGATCTACTGCCTCATGTTTTGAATTCTTGCGTGTCCAATGTGTATTTAGCACCAAATCATGGGGCTATTCTCGGGCCCCTCTGAAAGCCAGCAGAAAGTGCTAGCAGCGGTCCACTGCTAAGACTGGCAGGTTTTTTTTTGTATTTTCATGGAAAATTCCACATCTCCCTACGAGCTGCGTTTCATAAGCAGAAATACGTTTCAGGACAGATCCCGAGAAAAATTAATTAATGGACCTTTGCAGTGAGCGAAAGGCCAGCACAAGGCAATTATAGTGTCTTTGTGATGTGTCAGGATTTTGAAATTATAGAATCACACTGGATTGGCAGCAGTAATTATGCTGGAAAGAAGAGCTCACCTTTACTGATATTTAACAATTTACAGCTTCATTTGTAGACCTCAGCTTTCCTTCCTACCCTAAAGCCGGTAATGATTTCGTAAGGGTTTAGCATGCCTCAATCGATTCCGTCTTTGGATCATTTGTGTTTAAACTATGAATCTAATGGCATTCTTGCTGTTGCAGCCATTTACACACTAGCATCCAATCTGTCTCTCAAGTGACTTATTCATTACAAGACTTGCCTCTTTTTTAAATTAATATGACTACATTAATAGTCCACGAGAGAGTCCACAGAGAGTCCAATCTGCCAAAAACCACAATAAAGCTTTTTTTTTTTAAGAGAAAAACCATGGAAATGAGGGTCTTCGATGTTGAAAAAAGCCACCTGTCTTATGTGGTCTGTCTGAGCCCAGTAATGTACAGATGATTTTAGCAGAGCCTGTTTTGGGTGGGGATGTTCAGACAACAGTCTTTTTGTGTTTGATGTGAGCTTCATTATATGAACTGTGTTGTGGGCTTATCTCCTGTTTTCATAGATTAGGACCAAAGAAGATTTTACAGGCTCCAGTCTTCACAGAGAAACTTGTTAACTCACAGCAGTTGTTACTCCAAAGTTGAGCTGGTGAAGGAGGAGTTAAGCACAGACTAAACTGCAGTGTTATTGTAGTGTTCTGTAGTACTTTACATAAAGTATCATTTTTTTTCATGATCCGAAAAATTTTAATGAAATGTATTACAATTTTATTAATATATATATTTTTTAGTCTTGTCATTTTAAGCTGTCATTCATCCATTCATTCATAAAAAATATGCCATTGTTAAATTTGGTAATTATTTACAATCCCATAGAGCCGTGCAGTTGTTTTTTATTTTGATTATTGAGAAAGTCATCTGTTTATTTAGGAATTTGAATTTGGAATTCTGCCTCAGCTTATATTATATAACTTATATTATACATTCTATGTATTTATTTATTTGTTTGTTTGCAAGGTAGATCAAAAATATGCACAAGACCTTTTTTTTATAAGGTCAGTTACAGAGGCACAATTTCTTCTGACCTCCAAGTGTGTTCTATTGATTCATTGATTCCCCCACTTCCAAAAAGAAGCCCTAATGTACCTGAATAAATCTTAAATTAGATTTAGATCACAGGCTGGTTTTCAGGAGTAAAAAAAGCTGATTCACTAAAATGTTGTGATCCCACTCAAAGAAAAAAAAAAAAGAGAGAAACCTTTGTAATGAAAATACAAGTCTATTTGTCCTGTCTTGGTGATTTTGTTGAACATTTAGTGCTTTCTATAATGTACTGTTCCATAAGAAAGGAATACGGTATAACAATTAGTACATTAGTGCCAAGTCTCATACACTACAGTGTGATTTGTGATGTTGATGTTTTTCTGTGGCACCTCAGGGAAGTGCAGAAAAACATGCAATTAGCATCGGTCTCAGCACAGGAGGGGCTGTGCAACATGGAAATGCAGAGAGTGGCATATCTTAAACAAGGACTGAAATCTGTCATAGGAAGATGTTTGTCAGCATAGAAGTTTCTCCGGGGACCTCAGACCCAGGTGTGACACCTAACAGGGACATTTCAGAACAATTCCATCACCATACTATTGAAATGATCACTTATTAAGCCTGCAGAGCATGCCAAAAATAAGCATTTACCCTATTTATTTTTTAACATGTTTCTGCTCTTATTGTGCATTTCTCATTGAAAAATGCAATCTTTCGTAAAATGAATGTTTCAATTAATGATCAAACTCTTTCCCAGTGCATGGCTAAATATATACGTGAGCATTTTCTAGAGTTTTCCTGCTGACTGTAAAACAACGAGATCTGAAATTCCCCCATGAATGACCTGTTTTTACATCAACACTGACCCTTTCTCAGTTACACACTGAACTCTGCTGGAAAGGTTAATGTCGAAATCTGGAGCGAATTAACTTAAAATTGCTTACAATGATCTTAAAATCCTGTGCTGGTTTTGTTGTGGCTGTAAATTAATTTCAACAGGGAGCTTTGGAGTCCTTAAAGAGACAGGTCCAAAAAAGAAGAGAAAAACTGAGAAGAGAATGAATGAGTGGAAGAGTGGGCCGGCGCGTAATGCTTCTGGCTAAGCCAGTCCATGTCTTAAATGAAGAGAAAAAGAAATTAGGCTTAACTGAAAACATATGGTATTGCACTGGGGAAGAGGTCTGCTTAAGAGGATCGTGGCAGGGTAATAAATAGAGACAGGAAAAGGGCACGTGTGGCGGTTTGGGTGCAGGATGGGGATTTTTTCTTTCTCCTTTCAGGGCAGTGATACTGGCTGAGCTCCTTTAAAGGGCCAGTAGTGCAAAGTGAACTGCCTTAATCACGGTGCTCATCATTGAACATTCAACCACACACACACACACACACACACATATGCAACTAGGCCTTAAAGTGGCTTAAGCCTCAAAACCCACACAATGCCATATTTCCTATTAAAATTGTATGTCTCTAATTATTACCATTAAACTAGGCACCCTTGTTGCACCCTATGTAATTTTGTAATTATAATTAGGATTTCTTGATCTTGTCTTGTTCCTTGTTCTCCCTGATATGACTGCTGAATTGAAATGCGTGTCTAAGTTTAATAATGACGCCCCTCTGGATAAAGATTCATACAGCACCAATTATTCTCTTTTCTCAGCAGATACATTTTATGTGGATTCTCCGTGATGTTGTCAACCTTTCTTTGCTGAGTGTAGAATTCATTCATCTTAATTTTTCATGATGCTTAAACTAATTGAATACAGCAACCCTCTTTTTGGATTTATATTTATATTATCCAGCCTTTTGGATGCGAGTAAAATGCATTCAAGACCAATATTGTTAACACATTTATAATATAATACATTTAATATATACAATTTAAAAGGATGTATTTGTTTATTAGCGAATAAATTGAATATTATTAATAATATTAAATAAAATGAAATATATTTTAATTTATTTAATATTTTTAATTTAATAGTTATTTTACCTGCTAATACAGGCATTGTATTTGTTGGTCATTGGTGATATGATCTGTGTCACATTTATTTAAATTTACAGATGCGAAGCCTGAATTATATGGTGACAAAAAAACATAATTTTAAGTGTTTTTGAAGCACATTTTGTGCTATGATTGGTAAGGGAAAATTTGCTACAACGTGATCTTGTAGAAACTGTTACAGGGCCACAAATGTTACAGCTTATTGAGACATGTTAGACATGTTACGCTTTTAGGTGGGGTGTGACTTTTCTGCTTCACAAGAAGCAGAACTGCAATAAAAACTGACTGTTTTCAGACAGGTATCCTGAACACTCTCTAATCTACCATTGGTTGAGCCTATAGCCTCCTTTTTTTTTACACCTTTAAGGTCAGTACAGCTCATTGGCTGTTGGTTAATCATTCTTATCTGAATTAGTTTATGGTCCTGCATTATCAGACAGACTAATCCTGGAAAACTGAACATTTTAGTGGAAGCTGCTCTCCTTTCAGTCTTTAATGTATTCACTGATGCAGTCATGGAGACTGTAGTGTCACCTCCTTTTTAGTGTGAATCTCTTCTACATTAAATGTGAGCCCTTATAAGACCCAGAGGAGCTCAGCAGTCTATTTTTCAATGATGTTGTCAGACATGTTGCTGGTTCCCCAGGAGAGAGGCAGAGTAATCAGCCTTTTCATCTCTAGAGGAGAAGAGCCAGGTTCAGTGTGACGCTGTCACTTCCACTGGCCCAGCCAAGACTCACTCGTCTGCGCATACGATCCTCTGTCCTCCTTAGAAAAACTGCTGGCTCCAGAAACTAACATTTAAAACAACAACAAGTCTTGGTGTGATGTTTGTTTTATGGGCTGATCCATTTTGACATGTGGAACGATTTAAAAGCAGCATATTGCAGATCTGCAGCACATTAAGGGATCTGTTTGTTTTTAGGTTCTGAATCATGAGGGTTATAGACTGAATATACCACATTTTTTGTTAATGACAGAGTATAGCTTCATAGAATTTTAAGGAGAAAACAGGGTTGGAAATGGAAAACTAGATTTTTTTTCAGTTTTGCAGATGGATTAGAAAATGGGAAAACACCTGAAACTGATCACATTTGTTTATTTTTATTGTTATTAGAAGCAGTTTGAAAGTAAATTGCATAATGGGAACATGGCACCTGGGTTTATAAATGCAAGTGGCTTCAGGCTTAATACCTTTGCCAAATGCCAGTTTAACTGAAGATCAAAATCAAGACTTGTTTTATTAAAGAGCAAATTGCCTTTATGGCTTTAATTCACTTTTTCTTTTCAAAAGGTAGATTCACAATCCCTTTTCTGTGTGTAGGTGTTGGAACAATTGTTCTGTTCGGCGCACCTCCCTAAAATAGCAGACGTACCAGGCTTGTAAGAAAATTAGCGAATTTAATTTCCTTGAGTAATGGAAATGTCATGCACCATTTAATAAAAGTCCATGAAAAAAGGCAACATTCTATGCAGTGCAGATAGCTGAGCCCTGTGGATTTGAAAGTTACACTGTTGCTTTGTTTGATGTTTTCTCACAGTTTTGTTTCTTTTTTCTCATTTTGATTGCAAATTAATCTGAACAGCTTCGATGTAAATACGAAAATGAAGGTTGTTTGGTGTCTCCCCAAAACTCACAGCGCAGCAACTTGAGCGCGCAGATAACTGCTTCCTTTTAAAGCGTGAATTATTTTACCTTTATGAGTTTGTCTCATCTTCAAGGTCAGAAATGTAATTTTTGCTCTTTCAAAGGGTTATAACCTTAAAAGGGAGCCTACATCCCAGGTGATTAATAAGAGACTCCTGCATTTGATGTTTCAACGCTGACATTTTAAACTTTAAATATTTTATATGCACACCTAGAAAAAAAAAATGAAGATACGCATTCATGTGGAATAAACGGTATTGCGTAGAAGAAAGGCCTGGCCGGGTATCATTTTAATAGAACAGTTAGAGTGCAATGGTTTTTCTTGGTGATTTTTATTTGAGGTTTTTATGTGTGCGCAAGCTGATTTAAAGGCACACTAAATCATGTGGGATGGGGAGTAGTGGATTATGCATTTAATCAAGTAGCAGGCCTTGGAAAAGTGGCTGGCCGAGCCACTGGGGCATCAGCTTTAGGCCCTAGAATCTTTTGCTTGTCCTTTGAGTCTGCTTTATATAAAAAAAAAAAGAGCCAAAAGCCATTTTCACCTCCGTCTGAGGTGAAATAAACTCTGGCCGAGATGTCAGAGAGGGAGGGTGAGTATCCTCCGATGCACCGGATTACTTGTGCTTAAAATTTACTGTAGGATTTTCCGCTTTTTCATGATGCACACGAGTCTATTAGTTAGCATAGAATGGAATTGGGCCGATCTACTTGTTATTAAAATACCTCGCCCTACCGCATTTGTTTTGAAAAAGCTTTTAAGGGCCTGGAAGAATGCTCAGGCCTGTGCCCATCATCACATCTAATACCTTTTTTATATGTGGCATAATAAAAGCCTGGAGAATGAAAACCTGCTACCTGGTGTAAGAATACTGCAGTTAGCCATAAAAGCCATCGCAATCTGCCTTTCTCACAACCGCTGCCTCAATCTTACATAGGCAGTCCCAAACATCATTCAAATATCCCAATGAAGACCATTTCACGGGACTATTTCACAAGGTCAGAGCCAGATTTGCAGCTCTGTGACATGTCCAAAAGTTGCATCGTGCTCGCATTCGACAACATCTTTCTACAGACGAGAAGACAGCGTGCAGGGCTTGTGGGGTGACGGTACGCAATAGCACCTTGTTTGATGCGGGTCGGTTGACGGGTAAGACCACAGTGATTTCCTGTTCATAAAACATTCCCATTATTGCTGGTCCATTGAAAATTAATATGTGCTTAATGCTTGATGACTTGCATTTTCCTGCAGGACAACAAAGCTTTTAGCTCACTGGTTAATTTATACATGACAGTGCTTAGCCTGACACTGCTGTAAAAATGCATGAGACCTTCATTACAGCCAGTGGCCGCGAATTAGCGGGAAGTGAGATAGACGCTGCAGAAAGTTCTGGAATGTTCCACAGTGATGTGTTATGCTTCCAAGAATTTCTGTTTGCTTAGATTGATTATCTAGGGAAACACGTTTCCGCCTCGGAATAAGACAAAAAATTTAATTAAAAAGTTTAATATAAGAAGTGAGATATAAAGTCATAAATGTTTTATAAAGTCAGGATAGGCAAATCATAAGATATAATGTCACATTCTGAAACACAAAGTTGCTATTGCTAGATATACTGTACACTAGAGTTCAAAATTCTGGGGTCAGTAAGATTTTTTAAATGTTTTTGAATGTTTTCTCTTATGCTCTTAGTCTGCATTTTTTTTAATCAAAAATATAGTAAAACAGTAATATTATGAGTGAAATGTACAGGTAGGTGGAACACCTGCTAGGCATTGCTGCCGGTCGCACCTCCTCCGGTGCCCACGGGTCAGCTGCAGAGTCGTCAGCCAGGAACCACCATTCATCAATGTTTCACTCCTTTAATCCTGGAACATCTCCTGGTGGCGGAGCAGTGACAGGGTCGTCTCTCTGTCACCCCCTGCAGCTGATAAGTGTTACCCTCTGCAGCTGTTGTCGGGTTTAGTTGTTCTTTCCCCAGTTCTTGTCTTTCCTTATCAGTCAGAGCCAAAAGCTCCCCTTCTCGGCCTCCTCCGCTAGCTCTTTGGTTGCCTTCTTTAGGTTCCCTCTGGTCACTCCTACGTCCCTCAGAAGGCATGTGTTTGACAGCCCCACGTAGCCTCGGCATCCAACCTCCACTGGATAGATGTTGGTCTTCCAGCCAGCCTCTCTGCACTCAGCAGCCAGCTCTGAGTACTTGGCCTTCTTGCGTTCGTAGGCGGCCTTCATTCCCTTTTCCGCTGGTATTGTGAGCTCAATGAGGAGCACAGATCTTGCCTTGGTAGACAACACCACTATGTCGAGGCGGAGAGATGTAGCAGTGATCTCGACTGTGAAACGGAGCTGCCTGTCGAGATTGAGTCTCATGCTCCACTCCTGGTCAGGGGAAAACGGCCTAGATGTTTCTCTTGGCTTGAAGTTTCTTCTCCCCCCCCTATTCCGTGACAAAACTGATGTGGTTGTGGTTCTTTGCTGGTGGTACCCCTTTGCTGCCCTGTCGACGCCCCTCTAGCACCTCGGCTAACTTTCTCAGGACCTGGTCGTGACGCCATCTGTAGCGTCCCTGGGAGAGCGTGATTTTACAGCCTGACAAGATGTGCTGGAGGCTTGCGTTGGGGGTATTGCAGAGTGTGCAGCCTTCCTCACTCCCGAACCACTGGTGAAGGTTCCGAGGACAGGGAAGCGTGTAGTAGGTTGAGCGGATGAGGACGCTGAGCCTTGCCTGCGGGATCTTCCACAGGTCTGCCCAGGTGATATTTCGGTTGACATCTCCCTCCCAGGTTGTCCAGCTTCCCTGTCGGCCCTGCGACACGGCCTTGATCTTGTAGCGCTCCTCCTCCACTCTTGTCACCTCCGCCACCACCATCTCCTTCCTCTCTTTGTGGTTGGCCTTAGACCAGAACCGTGGCACTTCTCCCCACCCTAGCCCTGCTCTTCCTGCCTGGACTCTGCCGACAATCTCTTGATGTTGCAAACTACTGACGGCTTGGTCGACCTGAGTTTGGGCGTTCCACTTTCGGCCTGTCAGAACCTTGGTGTTCGCGTTCCTTACAGCCTGGTCAGCGGACTCTCTCAACTCGAGAACAAGCCTAGTCTTTTCCTGCTTGTAGCCCAAACTGATAGTTTGAAGTGGCAGCTGGAGGGTGTTCCATCCGAAGAGGCCAGTTTCAGAGAGGCACCGTGGCAGCCCCAACCACTTCCGGATGAATGCGTTGACTTTTCCATCCAACTAGCTTGCATTGGATGAGGGGATCTCACTCATCACCCTCTTGTAGAGCGTAACCTGGTAGCACCAGACCTTGTACTTCCCTGGGAGTTGGCTTTGGTCGATCTTTGCCAGTCCTTCTGAGAGCTGTTTCATCACAGTTCTCCCCATCTGTTTGTCCGTAAGCTCTGCTGTGTACTGCCTCCCCAGGGCTTTAATGGGTTGCTCAGAGAGGGGTGGGGTTTTCTCTCCCCCTACGACGAAAAGGGTGCTGTCGTTTCTAAGTCCTCTTCTGAGAGACAGGCTCCTTGACTTTGATGGCTTGATCTTCATTCGTGCCCACAACATCAACTCGTCCATCCTTTTCAGCAGTCTTGATGTGCATGCTGGTGTCTGAAGGAGGCTGGTGACGTCGTCCATGTACGTCCTCAGTGGAAGAAGGCTCTGCCGAGATGGTAGCTTGATCCCTCCAACCATCTGTCTTGCTCCGACGAGGATTACCTCAAAGGCTGACACGAACAGGATGGGAGAGATGGCACAACCCATGGCGATTTCCTACTTCTAACTGTTGCCACCCGGTGGTGAAATCTTGGAGGGCAAACCACAACTGCAGGTCATTGAAGTAGGATGCAACCGTGTTTTTTATGGATCTGGTCCCAGATCATTGTAGAGTGCTCTACGCACCCTGGGAAGCCTGGGACTCCCGCCTTCTGGCAGTTGGTGTCGATGTAGCCATTCTCAAGCAGGTAGGTGGTCTTCCTTCTGGCCAGCTCTGAGAAGAAGATTGGAGTTCGCTTCCTTGGGGATGAAGACCGCCACAGCTCTTTCCCACTCAGATGGGATGAGTTGCTTTTTCCATGTAGTTCTTATTAGGTACAATATCAGCTCTAGTACCTTGGGGCAGTTCTTATAGAGCTTGTAGGGGATTCCATTGGGGCCTGGCGCTGATGCAGACCTTGCCTTCTCCACAACTTACCTGACTTCACTGAGCTTGGGGGACATGATGTTAAACACAGCAGTCGAGGTGCAGGCTTAGGCACGTACCCTGGTGTTCCTAATTGGACGTTCCTTACTGGATCGCTGTACTGTTCTCTAACGTGCTGTTCCAGTTCTCCCTGGTGGTTTCAAGCTTCCCACTCTTCTTCTCCTCCAGCAACTGTCTGGCATGCTTAAAGGGGTCTTTGAAGAAGCTGGCTCGTTCTTTCTGTGTCCGTTTGCTGCACTTGCGGATACGTTCAGCCCTGCAACGCTTGGACAGTCTTTGTCTGACCTCCTTCCACAAAACTTTTAGACCCTCTTTCTCTGCCTGCGTTGCCTTTCTCCAGTTCTTCTGTAGTTGTCGGCGCTGCCTTTCTCCAGTTCTTCCGTAGTTGTCGGCGCCTTTGCACTAGATGGTCAATCAATGGTTCGCCATGCCTCTGTCTCGCTTGCTTTTGGCCATTTGAGCTTGTCTCTTCTAGTTGGTTTCTTTGTCTCTGCTTTTGTCTCTGTCCTGTGTGAGTTGGTGGCGATTGGGTCTTGGTACTCATGTGGGGGCTCTCCCTCCGCCAGTGGGCCTTCTTCCTCTGTGACATCTTTGTCTTTTGCAACATTGGGTCCGTCAGCTCTGTGGTTTTCTACCTGGCTGGAAATAATTATTACAATTTAAATGAACTGTTTTCTATTTGAATATATTTTAAAATGTAATTTATTCCTGTAATGGCAAAGCTGAATTTTCAGCCATTACTTTATGATCTTTCATTCTAATATGCTGATTTAGTGCTCAAGAAGCATACCCTATTATTATTAAAAAAAAGTTGTTCTGCTTAATATTTTTGTGGAAACTTTGATAATTATTTTTTTAAATAATTTTTATCTGAAGCGAAAATGGGCTTCCATATTTATCAGAGCTAAATAATAGCCAGGGGTCAAAATTCCGATTTTTAAAAATCTTTTTATTTGTATTACTATTGAGACATATTATAGCCAAATAAGTTATCACTGGATATTTGGTTATATCGCCTGTTTGTGAGCTTTAAAAGATGAGTAACATGCACTTTTCTGTATTCGTACCTTGTTCTATATAGAGCACTTAGAAAGGCAAAGGTGTATTTAATAGGATTTACAAACAAACATTGTATATCAGGGCCGGGTTTGTCTTCTCCTTCTATTTGCTCCTGGGGGGGATTAAATCCGTCAATCACGTTGACTGACGGCTCTCAAATCACATGTTTGGAGCAAAGTGACTGATTTTTGTCAGCCCTTGTCGGAGAGAGAATGGCGTTATCGGAAGCACCTTGTTTGGAGATGCGCAAAACTGCTAAACCTGCAATTCATGAGAGATCTGTTTACAATCTGCTCTGGCCGCTAACTGCTAAGCAGTGTGCAGCGGAGCATTATGGGCCGCTTCAAGGAGAAGAGCGAGTGATTACATCCTCAAATAGCTGCCTTGTCTGTTCTAACCTCTTTAGAGGAGAAAGAACATAGTGAGCTGAAAGATGTTATCTTTATAGCACAGCCCTTCATGCACAATAAGTGGTTTTAGTCCTGTTTTAGGGTTTATCTTGCTGTATTTTGTTAATATCATTGAGGTTTTCATTCATAAGAAAATCTTATGTCATTCTTATCTGATTCATTTTTTTGTTATATACTCAATCTTGTGCCGTTAAGTCATTTGTCAGTGGCAATTCGATGTCTGAAGCTTGACAGCTCTGCCACTGCTGCTCCATTGATAAAGTGTCTTTTTCAAGACCATTATTTCCAATCTTCCAATTACATGCTAGTTAGTTTTATAGACTGAGGCTAGCTTAAAAAACAAGGCTAAAACAGCTGCAAATTGATCATTCTGAACTAATTTGTTACTTTTTCCTCTCAACGTTCTGTAAAAACCTGGAGGGTGTTTGCATTGAATGCACACACATATTATCAGTTGGATTACCATATTAACCCTTTCCTTGACTGTGGTGCTCTAGCATTTTTTTTGTTTTCAGTCAAATGCAAGTGGAATAATAGGGTTCTGTTGCTTTAAAAGTGGACCAGTTATTTTGTTTAGCTGGCTTTGTAGGGAGGCCGAATCTTATGTCTTAAGTCAATCACTGTATATTGTGCATTGCTTCATACATTAAAGCTATAGGGTGATGCAAACAGCAGATTCGATTGCACTGTCCATTAAATGTTTTTAATAGGGAAGCTGCATTAGAGATGTTTTTTTTTTACAGTAATAAATACATCACTTATTGAAGCTTTTTCCCAGTAGAGGCCAAACTGCATTAGTACATTGACCATTAAGATACAAGAAACACACATACATACAATGTATATTGTGCTTACTATAAGAAACAAGCAATTTTGAATTAGCTTTCTTGTAGTAAACAGCATTAATTTGCAGCAAGGTGTTCTATTCAGGTCAAAACAGAGAGCGTTGCAGAACTGGGAGAGGACTGTTTATCCTGAAGCTCTTTTCCGCTCAGTGCTGGCCGCTCTGATCTATTCGACCCCTTTGTAAATAAATCTTCACAAAGTGCAAGCGCGAATTTTATCTGAAATGTGGTATTTAGGAGATTCAGAGTGAATGATGATATGTGACAATCAGTCACAGCAATTAGTGTAACTGTTAAGAGCCCTTTTTGTTTTCTCTCACCCATACAGAATGTCACAAATAAATCCTCGCTTGCATTTGCATATTAATTGGATCGGAGACGTCAAGCATCTTTCATTAAGCAAAATGATCTGCATATTTGGAGACATAAAATAGTTTATTTCGACGTGGGAAAAGAAGTCATTGAAAATTGACCGCACATATGATGTAAACTTTGTTGATGGAGCCTGACAGCTTAACCCCTTAGGTGCCAGACGTAACCGTGGTGATGGCCTATTGTTATTGAGACAAAGATATAATTGCAACGTGCAGAATTAGGCATTGTAGAAGCCTAAATGAGACATCGCTCGGACTAGTTTCATATTGCGTGCAGGTTTAAATATGCTTTTTCAGTGCTGTTGTTTAAACAAGGTTTAGTCCATGTTTTTAGCGTCAGGAGAGGTGAATGAAAATAGATCAAGACAATCAAGCACAGGGCATTTCAGGTTATCCCAATGTAAGTCGATTAGATGAGTTAATGCGCAGATTCAGTGCAGAAAGAAAAAAATATAACACTTATGATATTCGGCTCACAATGGAATGGCAAATTATCTGTTTCTTTGTATTGGCCAGAATAGTTTGTTTAACCCTAGTGCTCAGCAAGCCGATATTCTCTCCCTTTAAATGTGTCAGATGAAAAGCAAATATAATGGAGGACTAATTTGAGATGGCAAGCGAAATGGACCTGGAGGGAAAAGAGTGTTGTGTGTGTCAGACATTGCAAAGCTTTTGTTTTCTGCCACTGCCTTCCATTCTAAAGGGAAAATCGACACTGGTTTTGGTTCGATATGATTAAGGAAAAGAGAGAGGACGGTAATGGAAGGGCTGTGTATCGCGGGGTCTACATGGTTAGGGGCTAGACTTGTGAATAATTTGATTAGGTTGCAGGGGAATATATCTGAAGGATTATGTAAATAGCCTTGCCCCCATGCAGAATTCTTTTGAACTCCTCAGAAGTCGCATCTGCCGGGGTCGGCTGCCAGACAGGACGGCCGCCTTCGCGTTGGCTGATTCCTCTGTGTTTCAGCGAAGTGTTTAAAGGTCATATTGAGAACAAACAACGCTGGCCCTGATACAGCTTAAAGGGCCTCCGTCTTAAACGACTCAAATTTATCTTTTGTCGATTAAAAATGAATGATGATTACGAATGCATAAACATTCCCCCGCAAAGATGCCGCTTTAATGCGTTTATTGTCCTAGAATAATTAGTCTTCATCATCATCTTAGCGCATTTCCAGCTTTAATACTCTCTTTAATGCAATGCGTGTATATTCAGAAGCATTTTCCACTCTCTCGTTTCACCTCTTTGATTATGAGATTTTTCCCTTGGCCTTATTTGGTGCATTTCTGGGTGGGGATGTGTTTGTATGGAGCACTATGGCAACCAAAGTCAAGGTGACCAAGACCATGTTGAACACATTAGATTAGCAGAACACAGAAGCAGAGACAATGCAGCTTGCACAAAATGCAATTTATCTGGTGCCTGATTGTGGGCCTTTCAGAAAGCAGCCCTGCTCTCCTGCCTGCCGGTGGATTTATTGCAGAGTAAGTCTTACCCCGTCTCCTGTTGTGCCTGTGGCTGTGTGCTGCTTAGTCTGCTGAATGACTATCAGGAAGAACATTTTGGCCAGTTAAGGATTAAAGAGAATATGTGTTGATGATTCTGGGAGAGGAATGTCTGTGAACAGAGAAATTTAGTTCAGACACGTTGTGAGCGCCTGGGATGCATCTTCATCCACTTTTTTTCCTTATTAAGAAACTTTCTTGAACTGAAATGCACATTTTTTGCTCTTGTGTTAGGCTGTTTATATTGTTGCTAGAGGAGTTACTATGCACAGCAACCGGCCATGTTTATCTTGAGAGGTGAAAAAAAAAATGCAGTGTCAAGACTGGTTTGTGACTTCATTTATACATACAGTGATGCTCTTTTGAATGAGGAATGAAGTAGTTTAGCAAGATAAAAAATGTTGAATACATGTTATAAATTTCGCAGGTGTTTTAAAGCCACGCACGCAGAAAGCATGTTTTATAATTTCCCTATATCCTTCTTAGGATTTGATGTATTTGATTCCTGAGAGGCAGAGGCATTTGATTTGTCTGGTTTATGATGATCAGAAAACATTTTTCACATAAGGTTGAAACTTACAGGAACGTGTACAGGTTACATTTCAGTACAAAATCAAAAGGAGAAAAATAAAAACATATTCGCATAAAGAAAATGAAGTTGACTTTTAGGACCCTTATTACAGTATGTTGTAAAATATTTTCATGTTAATTAAGCACATGTCCCCCCAAATTACCATAATAATTCTGTCTTACTAATAAGTCTTACTTTTTTGTATATACGTATATATCAACATTTGAAATGGATCAAAACTGTTCATCAAAGTTATACATGAATTTTGAACAATACCCGTTCTTGTCTTATGACAACTTTGATGAACTTTTTTGAACCACTTCAAATGTTGACTACTCTGTGTGTGTACGTGTGTGTGTGTTTCATTTTCTTCAACAAAATCGAATTTCTTATTTTTTGTGGTAAGATGTGGCCTGGTCTTGTTCCTGAAAGGTTCTTGTGAGATTCACCCATGTATTTTATTGTCACAGTTAAGCCCCACGTGAACAATTTCCAAAACAGCTAAATGCCACTAATTTTGGCAGCTGGTTTCAAGCGCAGCTCCTCCCAGGCAGCACGTTAAATATCAGTGATAATTTATGCTCCCCTCTGTGCTGTGGCCGGGGCTGCACTTTGCTTTAAAGCACATGGCTGTTAAGAAGGGAAGTGTTAAAGAATGCTTCTTGAAACTGCGCTGTGGCTTGCCAATGTTAAAAGTAATCGCTTTGGCAGACGCTATATTTGAAACCTTCAAACGCGTCTAACTTTACATAAAGTAGAAAACCTGAGAACTCTTAAGCTCAGTGTTCTCTGTGTTGCCAAGCGCACCGTCTGTCCCTGTCTTTCAGGGGTGTAATGCACGAGTGTCTTGTATGTGTACGTGAGTATGCCCCACTCACTGCCGCATGAATTCTGGGACTGTTTTACACTCTCTCTGTGTTTCAGTCTGGGGTTAGGGTCTCTCAATACTGTCGGTGGCCTTGCACCGGCTGTGGAATGTACGGCACAAGTCATTGCTCCGGCAGGAAGGGGGGAGCATACTGAAAAGAGTTTAAAAAACACATTCTGCTTATGGATATCTCAGTTGTTGTGCTTGAGAAAAGCGAGGTCTCTGCTGAAGCGGTCGCAGTGGCTGTGAGTGATTTAAAGGGGACAGCTGGATAACAGCATTTTTATTCTATTTTCATTCTACCTTTTCTGCTAAGAGAGCTCATTTTGCAGTTGCTGTATGCCATTTGGGTTATTGGTGTGAGATTTAAATAGGAGGGGGGAAATCTGAGCGGACTTGCTGTTTTGTTAAAAACTGGAAAAAAAATGGAAAAAGCAGGAAATTGCAACCAGGAGACAGGGCTACATTTATCGGCTTCCTTTTCAAAATCTCAAGGAAAAATGGAAAGGAAAACAACATTTCTCAAT
The DNA here is from genome assembly GCF_029890125.1 of Rhinichthys klamathensis goyatoka. NCBI lineage: Eukaryota > Metazoa > Chordata > Actinopteri > Cypriniformes > Leuciscidae > Rhinichthys > Rhinichthys klamathensis. Next base: position 1,885,258 of record NW_026606571.1, on the reverse strand, counting down.
AAGGGTCAGAGAACATTTCTTCTGATTGGAAAAGAACGGAACTAACCTTTGGAGGAAGAAAATAACTGATAGAGAGGTTGGTAATGGGTGCTGTATGTTTTATTTAGGCCTCAGTACTTACTGTTCTCAATGCACTGTAAATATGTCAAACTTTTCAACTTTAAAGGCCAAATTTAATTGCTGCGTTGAAGTAGTTTAACCAGAAATGACTAAACTTAATGAGAGATGGCTGCAGGTTTGATTGAGCATCCCAAACTTCCCACATAGAAACCAATGGTGTGGATTTAGAGGTGGGGCTATCTGTTCAGTTGACCAATGACAGTCATAGAAAGGGAAATAAGCAATTAATTAAATTGACTAATTTTTTTTTTCCATTTGATCACACTAAAGGCACAAATTACATCACCTTTATTCATCATATACTTTAGACATTAAATTGATCAAAAGTGACAATAATATAAAAAAAAAAGCTACATTTCTGTTCGTCAAAGAACACTAATAAATGTATCACAGTTTCCGCAAAAATATTAAGCTGCATGACTTTTTTCCAACATTAATAATAATAAGAAATGTTTCTTGAGCACCAAATCAGCCTATTAGAATGATCATGTGACATTGAAGACTGAAGAAATGGCTGCTGATAATTCAGCTTCGCCACCTTAGGAATAAATTACATTTTCAAATATGTTAAAATAGAAAACACTTATTTTAAATTGTAATACTATTTCACAATATTACTGTTTAACACATTTTTTGATCAAATAAATGCTGCTTTGGTGAGCATAAGAGACTTCGTTCAAACATTAATTGTATTGTATATATACTGTTGGCCTAGCTGAGATCTCTCTCCATAGTCAGTCACCACATGCAAGTATGTGTGTATATAATAACAAGTAATCCTTGTTAGTAATCACCTGGATAGTTGTCATGCTTTGCAGCCGTGTGTGTGTGTGTGTGTGTGTGTGTGTGTGTGTGTGTGTGTGTGTGTGTGTGTGTGTGTGTGTGTGTGTGTGTGTGTGTGTGTGTGTGTGTGTGTGTGTGTGTGTGTGTGAGGGAAGATATAGAGGTATTATTACCCCCGAGAGGTGAAAGGTCAAGCATTAAGCAAACTGCCTGCTTAGAGCTGTGCACTAGAGATCTCACTCCTCTGGCCCTGAAAATACTCTAGTGACTTGTCTAAATAATCAGGCAGTCCTCTAGCATAGATAACAGTACTGATAAATAAACACCAGAGGCTGAAGCTAAACACAGACAGCGCTAGAAGAACGCGCGGCCATGCAGTTCTTCAAAGCGTGGGGATTTGTAGCGTGTCAAGTGCTCGGACCTGTCTAAGGGGTTAATTTGTTTCTCTGGTTAGTGCTGCATGGGACTACCTTTGGTCCAGAGTGCTTTTCGCCTATTATGTTTTTTGACCTTCTAAAAAGGAACAGTCAGTTTTGACCTCATTCATGAAAAAGGGGGAAAAAAACAATGGACTGGGTGGGTGAAGGAAGTCACATCATATCAAAATGAGATTAGAAACTAAAGAAAGAGCATTAAAAATCCACCCTTGATAAATAAAACCCTAGATAGAAAACCTTTTGACATTGAAATAAATTGATTTAAAAAGGCATTAAAGAATCTGTCCTTTGCGAGATACATTTTACACTGCCAAAAGAAGATTTTCCAAACATCCTTAAAACAATAAAATGACTTAAGAAGCAAAATTATATGTATATTCTTTGCCAAACACATAGTTAGTGATGTAAAATATTTAGACTCTGTCCATTACTGGGTTCAATATCAGCATTTTAACACTCTGTGCTGCTTTTTTGCAGGAAAATATACTGGGATCTGTGGGGGGCAGAAAGAAAGAGGGGAAAAAAGACAGAGTCAAAGAGAGCACATTATCACACATAGTCAAAAGATCTCAAAATGCTTTGGGTCCCATATTAGGTAATGCATCTCCAGCAGAAAGCAAGTTAATGAGAAATATATTGACATGCTGGTGTTACTGTGGACCTGAAGCAAGAACAGAGTAACAGAGTCTGCTTATGGCTATTACACTGTGTGCTAAAGCCTGGACATGAGATGGCTGTTTTATAAGACTTTAGTTTGAGAGAGAAATGTTCAACTTTAGCTTTAAAGTCCTTTAAACCCATGTGAAATAAACATATTTAATATCTCAATGGTTTCTATTAGGCAGATTTCACAGATTTGTATCCTGTTGTAACTCCTCTAGACTTTCAGATAACATCTCAACAATGTCAACAATGTTGCTCAAGAAAGAGCAATCTTTGAGCACTGCACTTTTCCTTTGGGAAAGAACGGGCAGGTTGTAATTTAATATATTGTATTTTTGGTGGCTGAAAAAGAAAAGCAAACTTAGAGCCCAAAGTCATTTGTTCAGTGTGTTTGGTATTTTGCTGGCGCGCAGACAGGAGGTCTCATTGCCGCACTTGTGGATAGCTGTCTGTTTCGTAATGCAACTTACTTGAATTTTGTTCTATTTTTGTCAAGATTTGCTCTTCTAAATGGTGGAAAGGGAGGCAGGAGCGCTGGGTGCGTCACAGCTTCTGTTTTAGGAAAAGTGACACTCTGCCTTTACAGACTCTTCAGAGCGCTGAGATAAGGAATTTAGGAGCTTTATCTGAAATGCCACAGTTTAATTTAAAGGGGTGAGGCACTTAGGATCTGGCACCGGCCTTTCAGTCTAGTGATAAATTTGCAAGAAAGTGGAAAAGATTGGAGCCCGGAGAGCAGATTAGTGGGATACAAATATAGAAGTGACATTGTAGCGGGTATTAGTCAGGTGCTCATCTGAGCGAGTGGCCGGCCTCTGATAGGCTGGAGTGTATGGCTGCTGAACGATTGATCGGTGTGCCAGATTGATTGGGCCAGTGAAGCATCGGTCGTTTGTGTTTCCCTTAACTACTGCCTGCCACCTCTCCGTTTCCTCCTTCTCCCGTCATTTTTTTTCCTCCCTGATTCTCTCTCGCTCCGCAACAGTTGGTGTGTGTTCATCTTGGCTGTTCTCCATGGCCTGTTTGATGTGGTTTCCAGAAGTCCTGATCTGCAGTCCCTGGCCACAGTTTTTGTCATCGCTAGACCTGCTGTGTTTTTAGCCTCCATTGACTCCTTTTAACCTCCTCCTGTCTCCCTCACATTTAAACAGCTGTTTGCCTCCCCACCCGCTCGCTGGAGATGATAACGCTCCAGTTTTCCTCAGAAGTCGCCTCTCAATGTTTCATTCTGGCATACTGTGTTGATTTCAGTCGTTGTTTATGTGAGGAACACTTCAGTGGAAAAACCATCCACCCACAATCCCTTCACTCTGATGCATATTGCACACAAAACTGACAAGCACTCTGAAAATAGCTAGTTCCAATCTAATTGGTTGTCTTTATCCGACTTCCAGGTGTACTGACACAGTGAGCACTTTTGAGGAATAGCCAATCACTTGCATTGCTGATGTTGGCCAGATTAGTGGGATCAAAACTTTGTAAAATAAAGTTTTATTTTGAGGCACTAAAAAGTTAACTATGAATGAGATACACTAATGTTTAAATGAATGGGGTCAGGAAAGTTTTACTAAATATATATCTTTTTTTACCCATGCCATTCTACTATTGTGGGATAGTCCCTTTCAGATTGACCACACCCCAATGTATAAAAAAAAAGTACCCTTATAACCGTTATAATTAACCCATACACTGTCTTCCTGCCTAAATGAACAGTTCTTGATTTGAATTTGAAATCTTGATTTGAAGATTTTATTTAGGACCACTAAATAGCTGGCTATGAGAAACAAAGGTGACTTTGATATAAGGTATGCGGTGGCCATCTTGGAAATCCCCTAAGCAGCTTTTTACTATGTAGGCAATAAATGAATGAATTTCTCTCCCTTATTGTCTCTGGCAAGACAAGGCTAGGCAATAAGTGTTTAAAGCTTTTTTGTTGATGTTTTGGTGCTCAACCTTTCCACGGTCAACTAAACTGATGACTTTCTGCTACCGGATTGATTTTTGTTGTCAGTAGATATGGCTGTGCTCTGAAAATATGCGTAAGCTCAGCCAAATCTCTCACCAACGTCAACCGCTGCTGATTCTCAAAGTGCCACCGAGGGTTGTGTTACTCGTGGGCATTTTATCAAGCCTCCTCAGACATGCAACTCAGCACTACATTCCTCTCTGAAGAGCATGCCATATTTTCCATCCAGAGAGAGAGAAAGAGAGGGTACGGAGGGAAACAAATGGCCATAGACAGGCAGTGTTGATTCAGAGGGACGTTCGCAGAAGAGCCACTGACCCTACATGGGCACCTTTCCTGCATATACCAGCACGTATAAGGTAAACCGATAGCCGGTTGAAATATCTCCCACTTACATATAAGAGACAAAAGTGCAGACGGGACAGACATGGATTTTCTCACAAAGCTGACGAGGTTGTGCTTTGGAAATAAATAGTCTATGCCAGGCACATTCAGTAGGTGTTGAGTAGAGCGTGGGTCACCTATCCCAACGCCCGTGTGTTTGTGAAGCAGGAATCATTGTAAACAAAAGGGGGTCCTGGTTCTTTATGGCTGTTCACACATACACTGCTTGGAGTTCTAATATATGCTTCTGTTCACACTCAGTTCAGTTATGAACAAGAGTGACAACTGCATTCTATAACTTCCTGAAATTAGAACTCAGGATTGGAATTATAAAGAATTTTACAATTCCAGTTTCTTAACAGTTCAATTGACAATTCTTTTAGTACTTTCAAGGAAAAAATATTTGATACAAATGATAAGATAATTTCAACAATTAATACAATTAATAATTGTATTTATGCAGACTATTTAATGACTTAAGTTTTCACAATAATTTTCGAGGTGGCATAAATGCAATCCATTAAATGGCCATAACTATATTGAAACAATTCTAAAAATGAAATAAATAAATAGTAACGTGTTTGTTTAATTAATTTTTTATAAAAATAAATACTGACAAAGCGCATTAAAGTTCTGTCAATAGTCACTGTCTTTCAGCGATTCATCCGTTTTGATGGATGAACTTGTCTCTCATTCTGGGTAGTTCATTAAATGAGGTTGTGTCACTTTACAGTGTTATTGAAATATCTTTGATATTTACTTTGGTTATAGTTTAGTTTACTTAGAAAAGGAGTTTGACTTTGTTATTCTTTCTGTTGTATGAACTGGACCATTTTTGGGTCACACCTGTTAGTAAATACAGTCGTCAATCCCAAACACTGACTGTGTGAACATAACCAAAAATACACTGGGAAATGAACATGGGGTTTACAGGTGTACATCTAAGGTGGTTTTCTGGTCTGAGGCTGAGCTGGTCTAGCTGATGTCCCAAATGGCATACCCTCAAAACTTTTCTAAAACCAGCAAACTAGATCCACCTGACAAAGCTGGGATATCAGCAAACCAGATTTGTCTGGTTTAAGCTGTTTGTGGCTGGCAGAGCTGGGCCGAGACTCCCGAGAGCCGTGGGAACAGAGCCGCACTGGTCTCGAGTTCCACGGAGGAGCTCCGTAAGGATAAAAGGACAACAGAGCACCAGGCCTGGACTTTATGTTGTTGTTTTGTTTTAGTTTATGCGGCAGTCGTCCGTGAGGGGCTGCTGCTTTACTTTTGCTTTGTTATTTATGTTTATGTTGTGATTAAGGTTTTACGTTGAACGTAAAGTTTAACGTTTTTCGAGTTCCCGCCTCATTCTTTCCTGAGCCTTTTAACACTAGAAGTACCAGAATTCCATAACTACTAGAACTGCCACAAGCGGTCATTTTGACCGTTAGATTGCAATCTCTATATCTTTAATGATAAATACCCAATTGGGAGATTAATGCATTTATTGTATTAGGATATCTTTTAAAAACAAAACAACACCAAACTGTACATTTAAAAAAGTGTAATTATACATTTATAAATAATAATATCAGTAGCCCGTAATTATCGCATATTCACAATCACAACAGATATTTTCATATCCATTCAACATAATTCAGAACAAGATAATAACAACTAAAAGTATCTTATTTAGATATTCTTTTGACAGTGAGAGAGACAATGTCATGGTTTATGAATTCGCTGTCTCATTTCTCGTCTTGTTGTGTGTGTGTGTGTGTGTGTGTGTGTGTGTGTGTGTGTGTGTGTGTGTGTGTGTGTGTGTGTGTGTGTGTGTGTGTGTGTGTGTGTGTGTGTGTGTGTGTGTGTGCGTGCGTGCGTGTGTGCGTGGTCGCTGATCATTGCAGCTGATCAGCACGCCCGCTCTGATCAACGCGCCAGCTTCAACTGATCAGCATTCGACCCTTTTTAGTGTTACTGTTGTCGCATAGTCTTTGTCAGATCGTTGTGGATTTTTCCTGCGTGTTTGTTCCCTGCCTGTATCCGTTTTACGTGTGTTATCCCGTTCAGCACTCCATGGTTCTACACGCAGCGTCCCTGTGCTGCCAAGGGCTTCATACCGGACATTTACACACCTTAACTCTCCCAGCATCTGACCAGCTCTTAATAAACATATCTGTCATTTTGCAATTGAATCTTCTGATTATTTCCTAATAGACAAGGTCAACCGCGAGAAATGTTACAAAAGAATACCGCGAAATTCAGTGCGGTCAATATGACCGTCTATGGCCGAAGTAGGTAAATATGTTCATTTGTTTTTTTGCCTTATGTGTAATTTATATTAAAAACATTTTAAATGAAAATACAGACACTTTTAGGAAAAGTCAGGTACCAGCAGGATTTTATTTATTTTTTCAACAAAGTTATTGCAGATATAAAATTCAAAACGGTCAAAATGACCGCGGTGGCCGTTCTAGTGTTAACTTTGCTACACTGTTGTTGTTTTTTCTAGCAAGGATGATCTGAACTGGTTTAAGCAGTGATGGGGAATAGGAAGTGATATGTAGGGTCCCTTTCCTGCCTGGAGGGGAAGACCCAAGAGTAGGATCTCACTTTCAGGGCCAAGCTAACATGTACAGGGAGCAGACACTGCTGTCAGATCTCCCTCACCTCTTCCTGTCAGCCAGCGGCTACACGCGGTCAGGCTGCCGTGTGTGTTGGATGCTGTTTTTCTCACACACAAACAGACAAATTTGTTTCCATGTGCTGAAGTGCACAATTCATATGTATCTTTTCTTTCTCTTACGTTCACCCACAGACAAACGCTCTCGGACAAAGGCACTGGGGACTCTATTTTTAGAATATCATATTATTCTTACTGTTTATGCAGTATGTAGGAAAGGGTCGAAGTTTAGCTGGTTTGCATGAGCCAGTAAGTCACTATATAAGTAAGTATACTATTTTACATTTTTAAAGAAATTTCTTTTCCAAGACTGGACTTCCAAATCATGTGACTTTTACCTTTTGGTATTTTCTTTTAGTCTTTTATTTTTTAGTTTAAGACTTTTATAAGTATTATATTTATACATACCTTATTATACATATTCATACATATTCTCAGCCCCGGAACACCTTTTAAAATATTTATTTAAAAGAAAGAGACTATAATTGACTTCAGTAGTGCCAGACAGCAGTGTAACTTTACATGAGTGTGGAAATTTTAATTGATTTCAGTAGTATTTCAGGATATCCTGCAGTGGAACCCACACTTTTGGCCCTGATATCACTGGCAGCAACATTTGCGGAGAGAGAGACACCTCTGGATCCAGTCAGTCCTGTCCTCATAAGTCATATGGACCATAAGTCATATGGTGCCAGCGTACTCACTGCCAGCTCACATTAACTAATGCAGGCTCCGAAAATATTTGCTTCGTTTATCACGATATTTGGCAAAATGAGATTATATGCAACTGGCATTTTCCTCTCTTTCGAGTCTTTTCTGCATCTTGCTGTATGTGCAGACATGCAAACAACTAAACAGCCTGAAAAAGTATCTTAGAATTAGACTTTATTTTTAACTCTGGCCAGCAGGGAGGCATTTAACCCTGATTACTTTATAGGCCAACTCTACTTTATTGGATGCTGGGATTTAGCAAATTTATTTAAACGCATAAGGCCTTATAAACAAATAACAGTCAGCAGCATTGATGCGATATCTAATTGATTAACAAGACGCACATCTGATATGATTATGGAGCCAGATAGAGAGAATAAACATCCTTAAAACACATTAAGTAGCATAATTTCTTGAATTGTTTTATTATTTATCAGTTAATAATGTGGTGAGCTGATACAGCATTTTTTATTTATATGCTTTGTTTAAAAATAGATAATAGATAGTGTAAAAAAGATGCAAGGACTTGAGGTGTTATTGGCTCTTGTCACAGCGATCTGAGCGCCGTCACAGTTTAGCTCCCCTTGAACTGGGCTAATACTTGTCTATTCCGATTAGGATTAGTATGTGTCGCACTGACTCAGGCAGAGCCAGGAAGGGCTTATAATCTAATAAATCTAGATAAAAAACACAGAGATTGGTTTACTGAGGAGAAGGATTTAGCGCTGGCCATCTCGGAGTGACACAGGGATTAGCCAGGCTTTCTGTGCTGCTCTCTACAGGCAGGGGGCGTGGAGAGAGACACAGCGAGATGACCAGGGCTTTATATTGCAGAATAGACAGTGAGTTTAACTGCTAGTGACAAGGTCAGGGTAAGGCTTGTACAAAAAGGCTTTGTTCCATAGGCAGATTAAAAGGCTCTTCCCCAGTTTTTATACTTTTGGATCTTGTAGGACATGTAATGTGTTAATCCAGACAGGAGAGCGCTGCTGGCGGGGAGGGTAGAGAGGTCTGTGGGGAATAGACGATCTTTGACTGTATAAATTAATTATGAATCAACTTTTTTGAATATGTACCATGTGTAGAATAGATGGAGGTTTTGGTGAAGTGTTCTGGATGAACTTTGTTTGATATTCTTGTTGAGTGATCCATGTATTTCCTTTCCTTCCTCTGACTGTTTTTATGTGAACGCTTCCATATTTGTGTTTGTTGGCTGTGTGTAGCCGTGGCAACAGGCCAGGCCCAGGCATGTTACAGGACTCCTTTTTAACTTGAGTTTGACTATACTGTTTGTTTTGATCATTTTCTATTTGAAATGGTAGTTCAAATAATATATTATTGTATGGTGTCCTGTCTCATATAATCATAGAGGTGAATAGTACTTTATATACACACACACATACACACACACAGCTTTTAGCTTCATATATTGTAATTTTGACTATTTTCTGTAACTGTGACTTTATATGTCATAATTGAGACTCTTTAATTGCAACTTTGTATCTCACAGTTTGGATTTTTTTCTCTCACATTTGTGGCTTTTTATCACGTAATTTTTGTTTTCTTATCTTACAGTTGCATGTTTTTTAACTTATATGAGAGACATTGCAATGACTTGAACAGTAGTTAAAAGAACCAATTGCCTTTGGGATTGAGAAATGTATGTCATTGTTGATTTGATATGTTATTGTAAATAGGTTCATGACTAGAAAACAGCTTCCCAGGGACGTTGCCAAGATGTTCGCAGAGTGAGACTTTGATACTTCTCACTTTATCTCGATAACCTTTCTATTATCTGGCATATTTGTTGGATAAATTATTTTATGGGTGACAAATACATGTATGAATAGGGTATTTCTAAAATGGATCCGATTGTTGTCAGTATCAGGTCCAAGAGTCCTGTTGAATCAGCCATCAAAACAGATAAAAATACAAAACGCTCAGTCCACCTTTAAACCACTGAAAAACGCTGTTCTGGTGCTGGCGTTTTAAACTATGACCTGACATTCTGATGTTTGTATTTATTAACAATTCAAAGAGTTGCTCACTATCTTAAGCGGAAGACTTTCAAAGGCAAAAGAGCACAGCCCCACCAAAACGCTCATCCTCTTTCCTTGGGAGACAGTTAGCAATATCATCTGGCAATTAAGAAGAAAACGAGAGAGAAATGGAAAAGCCAATTACCTCTCAGAGTTCGCTAAAGGCCATTTAAACAGTGTGCCCATGACATAATAATGTTTATTGTAAATATTATAGTCAGAGCCGGAGTGAGCCTGGCGTGAGGGGGAGTGAAAAAAATGGCATCAGTCTGAGACAGAGAATAATTTATTAAGATCTGAGATGCGCCAATTATGTGGAAAGGACCAAAAAGAAAAGAAAAAAAATCAAACTCTCCAGGAACCGCATACATGATTGCAATCTTGATTAAATCCCCCTGGATCTAATGAGTTGATTTTCTGCTGTTAATATTGCATTGGCTGATGATGGATTCGTTAAGATAATGGAACGGAGCTAAAATATAAATGACTCCCTGTCAAGGAGCAGATTTTTGTCATTTTGCGCCTGACACCTCCACCGTGGGGATTTGCTAAGGCTCTTTTTTGAGCCCAGATTGGCCAGATCTGGAATACTAATTTTCTCCTGCCAAGACTCATGATGCCAAAGCATACCCCCCTCCCACACGCTTGGTAAATATCCCCTTTTTCATCCGAATAAAGGCAGCTAGGATGAAACATTACATGCGCATATCTGTTCCATACCAACTAATAAAGACCATTTACAATCCAAGATGTTTTCAAGGTAAACATTTTTATTTTTTCCCCCCACCTTTTGTTGTTTTTCATATCGTAATGATCCACAAAATAAATGTGTGAGTGGATGAAAGCCATTGGGTGCTGATGAACTGGTTGTATTGACTTGTTTCTGGAGATGAATAAATGTTGCAGCCCGACTCAGACCTGGGCTGCTGGATCCGCCTCACTTCATATTAAATGGCCTGTCACTTAGGCCAACAAGATACATGAAATGTTCTCCTTGTAGCATATTGATCTCTCGCTTTTCTCGCCTCAAACAAGCAGGTTGTACAGATGTGTAGATGAAAGTTAATGCAAAAAGCATTTCTCTGACCAAGACTGGGAATTAGTGGGGATTATGTGCTGGCATTGATAGCGGTAACGCAGAGATTATGAATCAGAGTGAAGGTGGGTAGTTATGGTAACATGGCTAATCAAATGTGCCAGCGAGGTTCTCGATGGAAATGAAAAAAGTTCAGTAACGGGATGATGTATAAACTCTCACGGCGCAAGTATAACAAATTGCTCTCGGTGAGATTATGAAGCGTATTAAAGTCAACACGAAATGCAGTTCGTAGCCCCTTTTCCCACTTACGTATTTCCTAGTGAAACAGGATATTTTATCGATCTATTTTTATCTATTAATTGTGTGTGGTTGGAGGGCGAGGGATTTGAGTTCATCAGCCCCTGCTGGTAAATGCATGAACTGCACCATCTGCTTCGAAAAACATCTTTCTCGGCAGTATTTGACGCTGTAATTTCTGCTTAAATTATTCAATTAAATAATTTACATTATTTATTTATTTTACAAATGCATTATATTAAATATTGATATAAAATTAGATTTAAGTTATTTGATATAAATAAAAAGTAGGCTATATATATATATATATATATATATATATATATATATATATATATATATATATATATATATATATTTTTTACCAAACTCCCAGATTCTTTTTTCTGTAAATAATGTAATGTAATATATGATGAACAATAAAGTCTAGGAGCATGTTTTTAGAAAATAAACGGGGTCAGTTATGATTTCATGTCAGCTACGAGATGAGCTCACTTCCCAAACGTCTTTGGGATCTCCCGATCGTCTTAATCGCAAATGAGGTTGCTTTTCATGCTCTCGCTGACCTCGACTCCCCCTCCCGACCCCCTTCTCTTTTTTTCATATTACCGGGGAAACAGTGTGATAGAAGCTCACCCCCGGCCCTTTCTTCCATGTGTCACTTTTTTTGTCTCGTTACATGGTTTTGCTAAAAAGTTCTTTAATCAATCAAGTACGAGGCAGAAAATAGGCTTTGTCACGGCCGGGCCCGGGGTCGTGTGATGCTCGCTTTGCTCAGTGACAGCTCCTCAAAAGGCCCAGAAAGGAATATTTTGCGGGGAAAATAGTGGTTTCCATGGTGCCGGCACTTGTTGCACATCGCTCACCATTCTTTGCTCCCACGTGAGCGCCGGATTTCAAAGAGATGGACGACAAAAATTAGGGCAGGAGGGCAGGGTGGGGTGCAGAGGTAGCTGCCCCTCGGCCCAGTGTCCTCCTCTCCAGCAGGCAGCGGAGAATAGCACCGAGGAGTGACAGCAAAAAGGGGGGCCTTCTCGCCTCTGTCAGCTCCGCATAAGCAGCGCTATTAAGTAAATGTTCGATTTTTCATTGTGCCACAGCCGTTGAATAGAGACTCAGAGGGGAGTACGTAAAGAATGAAAAGGTCTGAGCCAGGGAGGAAAGGCTGCTCGCTTTAATGGCTCCCAAAGTATGTCATCTGAATCATGTAATTAGCGATTAGCTTTTATTTGGGCCGAGCCTGCATCCACCAGAAAGGGTTACAGAGTTTCTAATTTTATAAGTTACAAACACAGCCAGGAAATGGAAACAATGGATCGGCCGTAAATCCTAACTAAGAGGACACAGGATTGTTATCTCAAGCTGTTTTGTATGCTACTTTGAATGTGTCTGTTCCTGTTTTTAATTATTAAACCTACAGGTCCTCTGTGGATTTGCTGGGAGCAGCTAACTTCGCTTTCAGGATAGGAAGCTGTCATGTAAGAGTTTTGTCATGCACACAGGCTCTGGGGGTTTGAAGAAAATCAAGTTCTATGGAAGAAAAAAAAATCTTTAATGAATGTTTTCTTTAAGGTGTGAGAAGCACATTAATGGAACTTGCTCTCCTGGTTTGTGCTTAGAAGTATATTTCATGCCTGATTTGAGTCTTATTCCGAGACTGCTTTCACCTTTCAAAGCTTTTCTGTTTGTGACTTAATAAGGTCAAGTTTTTGTGTGTGTTCGTGTCAGGGCTACTTTAAACAATTTGCAATAATTTCCATAGAATCATCACCAGGCAAATAACAAACAAGGTTACTGCTTCCCTTCAGCTCTTCGTGTCATGTACATGACCGTTTTTGTGTTTCTAGCGCTGAGAGAAGTGCGGCGCTCATCTCTTTCTGTTGGTTTAACAGGTGTCGCGCCTCTTGTGCGGGTTTGTTAAAAAGTACACTGCTCTCTTGATTGAGTTACTTAACTAATAAGACTAACCCACGGCGGTATAACTGTGACGACGACCGAGCGGTAGCATCTAAATGTCATGTTTTCATGTCAACTGTCCACTGCATAATTTCCCCGTCGAACGATGCCTAGTCGAATGTGTCGAGCTAGTTTGTCTTTGAGATCCTCTGCAATCTGCTGTCAGTCTTCAGTAAAGGTTAAGGGGGTGCTGGGATATCTTCCTTGATGGCGTTTTATCATGCGAAGCATGCCCTGTTTCCTGATGAATATATTAAAATTATTACTGTGCAAACAGACTTTCTAATTACTGACCTGCTTGCCATTGTACTCTGCGTTCTTTCTTCATGTTTTTTTCCCCTCTCTCTCTCCCTTGCTCGCTCTCTCTCTTTCTTCATGCCTTGTTTATTTATCTGCACCAGTGAATACAGAATAGTCAGAGCAATGTCATTTCCATCCACATGAAAATGATTTTGAAAATGCCAATCTTGCCTATTATACAGTGTAATTACAAGTCTGGTTTTTTATCGTATCTTTAACCAATGGGGAGACCCTTGAGAGGGTAAATATCTCATCTATGCTCTGTTTCAAAACCTAGCGAGCTGCCTACGGAGGCGGCATTGTGAGAGGTTGCAAAGGGTAGGTAACTTAATTATGGTGCCTTGTTTTAGCCAAATATTAAGGCAGCATCATGTATCATTTGTAGAAAAGGCAATCTCAGAATGCACTGTGATGGAAAAATACATTTAAAACTGCGGACGAGGTGAGACAAATTTTGATATAAATGAACTTATTTAGTTAAATAGTGAAAAGTGTCCAATATTTGTGTGCGGAATTGGACAGAATCATAGGATCAAACATGTATTAGCCTATATCAAATATTACATAACTGCACCGAATGCGGTATAGGTGTGTCTCTTATATTTGCAAGAATGAGGAATACCACACTTTTCGTGTGTGAGAAAGAAAGAAAGAAAAAAACTTGGCAAACATATCAACGGATCATCATAAATCTCAAACATGCACTTGATTAGCCTTTCTATTATTTTTGTGTTCTCATCGCATTGGTGAAAAATGTGAAATATGGGGAGGTTGAAAAACAGTCACATTCCTTGCCTTTTCAGGCCGGCTTTTGTTCTGTTTCCTTCTCAGCAGGTTTCTTGAGATCCAAAGGCATAAAATGCAAAGTTTTCTTTTCTGTCTATTATAACGTACACCCTGTCATGGGCGTACGTATGACGTGAGCTGGCATGTGCTCCGCTCTAAACGTGTTATTAAAGTCACCTATTTACCGGCACATTCCGCCCGCGCCACTTCATGCAAAAGGGCAAGCCTGTTGTTTACTCGGCGGCGGAGATGTTGCACAGGGGTTTGATCTGGGGAGTTGATAGGAGCGGCAATTTAAAGAGAGGACACTGCAGCTCCCAACAAAAACAATTAAAGGAAAATGAAAGACAGCCCCTACGGGTTAAAAATAGAAAATTAGCAACATGGATGCTGGAATGCACGGCTCCCCCTCATCCCAAACTTATGGGCCTGCATTGTTATGTACGATCAGATCTGCCAGTTCCTCCTCTAAGCTCCTTGTCACATTTTGACTTAATGAAGTGCAACTTAGAAGGGAATTGGGTTCATCATGCTAGTCGCACGATGCTCCCTTGTTGTAGCAAACAGGGGCGGCGTGGGACCAGAGCGCTACAGCGCGAGTCGTTATCATTCCGGTCAGTCTGTTTAACACAAAATTAAACAAAGAACTAATTAGTGCTTCATGAATTAATAACTGCACTGTTGCCGAGTAGAAGTTCGGTTGCTGAGGGGAGATATAAAATAAGTAGGAAGATCAGGTTAGAATTATTATTACTTTTTCGGTTGCTCATGCTCTCAAGGTTAGAAAACTTTACCAGTTGCCACAGTCTCTAATTTGGGTGTTTGTTTTTCTATGTGTGTGTATATTAACTTTTTCGTCCCATGATAGCTGAACTGTTGGCTGGGCTTAAAGACCCCATGGCATTGCTTGATTGCACGTTAACATATCCATATTGAAACAGGAAGTTTGGGCGGGCCTTATCAATGTCATTCCAATAGGCTTTAGTTACGTCACTCCACGATTAGTTGGTTGCAGATGGTATCCGGGAGCGGAGTTTTCTTATTAAAAAGCATTTGATTAGGCTTTTTTTCAGTATTAAAATACTTTATCGTACCAACAACAACAACTTTACACAAGCTATAAAAACATTGCTTTGTTTGTTTGAGCATCCCAACCAGCCAACATAGCAACACTGGTTCAACCAATCACATGAGTTTGAGGCAGATTTGACCAATGGCAGACAGGGAAAGTGTAACAATAATTATTTAATTGAAGCTAATTTAACAGTTCCAATTGGTGTCGCTAGTGGCACAAAAATGACACATCACTCTTAAATAAACTGATACAGTTATGCTACACAGTTGAAATTCATTACACTTCAGTGTCTGAAGTTGGAATAACTAAGAATTACTCTGCTGTGTGCTCATCTCATGGCGTTAAACAATACTTATCTCTTTCTCATCCATGCTCAGTTAGGCTCTGGTGTTCAAACCACATATATCACCAGACATCTCATCATGGATGTTTGCTTACAGAGGAATCAGAAGAAAGTGGTCACAGTTGGCTTGGCTTTACTGCCCACTGTAATATGAGTGTTGTGCTGGCCTTGGTTAATGCACGCCGGCCAAGGTCATAGTGGCTAATAAAATCCTCCCTCAATCAGATTTTAGGATTACTGATTCAAAGTAAATTATCATCGGCAAGCCGCGTTCGAATATTTGCGAAAAACTGGCTAACTGATGGGACACCTGCTCTCCTGGGCTGAGATGAGTAATGTAATGGGGGTTTCTAGTGGGTTTCTGTCACCTGTCAGTCCCCACCAACTGCGACACCATACAGTAGCATTCTGTGTGTACGCAATGGGTCACGACGGGGGCCATTTGAGAGCCTTTTGTTCAGTCAGCACTGAGTTTCTGCACCCAGAATGCTAAGGGGAACAACATATCTTCACATTTAGACAACTCAGCCAATATACACTCAGTGTTGATATCGGGGTATTAATGGAGTGTTTTATGTAATGCCTGATAAATAGATGTTTGGATTCTATTTATTCTAAAGTGTTTTTTCTCTCTGTCTCGCAGATGAAGTAAGCCTGTGAGGGGAGTGACTTTTTCCATCAGAGAGAGAGAGAGAGAGAGAGAGGTAAGGGAAGCATGCATGAAGGTTCATGTTTAATCGTGTTAACAAACCCCCCCCTTCAAAACATACACATATGATTGCCAAGTTTTTATTTATTCTATGATTTATAGGAGCAGTTTTTTTCCCTACAGGTTAAAAGGGATATTTTACCCAAAAATTAAAACATTTTGTGCATTCTGTCACATAAACGTTACTGCTGAAAAGGAGTATTGGAACCGTTTCAGATACTATTACAGTATCGATACGTATCGAAATATCGATATTTTTGACAACACTGATATATATACATTTTGGAATATAGTGTACAGAGTTCTATGGACCACTTTTATTATACTTTTTTTTTTTGTCCTCATTAATTTAAAGAAAAAATTCAGTTTCAGTTTTCTGACTGATGTTTCAGTGATCCAGTTTCAGAGGTTATAAGATCACTGGAAAGAATAATAATAAATGTAGTGTATGAATAATATTGACTAATATACTAATTCAACTATATTTATATTGTGCTTTGCATCCTTTGGAAACTTGAAAGCTCCCCATTCACATCCACAGCCAGTGCATTCCTCTACACAGCTCCTTTTGTATTTCACAGAATAAAGAAAGTCACACAGCTAGTGATTAAATTATGGCAAAATGTTTATTTTTCTTCTTTGGGTTTCAAAGCGATGCTGTAATTTATCTAACTAACTTACTCCAAATTTGCAGTGTTTGTTAAATGTGAATGCAGCTTAGCATGCGGTTTTCCATTATCATCATATTTACTGCTTGACAGCTGCCATCTCAATAAGCATAAGATGCCACGCATGATTAATACAGCTCATGGAAGTTTACGGACAAAGTTAAGAGCATAAGAATTTGCTCCCCTGGATGAATGACAATGTTTTCCATGGCTTTGCCTGTGGCTCCTGAGTCAGCAGCAATCTCAGCGGAGAGGAGTGATGTTGTGCGTTGTCTTGTGTCAGTCTCGGGGTCATCGTCATGTCCAGGGGGTTCTGGCCTGACCATGATACGCAGCTCAGAGAAACCAACACCCCTTTGTCCTGCCAGTGTCTTTCAGTGCAGGGCGAAATACACACTTGCAGCATAAATCACGGGCAAACTATGTCTAAACAATGTCTCTGCAGCCACCGGCAGTCATGCATGGCTGGGCAGGGAATGGAGAGAGAACAACACAGATCATGCTCTTTGTGTCAGGCGATATGTGGATGAGATGTTGTCCGATTCAGACATCTTTGTTCTTCAGAGCCTTTTTAAATCTAATTTTTCTCCTTAGATAACAGTGTTTTGGCTTTGCTGTCAGGTAGGGGTGGGCGGTAAGAAACGCAGCGAAGGTGTATATCGCAATTTGTGTTATTTAACCATTTATATATTTTTGTTGAAATATTTTAGAAATGTGATAAATTGAAATTAAACCACAAAGTGTTTTATGTATTACATAATCATGTCTTCGTCTAATTATATATTTTTTAAGTTGTTGATGGACGCAAAGCAAGTTATATAATTATTTTTAGTTTTATTAGTTATACAATATATATTTTTTTTTAATCTTCAGTTAAAAAAGAGGTTCATATGTAAAGCCTCGTACACACCGGGACGAATATCGGCTCGCGTTATTCGTCAGAGTTTTTTCAACGCGTTTTTTGTGTTCACACCCAAGCGATTTTCGCTGACGATGAGCCGAGTGAACATGCTAATTCATTCCCTGACATTAAATGGCGCTTAATGTAAAACAGAAATACCCCGGTCCACAAAGTGGCGCTGCGCAACTACGCTTCTGACTCAGAAGAAGAGAGCAAGTTTGTCGCATTTGTCATATAGTTCTTTATTGTCGTTGGTGTCTCTTTATAAAGACCAGCAGCTCTACATTCATCTAACCTTGCATCTTCCTCGTCTTATTTCTTCCCGGCAGAGGGTAGACGCTGTATCTTCTTCGCCGTTACGTATGTGTGCTCGGCAAGACCGTTTTGTGTTTGAGCGCCCCCAAGTTGTTTTTTACTGTAACTTCAGAAGCTCCAGACATGTGAGCAAAAGCGCCAATTTCATTGGTCGGATAGTTTTTGACGCGGCGCGCAAAAAATGACGCTTTTACGCGTGGCGTTTTACGCGTCGGTGTGCACACTCACATTGGCGCCCATTGTTTAGTCACGAGGCGTTAAACGTCGGCGAATATCGCACGCGAAATTCGTCCCGGTGTGAACAGCCCTTAAGAACTACCACTTACACTTACACTAAGTTAACACTTACAATGAAATACTTTAAACAGTAATACATTGTCACTGAACAAATCACTCACGTTATAATCAACAAGCTGCCTACACTTTTTGTCTCATTGGAACTCCTGCAGCATTTTGCGCAGTAGATTTAAACAGTCAATGAAAGTCTCTATCGATTGACGCATTACTTCCTTTGCATGGCATATACTGTCAAACCCAGGCCTGCTATCAAGTTAAAGCGATGTTTTTCTGCGTCTCGGCCTAATAAGCCAGATGCTTTAGGAGTCCCTCTTCGCATTCAGACCTAGGACAGTGTGCCAAGCCAGGCAGCCCCAGCATCATGACCCAATTCTCTCCTCATTGCAAACTGAATGGCTGGAGTATAGTTAGCTTAATTGGGTTTTGATATATTTAATTCGGCTAATCAGCCAAACTGGCTCCAACATGGGGCCTTGCATGCCTTTTCCCTTCCCGAAAAGCTCCCAGAGACCAGGCGGTTGCAGCACAGAAGCCTCCCAGAATGGATTCCCTCTCAAACAGTGGGAAGAAAATTAAACTGCCAAATTTGTTTTTGTTGGTTCAGGCCTTCTGCAGGGAGTTGGAAGGCTTTTAATTGCGCTTGCTGTGAAGAATTGGATGAGCTGTTTTTAAGACAACAAAAAGCAGGCTCCCTCTCGCTAGACGCCGAACTGGGCTGTTTTCAGAGATCACTTGGGTCAAAGGTAGTGCAAAGACAGATTGCAGACACCATTCTCTCTTATTTAAGTAATTACAGACAGTGATATATAAAACCCTCTTTTATATGTCTAAAAGAGAGCATGTATCTGCTGAGTTAGCAAGTTAAATTGTCACACTTACTTTTGTTCCTTTGGTATATCAGTCCAAACTGTGATAACAAAAAAGCCATCACCTCTTTTGTATGCCGTCCCCTATTTACTTTTTCTCATTTTCCTCTCAATTTTTTTGGCCTTTGAATTTTTTTCCAGTGTGTCAAAACAAGAAGAGGCTACATGGAAACGGCAGCCCTGTGTAAATATTTATGATGTAACATCTCCATGTGAATAGACTTTCCCTCTAGCCCATCCATCAAATCCGCCACCTCCTCAAATCGCCCCCTCGACCCCCCCAACACCCGGCCGCCACTTAGGCCGCAGGAAGCCAAGACAGGAGCATTGCGTTCCCCTCGCGCTCAAAGTAATTGTTTTTCTTTTAAACCGGGGCCTCCGGGCCGCCACATCTTTTGAGACTGTGGTCTCTTGCCTTTCATAAGTCCTGAAACTTCAAAGCCTATTGAGCTTTTTGTCTCATTGGAACGTCCACTGGCCCCCAAAATGGTGCGACAGGGAAATGTGATGTAGGTCAAATTACAGCAGTTGCGCTTATAAAAAGCGAAATTTCTTAGCATGTCGACGGAAGGCCTTGGTTACCTCTCATGCTACGTAGTTCAGTTCAAAGTTAACACACGCCAAATACAAAATAGGATTTGGTGATTAAATACCATAAGTAACTTATCATTAGTCTGGTAACTTGCTTTAATACATGGCTTAAATCGTAAATAGAATTACATAAATAGAAGTGAAATAGAAACATTTTTAAATTGAGCCAACAAAAAAACATACTAGGATTAAATAAATATAAATGTTGTACATTATTCTATAGATGCATTTATACATTTAATTTATTTATTAATTTTAAATAATTATTCACCAGTAAATGTTCTTGATTCACCTCCCATTGCCAGTTAAAGTTAACAAAATTCTTTATTAAAAAAATGTAAACAGATATTTTTGTCTTATTTTCTACTATTAAACATGAATTAATTTTTTTACTATATTGAAATAATAATATAATTAATCAGCATTTCTCTCACATTATCTGCCTTTTTTATTTTTTTACTTTTCACAGTGCATTCTGGGTCTCTTTAAGAGTACATTCAGTGCTGCTATAGATTTTGGTGAATATGTTTATTATGAGCCAGCATAATTAAAGGAATACTCCACCCGAAAATGAAAATGATGTAATCATAAACTCACCTTCATGTTCTTCCAAACCTATGACTTTCTATCTTCTATAGAACAAAACAGGAGATATTTTGTAGTAGATGAGACAGCATGACAGAATATTTATTTTTGGGTAAAATAAAAACTTTGTTACGTATCTTTTGAAACGGCCTTCGTGCCGAGGTCACGCTTGCAATGTCGTATAATGTTGCTCTATGCAGCTTGCTAGATTTTGGAACAGACTCAGGGATCTCCTGGAAAAATTCCTGGAAATTTGCCTCTTCACAAATCCTTATGTCAATCAGGGTATTGCAGAAAAGCATAACGAATGCAAACAGATAGTGACAGGGAGCATCATTGTGCATAAAAATTCATCTGTTGCATTTGGGCCTGGCACAAACAGGTGTGGTTTAAGTTTGCTTCTTCCCGGATGTGGTGGATTACAGCCGTCTCCCTTTATGTAATTTCTCTGCTCTGGGTGGGAAATTAGGCAGTGCAGTGTCTCTCAATAGAGCGACGTTACAGTGCCACTGTGTGCCTTTTTTATCAGAACAGACGGTTGCTAAGATGTAATTATCACCGTCTCTCCCTGATAGACTGTGCTGAAGACTGAAAAGGTAATATGGATTATCACAATAGTTGTACAGCTCAATACTGCTATCTAACTTTATCCATTTATCTGCAATGATGGGAATCCTTTGTGTTGTGCAGCGGTGTAGCATCTATCTAAATAATAAAGGCCATTGTCTCCCTCTTGAAGAGCAGGGATTGTCTTTTTAATTTCAGCGGAGTTTTATTATGGTTAATATTCAAGCTGCGACTGCTCTGTGCAGATGAAATTGAAATATTAAACCCAAAACATGAAAGTTGAAAGCCAGAGAAAGCTTAAGGAAGTGGAATATATAGCCATTTTTGTAATTACTTTTATCCAACAGGTCTCAAGGTGATTTCTAGTGGATCTGTCGAGTGCATACATGAAAATACTTTCACATCTCATTTTTTTACCAGTATATATCTATTGTTTTATCATTTATAACCTAAACCACTTCTTTGTGTGATAGGCGTTGATTTAACCCTCTGGCGCTCTTCTGTAATTTTTTTAGGGCTGTTTTCGACTAAGGATTTTCATAGTCGAATCTGATTCGTTAGATTTTGCCGTAGTCGACTGATAGTCGACCTTTTTTTTTTTTTTTTTTTAGATAGCAGCTAGACGTTCGGTTGAATAACTGTTCGTCTGTTATAGGACAACTTTTTTAAATAACTGTTTTAAATAAATCACACACAGTAAACAAAACCTTCACAAAAAAACTTTGCAATAAACTTTGCAATTTAGACGCGCAAACTGCGTGCCGGTGCGGTGAGACGTAGCCTACATGCTGATTCGGCTTGAAGTCGTTCATCCTCGGATGTGGCGTCGCGCGCGCTGTTACAAAAAAAGCCGTGCACACAGCCAAGCGAAATGGGGTCTTGCCGGTCTTGCGCACCCAACGCGTAATTTTTTTGCCGTCTGCACCTTCGCGCTCGTGCGGACGCGTCGAGTATAAACAAGGCTTTACCAGAGAAAATGTTTGGCTTTACTCCGTGTCAGCGCGCGCTCTTATCGGTAAAGGTGCACCAGCAGTAGCAGCCTCCATAGACAGTATAAGAAGGGCAGCCTCCGAGTCCGATCGCACCACTGGCACTAACTCCGCCTCCGTTTCCCTCGTAAGATTATATTAGTATTTAAACATTCTCTATGATAAAAAATGTTTGTAAAAAATATTTTAATAGCACGGTTTTGGCGGTTATAGAGTTCTAATGACGGTGTTCAACTATAACCGTCGGTCTCACGGTTATATAATAACGTCACACCCCTCATAACACGTGCCTACTATTCGACTATGAGGTTCATAGTCGAATCAGACCTCTCCGAATCGAATCGTCGAATCCTCGACTATTAGAAGTCAGCCCTAAATTTTTTACCGTTTTTTTTTTTTTTTTCTTCATTGGAATGGTACGAAACTTGGTAAAAGATTTTGCACTTGCTATGTGAACACAAAAATAGTCACACTTGTGCTCCTCGGGGTCAAAAATGACAGCATTGGAAATGAATGGGAGACGAATTTCATCTAGTGGAAACATTTGGTACTGCGGTCAAACCAGATCTTACAGAATTAGTAATCTTACAAATTTTTTTAGATATCTGGCTCAAATTTGAACACAACTTGTTTAGATTTATGGCTTTTATTTTTCCTAACCATAAACGTAAAATTCTGTTACTTTTTCAAGTTCACTTTTTAAAACTTTTTTCACTTCACACAGCAATAATCTACCAGGTGTCGTCTTTGAAAAGAGATCAAACTTAAGTCTGTGCTCTAAAGCATTCAAGATTTACGACAGTTTAAGTTGGAAATTTAATTTCAGGTCTATGATCAAAAAGTGAATAAATGGATTATAAATACAGCGTAAATATAATTTAGCACCATAAAAATATGAAATAAAAAACATTTTCAAACTAAAATATAGTAGATTAGTTTCATTGAAATAAAAAAATACATTTAGGTCATTTTTGACCCACATGCGAAGAGCACTAGAGAGTTGTGTTCTTGTTCTGCTTCTAAAATAATGTGAGCTATTGAGTATTTGCGAGAGCTCCTCTTTACTCTTTATCTGTCTTGTGTGTGTCTGCATTTGTGTGACACAAGGACAGCGGGCGCTTTGAAGAACTCGTATAGAATAGACAACACTCGTTTTCACCTCTTTCTCACATATTTGGAGTGCCTCTTCTCTCCTGGCAGATCTATTCAAGCTTTCAATACCTTTTTCTCCTTCTCCGTCCCTGCTCCTTTCTCAGCGAGCAGGAGGGTTTTACTTTACCCCTTTGTCATCCTAATTGATTGCATTAACCTTTTGAGTATTGAATTTCCCCTGCATCACACAGAGCACAATGTGGAATATTATCATAATCTCTCCTAGTAATGGACACAGGGCAATCAACGATGCTTTAGGAAAAGTACATCTTTGAAAGATGGAATGGCATATTATTTTCAATCAAACGGATACCCTGGCTTTGAGAAACTTTGACGCTCTTCTGAAGGGTTATGTCTTTTTACGTGCCCGACAGTTGACACTTTGAACCGTGCAGTCTTTAAAACTCGAGCCTGCTCAGCTTAACAAATCCATTTTTCCTTAAGATCCCTCTTATCTTGATGATAATGATATATGTCAGCACATATGAGGAGGACATTTTATTTAACATTATAGTAGAGCATAGTTGGACATTATATTGCAATTACATCATGGAGATGGCTTTTTATTAATAAAGGGTTTTATATAAATGCATATACACATAGCCTTTTGGCTAACTCATTTGAATGTTGATCAATCTGCATTGTCCCTTTGAAATATAATTGTATATATATACACTACCGTTCAAAAGTTTGGGGTCAGTGAGAATTTTATTTTTATTTTTTGGAGGAAAGAAATCAATACTTTTATTTATCAAGGAATAATTAATTTGATCGAAAGTGACAGTAAAGACATTTATAATGTTACAAAAGTCTTTTGAACTTCCTATTCATCAAATAATAAAAAATAATAAAAAAACTGTACAACTGACAGACCAACAACTGTTTCAACATTGATAATAATAATAAATGTTTCTTGAGCATCAAATCCTCATATTATACTGATTTGTGAAGGATCATTTGACACTGAAGACACTGACACTGGTGATGCTGAAAATTCAGCTTTGATCACAGGAATAAATTACACTTTACTATATATTCACACAGAAAACAGCTGATTTACACTGGAATAATATTTAATACTATAACTGATATTTGTTGTATTTTTAATCAAATAAGCGCAGCCGTGGTTAGCAGAAGAGAATTCTTTTAAAAGTATTTAAAATCGTACCGACCCCAAACTTTTGAACGGTAGTGTATATATATTGTGGTGAGTATGTCAATCATTGGTGCTTTTATTATAATGAGGAGCTTCCTGTGTTGAAAAAGAGACAGTGGATGTCTATTGATATGATAATTTGTGTTTGTGTTGGTGTGGGTGTACGGCCCGGCCACCCGCTTACCTGAAAAGACCCCTGTAGTGTTTTTCTCTTAGTGCTAGTTTGAAGTCTTAGGGGTCAGGAGATACTGGCTTTAAAGGCAAGATTAGCCCTCTGTTTACTTTGCAATTGCTGGGCTACATCGTTTAATCCCTTTACCGTCTTTACATTTGCCTGTCAGCATTTAGAGGGATGTTTAAATTAATTTTCTTGTAGATTGTCTCAACAAGGCAATCAAACACGTACATCGTCACGTTAGCGCCACACCCAGAGATATTTGAAAGATTTTGTCATCACTTACTCATCTTTGTTTTTCTTTTCAAACCTGTACTATTTTCTTTTTTCCCGTTCACACTGTTTACAATGCTGCTTTCCATACAATGAAAGAGGATGGTGACCGAGTCCTGTCAAGCTCCTAAAATTACAAAAAAAGTTAAAGTTGTTATTTTTAAAGTCCTCTGATGTCATACTTATACATATAAGTATACATACCATATACACGTATATATACAAGCAGGGCTTGACATTAACTTTTTTGCTCACCAGCCACTGTGGCTAGTGGTTTTCCAAAGTTACTAGCCACTCGGCATTTTCACTGGCCACAATTTGGACACCGATACCATATAAGGGAATAACTACCATATAGATATTTTTAATAGCATCTCATAATTTGGCAGCCGGTATATTAGGCTACTGTCACTTTAAGACCTGACGCACGGACCCATTATTCTGTTTTATCAACCTGGTCTCACAGAATTCCGTGAAATGAACACTTGTCCCTTAACTCAAAATCTGTAGCAGTTTCACGGAATCGCCGAAAATGCCGTGATGGACCCACGGAAGTGATGCCTATGTAAGTCAATGACAGGCAGCATCCGTGGTCCACACACGGATTCCCTGTTCCAACACATGCGCTCCCCCAATTGACGTCGTTTTTATAATTTGGAAACATATCGCTTTATTATGGGTTTACTTTAAAAAGTACTTACACTTTAAATAATTATTTTTAAAGTGATTTTAACTTGATATTGCATTGTTTTGGCGTCGTTTGATCGCTATATAACTTCTGGTCACCTTGTTCCGTAACAGTACCACCACGTAATATTTTATTAGACACATTTATTTTGTTAT
This sequence comes from Rhinichthys klamathensis goyatoka, assembly GCF_029890125.1. NCBI lineage: Eukaryota > Metazoa > Chordata > Actinopteri > Cypriniformes > Leuciscidae > Rhinichthys > Rhinichthys klamathensis. The sequence continues at coordinate 1,859,607 of NW_026606571.1, read as the reverse complement.
TTTTGTAATATATCAGCACGTTTTTTAAACTAAAGTATTTCAATGGGAAGCATCTTTCGTGATCACTGCACGATTCTTTCTGCCTGTCGGGCTGCAGCAGAGAAGCTGTTTAAGCAACATTTTTTCACGAGATACTTTATGTGCACGCACTTTGGGTGTGAGCACAAAATCTGCGGGAATGAGTAAAATTGTGCTCAATACGCGCAATCCCTCGCCAGAATTCAAGCCCTGTACCACCAACAATATTCATCCGGAGCAAATTAAACGAGTGAGTAAAGGGTTTGTGTGTCAACTCGCTGTCGGAGAGATTAGAGAGCGAGAACAGGCAGCTGGTATCTTTTCTATCTATTCTGCGGAAGAGTTTCAGATATTTCAGTATCAATATGTATCGAAAAATAAATATTACTGCCAACACTAGATTGCACTTAGTTTATTATTTCAGATGTCTTTTTAAAAGACTACAATTGAAAAATGTATATTATATAAAATTCAACCCGCCAAAGTGGCTAGTAGGAGTGACTGCGTTACACGCCAACGCTGAAATCCACCCGCATTTGGCGGGTTGACGGGTGTTAATGTCAAGCCCTGTATACAAGTCATACACATCAGCACGTCCTGATTTAGCAGATTTAGACGTGTTCCTTGGTCAACACATTTTTCTGATCCAGGAAAAACATTCCTGTCCAAAAATCTAGTCCTAACCATATCCCTACCCCTAAGTTACCCCTAAAATAAGAGGGAAGTGATACGTGAATAACACTGATGTAGAAGCACCTAACCCTGATTGCAATCCTAAATTAGTCATAAACTGTAAATTTGTCCCTTAAATCTGATTGGTTGATATGTTGATCCAGAAACATGTTGTACTTGGTGAAATCAGGTTCTGCTTATACTTCATGTGCAATGCCATTTTATGTGATGTCATACTGATGTCATATAGCTAATTCTCATTTGTGGAATTTGGATATACTGTACACATATTCAGTTTTGGCACATTGTGATCAGTTGTGAAATATTTACATTAGAACCAATGATGTTTAGCATCATTGACTTTAAACCTAATGTTCCATGACATATAATCAAAATATTGGAGGATTATCATCAAGAGATGACTTAAGTGTTTGTATTTTCCTCATACTATGGTGCTTTTATGTAATTCTTTTTTACCTTGACAACCCCTGGCAGCCAATGACTTTAAATACATATGAAATCATATTATAAAATATATTATACTTATGGTAAAAACAGCATGAATATTCTGCTAAACTTCTCTTTGTGTTATAAAACTTCACACAGGTTTTGAATGACATGAGGGTGAGTAAATGATGACAGATTTTCTTTAATCAGATCTCTTTAATCAAACCACTTATATATTTTTTTGATATTTGATCCCAGAAAAGTTTTATATTTACAGTATGATTAAAGCTATAAAGACTGTAAACATCTCTGAACAAAGCATGTAACGCTATCTGTTCACTATAATGCCAGGCTAATGCTTTTGATTAAAATGGATAAAAGTCAATTCTTTGTCATGCCCCCTCATTAGAAAAATAGTGACATAAAAACATCCTTTCAACAAAAACACAGCTTCTGTTTGTGATGGGGCATGGTTTGTTGAATTTCAGCATCCCAACAAAAGGCCACGTCTGTGTGTGGAGCAGCTCTACTCACAGCCACCTGGCTTCTCTCTCACTCTCTTTTGTATTTCAGGATTTATTCAACAAAACCCTGAAAACTGGAGCGCTGCAAAAAGCTAAACTGACTTTTCAGGTTTTAATGGGAGAGTAAACAGTGGTACAAAGCATAAAACTAATTGATTGTTTAGCAACAAGGAGTCTGTGTTATCGCGTTTCCCTGGTAACATGAAATTATTGTCTGGTTGCTTAGATGAATTGAAGCAAAACAGCCTTTAATTCATACCAACTCTATTATATATTTTTTTCAGGCAGGAGAGAAAAAAAAATCAATTGAAAGGGACCCTTATGAGCAGCTAGAGCAGACTTATGATCAATAATTATTGCAAACAGGGATACAGTGTCTTGATTTGATTGCTTCGGGTTTGACGTTCAAACACACAGAATGCTCATATTTATAGAAAAAATGCTCAGATGATGAACAGCGCTGCCGATATTTAAATTTTAGGTTGCGGGGGCCATTTCACGTTAGTTACATGCAACATAAACTCCAAAACAAAATGGAGGTTTTGGGTGAATGATTGGTCAAGGTCAATTAATAAGACAAAAACATCCCGCTGTGACTCATCTCACTCCTGGGTCCACCGTCGCTGATGTCCGTGTAATGAACGTCATACAGTAGTTTCTCACAAATGTTCAATATATTGCCATTTCACCAAGCAAGGTCAACCAGTCGATGAGTGTTATTTTTATTCTCTGACAGTGAAAAATCCAGTCTGGGTGTCAATTGTTCATTCAATAGATCTGCTTCCTTTTCTGTAAGCAAGCAAACCAAAACATACCGCTCATTCTATTCATTGTGTTCCCTGTGGGTTGGTCTGTCAAATTGCACACAAAACCTCACTTTTGTGCTGGTTTTTAAAAAAGAACAAGCTGCGGGACAAAAAAAATGAAACATTGAGAAGTTTTGAAGGGTCTGGGAAGAGAGTACATTAGAGGAACCTATTCATTACTCCAGCCTGTGCTGGCTGACAGGCCCCTTCTCCATTAATATCAATTATCGTCTGATAAATTGCGCAAAGCGGTCGGCACCGCTCCGGTTTTCGTATATATTTTAACCGCTTTGTCAAACGTACTAGTGTTGCATATTCCTAACCCATCCTCAGATTTTCAGTTTGAGCCGAGAGCTGCCATTTTCAACATTTTTTTCAGCAACTGACACACAGTGTCATATTTCCTGGCTTTGCCCAAACCAGCTGTCAGCTATTGCGGGCTTAAACTCTTCACTTGTGTCTCAGGTTCTCTCGGGTCAAGACTAACAGCATACTAGGCGAGTATATGTATATGCACATTTCTCACACTTGGTAAATTCAGGCGTATTCCACATGCAGACGGTTGTTTGATTAGCTCCACCCAAACATTTTATGACCTTATAACTTTGTTTAAACAAAACGGTCTGTTCATCTCTCTTCCTGTCTTTTTTTTTTCTCCTCTCCCCCCCATCTCTCTTTTTCTCTGGGTAGTATTCAAAGACCAATATAGCAACAATCCTTATTGATCTAATCTGTTTACTGCATGCTATTTTCAACAGTTCCATCGAAAACTCCCTCCCTCTGCAAGCCCCACCGCCACCCACCGCTCTACCCCCGTTTGCCTGACCTACATGGCCGTCACATGGCATGGTTCCCTGGCCTGGCATTTTATGGAAAATCAGCGGGTGAGATAAAGCCGCAAGGTTTTAAGTGTTATCCTCTCTATCCTCTCAAGAAGGCTGGTGTTGAAAGAGGCACCACTGTCACAAGTCAGGCCAATTTTGGGCCGCCCATGACAGCTTTACTTCCACCTTTGACCTCCAGTACAGTTTGACTGGATTTTCTTGGTTTCTGTTAAGGGTTTTTGCCTTCACATTACTGTTTGTCATGTTAGGGATAGTTCACACCAAAATGAACATTTTGTCATTATTTACTCATGCACCCTCATGTTGTTCCAAACCAGTTTGAGTTTATTTACAAAAGGAGACATTTTTAATGAAGTGCTGATCGCTTTTTTTCTATGCAATGTAATATATATAGGGATACTTTGATGAATAAGTGGTGACTAACAACATGCTAGGCGAGTGACCCCGAAATTTGGAATGGTAGTGTATATTTTATGGTTTCTGAAGACTTATATAATATATTTATACACTTTAATAGTGCTTTTTGTTTTGCTATTTATGCATTCACTTTAATTTTACTGAAAGAGCGGCGAGATATTCCTTCAAAATTTTACTTTTTGTTTTATCCATGGATAAGGAAGTATTGTAGGTTTAGAATGATGGTAACTTTTTTACTTTTAGGGGGTGAACTGTACCTTCAAAACTAGTGGTCGTCCGATATATCGGCCGATATTCCGTAGTTTTTAAATATCGCCATCGGCCAATACGTTTTTCTGTTTGGTCGATGTGTTTGAAGCAGGACTTTTATTTTGACGTGCGACACTGAGAACGCTTGAGATCGGCACTGGCTGATCACACTGCGCTCACATTATCCGTCTTTATTAGTTTAAAATTTACGGTTTCTGTTTAGCAATCATATCTAATATTTTATTTGATAGAACTGTTAAACAAAGAAAGTAAACGGTATGCAAAAAAATATAGCGTTTGCTTTTATATTATTAGTAACAACAGGCAAACAATAGGGTATAATACTTTCTAATTTACCTTCAATATGCAAATGCGCACTTATATCATTTAAACAAATCTCTGTATATCTAATAAACATTTAATTTCACAAACCTTGCAGATTTAATCGAATCCAGCTGTGAGATCTTCTGAAGTGTGCATTTGCAGCCCGCATGAACATGTTAATGTTCGGTCCGTGCAAAGTGAATCCGGACAGGAGTAGAGTTCAGCTTCACTGGATACGCGATCGACAAAACCCTTGATTTTAAAAATATGCTGTGCTATATCCAGTTGCCCACTATGTCATATGCATGCCATTTTCACTGTGTTCTGTATGTATGTAAAATTTGTGTTACCTTGTCTTTACTTGAAAAAATATGATTACCAGTGCACACAAACTTACCAGATTACTTAGTGCCAGTGTTTACTTCCTTTTTATTCATATATTTTTAAACAATTACTTTATTTATGAATAGTACTATAATAGGATTGCAGAATCAATTGGCATCTAAAGTATAAGCATGTTTATTTTAAAGATTTATTTATTTGTTAATTATTTATAATTTATTAAATATTAATTTAAATAAATATATATTATACACTCACCTAAAGGATTATTAGGAACACCATACTAATACTGTGTTTGACCCCCTTTCGCCTTCAGAACTGCCTTAATTCTACATGGCATTGATTCAACAAGGTGCTGAAAGCATTCTTTAGAAATGTTGGCCCATATTGATAGGATAGCATCTTGCAGTTGATGGAGATTTGTGGGATGCACATCCAGGGCACGAAGCTCCCGTTCCACCACATCCCAAAGATGCTCTATTGGGTTGAGATCTGGTGACTGTGGGGGCCATTTTAGTACAGTGAACTCATTTTCATGTTCAAGAAACCAATTTGAAATGATTCGAGCTTTGTGACATGGTGCATTATCCTGCTGGAAGTAGCCATCAGAGGATGGGTACATGGTGGCCATAAAGGGATGGACATGGTCAGAAACAATGCTCAGGTAGGCCGTGGCATTTAAACGATGCCCAATTGGCACTAAGGGGCCTAAAATGTGCCAAGAAAACATCCCCCACACCATTACACCACCACCACCAGCCTGCACAGTGGTAACAAGGCATGATGGATCCATGTTCTCATTCTGTTTACGCCAAATTCTGACTCTACCATCTGAATGTCTCAACAGAAATCGAGACTCATCAGACCAGGCAACATTTTTCCAGTCTTCAGCTGTCCAATTTTGGTGAGCTCTTGCAAATTGTAGCCTCTTTTTCCTATTTGTAGTGGAGATGAGTGGTACCTGGTGGGGTCTTCTGCTGTTGTAGCCCATCCGCCTCAAGGTTGTGCGTGTTTTGGCTTCACAAATGCTTTGCTGCATACCTCGGTTGTAACGAGTGGTTATTTCAGTCAAAGTTGCTCTTCTATCAGCTTGAATCAGTCGGCCCATTCTCCTCTGACCACAGGACTGCCGCATACTGGATGTTTTTCCCTTTTCACACCATTCTTTGTAAACCCTAGAAATGGTTGTGCGTGAAAATCCCAGTAACTGAGCAGATTGTGAAATACTCGGACCGGCCCGTCTGGCACCAACAACCATGCCACGCTCAAAATTGCTTAAATCACCTTTCTTTCCCATTCTGACATTCAGTTTGGAGTTCAGGAGATTGTCTTGACCAGGACCACACCCCTAAATGCATTGAAGCAACTGCCATGTGATTGGTTGATTAGATAATTGCATTAATGAGAAATTGAACAGGTGTTCCTAATAATCCTTTAGGTGAGTGTAGATAGGCTCTGTTACCCTGCTCTCTAATGGTGCGTTCACACCGGACGCGAATAGCGCGTCAGGCGCGAGTGATTTCAATGTTAAGTCAATGCAAAGACGCGTTACGCGCGTAAAAAATTCCTGCGGCGCGAATGAGGCGTAGAGCGCGGCGCGGTAGACCCGAATACGCCTCATTCGCGCGTCAAGTTCGCGCGAATGGCGCGAATTGAGCGTCTGGCGCGTTAAGCGCGTTACGCGCGAATGATTTAGTTAGTGCTATTTGTGCATTCACACGTTTGACGCGAATTCGCGTCTGCCGCCCGAGTTGAAAAATCTGAACTTCTGCGTCAATTCGCGCCGCGTTAACCAATCAGGAGCCTAGCTGCTTGCTGCTGTCACGTGGTGAAGTATCTGGATGCTTCAATAAATTATTTTGTAATATATGACTGTGGTTCTAATGCACAACAAAGCAAATATTTTATCACATAAAACTTGATTTCAATATATGAGACATATTCATTTTGCATTGAATGCTATTTATTCCATATCTAGATTATATGAAATATTATTATAATGTAAAGACAACCAACATTTAAGTTCGTGTCTGGACAGTGATGTGTGAGAGAGAGAGAAAAATCACAGGACAGATTAATCACTTTTGGAGGCTGGCTTCATTTATTATCAAAACAAAAATAAATGACAGATTAGGTGGATGCGGGCGAGGGTGAACCTCGCGCCGGGCTGTAGAGCGCGGGCTCGACAGGCATAGACCACTCGAGGCCGAGGGCTTATACGGCCTACGCTGTCCTCATCAGCGTCCTCACCATTAGGTCCACCAAACCTAGCTCCTGGAGCAAATTGTGAAACTCCTGAAACCCTCCGGAGGTTCTGGTGGACCCGAGTACAGCGACGATGTCCCCTACGGAGCTGCTTCTGCTCTCCAGAGCATATACGAGCGGTGACTCTCTCGAATAATGCTAATGCTAATGCTCGATAAACATCTAAAAAGATGGCCGCCAACGGGTTTCGAAACTTTCGCCTCCGGATTTCGCCTCTGACGCGCGTAAATTTCGCTTCAAACTTTTGTTTTTACGCGCGTCAATTTCGCCATTGACACGCGAATTAACACAAAGGGGTCAAGCGTCAAACTAGACGCGGTAGACGCGAATTTGACGCGCTATTCGCGTCCGGTGTGAACGCACAGTAAGATATCGGCATAGGCCATAAAAAAAACAATATCGGTCGACCACCATTCAAAACCCATTCAGCACTTCATGTGTCTGTAGTGATTTCCATGTAGAGTAGGTGGGCCACCATTGGATGATATCAGTGCCGGGCCAGTGGCTAAAGTCCAGGCTAGAGTAAAGCAGCCAGTGCCGAGGGCTTGCTTTCATGCAGTGACCGAGTCCCCTTCACACTGTCGTCTGCCTGTAAATTTTCTGCTGCCCTTGCTGTTCAGCCAATTACACCAAAAGTGCTTTAGTGATTTTCCCCCCCTCTTGTCGGCATTTATATATTTATTTATTTTACCGACAAATGCAAAGCATCTCTGAAGGTTAAAAAAATGCTGAATTTCACTGTGTCTATAATATAAACTTTTTTCAGCTCCTTAGCTCACAGTAGGACTGATCAATAGATGTCAGCTGTGCTTGCTACTTTCAACAAGCATTTGTGTTACATAAATCAACTCTACCACGCTTTTATTTTCAAATTTTGATTTATCCAACTTGTTGGGTTTCTTTTAAGCAGCAAATAAGTAATTCTATTACAAGCTAACCTATGCCGCACAATGAAATAAAACTGTTGAATAAAACACTAACATGCTGACAAGGTATACGAAAGAAGATGAATAAGTTAAGCAGAACATTTGTGCCTGTCCATACAGCTTCTTTCCAATATTGGAGGTTAGAGATTGTTAATGCATGTTTGTGGTCAAAGTGAAAGGCTTGGCTTGATTGTTTTTGGTTGACTTAAAAGACGTTAAGATTGTATAAAGTGGGGGAAAGTGTCACTGTAGTATAGTCCGCCTGGTGGAGTGACAGGCTTCCTGCCTTATACCTGTGCTGAGCTCAGATCTGTCTGTCCGGCTGATAATGGTCAGTTTTGTTCTTCTTTTTCTTTCTCAGTCACACAGTTGCTCATAAGGGGCCTCTCATCTGAGGGAGGGTAGTGTTGAACTTCTTAAAAAGCCTGTTCTTCATGTGAACTGCCATGTTGGCACTGTTCCTTAAATGAAGTTTTAAAGGCTAATTTCCTCCTGAACACTTCTATTTGTAAATTGTTCTTTCTAGTGCTTCAATGCAGTCGATACTGCCTTTTTAGTGGACTGCACTTTAACCTTCTTCTTCTTCTTCTTCTTCTTCTTCTTCTTCTTCTTCTTCTTCTTCTTCTTCTTCTTCTTCTTCTTCTTCTTCTTCTTCTTCTTCTTCTTCTTCTTCTTCTTCTTCTTCTTCTTCTTCTTCTTCTTCTTCTTCTTCTTCTTCTTCTTCTTCTGTTTGGAGCACAAATACATAGGTACATTGTATACCATTATAGCAAAACATACCATTGACTAAGTTCATTTCCCATACAGCGTTTGCATAAATATATTTTGATAATTTGTTTATTTGTAATTGCTAATATCTATCTATCTATTTAGCTACCTAGCTATCTATCTTTCCGTCCGTCCAGATATATTTATGCATACGTGCTAAGTGCATAAATGCAAATATATATTTTAGTAACTACAAATTATAAAATATCTGCATATAGATTTTAAAATATAGTTGCATAAATATATATTTATACAAATACATTTTATTTTTTAAATTGTTTTTATTATTTTTATTTTAAGATTATTTTATTTTACATTTTTGCAGTATGTTTTGAAGGATCCATTTGGAAAAAAAATTTTTGAATAATATTTTGATCAGAATTTTTTTTTTTTCGTATGGGTTCTATATATTTCTCTTCTTCTTGACAACAATTTTTTGTTTTGTAGTCTTTATTCAAAATCTTTGTCTGGCTCTGAAACGACTTTCTTTTTTCTCACTAAAGTATGTGGGGGAAAAGAAAGAGCTTCATTTGGAAAGGTAAACAAGAAAATTACCCAGTGGGTTTGTAGTTGGTGTCCTTAAAGATTTATGCTACGTTTTAAATAAAAAATTTTCCTTGTCTCCATATTAGAAAAAGAAAGCGTTATAAAGTTAGGTCAGTGTTGAATTTTTAATAATACAGAGGAAGTAGCCAGGCAAACAACGGGGGAAGAATAAAGAATAAACAGCAAGAAAAGTGCAGCGTAGAAAAACGCTAGCTGCTTTGCTAACTAGCTGAGGGCGGCGCTCAGGGTATTAGCACAGGTTGCAGTTAGTCGTTCCGGGACTTACTCGGGTCTGGACTGGGTGCTGAGAGCTCCACACCATCTGCATTTCGCTGTTAACGCACCTTCACATCCGTGGGAGGATTAGTGGAAAATCCCCAGGTTTTTTCAACCAGTTGACAAATATCAGATTTGTCTCTAAAAATTAGCTCCATCCATATCGCCCACCATATGACACACAAAAAAGATTAGCTTTAATACCCAGCCAGCTTGAGTGTGGAAAAAAAGCAGATTAAAGTTTCAGTTTAGTAATATTTACCGAGCCTCTTCTATATCGCATCCCAGCCCGGCATCGGGCAGAGTCTTCCAGAAGCCGCACTCCCCCACACCCTCTCTCTCGCTCAGACGGCAAGATGTTTGTCTAGCAACAATTAATGCCAATATTTATCTAATTCATCATCGCCCAATCCAGTGCCTGAAGGTTGTCTTTTTAGGATATGGCTTTTAAACAAACACGGGGAGCAGTTAAAGAGCGTTAAGTGAATAAAGGCAGCAGGTGTCCTTTCAGACAGAGCTTTGTAGTCTTCCCAGGCTGCTGTGCTGTTGTTTTAGCCGCCCATTGGTCTGGAGTAGGGGGTGGCTGGGAAACGGGCCTAGTAGGCGACCCGAGACCCCTCTACTGTCCCATTGTGAGCACTTTTGTGGAAAGGTAGCAGCAGCATTTGATGTCACTTTAAAAGAGTAAGCCCTTCGCATTACGGCACGGCGTGCTGAAACCCATTCATCCGTAAGTTCAACACAAATTTACTGTTTATAAATTTGTGTTATGATATACCGAGCTTTCGGTGGGTAAACATAATTTAAACGGCGCATTTCACATCACCTAGAAAAACAGCCTTTATCATGTATTCCAGCAAAAAGAATTATCGCAGGGAAACAAATTGATGCCCAATGAGGCAAGTTGCAAGGATATTGGTTGCGCACGCACGACTGAACCCCCACAGCTGTCATCGTTAGCAGGTACGGAGGATTTGAGCGTATTCCGCAAGCATTTGCTCAGTCAATATGTTTCTCTTTGCCATTTAATTATCATACTCGTGATCATGGCGTCTAGGGGGGAGAACAGGGCTCGGATCCACCTGCACACAGGATACTGGCTCGCTGCTTTCTTCCTGGACCACCTCCATACCCAGAGGTTGACTCCTCAATACAGGAGCCCATAAATGAAATTAAGGTGTCAATTAGTCAATTATGGCGTAATAACTCGGAGGGCAGACGTTTAGAAGCAGAGCGTACCTCAGCTAAGTTCATTTCCTCTGGTCCAGGAGTCCTTCGTCCTGGCCACACGTCACTCTTCCACCCAGAGCCGCTGAATAAGGCCTCTGCTCGGGTAATTCTATTTTCCGTCCGGGTATCTTTTTTGGGTCGACAATTTCCTCTGATTGGTTTTATTTTGAGTCGCATTTATTTATTTATATTTACGTTCCTGCCCCCCCTCCAATGCAGGGATGTACTTTTTTCTTCCCCAATTTGGCTTTAGAGACTTTTATAATTTAGTAATTAAAATCTTTGATAGGCTTTTGAAATTGCATCTAATTGAATTTAATGGGGAGATGAATTTCAATTTTATTTGATTACCGGGACCCCTGGCATAGGTATTTATGGAAAAAAACTCTTCAAAAATATGCTGTGTGGGCTAAGATGGCATAATAAAATTAGAGGTAATCAAATTTCTCTGTCGTGAATTTCGCTCTAATTTCACTATAATTTTCCATTAGATAGCTAGTTTACAAATATTTGCTCATCTGCGATGGGAGAAGCTATCTGTCTAAAATGATTATGGTCAGGGCCTTCAGAAATGTGGCCCTTTCTCTCATTCCCTTTTAAAACCAGATTGCGAGAGACCGAAATTAGGAAGATTACATTATGACTGTCTGCATCCGGGAGAGATACTGAAATGTAATGATGGCAGGCAGGGGATGAAAGCTGCGTCAAGACAAATGTTTGTACTTTTAAGTAATGTTTTTTAAGTGAACTGGACATTTCAGCCTGCCAGCAGATAGATACATGCACCTTTTTTCACCCCTTAGATCACAGGGACATGTTTAACCATTTTTTTTTTTTTCAGGCACGTTTTCATTTGTTTGCAAAGCGACGATGGGCTAATTTAATAAAGATATTTTCATTATAAAGATCACCGTCGGCCAATTAGTTTATGATAAGTAACTTCTGACCGCTCCTTTTGGAGATACGCTCGCATTTTGGTATGCAATACATTCACCCCCAGAAAAATAAATATATAATGCTATCCTAATAGACGTGAGGGGGAATAATATCCAACATCACAGGCTTCGCTAGAACAATACAAGGGCAAATGCTTTCTCAGGCCTTCTTTTCAAGCCACTGCACTAGACTCCAGATTTGTCACATTCAATTTCCTGTCAATTTCACAATTGAGATTTAAGGGAGGGAAAAAAAGCTCTATTTTAAAACCTCTGTGGGAAAGCTTCTTTTTCAGGCCAGAGAGATGATGGTGAAGATGGCAGTGGTGATGATGCTCCCTTTTCTGTCCTTTTTTTATTTTGGTTTCTTTTTTGTGACGCCCGCCACCTCACAGTCATCCGCTCGGTCTGCGCCGTCCCACTGGCTGAGACAGCGAGAGGGTTCAAACACAATCTAACTCCCAGCAAAGGTCAGTTTTCTCACTCCGCATGCCCCCGAGCCCTAGGCACAAAAGCCCCTCAATTCACATCTTTCAACTGGGCGCTGGCTTTTGTCCCGGCAGAGCGAGGTGCTTGGAGCGGGCGGCCATCAGACCAGCCCCTCCTGGAGTGCGCGGTCAGGGGCAGCTAAACGTCTGGCCCCTGCATCCCTTTGACGGATGCAGCCCTGCCATGTCACAGTCCCCCCTCCCCGCTCACCCCCATGCCCTGAGCATACCATCATAATGGGCCACATCAAACGCCATTCAGCTCCTCTCCGAGAAACAGAAATGGCAGCGCAAAGAAAAATGATCTGCGACCACTGGCCGTTCCCTACCGTACAAAGCGGTGCGCTCGATCGTTGCACGTCTTGTTACGGTGTCAGTCAGTGCTTTGAGTGCGCTCGACACGTGTATAAAAGTGGTATTCTGTTGTTTTGTTGCAAAACTTTTGTGAAAGTTGGCAGAGGCCGATAGGTGTGGCACGTCTGGTGATATTTTGCATGTTTAGGGTTTTCTCTGAAATGTCTTGAAGATGTTTGATGACTGACTGGCTCTTCCCTTCTGGATTAATGAGTTTAAGGTGGGAACATTTTGACATTGTTGCTTTATGACTCACCCGTATAATCACTAAATCAACCAAAACCTGTTTTATGCTCACAAATGAGATGTAGCAGTTAGCAAACAGGAACTTGTGATTGACTAATTTCTCACAGTTATGAGACGGTACTCAGAATATGCATTTCCCCTTTTCATTGGCCTTATTTTTCAGTGCTTTTGAGAAATTAAGCTCATTTTGTTTTGGCCTAAACTTGGCGCTTCCTGCCTGGTGTTTACTCATATCATTTGCAGTTCAAGTTGCAAATGGAAATATTTCCAAAGTCGACTGTGTTTAGAAAGAAAATATGCTGAAAAAATGCTGTCCGGGTGCGCTTTTGCATGCCACAGCGGAAGAAACTGCCAGGCAAATAAGGGCTTTGTCTTATAAAGTATTCATTGTCACCTGGTAACGGCTGCCGTTTATCATTTCACCTGAAATTACAATGAAAACTGATACCTTATCTGGGGGACAAGCACATAGAGAGCAGGCAAAGATGAATGAAGAAGAGAAGGAGGGAAAAAGGGAGGGAGAAAAGGGGAACGGGGGATGGGACATGTAGTTTTTTCCCCCTTCCTCATAATATACAACCAACTGTTCCGAGGATAAGGTTACTTTAACATGTGAGCACTGTTCAATACTGATGTCTGTTTTTTTCTTATGAGACAACTTTAAAATATGCTATACAATGTATCGTATACTGTACTTTATTTTATGTAACCACCCTCGTTTTACACATGAATTTCACTGGTATGTTTTTTTTTTTTTTTTTTTTTTTGCAATATTCCTCAAACTTCCTGTTTTCGGTACATAACCCTCATAAAATGAACTGTGATAGTCAAATGTACAGTATATCAGCGAGGGTCTTTCCCACAATGTGCGATTAACAACAATTACAAAAAAACCAAACACTTTGTTCATTTTAAAACGGGCGTGCTGTTATCATCAGAATCATGCAAAAGTGTCCGACTGATATATCTAATGAGCTTGATATTTTCTCTGAGCCTTTGAGTTTTCCCTCCCTCCTCATTTTCATGGAATCGTGGAAGGCTCCTCCCCGAGAGACTTGAAAGGCTAGAAGAGCCCAAAGATGGGAAGGCCAGCCCACTAAGGGGAGGAAAAAAGTGCGCTCAGGTTCCTCCACTGCTGTAATTTCCTATCTGCCTATTCAGACATCGGCAACTGCTTGGTGTGTGCGCGTGTGTACAGGAGCAGAACCGTAGACAGAGAGAGAGAGAGAGAGAGAGAGAGAGAGAGAGAGAGAGAGAGAGAGAGAGAGAGAGGCAGGAGGAGCAGGCGAGGAAGGGGCCGGCTCTGTATTCTCTCACCTACCCCCCGTCAAACCACAGGAGGGAGGGGCCAAGCCAACCTGCCAATCAACCTCACTCGTGGCAGCCGGCATTATCTCTGCTACAAACTATTGACAGATTACATGTCAAGGAGTTTAGTACATGATTGAGAGCAAAAAAGGCATTTATTGTCAACTTCTTTTAGTTTTGCTTTTCTCACAGACCAGCTTACATCTGATGATTTTCAAGCAGAGTTCAGTAATATTATGAAAGTTACATGCTTGACAGGATTTAACTTCGACTACCCTGAATATGGTAAGTGACCCTCTTTTCTGTAACCTCTGTGTGTGTGTGTGTGGGTGGGTGTGTGTGTGTGTGTGTCCTTAGGTGAGTGTTTTAATGTAAAATATGCCTTGAACAGGGAAGTTGATCTTGCTTTAAATGCCGAGGATCGTCGCTGTGAGTTTACTGTACCTTTATTTATAACTGTGTGACAAGCCCGGAGAAGATGGCAGTGTTTAATACGATCACTCTGTCCTGAGTACTGTGTTTTCTTTTCTCACTTTACTCATGCCTCTCAGGAGGGGAAGAATTTAAGTAGACTATACTTTCATTTTAAACCTGGAAGTGGTCAAGTTTATTTGCTCTGTTATTTAGACACAGCATATCACTCTTACCTACAGGCGTTCAGCGATGTTTGAAACTCATATATCTGTGTTTATTAAAGCAGTCCTGTTTGTCTGAGTACAGGGGATTTTTTGTTGATGCCGATATTACTTTATGGACGCACCGATGTGGCATAAACATACATAGGCATGTAAAAATATCAGTGAAGTGACTGGCATGGCCTAGGGGTTTGTTGCCAAGGGGACTGAATAAACAAAATGCTGTAGTAACGTTGTTTTGACACTTGTAAGGGCTCATGATATCCCTCTCCTTTTTCTTCGTTCCTCCGTTTATGGATATTATGGAATTGATATCAGTCATACTGTCCCATACTGTTTCCTAATTTCTCTCACCAAATAATCTGGTTTTAGGAGCTTTAGATATTATAATAAAATCGGAAATTGCATGTTCCTAAAATAAAAAAAATAATGTTGTTCTAGCATAGTTAGTTTGTGTTGTGTGGTTTGAGTTTGTTGAATTTCTATTTCAGTTGAGTCTCAAATAGAGTTCCTGGAAATTCATTTTATTCGTTTTTTTGTTTATATATATATATATATAGTTTTAATTTAAGCCAGAATTATAGTTTAATCACACACTTGTTTGTTTGGCTTTTGATGTGTTTTACTTCATTCTGTTTAGGTAAAGTTTTAGACGTCACTTATTTGATTGTATATTGTATCTGCCATGTTTATTTTCAAAATTGATATTTTATCATTTAATAAAAAAAGATTTTTTAATAAAAATACATTTTTACTCAAAAATCTAAAATGTCACTTCTTTGTTGTTTTTTTATGTTGTTTGATGTTTAACTAGTCAATAACCACAATCTATTTGTTTTTGTTTTGTTTTTTAGCTTGGGAAATAAATACACACACACATCAGTGAATTTTAAAAAAGTAGCTTTTGTCATAGCTGAAAAATTCAATCGATAATTTTAGCAAGTTTTTTGATGTGATATCTTCATGTCTTGTTGCCCTCAGGCAGTTTTTTTTTTTTTTTTTGACACTAACGAACACTGTTTGTTCTAAAAGATAAATGGTGAAAGATCAAATCAAATTAATTGAAAATAAATGTAATTGTGGCTTCTTTTAAAGAGCATCTCTTGAACTTTCAAAAGTGACTTCAGATTTATTATGTCATATTTATCAGAAACTTTTCCCTTTTTCAGAAACAGAATCACAATTTGCTTTCTGTTTTATTCTTTTTCTAAATGAGACACACCCGAGATTTTAACATCGCTGTCATTTTGCTGTGTGCCCTCTCTTCAGATGACTGGAGTTATTTTATTACTCCAGTAGCTTTTTGTTTCTCCTGTGTGAGCGAAAGCAGTTTTAGCCTCTGTCCACTTTGAGCACCTTTACCACTCATCTGCAAAATAGGATCAAATGAGGAGGAAAAATCAACCCAAGGTCTGCAGCCCTCAATAACCTTTATCACAATTTAGCAACAACCGAATCAATTTGATGTCTTAAGCAATAAAAAAGGCTGTTGCTGTCCTAATTCTGCTGCTCTTCGGATGACAGTAAATTTACATTTTTTAATTAAACTAGCTGGAATTTTTATGAGGGGGCTGGGCTATGCTAATGGGAATGTTGTGTGCCGCAGATTAACAGAGTTTTGAAGTACATTTGGAAGGGGAGATATTAAAGGGGGAGAGGATGCTAGGCATCACATTTAACCCCTTTTATGCTTATTTTTCCTGGGGGACCCCCGGCACACCCGAACGCTGAGAGAGAGGCAAGAGCGCTCTTTAGTGAAGGGGTGATCAGTGTTGCCATGTCAACTCATGCATAATCTTTAAATTCTAATCTATAATTGATGACACGCACAGATCACATATTAGAAAGGTGAGCTCTCTTTAGAAGGACATCTGAAATGCGTTTTGTATAACATAATTCATTTGAAACATAATTTGTAGGCTTTTTTTTTTCATATTAAAATATGGCATACAATTTAATTTATGTAATTATTTACATGTAGCTCTATTTATTTAAATTTTGTATTCATATATCTCGCGCTGTATTTTTTTTTGTTGACACAAATTGCAATTTATATCAAGTTAATTACCAAAATGAAAATAAATACTATAGTTTGTTATATAAATATAATTTATAATAATCAGTACAATTCAGATTTATCTGCTATAGTAGATGCACTTGCATTTATTTGTTTCATTTCATATTTGTTTGTCTTGTAAACCAAATTAGAAAGGCTAGCAAAGACAGAAAGAGTCTAGCTTGAGTTTGCCGATCAGTCATCGGCCCCCCACCATCAAAAGGAACTTTGTCATCCTAATACCCCAACAGTCCCCCAGCTCACAGTCGGGCAAACGATAACGGAGTCTAATACAGGAACGGATCAATCTCCAGGCATGTGAACGTAATGCGTATGAGGTCTCTCTTCTCCTCTCCTCCTGTGCATTCATGCAGACACCAGACCCTAATTAAAACTTCAAAACCTTTCTGTCACTTATACACAGTAATGCTCTAATTGATACTGCGCTACAAATGTTGTTGACTAATAAATTGATCACAAATATCCATTTTATTCTAAAAATATGCTGTTTTTATTTGAATAATTATATAAATGTTTAAAAATTATAATTATAAAAAAAATATTATGTATTAAATAGGAGTTATTTAAATCATAAAAACACTAGATACAGTTTTCCATCATAATATAAGCAAATATATCTCAGTATTACTTCTTTGTGAATGAGCTGGAATATTATTTGAGTAATGATATAATTTCCCAGAATGTAATTTCCCTGGCTGTAAGCAAATCCAGTTATGAACATAGAGTTCAGGTGAGTTGTGGTGTCATTTTCAGTAAAACAAAAGTTAACTGTACAAAGAGAGGGGGGGGGGGGGGGGGGGAAATAAAGGTATTGCTTTAAAGGTATTGATGCCTCACAGGTCTTGTGGTTTAAGTTTTGCATCTCGCAAAAAAGCCTCTCATAGTGTTGCTGCAGTATCTCGTGCCATCTACCTCACCTTTTGCAACAAATGTGCCAGACGATTGAGCATTTCATGATCCGTTTTCTCCCCCTCTGTGCAGACAAAACATCGAGTTCTCGTGTTTTGGCACATCTGGTTACAAAAAGTTGTGGAAAGATCTTCCTCCTCCATGTGCAGGGCCTCGCAGAAATGGCTTCATTTCACGTTTTATGATCTTCCACATGAAATTCTGATTTCATGCAGAGTGGGGGAGACAAATAATCTGCGGCGGCTGATACGGCATATAAGAGGGGAAAAGAAGAATATGAAGAAGCAATTAGCACAGTGTGGAAGACTTTAGTCTGTTTGTCTGAAAGCTTGAGCTCCAATGGCCTCGAATGAAATTTGCATGCTCCGCTTATCGGCGCTCCCTTATTATGCCGTCTGAAAGGAAGATTAAGCCGGTACAAAATGTGGCGACTAATCCTTTTAAATGTGGCAGGGGTCTTTAAGGTGTGAACAACCCTGTAGGCAGGTTTAAGGCAGGGTTGTTAGAGAGGCTATACCGCGATCCGCCCTGTGACGGCTGAGTGAACGCTACAGGCTTCAGCCACTCTGCCGAGCTCTGAGCTTTGGTCTGGCAGGAGCGGAGAACATCGGCTGCATCGCAGTCAAGGGGCCGATTGGCCTGAGCTGATGGATGGTTTGTCTGTGTGCTAGCAGAGCAGTCTTTAGCTCCTTATCTCAGACCCAAACAGAGAGGTCACATGGGGTGGGGCAGACGATAAGATTAGAGCGTTTTCTGGTGGTCCTATGTGAAATCTCTACGCTGTGTGCATGTAACATTCATCTCTTGAAGTTTATCGTGTGAAATTAGCAAGTCCCCCCTCGTCGTTCACTTATTTGCCCAATAAAGACAATACTGGTGTTTTCTTTTATTCTCTGAATGATAAGCGAAGGAAATGAACGTCTTCGCTGTTGCCTTTTTTCCTCAGAGATTGTTTGCATTGGAGAGCCACAGAGCTGATATCCTGTCCTCTCTGGTAATTGACTGCAAACAGGGGTGCTTGCGTTCGAAACCTCCCCTGCCGTGAATCCTCTGGTTGTGTGTTCTTTTGCCTGTGACATTCTATTCACTTGGGTCAGTAGCAGGCAGCAGCAGCAATAATTACAGTCTGTACATGATAAATCTGAAGCCCAGCTGTTGCGCTCTGTCACAGCCTACACACTAAACCGAGCGGAGAGAGAGAACAAGAGAGAGCAAAAGGGGGCTCAGGAGTTTGCTGTTTGACTGAATTATTTTTTTTAACTCCGTAACTTGATAGGATTACATGGTTCTTGGACCAACACCTGTTAAGAGGCTGTTAACAGAGCAGTTGGCGGTCTCATGGCTAGAGCTTAGAGCTTTTTCAGACTCTTCTGTGTGTCCTCTTTTGGGGTTTCTGTCTTTACAAGAGGGGTTTTGGGACTCAAGGCTGTTCTGCTCTGGCCCCAGACTTTTGTTAAGAGCAAAGGGAGGGTGCTAAGGTGTCTTTTTAGTTCATACCCTTATTCTGTATGAGAAACCGGCTTCCTGCTTTTCCACACTGGATAACAGGTGTGGATTTGGCATCCTTAAATTACTTCAACTTGCATTCTAGTTAAACGTAGAGCTAATGAAAATCTTTTACTTTATTTTAATTTTATGTAAAATTATTAAATTAAATTTATTTGAATTATTTTATTATATTTGAATTTATTTATATACAGTGGCCCCAAGAAGTATTTGGAAATTTTATACACAGTTCAACTTGTCTGAATGTCTTTACCTTAGACAACAAAACATGAAACCAATTCTTGAGCAGTAAAAAAAAACAAAAAAAAAACAGAAATTATATATATATATATCAATTTATTTATGGATAGCATAAGCACTTTTTTCAAGCAAAATGTTAATAAAGTTTCAAATGATAAAACAATAATGTTTATATATTGTTCAAAATTAAGAAACCTGTGTGAACTTGAGGGGAATTGACTAAAAACACCTTGACACTAGTTTGTTAATAGTAATTGCAAAAACTTTAAAAGTTAGCTGTGAGAAATGCTCTAGTATTATTTGTTTGCAGATTCCACTTGGTTTGATATCTGTTATTCAATGTATTTCACATTAACAAATTTTAAGTGTCAAAAAGGGTCCAAACTATTTTTGCAGCCACTGTATATTTTTGGACCAACCAACTTACGAAATGAGTCAAACCCTGTACAAGCTATGTGGCAAACAAGTCACCTGATACCAGGCTTGTGTGCTATTATTTGTGCAATTTTATGTCCTATGAATCTATTCATACACACAATGAATGAAAGGACATATTGGGTTGTTGAAGACAGCCTTCATTAAATAGTGTTCCAGCATGATTTAGATATTTTCCAGCACTGCGCAGACTATGACAAATGCCATGTTACAGCTTGCACAACCAGCAGAAATAGAATGAAAATACCTGTTCAAGTCTGCCCAGAGTTTTTTGAAACTTTTTTTTTCTCCTTTATACCTTACATTATGCAATCTGTGGTGTAGATCCCTGGTATGTGTGGATTGTCTGAAAGCATAAGGCAAGGTAGGGGAGAGATAGAAAATGCTAATGGCTTGTTTATTTTGCATGTACTCTCTGCTATCCTTGAATACCATATTTGGATTTTGTTAGTCTCACTTACTGAGCTCAGACCCTTTCAGAGGGGTTCCAACACCTGTCCTGCCTATTGTGCCGGAATTTTCTATATTTGGCTTATAGTTAGACTCATTGGTTGGTACAAAGGGGCAACATTTGTCAAAGTCGAGAGAGAGAGAGAGAGAGAGAGAGAGAGAGAGAGAGAGAGATTATTTTGCAGTGATATGGAAGACTTTAAAAAAAGGGCCAAGAATAATTCCCAAAAATGTATTTTAGCGTAGTCTTTGTAGCAATCTGCAAAATTATATATATATTTTTTATCTATAGTTTTACAACATGACTCAATAACTAGATTTCTGCAACCAACCGTAATCTTATCTTAGAGAGGAGGGAAGAAATTTTAATAATCGTAATTCAGATGGCTTTGATTGTCTTGATAAGTAATCAGAGTATCATGATAAATAAGGGAACATTATGACTTTAAAGCAGCAGAGCACTGATTGTTCTGAAAGTGTCGTGTCCATTGGACGCCCATCTGAGCTTCTCTACAGAGTGAAATAACCCGCCCGGCCCTTAATTGTTTGGAAATATTGGAGGCCCCTTTTCACCTGCGTGTGCGCTCCCCTCTCCCCTGATTCATTTCAGAGACCGTCCTCGGCTGCTGGAAAATGGCGTTAATTTTTTTATTACCTGTTTGACTCTCCAGCCTTATTACTATAGCCCCTTAATGTTCTCCGTAACCGTGGAAACCAGATGAATAAACGTCCGCAAAAGAAAATGAGATGATTAAACAGGTCATCCTTGCAAAACAAATTCGCTTGGTCGAGCGCAATTTGTGTACCAAGCGCCTGTCTTAACAGTTTGCTAACAAGGGGATTGTTTGCAAGGGTAACGGGAAGAGAAAAAAAAAACTATGGAATAATGATAAACTAGCTCTGAACATGAAACAATCTGTTTAGGAAAAAAAAAGATAAAATATTATAGTTGGGAAAAATAAAGCAACTTCATTGTAATACATCAGCTTAAAAGCCTGTGTGTGTGTGTGAATCTCTATGAGTTGGTCTGTCTTTGACATCTTTTTGCCCGTAGAAGGAATTTGCCAATGTGTTTAATGTTCACAAACATGTACATTTGGCTTAAGCGCACACATTACAAATCCTGCAGTATTTGAATGGTTATCTCCTATTTGAGGTATAGACTATACATGCCGGGAGGTATGTGGATAGTATGTGAAGACAGCGAACAAGATTCATGTCCTAACGGACCGTCTCGTACGGAACACCTCCCGACTCCGTCTTCGGACCCTTTAAGTTTGAATGTTTTCTCCTCCACCCTTCCTCTCTTCCTTTTCTCCCACAGTGGACTTGTTTTGACCCCTTTTATGCATATTTAACATGCAATATTTCATCTCACTATGATGGTTTGGTTACTCTCATCCCTGTAAATAAGAGACTTGCCTTTGCCGATTTAGATATAAAGATAGGGCAGAATACCAGGCCTGAATAAAAGCTGTGTCTGTGTTCGCTAATGACAAACGGTGGCCATGCCGTGGTGATGTTGTTTATGGAAGTACGCCACTCAAGGGTGTTGGCTGTTTACACTGAAGCGCCACTTTCCCTCATTCTTAAAAAAAAAGCCCCCCTCCCGAGTCAAGGGGGTGTGGGTTGGTCCTGGATTTGAGGTCTTCGGGGCGAAGTTATGGCACATTTTGAGAGAGTGTTGCTGCCCTAGGACTGGGGTGTGTGTGGCAGAAACTGAAAAGCACTCGTGCATTATTGATGTTTTAATTTGTGCAAATGCCCAAGTCTTTGTTAAGTGATTATAGAGCTGTAGAGATAAGAGACAGGTACTTTGGGCAGAAACAAGAGCTAGTGCCCACTTTGTTGGCCTAGTTTAGGTGCATTGATCTGCAAGGTTCAGTAAAAAAATGTCAACGTGTCAAAGATTTAAAAAAAAAAAAAAAAAAAGAAGGAAAAAAAACTGTTGATCTTTTGTACCTTTTTTTTCTTTCACCTACACCTCTCCCATTTATGGTACAGTTTTATAGGTCTTTTACATCCCTTATCAAAAATTATTTGATGTAAATATAATAGAACTGACCTGAAAAGCCCCATAAGCAAATATTGTGTGTGTCACGCCAGCAGCTGACCTTGGGAAAGAATGCAAAGTTATAATACCTCTCGCTAGAACAACAAACCCATAAAATAATGCTACACAAAGTGAGCTGGTTTAGGTAAATACAAGTGAAGGACTTCGCTTTTTTCAAACCGTGATTAACAGGAACATGAGATCATAAAGTTTTCCATGACGTGTCAGTCTCATTGCTGTTGGAACTGGCAGTTTGTGCTAGCTATATCATTGCTGTGCACAAATAGAGTGAATCAACAGGAAAAGTGAAATAGTTTAATTATGCTGTCATGCAAAGCACACGCACAAGTGCAAAGTCGCTTTTTCAAATGAGAGTTATCACGTCGTCAATAATGCTGGAGGCTGTTTGTGTTTTTTTGTTTTTTTGTCCTGCTGTTTTGTTTTCAGAAAAGGTGTGTATGCCTGTTAAAGAACAGAGCGGTACACTGTTATTGAATATATTTAAATATTTCAATTATCCTTATAATGTCTTAGATATATTCAAGCATTGCAAATATTGTAAGATTATATTTTCAGTGCTGTTCTGCACACACACATATACTTTTTTGTGAAATTGAAATTAAGGTAATTATACAATACAATAGTATATATGTACATATATAGTCATCAGTTCAGATAATTGAATTAATTAATTCTTATGAATTTGATATTATTTATATGTAAATATGTAGGCCTATGCTTGTGTGTTTTTTAATTTTTTAATTTATTTTATGAATCGTTTTTCCAATTGAGGATGTCCCCCGGTATTTCCGAATAAAGGTTTTGTCAGTTTTATCTAACTTCTGTATTCACTGACATCATATACAGCACATTTAAAGCCTGTTCCCCACATACAGCCTGTCATCCTGTAGAAATGAATCAATGTGCAGTTTGCTCTCGTCGGCCGCTGCGTGAATGAGGTCGAGAGAATCAAGCGTATGGCTGAAAGCTCCTGCAGCTTTAACAGGGAGCCTGTCTTTCATCCTGACCCACACACTCTGACACTCTTATAGACGCAGCGCTGGTGGCTACTTTCACTTACCATGCTTGAAAGGCACTGGCCACGTCCCATTTGTGCTGAAATCTGCATTAAATCTGTCTCATGAGGCCACTGGCTTAGTGTGGGAATTGAAAAGATATGATGTCTCAGGTGGGGTGAGAGAAGGGAACATGTCAGTTCTGAAATTTAGGGTTTCAGTTCGGTCTGCAATCTGACTCTATTTGAAAACAGAACGAAATGTCCTTCAAACTAAATAGGTACTTGAACTGATAGGGCTGAAATGAGTGTGCAGTAATAGACTTTATGATATTTGAAAGCAGTATTTTGCAGAAGTAAAAGAAATCTCCCCTCCCTAGGGTGAAAGCCGAGCCCGCATAGGAAAGTGAGCCTCTATTTTAACGTGTTTCGCTGTGACAGATGACATTTAGCCCATCTATTGGATCGCATGTCTCACATTATCTCTTATTTCACTAAACCCAGGCTTAATTAATAATTGATGCAAATGATATAATACCACTAATAGAGAAGAGATACGTTAAGAATTATCCTCTAAATTGAATTTATTTCCTGATTGATTGATTTTTTTGTAAAAATATAGTAAATTTGCACAAAAGATGAAAAAAATTTAATGTAGAATATTTAGCAGTTTCATGTAAGTTTTGGCCACATGTCCGTGCTTGGTGGAAACTTGATTCACTTCTGGTAAGCAGGCACTGTATATTTTCAGCCTGAAATGTATACTGTATGTGGTGTGCATGTTGAGGCAGTAAAGGTTTTATTTGGTTCCTGTGCACCTAGAATATTCTGCGCTTTCTCAGCGGCTCACAAAGAGCAACTATGTGCTGTAATTAACATTTCAGCAGACTTATATCACTTTGCCTGTATTTTGTAATCAGCAAAGGTTTTCTGAGGTGAAAATACTGACATATCCCAATAATTAGAGACTGAAGTACACTTTTTATGATGTGCATATTTCCCAACCAGGAACTGCATGGGCGAGAAAGGGCTGAAGAAGCGAGAGAAAAGATTGAAGAAGAGAAAACAACTCGCATGTTTTGGCAAGTTGTTTTACATATCAACATTTTTTTTTTTTTTTTTCTCAATGCGCTTCGAAATTTGTTCTCTGTCAGTGGTGAGCTGCCATACAGAAGATGCATTAAAAGTGCCATAACCCGGCCAGGCTAAAATCAATTGGAATGGATAGTTAAGCTGGCGCTAAAAATCAATGAGCAATTCATGTCCTTGATCATACTGTGTCATTTCTCTCAATGTTAGTGCTCAAAGCTTAGCGATGCACGACCAGCCCTCCCCTTGCACGTCACAATACATATATATCCATATTTCTTTATTTGTGTTCTAAATTTGTGCGTATTTCTGTTGCAATAGCTGATTTTGCAAGCCAAGTGCACGGTTGTGCTGCTGGCCCCTGCCATGCGAAGGAAGAATATCCCGAGTAAGAGAAATCTTATCTGGACAATCTGGGCTGAACTGGATGAGTTGCTATCTCAATCAAACACTTAAAAATAGCTGAGGGTCAAATTTCAATGATCATAGTCTTCTTGGCCTCTCAAAATGTTGCAATCAATTTGCATGGAATACCAAGCAATGGGAAGGCTACCCATCCGCAGGTCCCGTAATGGAGGGCTGGGGGCAGGGACATGGCCAGACAGATTAGGAAGATGAAAAGTCAGTGTTTCAAAATAGTAATTTTGTCCTTATTAATGCCATTAGTGTAACAGTCAGCATGCATCAAATCAAAGGAGGAGAGGAGTAGCTCAGTCCCTTGTCTCAGCACTGTGACGGGACTGTGTCGAGAGAGATTTGAGCGTTTTGTGTTGACGGGTGATGGTCTATTCTCTGTAGTCTTTGCTAAACAATGCCGTACTATATTGCTTTTGGTCCTGTAAAGCTTGCAACACCAAAGTCAAGAGTTTGATTCGCAGGGAAGGCAAGAACTGATGTATAGGATGTATAAAAGGTATACCATGAAGTCACTTTGGATAAAATGTCAAATTGTTTAGATATCACTAAATAACTTATTTTTGACCAGAACCTGCAAGGGGGAAAGCCCAGCAATCTCTTAAAAATCTAGATTTGGTGTAGAAACAATTTTCACTCAGCAATATCTAGTAAATTTCACAAATAGCCTAATTATAAAGAAACTCCAAGTAGTAAATTGAATTAAACGTGACTTTTTTTAAGAAGCAAGACTGAAGTAGTATTTTCTTGTACTATATACACCATAATCATATTCTAAAACCAAGCAATTCATCGTTTTTTAGATTTTGGGTTGACTGAATGTGAAATAATCTGAGATTACGGCACAAAATGATATCATTCACATCATCAGTCGTGTAATTATCATGCAAGAACGAGTGCAAAATGAAGGGACGCGAATGGACACAGTCATCCACGACGGTTATGTGCTGCTGTTAATAACGCAGGCCTGTTATTGAACACAGTTGTGATAAAAGATGACTACAAATGACATTTCTGAGTCCAAGACCCAATGGAATCGATGTCTGTTAATAGGCTTGTGTCCACACGCTCATTTCAGAGAGAAATCTTAAAGCCACCTCCTCCCGTTCAGCATTTGGCATGTGACTACAGATATTTTCACCCCCCCCTACTTTTTCTGTTGGTATAATTTGTTACGTGTTTGTGTAGCCTTTCAGGGAGCAGTTGTTTGGCACAACAGGTGTGGCTCTTGTGCCTTTTTTCTGACTAATGTTGCAAAGGGCACTCAGTCATAGGGTGAATGCCTCAGATTTAAAGCAAGGGCCTTCAAACCAGTTGTCTTCTGGGATAGAAAAAGCTGGTGAGCTGAGTGCACATGGGCAGTTGGCTCCCAGAGGTGAGATGTACTGGAGCAGCTGGGTCTTTTTTTGAAGGGGAGGATATTTTTTCCCCTTGTTTCCAATAAAGCATAAATGAATGTTTGTGGCAGCCAACTGAGGCCGTGGAGTGCGCATGCCAGAGCGGAGTGGTGTAGTTGTGTCTTCACAATATTGTCAGGCTCTCAGAAAACAAATGACTGATTAGTGATATTTCTTATCTTTTCAGACATTCCTTCTGTGGAACGCAAAAGAAGATATTTTTTGGGAAAAGATGTTTGCTCATACTACAAAGGTCAATGGGGTCCAAAACAACACTATTCCCCATTGACTTTCATTGTGTTCACAGAAAAATTCTGAGACATTTTTCAGAAATATTCTGTCTTCACAGAAGAATGAAAGTCATACAGGTTTAGAACGACATTAATGACATTTTTGGGTGAACTATCCCTTTAAATATGTAAACAGCCATTTTACTCCTGTAATGTGATGCATTTTCGAACGAAACAAGACATTCTATAAGGGAAAAAATGTAGATTTTGACCATTAAGAAGTGATTAGGTGATGAAAAGATGGTGTAATATATACTTGGCGTTAGTCGCCTTAGTGATGTCATCAGTCAAGGAAGTCGTTTGCAAGTTACATTATTACATTATTGTAAACATTGCAAGTTTACAATAACTGGATTAAGAAAGTACATTGTATTTTCATGTTTTATATATTTTTTTTGACGTTTTTGTCTCTTTCAGTGTAACTCC
Organism: Rhinichthys klamathensis goyatoka; assembly: GCF_029890125.1. Classification (NCBI taxonomy): domain Eukaryota; kingdom Metazoa; phylum Chordata; class Actinopteri; order Cypriniformes; family Leuciscidae; genus Rhinichthys; species Rhinichthys klamathensis. The sequence goes on along the minus strand of NW_026606571.1, from coordinate 1,832,685 downwards.
AACAGGTTAAGTACGAATTCCTGTATTTCTTTTCGGAAAACACCTCTTAGTAGCTTCATATTTGCTTCACTGCTGTCTCTCTTTTGCTCTCTCTCTCTCTCTCTGTCTGTCTCTCTCTCTCTGTCTGTCTCTCTCTCTCTCTCTCTCTCTCTCTCTCTCGCTCTCTCTCTCTCTCTCTCTCTCTCTCTCTCTCTCTCTCTCTCTCTCTCTCTCACTTTCTCTCTCTCCTTCTCTTTTTCTCTCACTCACTCCCTCTCTCTCTCTCTCTCTCTCTCTCTCTCTCTCTCTCTCTCTCTCTCTCTCTCTCTCAATCCATCTGCATCATGTCGATCTGTCAGGCTGCCAGTGTCTGTTCCAATTAGATTCCACTTAATACACGTAACCTCGATTAACACGCAATCAAGCTCAGATAAATCACATCCTTTAAGTCTCCCCCTCCGCCTCAGTACCGTTGCTGTGCATCACCCTATTTTCTCTGCGAGCACATACACTGTTTCAGATTCTATAAAGCCAAATTTGATACTAGCATCTTGGAAACCTTTTTTCGAGTTTGCTCTGTGAAGATATACGTCTTAGTTGGCATCGGATATTTATCTTTCAGGGAAATACAATTTCTGTTTCGTTTCAGATTCAAAAGCTGATTGACGTGGGATGCACACCAAAAGAAAATGTTTGGAGAATTACGTATGTGCGAGTTGATAATTCAAACCCTTTATGAGCCAAAAAGAAAAATCACACAAAAGAAATAAAAAACAAAACAACCCAAGGCAATAGAAAGGCCTGTGCTGCACTCTGAAGTCTGGCTTTATGTCTCGCTTTATTAATCACGCTAAAAGTGCTAACATTGACATGTTTAACAGATTAGAGTTTTAATAACAGGCCGGGTTAAAGTGCTGGCGCATCGGAGAAGATATCCTGTCTGACTTGAGCCTTGCGCCTCCCCTCCCTCGGCCGGTGGATTAGGACCTCACCTCCACATCACGTTCTGCTGGAGAGCTGCTCATTATTAACTTACACTACAGGGAGCCGCTGCCCTCGACCCAGCAGACTCACAACTCAGGCCGTAGCCCCTGAATGTAGTGAGATTATCGACGTATACATATAAATACCTGACTGGTTTCGTAGAGGTGCCACACTAAAGCGGCGATGCGTTTCTTTAGGTTTAGGTGGACAATGCCTGCTGGCCTGCACTGCGTAAATAGAGCCGGGATTTAAAATAAATTAAGCTATGAGAAAGGCTCAGGTTGATCCTTTTCTTATCTCTACTGCTGAGTTGTCAGCTCCAAGCCTTTTATGGGACTTTGGTAAAGCCCATGTGCACAAGAACAGGGACAAGTGCCTTAGATATACCATTCCTGCATTAGCATTCGGAAAAACAAGCTGTTTATAAAAGGCAAATACATCAAAGCTGTGTGATTGTTTAATAAAGCAACCCTTTTCGCCATGGAAAAAGAGTCCTGTCCCTTTAAAAAAAAAAACTTTTCTCTCAAAGTTCAGATCGTCTTTTTCCCCTCTCATCGCTCCCAGAGAGAAATAGGGAATAACGCTGATGAGTTTTAGCAGCTTCAGCCAGGCGATGGGCGAATATAATAAGTGTTTTCGCAGACGTCACCCGTGATTATCTCATCGAGGCATTTTGGGTGAATGTGGTGGATTTAGAGGCTCCTCTATTGTGCTGACATCATCACTCTTTAACAAGCTCCATTAAATCACGGCTAAAATCATCCGAAACTCTCACGAACAATGAGTGTCTGGGAAATTTAAAGGGAAAGCCTGGGGTTTAAACTTTTTCTTGTGTGTTTGTGTTTGTTTTGTGTGACATAGCATGTCTTACATTGTAAAATGAGGGAATTGGGGCAAATTCCCTTTCTCATTAAATAATTGGATAAAGGGAAAACACTGTTTTTCTATGTATGTGCAGTCAGATGAACAATGAGAGGACAGTTCTTCAGTCCATTGTTTATGTTTCTGTCTTTATGCAGTTTTGTGCGCGTAATGAATGTGCCTTTGTGCTTTTATTTTGCAGCGTGTGGTGTCACTGCATGATTTGAATGTAATCATATTTTATAATCTTTCTTTGGAATAACAATTATCTCTCAACACGCCATGTTCCACAATCTTACAATAATATAATACAAATTAGTAGCTGTGGTATCTGTGTAGTTTTTCAGCTCCCATCTTTTTTTAGGAATAGTGATGATTTAAAAAAAAAAAAAAATTCATTTCACTTATTAAATGTTATCTTTTATTTATATATAAATAGATAATATTTCATATATAAATTCTATTTTTTTATTTATATCTTTTAAAATGTTTATATTTTATTTACATATAGATGCATATATATATATAAATAAATATTGTTCTAGATAAATATAATTTATATATAATATTTATTTAAAAAAAAAAAAACATTTAGTTGCTGCATATGCATATTGCATGTAAATTCTGTATGGATATATAATACTCTTACAGAGGGAAGCCAGTGACAGACAGGCAGGTTATTTAGCTCCGCTAAAGTGGACTGGTGGTCCATGATCAGGGCACTGCTCCCACTTGCTGTTCTGCTGGTACGAGTGACCCCCGTTAGAGGAGGAGCACAGTAGAGGTGCAGCGGAGCCGTTTAAATAGGCTCAGCGTGGGCAGCGTGGAGCGATGTGACAGAATTAGCTAAGCACAAGTGAGCATGGCTGGTAGAGAAGCACTGCTGGCGCTCTGAAGGATGCAGAACTGCTGCTCAACACCAGCCAGCCAACAGAGACCCCCCCCCCCCCCCCCCCCCCTCCTTTAGGGTTGTCCCTCATCACTGTATCCTTATATTATAGGTGAAAAGTTAAAAAAAAGTTCCCATTTTACTTATTTTGATGAGCAATATTCATGAGCAAACCAGAATTTAAATGCTGATTTTATCCATCTGGAATTGACCGGTCTATGCAAAGAGTTTTTTTCAAGGCATTAGAAGGGTGGTGTTGGGAAAATAAATTGTGATAATTAATTATGATTGCAAACTTAAAAACAAAAAAAACATTTAAATGCACAGATAGACACACTGTACAGACACATTTATTATTATGCAAATAATATTTAAAAAATAGGGCAATATTGACTTCAGTAAATCTGAATTTGAAAATTGATCTTATTAAATTTACCCCAAAATTGAGAGATTTGGATAATTAACAGTTATATAGGGACAAAATAAGTAAAACAGGATAGAGGGGTACAGGTCTGGGTTTTATGTCCCAGTCAGGATGGCCAAACAAGAGACAATTACAGCTCACTGGCCCAACTCATAAGTGTCACGAACATTCTGAAATTAAAAACCCTGCAAATAAGTATTTTCCAGAGTCACATTCTCTCTGCATCATCACCAGCGAGAGGCGAGCAGCTGAAAGATAATATGTTTAGTGTGCAGACAACAGATCAAAGCTCATCCCCAGTTAGTGAGTGTTTGCGGCTTTGTATGCGTGTGGTCAAGGAAAGTGAGGGCAAACAAAACAACGTGCCGTGTGAGAGTCAGCACTTTGTGTGTCTCTGTGTGTGTTTGGATATCAGGGTTGAGTGGTGATGCTTGGGGACGTCCAAAGCACCAGCGAGGGCCTGCTTTGATTTTGTCATTATTACAGGGCCCTAGTTATTTGAGCAGGGCTGGGGGTAGATTCCATGGCCAGCCCACTAACTGTGTCTGCATGTCCTTAATTCCTGTTGATGTGCAGGCCTTGGGCACTGAGCGTGATGGAGAGGACGCGTCACCAGTGGAAATTATTGTTTGGCCTCTGAATATCACGTCGAAACCACGGTAGTTGTTGGCCGCCTGTGTGGCCCCTTCCTAAAAGGCCAAGAGACCCAGGGTTGGTGTATCACTGCACAACGTACCACACTGTCTTAATCTGTCACCTGTCTATTCAAAAAATTATGTCATAACTTCTCAGAGTGTCCTTACATTTAACTTTTAGCAATCACTTTTGCTCATTTCTGCTTTTCTTCAGCTGTAACTAAATTCAATGGGGTTCAAAAGATATACATAACTGCAGTTTTATGCTTTGATATTAAATGAATTTTAGTTCATTCATTTATTATTATTATTTGCAATGGGACTTGCTGCAGCGATTGTATTATACAAGAATTGTTTGTTTCGATATGAGGAAGATTTTTTTGTTCCTGTTTGAAGAGTATGTTTTGGTCAAAGATTTTTGCACATATTCAGTGATTGTCAGTAGGGAAGTTGGGGAACAAGAAGTGAAAACTTAAAAAATGACTGATTTACTGAACTTTTCTGTACTGGCTTGTTAAAGCATTTATGTCATTTGATAGACACTGCTGTTCGGTACGATTTTTTGTTTTTGAAAGAAGTCTCATCAGCTTTGCCCACCAAATCTGCATTTATATTGAACAAAAAACAGTAAGAACAGTAATATTGTTTAATATTATTAAAATTCAAAATATGTGTTCATGACATGTGATGGCAAAGCTGAATTTTCAACATCATGACTCCAGTCTTCAGTGTCACATGATCCTTCAGAAATCATCCTAATATGCTGATTTGGTGCTCAAGAAGCATTTCTTATTATTATCAATTTTCAAAAAAAGCGTAATACTTTCGTGTAAAACGGCTACATTTTTTCAGGATTCTTTGATAAATATAGTATTTAAACATTCATTTGAAATGTAAGTTTGATTTTAAACAATTTAACCGTACTGTAAATAACATAATGCATCTTACCAGAGTGTAGTAAAAGTGTGAGAATCACCTGTACAATGTTAAATGATTTAAATGTTGCAAATTGTTTGTGTATTTTTAAGTTAAAAATATTTCAATTGATACAAATATGTCTCAAGACCCCTCTTTTCTGTCTTAATCCGTTGCACTCCATCAATCTGTAGGCATCTTATTTAAATACCCTCTAAGAAAGGTCAGGTGAACCTGCAATCAATATAATTATACAGGACTTCCCATTAGTCGACTAGTTGTACAGGCAACCCACTGTCTAGTCAATTTAGAAAGTTAGTTTTGGACATCCCTACCACTTTTCTGCTGTAACACTAAACATGTTTATGATTAGAGAGAGACGACGAGAGAGACAGAGAGAGAGAGACAGGGCAGGGGAGAGAGAGAGAGAGTGAAGGGAAAGAAAAAAAACAATCTCATCAGGCGAGAGGCCGTTTGCTTAGCAAGAGCTGACAGTCTTTGTGTATGTAAATGAAGAATTTAGACTAATGGAGTTGAACCATTTCTAATTTTGTGATGGCAAGAGGATTTTGATTGAAAGTAATTAAGCAAGCTAGCTGTAAAATTAATTAAAGCAAAAGGAGGGGGGATTTTTATTGGATTGGATAGCGATATAGCTGCTGTCAGGCAGGGGGACAAATGGGGGTGACCTGGATTCTCTGCCCTCCCTCCTCCCACTTGAGACTTTTATGTCACTTTAATCTCCTTAGAGCGGCTGGTGTGCATTTGTTCGAAATAATCAAGGAAATATGGTCAGAAATTGTCAGCTTTCAGATCTAATTTACCTGACAGCCTCGCGAGCGCGTATGCGCGAATCTGACCGTGTTGGTGCGTATGCCTGCGCGTGAGGTTTTTTTCTTCTTCCCGTCTCCCCCTCGTCCCTCTCTTCAGCTTTGTGGAAAATGCTTTTGACAGTTTTGAGACATCTTGACTCCTTGTTGAAAAAAAGTGACAAGGAACTTGGTCAGGTTGAGATGAACCCTTCAATGAGCCAACGCATCAGGGCTGAGACTAACTTATTGTGTATTAGTACATGAAGTGTGCACTTTTACAAAATTGACAGTGCTTTTGTTCGTTTAAGCCCACCTTCTATGCTTGTTCAGAATATCTGATGCAGCAACGTAGTAAGTAACATTTTTACCAAATATGTAACCATGAAATATTGGAAAGGTAAAATGGGGTGAATTACTTAAAAATACAGAACAACAACAACAAAAATGTTAGACCAAGTTAGAGAACCCATGTTAGACATAGTTAATTTCACATATTAAGTGTTCTAAACTATATAAAACAATTATATACATTTATTGTAATAAAGTAAGATAAATTCTCTCAAGCAGGGTGGCATCTGCAGTTCTCGTCTCATCTGAACCGGGGAAAGACCCGTCATGTGGAGTAACAGCCCTGAGTAGGATCCAGGAAAAGGGGGGTGCAGGTGAAAAGCAAGCGTAGGGTCCCAGTGAGGCTGGGGTACGGGCCGGTGCCTCTAACGGGATTAAACCCCTCTGAAAACACTCCCTCATCCTTGTCCCCCAAGAGCCCCCTTCCGGCCCCGTTTATCAATTAATATAATAAAAGGTGGAACAAAGAGCTTCCCCCCCTCTCCGTAATTAAACTTGTCCATCTCTGGAGGACCGTCACTGCGAGGACCCTCCATAAAAAGTGGCCAGGACTGTCAAATCCCAGCGTGAGTTGCAGAGATGGGAGCTGACGTGTGGCCTACACTTGTAATGAAAGAGCGCTCCCTATGTATGCCATTACCGTTGAGTGGAGGGTGATATTAACCCCATCGGTTGCCCACTAAACCCCTCCATTATGACATCATGTTTTCACCGGTACCTTCCGTCACAAGCTCTCAGCTCCTTATCTCTCCTGTCACCATATGTGTGAGGCTGTTAACAAACCTGTACTCAGAATGGAGAATATCAGGCGCTTTGGATAAGAGAGAGAGAGTGAGAGAGAGAGAGAGAGAGCCCGGGTAGACACACGCTTTCACAGCCAGCAGAGCTTTTGATAGAAATTAGTTTCACACAATATGCAAATTCCTGCAATTGAAAAAGGGGCTCTTTAAGTGACAGGTTGATATGTGATTAAACGACAATTAGAGCGCTGGAAATAAGCGACGTCGGCAGGTCAAGTGCTGAGCTGCTGAGCTGAAAGGTAGCAGACTATTGAGGTAACAGTCATGGGGGAGGCCAGGAACGGGACCCAAAACAAATTAGCTGCTAAAAGAAAAATGTTGGCACAGCTTGTCAATAAATGTGTAAGAGAGGGAAAATGAGATTCAGAGCACAGAAATGTGAGCGAGGATGTAAAGACCCAGCATGATAGGGTGTTCTGGCTGGTTGATAGATTTTGCTAGGTCATTACTTGGGCTTTCTGTTTGGTTGCTAGGGATGGCTAGATGGTTGCTAGACATTCTGGCTGGGATCTATAGGGTCTACTGGGTGGACCCTAGATGGGTGCTAGGGGTGGTTATGTGTTTTCTGGGTAGTTGCAAGGGTGTTCCTTGTGGTTGCTTATTGTGGCAAGTCAAAAGTGCCCTTCCCCAAATCTCTATAAAAGCTAGACGGTTTTAGGTATCATTCATGTTTGAAGCACTAAGGGTATGTGGCAAGTTATGCGTTGATGTTTAATACTCAAGCTATGAGGTTTGTTCAAATATAAATGATAGAGCTGAGGATGTAAAAGTGCCTGTAATATCGTTGTGAAGTCATAGCTTATGTTATTTTGTGTGCTCATATATGCACATTTGTTTGTCCTTTTGACTGTATCCATGCAAGTAGACACCAACACAATCCTTCTGCTATTAATAGTGTACTTTTTTCTCTCTCCTTGATTTGGGCCTAATTGGCTATGTCCCCCCCATACTAGCCGTTCCTCCCCTACGGTGGGACTTAAAACTATGTGACGGAAGGATTGCCTTTCTCTCCAAGAAGGACATGAAAGGCCCATGGCCTGTCCTGGCAGCAGATGGCTGTGGCCTCTAATCCCCTTTGATGCTGCGGTGGGCAGTTGCTCCTGAACATCTCCTGCAAAGCCATGAAAACTTGAGCTACTTTTCCTCTAACTGACCCCAATTGTCAAGGAGCCGGCAGCTGTCAGACTTGGTTAGCTGTGCCTTAACTGAGACTGAAGGGCACAGGTTGCTCTCTCTCTCTCTCTCTCTCTCTCTTTCTCCCTCTCTCTGGCTTCCTGTTTTCTGTCTGTCATTTTCTGTGAATTCCAAGGGTACAGTATGACTACGGATGCACTTGGGCAGCACATTCACAGATCTTTTGCAGGTAGAAAGATCCCAGATGGTTCGTGTTCCACTAAGAGGCTTAAATTTCATCACGGCTCACCTTAATTATCAGAATTACATACAGCGCAGTTTGTATTTCCCCCCTAAATGTTAAAACTTTTAAAAAATTGATTGAGGAATTTTGATATCATGTTGATTTTAAAAGAAAAAAATAAATTGCATTGTCCTAAGAAGAAGACTGCATTGTCCTCAGTGTTATTTGGGTAGTATGCGTTTTATAACAAGCTTTATTAAGGGAGTATTTAAGTTCGCAGAGCTGTCCATTTGACAAGATACAGTATGTCTTTTCTCTCAACCATTTCCTCATTCGCAGGGAACAGCCATAAATGAGCACATACTCTTCAAGGCTTGACCATCAACACCACATTAGTTTATAGTGGTGTATGAAGAAATTACTCAGATAGATTGAAAGTGAGGCAAACGGAGAGTAACCCCCCCCTGCTCAACAGTTGTAGCACTAAAGAATAGACTTGTACTAAACTGCTTTGATTAAATTAAAATCACTCGCACAAATGTTTGAGTGTGTTGGCACTGTTATCACCTCGGGTTCTTATTAATTCGGCACTGCAAATAGATTCAGGACTGAACTTTAGCAAAACCCTTGTCTTTTTCGTCTCCCTTCCAGTCAGCTCTCTGATATTAATTAGAGGAGGGAAAAGATACACTAAAAGCTCAGTTGTTATATTTGGTTGAATTCTGGCAGCTTTTTCAAATTGTGCATGTTAACATGCCACCGGCAGCTCGCCATCTGGGTGCATTTACGAAAAATGTTTCCATGATGGGATTGTTTCAGGAACACTTGCCATAATCATTGCTCGTATTAGCTTTCGCTGATGTTTACAGCAGATCTTGCGCATGGTGCGAATTTGCTAGCACCTGATCTTGAATAGATAGGCTTGATGCTGAGTCGTGTGCAGGACTATTTCAAGACTGAAATGCGATTGTTTTAATACCTTAATCCACCTGTCCTTGGCATTCGGGATTTTGAAGAACTCTCCTGGTAATTTCAGTGGCCTCCATTTAAACTGGGCCATTTCATTCTGACCTCTTCGGCTGATCCCTTCTTTCTCCTCCAGCCTCTTTACGTCACAGTTTTAATGTGTCAAAATGACAATTTATCACCCGACTGACCTATTTAAACAGTGTCGCTGCAAGTTGACCAATCAGAATCAGCCGGATTCATAACCCCAAAACAAATATTTCCTCTTAATTAAGAGTGTCCCTCTTGTGTCTTCCCACACACAAAATCATTATACAGCAGTGATTTGACTACTTGGCAGGAAATATATCACTCTTGACTGCATGTTAATCTGTTAGGGCCTGGTTGTCAAACGAGAATGGGGGGCACCAGCAGTGACGCTTTCTCCGTGCATTGATAGCCCCCTAAGGGACAGTTAACCCTCAAATTTCCCCTGTCTGGCCTGGCTCTCCGGGTGGGCATTGGCACTGAGTGTGGTTGAGGGGGGGGAGGGGTGATTCTAATGCTTGTTGATAGTCTCAGAGATTTTTTATTTATTTGTGACGGATCCTCATTAAGTGCAAATCTCAATAGCGAGCTGGCACTTTAGGATCTAAAGGAAGTTCAAGCAGGAAAGAGTGCATTAGATACACATCCCTTCTGTCCTGTATCTGTTTTCCTGATCTAATGTACTTTGCGAGGAATTGAAAATAGGAGTCAATAATTATGCATTTTAATTATTAAACTGGGTCCTTCTTCAATTGTGCTTTTTAAAGCCTCTGTGCATGGACATGATGCTTTATCGCTCTGTTAGTCTGGGCAAGCTTTAACCAGACCTCTATGCTTCCATAAGTCCGTCTCTACTTCACTGGGCTGTAATGCCCATTTCTTTCTTTCTTTCTTTCTTTTTATTTATTTACTTACTTCTCACTCTGTACATTTGTGAAACAAATCAGGGAATATTGTGATTTCCATGCCTGTAACGTTTATTAAATTTCTTTAATAAAAAAGTATATATATATATATATATTATTTAAATATTAAATGTTCCATTGTCTTGAAAATGCTTTTATAAATACAATCTCTATAAAATATTTTTATTCTTTTACATTTTTAAATAAAATGATTTATTTATATTTATTATTTAATTTATTTTATTAATGATATATTTTAATATAATAATATATTTTTACATTTAATTTTGTAATATTTAATTATATTATATTTTAGATGTTTAGCTCTACAATGTTCCATTGACTAGAAATTGCCTTTTGTTAGTGCAATCTTTATATTATTATTATTACATTATATTATTATTATTATTTTTGTGTGTGTGTTTTACATACATTTTTATGTTTTTATCATTTTATAAATAATATAGTTTTTTTTTTTTACTTTATTATTTCATTCAGTAATCACAAACTGGGGAAGTTATGTAAATTCATTGGACTGAATGTGTGGAATGTACATTACTGTGACTGGTTTGTGTGCTTATTTGTGTAAGTGCGTCACATTTAGGCAACAGATCATTTTAATTAGAAGATGCATTGATTGACATGATGGCTCTGGGCGCAGAGACAGGGATATCCAACAAATACTGTGGTCACGCTGACCTTGTTAAAGACAGACATAAAGCCTTATTTCAAATGAAAAATGGGAGCATTTCAAGCAGCTAAACAACCATTATCATTGTCCTATATTTTCCCAAAATACAGCATTTTCAAATCAATCTATTATACAATTAAAAATGAATAAAACATAATGTATTGGTTAATATTGAAATATAAAAGAACATTGTGTTACCAACAATGATCAATCCACACATTAAAATGAAAAACTGATTGTGAATGCATGGCCAGATATCTCTCTGTATTGATATATGCTGTTGTGAGCATCAAGTCAAGCAGAAATGGCTTTTCAGTAGGAAGTTGTAGTTTATGATCAGCCCAGTGTAAACAAATTGCTGCTGGTGGCTGGACTCAGACATCGCCTATTATTCAGTGTGGGAATGTTTGGTTTGAAACACAAGCGTGTTATTGTTGCCACAGTGATAAGAGAGAAGAGGCGAGCCGCTGGGGTGGCAAATATTGAAATCGCTTTCAAAACTGCTGTGCTTACCTCTAACCCACAGCTGACAGGGAAGAGCAATCCTATCAGTACCTGTCATTTCCTTAACATCAAGTGGTTTTAACACAGTGTTTACAGCTTATTAATGTAACATTTGAAAACTGGATCAATGAAGCCTCTGTGCCGTGGTGTTCATTTGTCAAGAACTAGAGCTGTCAAGTGACTTATACACCTACGAATGTACAGTACACTGAACTGCACTTTTGTGCTCAGATCCACCACTGGTGTGTGGAAGCTAAAGAGAATGGTGTAATTACTGTCTCTGAATTCATATAGTGATACATAAAATAGTATTTATCCAGTCTTCTAGGCTTGAGAAATGTGTTTGGCCAATAGACAGTGGGAGTCGTGACTTTAGCACCTTCTTTGTCTTATGTTTCACTAATTGTAATATAATATGTGTTTTTTTTTTGTTTTTTGTTTTTTTGGACACTTACAATAACATGCACCATGAAAATACCAGGATTTTGGAGTACTTTGTGAATACCACAGTATATAAATATGCAAATGATTCAGTACCTTGGTATATAAGAACCATGTTATTTCCATCACTTTAACATGGTAGCGTAACAGTACTTTTTTTTGTAAGGCTAGTAAGCTGATTTGATAAGAAAGCATTCAGCGTAACAGAAGCGTTAACGTAAATGTCCTTCGCTTCCCCCCCCCCCCCCCCCCCCCCCCCCCAGCCTCCCCCCTCCGCCCATCCTCTCCTCAAACACACCCACGCACAAATAAACATAAAAAGCTAATTTGTTAGCTACCTCATTTCAGAGGCCCGGGCGCGGGATATTGTGTACGAAAAGTAATGCTTTGTCAAATGTTGACACGTGTCGCAAACATGGAGCCCTTAGCAGAGCATTTATAAAGAGCGCAGGCGGCCAGGACTGTCAGCACATGAGGAGGAGAAGAGAAGCTTTGAAATGAGATTAGCCTGCTGTTCAGCTCCTGCACTCATGAACCTAATGGTAGATGTATGTCTCCATAACATAGACTCGAGACCGGCTGAAGTACAGACAGCTCATACTACAGCAAAATGTGCTTTGGTTTCTATTTCTTCAAACCCCCTGTGAAATTGTTTAAACTAGTACAGTTTTTGTGTTTTGATGTATTTCTTATTGAAATATGAAGTTTAGGAAGGACATATTCATATCCTTTCCTTCTGCTGTTATGTCTCTTTCATGTAGCATTATTTGCTTCTTGCTATTGTCAGTCAGAAGCATGAGTTTTTAGAGGGCGGGGCATTCTCATTCTAGAGAGATTTGATTGGACAAAAATGTGTTGGTTAACTTTAAGAGCGAGACTATAAATATTACATTCATTTACACTACCATTTAAAGTTTGGCATCTTTAAAAAAAAATTTGTATTTCTGATCAAATAATTGCAGCTTTGGTAAACAAAACAAAAAATAAAAATCTTTCCAAAACCCAACATTTTGAATAGTAGTGTCTAAATTACTCAATATATTTAGTAATTATTAATACAAATTAAGTGATTTATTCAACTGTTAGGAGTACACTAGCATATAGATGTTAGCCTAAAACTTCTTTAAAATTGGCCTAAAATGTTTGAACAGCATCAACGGAAATGAAACAAAGGAAATTAAGTCTCCACAGAATTCTTGTTAAAAATAATAGCACGCAGTATGTAACATAGTTGTGTTTGTGACAAAACCAGCATCATGAAGCGGATTAGAATGTCAGCGTTAGACCCGGGACTGTTTGTAGAGTGGCTGATGGATAGTGTTGGTCCGGTGCCACACACCTGCCTTCGCCTCCTTACACACACACACACACACACGTGCAAACACACCGGCGTTTGCCTCCCCGGTGACACCCGTCTGCCACGTGTATGTGTGTGCCGCTGAGGTGTGGACTCCTGTCAGGACCTCTTATTATATCCCAACAATCTCTCTCACCTTGGACATGCCCCCATCTATCCATCCATCCATCCATCCCTCCCTCGCTCTTTCCCTCGAGGGTGGGGTGTCAATGGCAGACCGTCCTGGGCAAAAATAAATAATGAACATAAAATTGGGAAACAAAGCGCCGGCGCCCCTTAATACGCAAACACCTCCAATATGCTGATGTTTTTCTTTTGCACATTGTGTTTTCTAAATTGCCTTTGACTGCGTGCATTGGTAATGAAACTTTATGTCCTTGCAGGAAGGACAGCTAGTCCGATTCGGTTAGGCCTGGGACCATCTTCTCATGCTGGCTTTTGCACGACGTTTTTTTTAATACCCCGGCTTATGAATAAATGAAGCCCGGGTGCAGTTTTTTTTTTTTTTTTCATATTTGTGTAAATTGCTTTAAAAGCATTTTATCATGTCATAAAAAAGTGCAATTGATCTGGAGTGCTCGGCCCACTGGACAGCTGTGTATTTTGTTAATGGCCACTTTGCTCCAAGCGGCTTATTAAAAAATTTATATATAAATGCTAAAATTGCATAAATTATTTAAACACAAAGTAAGCATTTTTTGTTTTGGTCTGGGGGGCATTGAAGAGTAGATTGAGTTTACTATAGCATCCCTTGATATTGAGTCATATCATGTGCCTGCATGGATGCATATATATAACAGACGCACACGCGCAAGCACACGCTCACATGCAGAGGCGCAAAAAAAGTATATATTTTTTGATGACTTAGTTTCAGCAACCATGGAATGTCACCCATATCCTGGTTGATTGTACTTTCGAATTTTATGATGTTTTTCATTGATTTGTTTCCCCGGCGCAGCTGCCGACCTCTATTGAGGGACGAACGTAATCAGCACTGACGCAAATTAGATGGTTATTCGTTTCGAAAATTGACAGAAAAACAATAAAAAAGATGAAATGCTCCCAAATCAATAGATATAATGAAATTCAAATAATCCGAGAGATGAGGTCTCCATGGCAACTGATAATGTGGAAAAGAAAACAATTTAATAAAGGACAGGCACGCTTTGAAAACAGATTGGGGGGGGGGGGGTAGCTATATAGCGGCGAGAGGGGAGCAGATGAGAGGAGGGCAGGAGGAGGGGGGCAGGAGAGAGAGAGAGAGAGAGGAAAAAAAGACGGAGAGCGGATGTTTGTGGCGGCTGAACAGGCAGGTCCGTCGCTTGTTTCCCCCCGTGTGAAGGATCTGTGTCCATCCCAAGGACGGCAGAATAATTAGAAAAGCTTTCATGCCAGAAAGTGCAGATTCAGGTTTTAATACACAAAATTATTTCAGGGGCAGTGAATCGGAAAGCCATTTGTTGGTGACCTTCCTGAGGGGCCCCCTGGTACAGGGCAAGATGGAGGCAGTGTGGCAGGGCAAGCTGAGTTATGGCATATTTGTGTTTTTATAGTGGCTGAGGGAATGGAGATGGGGAGGGGGAGGGGGGGCGTGCCGTGGGGCTGCGATGGGGGCAGTGTGTGTGTCTGTGTGTGTGTGTGTTGCTTTAGGGTTGGGGTTGCTGATGCTAGACAGAGAGAGAAGGAGAGACTTGCAGATCTGGCTGTATTTACAGATCAGTTGTCAGAAAAGCCATTTAGAGGGAACACGTACGTCCCAGCGCAATGACAGCAGAAGTGCCTGTTAAAAAGAAAAAGACAAGAAAAACAGACACTGTCGGAGAGAGCAAGTGTCATGATCTGAGGTCGTCGACTAAGTAACTTTCTTTTGTACAAGATGCAGTCAGAAGCTCTAGTTTTGGAAATAATAAAGCTGTGAGCCTTTCAAGGCTGTGCATTACAGTCATTTTACCACAAAAGTGCCTCTTAGGCTGTAACGATTCCTCGATTAAATTTGAGTACTCGATTCTTTTTGCAATTTACCCGTGTCGAGTAACCGGCAAAATACTGGATGTGGCCCATTTCACGGACGAGAATTCATGAACCGAATTATTAGACCGTTTTCTAAGTCTTCATGATATACCATTTAAAAACCATACTATAGCATAGTGCTATTGTTCTATAGTGCTATTCAATTAAAAAAGTATATGCCTGCGGGTTTAATATTTATTTACATGCGTCTAGGTTGCGTGCATCTCTGAGCCCTCTGCCGGCATTTGTTATAATACATAATGTACATAAGATGATTGTCAAAATGATGTATATTATATTATGTATTTTTACAGTGTTGTTGAATGAAACCAAATGATTACTTGTTTTTGATACTTTATTTGAACCAAATATTATTGCCTCATCGTTATTGTATATGTATTTCAAGTAATTTGTCAAAATAATCGACTGATTATTCGATTACAAAAATAATCGTTAATGACAGCCCTACAATTCAAAGTAAGCTAATATAGTTCATCATCCTAGCAGTAGCAACTTCTAACGTTATTCTTCTGCACATCTAACGTTATAAGTTAGCATGTTTTCTGTCACCATATTTAATTAGGCTACTAACCAAAACAGTCGTTATCTATATCATGCTAGTGTTGCGAAAAGTTACAGAAACTTGTTAAACTTGTCTTTAACAGGTCTGTGTTTTGTTTGAAGTATTTATTTCACTGTTTGTTTAATTTCGCTCAAACACTGTCAATTTGCTTTCGTGCTAACGCTATTAGTGGTTGGTCCAGGATAACATGTCCGGCTACATGAGCGTTTCTTATCCTGCTCACAGCTGTAAGCAAATTAAGCCAAATTAAGACTTTTATATCCTGACTGTTATGCTAGATAGAGAAGCATAGTTTGTACACAAACTGGAGCATTATTTAGTACCGTGCGAAACATTGCCAAAATAGCCATTTGGCTATTGGTTAACATAATCCAATGTCAGTGGAAAAAGAAAGTCATTTCATAGTAAGTAATTACATTTTGATTAAATATTACAAAGATGCATTTTTTATAATAATATGCAAAGTAATATGCAAAAGTAAATAGGGTCAATTTTGATTTCGTGTCAACTTTATAACACTGGACAAGTTTCCATATTCAGCAGGTCAATGCTTCTGTGTTGATCAATCAATCTATGCATGAATGAATTGAGAGGCAACACACGGCACCTCTCATTTGCATGGAGGAGGGTACGAGTATCCTTAACACACACACACATACACACACATACACTGCTCATCCTCCCATTTGAGTCCAGTAGCAGGTCCCAGCTCTCATTCCACATTATTTCCCCTGTTCCTTCGACACACCTCGTATTTAAAGAATGATTGTTTTTTAGCTCACCCTTGAAACCTTCCACTTACCATAATGTGCAGTTTGAGGCTGTCCGGCCCATGATATTAATTTGATGCTTAGTCTCAAATTCTTCTGTCTGAGTGACTCTTCTTCAGGAGAGAGAGAGAGAGAGGGCTGTCATTATACGTGACAGAGGGTCCGGGCGGGCAACAGCCCCAGCATTAATACTGCAATGTGAAAAGTGCCCCACAAGTAGGAGCAAAACTTGAAATTCCACGCTGAAGAATAGCCCAAAGCCGTCAAATCTGGCAGACTTGTGTCAATTACACTGCAAGAGTTTTAAAAACTTTTTCCCTTGCTCTTGTTTATATATATATATATATATATATATATATATATATATATATATATATATATAATTTTATATTTATTATTTTTATCAAATCAATTTGAAAGTGACAGCAAATAAAATTGCAATTCAATGCAAAGAACTGCAAAAAAATGATTGTTTTCTAACAGGTTTCCACTCATAGCCTGCCATTTATTAGCTTAACACATAGCCTCGCTACAAACTCATGCTTTTGAATGAGCTAATCAGGCTGGTTTGGAGTCTCAAAAAGTAACGATTTGATTAAAAAAGTGACAGACTTCAGCTTTAAAGGTACGAGAGTGGTATCTGGTTTCAGTGGACTGAGAGGAGTGGGACGTTATTACTGTCAGCTGCAGACAATCACTCTATTGCTCTCTCTATGGTTCTCACTTTAACGGTCTGAGCTCGCTGTGACTTCCAGTGACTGACCAGTCTAACTTCCTCCGCTCCGTCTCACTCAGCCTCATACCGCGGGAGATCGGCTTAAGTGGCCCTTTTTCTCTCGCTCTGTCTTTCTTTCTTTCTTTCTTTCTTTCTTTCTTTCTTTCTTTCTTTCTTTCTTTCTTTCTTTCTTTCTTTCTTTCTTTCTTTCTTTCTTTCTTTCTTTCTTTCTTTCTTTCTTTCTTTCTCACTCTCCTGGGCCTGTTTTTCCACAGTGGCTGTGGGGAGCAGAGGGTGTTGAAGGACCCCTACTGGTAAAGTGGGTAAACACGCACAGCCCTGACATCTGTGCTGCGAGAGAGAGAGAGAGAGAGCAAGTGAGAGAGAGGGAGAGGAGAAGGGTAGAGTGAGAGAGGGCGAGTGCAGCCCAGCCGTAAAGGCGCACAGGGAGTGAAGAGAAAAATGCCTTGCTTTGTGGAGAGAATTTCTCCAAAGCAGCAGGGAGAGGTGAGACAGAGAGAGGAGGGCTGTCTCCTGCCAGGTAAGACCCGCGCCAGGCGCCACACACACACACACACACACACACACACACACACAGACACAGCGAGAGAGAGAGAGTGAGAGATGCTGGTGGCTTGAGCATGCTGTGGATGGGGTGGGTGTGAGGGTGTAGAATGACAAAGGCACTCATTACTTTCACTGTGTGTTTTGGTAAAGTAAATACCTCACTATGATGTGATGACTGAATGGAAATATGAAGTTGAGGAGTGATTTTATTTTTAGGTGTACAAGTGACATTGAATGTGCTAAATTAGTAATATAATATAATATATTATAAATATATATATATATATATATATTAAATGATTTAATTTTATTTAGATTGTTTACTTGAAATTAAACAATTTTAAAGAAAAAAAATAAACTTCATAAACTTTAAAAAAAACTTTTTTTTTTGCTTTTTATTTATTTAAATTTCATGTTTAATTGAAATATCATTAGATTTTAGATCCAGCTTTTAGAACTTCACAGAGCTATTTTTTTTTTAATTTTTAAATTTTTGCTTTATTGATTAATTTATCAAAATTTTAAGCGCAATTAAAAACAATAATAATGCATTTTTTCTGTAGTTTTCCAAGTTTTGTCATTTTACAAAACATTGTTTTAAAAGTTTACTGAATTATAATGTATTAATGAACTTATTCAGTTTATGTAGAATTCAATCTTAAAAAATGATGCAATTCTATTCGTAAAACAATGTATTAGATTGTTTAAAAAATAATGCCGGTTTTAGACTCCACACATGCTCTCCACAGGAGTGAAATATCTTGCAAAGTTCTTAAAATAGAATAATTTATTATTCTTTAATGAGTCAAACGTTTAGTCTCCTGTAATTTTTGTTTATATTGGTTGTGGATTAGTCACTGTGTACTTTTTCTCTCAAATTGCTGTTCTTAATTACTAGCAAGGCCTCAGCTAGTGATTGCTCAGAATTTCTCAGTTAGTTGACAAGTGGTATTATTTGCCCAGCTAAGCGAGTGACTGCCGGCATCGAGCGTACTCTCATGCGCTTGTTTAGATACAGCTGTTCTTTCAACTGGAGGATTTTCCACAGAGCTTCTGTTTGGAAGCTTCTGAGCTTCTGTTTGGAAACACTCTTTTCCATCGCTTAATTAGATCTTCCGCTTTTTGTTAAATAAATACAGTGTCTTTAAATCTAAACACACATTTGCATGAAGCTCAGATTGCTGCCAAGGATGCAATATGCAGTTTCGGGCCCATAGTGCAGGCCTGAAAAGTGAGGCCGAATGAAGCAAGAGAGAGAGAGAGAGGAAGGAAGTTTGTCTCTTTTCCAACCTCTTGTTGATTTGTTTCTATTGCTGATGGAATTGAGCCCTCAGTGAAAGGTGAGGTCACAATTGAATTTGGCTTGCGTTTCCGTGGTGATCTGGCAATGGTTCCGATGTCCCAGTGGATTGGTTTGTTTGTTTGTGCGATAGCGAGTCTATGTGTGTGTGTGTGTGTGTGTGTGTGTGTTTCCGTGCATAAACACGGGCACGGGAGATTTTACAGAGTAGATATTTCCCCTCTGTTTTCACTCTTGAGCTGGGGGAGATTGATGACTGAATTGTTGAGTACATGTTAACAGTAACTGCTGATTTATTGAGATACTTAGAGTAAGTGAGGGTGCACCAACGAAGAGGGGAAGAAAAAGATATAGGCCTTTTAAGTTAATGTAGAAATAGAGCCTTTTTAAGTAATAATTGTGATTACTGGGCGGGGGGTAGGGAGGGATGTGCGGGCGTTCAGCCAGAGGTGTATTTGAGCACGCTGTGAAGGAAACACAGAGAGTCTGAGGAAAGGAATAGCTTGGAATTTCATCAAATTTATAAAGACTTTAATTGGAAGTTCTTGGCTCTTTTTCAATGCTTGGCATGGTACAAGTCTTTAGCGTTATCATAACGCTGAAACAAGTGTAACTTTATGCAGGTATTCAAATGAAATTCCCACTGAAACAGCATGTTATTTTAAAGGAATCAGCAACTTTATTCATTTACATTTCTGTGTCTTGGGAAATATTCAGCAACATTCAGCTAGAACGTATTCATTCTCTCCTGAATGTGATATTCTGCCATCCCTCCATCTCAGCACATGGGCAAAACTTTTGCCTTTAGGAAAAAAAGGGGTCTTGTGGGTTTTTTTTTTAAACTATGTTTTAGGCTGAGTGAAATGTTTCCCCAGTTTGCACAGGGATGACTTTATTTCCTAGCAGGGATTTAAACCTACTCAATCCCCCCATAAATACAACCTTCCCCAGCAGCATGCCGGCCGTAACTCATTCTCTTACTCTCTCGCTAACTAAACTCATATTGCAGAGAGAGCTTTGTTTGTCTTTGTTTCAGCTCGATCAGATCCGTCACGTCGACAGCTGTGTCTTTCAGATCTCTCTCTCACCATCTTGAAAAAGAGAAACCCTCATCAGACCAATTTTTATCAGCCATAGACTTCTGACAATCAGAAAATAGATGGAATTATGATATTTTTTGCTGGTGGCACTTGCTGATGGCCAAACTTTTTTTTTTTTAAGCACAATGAGGCTTCTTTTTTTGGCAGGGCCATCATCAGTGGGGACACCAAGCACATTGTCCCAGGCCCTGCTAAATTGCGACTTTTTCAGCATCAAGATGCTGGAGACAGTGTCCAATCTGAAACCATTCTTCTCAACCATTTTATATATTGAAATATATTGAAATATAAATATGTATTTATTATTAGACATTTAGAAATATTTAGCTCTCAACCAGGTGGCTGGGCCCCACTAGAGGGCCTCAGCAAACTTTCAGGGGGGCCCCGATTAGTCTTAAAAGTATTTATATTTATTTTCATTTACATTATCTTACTTAAACTGCTAAAAGTACCAGAGGTACATGTCAGCTTAGATAAAGGGGGCTTTGAATATTGTCTTGGACAAAGGGGGCCTTTGGAGTCAAAAAGGTTGAGAACCACTGGCCTACTCACATTTGAAAATGTAGTCCTAGACCTCAACAGTTTTAGTGATAACCCAATCAACGTGGCAACATCTGTTGCCAGAAACTTTCTAACCACATCAAAGCTCCATAGAGATATTAGACAGGGTCCGAAGGTTCAAACATCACAGTGACTTTGGAGTAGCATCAAGTAAAACATCTGAAAGCTTGTGAAATGAGTAGTAATTGTATTGCAGAGGGTGTTGTGTAAAGTCGGGCGAGATGAATATGCGACTGCAGAGAGCGACTCGAGCTCAGTTTTGGGGTGGAGGAGACAGAATCTCTCTCAGGGCCCCTGATCGGCTGTGATCCGCCTGCTGCTACCTTCTGTTCTCCACTGTTAGTCCCAGCGGCTGCTCAGAACTGACACGCACAACTCCTCCACGGGCTTGAAGCCCTCTGATGTCCCACCCCCCCTCCGTTCCACCTTCTTCTGGCGCTTTGCATTTAGTTGTATTTTGTGTAAAAGCCCAACGCCGAGCGAGATTACAGTCGTGCGGCGGTACTTCCCTCTCTCTCCTTCTCTGTTCTCGTCGTCCTTCTAGTCCTCCGTTTGATCTCACTATCATCTCCCCTCTTGTCTCCGTTCTGTTCGACACCTGAGAGCCAATGCTTTAAGAGGACGACGTCTGGAAAAATGTACAGCGGCAGGCCATCGACTCTGATAAAGACGGTAAACAAGATGAAAAACAAAAGCCCACAGCAATGGTTTGAATAAAAGACCTACCTGTTACAGCATCCATTAAGAGTTATTCCTCGAAGTGGTGAGACAGCTGAAGCCCTCCACATGGCCAGTGTTAATATTAGTTTGGTTGAAGAGAGTCCATAAGCTGATCAGTGGGGAGAGGCGCTCTGTACGCCTCAGGCAGTGCCAGGCCTTGCGTTTGGCTCCCGCTCAGAGGATTGATGTCTGGGAGTCAGTGGGGGCTCCACTGTACCTTTATTACTCATCAGCTGGGTACCAAACTAATTTGATAAAGCGCCACTTAATACACCAAACACGCACACATACTGTGACCGCGCCTGGCACGGCATCAAGTGTGTCAGGCCGCCCAGCAAAAGGCTGGGCCGTCATCTAAACATGCCGTAATATTTTTGGTATTATTTTATTATTAGGAAATGACATGAGCTGGACGCAAACATCGTCCACATGAACACTACAAGCATTATATAAAACCGTTAGACCACTATTTTACTGTACATTAAAAATCTATATATGTATAGATTTTAATGCATTTAATTTGACTGTAAAATACTATAAAATTAATAAGTATTAAATCATTATTATTAATTGTTAAAAATAGGTTAGATTAAATTATTTTTTGGAATTAAATTATTTATGAATTACCTTTTAATTTGTATTTTAATTTCCTTATTTTATGTTTTAATGAAAATATATTTTATTTTTAATATAATTGTCCACAACTCAGTATCTCAGAGCATGCACTAACCGAGAGACCACTTTTTACCTGTACATTACCATATATGTATAGATTTAATATATCAATGCATTTCATTTTTACTGTAGAATGCTGTAAAATATATTAAATAATTATTAAATAAATTAAATGTTTTTGTAATTAAAAACTCTTAATTATACTTTATATCAATGCATGTAATTTTACTGTAGAATGCTGTAAAAATTATAAATTGTATTATTATTATTAGATTAATTAAATTTTTGTTTTATTTTTTTGTAATTAAAAACTATGAATTACCTTAATTTATATCATAATTACCCTAACTTATGTTTTAGTGAAAATCTATTTTATATTTAACAAGACATACTATTTATTTACAAAACATATACCATGCTGTTTTAATGTTTTATTAATTATTTAAATGATTTATAGTTACCTAAATGATGTTCCCAGTGTTAATACATAACACTTTATTTTTTATTTTCCAAAATGACGATTTTCATAATCTCATAAAGCCTGAAACCATCATGGTTTTGTGTCAATTTCTGCCAACCACACTTGGCACTTTTTTTATTATATTGCATAATATATATAGTACATGGCTCTGACAGTGAAAATGTGTATGTATGTGACAAAATGATTGACATACATAGATGGTAGAAAGATAAACATGGAGACTGTATGAGACAGAGGAAGAGAAAAGGAGAGAGAGGAAGAGGTTGGTTTGGTAATTACTAACTCTGTGCCCAGGCAGTGGAGGACAGTGTGTGAGTGACTGAGTGTGTGTAGGCCCTGGTGCTCTGATAATGAAGGGTTACTGTTGCAGATCTGACAGCGTTAATCTCCACATCGTCCTCTCCTGGTATTTACCCTGCTGGGGAGAGAGCGGCAAGCCCACCTGACAACACAGTTTACCCACAGCCAGACACCTCAGGCTCACACACACACACACACACACGCTGAACCGGGATCAGTTTTCAGCATCCATCCTTTTCACAAAGACAAACCACAGCAGGAACCAAAAAAAACATGTGGGGAAAAACTTTTTCTTCACCTTTTTGCCAGTCTTTCCCTTTCATCTTTTCTTCCTCCCATTTGAAGTTTATGAAGTACTGTTTAAGCATTACAGAGGTGCAGACAGAGGAATATGAATATGCATCGCACCATATGGTTGCACTTGCTCTGGGACTAGGTGTGTCCAGAAGGTAGAACCACGTTAATGCATTATTCTCCTCTCAAATGATCAGTCTCGTAGTGCAGCAGCGCACTGCAGCCATGTGTGCACGGGCTGTTCCTGCTTTCAATGATGTGGCCATGCAACTGGCCATCCCGGATGAGCGGAAGAGGAGAAAGACAGCGAGAGAGTGAGCTGTGCTGAGTTTTTCTTTTTTTGTGGTTCAAATGCAAAAACCCTGACAGAGTCGTGATTAAAAGTGATATTTCTGACACGTTAGGATGCGCACAGGAAGTAACCTTCTCCAAAGCCTTCATTATTAGATGCATGACAGACCTGAATATTTATAAAATATGCTTTAATAATTGATAACACCAATCTGCTACAGTAATTCATCAGATTTGCACTTCAACAGAGAATCCGTTTTCATTTTAAAATAATAATAAGTCGAATGCTAATGCAGGTGAAATGCAAAATTGCGACCCGTGTGTGGCTGAAGCTCTAAATGCATTTGTGCCATTTTTAGTGCATTGGGAAAAACAATGGCGTGTTAATGATATTGCCCTCGCTGCTCGTTTAAAAACTGTTATCAATGTCTGTGATCATTTGTGCACCACTCGTTTTGTTGTGCACTGAGCTGTTGTGCTGTTTACTTGTGTAGCTTCCGTTTGAGGGCACATCACATCTAAAAAATCAGGAAACCAGCCTGTTTTAGTGTAGAATATACAAGAAGCTGATGTGGTTTTATCAAAAGCATATTCTTTGTTTGAGTCAGTATGCAATACTTCCTCTTGTGTTCTTTGACCAAAATAGCACGCACACACACACACACACACACACACACATACACATGCTCACCTTTTGTAAAGCTTCTTTCTACTCATGATGATTCCAAAAAGAGCAACCACAGCCTTTTTTTTCTCTCTCACAAAACTATCGCTTTGTTTTTGTACACAGTTATGAAATGTTCTCATTTTGAACTTGAAGTTTGTATGTTCTTGCAAAAACATTTGCCATCGTTGAGAATGACTCTTATATTTGCAGGTGTATAAAATCATGAAATAAACATATCGTAAAGAAGAAACCAGTGACAATACAAAAGTTTGGATGTTAAGCATTTAAAGTGTACAGCACATATGGAGTTCCTATAAATGCTGTTGGCAGGCTAATGCATCAAATAGATTATTAAATAAAAAATTGTTTTTGTCTACAAAATTAAAGATCAGTGCAAACATAGTGTTTTTGACTGGTATAGGGTGCATAAATGACAAGGTGCGTATTCATGAAATGTTTTACAGGAGATTTGAGTGTTATGACAGTGTTTTTAACCAGCACTTATTGAGCTTTATGGCACTCACAAGATGTTCAGATGTTTCAGTCTTGTCAACTGACCGCACTTCACTGTAACAAAGCCTAAACTAAAAGAGTTCAGGTTGGTTTTAAAAGGGTATTGTTGCAGAAGGGAACTTAAAGAACTAAAAGAGTCTGAACCTGAGAAGTTCAGGGGACACCTGCAAATTGTTCCACTGTGCATAAAATGTAAAAAAGAAGAAGAAAAAAGTCAGAGTCTGTGAAGCAGAGCAAATGCTTTAATGGTGGCCAGGGATCGAAGCTGTCAGCGAGGCTTCCTGTCTGGTAATGTAGTATTTTTTGACTTAACGTCACCCTTCTTTTCTCGTTTCTGTAAGAGAAATGCACTGGTATCTATGGTGTGCATTAAAACGCAAGCAGCATTTCATAAAGTTGCTTTGAAAACATACAAAAAATAAATACAAATACGGCAGCTTGGAAATCATTTAGACAACCTACAAGCAGATATTTATACTATACAGTATATATAAAGAAAGTGTTTTATTTGATCTTTTTAGACAACTGGTATCAGTCTCAGACCGGTTTCTTAGGTAAATGGAAAACTTACTTGATGTTGTTCCACATTATTAAGCAAGTCACAGTTCTCATGCAATATGATGAGGAAGAAAGATCTTTCTGAAGATGAAAAGCATGAAATGGTTCAATGTCTTGCAAAGGCATAAAAACAACTAATATTTTGCAAAAACTGAAATTGTCGAACTGTCTAAAGATTTGTGAGTGATTTAGAGCACAGAAGTACCTGGTCAGATAAAGGCTTACTGTTGAGCAGGAAACCGGTATTTGAAGCTGCTGGAGTCCCAAGAACCTCTCCATGCAGGCTGCAGTTGTGTGTAAAGCTGCCCTCCCTAACCGAAGCTCACAAAGAGAGACGTTTACAGTGGGTGTAGAAATACATGAAGACTACATTTTAAATACTTGTATTCACTGACGAATGCCGTACTACATTGGATGGTCTAGAATGGATGGATTTCTGGATGAATGGCCACCCCATTCCAACAAGACTGGCATCAGCAAGGAGGTGGTTGGGGCTGGAATATTGGGAAGTGAGATGCAAGGTCCCTTTAGGGTCTCTGAGGGTGTCAAAAGGACTTTTATAACTGACCATTTTCTGCTATGGTATAAAAAGAAGGATAGTGCCTTCTGAAATGAACAGATTTTCATGCAGGACAATTCGCTATACTGTGTAAAAAAAAAAATAAGTTAATATTTTAAGGCAGCACTAACACTTACTTTAAGTTGAAATAATTTTATTTTTGTTACAGACAGTGTATCTCATGCTGCAAAAAATACCACGGCAATAAAACTGTTTGAAAATGGATTTCTACGCCCACTGTTAACGTTTGTTTATATTTATTCATTCAAAATGCACAGTCTTTCTCAAATTTTTGACAACAGATGTTTGTCCATCCATGAGAATTCCCCTATTTCTGCAACTCATTTACATGTAGCGAATCATGGTTCATGGCTTTGAAAATTAAAGCAATTGGCGAATTAAAAAATGTAAACTTTAAAGTCAAACTTTCTTTTTCAACACAGGAATAAAAACTGCATTCAGTGGTGTTTTCCCAACTTCTTTTACTATCAAGTCAAGTCAAATATATTTATATAGCGCTTTTCACAATACAGATTGTATCAAAGCTGCTTCACAGTATCAATCAAAACAACTTAACAGTGTTTGTTTATTACTGGAAAAAGACATCCAAGTTTGGTAGAGCTGATCAGTGGTATGATGGGTCATTTAATTTGAATATCTTAACTAGAGGATTTACTGAATGGCTTATTAATTCATTCATTTTTCCAACAGCAAAGTGTTTTAAATGCTGTCAAAATGTCTTGAGAGTCTTGTTAAAGAAGTGCCACAACTCATTTCTCTTTAATGAAATTCATATGCTGGTGAGAGGGGGCATGTCTAAACATCTAAACAGGTTGCTTTTTAGGTTTCACACTGAGGTTATCTGAAAGGGCCCCCCTTGATTGACGTTATCTGGCCTGACAGCGCTTCATATCAAGGTTAACCTGACGTTCGAAGGCCCGAGAGGGAATGAGGGAGAGGAAAACAGAAGAAAAAGTCCGACACCATTTGGGTCCCGCTCCTCTCTGCCACTCTTTCCCTCTCTCACACGGCAGGTGGAGGTTTCTGCACTCTTAATTGATAACTAATCGAGCGGCGTGTGCTGTGTTTCCCCCAGAGGACGGCCCTAATGGTGGCTTGGCTTACTCAGCAGCGCAGCTCCGGAACCACTAAATTAAATATATCCCCACAGATAATGACTCTGAGTGACAGACTCCGGTCTGGGCGGCTCCAGTGGCCACCAACCTCTCGTTGTGCCCTTGCACTGGAGGAACTAGAGTAGCCCACCCCCTTCAGCGTCTGCTTCCCAATGCCCCACGCTAACCACGGCTCCTCGTGACAAAAATACATCTCAAGCAGTTAATCTGTGCAGATATCAGCTCAAGTGCCCTTCAGTGGCATGGGGAGCCTGTCCTCGTAACCTTGCTTCCTGTCAATTCTTGCTTTGCACTCGGGCTGCCCCTCAAACATTGCAGCTCGGTCAATTAACTCTGTGTGCCAGGGCATGCTTCAATCAAACTACCAGCAAACAGGTGATGAGACCATCATGGGTTATTTTTAGATGTAAAATATGATTATATTGTCTACAACCATTGATGTTTTTAAAAGGAAAGTGCACTCAAAGTTTACTCACCCTCATTGTTTGTTATTCCAAACCTGTGTGACTTTATTTTTGAAAATTACAATAAATACACTACCATTCAAAAGTTTGCGGACAGTAAGATAAAAAAAAATAAATAAAAAAAAATTTAGTCAGCAAGGTCACAGTACTTTTACAGTACATTATTACAAAAAATATATATTTCAAATAATTTTACACATTCTATTCATCAAAGAACCCTAATATAAAATGCATCACGATTTCCACAAAAATATTAAGCAGCACAACTGTTTTAAAAATCGATAATAATAAGAAATCTTTATTCAACAGCAAATCAGAATGATTTCTAAAGGACCGCGTGAGACTGAAAATGTAACTTTGCTATCACATAAGTAAATAATTACATTTAAATATATAAATATATGAAATTAGAAAATTCCTTTGAAATTCACAATACAATAGAAACATATTAACATTATTATTACTGTTTTTACTGTATTTTAAAATCAAATAAATGCTACCTTGGTGAGCAATTGAGAGTTCTTTCAAAAACATTTTTAAAAAACTTGCCGACCCCAAACCTTTGAACGGGATTGTATTTTGAAAAATTGTGTCTTTTAATGGGATCTTATGATTAAAAAGAAAGAAATCTATGGAGAGGCATGTTGACTAAATGATGACAGAATTTTAATATTTTGGTCAACTATCTTCTTGAGTTGGAATCCGGCCTATTCATTGTGCCAGCTGTGAGACCAACTTCCTTTAACAAGTGTGATCAGGGCACGTGCAGAGACGTTCACATCACCTCAGATTTGACTTTTCCCTAGCCCAGTCCTTCTATCCTCAGGGGACATCTTAAATGCTTTGTCTCATAATTAGGCTTCAGAGATGTATTTGTTCTCAGAATTGAAGGGTTGCTGCCTAACTGCACTGCTTAAACAAAATATTTCCTTTTCCGTCTGTGTGTCAAAATATGCATCTGCCATTTTCTGTCCATTGTCCTCGGCGGCAAGTATGTGCGTGCCTTTTTTTCCCCTCGGCTTGTTTGTTTTTGTTACCTGCAACGGGATGTAACTGAATTATTGTATGTGGCAGAAGGTTCCATTCTGGCAGATAGAGAAAAAAAGAGAGAGGGAGGAGTCAAAGTAGGTCCTTCAAGGTCAGTCCAAAGAGAGCATGCAACATGCAAGGTCACATTCCAGACTAAAAGCAATAAGTGCTTTATTGATGGGAAAAAACACACACTGCGAGCAAGCAGATGTGCAACGGACTGATTAATAATACAACAGATTTGAGTGAGTGTGTGTGTGTGTATGTACTTGAGTGTGTGCATGCCCTCTGCATTCATATTTTGCTTCTCAAAAAACAACAACAACAAAACTTTAAAGTCAGAAAAAAAAGAAAACCTCATGAGCATAATTGTTTTGTCCGGATGTGTATCTCGCACTAAAAAATTGATCCCTGCATGGGAATCTGAAAAATCCATTAGAGCCCATCAGACCAAAAAAAAAAGGGCAGAATGATAGAGTGTATATGAGGAGTTTATAAAACCCCATCATAGTTTTGCCATTAATGCACATGTCAGCTGACGTTTTATTTTCGGCACAACTTCTTAATGCAACAACTTGCTTTTGGGCATCAGAAACCGCAGCAGTGTCATATTACAGCACTACTAAGACCAAAAACAAAACTTTTCAAATAAGTATCATAGATATGTTTCTTATAACCTAGTGCAGTTCTGAGAATTTTTTTTTTCTTTGTTTAGTCATATTTGCCCTCATTTACACTACAAACCTGATAAACCTGCCCTGTTAGCGTCATTACTCTACAAACCTGTTTCAAACCTCAAATAACCATCTTTTTTACCTTCGAATTCTCTTTCTTTCACCTCTTTTTCCTCTATGCTTCACCTCAGCCGTTCCTTCCATCTTTTCCCGCTTTAAGCGGCAGTTGGGAATGGCATTGTTTTTAATCATCAGAACCCAGAAATTATTATTATCGCCTCTGACGCGGCAATTAAAACTTCAGGTCAGAGGCACAACGAGCGGTGATCAGCAGCGAAGCTGAGAAGTTTTAATTAGACGATCAGAACCATTAATGCACAAAAAAAGGTGTGCGCTGGGAAATTAACGTGAACGTCTTAATCAGGGTTACCGACTCCGAAGAGGAGTCAAGTGAACAGAGAGCAAAAAACAAATCATTTCCGCACCACTGGGACAAAACTCAATTAAATATGCATGCAGAAAATGGAAATTCGGAGCATCAGCACAGACCGTTGGAAAAAATACGGCAAATTCTGTAGACGGGGTCGCAGACCTGCTTATTGTTATTCTTGTGTAATAAAATCGAAAGAGAGGCCAGATGCTGGGGAACGAGGGTTTGTGGAGAACAGGTCCGACGCTGACTTTTCCGCTCCCCTTCCCTCGGAGCGGTGGGGGAAACTAACTCCTTCCTGCAAGCTGTAAATTAACTAAATAAAAACAGAAGGGGTTATTTCAGCATGTGTGTGTGTTGTGTGTGTGTGTGTGTGTGTGTGTGTGTGTGTGTGTGTGTCCGAGCTTTAGTAGGTGAGGAAATACCTGGGAACCTGCCTCTTTGAGGGCCCCATATGCAAAATAAAGTGCTAAGGAAAGGCCAGGAACATGTAGCAATTCTCATTTCTTTGTTTATTTCACATATACTTCATATTCATTCATTAATTTTACATTTGCAGAGGCCCCTGACAGTCAGAGGTCCCAGGTCCCCCACCTAGAACAAAAAAGAGGTCATTCAGACACATGCCAGGTCAGTTAATCTGTCAAAAGGATTTTAAATATCAGAATAAAGCTTTTTTTTTTTAAGTCAAAACAGAATCAGGATCTTTGAATAACGAGGAATAATCCAACGCTGTCCAGACCTGTTGCATTAATAAATGCTCTGTACTATCAGGGTTTTGTCCTTGCATTAGTCAACATATTTTGAAAGTCTGCATGAAATCAGACAGGGCAGATCAGAGTGTTAGATCACTGTTAAGTCAAGGGTTTAGCCAAGTAAACAGAGTTTGTTTCTAGAACAATCGCTGCAGTGGATGCCAGGTGAGAAGGAGTATGTCATATCCCAGCTTTAGCATGCATACTCTTCCTGTCAGAACGGGAGAGAGAGGGAAGAACAGGACACGCCAATCTAAGCAGTCATTAACAGCCACTTCCTCACTCTGGTGGGCTGATTGCAGTCAGCACACGTTCGTACAAATAATGCACTTCCAACGGCATTATTAGGATTTGAAACACCACTTGATTGGGCATGATATCATTCCGGCACATAAACAGAAGCTCGGCATTAAACGAGACATGCAGGGCCTGGAGAGCCACGTTCAAGGCAGCTTCTCTGTCATTCCCGGCGTCCTCCGCCTCACGGTTCTGAAAAGAAACAGGGCTTGTGGGGCCTTTGATGTGCGAGCAGATAAAAAGGAGAAGCTCTCTCACTCTTATTGTTGAATCTGTTTAAAATAGTTTCTTGACTTTTTCGCAAAGGTTTTCTCCTTATACAGTAAAAGCATTATGGCAATTCCAGCTCTGCACTATTTCCAGTAAAAATATTGTCAGCATTAAAATAAACAGGACCTCTTAAAGAAAACAAGCTTTAGCTGTGATCATCCCCACCGTTCGTTTATTATTCAGGCGTCTTTCGAAGGCCTGAAATAATAGCAATTCACTGAAACACGTTTGGACGCATCAAATCATTGAGGTTTGCTGTTTGTTACACCTATTTTTCTTAACATGAGTGCCAGTCCCCAGAGTGGTGGGAGGGATCCCAGAGGAGAAGGTTGTTCTTTTATCTGCGTCCCTACTGATTTTATCGCACTGCATGCTATCATGAACACAAACGACTTGGAGTAAACAGCGGTGTTACCATAGCGATTCCCCATTGTTGGCCAGAGCCGAGGCATATCTTTTGCCGGGCATGTATTTAATGCAGCAGCTACTAACTGGTTTTCCGTGATCTTTTTTGAGCTGAGGAGCGTCTCATTAGTGCCCTGATTCTCTTTCATTTAAAACCTCAGATGTCATCTCTAAAAAAAATTTAAAAAAAACGGGGAAAAAAGATGTATTTCGAGTGCACAGCCTTCATTTTTATAGATAAAGGTGCTTAAAGTATTTGCATTTTTCTAGTTCTTTAAAAAAAAAAGACTATTACAGTATATATATATATATATATATATATATATACATACATACACACACACATATTTGTGTAGCAGTTCCTTATAATATTCCTGGCAACTGACAAGCAGTTCCATTTACTGACCAAAGAAAATTTTTACTTGCATTTGCCACTTGGCGAGTGTTAATTTTAGATGCTGGGAAAAACGCACATAAATTATGGGTAATGGAACGAGATCGCTTCTCAGGGGTCATTTCCTACAAGGAAAAGCGAGATTGCAATGCAAAGGAAATCACTAGTTAAAGCTTGAAATACTGAGCAGAGTAAACAGTAGATGACCTGTACTGTTACACCCAAATGACCTCAATCTTCCTTTGGAGGTGTTCTGAAAAAATACTTCAGAATTTATGTTTCCACTTCCTAATAGTTTTTGCAGCTGATTTTTCTTTTCTTTTTTTGGGTTCAAACTTGCCGTCCTCAACTGGGTGACCTCTTCAACCCGGGCCTTGCAATTGTCTAAGGTAAAAATGTGCACTTCTGAGGCGCTCAGATGCATCTGGTGCAGCACAAAGCGAGCATAATTCCTCAGCTCATTGTTTCAGAGAGGAAGTGTTGAGTGTAAATACAGTAACTGAGAAAGCATGTGCCGGGCCACATCTAGAATGTAACAGGCTAACCTTGAGTCAGATCATTATGCAGGAAAAAAAGTTACTTTCCCTTCAAAAACAATGTGAGATTTTCTTGTTAAAGCATCCGTTCGATTCGAAACAGCTTTATTGACAGCTTCATGGGACGGTTAGAAATAGCTCATCTCAACACAGCGTCTAACTACCAGCTAAAGCGTTCCACAGACCATTATACGTCCCGCAGGTTTCCCATTTTTTATTTACTGCATGATAAACATCTACTGTTACGAGCGGGCTCGATTTTAAGCCTGGAAAACCTATTAAAAGTGAACTTTGCTAAATCTTTGCATCAGATTTGTGGGCGAAAGGGTGACTTAGCAGTGAGAGAATTCTGCCCTTAAATAGTCATCTCTGGTTATGGACGGACCCAGAACAGCTGCAGGGGGGAGTTGACACTGGGAGAGATATTATAGATAGCACATTGGGGTGAAATAGCAAATGACCAGGCCCATGCGGAATCTTGTATGCAGATTTCCACAGAATTATTGGAATGTCGAAGCGTGGAAATTCAGGCTGCCCTGAGCTGTAAGGTAATATGGGGTGCAGCAGGTAATATGTGATGAGTCTTTCACGCCACATTATGACCGAATCTCTTTATTGTGTGTGACTGATCAGCTCCAGTACACTCTCAACTGTCTATATTCACAGGAAGCGTGTGTCTGACTTAGCTGAAATGAGAAAAGCTGTGTTTGTGGTGCATCACTGTTGGTGTGGTGGTCTTCTGCACTGTAAGAGCAGGTTTAGGGGGCTGACAGTGAATTTGAGTGAAAGCCGTGAAGACTAAAGCATGCAGGGTGAGCGAGGTGATGTGAGGTGAGGGATGGCAGCTACTTTTTTTCTCTGTGTTTATCTCTTTCATGCACTCTTGTCTCTTTCTCTCTACTTCCAGATGCACTTTTTGTTCTTTCTTATAGTCTTCTGCTCTCTCATCCTCATGTTGTCAGAGCTAAGGCTCACATTGGCAGGACGCTGGGCCTCTTTAGGTGAAGAGAGTCTTCAGTTTCAGGCTGTGTCTATTCTGCTGTCATGTTCAGGATTATATCTCCCTGTAGTGGTGGCTTGACACACTGTTGGGGGTTTGATTGCGATCTAGTTTTTCTAGTTTGTAGGGAAAGATATTTCTCTCCTTCTCTCATAGGTGTGAATGACATCTTACAGACACACTTGACTTTTTCTTTTTAGCTTTGTATTTTTGTCTGCATCTAAGAGTAGCAGCAAACGAAAACTTAGTTAAAATGCACTTAGTTAAACAGGTTTGTGTTTTTTAGCGAGAGGCATTGTGGTTTGCTTGCAGTATTCAAGGATGGTGCAGCTGTTATCATTGAGCAAGTGAATTAACTGTGAACGATGACCATAAATCTTTTGTTTTAACCACTAAAATGTTCCTTTTTCTTTTATAAAATGTATATATAAATGAAATCCAGACATATAAATACATACAAATGTGTAAAATATAAATCAAATTAAATATTTAAAAAAGTGAAAAAAAAGAATACAATGGTGTTAAATAAATGCTTATTTAAAAGTAGAACAAAAACTAGAGAAAAATTCAATATGAATTTTCTTTTTCGTTAACAGCTGAGAGGAGTTTATGCACTGAAAAGACCTCAGGAAAATCCACGATGGCCGCCAAAAGGAAAGGTGGCCTAAAACTGAATGCGATCTGTGCCAAGCTTAGCCGGCAGGTGGTGTACGACGGCAGTTCCCAGAATGCCGAGGGAGACTCAGACCTAGTGGACAACAGCGAGCGGGGCAGCTTGCTCTACGATGAGGGCGACAGGCCTGAAAGCGACTTCCCAGAGGTCCTGACCCTGGGCCAGAGCCTCGAGGAGGACCAGAAACGGCGCGAGGCCATTGAGAAGTGGGTGAATGGCGAGTATGCCGACGATCCTCAGTCCTTTGAACGGGGTGAGCACAGGGGACTCAAACCCAACAATATAAACGACGATCCCCCTGAAGGCGTGTACATGGTACAGCCCAAAGGCTGCAGCGATGAAGAAGACAACGCAGAAGATGCTGACACCATGCCCAACTCTCACGAGGGCAGTTATCAAGAAGACAAGGACTCGGTGGGCAGCCCGCACAAGGACGACAGCTACCAGCCCACCAGCGAAGCCCCCCCTCGCCAAGCCTCCTTCTCCACACCAGGTATCACCTCTTTCTTTTAGGATGTCATTAGTATTCATAGGTATTTGAACGTAACACTTACAGACACATTTTTGTATGTTCAGATAGAAACGTACAATTTCATTAACACTATATATATATAATGTATGTATATGTATGTATGTACAACTTCTGAGACGTAAATATGTTTACAAAAGGATAAATAAATACATTTCTACGTGTAGTAATAAACTATAAATACAACAATAAAAATGCTGTAAATTGATAAATAAATGTGACAACATTGAAAATATTTCATTTGAAACATATTTAACTGATGAATTCATTATTATATGAATCTCAGTTCATTTCCAAAGTTGTTGATACATAAAAGATCTAAAATACATTTTAAAAACTGTCATTAAGTTGATTTAGTGAATTTTGATGTCTAAAATAATATACAGAGTACAGTACAAATACTTATGAATACTAAAAAGATCACATTGTTCAGTATTTGTCTGTGTGTAGCCAAAACAAAGTGCACATAATCAAGATAAAATCTCTCCTCAAAGGCTTGCCAGCTTAGTTTTCACAGGTCTTACTTTACCTGGGCTTTTTGCAAGCATAATTACAGCAACAATATGACAGTGTCACAACTATGCAAGTGCAGTTCTTGGAAAGAGAAATCTATAGTTAACATGAAAGAGTGACTCTGTAGCCACCCGCAACCATATACAAACAATCTGCATTGGGTAAAAACGGGAACTAAAAGAAGAAATTCATTTTTAAAAGAGACTTATAGAGACAGCGTATGTGCGCAGCAGCCGAGGGGCCAAGAGTGTTGGCAGACTGGCTAAGCTTCATATTACGCCCAGGATTACACTCTGACTCTTTGATTTTCTATAAGCTCACAAAACGTAGCTACCACCCGGACCCAATTACATAGTAGACCCGCTCTGCCAAGACTCTAGGTCTCTAGTAGATTAAATCCTAGAGATTCAGAGTCAAAAGCCCAACGAGTGGCACTTAAATCGGTATGGGAAGAAATGACAACTGCATTTTCCCCTGTATTTGCAACACGATCATCTAGATAACGTGACTTGTGTTGCCATCTTTCACAAAGTGATAGCAAACCAGCAGAATTTGCAGAAACAGACACAATCTCCATTTTAAAACCTCTATGAACTTTCACCTCTGACTATCTCAGGAAGACTCAACAAAGGTACTTCACACAAAACAACACAGAAACTATGCTAGACAACAACAGGAGATAAGAGATATCACTTTGGTTAAAAACTTTTCATTTCTCTACCAAAATCAGGTTAAGTGGGTGCTTTTTTTGTTAAATGCTTTCTTCTTTCAGTTCTTTTCTGCTTCATGTATTTTTCTCTCTCTCTCTCTCTCTCTCATTCTGACGGTAGAAGCACCTATATGCTTGTGGCCTCTATCACAGAAGTAGGGCCAAGAGCTTCTCAGAAAATCAAGTATTTTCCGGCAAACATGAGTGCATTGTGGTTTTAATCAGTCATTTTGCGTTTATTTCATGGTCATAAAGAAAGCTGTCTGTAAATATGTGTTTGTGTTGTACACCTTTGCTTCCGCATCTTAAAACGAAGAAAAAGCATTTGAAGACTGTAGTGAGCAGACATTAGTCACCACTCTTGTCTTGAGTTGTTTTTCCCTCCTCTCTCTCTTTGTTGATTGTAACTAGGGCATCTATACTGCCATGTTACTGAGCGGCTCACAATTAAAATATTTTTTCTTCTCTCGTGCTGCTGTCTTTCAAAGGCTGATGCGGAGCGCACATAATTATGCATATAAACATAGTGGCTTAATTATCTCTCACAACATCAGTGACAATGTAATTAACAAACATCGCAAGATCAATGAGAGAAACTGCGACCTTCAAAACATTTAACTCCTCACATCAGGGGACTGAGCAGAATCCCTATCAGCATAAAATCACAGAATGCCTTTCCCATAGCAGTCAAACGCATGCTTCTCAACCAGGCTAAGCAAAAGATCATGTAAAAGTATCAGTATCCTTTAAGTAAATAAATTAGAAATTGTTTAATTATATTTTAATTTATTATAGATTACATATTTTAACTATATTTGAGATTCGTTTACTTTTACTAATGGCATTTTTGACTATTTGCTTATTCTGTCAGATTTTTTATTTTATATGTAATTTTTTCCATAAATAATTTTCAATAAATTCAAACATATAATGAAAAATCTGGGAGGAAAAGCTAATACTGTTTTCTTATATTCTTAGATTTTTGATTTGTGCGATTTATTGTAGTTTAGAAGAATTCTGATAGAACAAAATATAATTTATTTTATTATTTATTATTATTTTTCTGGAGAAAAATATGGAGTTGCATTTTTGACAGAAGTCTACATCTTTCAAAATATAAACTGTTGAATTCAGTCTAAAACTGAATGAGTTTATTTAAAAATCACCATCAGAAATTTCCGTTTAAAATCACAGCTTTTAAAGAGTTGTAAGTGGACCCTTGATAAGTCCATGTATGTATGTATATATATATATATATATATATATATATATATATATATATATGTAAGGATATATATATATATATATATATATATATATATATATATATATAGATCCTTACATGTCCTTATCATCACCCCCTCTGGAGTGCATGAAGACCCAATCAGCCTGCTTCTGATGGCCATGTTTGGTCAACAGAAAGGAGATATAATGTCCATTTGTTATCACACCACGGAGGAAAAAACGTACTTTAATTGCCTCAAACGTAGACAAGGGCTTTGTCACTGGCTG
Source organism: Rhinichthys klamathensis goyatoka (assembly GCF_029890125.1). NCBI lineage: Eukaryota > Metazoa > Chordata > Actinopteri > Cypriniformes > Leuciscidae > Rhinichthys > Rhinichthys klamathensis. The sequence goes on along the minus strand of NW_026606571.1, from coordinate 1,795,800 downwards.
GAATTTGCCAGTATGAAGTGGTGAGATTAGGAGCACTTCTTTTTGTACTCTCCAGTGGCATGAGGAAGAGAGAGAGAGAGAGTGCTGGGAGTTCAGCCAGGCAAATCGTACCTTTCCCCCAAAGCCATGGCTTTCCAACCTCATGCACATGACATCATTTGGAGCATGTGAGATAAGGATGAGGGGGGGGGGAACTCATTTACATGCTGTTTTAAAAGGTTATCTCCTCTTAGGTCCTGGCATAATGTGTGCAGTTTAAGTCCAATCATTCTCCTGACACTGATAGTCTATTAAACACATACAGAGCCGCCCACTGGCATGCTAGACTTCTCGTCCTGTCTACTGTTACCACCTGCTACTACTGTTGCTACAGCTATTACTTTTCCTCTGTGTAGTACAACCAACATCTCTTTTAATACCAACAGTTTGAGTTTGATCTTAAAGAGACTGTTCACTCAAAAAACGAAAGCTGTTAAAGGGACAGTTCACCCGAAAATGCCGTTTCGTTGACATCACCTGAACCTGTTTTTTTCTTTTTTCCTTGGAACATAAAATAAATCTGCTAAAAAAACTTTGTTTGCATTCCACGGCACAATAAAAAAACATACAGGTTTGGAACAACATGAACTTGAGTGGATAATTTTGGGTGAACTATCCCTTTAATAATATAGTGTAAAGAGAATAGTGGATGCATATCCTACCTACAGATGACTTTTGAAACCAATAATGCTAATGATAGACTGATAACACTCAGAGACGGAGAGGGGGATTTCTGTCAGAAAATGAAGGGAGTTTCCCAACTGTTTGAAAAAAAGGTACAGATGGAATATGTCCAATTACCTAAAGCAGAAGTGTCTTTGATTGCTGTCCTTGGAAAATGTTCAGGGACAGAGATTAAAGAGCCAGTCCTGACTTTAAAGCTGTGTAAAATCACATGACCTGACAAAACACCTCTAAGCAGTCGTGACCTATACAAAAATATAGTCACTGGATGCCAAATTTATGGCTGAAGCCTTGCTCTGCCAAACTGAAGTTCTGGGGATACATACAGTAGCACTAAATATCCTTCAGTATGTAATAATAGCTCATTATTTTTTATAGTTTTTATTGTGGCCGATTCAGCAGTGATTAAATTGAGGCTAATTAACAATAAATGAGTGTACTTTGTCAAAATGCTGTCAAAATAGCAGGCACTTTAACAAATGCAGTACACTTTGGTGTCTAATGACTTTTTTTAGCACAAATCTCACGTGGCTACACCCATAGCTTTTAGCACATTTTCTGGTCATTTTGTCAGCTATATCTATTACCCCTAAAATATAATATAATCTATATAATTTATTTTATAAATATATTTATATATAATTATAACAGTTATACACACCTTTCACACCTACCGTAGAATACAAATATTCATTTTCGGTTCCTTCTTTTTGCTCATTGGTAAGTGTGACAGTAATACTCCGAGGCAACATTGAGTCGAGAAAATGAGAGCTGTAAGGACTGTCATGACGCCCTAACCTTTGAGCATGAGATGAAATTGCTGTATGTGCTCAAACACATTATAGCTGCTAAAATGATGCATAGCAAAGTGTAGGGAGTTTCCTATCAAATACCTGATACATTTCTCTTAAATTTTTCATGTTCTTTCGATCTCCCAGATCACCTTTCATACTGATGTAGCACGGCTAGGACTAGCCCCAATGCAGCAATGGAAATTTGGGGATTATTTTACATGCTGAGAAGGAGATGTGAAAAGCACGGGCGAGAGACCGATTTAGCAATAACATAGAAATATGAGACCAAAGCTGAAATATTTTAGTATTAATTAGCATGGCCGTGGCTAATGTTACCTCTAACCATCTCATTTGCTCAGCAATGAAAAAGGCAATCAAATAAATAGAGAAAAGGACTGGTTGGAGGGCTGGGGTCATGGCAGGGTGGAGAGGGACTTTATCTGACACCTCTATGAAGTTGTCATCTGGAGCAGTGTTCTTGTACCAGGGTAGCTCTCCTAACAGACAAAATGAGACATGATGAGTTTTTTTTGCACTCATCTGCTGTGATAAACACTATATCAGAGCCAAGCACTAAGTGCACCAGTGCCAAAGGGGTTTGTGTCCCTCGCTCACACACATACACAAATATACTTTAAAAGAGCATTAATTTGGCCTTTATATGAGCTGGTTAAGAAGCAGGGGAAGCTTTCAACCCAAATTGTCTCCTTTTGCTGGTCTATCTGACTTGCCTTCAGACCTATATGAAAGTTAATGGTCCAGAATTAATTTCACTATACTGCAACTAAACTACACCTTTACCCCATTCCATTTTTCTATTTGGGCCTTGCTGTTATTTAATTTAATATAATTTTTATTAGTTAAATCATTCTCTAATACTTTCAGATCCAGTTTTGTCATCAGTGCAATTCTGGGGTGTTATCTAAATCAACTGTTTATCTTTGTTTTTCGTATAGGAGAGGCCTCCGCACTACGCGATTACGCCGCCAACACCATGAATGAGTTTTTACACATGTTTGGCTATGATGACCAGCAGGTTCGGGATGAGCTGGCCAAGAAGATCAGCTTTGAGAAGCTGAAAGCAGCTACCTCAGATCCTTCTTCCCTGAGCAGCGAGGAGGCCACCCGTCGAGCTCGCTTCTCCAAATACGAGGAGTACATTCGCAAGCTGAAGGCTGGGGAGACCTTGCCCTGGCCTATAACCACCAAGCCTGAAGAGCTCAACTCCAAAATGGCACCGGAGAAGAGCGCTGCCCTCATCCAGCCGGCCCTTGCGGGGTCAGAGGGACAGATATTTCCACCCGTAATAGACCACAAACAAAGCTCGCTCAATCCAACCCCAACCAACCAATCACACATCCAGAACCTAGCATCCCGTGCATCCAAGTATGATTACTTCATCCAGAAGCTGAAGATGGGCGAGAGTCTCAGACAGCAAAATGGCAATTCCTACAAACGGCCCTCCAAGTACGACTTGGAGAACGTCAAGTTCCTGCACCTCTTTAAACCTGGAGAGGGCAACCCTGACATGGGCGGCGCCATCGCTTTTAAGACCGGCAAGGTCGGCAGGCCGTCAAAGTACGATGTACGAAACATCCAGAAGTTCCTTCCTGGGAAGGTTGATCCGCCGATGATGCCGAGCATTCTCCCAGCTACGGCAGGGACCCCAGGAACACCAGTCATCAATACGGCTGCTCCTGCCGGGGTCGTGGGACCTCCCGGCTTGCCCGTAGACCAGGCTGGCCACCTCGGCTTTAACTCTGACTTCATGAAGTCCAGCTTCTCCAAAACTGACTCCATTACTACTGGAACCGTCTCTTCTGTCAAGTAAGGCAACTTTTGAAAACGAAATTAACTGTTTGGACAATAAATTGACAGGAAATTACAGTAATTATAACGATAACCCACATAGGGATCCTGAGCCTTGTGGGGGGTCAGAAGACCTCTGCTGGCTTTAAAGTCAGATTGCAAGTTTGTAGGGGCTTGGTTGGCACTCTTTCAATGAGTTGTCTTGACCTTGTCAATAGTTCAGGTTAGCAAGATCCTTAAGGCTGTTCTCCAGCAGTCCCTGGAACAGCCAGCAGTGTGGCCATGTGCAAACACACACACACACACACATACTGTGATTTGTTGTCAGAACCAGCCCTAAAGAGGCAGATTAACCCCAGGTCATCCCCTGCTGGAGCTGCTCATGTTTTTAGTCCTGAGTTAGTGCTGCTGAACTGCTGCCACCTTGAATAGAAAATGCTTCGCACATACTATAATGCGTTACATTAGGAATTCCTCCTTTTAAGTGCTTATTCAATGAAGGTGGGATGCTAAGTCAAATGCAGCCACCAAACCCAGACTTTTAAGTAACTGTTAAATCGATGAGGATTGTTTCTGAAACAGGATGTCCTAAAAGCCGTAGTCATCCCTCATACAAGGGCCAATCAAACAAAATGAAACGCGTGAAGCCATTTTCTTCCTTTCTGACATTCGCCGCACACCCTCATCTTTGCATTTGTACTCTCTCCAAAAACACACATAAATAATTTATGCATTCAAAAACATTTTTTCCCCACTGTGCTTTCATTGTTGGGAGGCCATGCATCAAAGCGTGCCTATATACCTCCCTAATTCATTCCCAAACCAAATCGCTACTCCATTGAAGAAAATGTATATTGATAGCCCAAACTTTGAAATGGCTCATAAGTAAATACTGCGTCAGTTTGTTTTTATTACTGATGGAATGCATACCATTAATCCTTTTCTCTTTTTTTCCATGCTATGATAGGAATGGCCTTCCTCCCGAGAAACCTGTCACAGAGGACGTCAACGTGTACCAGAAATATATCGCCAGGTATGCAAATCCTCACCCTCACAAAACTTCACGACAACATTCTTTAATCGATGACATATTTCACACTTTAATAAAGCAGGATGTAGATTTGCAAAAATACACTTTCTGTGTGGACGATAAATTATGCGTAAGCACGCCAGGTTTATGGACTAAGGAAAATTAATTGAATTAAAGGCTGGAAAGTGAGTAATTTTTTCCCAGTGTCAGTTTCCCTGCCAGCGCCGAAGCTGAACTCAGTGAAATCTTAAGCAAACAGCTTGAAATGTTTGCAAAAACATCGGGCACATTAGACTGCCCTGCATGTGCCTGTGTGTCATTGGGCCTGACTGCACAGATAGTTGAGACTTTCATTTCTAATATCTGCACTTCAAATGAAGATACTGAATCAACTAAATGACAGGCACTCGCAAATGCAGACAAAGCGCAGAGATAGATGCAGCGCACTCTAATATCGGCTTCTGTTTCCTTTTGTCATGCCAGTAGAAAGGTGATTATCATTTGTTTATTTATTCTTGCCTTAAAGAGAGAAAAAGGCGCATTTCAAAAGGCAAAGTGGCTTTGGCGTTAATGATTACTCTCCCAAGCCGTAACATGAAGGCCACAAATCAAAGCCCTGGCACTAACAGACACACACACATCCTTGTGCACACACAAAAACCCTCCTTGGACTGATTACATTTTGCAAGAAGATTTAATTAAGGAATTTTTAATGAGGCTTCTGCTGGCACTGCCAAGAACTGTTTTGATATTTGCACTGCATAATGCATAAAATTTGTCTAAACATCTCGGCAGTTGATGCGCGGGGAGGCAGTAGATAAGCCCAGATACAGTTTCAATTTCCGTGTTGTGAAAAAAAGAAAGGAAAGAGAGGAGGGGAAAAAAGAAAAATGAGGACTCATAAAAAGGGCAAATGCAGCCTGGTGTATTGGGGGGTTGTTGAAGGATCGGGGTGGGGGGGAGGGGGGAGGAATCATCCACGCTAATGAGAAAACAGTCGTGCTAAAAAGCAGCTTTGTAAACTTGTCTACACCCACCTTCCCCCCACAAAAGGGGAAAAAGTTCTTTATCTCCTCGCACTGCCGCGGTTTGATGTTTAAAGATCTTCCCTGGTAGTGTTTAGTCACTGTTTTCCCTCCTAAATGCTTTTATGTACCCAGCATTGCACCAAACTTTGATCGGCATGTCTCTATTGTAACGGGAGATGTGCGGCAATCTCTGTATCGTGGCAATATTAATATTTAATCCGCCACTGAATAGCAGCGTGGCCCATTAGCCCCCTGACGCGGCAAGTGGGAATTGTCCAGAGGCAAAGTGATACAGCTGGGGTGGGCTGCCATCCCAGGGGGGTTCTGTGTACATGGGGCCGGGAATGTTTGAGTGTGCCGCAGAGGGGCTGCTAATGGTGGGTGAGTTTAATGTGTGCATTTATGCATTATGAGTGCGAGATATAAAGTCTGTACTGTAGCCTGTGTTGTAATCTCTTTTGTAAAGCAATAGTTCACCCAAAAATGTAAAAAACCCATCACCAGGTTTTCATCCTCATGTCATTCCAAAATCATATGACTTTTTTTCTTCTGTGGAATGTAAAAAGACACATTTTAAATATTGTACTGCTAGTTTTTTTTTTACATGCAATTACTATGAATGGGGACTGAGGATTTAAAGTTTCAAAAAATAAAAAAGGAAAATATAAAGTTCTTCAAATGACTATATTTTTTTAACTTTGGAATCCAAACAATCGCTGTCCGTGAGAAGCGGACCAAAAATGTCACTGATCACCTCTCTCTTCAGCAAGCTTCTAACTGTTGTGATCGAATCAGTGAGTCATTGAGTTGATACTCAAGAACCAGATCAGTTAAATTTGTGAACAAATCATAATTTTTTTAATCAAATCAATTGATTCCTTGAAAAGATCAAACTAAAGGAATGATTCATCCACAAACCTGATAATACTACTTCTCTCATGAACTTTCACGAGTTCAACTTTAAGTATGGCTTCAGAAGACTTGCAATAGTCACATAGATACGTTTTATGATGCTTGAAATCTACAGTTTCTTGGGTGAACTGTTCCTTTAAGATGCAAACAAAACCAACTTAAGCGCCTGCCACTTCCCCAGCCCTTCAGAACACCACCCACGTTTAGCAGGTAGTGGATTCACCATTCAATTAGCTTAATGAACTTAGCAAAGTGATTTGTAAAAGCAGTCTAGGGATAATCCAGCCAGTAGGGGGAAAAAAATTACTTAGCTTTTTCTCTACTTCAGCAGATGGTGCTCTTGGCAGCGGCGGTGCGAATGTTTATTTGTGTGTTTTGAGCTGTAATTGGAGGTTTTTAACAGTCATCATCGTCAGGGTTATAATCAGCCTGTAAACACTCAGGAAATGTGCCTCTTTAAAGCGCCGCCAATCCGCGGAAGACCGGGCGAGTCAGTCGGCGAGAGTGAAGAGGAGGAAGCCACGCGGAGACACACTCAAACCTTTCTATTAGGCCTAACCTTTCCCTGATTAAAGCATAGGCTGTTAACCTGGAGAGCCGAACGCTGATTTGGCAGGGCTTAAAGCACGAGCAAATGAGCGAATTATGTCGGGGGTTACAGTTTAATAAGAGTCTACCTACTGCCTTTGAAGGCAATGGAACTAATTTGGTGGAGATTGCTGTGGCTGGAGAGTGAATTGCAATCGTATGGTCGAGGAAGCGTAGGCCTGTTTTTCTATGTGTTTATAGTTCTTGGTAATGACTCTGAGCTCCGTGAAGATGACTCTGTCAGTGTTAGGGCATCTATCAAGCGGAGATAAAAGGCTAAATTGCCCTTTCAAGATCAGCCCCCACATTGTTAGAGGTTTTGTATATGGAATAGAGATAGCGAAATGCAACTCCTTTTCAGTACGCGCTGATTTTTTTCCTCTTATAAAATAATCTCTTTATCTCACTTGCTGTTTCTGCAATCGTGTTTATCTTTAGCTCAATATGATGATAATGTTTGGATTCAGAATACTTGGCCAAAACAGTAACAATTACAGTGTTTTACATATATTTCTGTCTGATTGTAGGTTCTCTGGGAGCCAGCACTGTGGCCATGTACACTGTGCTTACCAGTACAGAGAGCATTATCACTGCATGGACCCCGAATGTAACTATCAGGTGAGTACAACAGCCACAAGCAGGATTCAAAAGTGCAAAACGCAAGTAAAATCGCCTGCAACTTTCTTAATTCACCCACGAGTGGCCAGTGCTGCAAAACGCTAATAGTTTTATTTTTATTTAATCTCTTATTTATTTATTTGTCTATCTATCGGAATTGCATCTTGAATACAAATGCAAAAAGTGGGTGTCCTTTCCTCCTTTTTGATGATAAATGAGATTATGTCAGCTGGATAATTTTTGCAATCTGACGGGCACGGTTCAACACACTTTAATATCCATCCATTACTGCTGGAAATCTAAGCGCCTTGCTTCTGTAAGACAACAGTATAATGCAGAGAGTGTCACAACACCATTTTAAAGCTCACCTTCACACTTTTCCCATCACTCCCTGACAGGAGAGGAAGATAACTATTAGAGGAAATGATTGAAGTGTGCCAGGGTACACACAAGAAAACAGCCAAACAAAACCTTACGGACTAGGCTTTTATCTTGGGACCGCACTGGCTAAACAGGTTTAGATAGATGAGGGCTATTTCTCAAAACTCAATCAGACTGACAATGGCTTTCCTTTTTTCATAGTTAATGGTAAATACTTTCAAAAGATGCCTCCTTTTTTTTCTAAGGACATCTGCTAATACTCTTGGGCTACTCATAATCCCCTTTCACATTATTAATCTGATCCATGTCCCCAGAGTTGTCATGTTCAGCACAGCAAAATCAGCATTAAGCAGATCAGAACACAGACAGCAGCAGCTCATGCGCATATGGTGGAAAAGAGCAGGCAAAGACGGGCACATTTGTCGAAGACATCAAAAATCTGCCTGCAAAGAGAGCCGCACAGTCTTTTCTTTATCAAGTCCTCTCTAGTCATAATCTCCCACTTCATTTTTAATCATCTGATTACATTTTTCATTATAAACATCCAGGAATCCTGCTGAAGACAACAGGGCAGCTGTTGCATCTAAAAGAGACTTATTCAGCCCAGCAGGCTGCCTCTTGTTATTCAAGTACAATTCCTCAAACTGTAAGCAGAGCTGGTTCAAAAGTCCCTTTGAAGCTGTCCATTTTTTGGAACTTGTGTTGCTTAAGAATTCATTAGCTATGTTTCCATCCAAAGTTACAAATTTAACTTCCGCGTTAAATTGGAATATCGCATAAAACGAGCTCATACGTTTTTTTTATGCGCAATAATTCATTGGCGTTTCCATCCGTCAATTTTTTATGCAATATCCCAAAATGCGCATAGAAATAGGTGGATGGAAACATAGCTATAGACACTGTTGTACATGCACATCATTTTCTGATTAAGGTCAATATTCTGGTTAAGCCTTTACTTTACCTTTACAAAAATTTTTACCAGTGTATGCCATGAAGCTTCTTTTAATGTTTGTGAAATGTTAGTTTGCAAATCTTAATATTCTAAATTTAATTTAAGTGACTTACAATACAATTCGGATCAATTCAAGCATAAGCATTGTTGCAGTTTAAACAGTAGAGCATTGGACTGGCAATCTTATTCAGATTTCTATAAACCCAGAACTTTGGCTTATTCTGGTTTTGGCAGTCAGGTTATGGAATTTACATGATGCTCACAAAATTAGAATATGACCATATTCGGATTAATATTGAAATTTTCCTGTACATGTAAAGGCGTCAGTGACTCTTGGCAGTTTAGTAATGACAGACAGGAGGCTGTGCGTACCCCAGCTGAAAGGTGAGGCGCAGATGAACTTGTTTTTGGAATTGATAAGTCATTAAAATGTTACATGACACAGTGGTGGAATATTATCCTGCGGTTGCCAGCCTTTGCTCCACTTCATACCGGCCCTGCCTCTCCTTTCATGGCCATCCTCCAATGCGATGGGAATCCTAAAATAAATGTCCACACGACCGTGTAGCCACTCTTCTAAGTACAGAAGCCCAACTGATACAATTTCCTGCTGTTTTCCACAGTTCCGCTCAGTGTGGCCGGATCTAGATCAGTATCTCTTTTTATTTGTTTGTCGACATCCCAAATTCCTGTCATCACCGTTTGTTGGACATTGGCTCATATATCATCTATTACACTTTTTTTGAAACAGGAATGGAAATGTAACAATATATATAGCCAAGATTTAAGTATTTATCTTTTTGTATATATATATATATATATATATATATATATCTTTATTTATTTTTTTATTTGCCTGTAAGATTATCTTCAAATGTGGGCAATGAGGTTTTGTGGATGTTTCTGTCATGTTTTTTTCTCCTGTTGCTCATTTATGTAGAAAATATGGATTTACGTTGGAAAAGGCTCATTGATTTCAGCTACTCTTGTTTCAGTTCCTGTAATATTAGCTCAAGCCCAATTACTGCAGATTTGGTTGCCCTGATCTCTCAAGAGTGAGGTTTTTCCCCTACATCGCTTTGTCTTTGTCCCCCCCCCACCCCCCACCCCCCCCCCCCACACCCCCCACACACACACTTCTCCATGGTGTAGGAGATTTAAATTTTGAGGAGGAGGGGTATTTTAGCATATTTCCTCATTATTATTGTCTAACCCTGCACAAAACTGTGCTTTAATACTTTAATTAAAAATGGAATCATATCTCAGACGGGAATTAAAAAAGAAACATTTTTTGGTTGCCTTGTTTGTTTGTTGTCTTTTCCCCGTGCACGTTCCAAAACCATCTGCATGGAACATGATTTTTCAGAAGCGGAGAATATCACAACTGTGATCTCGTATGTCATGTGATCCATCTTAATTAGAAATGGTGAAATAAAATGTAATTAACAGTCTAGTTCAGGAACCTTTTTTTGAAGCAGCACATTAGACACAGATTCAAACATCAGGTGAGCTTAGAAAATAATACAAAGTCATAGTTGAGTCATAATGCTATGCTTTGGGTGCGTATAGTTAGTGTATAGGGAGTCTATAAGGCAAACTCTGAATGAAATACACCCTTCAAAGTACTCACTTTCAATTGTTCTACTCTGCAATGCGAGTATTGAAAAGTAAATTCACCTTATACCTGCTGCTACGATATGCACCATTCACCCACCTGGCTGCAATTTTCTGCAATGCTCTGCAGTTGTTGCATGAGTAATAAAAGAACGCATTGCTGGTTTCCTTCAGAACCTACACAACACCTCCCCCACCTTACTAACTCTGTATATCTGTTGTTTACAGAGATTCACCAGTAAGCAGGATGTGATAAGGCATTATAACATGCATAAGAAGAGGGACAACTCCCTGCAGCACGGATTCATGCGTTTCAGCCCTTTGGATGACTGCAGTGTGTACTACCACGGCTGTCATCTCAACGGCAAGAGTACCCACTACCACTGCATGCAGGTAAACCACAGCAAAAACCCCTAGTTTGCACAAAAAAAAAATGCACATTCACTCTTATACAGACACATGCAAATATCAGTTCCTCTGCTTGTACAGGATTTGAGAAAAAAATATGGTTTCACTTTATTTGGATGATCCCTTTAACACATTCTGTTGACTATAAGTAACGTTGTACCTTCATGTCTACTAACTCTTATTAGAGTTTTAGTAGAGTATTAGTAGACTGATAGGTTTGGGGTTAGAATTAGTTGACATGTAATTGCAAAATTACTTATAGTCAACAGGATGTTTAAAAGGGACCATCAAAATAAAGTGTTACCAAAAATATATATTTCAAGGTTTCATAACAAGTCTTAAATCGCCCTTACAGAAAAATTAAGGCCTTACAAATTTCTTAAATCGGACCAGGTCTTTAATTCATAAAGTCATGACATTAAATGTTTCATGCTTTGCAAAAAAATTAATATCTTACTATACAAATATCTAAACATCTTTAAATAAAGATACATTTACTTGAGATGCAGTCTTGAAAATTTGATCAAAATCTACATTCCTTGCACAATAATAACGTTAATAGCAGCAGGCAAATAGCACAGACTTTTGTACGATGCAATCTATATTGACATTAAAGTACTTCAACTTTTTCCTCGAGGCCTATATGAACATTTAGGATCAGTTTTTTGTTCATAAGACACAAGGTGTTCGAATAAATTAAATTAAAATAAAGCCATGAACAGGATGTGGCCCTCCTCCCCCTCACCACCTTTCTCCCTCACTCCTTAGTTGGCATGGATAAAATTCTGTGAGTTGTTTATATGAACTCAACATTTTTCATCTTTTAGTACCAAGTGGCGATTATTTCCCACCAGATCTGTTTAATTCTTTACATCTGCTTATTTTCAAGGTGTCACTTTCGAGCCGAGCTGCTTTTCACCACAGGCAAAACAGTGGCCCAGGACTTAAGATATATACTCTTTTTTTTTAAGCCTCCCTAACGGCGTAATTGTTATTAGACATTTCAGCTCTTGTTTTAACAACAGTGAGAACAGGCAGATGTTGGCACCCGTTCTCCTGATTTACGGAGAAAAAACAGAGTGGCATTTTTTTCATTGTTTGACTGAATATGGCCAAGTTACCCTGTTTGCACGGGTGCAAAGTGCCAGAGACGATATACAATTGCTGGTTTTAATTCAAACATTAGTTCACGTTCGTCTGCTGCCCAGAGGGCTCCTGAGTGCTGCTGTTGAGTAACAGAGCCTTTCAAACCGAAGTAAGTGACAGTCTTCCCGAACAACCCCCCTGACTCTTCTACTAAAGCATAGACTTCTAATATAGACTTAAAACCTTAAATGGAAAAAGGTTTCAACCACACGCCGCCTCACCATGCTGCTTTCGCATGCCACATATTGCAAATCACAAAAAATAGTCCTGTCTTTTATCTCTTTGAAGCTGTTTTCATGAAACGCACACCTGTTTTTTTCGGGTAAAGGGTTTGCTTTTCATATTTTATGAGATGTCTCAAGAGTATATTTTTAACAAAGCTCAGATCTTGAGAAAATGTTTCCAGTTCATTTTTTTTTTTTAGGTCACCTGTTTCTTTGCTCCCCACATTGAGTTCATCGCCAAACTGAGCTATTTTTGTGTCACATCTCGAGTTGTTGTTTTCATGTCCCTGCAGACTACAAGAGCTCAAGCGCCAAGCCACTTTTTTTCATACTGAGCATTTTTCATCCAGTGCAACAAAGTGAAACTCACACATGGTGTTTATTTCTAAACCATGCTCACGCTTTGTCTCATGAAAGCATTTTTTTTTTTTTTCATTTCCTGTCTGTCAGGTGGGCTGCAACAAGGTGTACACGAGCACGTCTGATGTCATGACTCATGAGAACTTCCATAAGAAAAATGCACAGCTGATCAACGATGGCTTCCAGAGGTTTCGCGCCACCGAGGATTGTGGGACGGTTGCGTGCCAGTTCTACGGGCAAAAGACCACCCACTTCCACTGCAGGTACAATGGTCGCTCCAACTCAACTTAATGTGTCAACTTAATGTCAACTTAAATACCATTTTAGAGTTTAATCCTTTGCCTTTTCCGCCTCTCAGGCGCCCAGGCTGTACCTTCACCTTCAAGAACAAGTGTGACATTGAGAAGCACAAGAGCTATCACATCAAAGATGACGCTTACGCCAAGGACGGCTTCAAGAAATTTTACAAATACGAGGAGTGCAAGTACGAAGGCTGCGTCTACAGCAAGGCCACCAACCATTTCCACTGCATACGCCAAGGCTGCGGCTTCACCTTTACCTCCACCAGCCAGATGACCTCACACAAGCGCAAACACGAGCGCCGCCACATTCGCTCCTCGGGTGTGCTGGGCCTCGCTTCCTCCTTCCTGTTGCCCAAAGAGGATCAGGACGAGTCCAGCAATGATGACCTCATGGACTACTCCGCCATTAGCAGCAAGAACTCCAGCTTAAGTGCTTCTCCAACGACCCAGCAGTCCTCCACCGTACCGCATTTGCTGTCCACTCCCATCACCACCATGTCCTCCAGCCACAGCGTCAAGCCCACTGCCGCTCTGCCTCCGGCCAGCCGCATTTCCACCCTGCTGTCCCAGGCTCTGCCGAGCAATGTACCCATGGCCCTGGCACTTTCCAACAGTGCACTGGCTGGTGCTTCCAACCCCTTCTTCTCGCTCATTCCCAGAATGCCCATGACGCTCACCCCCTCTGCTGCCGGCCTGATATCCGTGGCCACCTCTGTAGCTCACTCCATGCCCAGCGATTCTCTACCCCAGAACTCCACTCCGACTGGGGACCCAGCTGCTGCTACCGTAGCTTCCACTCCGACTTCATTCGCTGCATCATCCATTATGGAGAAGATGTCGGCCAGCAAGGGTCTGATATCGCCCATGATGGCCCGACTGGCAGCCGCTGCTCTGAAGCCCTCCAGTAACCTGGATGCAGGTTTGTTTCATCTTTCCACATAGTATCAACTTATGAATGATCATCCAGATCAATGATTCTCAACTGGTGGGTTGCACACAGTAATTCTAATATGTATTAGTATATTTATTAATGTAAATATTAGTCATTAATATTAAATATTAAAGTAATTACATTTAATAATAATTAAAATAATTATAATAATTTTTATTTTAGAATTTAAAATTCTGTTCAATACCGATACACCAATAATTATTTTACAATTTATGGCTGATTACCAATAAATGGCCGATATTAAATTCTATATTATCGTTTCTAAATAAATTAAAAATAAAACCATTTGAGAATCACTTGACTAGATATTCCCAATGTTTATATCAGGAACAAGTGTGAAAAACATACTTTATCAAAGGATTAGTTTTCCTCACTGCGTTGAATCGGGAAAACATCAGTTCTTTGGGTCACTCTGCCTATGTGTTTCTCTTTCTCTGTACCTATACCCGTCAGTGAAAGGGCACTTTCAGGTCATCTTGCTCATGCTATCCACAGATGCTACACAAACTCTGATTTCAGGATTAAGGCAAAATATTGAAGGGCTGGTTTGCTGCTCTAGTCTTGTTATTGCAGCGATCATTGTCATGATACCCACAATCCATTAGCAGATAAGTGCTGAACTAGTGAGTGGGCTCTGTAAAGCTGCCTCTAATAGCATTCTCAGGAGGATCTCAGGGCCTGTGTTCTACATGCTTCCTCATCACCGGCCTCTTATCTGAGCGTGCACTCGTTCCAACCAAATGGAGCCTGAATAATATTAAGTTGAGAAATTGGAGGTACAAAGCAGCTTTTTATATGCACTCTGATATAGAGGAAGAAATATCAGAAACTGGTGAAGCAGAAATGACTCAGCGCTCCAGAGAGGACTGTGTGTGTGTGTGTGTGTGTGTGTGTGTGTGTGTGTGTGTGTGTGTGTGTGTGTGTGTGTGTGTGTGTGTGTGTGTATATAAAGGCACTACTTGTTTCAGTATGAAAACACTGATGTGTCTGTGAAGTCTTTTCTCTCTAGGCGTTTTAGGCTAGTAAGCTAGTGGGTTTCCTTACAAAAATAAAATAATGTATTGTGAGGGTGTCATGGAACTGATTGATTACCATATTCATGTAACATGCCAATGCTTCTTTTTTGTGAGGTATGGGAACAGGATCCTGGGTGTAAGATTAGGGTTAGCTAATACATTTGCAGAAGATCCTTAAAGGGTTTCGGCTATAAGGCTGTCATAGCCTTTACTCCTTGTCTCTTTGCAGGTGTAGACTTATAAAAGTCCTACTGCCCTACAAGAAGGCAAATAAATATTCTTTCATTTGTGAGCACCTTGTATTTAGTTTTGGTAACTTCAAGAAAAGTAGAGAAAAAAAATCCCCTACTTAACAGAATTGAGAGAAGCAGATCATAATGTGGCATTGCTAATTTTACACGTTTGCTCAGAAAAGACGTGTGAACAGGACATTTGGGTAAAATATGAAGAGGATGTGGTCAGAGCTCAGCGTTAGAAATGAGAGAATGATGTTTACTGCGACTATTTTCAAACAGCTTTGTTGTTTTTTTCTAACTTTTTTTGTAGTCAGGGGCCAGTTTGCAGAGAAACACATCTCAGTCTTGCTGCATAAGAAGAGCCGATCGCTAATTTGTTCAGGTGGCGTTATTTCCTAGTTGAATACTCACTTTTCTTTTAATCTACGTTCACCCCCAGAGTGTTTTGGAGGATCTTGAAATCCGAGGGGTTCGCTAATTAGACACCCAGTACAAATGATCTTTCATGAGTTCAGTAACTTTGTTGAGGTAATTACACAGTAACATTATTCTTGGATAATTTCCAGAAAAACACAGCGTTGTGAGCATCCTTGCTCTCTTAGATCATCGCCGATTTTTATCATAGAAACTGCAAAGCTGAAGGTTTAATGACTCTCTCCTCACGTGGTCGTTATTTAAATGTCCCTTGTTAACGTCAGACAGTTTATGCCCAGAAAAAAAAATGAGAGAGAAAAAGAAAGTGAGAGCTTTGTATAGGGCTGATGTAGGGCACAGTCATTTACGGACAGGCGGGGAGGTTAATATCAGTACGACGTTCTACTCGCATATAAAGACCACAGATTTGGATGGATTGCACCTAAAACTAGCCTAGTTCCTCTACCTCCAAAGACAGGCAGTAATTAGTCAACTGAGCGTTACACACAGTAAAAGAATGAAAATAAGGCTGGTATGAGCTACCGAATTTATTAGGATGTGATGCGCCTAAAGCAGACACATCACAATGAGTCACTAGTTCACCTCCATAACCAACACAACGAGTCAAAGCACATGCGTCAGGAAAGTTAGAGTGACACATCTGATAAACTTGTGCTTGTGTGTGGGCGTTTGTGTTTGTGACCCAGAGGAGTGTCTCTCTTCTCTTTTCACATGGTTAAATGCCCTCTGAACTGAAGGCCAAGGGCAGGGTGGGCACTAGCTGTCACTTGTCCTCAGTGGGCCTGGTGTCTTAAACAACATTCACCCGAGCTCGCAATCACTGCTGATGCACTCATCGCTCCATCTTTGTGCCTCGAACTCCTAGCTGTTTTTTAATAAAATACCACTTACTGGCTACCAAAAGCCCGGCTTTCTCTGTATAGCCTGAGGACAAATTAATATTTCAATCATTTGGGGATTGGAGGAAAAGCCAGGTCGCATTCCCATCAGCGTCCCTCCCGCCTCCTTCCTCCTTTCCACATCGTCTGCATACCTATTTTGAAAATCCGATCGAGAGGTCACGCTATTTGAACCAATCTGATTGGCTGTCACCTCTAATCTGACGGACAAGCAGATGTTCCTTTTGGGCATGCTCCTTCGTCCATCGCCGAGCCAACAAGGACACACTGCGACGGCAGGGAGGGGCGGGCAGTCTGAATCTGCCACTTTCCCTCAGCATTAGCATGCCTCTTAATGACCAGTTAAGAGGCAGGCCCGCAAATGCGTTGTGACAAGCGCTGCTGAAAACGGAGTCTTTTTCCCTCATTCCTGCTGCCTCTCAATCAGCATTTAAACGCCTTGACGGCCTGACATAATTCCTCAATAATTATCACTCCTGGTCTTCTCCTTGGCCGGGACAGAAGTCAGATTGGATCTCATCACGGCGGAATAATGCTGACCAACAATAACTTTGTTTTTCTCCTTCTCTCTCCTCAGGGATGGGGCAGCAGACTCAAGCAGGCCGGTTTAATCCGGTCGAGGTGAAGCAGGAGCCGGCGGATAGCGCTTTGACGGCCCCCCAAGACTCTGTCCAGGAGCACAGCCTGGACCTGAGCAAGAAAGACCACAGGTATCCCATCATCCTCCCCCTCTCGGCTCGCGCCCAGGCCCGCCCCGCCCTGCTGTGATTTATCTCTCAAATAATGCCGTATTGTGTTAATTAGTGTGAGTGCTCTTGTTAAAACCCCCTTCACAAGGTGGGTCTGTGGAGTGATCAAGGAGGACGAGATTTACACGCTCCCTCCTTCTCCCACCATGAGGCCTCCTTTGAGGAAATCCATCATATGAATGCAAAAATTCTCCCATAATACCCTTTTTTCATAATGCACGTCAAGTATGAGGCATGACATGTTTGCACATTCATTTAGATGAAAGCGTGTTCACATAAACCCTAATTTCCAGCCTCCTTCCCTTTTTTTGTTCATTGTATATTCGCAATCTCGGATAAATTATAATATTTACTGTTCTCATGCAAATCCTGCCTAAACACTGTTCATTTTGCATGTTCTAGCGCTGAATCAAACGGACACCCTGCGCCGGGAAATACATCTCTTTTATCCTCACTTATGAATAAGGTAAGATTCATCCATCAAACGCTTTTCATCCCAAGACAAATTAGCAGGATGCAGAGGGGGCTGTTTGTTTTTTAATGTTTCACCGCTAATAGGATGAGTTTGTATCATTTAAATTTTCCAGCCATTTTTCATACAGTGTAATTTCAGTCCGCCGCTCGCAAATTAATATAATGAAGCAGGAGCCGGTTGCCACGGCAGATATATAGAGATGTTTGTTTTTTGATGAGCTGTTTTGAACTCTCTGTGCATTTTTTTTCTCTGGCTTTCTTCTTTTTCTCCTCCATCTGCTCTATCTTTATTTATGGACTTTGTAAATTATTTGATTAAAAAGTCAGCGCCGAGAAAAAAGAGCAAATGTCACCCTCATTTTTTAAAAAGACGAAATGGTGGCGAACAGATATTTAAATGTTGTATGTTTTTGTGGGGATTAAAATGGACATCGTTTTAATCATACATCTTCTATGACTAGTATAAATGGTTTGCATGTACCATTACCTTGATGATTTAAATAGAAAACTCGCTCTAGTTCTCCTGACGGCTTAGCTCAGCTCGCTCTCTCTCTCTCTCTCTCTCTCTCTCTCTCTCTCTCTCTCTCTCTCTCTCTCTCTCTCTCTCTCTCTCTCTTCCTGTCTCTCGCTCTGGTTCATATACAAGACCGAATTGAAACACATCTGAAGCCTCAAACATAGAGCGCACAGAAACTGTTGTGTGTTTGGTCTGTCCTCGAGTAGAACTAGTGTTACTGTGATTAAGCATGCCTAAGCATGTGTTTATTTCTGTAGATGAATCCTGGTTTCTTCAGTGCTTTGGATCTGAAGTCAGAGCTGGAGGGAGCTCAGGCGGCAGACGGCTCAGACGCAGCTCAGTATCTCAGTAGGGTAATGAAGAGGTCGTGCCCAGAGAAACACACTGAGCTGTGGAGGACCTACCTGCGCAGGTGCCTGAAATCATCTTGTGTCCCTATAGAGTCGTTTACAGCTTCAGCTTTACTTTCCAATGTTTCATCCTCACTACTTTTCTTTTACACTTGTTTAACTCTTTCACACTAGCTGTGAGTTAAATGTATGTGGCTTTCTTTCTTTCTTTCTTTCTTTCTTTCTTTCTTTCTTTCTTTCTTTCTTTCTTTCTTTCTTTCTTTCTTTCTTAAGTGAACTAAAGCTAAACCGTGAAAATAAATGGTGAACAGTAATAAACCTGAAGTATACACTTTCCTTTATACATGTACATAAATTGTAACCTTAAATCATGGACATGTTATTTATGTCAGTGACTATCAACACGTGTGCCCAAATAGATCTTCTATTACAGAGAACACAGTCGTGTTTTGGCTCCACATCCTCTGTGTTTTGTTGAAGCTGGTGTCTGGTTTTTGTCACCATCTGTCTTTATGATGTACCCTTTTGCTTGTCAGTGCCATCCACAGTGTTTGTTCCCAGGTTGTTATGTGGAAAGAGAAGATTTATCCAGAGCATGTGATGTTATGTACAGTATTTAGTTACAAAGCCCTAGCAAAAGGTCCCAGCCAGAGACACGCTGCTTTTGGCTCAGGCGTAGTTCACCTAAAGAACCACCTTACTCAAAGTCAGATCCTCATGAGCTAAACCGAGAATGCAAGAGTGTGTTTGAGTAACTGACCTGAATTTACGAGCAATTTGACTCTTTTCCTCTTTTTAAAGTTTCCCCCATTTCTCACGTTTGTACAGGTATGACACTGATGATTTCTGTGAAGGCCAGTGTGATTTCCTGCACAAGATCCATTTTCATTGCCTGGTGGAGGATTGTGGGGCGCTTTTCAGCACATTGGACGGAGCCATCAAACACGCCAAGTGAGGAGCGCTCTGGTTCTGGAGCATTACAATCAAACATAATGAAGTTGAATCAAAGTTTTTAAATGTTAGAGTTCACGCCAACACACAAGTGCACATACACACAAAATTTACATGATTATGATCTAGAAATGTTAATTTGCTGCTATGTTTGGCGGCTCTATTAGAGCTCATTTAATGGGTGGTGCACCTCTCTGTCATTAGCTTCCACTTCAGAGCCAACCTGAAGGTTAAATCGGAGCCCCCTTTCAACGAGAGCAAGGAATCCAACGATAGCACCCCTAATCAGATGGCTGCCCCCATTTCCATGGCCAAGACGCCTCCCATGGAGGTGCCCAGCCTGGCTCTGTCAGGGGGTTACAGCTCATCCCCCTCTCTCCACGCCTGGAAGCAGCTGGCCGGATCGATCCCCCAGCTTCCCGCTTCCATGCCCAGTATGCCAGCCACTTCCCCTCTGGCCACCACATCGCTGGAGAACGCCAAGCCTCAGGTCAAGCCTGGCTTCCTGCAGTTTCAGGACAAGTGAGTAGGCACTGCCATTTTTGTAAATTCATAATACCGTGGTGGTGTGATTTGAATGGGCTGTGCTGCCTGTATTTCCATGTCTTCTGTGCAGTTTTAAATATCTGACAGACGTTTCGTCACGCTTATCTCCCACAGTGATCCTTGCCTGGCCACCGACTGCAAATACTCGAATAAGTTCCACTTCCACTGTCTGTTTGGAAATTGCAAATATGTGTGTAAGACATCCGGGAAGGCTGAATCACATTGCCTGGACCACATTAACCCCAACAACAACCTGGTGAATGTGCGAGACCAGTTTTCCTACTATTCTCTGCAGTGTCTTTGTCCTAATCAGGTGAGCGTGACTTCCGGAGGCGATATTCTATCAAGCATTCTTTATTGTGTCTTTTTTTTAGTGGCTTATACACTTTCAAAGGTTTGAGGTTTCTTTTATGCTCCTGTGTCTCTTATGCGCACCAAGGCTGCATTTATTTGATCAAAAATGCAGGAAAACAGTAATATTGTGAAATATGATTACAATTTAAAAGAATTTATTCCTGTGATGCAAAGCTGAATTTTCAGCATCATTAGTCCAGTTTTCAGTGTCACATGATCCTTCAGAAATCATTGTAATATGCTGATTTGGTGCTCAAGTAACATTTCTTATTATTATCAATTTTGAAACGTCTTTTTTTTCCAGGATTCTTTGATGAATGGAAAGTTCAAAGGAACAGCATTCATTTGAAATAGACCTTTTTTTGTAACTTTAAAATGTCTTTACTTTCACTTTTGATCAATTGAATGCATCCTTGCTGAGTAAAAGTATTAGTTCACATACTTAATGTTACTTAAAATACTAATCACTAATCCTACGTGATAAATTTTGACCCATAATATACGACTTTTTTTAAAATAATAAAACTTATTTCAATGATCTCAAATAATAAAACTATAAATCCCTTGCATTTATGTGTAGAACACCCTTGCAAGGCATAGCAACATGCTAAAGCCACTTATTTGCATACACAAGCACCATGCTTCTTCCTTTTTTGTTTTCTCAGAAAATTGCATTTAAAACTCAGAAGACAAAGACTTAGGTACATATTTATTTCTCCACAACAAATAAACAAACAAAAAACCACCGTGGAGCCCCCAAAGCTGTATAAAATAAACAAGTTTCGCTTTTCATCAAAAATTCCATCATTAATAGAAAAAAGCCCTCCCCTTACTGCAACTTGCATTTGGAGCAAAACCTGTTTAAATGAATTCATTTATGCGTCCCATCCCCACTTCTCGGAGCTCCCCCTCCTCTCCAGAGTAGAGTGGGTTCTGTTTATGTGCTCCTGGGGGAACTGCCTCTCTGGAAACAGATGGTCGTGCAGAAACAGGTTACATTGCAGAGGACACACACATGCACACACGCAGACTAATGAATTGATAAAAGAGCTGTTTTAGAAATAGATGAATCGCCAAATGAACTAATTGGGGTGTTGTTATTGGGGTCAGCGGCTACAACGTGAACCTAAACTTCAGATTTTCGCTGGTCAGTGAGGCTGGTCCTGTCACATGCTCTGAGAAAGAAAGAAAGAGAAAAAGGATTTAATGAGCAGACGTAACCTACTTCTTCCTTTTGGTACCCTGAGTAATGAGTAACTAACTGACAAATGATCAGACCTCATTTTGGTTCAAAAGATGGTGTAGTAATGCTTGTAAATGAATGTAATATCTAATAATTGGGTTGTGAATTAACTGTAGAAAACCAAACCATTGAGACATAGACAGCTGCACAAGATGTTCTCGCTCTGAGTTTTGTTTATTTGCTGTTCTCTGCAGCACTGTGAGTTTCGCATGAGGGGCCATTATCATTGTCTGAGACCTGGCTGTTACTTCGTCACTAACATCACCACCAAACTGCCCTGGCACGTCAAGAAGCACGAGAAAGCCGAAAGACGTGCCGCTAACGGGTTCAAATACTTCACCAAAAGAGAAGAATGTGGCAGACTTGGTAAGAACCAACTTTTCATGTATTGAAAGAAGCCACAGAGCTCATTCTGTCATTATTTACTCAATCTCATGTAGTTCATAATCTGTATGCTGGTTTGGAAAGACATGAATGTGAAAAAAATAATGACCATATTTTCATTTTTGGGGTAAACTGGTCCTTTAATCCTTTGGAAATCTGATGTTCTTGATTCAGTGTGGTTTGCCAAGTAATTTAGTGAATTCAGCATTATCAAATCTTACAAATCTTACATGTTCCAGCCTCCCACACTCTTTATTGTTTCTATCACTGTTCACATTAGTTACTCGTGTTTCCAAACACTCTGTTAATTCGTTCACTCTCCCACGTTATTTTCAAGCAGCGACTGCAAGCTCACTGTTTGTAATACAACTGGAAGGATCAGAGATGGTGTGAAATCAGAGATGATGTAACTAATTTCATATCGATGCCATCACCTGCTATAAAAACACTTTTTCCATTGGCTCTGGCTACAGGAAAAGTGTCGTTCTCCTTGTTGAGTTGGTAATTGCCACGCTGTTTGCAGCACAACAAACAGTACAGGGCGTGAAACGGCTGCGCTTCACACTTATTCACTGAATTTTGAGTATGTTTCTCAGAAGCTGTTATCTCATTAGTATCTGTGCATTGATATTTTGTCAAATGAATGGTTTACATTGACAACAGAGTCGGCGCTAGCGGTCGTTTGCATTTTGCAGAACAAACTCGTTTGGTGGAAATAAAGATGGTCTCATCTCATTGTAAAACTGGGGACGTTTTATTTATATTACAGAAAACGGGCCGAGAAAAATGGTGTCTGCCTTTTTGTCATACATTAATACTTCAGTATTTATAGTAGGCAATCAAACAGAGGTTGTTTTCTTGGGTATATTTAACCTGTCAGGAATGAGCAATTACATATGTTTGTTAATTACTGTGCCTGTCGAGCTCAGTCTGTTTGTGTTGCTCTTTTTCAAGCCTCGATCATCATCACAAGCAGGCAGATTAAAAGTTTGTATTTTATTTTCTCTACTCCCCTTCCCTTAAAGGGAGAGTCGACCAAAAAATGGACACCCTCATTTCGAATAAAACCCATCGGATTTTCTTCGGAGGAGGAGGAGGAGGAGGAGGAGACGTTAGGTAGAATGTCCAAGCTGCTCTTTTCCGTGCAGTGAAAGTGAATGTGGTCTGTGGTGTTGAGAAAACAAAGGACAACAAAAGCGTCTGTATAAAATAGTGAGATGTAATATAGTGAGATCAGATGTAAAGTAATGAGAGCAACTTATTTTTGTTCTATTGAATAAAACAGGTTGAGTTAATGATGACAGAAGGTTCATTTTTGGGTCAACTATCCCTTTAAGTTGAGAAAAGAACATTTATTGAAGAGTGGAAAGTATCACAAGTATCCACAGAGTATAAGGTCTCTCCTGTTCCGTTGTTAGTGGTATAAACCAGGGACATATGACAAAAGCAAGCCATAGAGTCATAAAGAATTGATGGTTCAGCTGGACTGGGAAAATGGTATCCATGGCAGCTACATTAAACAGAACACCGGCGATGAGGTTACCAGGATCTGGTGGCACAAGAGCCCTGATATTTCAACATGTGCTCATATTTACTCAACTTTTTAAAGTATATCACCCTTGTGTACAAAAGCAGTCTGACAACAGGCGGCTTGTTGCATGACGCCACGGGTGCCATGGTAACGGACAAGCCAGCACCTGCCCTGAATGCTACTCTTTCAATTATTTCAGCACGCATTATTCACAATAAAATTATTACGAGCACCCTACAATATTTGATTAGTGCGCAGAGGCAGTCTTTAAATTTGAAAACATATAGCAATTAAAATCTGTAGGGCCCTTTGTGTGGAAAAAAATAAATAATAAAAAGCAAAGGGACAGGCGTGAGGGGGAGGAAACACACCAGCAACAGATAGGTCATGAAAAATGAATTTAATATGGAAATAATTGTGTGTTTACTTTGGTTTGCAGGGTTGTGCATTATTGCTTCTCCAAATGCAGAATGTATTTATGTAAATTCCAAATTGAATAAAAGATGTCATTGTAATAAAAGAGCACCACAGGTCTAATCTTCAAAAGGTTCGACTTTCCCAGTGTGACACTGGACTCATCTGCTCTGTCTCTCTGCATTATGCAGGCGCGGGACGGAAGCACAATGTCCTCATTACCTCGTTGAGAATCCATGATAAATGTTGTCCCTGAAACCCGGGCGCGATGAAGACGGTCTTTGCTCAAGTTAATTTTGTCGCTCGTCTCTTGCAGGGTGCAAATACAACCAAGTTAACAGCCACTTCCATTGTATCCGTGAGGGCTGTCAGTTCTCCTTCCTGCTCAAGCACCAGATGACCTCCCATGCCCGCAAACACATGAGGAGGATGCTGGGTAAAAATTTCGACAGAGTTCCTTCCCAGGTACGAAGAAATTTACGACACTTTTTGAAGCACAATTATAATATAAAGCTAACTTTTACTCTCAAAATTTTATATAATTTTAAGTCAGCCCCTTTTGGGAATTTTGTTTTTACATGAATTCAACGTTAATTGATGTTTGCAAGCCATTTAAGTGATTAAATTATTTTATCCATTGGACATTTGTAGGTCTCTCGTTCACACCGACACGAAGAGATGCAGCACATGGCCGGTCTAGCTTCGTCTGCCATGGTAGGCAGCCACCCTAATATGACCCCCAACTTCTCCAGCATGATGGAGGACAATGATGACTACATGGACTACACCGGCGGAGGAAGCCCACTGGGCCTCTCCTCAGAGTCCTCCAATCAAGACCGCAGTTGCACCAGCACCCCCGTGGGCAACGATAGTTCGCCAGCAGGTGAGTCGACCTCAGCAACAAAACTATTTCATCGCAATGAACATTTTCAGCCTCGTATGTTTGACAATATATGAGAGAGATTAAATGAAACCACAGGCTCAGTGTGGTCAGTGGAGCAAAATTTTAGAGATTTATTTGGTCAATAAGTCAATCAAATTTCATTGTGTTCCTTGTGATGGCCTTTTGTCCTTCTTTGAAAAATGAAACATAAAAACCTGCACCACGTCTCACTGAATTCTCTGTAGCTGACTCATAAAGCTACGTATGTTGCATCAGAGCCACCAAATGTTTCCAACTGTAATGATATTTATTAAATTATAAAGCACTAAATTTGTCATATAGTATTCCACACATAACTCACATTAATGCCATCCCTGTGGTGACTACATAACAGAGGCATCCCAGACTTTTCTCATCTCTACTGTCATTCAGCTACACACAGAGGCAGCACAAGTTGTTCATTTTCTCTAGGCTTAAAGGTGCTTAAAGTGATTTTTTTGTGTGGAATATGACAGAAAATAAACAGCAAAAAATGATCTGGATTTAAATCATTTTTAGCCAATCAGAAAACTTGTGGAGGGTGGGGTTTTGGAGAGAACTTGTGGGGTTGAAGGGGCAACGGGTCTAATTCACTGGCGAAAGTTAGCAAACTGGCTAACAATGCTATCAGCACCTTTAAATCTGGGCCTTTGCTCTTTGAATCTGAGCTTTCCTTCATTGAATTGATTTTTTGGGTTCACTGTTTGATTTCAAATGTTATCTTCCATTCTCATCACTGTTGCTTTCGTCTGTTGTCTGACTTTGGTTACCATTTGGCTTTCATTATTTCATTACTTGATCTCTTTCCCTTTTTACCTCCCCACCCTTGTGTCTTGTACCTTCCTGTCTCTGTTACCATCCTTCCTTGGCACTGTGTCTCTGTAGGACCAGGCTGTCAGGTCCCTGCCTCTGCCACCACTACCTCTGCTGACTCTCCTCCTTCTCAATCTGCACCTCCTCCTCCTCCACCACCTCCTCTTCCACCTCCTCATCAGCCTGCACTCCAGAGTCAGCCTCCATCTCTCTCCTCAGCT
Source organism: Rhinichthys klamathensis goyatoka (assembly GCF_029890125.1). NCBI lineage: Eukaryota > Metazoa > Chordata > Actinopteri > Cypriniformes > Leuciscidae > Rhinichthys > Rhinichthys klamathensis. Next base: position 1,769,904 of record NW_026606571.1, on the reverse strand, counting down.
CTTCTCCGGCCACCACTCCACTCACTCCCATATCTCCTCTCCCCATCCTGTCTATCATACTCTCTGCTCAGCGCCTCTCTCGGAGCCACTAGGAGTGTTGTCATGCCAACCAACACACCAGCTTTCAGCCCCATCATTCCTACTTCGTCTTCGGTTAAAAATGACGTCCCTATAGTTCAGGACGCTGCAGGTACCTATCTCGTCTCCACCCGAACACTGCAGCTCTAGAGTTACATTAGTTTGTACTATGAGTAGCAGTTACAAAGCCATTAAAAAGCATTAGCTGGTTACAACTCTTTAGCTTTTTACACATGCAGTGCAGTTCATACAAGTCACTGTGGTAGTGGCTTTAGACTTGTGTAGTACATAGCACACCTGCCATTAGGTCCACTGTCTAAAATGCTGTCCATTAGCAGCCTGCTGTAAAGGGCTGGTTTAATCATGCCAGGCTTTAATAGAGTCATGTGATTCCTGCTGGCCAGGACAGGGAGCACATCATTAGCACTGACCTCAGGCTTATGGGAGGGTATCCTGCTCTCCCGTAAAGCCAGATGTACGGAAGCACCTCTGAACTCTCCCAATGCCTAGACGTGACAGTCACGTTAAAATGTCACCAGTACATTATACAAATGGGACTGTCTCTGTTTGATTATGGCATGGAATCACGTTATGTAGCATATTGCTGTAGGTAGCTTTGATAGGGCATGTGTGGCTACTCTTGTTTGCAGAATTTCTTTGCTGATTAAAGTCTAACTTGTAAATGCCTTTTTTGCAATCAGGTAACACCATCTCTATCCCCACGGCAACTGGCGCCAAGAAACGCTTCTGGATCATCGAGGACATGTCACCCTTCGGCAAGCGGCGCAAGACCGCTTCGTCTCGCAAGATGCTGGATGAAGGCATGATGCTGGAAGGGTTCCGCCGCTACGACCTCTATGAGGACTGCAAGGACACGGCCTGTCAGTTCTCCCTGAAGGTCACCCACTATCACTGCACACGGGAGAACTGCGGCTACAAGTTCTGCGGCCGCACCCACATGTACAAGCACGCCCAACACCATGACCGCGTGGACAACCTGGTCCTGGATGACTTCAAGCGCTTCAAGTCTTCGTTATGCTGTAACTTCCCCGATTGCCAGTTCTCTGGCAACAGCACCCACTTCCACTGTCTGCGCTGCGGCTTCCGCTGTACGGACAGCACCAAGGTGACGGCGCACCGCAAGCACCACGGCAAGCAGGATGTGATCAGCGCCGCCGGATTCTGTCAGTTCAGCTCAAGCGTAGACTGCGAGGTGGCCGACTGCAAGTACAAGCTCAAGTGTTCGCACTTCCACTGCACTTACCCAGAGTGCAAGCACACGGTGGTGGGCATGTCCCAGATGGATTCCCACAAGCGCAAGCATGAGAAGCAAGAAAGGGGGGAGCTGCCTTCGGTCTCCCCCAACCAGGATGGCAACAATCACCATCACCACCACCACCACCACCACCAGCACTCTGGCCTAGCTGTGCCCCCAATGCCCATGAATCTGCACCCAACCTCACCCGGCACACCGGGGCTGACCCACAACAATATGGCCATGTACCTCACTTCGGCAGGGGGCGCTGGTGAGTATGAGTATTCGGGCTCAGCGCTCAACCTTGACAGCTCTCTGAACCTGGGGACGGACACCAACAGCTCCTTATTCTTCCTGAAAAACGCTGCTGGGTTGGGCCTCAGCGACTCCATGGACCTGAGCAAAAAGATGCACAGGGAGCCACTCTCCCTGGCCACCAGTTCTGGCCCTGCTGCCTCAATGGGCCTGAGCAACCCTCAGGACGACACCACCGGCACATCCGGCGATCCCGAAGATGACCTATCACCTGAGGAAGAGCCGTTAGCCGAGGAGGATGATGACGACGACGATGACGAGGAAGAGGAGGAAGTAGAGGAGGACATGAATACAGACTCGTATGAAGATTCCATGCCAGAGCCAGAAGTAGACAAAGACAATGGAGAGAGTTTCGATGCTTCCATGAACCACGCAGAGACTTCCCAACTGGATAAAGAGGAGCCGGAGGCTGAGCCCTAATCTATGCTGTAGAAGGAGAACTATGAATTCCCTGAACAAACGCAAGTTTGAGTGGCCTCATTTATCATGCTTAGAGACGCTGCAGATGACAAGAAAACAACCAACTACAAGAAAAGTGAAGGCCCAAAATGATTTATTATGATGTTTACAAGATGACCAACATTATTAATTTAATTATGCATTAAAAAATGAACAGAGAAATAGACAGACGAGGCCCTCTTTTACACATGGGTGGCTATGTAAACCTTTTCCTACACATCAGTCTTTTGTGTGTGTGTGTGTGTGTGTGTGTGTGTGTGTGTGCATGTTTGACTTTAATTTATTCGATTTCATTTGTTACTTTTTGTGTGTGGAAAAAATAAGGAAAAAACAATCTCTCTATATATGACTATCTATATAAAGTAGATGTGTGTGGATGTTAATGTACATTTTAATTGCAGTCACTGGATTGCAGGACCCTCGTACCAACCTGAGAGCAACGGAAAGCGTACATTGCAGGAAATCTTTTATAAAGAATGTTGCTCAAATAATTGATTCAGAAATACCCTGTGTCATTATTATTATGAATATTATTATTGTGCAGGGGCCTGCATCAGTGCTTTGAGTTCTATGCTTCTCCGTTGATCAGATGATTTTTTTATTATTATTTACAATTATCACAGTTCTCACTTAAACCTGCTGTCATGGTCAGTGGTGTCATAGGCTCCATTCCATGTGGACATTCGCCTGCAACTTCAGGACAAAACAAAACAAAACAAAAACAATGACCAGTGACTGCAAAGCTTCAGGCCATAAAGCATTGATCTCAGTGAATGCTAGCTCTCACTTGATTTCTGTTCCTTCTCCTTTTCTCAATGAGGACCCATTTGGCATTGCATATTCATAGTGCACTTTTGTATAGATGAGAGCAGATACTCGAGCCTCTATTTAAGACGTTTTGTTATCTTTTACATGATTGCATTAATATGGCTTTTTGTTTGTTCGTTTTTGCATTATTCTCTAATTGCACAGGCGTGACCAGGTGATGTGGGGGTGTCTCACTGTAAATGGGTCTGTTTTGAGGGCGAGAGTTATCGCCTCCTGTGTTTCGGAGAGTTTGTAATGTGATGATGGTGCTACTGCCCAGTATGAATGGGAGGAGATTACAGCTATGTCTTTGTTTTGCTCCACAAATAGATGTCCTAAAGTGTCCATCAAACACAGATCAGGAGACAAGCGTCTCTGAATGTAGGGAAGCGTTTGTAGGTGTTATTTTTCTTTCCTTTTCCCTCCACAGTTTCTGTAGCATGAAGAAAAAAGACAAAACAAAACAAAACAAAAAAACAATAGTTGCAACAAAGTGAGGATGGAGACTGGCTTTTTGAAGCTTCTTTTTTCAGAAGCATCGTGTATCTATTTCTAAAAGAAGAGGAAACATGGAGAGAGACTTTCTTTTCTAGAGGGCTGAATGGAGGACAGGCATCACAAAGACACCATGATGAATGCTAGCGCCAGTAGCGCCGCTCGGAAAGTGTGTGATTTTATGAATTGTACAGGCAGAAAACAATGTTTCAAGCTTTTGTTTTCTATTTACAACAGCTGTGGTTTCACTCCAATAATAAGAAGTTATTTAATATTTATGTGACCTTGCAATGAGAAAATTCTAGGGTGTTTTATGCACTTTTTAGGTTCATTTTTACCTTTTGAAATGATGGCATATATCTTTTGACAGGGAATTTGCTTTACAACGTTGTTTAGTTCACTTTGCTTTGATGCACAAATAGTCTTCAGTGTGACGAAGAACTGTTGTTCTGTGTTTTATTTAAGAAAAAAAGAGAAAAAAAAAGGTTTTTTCTTCGCTTCCAAGATTGGATGGTTTCAATATGAAACAGGCATGCTAGAACCTGGCTTGCTTAACGAGTAACACTAATGATGACTGTAATTTAAATGAATTCTATACAGAGGAAATTATTGCAGTGCTTCGCTCCAAATTACAAAAAAAAAAAAAGACAAAAATGAGTTTTGTTTACTTGCCTCCATTGAAGATAAACAAAGAAAAGCAAGGCGAGGAAATTAATTATTTCCTAAACGTGGCTTTGAACGAACTATCCGAATATAGGCAACTAAATGTGTAGATGGTTATCTCTGAAATATTGTTTCAGGAGGGAAAAAAAGGTTGTATAGTATTTTCTTCTGTAAAAACTATATATGAACAAAAATGCTCTTTGATTAAAAGCTTCCTTTAAAAAGAAAATAAGGAGAAATAAAGAATAAAAAGTTAAAAACTGAACTAACACCAGAATAGTTTGCTTGAATGTGTGTGTGTGTGTGTGTGTGTGTGTGTGTGTGTGAGAGACCGTATGGAAGCGTGTGTGTGAGGTTTTATTGTTATTGCCATGGTTTCCCCATAGTGCTTGAGGAATTAGTGGTAATTAAATCTATATGAGTCACATTATTGTAGCACTGAACAGTGGAGTGTATTTCTACCTTATAGCTACGCAAGGAAGTCATCATTTTCAAAGCAGTATAGCCTATCATGTGCGATCACAATAACGATGATATCTGCATAATTTAATACCATCCACAACTCTTTGTTTGCTATTGTTTTGGTGTTTGTTTAATTTAATTGAACTTCTGTATTTTGCATATGGCATGCCCCTTTCACAGGCCGTTTGTTCTCCGGTCTCGAGTGCAAAGGCGCAGGACTCACACTGAAGCAGCTGTTTGCCTGGGAGATACTGTGCACTTGGATACATTTTATGTGTGTAAAATAGCAGGATTTGTAAAGAGTCGAAATAAAGAAATTCTAATTATTATAACAAGCAAATGTTCCACACGGTGTTTCTCGAAATCATAGCTTTCTCTCCCAAAATGTGTGGGAGTGTTAGGTAGCACTTTGCTGTGGGGGAACGGTTTAACGAGACTGCGGTTAATAAGCAGTTCCCGCTGAGACTCACACCGTTAAAGGGCACCAGGCCCCGGGTCTGTGCTACGACACGCGGCAGCGCTGCATATACACTGAGGGTGACAGTATTTTAACATCTTTTTTATTTTTCTCTGAACTGATTCAATATGAGTTTACAAACAACAATAGAGCATCAAATTCCGACATACCGGTAGTCACGGAGCCAGGGAACAAATGCTCTCTGGTGCATTTTGGGAAAGTTTCTAAGGTGGTTGTTTTTTCATTGTGCAGGGCGGGCTGCTCGTCGCTCTGACCAGCATATACACATCCAGTCCCACTCGCTACAGCTGTTCTCTTGCCTCACCCTCCTCTTCCTTCTGATGTGTCTTTAAATAAAAACGTGTAAAGCCACCACCATCTGTCTGCCAGCTGGCATCCTGCATATAATCTTGAAGAATGAAAAAAAAAACGATGGAAATTATATTACACAAAAACCAGACGGAAACAACCTCCAAACTAGCGCAGGCTGCTGTTGAAACAACAGATCACCTTATTGTCTAAATAATAAGGGAGAAATAAAATCAGAATAATTTCTAATTTTGTTGTATAAATTATACATTGCATCCAATTATGTAAAGTATGTACTGTAGCAAACATAATTCCAAAAAGTATTTGCCATACACTTAAGCCACAATTTAAAAAATACAAAAATACACACACATAAAAGCATGTGTTTCACACGAAAGATTCTAAATGATTTGTGAAAAAAATCACAAAAAAATGTTTGGTTACACTTTATTTTGAGGTCGCTGTCCTCCTTGATACAGTGTAATTATACATTTAAGTGCTGGGTTTGGTTTAGGGTTAGTTGCATGTAATTATGCATAATTTACTTCTATTACTACAGTATTACTACATGTAACAAGGACACTAAAATAAGGTGTGCCATATTGTAAATAACAATATATAAAATAATACATTGTGGAAAAAAAGTTTTAAATTACAAAACAGACAGGGTTAAGTATATGTGTTTAGATGGTTAATTTTGAGATAATGTCTAGCATTATTTATTTGTACTTGATTTTCTATTTGTTCTGTAATACAATGAAATTCATAAATTTTAGGTTTTATAAAAATGTATAGGTCTTATTTACCGGACATATTTCCACATAAAACATCTCATCTATATTTTGTCATTTCCATCATAATGAGCCATGTGTGCGCAGTCATACCGGGGCTGCATCTGACTCGTACTGAGGTGATGTTCCAGGAACAGGTTGTGTGAGACCCAGCAGCATCAGCACACCAGGAGCAATGGGGCCCTGAAACATGACACAGGTGTTTAGTACACATGTCACAGCAGCTGGTGTGCTGGTCACACAACTTATTAGAATGCACAAGAATGACGCATAACGTTTCAAGCACTCGAGTTTACGGGAAAAGCCGTGAGTATATTTAGTTTCTTTTTGCGTTGTTTAATTGCATTACACCCACAAACAAATGATAACTGTGTATTTATGACCATTCAGAAGTGTACAGTTGTTTGCTTACAAATCACATTTCATATGCTTGTCAAAGAATCATTTCATTCGAGCATATAATTGCAGCATTGTTCTGTTTTTAGTTTGCGTCTGTAAATCTCATCCATTTCCTCATAACCTTTGGCATTCACATTCATTTTGCCATTTCCATTCATGCATGGCTTTATTTAAAGAGACCTTTGGTCAGAGTAAAGAAAAAAAAAGGATTCACAAGGAAGCTGCTGTGCCTCTGGTAGCAGCTGTTGCTTGTGTGAAAAAATTAAGTTCAGGGACCCCAAAGGAAAAAGAGAATTAGACACACATTCAGCCAATTTAACTTTAACAAGACCTTATTGGCGGTAATGTCACAGGCCCGCTATGTACAAATGCTATTCTCTGTATTCATGTCTACTGAAATGAGGAGAAATGCTCAATTATGTTCTGGATCAGGGGAGATTTCAGCATAAATATGACTCTAAATGTGTGTAGTAAGAGACAAAAATCCATTTTTGGCAAATCAGAGTTACACAAAAGCAAAACCAAGGCTCAGAATGATTTAATATCCTCTTATCTGAACATTAGACTAAAGGCACACCTGTCGAAATCAAGCAAGTTTTTGCTTGAAGCTGCACAGCTGCAGGTAAACAAGTGAAGAATTTCAATCTCCGATACACACTTACATAAACTCACGTTGCCAAATTCCAAAAGTCACAATCTTTTAATAACAATTTGCTGCATGTGATAACAAGTCCTCTCTCTCTCTCTCTCTCTCTCTCTCTCTCTCTCTCTGGATGGGTTAGTAATAAAGACTTTTCCTATGAGTAATTTAATAACTTTACCAAGCGTAATTTAAAATAATCTTTTTAAATTCAAACGTCATCACAAACATTAAAAAGTGGCAAATTGTAATACAAAGGTCTAAATGCCCTTGTTATGGGTATTGACACATATTTTTTTAAATAGTAATTAAAAATAAAATAATAATAATGTATAAAGGCCCAGTAAGAATCTGCAGAAATTTAATTTTGTCACACTTTAGATTAGGGTCCAATTCTCACTATTACTGTAACTATGACTTTTGCCTCAATAAACTCCTAATTACTGCTTATTAACAAGTATTTGTTAAGTTAAGTATTTGACTAAGGGATGTAGAATATGGTCATGCAGAATAATGCATTAATATGATTTGTAAGTAGGCCTACTAATAATAGCCAATATCCTAGTTGTTATTCATGCTAATAAGCAACTAGTTAATAGTGAGAATTGGACCCTAATCTAAAGTTTTACCTTGCATTTCTTAATACTAGTGCAATGCCCGTGCAAAATCTGTTTTTAGTAATTGTTGGTTTGGTATGTTTGGGTTGCTGAATAGCCTAGGCTACTATTACACAGGAGCCTAAACTCAGAGAAAACTATAACGTTAAGCGCACCAGAATAAAATATAATATTCAGAAGTAAACAGTGTAGCTGACTTACAGATTCAATTAACATCCACAAATGAATAAGAGCGACGATTCGGGGAGCACACAGTGAACTCCGAGAAAACCCTACGTTTGAGCAAACATTTTGTGAATAGGCTACTACAAATGATGGCCGTGAATAAAATATAATATTCAGATGTTTTTAAACAACAACCCTTTAATGTCAGAATGTTTATTTTGGGGAGTGGCCACTCAGTGTGCAGTGTGGAGGGGGAGTGGCCACTCAGTGTGCAGTGGGGGGAGTGGCCACTCAGTGTGCAGTGTGGAGGGGGAGTGGCCACTCAGTGTGCAGTGTGGAGGGGGAGTGGCCAATCAGTGTGGAGGGGGAGTGGCCAATCAGTGTGGAGGGGGAGTGGCCACTCAGTGTGCAGTGTGGAGGGGGAGTGGCCAATCAGTGTGGAGGGGGAGTGGCCACGCAGTGTGGAGGGGGAGTGGCCAATCAGTGTGCAGTGTGGAGGGGGAGTGGCTACTCAGTGTGCAGTGTGGAGGGAGATAGGCCACGCAGTGTGAAGTGTGGAGGGGGAGTGGCCACGCAGTGTGGAGTGGGAGTGGCCACTCAGTTTGCAATGTAGAGGGGGAGTGGCCAATCAGTGTGCAGTGTGGAGGGGGAGTGGCCACTCAGTTTGCAGTGTGGAGGGGGAGTGGCCACAGTGTGCAATGTGAGAGGAGGAGCGGCTAGAGCAGCTATGTGTGCTTCTTTTACCAATATATTTAACGATATCTTTTTCCATCTAATCCTAACAACGTCAAACTTGTGCCCGTAGCACCATTTCTATTTATGGTAGAGAGCAAATACTAATACTGACATAATGACATACAATAAATATGGAAAATTGAACTACATGGTTGCAAAACAATTTATAATGGTGATATAGGTGACATATATTTGGGTATCTGTGTACAGGTAGCAGGAGTTTAGATTAGATTAGATTAAATTTACATTAGGGTCAACTTTGTTGTCATTGTGCAGATTACAATTATAGAGACAATGAAAGGCAGTTAGCGTCTTTTATGTTTAGTTGGTGAATAGCATAGGTTACTATTACACAGTACCGATAATGTTAAGCGTACCAGAATAAAATATAATATTCAGATATTTTTAAACCACAACCCTCTAATGTCAGAATATTTATTTTTAAACCACAACCTTCTAAACATCATCTAAACATCTTCAATGTGTGCTTTTTTTACCGAGATATGCGAATAACAGACACACAGACAGACGTTTCTGTAATTTATAGATCGATGTATGTGTGTCTGTATATAATATATTTATATATACTGTATATCATACGTGTGTGTATACTGTATATTTTTTTATCGCGATTAATCGATTTGACAGTATGTATGTGCAAAATCAGTTTTTATGTGTGTTTTTAGTAATTGTTGGTTTGGTGTGTTTGAGTGCTCATTGTTACAATTACACCGCAAAAGTTCAGTGACATTTTTATTTGTGCATACTGCTGAATACAAATACTGATACTGACATAATGACATACAATATATATGGAAAGTGAACTACACATAGGCATAGCCTATATAACTAACTACTGACAACTAACTACTTCTGAATAACTACAATATTCAGAAATAAACAGTGTAGCTGACTTAATGTTTAGCTGACAGAGTGTTTATTTTTAAACCACAATTTTTAAACCACAATCCTCTCTAATGTTAGAATGTTTATTTTTAAACTGCAACTTCAATGTGTGCTTCTTTTACTGATATATTGAACAATATCTTTTGCATTTCTAATCCAAACAATGTCAAACTCAGCACTGCACTTACTCGTGCCCGTAGGAAGACATCTGTCAAGTTTGAAATCCATTGGACTGACGCTTCGAGAGATATTCGATTAACAGACAGACGGACAGACAGACACACAGACAGACAGACGTTCCTGTAATTTAGTCGAGTAATAGTCTAGTCAGTGCAATGCCCGTGCAAAATCAGTTTTTGTGTGTTTTTAGTAATTGTTGGTTTGGTATGTTTGAGTTGCTTAATAGCCTAGGCTACAATTACACAGGACCCTAAACTCTGAGAAAACGATAACGTTAAGCGCACCAGAATAAAATATAATATTCAGAATTAAACAGTGTAGCTGACTTACAGATTCAGTTAAATCGCTACTTTTTCAAAAATGAATCGCTACTTTTAAAAAAAATGAATCGCTACTTTTTCAAAAGTGAATCGCTACTTTTTCAAAAATAGTGAATCGCTACTTTTTCAAAAATGAATCAATACTTTTTCGAAAAGAATCGATACTTTTTTCAAAAAAGAATCGCCACTTTTTTAAAAGTGAATCGATACTTTTTCAAAAGTGAATCGATACTTTTTCAAAAATGAATCGATACTTTTTCAAAAGTGAATCGATACTTTTTCAAAAATGAATCAATACTTTTTCAAAAGTGAATCGATACTTTTTCAAAAATGAATCGATACTTTTTCAAAAGTGAATCTATACTTTTTCAAAAATTAATCGATACTTTTTCAAAAATTAATCGATACTTTTTCGAAAAAAGTGAATCGCTACTTTTTCAAAAGTGAATCGATACTTTTTCAAAAATTAATCAATACTTTTTCAAAAGTGAATCGATACTTTTTCAAAAATGAATCGATACTTTTTCAAAAATTAATCGCTACTTTTTCAAAAGTGAATCGATACTTTTTCAAAAATGAATCGATACTTTTTCGAAAGTAGTGAATCGCTACTTTTTCTAAAGTAGTGAATCGCTACTTTTTCTAAAGTAAAAAAGTATAATTAAATTATAATTATAAACGTATAATTACATTGTAATGTATAATAACACTGTAATAAATGTATAATTACATTGTAATGTATAATAACATTGTAATAAATGTATAATTACATTGTAATAAATGTATAATAACACTGTAATAAATGTATAAATACATTGTTATAAACGTATAATTACATTGTAATAAATGTATAATAACACTGTAATAAATGTTTAATTACATTGTAATAAATGTATTACATTGTAATAAATGTATAATAACACTGTAATAAATGTTTAATTACATTGTAATAAACGTATAATCACATCGTAATAAATGTATAACAACACTGTAAGGTATAATTACATTGTAATAAACGTATAATTACATTGTAATAAATGTATAATAACACTAAGGTATAATTACATTGTAATAAACGTATAATTACATTGTAATAAATGTATAATAACACTATAATAACACTGTAATAAACGTATAATTACATTGTAATAAACATAATTACATTGTAATAAATGTATGATAATGAAAATGTATGAAACAATAGCAGTCATGTATAATAACATTGTAATAAATGTATAATTACATTGTAATAAATGTATAATAACACTGTAATAAATGTATAAATACATTGTTATAAACGTATAATTACATTGTAATAAATGTATAATAACACTGTAATAAATGTTTAATTACATTGTAATAAATGTATTATTACATTGTAATAAATGTATAATAACACTGTAATAAATGTTTAATTACATTGTAATAAACGTATAATTACATTGTAATAAATGTATAATAACACTATAATAACACTGTAATAAACGTATAATTACATTGTAATAAACATAATTACATTGTAATAAATGTATGATAACACTGTAAGGTATAATTACATTGTAATAAACGTATAATTACAATGTAATAAACGTATAATTACATTGTAATAAATATATAATACTGTAAACAATGTGTAATTACATTGTAATAAACGTATAATTACATTGTAATAAACGTATAATTACATTGTAATAAATGTATAATAACACTGTAAACAATGTATAATTACATTGTAATAAATGTATAATAACACTGTAAACAATGTATAATTACATTGTAATAAACGTATAATTACATTGTAATAAATGTATAATAAGACTGTAACAAATGTATAATTAAATTATTTTACACTACTTTTTCAAAATGAATCGGTACTTTTTCAAAAAGAATCGCTACTTTTTCCAAAATGAATCGCTACTTTTTCAAAATGAATCGCTACTTTTTAAAAAAAGAATCGCTAATTTTTCAAAATGAATCGCTACTTTTTCCAAAAAGAATCGCTACTTTTTCAAAATGAATCGCTACTTTTTTCAAAAAGAATCGCCACTTTTTTCAAAAAGAATCGCCACTTTTTTCAAAAAGAATTGCTACTTTTTTCAAAAAGAATCGCTACTTTTTAAAAAAGAATAATGTAACAAAACAATGTAACAAATATATAGTAATAATAATAATGTAACAAATGCATAATAACACTGTAACAAATGTATAATTACATTGTAATAAATGTATAATAACACTGTAAACAATGTATAATTACATTGTAATAAATGTATAATAACACTATAATAATACTGTAATAAATATATAATTACATTGTAATAAACGTATAATTACATTGTAATAAATGTATAATAAGACTGTAACAAATGTATAATTAAATTCTTTTACACTACTTTTTCAAAATTAATCGCTACTTTTTCAAAAAGAATCGCTACTTTTTCAAAAATGAATCGCTACTTTTTCAAAATGAATCGCTACTTTTTCAAAAAAGAATCGCTACTTTTTCAAAATGAATCGCTACTTTTTCCAAAAAGAATCGCTACTTTTTCAAAATGAATTGCTACTTTTTTCAAAAAGAATCGCTACTTTTTCAAAAAGAATAATGTAACAAAATAATGTAACAAATATATAATAATAATAATGTAACAAATGTATAATAACACTGTAATAAATGTATAATTACATTGTAATAAACGTATAATAACACTGTAAGGTATAATTACATTGTAATAAACGTATACTTACATTGTAATAAATGTATAATAACACTGTAAACAATGTATAATTACATTGTAATAAACATATAATTACATCGTAATAAATGTATAATAACAACCTTGAAAAGAATCGCTACATTTCTCGAAAAGAATCGCTACTTTTTTACTTCAGAAATAAACAGTGAAGCTTACTTAATGTTTAGCTGACAGAATGTTTATTTTTAAACCACAACCCTCTCTAATGTCAGAATGTTTATTTTTAAACCACAACTTCAATGTATGCTTCTTTTACAGATATATTTAACGATATCTTTTGCATTTCTAATCCAAACAATGTCAAACTTGCACTGCACTTATTCGTGCCCATAGCAAGACACCTGTCAAATTTGAAATCCATCAGAGGACTAATGCTTTGTGAGATATTCGATTAACAGACAGAGACACACAGACAGACAGACGTTCCTGTAATTTATAGATAGATAGATAGATAGATAGATAGGACTCATTCCAGAATTGCGGGTACATTTCAAGTAGAGAAAGAAAACAAAAAATAGGATTTTTATAAATAAACTTAAAATAAACTTTTTTATTTTCATAGAATGCAGTTTAAATTCAAAATTTTCAATGTTTGCTGATCTTAAACTTGTAAGATTTAAAATATTAAGACTGAACATCAATGTAAAATCTGTCAACTCTGATATAGACAAATTGGGTTGACGATAACAGTTGATATTTTCCACCATTTTGTGCTTTAGCTAACCTCAAACCAGATACCACATGGCATGTCTAAAAACAGTTTGATGGGTTTTCGCCATATTATGTTTTTTTAAAAAAGTGAATGAGAGATTCACTGCAATATCACAATAATAGATTTGACAAATACTTAATCTACTATTGGTGTATCCTAAACATTTTGTACAAATTAATGAGAGAAGAATAATGACATACTTCACTGCTTTCCAGAGTTTCCCACCAGAGGAAGTGACATCCCTTGGTGCAATTCACATGCTTTTTCTACAAATGCTTTGGAGGGTTTATTTTGTTTTATAAGAGAGGTAACAGAGTTGACCAGAACGTAGGGACAGACACAAAATCTATTTTTTTATTAATTAAATTGCATAGAATGTATATTGTCTGTACTATTTGTAATTGTTTATATAACTTAATAGAGTAAACACAAAAATATTTGAAAATTAGACTTAATTGTTTCATGATAATTCAAGTTGAATGTATGAATCAGGAGGCAGAGACAGTCAATAATAGGTGGAGTGGGAGTCATTTAGTTAATATTTCCAATTCATTTTTTTCCTAAATATACATAAAGCATTATTTTTAGAGATAGTTTAATATAATTTGTGTTATTATTCAAAACTGATTCAAAAAAGTTTTTTTTTTTTTTTTTAAATAAAAGAAGGTTTATCTCGGAGACTCGAAATGTACCCCCAATTCTAGAATGACGTGGGGGCGGGGTAAAGTGTGTAACAAGGAAACTGTAAAATATGGGTGTCACCCATATTTGTTTAATACATCACAAGTGCACACACAAAACTTGATTATCCCAATGCCATGTCTGTTATTGTTGTGCATAGGCACTAATCTCATGCGGTAGGCCTAGCCTACTTTCTGCTGTTTACAGTGAAGTCTCTTCTCGGGCCTCATTACGGTGGGCTTTCAAATCAGCGTTCAAGGATTAACCATCATAGGACTGAAAATATGTAGAAATGGTGGAATAAAAGCGGTTTAGCAGACTTTGGCGCTCGGGTTGGGAGCTGTAACATTACAAGCAGTTTTCTTCAAGGCTCAGCAGCCGTCTCTGGAGCACTGGGAGATGTTTCAGCTCTTTACGACTCCTTCCAGAAAGAGAGTACTGGGAGCAACAAGGCATTACTCTCTCGCACACATGCGCGCGCACACGCCAGCAAGGGCCATTTACTTACCAACTAAGGAGATCCTTAAGTGCTAAGCTGTAAATTTGGTTAATTTAGCACGATTCCACAGAGAATTGGTTGGTTTTCTTGCGGGGAAAACCCAGCAGGCTTGCTGAGAATGAGCGGAGATGGTTGATGTGGTCCTTAGCGCCTTGATGACGGCAGGAACACGCGGCTGACAGCGCGCGCCGGAGCTATAAAACAGCAGCCTGGCAGCCCTACACGCTGGGGCACAATGCATGGCAATATGAAAATTGCTCAAACTTAATCCAATTAGCTTGTATTGAAGAAAGATGAAAATGTTCAATACTTAGAGAAAATGGTGTAGGCTATACAGATGGAGACGTGGCCCTGTGAAATCACACGTCCAGGCAATCAACTCTGAAAAATATCACGCAAATGCAAGTGATAAATCGCGATATTTCCCATTGTCACAGTATGTGCACTGCCTGTGATTAGAAGCACCTGCACGTTCATATATTAAGGATACAAACCAGACCATTTTCAAATTGAACCTTATTGAATGAAAGAAGAGAGGGAGGGAGAAATAAAAGCCAGCTACCAATTTCATCCATTTAACTGACTCTTAAATCAGACTTGATTGAGAGGGAACAAAGAGAAGTAGAAAAGCTGCTCTTTTGACGAACAGCACAATATATGATGACTTTGAGCTCTGCAGCTCTGCTCAGTCTCTAAAGCCACCAGCTACTTGTGTTTGCATGATGACCATAAGGACATGACAGAATCTCCCAATGCATTCTTGTGAACTGGGTCAAGGTAAATATGAGCTTTTAAAATGCCTTGTTTGATGCAGCAGCTGCGGCCTTTATGAAAAGAAAAGTTAAAACAGGTGGGACGAGGCTTGTGCTAATCTGTCACATTATGGTGGTTGATAACACACTGGTCTCCTCACTCCACACACTAAAAACTGTCATCATCAATGTGATATTTGCAGAATGGAAGAGGTGAAGATTGGAAAGATGTTGCCGACACTAATAATAGCTTGAAGTGGGAAAAAAAGTTTATGTATATTTAGGCTACATATAATTAAATGTCAACGAATTTATTTAATTTGACATTAAAAAATGAACATACTATGGAAAAAAGTGGCAAATTTCATCACAAAAATCTATATCAACAGCTGTAATAAATCATATTGTGTGTGGAGGGAAAAAGTCTGTGTACATGACATGAAGACATTTAAAGGGTTAGTTCACCCAAAAATGAAAATTCTGTCATTAATTTCTCACCCTTATGTCTTTCCAAAACCCAAAAGACATTCGTTCATCTTCGGAACACAAATGAAAATATTTTTTATGAAATCTGAGAGCTTTCTGTCCCTCCATAGACAGCTATGCACCTGAAACTTTGCCTCTTCAAAAAGTTCATAAAGAGAAACTAATTCATATGAATTAAGCGGTTTAGTCCAAATTTTCTGAAGAGACTTGATCGCTTTATATTATGAACGGATTGAATTTAGCCTTTTATTCACATATAAACATTGATCAGAGAACATAAACAGAAGCTCAACCGAACCTGCTCGAATGAACCTCATTGGTTCTTGCGGAAGATCAAACGTGCTGCGTAACACGAGAATGAACGTCATTGGTTCTCGCACGTCAAGCGAATATGCTTGAGCTTCCGTTGTTGATGAATGTGATGATATGTGAATAAAAGCCTTCATTTGTATTCTGAAGATTCATTTTCATGTATTCTGAATTAAAGCAACACTAAAGAAGATTTTTTTACCTTAAAATAATGTTTTCCAAAATCGTTTCAGCGGTTCATCAAGTCATAACAGGGTGAAAGGCACTTCTGCCTTCGTTTTGCGGTCTTATATCTGCTATAACCACACTATGTAAGTTTGCCAGAATAGGTCGCGTTTCTGTAGTTCAAATGAGACATAAGAAAACTACAAATTTGACTTGCTTTACGTCAAGCGTTACAATAGTCATTATTTAGTTTTTCTTTGTTTCTGATGTCACAATACATCATTCTTTCATGAAATCATGCAATATACTCTACCTTATCTGTGGACATCGTTCATTCCAAAGCCGGTGCTGGATAAACAACGAGCGTGCGACAGTAGGCTGCGGTAGGTTAAATTATTTACGCCAGCGGTAATGGGCAATTCCGCTTCCAACCTGTAGGGCGACCGAAGAGGAAAAGTTCTTTAGTGTTGCTTTAAAGTCTTATGGGTTTGTAATGACATGAGGGTGGGTAATGGTGCGTTCTATTATTGTCAACGAACCGACTCGGCCCTCGGATATGACGCCATTTCCACACTTCAAGCGCTCTGGTATGTTTTACGTGTCCAAATCGGAGAAAAAACATGGACGCCACCCGGAAAGCTGTTGCGCTTATCAAAACTCAGCCATTTGAACTTCTAAAATTTTCACTTTATTTCATGTTTTAGTTTATCTTCTGTTAGCAACGCTAGCCACGTTAGAAACAAGGCTTCATTCAATATTGCACTCACAACAAGACCGATTCCCATACCCACAGGCAGTGATACAGACGCAGTAAGGTATTGCAGTAATACGAGTGATTAAAATCTTCATTTAAACAACCAAAGCGGTCCAAAAACAATGAAAACAATTAATACTAAGTCACACAGGGCGCAGCCATCTTGAATTCCGTATCAGAACTCTTGCTCGGTGTCCTCACGGTTGTCCGAAATCCGAGCGGGAAAATCCGAGGAAAGGGGGCGTGTTGCTAGGCAACGTCTGTCTTCCTAGTCGGAACTCCGACACGGATAAATAATAGAACGCACCATAATTAATGAAAGAATTTTCATTTATGGGTGATATCCCTTTAAGAATTTGTGGCATATTGTTGAATGTAAAGAGATATGTTTGCACATCCTCTTGTAATACTATCCCCTAAACTACACATAACTTCAGTGAAGTGTGATATTTAAACATGTCATTCAGAAGGACCCTTTATATCTGAATGGATGGTTTTGGCCAGATTAAAATATGCACTAAATATAATTCGGATTGGTAAAAATATTGGCTTGTGAGACTAACAGTCTGTGTATGTTGACTGAGCTATGCCACACTATCACAGCCAATCAGAAGATATTTAATGTTTAATGTACATTGTACATTATGTGATTGCAGGATTTTGAACTAATGCGGTTATGTAATGGGCGGAGCTACAAAGATGACGCGGCAGAAACGGAAACCAAATAACGTTGCAACTGGTTAGAACACAGCGTGATACATATTGCTACTGATGCGTCTTGATCCAAACAAAGAGAAAATCCACATTTGAGGGCCATGAAAGTTACATGAAACAGCATTTCTGATCTTAATTTTGGGTCTCTTAATGGCTTTATTGTTTCTAACAACATTTTAGCACTGTTTCAAAGCACACAGCATTTTATGCAAGCAGCACATTTCTAAACAGTCTTTAATAAACACGTTAATGACAGAGCAACCCTCCAGCTGTACAAGAGACTTAGTTATTTCTCCAGGCATCAGACATCTTACTTATTCCACAGTCATTAAGAGCTGTGCTTCAGGATATAGCAGAGCTGGTGTAATTACACAGGTACTGTGATGAGGAAGTTAGCAGTGGTATTCATCGTCTTAATTAAGGCATAAAGTCTCTGCTCTCAGCTAAAAGCAGCTCTGTTGGTTTAGGCAGCGCACAGGCTTCGTAGCATGTCAGTGTCATCCAGCACATCCTTTCAGGGTTGTAGTCTGCATTTGCATGTGGAAAGTAAACCACAGAGAAAGACTGCGATAAGGTAAGACGACCGAATGGAGAGTCAGCACCAGGCCGACCTTCGCTTTCACTTCCTCCTCAGAGCCTGTGGCGTTTTTCAGGTGCCGCGCATGCAAGGGTCTATGCGATTTGTCTAATTTGCAAGCTTCGGCGAGGGCCGCACCTGTTGCCCCGTCACCGCCTGCAGTCCCGAGCCCTCAACAAGCCGACAAGCACCCCCCAGATAATCCATTCTACCCACTATAACACGGATGCTCTCCCTGGTCCGTGCAGGACAAGGGCATTTTTCTCCGGTGGAGCACTCATATCCGCCATGCCGCTGATGGCTCATTACAGGCCAATTCATAAATATTGTCTCCAGTATTACCACTTGCAGGGCTCTCTCAGCTCCCCGGAGATTTATTCTTCTCTTTTACACCATGCTATTGTTTTCCTCCCGCTTTCTGTTTTTCATACCCCACCCTCCGTTCTTCCATACCTCTCACGGTTTGAAGCACCCGAGCCACATCTCTTGCCGCATGAAGACGACGGCGGCGGGTATTTGTTCCATTTAGAGTTGAAACAGGGCCAGAGGAACATCAAGTGACAGCAGCCACACAGCAGGGCGAAATGCAATCCTGCTCGATTGAACAATCATATAAGTGATGACAAAGTGCTTTATGACTATGCGGCTTTGTTGCACTTGGGTTTAGCCCACTAAGGTCTATGCAGGCGGTCTCATGCGACCTTGGCCCATTTTCACCTCAACTTCAGCTCCCAGAAGTGCTTTTATACCAGGATACCACATTCAGCTGGAATACGTTTTACCCTATATAACACAAAGAGAGATTTCACATTTACAGCTGTTCTGTGAATTTTCACAAGCGAAATCCACAATCAATAGAAATCCACGCAATTAGGAATTTTACGTGAAAAATATTTTGGGGGGGGGGGGTAGGCACTTTATTTTACAGTTTCTGTTACACGTTACATGTACTTGCTATAGTAATAATAAGTAAATTATGCATAATTAACTAACCCTATTACTAACCCTATTCCTAACCCTATAGTACGTACATGTTGTTAAATATTAATACTAATTACACTGCAACAACAAGGACACCTTAAAATAAAGCGTAACTTTTTTTGTTTCTCACACATTGCTACACTGTTGACAAGACACCGAGCCCTTTTTCCCCCATGATATTTTGCTAATGTGACTGCACCCTCATATGACGTTTTTGTGATTTTATTTCAGATATCAAGGCAAAAACGGACTGGAAGCCACTTGAAGGTACTGCCATTGTTGTTGTTGGTTTTAAAAAAAAAAAATTTATAGTCAAATTACCCTTGTTGCTTAAAGTATAGGCAATGGGGCTTCCAAATATTTGTGCCCAAGCTACAGTACTTGCAGGACCATGATGGAAACCAAACTCTTGTTTCGCAGATTTAAGCGCATCATAGCATGTCGCCGACTTCCAGCAGCATCGAGCGTGAGCGTCCTGTAGTGCATGATACCATCTGTCCATCAGTGGATTCCCTTTGAGTGTAGGATACCCAGTGGTGTTCCAGAGGTCTGGACCCACATTAGCACAACATCAAACAGGCTCCCTCCTACACATGCAGCACTGCGTGCTCTCCTGCTTATCTTATCTGAGACGGAAGGAGGAAGTCACCCCTCCGGTCCATCCCTGTAGAATTTGGCTTGACCTTTCTCATGCAAAGCTGAGAGAACTTGGAGGTTTTCTGCCCCGGCGACTGGGATTGTGTCCAGGGATATGCTTTAATGGGACACCTGCTGTGCTATTGTTAAAAATAAAGATAGGTATGACTGGCATCGCCTAGTATCTTAAATTCTTTAATAGGTGTTTTAATTCCACTTTATGACAGCAGTGATGAGTTTATGGGGTTAAAAGTGTTTCTTTAGTTTTATTTGTAGCACATGTAGAACAAACTTGCTGGGTCACATTTTGAAATAAATGGTTTTCTCCAAAACACGTTGGCCACAATTATTGGCACCCCTAGATTTTTTTTCGAGTAAGTATATCTCTGAAGTATATTCCCATTAATATTTACCTTTTTTAGCACACCAGGGTGACTAGGAACATGCAATTGTCTAGCTATGACTTCTTGTTTCACAGGAGTTTAAATATGAGGAAACACAAAGGCCAAGTTCCCTTAATCATCCATCACAATGAGTAAAACCAAAGAATATAGTTCTGATGTGCATCAAAAGATTGTTGAGCATCACAAAATAGAAAGTGGCTGTAAGAAAATAGCTAAATAATTGAATTTTTTTCCTTCATTTTGACCATCAGGGCAATAATTAAGAAGGTTCAATCAACAAAAGATGTTACGAATCTGCCAGGAAGAGGACGTGTGTCTATATTATCTTAATGCACGGCGAGGAGGAGAGTTTGACTGGCCAAAGACTCTTCAAGGATCAGAGATGGAGAATTGCAGAGATTAGTTGAGTCTTGGGGTCAGAAGCCTATAAAATAAAAATCCAAATAACCCCTACATCACCACATGTTGTTTAGGAGGGTTTCAAGAAAAATCCTCCTCACTCATCCAGAAACAAACTCCAGCAATTCAGTTGTCAGACACGACTGGAACTTCAAACGGCACAGGGTTCTGTGGTCAGATGAAACTAAAAAAAGAGCTTTTTGGCAACAAAGCCACCATATAGGTTTGGTGCAAACAGGGATAACAAGTACCCCATACCCACAGTTAAATATACCGCTGGATCTTTAATGTTGTGGGCCTATTTTCTAGCAAATACTAACAGATAAAAAAATCAAAACCTGACGGCTTCTGCTAGAAATCTTATTATGGGCCGTGGTTGGATCTTCCATCAGGAAAACGATTCAAAACAAACATCAAAATCAACACAATTGTATATTTTATATATATATATATATATATATATATATAAAAAAGGATAATTTATTCTTATTTCTAAATTTAAGTTAAATTAAAGGTCATTGAAGTGGTGTTGAATTTTTTTTATTTTTTTTTTATGGCTTTTTAAACTACAGATGGCAAAAGACAATCCAGATTGGTACTTGTGGTCCCTATTGCAATTCCTCCATGAGCACCCTGGGCTGTGAGCGCAGGCTGTGTGCAGTGAACCTCCTGGGGCAGGAAGGGCTAACAACCCTTGCATTGATCCAAGGAGACACTCAGCCCTCTAACCTGCTGAGTGCTCAGTTCAGGAGAACAATGGAGTTCAGCACACATCAATACAGCACCAGCCTATTCAGCGCACTCCGTTTATAAAGCCCAATGATGAGGTTGAAGCTCCTGAGTCTCTGCAATAGCAGGGCAGACACCTTCAACATCTGTATAAACCCCTTTCTTCCCATCATCATGGAAAGATATACAGACACCAGCCTCCCTGTGTTCCCTACTCCAGCTTTCTAACATCTTACCCTGTTCCTAATAGTCATGTTGTGGCAAAATGAGTCTCACCTACCACTCTAAATAGTTGGAGAGATTGGGATGGAGGAGGCTTTCTAGGCAGGAATGCACTGTTTGTCCCATAAGACACTAAATGATGTACAAGTGCATTTATTACAGCAGCCCCTATAAATCTGAGCCTGGCCTGAACTCCGGGGAGAGGTTAATGGATTACAAAGGGATGCGGTATCGAACCTTTGAGAAGTTTATACACCACATCAATATGTGCAAGGCTATTGATCATTTAGACCTTGACAGACAAATTAAATTCATAAACTTGATAATGCACTGGAATATTTGTATTGCTTACTACAGTGGAATAGGGCCCTTTTTTAATTTTTTTTTTAAACAATGCTGCTTTAAGATAAAGGTTTATTGACTGAAATTCACTTAATAGAGTCCACTGAAACCGCCAAGAGGAATGCTGAAATAATGTGAAATTTGGAGTAAGATGAAGTCCTTAGTTAATACTGCACAAACTTTATCCACATTTTCTTTTAGGTTGCTGAACATCTCATTACTTATGCAAATGATATATCAAATATGTAAATAATTTACTTTTAATAATGTTTACTTATGTAAATTTAAATGCATAATTGAAATTGTATTAATTTATTTTTTATGGGCTTTTTGCCAATGTTAGATCAGGAAGGCACCTGTTCCAACACAGGCAAAAAGCCAACAAACAAACAAATGTATTATATATGAATCACTTACATTAATTAATATTTCGTTAATGGATACTATAGCAGTTTCACTGCCTTTTTTATATTTACAGTAAACACTTTTATGTTGTCTTTTTTGTCGCAATGAAACCATGATACCATTGTTACATTTATTCCTATATTTAAATTAAAAATCAACAGTAGAAACAAAGATATTTGTGTTAAATCAAGTTTATTACAATTATGTACATTCGTCTTTTCATACCAGAATTTCTCTATGACAAATACCAGCAGGGTGTCAACAACATCAACATTGAGCAACGCTGTGCATTTCAGACAAACTGTTACAGACCTTTGAATTAAGCTTATTATAAAACCGATCCCACACGCACGCACGCACGCACGTACACACGCGCACACAAATGCTTAAATCCCTAATCTGAATTGCTGAAACTGAGCAGCATGAGTAAGATTCCTAACAAAACGATCGTAAAAACACAGTTGGAGATGAGAATGTCATCTTAAAAGAGATATAGGCACTGAATCTGTGGCTTATATCATGATTAATTCAGTAGCCCTCACAGAGGCTTTACAATGATTAGCTCAAATTAGCAAACTATGTTGTTTGAAGGACTCTGCCGCCACCAAAAACAACCTGCCAGTTGCAGGAACTCCTGAATGTGGTTTTAAGCAAAACTAGTACATGCACACACACACACACACACACACACACACACACACACTCACACTAAAGCTCTGTCTCATTCTGAAGCCGATGGTCTTCCTTCCTCTCACTTAAATAGCCAACTATCTTTGCAATGCCACTTCTGACACCAATCCAATACAATTAACGTTCTAGATCAAATGGACTTCTCTGATTCTATTAAAAGAATAGTTCACCCTATACATTACATTTATTTTCATTCTCATGCCATTCCAAACAGCCTTTCTTCTGTGGAACAAAAATGTTATATTTTGAAGAGTCTTCAAGTTTTTCTAGTGTTAAGTGACAGTTCATGTATAGTGACCACAGATGTTAAGCTCCAATATAAGATGCAGAACTGAATGATTCATTCACGAATCTGACAGATACAATTCTTGAGCTGTTAACTCGAGAAGAACCGCTCTGGCCATATCCAGTTGAACACAAGAACCCGATCAGTCCAATTTGTGAATTAACTGTGTGATTTGTGTGCCGGATCAACCGTTTAATCAAGACCATTTAATAACCATTCATGAATCAGACTGATCTGGTTCTCAAGTTCAACTCACCGACTCAGATCAACTTCATAATAAACAGACCACTTTATTGGGGTTTTTCATGGTCCACTTTTGTAATTTAACAGACCACTACGTCTGTTAAATTACAAAATTGAACTGTGGTTGTATGCAAAACAGCAGTGTGATCATTCTTCAAAATATATCCTTTAGCATTCCACAAAAAAACAAAAAACAAAAAAAACAGCATTAAGGTTTGAAATGACGTGAGTGATTTAAAGATTTTTGTATTTTTTGTTATTTTGACTGAACCATTCCTCTAACGTTCAATTGACATTTGGATTTGTAGCTTTTTAAATCAACGGCCAATTTTTAAAAGAAAAAAAAAAGTCACTGCATATCAAACGAACATAGCGGGTTTTTCTTGACATTGTATCATATGAATATATGCTATTCTTGTGTGGGTTAGTGTTAAGTCAGCCCTAGTCTAGGAAGTAAGAAAACATACACACGGCCAGACAGGTTGAGCTCTTTCATTGTGCCTTCGCATTGTGCCGCCACAGACCCACAATTCACCTGGCTGCGCTGTAATCCGGTTACTCTGAAGGTCATTTGTTAAAAGTGAAAATGTCACAATGGATCTGAGGCTCTTGTTCTCACTCCAGGATCTCTCTGGCTTTGTTTCTCATCAGCTGGTGAGTGAGTAATTTCATTAGTTAAATATTCATACGTTACTCTCCATTTACATCACTGGGGAATTTTTTTTGTGTCTTTTTTTTTAATCCTCTCATGACTTTCTGAGAGAAAAGCCCCCAAAGAGAAAAGCACAACTGTCAGCACCTCCGCTGAAGCATCCATTGTTTTACACAGTTTAATTACAAAACCCCAGCACCGTTTCATGTTAAGATTATTCACTGCAGGAGGCCTATATAATTTGGACTGGAGGGTTTGTCATGTAATATAATACAATATAACAGGCTTTCAGTATTAGATTTCCGATTTTAGCCTCCTTGACATTTCAAGCCGCATGAACTAATACATCTATTATTTGTCGATCATTTGATTATTAACATACTTCATAAACCAAATCAGCTACCCTGCTGGAGACTGGAGAGATACGACAGAGACAAACACATTTCTCTTTCGTCTCATTTTCTGTGTTCTCAAACATGTTATCCCTCCCTCTTTCTTTCTTCCACAGAAATCTCACTCTGATCACAAAATAAAAGGCATCGTTCTTACACAGACTGCTGCTGCCCCGTGTACTACACAATGTCAAACGTTTGAAGGGGAGTTGGTTCACTACGACAGAGTAAAAGGTCTATAGCAAGGTCTATAAAGAATAAGCGGATCCAACAGTGTTGGGACTCTGTGAACTAGTCTTTACTGCTGAACTAAACACAAAGCAATGACATACAAATCCAACGGCCTCAGATCACAAGAAAGCCAACTTTCTGATTCTTTGGTACCTCTAATTGGTTGCTATAGTCCCTACACTGCAATTGTTCACGTTTGTATTGGCTTGACAAACAGGCTTTTTTGGAGCATGACAGTCTCTATTAAAATAAGTAGCTAGCATTAAGGGGAAATGTATGGACTGACTGGCTGCAAAAGAAAAGTCATAATTCTCTCGTTGTCTATCCAAAAATGTCTGTTGCTGTGCTTGTTCAGGCATGCAGGAGGTTTGTGCCGACAGTCTGGTTTGCACGTTGAAAGTTTGCATGTTGAAAAGTCAAAAGGGTAAAGGACTGCAGTGAAAGGAACATAATCCACCTCAGCTGCCGCTCTGATACAGTGTTAAATGATGCTCACGGTAGCCATTTTACAGCAACGAGGGTGTGATATCTGGACTTAAATTAACTCTCAGGAAATCTGGGAAAAGGTGATTGGACGGATGAAGTCTGGTTGGGGGTTAGTCTCTAATCAACCTCGCTCTCGTTACTCGCCCCCTCTGGACGCCGCAGTTTCTCCACCTGTTCGTTTATCTGTCCGTCGCCTCCTCTCCTGTCCTCTGTCTGCACGCTCAGGGGGTCTTCCTCATCCGCATGGATCACATCGTCATCCTCGTCTTCTTCGTCCTCATCCTCTTTCTTTTCCTCCTCCCCCTGAACTTCCATACGGACCTGGTCTTTCAGGTCCAGAGGGAGAATCGCGCCCAGGCCCACGTCTCCGTTCAGGCAGTGTGAGCCGGACGGGGTGGCCAGGGAGCTGTTGCCCTCTTTGACTGGGGAGGAGTTGGCCGATTCGTTGCTGACAGGCGAGATGTCGCTGCTGCTGTTGGTGTGGTTGACTGAGGGAGGGTTGGACAGTGACGCTGGTTTGAGAGGGATTTGCCAGGATGGGATTTTGGGAACGGAAGGTGAAGCAGGGAACTGTCTCCTGAGAAGAAAGAGGACGTGAATAGAAAATTACAAGCGTTTTCTTTGAACTGTTTGCTGAAATCTCTCACAACAGAGTGCAGATTGTGCCTCAGGCTTGATTCTGACTAAAATATGCACAAGTGAGTCCAGCTATTGTGCTTTGGAAACACAAGCAAATTTGTCAGTATGGTAGTACATGAGAGATTATGTCCATATGCACGCCACACCTGGCATCTGATTCAAAACAAAGCATGTCTTCACAACAAAAGTCAAATAAATTCAAAAGCGACTTCAGATATGTACTGTCAAGGTGGTTTTGTTTGAATATGAGGCAACAAGTTGAGCAGATGGTGTGCTTGGTTTGCATTTACAGCGAAGATCTCACATCTTGAGAAGGACAACCAGATAAAACATTCAGACACTGGAAGAAAAAGGTAATTGCAGCATAAAATGTTTAATGAGAGTGAAACAACAGACAGAATGAAAGCTTTTATCTGTGTGAATTTCAGATGTATGAGATTACTTGGATCTTAATTTGCATGATACATACATAATCAAGTAAACATTAATGAAAGTGAGGGAAGATCCATCTTGGGGCATTGAGGGAACCTGTTGGATGCATCAGG
Source organism: Rhinichthys klamathensis goyatoka (assembly GCF_029890125.1). Lineage (NCBI taxonomy): Eukaryota > Metazoa > Chordata > Actinopteri > Cypriniformes > Leuciscidae > Rhinichthys > Rhinichthys klamathensis. The sequence continues at coordinate 1,743,167 of NW_026606571.1, read as the reverse complement.
CCTCATTAACCAGTAATGAGCCGGTTCCAGCTACATGCCCCGGTGAAGAGAACGATATGACACATACAGATCAAACCATCTCAGACACATTTATCTGCCGAAACGTACCAAGGAATACAAATATCAGCTGCCCTGAGTGAGAAACAACACTCTCCACTCATTTACATATTGATAATACAAAACTTGCACGTTGGAAGATCTACTAGAGGCCTCTTTCAGGCTGTTTTGAGCACTCTGTAAAGATATTTGTAACGGCAGATAAATGGCTTTTGTAGATGTCACATTTAATTTACTTGAAAATAGGTCCAAGGTCCATCTAATTTTCAAAAAAGAATTGGGGGGGTTCTGGTTTGTGGAAACATTTTTAATGCTGCATCAGCTTTAGGATTGACATCCACACAACATTTTGAATTAAAGTCCCTCAGTCTCATTATAGCCCCTGTCAAATCAAATATGGCGTCTATTATGACTAAGGTCTATTGTTATTGTCTACTGTCTATTGTTATAGCTGATTAATCATGGAAAACAGTTACCTGCTGAGAAGAAGACCCTTAAGAGACACAATCTCAGCCTTGAGTTCACTGATGCTCTGAGACTCCAGCATGCGGTTGGTGGCAGATGAGGCCTGAAGAGACAGAATTACAAAAAAAAATGATGATCATTATAATTTTTGTCATCATCAAACACTTGAAACCAAGGATCATTATTAGCCCCCTTACACATAATCCTGATTATCTTTTAAAATGCTACCTAACCCACTGGTTAAAAAATTGACATTTACAAATTGTTTAAAAATATGTTAACCCTCTACTCTCTTTAAAGGTAAAGATCTGCCCTAGAATGTTAAAAAGTCACTCAATGAACAAAATAATCTGATGCATTCAAACTGCCAATATGAGACAATGAATGTCCTCAAATTCATGATATCAAACCACAACTATACTGACGAGTCCCAACTACTGTATCTTCTCCACCCGTAAGGTCAGGATCTTTCAGAAAAAGGCTAAGGGAATTAATCATGCCATTTTTACATATTTTTCCATATTGCAGACTGCTGATTTGAGCAGGACAGAGGTGTTTGATAAGAGGTCTCTGGCACAACAATGGAAGTATTCATCAAGTCAGAGAGGTTTTTATTAAAAGAAGCCTTATCACTAACTGCTTGCCATGGGATGAATTGCTGAAGGGAGTGATGGCCAATTGAAGTGGCCAGCAAACATTTGAATAGCAAATTAATTCAAGGGAAAAAAAGCCCCAAAAAAATCCATCCATCATTTTTTTTTCTCCAAATAGACAGGTGGTTGGTAATGTCAATTTATGAAAGGAAACCCACTTCAAGAGAGATAGAGAGAAAAAAGGGAGATTTTTAGCACCTGTACATTTCTATTTCAATTCTCCAAACGTTCTGACAGATCAGCCCAGGCTCTCAAGCAAACCCCGTTGCTGTACGGAGCCACTGACTCCTTGAAGCGTCCACAAGCAAACAATCTACCCCATAATCCCATTCCAGTTCTTCTGCCCGCCGAGGGGGGAGGGGTGAAGGAAAGCAGGAAGAGGAAGTGGAAAAAAGGACTGGGGGGAAAAGGAAAATAAAAGTGTAATTAAGAACGTCGGAGTCACCGGGGGCGGCTAGTTAGAAAGCAGAGACCCCCTATCGAGAGGAGAGGGATAACTCGGACTCTTCCACATGTAATTAAATCTAAAGTAAATTAATTGAATCACATCTGAAAAGGATCAGACTCATTTACAGCGAGGGCTGGGGAGGGATGGCGTCTCCTTTCTGCTCCTAAAGCCCTCAGATAAGCGTGGCATTTTCGAAGAGGCCACATCTGATCCGAGCCGTGCGCATTAGGCCTGGTGAAGACACTCTTATTACAGGCCTCACCTCATTATGGCCATCTTAATCCCACACTCCCCACGGCATCTGGTATAATAAGGCTGGAATGTACCTCTTGCTCATTTTACCTTTGTAACGGGGAAAAAAAATTAATTGCTTCGGAGGCTTAGCTTACACTTCTCGGACATAAAATCTAAATAATATTTTAACAGAGGCTACAAAGCACCTCTCAGCCGGCGGTGTTTAAACTTCCACGGTTGCAATTCTTCATTTCGAGAGCCGAACACACACGCACACACATTTAGTGATGACCGTTTAATTGCTGCTAAAGGCCTTTCTCTGCATGTCTTTGACTGTGTGAGCAGCCATCCAGTCAGAGGGGTCAGTGCAGTGTGATCGGGGTCCGTCACCCTCTTAAGTGTGAACAAAGCTTCACCACAGTCTGGGTAATTATTTAAGGAGGTAGAGCGTACCGTACAAGAGAGGTATATGCACGTACTTACACCACAGCAGCAGCCAGACGAGGAATACATTAAAGCAAATGTCTGCAGAACATTAACAACGGATAATATCTTATGTCGAGTTAAGAAATGTCTGAATGCAAATTAATTCACTGCTTGCCTCTCTGATGCTATTTCCACCACGTAATGCATGTATATTTATGGCTGAATCAGCTCGAAAATAAATCCCAAGGGAGTGTTTTCTGGTGAAAACACTGGTACAATTTATTTGAGCCTGTTTATTCACTTTCCCAGTGGAAGAAGAAAAAAAATGTAAGAGCTTCTAATCTTCCATGAGCAGCCACTAATAAAGACAGCTATCATTGGATTCAAACGTCACAGCAATTTAACTTAAATAGTCATGATGATAATGGTTTATATATGTGGAGAATGAGATGCAACATTCTGATACTGAATTTGGAAAAATAAAAGGGTGAGTAAACAACAATTTCCATTTGGAGTGAATTATTCCTTTTAAAATTATGCAATAAAAATAAAAAACAATATACAACTATTGAAAAAAGTAAAGTAATTTCTAGCACCTGATAAAGTACTAAAGTAAAGTTTTTTGAGCAGTGCAAAGGCAATGCAATAAAACCACTTCTTTAGAAGTTCCAACTGACTTTCTTTATCAGTTAACGACTTTATCAATCAGCATTTGAATAACAGTTTCAGGTGTGCATAATGACATTTAAACACAAAGTATGTAGCTAATCTACTGAGATGAAAAAGAAAACGAACATAAACATGAGCATAAACTCGTGTATGAGCACTAACTCATCCAGAGAAAAAGGCCAACTGTGCTCACAAAACAGAACATACTTCATTTGTGTGGTTTTTAAAATATATTTATAAAAAAAAAAATGTTTACTTAGCAGCTGAGGAAACAGGAGTCACCATGTGTTTCGGGTTAAATACACATTTACGCATTAAAGAGTTTAATTGCCAAGCTTGGCGCATTCTGCACAGAGTGAAGAACCCCAAAAAGGCAACTCGGAAAACCGCACACTGAAAACGATACAACAGCCAAAAGGCGTAACACGTGTGCTTAATTTCATGCTCCGGACCTGAAAATAATTTCCCCCGATTTCCCATATGGCTTTAGACGACATCTCTCAAAACAAAATTTAAGATCAGCATCAAGTAGACTTTATAATTTGTTTAATGGGCTTTTTGATGTGAAGTATACTTTATACACACTGCTGCTTTCCAGCAAGGCACTCATAACAAATGAAGCTTTTTAATTCAATCTGGAATTTGACAGAGAATTTCAGCCATTTCTACTTGACTTAGGACTGCTGTTGCAGATGATGACTGGAAGTGTGTTGAACAATAGATCAATGTTGTGACATTTTTTTCTGGAACCAGCAGAAGCACATCTGAGGTGAACCATAGATGATTTTTTGGGGGGGCAAGTCAGTTTATGGATGGCGAACTTCAAGAGCGCGACGGAAGGAGGTTGGGGAAGGGGGATGTGAGAGTAGTGGTGAGTCTGCAATTCTAGCAAACTTCAGAAGGGTGAGAGATTCATATTTTCACTTCAATTTGTGCCAGGCCAGATGTGTTTGCATATGCTTTCCTACGGGATCCAGATGCTTCAGTAAAACACCCATGTGCTTAACAAGCTGTGGACATAAAACATGCCCTCGATTGCGATTCCAAAGCGCTTTTTGGAGCCTGTTACAAGATGAGTCATCACAGTATCGCAAGATACAAACTGTATCTTAAGAGTTTCACATTCTGGCAATGTTTTCAGCAGGCGATTTTCCTTAGATGACTATTCATTATAGATTATAAACACATGTCTTAAGAAAGGATTTGAAGGCCTTATCATCATGAGGAGCATTCTTCTGAAATGACACCATGATGCATTCAATTAGCATGTGATAAAGACAACAAAATCAGCACTGCCACAATAGACAAACAACAAAGATCTTGTTTGTCTATCTTTCTGTGCATTCTTCTCTTTTGTTTACGGTTGTCTATTACTGTGGGTGGTGTGGCATAGTGGTCTTGTGCTTTGAAATGCATCAGCTAAATGACTATGACTTCAATTCCTTAAATCTGAAATCTGAACCTCGTTACATATGTATTTATTTATTTTCTGTAATATTTATTTGTCTATACTTACAAATATATTTGTTGCATATTTTAAAATATTTTAATTTATATTTAAAATATATATATATATTTAAAAATGATTCAGGAATAGCAATGTGGTGTGCTTTTAAGTGATTCTTTTCCTGCATTGAAGTGATTTTATTTTCCATTACAACAAAATGATAATGCGCATTAAGCATGTAACTGTGGCTTTATCTATGTATTTTATCATTCTTGTAATGACAGGAAATTATTCTTTATCATGCAACCCTGTAGCTTCATAAACCAGGTACATTTAATAGCTATTTATTATCAACAGTGTTGGGTGTAATGCATTACTAATTAATTAATTACTGTAATTAAATTACTTTTCCCTTAAAAAATGTAAGTATGGGTAGTACTTAATTTTTCTGTAATTTAGTTAGTTAATTCTGATGTAATTGCATTAAATACAGTATAGACTATAGAACAATTCTATATAACACAATAAGGTATTTAACCTCAAAATGTAATGTCTAATGTTAAAATGTGTGTTATTAATGTAACCTTCTCCCTTTAAATACTTTAACTAAAAGCACAGTTTCAAGTCTATCCTTCTATTGTTCATCTGGTCAAGGTTGATATGGGATTTAGAAAGTAGTTACTATTGTGTAATGCAATACTTTTTAGAGAAAGTAATTAGTACAGTAATCTAATTACACTGTTGAAGATGTAATTAGTAGCTAGTAATTAATTACTGTTTTAGAGTAACTTACCCAACACTGTTAATCAACAAAACACAAAAAACATCTTCGTAATTATTTAATTGACACACCTCAAACTCAAAGTTGTGGCTCAAAGAAAATCTTACTGGTCCAGTTTTAGTTGCAGTATGGGTGGGGGTTTAATTGAGGTCTCAGCCCAGATGAAATTAGCAGAAGGCAAATGACAGATTGAGGAGAGATCAGGAGGGGTTGGCAGCGTGGGTTCACTTCCTGTCCCTGGATGGCTTGCTTGAGCGGTCTGGAGATGGCCGTACGTTCTTTATGGAGCTCCCATGACATGGCTTGTCCTGCTGATGCATATTTTTCTCTTCTGAACGGCATATGAGCTCTGTCACAACTAATATTCACATCAGGGTTAGGCATCAGTCTCAATGTCACTGAAAAATGCCCCGTGTTGTTTTAAACTTGAAGTGGCCTTGTTTTATAGAGGCAGCGCCCATGAAACTGAACGCCGCAATGAAATTGCACACTGATGTCTTTATTTAAACACAGCAGATCAACAAAACAAGTGTCTACTACCATTCATATTATATCTAGGAGAAATCACAAAACTGGGGAGGAATGCAACTGTTTTAGATTTCCTTTGTTAAAGCTAAATTCCTTCAGCTTTTTTAAAAGTTCCTTTACACGGGTTAGCTGCGCTCTCTTATTGCAGTTATTTCAGACAATAAAAGGCATTTTATGCATTTCTATCCTGCCGATTAAGCAGTTTGATAGGAATTATATAATGCACATGGAATTTTGTTCTCTGATGATGACTATGCAACAAAAAAGTTCAAGTCAAACCTGATTTTAAGAGCTTTAAGAGCTGTGGTGAAGGGGAAGATTATCACTGAATAACAACTTAAATTTCGCTGTTATTCACATATAACTATCATATAACTTCATAAGAGCTAGGTAGTCATATGGACTACTTTTATGGTGGTTTCTGACAGTTTTGGAGCTCTCTAACATCAAAAAAAAGTATACTGGTATACAGGACTCGGCAATATATCTTTTTTTGTAGTCACATGGGTTTGAAACGACATGTAAAGAGTTATTGATGACAGACTTTTTATCATTTTTAAATGTAAAGGTTATCTGTCTATCGCTGTAGCAAGTGTGTGTGTGATTACCTGGGAGTTGGCCAACTCTTGTGTCAGCTCCTGTATTTTCTTCTGTTGCTGGACCAGCAGCTCCTGCACTGAAGCCAGGGTCGTCTGCAACTGGGTGACTGCAACCAAAAACACACAAATGAAGGTAAGTCTACACCCAAAACATTTACCAGAACTTCACAGGCAAGAAAACGACAGCTTTAGTCGAGAACCAGTGCAAACCGACACATCCGTTTGTTTGAAAGCATTACCGACGATAAACACACAGTGGTTTTCTCTTTGATTTAGCCTTCAGCTCAATCAGTAATATAAGACACCTCTATTTGTACAAGATTAATCACCTACGTCTGCTCTTATATCAAATCAGGGTCTCTTAACCTCCATTAGCATGGGTTTGAAACGCTGGCTCTATCAAACTCTCCAAACAATCAACAAGATGAAAAAAAAAAAAAAGCCGCTCATTTGGGAGGCAGCAGGGCTAGACACTACTGTCCTCACTAATCTTACTAAATACAGCTCATTTTCCTCCCTCTCTGAAGATTGAATTATTGTCAGATTGTGCTGGTCCCGAGGATTAGAGAAAGCCCAAGAAAAACAGCCCTAGCAGGGCCAGAGTTGGTGTTATTAATGGGGGTATCATTTCAAATAACCCAGAGCACAAGTTGCTCTCCCCCTGTTTCCAGTCACACATGCATTCCCAAACAATGCATTAAGTTTCCAAACTGATTATGTTACAGAAAACCAATAAACGCCTCTATAAATCATGCTCTGTAAAGTGTTAAATCAACTCTAATTGGATTAACATCAGCAGATATTATTAGCTGCCGACTGTTGGCTCTCCGGCGCACAGTTCCAGGGCTCTCCTTTCATAGAAACAGCCTTTCCACTTTCTGCTTAAGAGCTGTTACATGTTTCTTTCTCTCACAGCCTTTGTCTGTCTCATTAGGTGACTACTTACACAATAAGAGACGCTGAACAGTTTTTCATGCTGAATAATAATGATTGTACTAACTCAGATGACTATATTAGTATTAACAAGAGATCTGAAATCCAATTTATTAACCTGTCTTCAAAAACATATATTTAAAAAACAGTTGACTCAAAAATGTTAATTTACTCAACCTAATGTTGTTCCAAACAAGTTTTCTGTGGATCACAAAATGAGATATTTTGCAGAATGCGCATACAAACCTGGTTGCTTGGTCCAGATGGCACAAATTTTGAATGTGTGTGAATAATTTGAAAGCAATGAGGGGATCAATAACTTAACTTAAATGTCAGTCCCCAGACAAACCAATCATATGGCTACAGTACAGATGAATTCATACATCAGTAAACCATATGGGATTTAGAACTTATACATGATGGCTGAATTTTTATTCTTGGGTGATCTAGCCCTTTAAAAAAAAAAAGAATTATAGATCTGGGTTCATATGTGATCATGGACTCGTTAAATATCACATTTACTGAAAGTCACCCTTACGATTTCAAATATTCCTTAGAAGCACATGGTTAGAAGTTACTGTACATTAAGCCATGGTGCTCAAGTGGGTCATGCTGGTTTGAATACAGCTCGCAACATCTCACAACCTTCATTTAATCCTTTTCTACCCATGATTTCCAGTTATCTTCGTACTATCCTTTGAATAAAATAGCTAGAAGGTCTAAAGTAAAAATCTGTTCCAAGCAGGAATGCCACTACAGCCTAAGTCAACCACAGCAATTCCTGCGATATTACACGGAGAATGAGCAGCAACTGCACTTGACCTCTAAACCCACCAAACACTCATTTCATACTCAAAACACAAGGAATAATGCCTCCATTTAGTGTGGCTCGGGTTTCCACAAACGTTCTCTTTGGAGAAAACAATTGGGCGAATTTGAGATCCTGCAAGTGGCTCCGCAGCTGCTACAAGGAGGCAGACAGTGTGTACAGCGTAAATTATTCAGTAAATACCTCAATATAATGTACACTGCATATGTCCGGGCCTGTCTGAGGCTTTATTGGCCAGCTGGTCACCAATATGCTATCCGCAGACAAAGAGACCAAGCAGCTAGTACAATTCCATTACAGCCAGCACGAGGGTGAGTGTGTACGACAAAGTGCTTCCAAGACCTGTTCTTTAATTGCGTGTGGAAAGTTGTTGGGAAATCATAATGGAAGTCAAGGCTTACAATCAAAGGCTGCAAGAGTAATGGAGCCACATTCAAAGGAATACATCACTCTGCCGCACTTGGCACTAGAGAAATACACAAACTTTAACAAAGGAGTGCGGGCAATTGGCAAGAGCGGCAGTCACTTGCTATTACTCACGTTGTGAGAAGTGGGGGAAACTCACTCCGTAATTGCAACCCTCTCCCAAACTGTTAACTGAAACAGTCATTAACTACAATAGCAACTTGGCTACTGCAGCCACAGCAAATTAGATCAGCGGCGTGACTGACTGAGTGACTGGGGGTAGCTACGGCTCTTCCAGGAGAAAACCAGAGAGTTGTGGAGGGAAGGAGGGAGAGAGAGAGAGAGAGAGAGAGAGAGAAAAAAAGATGGTCAGGAACAAGTGTTTCACAAAGGAAATATGAAAAGCAGCTTCAGCCCGGAGCAATATAAATACTCTTATCATCTGAATGTGACGCTAAACAAAACAGGAATCCTGTTAAAACCAAACAAAACAAGGGCTAGACAGGCAGCGTAACACAAAGGAGGCTTTTTTTGCATATATGAACCAAAATGGCAATGAAGAGGCTCATTTGATAATCAGATAAAGAAACCCACATCAAGCTTGCACGCAATGGCTCACAATCGACTGGCCTTTTGGTAACCCTCCCCAAACTAAAAAGCTAGGCAACGGAAAACATAATGCAGTGACGCAACCAACCAAAATCACTCGCCCTTTATCCTATATGCCCCAAATTTGCTTATATTGATCTCCTGGATAATGAAAACAAAACTATATGCATAACAGAAGGCTACATTGAGATCATAAGTCCATGTATAGAACTAGATTATTTACATGGTTTTATAATGCAAATAATAATATTATAATATTAATAAATGGCAAGCATACTTTGAAAAAGTCTTTTATAAACAACAACAAGTCTGTTGTCTATTATAAGTCAAGAGTGCCTGCTTTGCATGTACTGTTTCACATTCACAGACTGTTACATATCTACAATTTAAAAAAATGCAAATGTTTTCATGGTATTCAGCTAGACTGGGAAGAAGAATATTTCCTAGCAGAAATCTGTTTACTAAGCCCTTTAACTCATTACACGCAATTCAAACTGAAAGCCTACTACAACTGAAAATAAAATACGTAATTATATGTAAAAAGATGTCAAATATGCAATAATATGTCTTTTACTGTGACGCTGAACAGTGGTGCAGGAAACACTTATTTGTAGAACTAAATAAAGTTTGTTTTTTAGGATGTGTGAAACCTTAAAGAGCTTCAACCTTTTTTAAAAAGAAAAAAAGAAGAAAAAAGGAAAGCCTGGTGAATATTCAGATGTCAAAATTACCTTTGTACTAATCTAATGCTCACCTAAGGTTAATCTTCAAAAACACTAATAATTTAATAACACGAATCTCAAAAAATTTCATACTGTACATCATAATGTTGTGAAGCCAAAATTAACTTGTAGCATATAAACAATTCATTAATTTAATCTATTCATACAAAATAATAAATTATTTTAATATATCGGATATGTATCAGTTATCAAGAATGATGGGTTTCTCAGTATCAGCCAGAATTTAATTTCCCAGAGCATACCTATTTTTAATGGTTAAATATATGCAAGGAAGACAAGACCATACATCAAATATGCAAATTGACGTAAGGACCAGTTGCAATTCAGCATGCAAATAATGTAATTGCATCACTGTCTGTTAGATTACGAATAGCGAATATTCTATATTCACTCACTTTAATCTTAATTTTAACTTTAAAACTTTACATAACGCAAATAGATTTGAACAGAAATACAAAAAAAGCTCTCATAAGGCTGAAATTATATACAAAAAGATCCTTTAAGTTTCATGTTAAGCAGAGGTGTAAAAATCCTAACCAGAATGTTTAATGAATAAGTCCTGCCTTGCAAAACCTGTCATAAAAAAACTGCATAAGTTGTCCTGCCTCTCTTTAGAAAAAAAAAATGTTGCAAGAGTGAATTGTCGTTTACACAGAAGGAGCCACCCAGCTGTAAGTCGACTGCGGCACTAACGAGACAAAGTTTCTTCGGGAAGTGTCCCGCTTTCATGGTTGCCGGGATGTTTAATTACACCGGCTGCGTAGTGGGTAAAGAGAGGGGGAGGAGAGAGGAGGAGAGGCATCCCTCTCTGACAGCCTAGCTGAGATTCCTCACCTGTCCAAGGCGGGAGACGCACCTGTCAGCGCACACTTAATCACCAGCGCACTCCGGGCCCAACCGGGGAGCCACACCACCACGCCGAAAATTAAAATGAACTTTCTTGCCACGCAGTTAAGAAGGCAAAAAAAAAAAAGAAACGCTGTCATTCCTCTTCCCCTCATTAATATTCTGAGGTTAAGAGCTTTTCAGCGAAACGTAATTAATTGAAGCTGAGCTGACAGTAAACAAGCAATTTCAAATTAAAGCAAAATGACAGGACCGTCATTTGTAAAATGTGAGCAGATTTTGGCGACAGATAAATGAAGGAAAATGTTAAGGAGGAAAAAGTGATGAAGATATTAATCTTCACCTGTCTGTGTCAGCGTGCCACTCATATCCGCGATGTTGCTCTCGATCCGCTGCAGATGCTTCTTGTCCTCTTTGCTGCCCATAATGAGGGGAAGGATGTATTTCTGCAATTAAAAACAGGGCACGCTATTAGAATTCCACTCAGGAACAGGGAAAACAGGCCTGCGGACCAGGACATGCTCTGTTGCTAACTCAACAAATAGACAAAGGGCTAATCTATTAGCGTTAGCATAGTCAAACCAAAACTTAACCCTCACTGAAGGCTTCTTATGTTCATGACTTTTTTTAAAGAGCTCTATAAGCTTTTCTATCAAAATATAGTGAAATATTATTACAATTTAAAGGAAACATTTGGTATTTTAATATATTTTAAAATGTAATTTATTCCTTAGATGGCAAAGCTGATTTTTTAGCAGCCATTACTCCAGTCTTCAGTGTCACAGTTGAGTGGCTTAATATTTTTGCGAACACTACGATACATTTTTTGATAAGAAAGTTATAAAAAAAACAGTATTTATTTAAAGTAGAAATGTTTTGTAACATTATACATGTCTTACTGTCATTTTATTTTATCAGTTGAATGCATCCTTATCAAAAAAATTATAGTGACCCCCAACTTTAATATAGTCAATATATTTTTCTGGCACAATAACAAAGAGGGGTTTTGAATGATCACAATTAGGTGACAATCTCTCTCTTTTTTTTCTTTTCTTTTTTTTTACTGAATGAAGTAATTATGAATCAGACTTAATAAAGCTATATTTAAGAGCGGCTAGACAAAGACTATGCTTTACTATGTTTTACTATATGTTCTAGTACATCAGCACAATATATCAAACAAACAGAAATAAAAGAAATGAGGAGAAAAAAAAATCAATACTAGTGTTTGTGCTTGATTTCACAGTATCAGGTTCAGTATTGTGTTTGGCAACGGCAGACAAAACATCATTAATATGAATTATGATTAATAGGCCTGCATTCATGCTGAAAAAAACAGGACCTTTTGTTTTTTTTAATCCCTCTCAAAAGTCTTGCGGTTTTCTCACTTCATCCAGAGTAATTTGCCTCAATGGCTGACACTGAGGCCAAGAATTAAGCATCGGGGCATGACTCTGGGTTCAACATCATTAAGTCTTTTAGCCCACAGGCTGGCTTCTCCATTTGAACATGTCACCTTCTGAGGACAATTGCTTGTCAGAGTTTAAGCCTTGTAGAACAACATCTCCAAACACTGAGAATAAGAAGCAAAGGTCAGACGGCTGGCGCTTCCACGATTCTCACGCCATTGCTGTTATATTTACAAAAGCGCAAGTCGATTTGTTTCCCTCGACAAATAAACAGCACATAGACGGGGAGATTAAAATGGCATTTGGTGAATAGCTGGGTGCTGTAAAGTGTAATGTGCGTGTGCAGACTCTCCGTCTGGAAAACAGTTGGCCTTAACAGGTTTTCACAGCGGCGCAACCGTTGTTGACACCAGCATAAGTAATAAACACTTTTAAGTTGAAAAAATCAGAATGAGTGTCAACACCAGGGTAGTTAATAAGAGAGCTGCTGTGAGCGCTGTTTACAATGTGCTCTATAGCATAAATAAAGTGGAGGTGGAGGACAGGGCATATGGTGGCACCGGTGAGCTGTTCCTCTGACATGACAGCAGTGAGAGCTCTCACACCAGGGAACTGCACCTCCAGCCACGGGCACAGATCCTCTCAACAGCAGAGACCCACACGGGGGACTGGAGAATCACAAACTCTGTGTGTGTGTGTGTGTGTGTAAGAGAGAGCATGAGACACAGAATGAAAATGAGAAAGGAGTGAAAAAGAGAGATACAAAGAACAGAAATGCATTTTTTACATTTTCTAAAGAAATTATGAGTGGTGCTTGTCTGCGCAAAAGTCACTTTCACAATGCTGTGGTCGGTTGCTATTGCATCACTACACGGTTGCTAAAGTGTTCAGTGTTTTTTTTATTTCCTAGAACATCTCTAGGTCCAAGTCAAAAGAGCCCACACAAAAGTCTCTATTATACTGTCATCTCTAATCATGTCTGTTTTTTTTTGTTTTGTTTTTTTGCACATTTTATTGTCTGCCAGGTAAATATCTTAAATCCAATCTTTTTGTGAATTTGCTCATGGTTTATGGGCAATACACTATTCAGGAGTTTGGAGTTGGTAAGATTTTTTTGTTGTTGTTGATGAAAGAAAGAAATCTCTTATGTTCACCCAGACTGCATTTATTTGATCACAAATACAGTAAAATGGTAATATTGTGAAATATTATTACAATTAAAAATAATAAGTGTTTTCTGTTTTAATATATTTAAATTTTTAATTTATTCCAGTGATTGCAAAGCTGACTTTTCAGAATTACTCTTCAGTAGGGCTGCAACAAACGATTATTTTGATCAAAGTTTATTCACGATTATAAATGAACTAATCGTAGATTATATCAGTAGGCTTTTGATCGATTAATCCGCTTTTGCAATTAGTTCAAATACTTGGTTATCATAAAATATTGACCTATTCTAACTAATAAATAAAACAAGGAAAATGTTGTTTTAATGAACTTCGAGCCAAATGAACAGATCAGGTAGAGCTTTAGGTTTTCTGTCCTTTTCAGAAGTCCATTTGTTACAATGACTGGTACTGAGCTTTTTTTAGGGCAGGGTTTGGGCGAGTTCTATATGCAAGCTTGCGATTCGCTATCAAATTCTGATATAGACTCTATTTGACTGAATATCGATTCATTAAGATATCAGATGTTCATTTTTCTCAAGGAAAAAAAAATCTCTCAACTAATGCTGTATACAGGGAACCCAGTTGCATTTAATGCAGTTTTTTAATAATATGCTGAAATAATAACTTTAATAAGAGGAAAATATGAATATAGTACTATGAATATAGTAGTATTTTTCTAACCAACTATCGAGTTTATGGTTACTGAATGCCTTTTCTGAGGTAAAATTTAACGTTATGGGACATTGTTTACAAGCTGTTTTATTGATGTCTTTCCGCAGTTGAAACAGATTGAGCGATTACATGGGACTTGATAGGGATATTGATAAGTGATACCGTTTCTATCTTGTTGTTCATTCTCTGATGTTCATTCATGTTTATTTGGTGCTATAACTAGGGTTGGGGATTTGCTCAAAAAATAATAGTAACAATGAAAAAGCAATAGTAACAGTGACTTCCTGAGCAAGCACCAGAAATGGGAATGAGTAAAAATGAAAGTTGATAAAAACGAGAGTTGATGTCACATTCTCAAAAGATCATTTTGAGTATTGAACAAGCTACAGTTTCAGATTGTAAAACACACTCTTGTAAAAGGAAAATGTGACTTTTTCTGTAAAATGACACAGGTTTGGCCCACTACATTAATAACAGCAGTCATGTGGGCTACTGGAGATGGAGACTGGCTTCATAAACCCGCGTGTGCTGAGAGCAGCAGAGGAACTGGCTGACTGAAGTGGCTGAGTGCAGACGGAAGCTTAGGAAGCTAAACATGAGTTCCTAATCATGACATCATGGGAGTTCCATTCGATGTCATTGGAAATGTTCTCTTAAAGTCCACTGCTCTATTTTCGTTTTCTTATAAAACACAGTAATGGAGTCCAAATGCCTCTGTGGGTAGTGTGGGTTTACCAAGAAACGGGGTCTCTCTTTTACTCGACAGGGCCTGAGGGCCCACGCACCCATCTGTGCCCACGTACAAAATCGTGTGGAGATAGTATTGGAAAGCGGCACCGCCCCCGGGTTTCTCCAAAAGGGAAAGCAAAGAAAAGATCTAAGGGTTGAGATGAGCTCATTCTGATGACGTTGGAGAGATTGAGTAAACCATTGTGGTTACAGTCAATGTAAATGAACTCACACAAAAGCAGAAATGCTGGGAAAAGCTTTAGTTCTCAGAAAAAATTTATACATTTTTTTTTTTTTGCTATTGGTGACTCTTACACATACCCGGTAGAGATGATAGAAGCCAAAGGCCATCCCTGCCATGATGACAGCCATGGCACTGTAGTCTCTCCATCTGTAACCTGGAGCTGCAGGGACACACACACAAATACAACAAGCTCATCTATTAGCCAAACCCTGGGAAAAGCTGTGGTGAATCTTCTGGTATGCCATTTTTAATTTGACATGAAAGAAGCAAAGCTGTGATGTACAGAAATACAGTGTATTCAATGGCTTCATCCTGCAACACAGGGTTTCTGAGAAAATCTTATTTGTAAAATCATTCCTGTAAATGTTTTTTGTTCGTTTTTTTTGCTTAAGATGGCACTGGTTACTCAGACTATTTCTGTGAATCAGTATAAAGTATCAATTTTATAATAATGATAATAATAATATTATTATAAATAATATAGTAATAATTCAATTCAAAGATTTTCACAGAACACCCCTCATATTTTTTTCACATACTAAAAATCTTTAGTAAAAATACATGTAGGTAAACACTGCTGTTTATTGTTATATTGGTGTATTCATTTGAAAATTAGTAACTATGATTCTTGCTTGTGTTTTAGTAAAAAGCATGTGGGAAAGAAAACTTTACTGATATGTTCTGCAACTTAGTGTTTGGTCAAAATGCTGGTTAAAAAATGTGTATCCATATGCAGAATGAATAATACAGCAAAAATATATACGTTTTTAAAATATTTATATTAAATATTTTATTTAAAATGTTACATTAAATATATTTTAAAACAAATAATCTCCACAAAACAAAAAAATAGAAACTGCTGACTGTACTTCTACCCCTTACAGCTTTATCATTTGCGTCAAACTACTGTAAAAAAGGTGTCAACACATGGACTAAGGTTTATAGTTTATACAGGTCTATTTGAATTGGAGCTCTTGTTCCTAGAAGGAGGGGGGGGATTCTGATTACACGTGGTTGTAGAAGCGTAAACTACATCTGAACTTCTAGATTAAGAACCACATTACTGTAAAACAGAAAATTAGCAATTTCATAAGCTATGACTGAGCTTAACGGAAACTCCCGCTTACAATATTTGAGAGGAAAAATCACTCTGTTAAGGGTAATTGTGATCTTGAAGAAATGGAAATGACAATCGTTTAGAAGATCACTCGTACGGTTTCTGCTGAGAACTCACACAAGTGCTCATAAGCGGTAAGATGAGGTGTGAATGTCACATAAGCGCAGTATTATCAGGGACTATCAGGAACTGAAAGCCCACATCAAAGAGTCACTCCTCACCCCTTACCTTCATTCTCTGAGAGAGACAGTTGACCTGACAGAAGGTGAAAAACTCAGAAAAAACAGTTCTGTGCAGATTCAAAACAAAGAACATGCTCTGAAAATGCTCTTCTTTTAAAGTGAGATCAGACAGATATCCTGCTAACAGCTATAAGATAAGAATAAGTTATTTATACAAGTCAACATTCTGATGATAAACCATTAGAGCATTAGAGAAAAACTCAAGAGTCATTAGTCGGGCAAAAACATAGCCCCGCCCCAAACTCACATCATTGGTTGAGCCAATGCTGCTGTGTCGCGCTGGTCAGAAACCTCAAACAAACAAGCGAAGTTTAAAAGCGTCTTTACAGAGAATCAACTTACCAATGGCTTACAAATAGCTGGCATATTAATGTTGGATATGAGAGAGTGTTGTAACATAAAATGACATAAAATAAAACTTGAGCTTTACGTTATGTTTTAACCAGCTTGTGAAAGCAAGAGCAGCAGTTTCAATTCACGCTAAGGCAATCTGGCAAGGCTCAGCCAACAGAAAGGAGGGAGAAATTATCATGCAAATGTTTAACGGCACACCAAACAGAGAAGTAATTAAAGCAAGCCTGGCTCTGGCAGGTCAACATGTCAGATACAAAATGCTCCATTTTGTAACATAGCGAGGTCTGCGGAACAGGTGTGTTACTGTAATTTGTTTGAATCTGCTCTACTGAATACAAATAGACAGGCTCGCTAATAGACTAGCAAAGCAATACTACTTTTTCATTTTTTGCTAAACAGACAGAGCATAACTAAACAGGCAGTTTTTATCTGATTAATTATATGAGAGGTCGGTTAGGGACACCATAAATAAAATCTGCCACTGATTCTTGAGCAATGGGATAAAACATGTCCCACAATTTTACCTGCCATTAGTTTTTAAAATAGGAGATTTTACACTAGATCACTAGATTGTTCTTAAAGGTCAAGTTCGGTATTTTACACTTAAAGCCCTGTTTTAAGATTGTTTCTGATGAAATAGAACGGTTAAGATTAAAATTTGGACACATGCTGCTGTCCCGAGCATTTTCGGTTTCTGTGGTTGCACCCCCACACCTCCAAAATGGTTGCATGGGTGCACTGGAACAATCCTTCCTAAAACGGATTAAACATTAGTTTACAAAGACGTTAAACTCACCGAGTGGTCTGGGGTGTTCACTGATATGCTCACACAAAAATCGCTGCAAAAGATGCTTTCCAACAGGTTTTATCGTAGTTTTTGTCCAAGTCAAGTCAATGGAGTTGGACAAAAACTACGATAAAAAAATCTCTTTATGAACTTTTGAAGCGTCAAAGTGGTAGTTGCTAGACTCTCAATGGAGGGACAGAAATCTCTCAGATTTCATTAAAAATTATAACTTCATTTGTGTTCTGAAGATAAATGAAAGTCTTACGGTATTGAACGACATGAAGGTGAGTAAATAATGACAGAATTTTGCTTTTTGGGTGAACTATCCCTTTAAGTAATCTAGCTAGCAAATATTTGAAATAAATATTTGACATTGCTTTAGTATCTGACACTGTTAATTCATATTGAATGATAGGCGAAGGAAAACGCTTCATTTGCGAGAAAATGTAATAACTGTAGGTAAAACGTTGGTGAAACCTCATGTTTAACAGATTGCTTCAAAATAATTTTCTGGCGCTTAAACTTTTCTGCACTTTTGTAACCTCTCTTCTCCCAATACTCAAGAAACAGTGCCTTGAGGATCAAATCTGCCTGAAGACTGAAGCTCAGTGACATTCTACGTCTGCAAGCACAAACCTGCAACTTAAAGAAGGACTTCTGTCAACATCCCTTTTTGTATCAATGGTAAACAAACACCACATTAACTAAGTGTCCTTGCGAGAGCATGGCGTGCAGGAAACACATGATGACAGTTTGGGTAAGGCTATGAGCTTAGACCCTGACCGATCTGACCGATCTCCTACTTCAACTCGAGATCCACACGGGACTCCTTCTTCCACATCGGTAGCACCTCCACCTCCACTTTCCACTCCTGCTTTTTATTTGGTCACTTAAGGTGTGAGCATGGCCTCCATTCCCCTTTTTTCCAATCTCCGTTCAAATTTATTGGGTTCAGAAAAGGCCCTACTGTCCTTCTGCCGCTTGAAAATAGAGATCAGAGTATCCATTACTCCGACAGAGATGGATGCAGGTCCCAGCGCATCGTCCCCATAACAAGGACATCAAAGAGAGGGACCCCCTCTTTCCAACCTGACCCCCGCGAAGATCTCCTCACTCTCCCCTCATTATGCCATTCTCTCATAGCCGTTTTGATATAAAACCCCCCACTCTAGTGGGGCTGATGCCTAACTACATGGCCATCCCATCAACATCGCTTTCATTACAAAACATGAGATGGCGGGGAGTCAAGGACAGGGTGGCAATAAATGAGGGTGGAATACATCTGGAATCATTGTCATACAGGTTAAGCATTATGCGAACTTCATTCAGGATTGGTAAATCAGCGGCCGGCCTGGAGCTCATAACCTGCAGAGGTAATAAAGATAGAGGCTGCAGAAAGGCCCTTGGCAGGCCAACCAACCACAGATTGTCGTAACGGTGCGGACATCATATCGCAAGGCCGTGTCGGAATTAATTATGTGCCTACGCAAAAATGATGCCGTCCGCCACTCATTTCCTTTGAAAACCACTTGCTTAAGATAACAGTTATGTTTGGGCGCTAATAAAAATATCTGCACGATATTCAAAAGTATTCCACACAGTCTGTTTTGATGTACAGGCGAAGGTTTAAATAGGATTATGGGAGCACAGAGGAGATGTCTTCGATGGGGGACTCATTTAATATAGTCACGCACCATTTGGTAGAGAAAATCTACTAGACTAGACGTGTCATGTTTAAGGAGCGCATGGGCCACGGAAAAACATACAGTGAGGGGACAGGTGGAGGGGTTATAGGGTAGACCACCTATCCTAGCAAAAGCGATTGTGGTTATACTCACTGTACGGGGCCAGTGGAACCGGGTGAGCGATGTGCGTAGGTCCGGGAACAGCCACAGTCAGCGGCTCATCCACACTACCGGACTGCTGGATGGCTAGATCGACCTCCTCATCGGTCAGACCTGCACAGAAAGAACGTGGTATGACATTAAACAAATCACCACTATAAATTATACAATTTTATATACAAGGTAATTGTGCATATATTTGTGGTCACATTCACAGACATTGTAAATAAATCATTTGGTATTTTTAGATAGTTTTCCTCATTTTAAGTAGTCTAGCTAGTAAATAGTTGTAATCAATATTAGACTAATTTTGTATCTGATGGTATTGATGAGTGATAGAAATCGAAGGTTTGTAGGTACAGATTTCTCCAAAATAATGCTTTTCTGCACTTTTGTAACCTCTCTTCTCCCAGTATTCAAGAATCAGTGCCTTGTCAAAAGATAATCTGTCTAAAGACAAGCTGAAAATGCCTGAAAACAGTGTAATGGGAGAGGGAAAAGTGGTGATATAAATGGAAGCGTGTCCTTGACTGTCCTTTGCAACCTGCAAATAAATCTAAACGTTTAAACTCTTGCTAAACTAGGTTAATAGCACCATAAGCGACAGGCGTAGACCCGGATGAGCGGCTCTGGAGGTCCAAAGCTCTGAGCTCCACTCCATTACAGTCAGATCTCAAGAACAGAGCCTGTCCATTTCCTGCCGCTATATTTCCCCAGGTAGAGCTCAGCGGAACCCCAGACAGATAAAATGCATTATTTTAATTTCTTCATTGTAATGTAAATGTATTACATAATTTTGCAAATGCCAATATAATTTAATCTTCAGATCTTTTTTAATGATTTTAGTGGTGATTAAATTGCATAGAGGTCTCTAATGGAAAATGACAGGAGAGGGGGAAAAAAAATCTAATATTAATATTTCCTTTTGTGGAAAAAAAGCTGGTTTATTTCCAACTCTGCATGCAGTCATTGGTCTGTGTCTTGTCTTTATTAAGCGTCTTGATGCGGGCCTAAACAGAGCGGTGATGGGGCAGACGCCAAACAAGAGACCAGAGAAACACTAGGAAAGGAAAGACAGAGGCGGAAAAAGCCTGTTAGTCGAATGTACTTGTGCGTTGACATTTAATGAAGACATAAAAGCGGGGAAAACATTATGGGCTTCCTCTACAATTGGCACATAAAACCCAAATGCTTTAACATCTCCATTTAGAGCCAATGGTTTAAAAAGGCTCCAGTTTCTATTAAACTGTAAAGTTACACATATCAATTTAATAAATCTACTGAATCCTACAATACACACACACTCCCTCTGACCTTTGTTTGTCCACAGTAGACTGGAGTGTGTCACGTCTGTCATTGCGTATTTAGTCTCTCTCTCACACGCTCTTGCTCTGTTTACTGGAGATATCCCCTTGGGCATTGCGCTACTCTATTCCACATGCTTTCATACGGCACGGCTGCCTGCCAGAGAGCCAAAAGGCTGAGCTTTGCTCCAAATTGAGCTGTTTAAAGAGCAGACAGCAAGCTGTTTTTGCGCTGTAATACACACATCATAAATGTGGCAAATGCCAGTGCCACATGTGCTTAAATAGAGCGGGGAGAACTGAGAGCTTGGCAGAGAACAGAGTCTGAGGCTGTTCAGCCCTGTCTGCTGTCTGCTGGGTATGAAATCACAGTCACACTTCATAGAGCCACACTAACACTGCAAAACAATACAAGAGCGCAGCGGAGGTAGGGATGCATAGTTAATCAGGCGGTTTTATCGCTGCGTTTCATGCTTTTCCAGTAAAAGTTTCAATTTATGACTGTGAGAGAGTTTAATTATAGGAATATGGGAATTTTACGTTAAAGAAATGGCTTGTTGTCCGTAGGCATAACGTGATGTATTACTACTGTTACTGTCCATAACAAAAATAATAAGTGGCTAAAGCCAAAAAGTGGCCTTGAGTGGCTTTCATCATCCTCATAATCAAAACTAATCATTCCTCCTCTAAACGATATATGCCACCGTTCAAATGTTTTGGGTCAGTTCATTTTTAAAAAAATAAATTAATACTTTTATTCATCAAGGATGCATTAAATTGAATTAAAAAATAATATTTCTATTTAAAAAAAATGTTGTTCTTTTGAACTTTGTTCATCAAATAACCCTGATAAAAAATATCATTGTATTAACTGTTTTCAACAAAGATAATAAGAAGACATGATTGAGCATCAAATCAGCGTATTAGAATGATTTCTGAAGGATCATGTGACACTGAAAACTGGAGAAATAATAATCATCACAGGAATAAATGACATTTATAACATTAAAATAGAAACCAGTTATTTTAAATTGAAATAATATATATATATTACTGCCCCCAAACTTTTGAATGTTATTGTAGTTTAAACTAACTACAGACTGTTATTAGTTGTAAAACAAATGTAGCAACTTGAGCCGCATTAACAGTGAACGTGCAGCCACGGGTAAGCAATTATCTGTATTTTATAACCACTTCAGATGTGGCTCATCCAATCAGAATCCTAGTTACTTATTTAACAGTTTATGGAGGTTTTTTGAATGGCAGTTTCCACTTGAGATAGCAAGAGGACACAGCAGCAAAACGTTAGCATCCAGAATTTATGACACATCTCTCTCTACATTTAACCATATTCTCCTTTACTGTCAAGAATGATATTAACAAAATTTATACCGCCACCATTTTCAATAAAATGACCATGTAGCCAGTTTTGCCTCACTTGCGGAAAACTCTAGGTTGAGGTCAAAGTTAAAAGGAGGGCAGTTTCTGTGGAGGTTGAAATGGCCCTGAAAAAATGTTGAATAATTTAAGGCAAATATTGGTCATCCTGTCTTGCATGGCATTCAAAGTGCCAGGAAGCAGCCATGGCCATGTGCTGAGCTGGTGCAGTCAGCCTGTACTGTCCAATAAGCAATAATGTGTCCCTGGACTCCCTATTCATCTGACCACACCAGACTGCTTGGTGGCAGACTATTGAATGAGACTTGGAGGCCCCCCTCTCATTTCCTCTCACTCACCTCACCGTAAAGGCACTATCAGGAAGTTCACGTTTTCGTGAGCTCACCTCAGAACGAGCAGGTCGTTTTCTAAGGACATAATGAACAAATATGTACATATTTGTAATGTCATTTGAATTCTTAAATAGCACCCACTGCGCAACTACAAAGTGGTCCGCCGTGCACCCGAATAAGATGCATGCAAATTCATTAACGCGTTTGCTTTTCTTTCGGGTTTTCGGACTCACTCAGCTGTTTTGTCTCCTCTGATGCCTTTATTACAAAGAAAATGGGACGACAAATGAAAGACCTTTGAGATCCAATTTAAAAGAAGGACAACAAGAGTGAGTTTTACATATAAAAGGAAAAGGACACAAAAAGGAAACAAGAAATGTATTACAGTTTCCAAAACCTGTGGAATGACCCCTTGGACCTCCATTTCAGATCGACCCGCCGGTAGATGACAATTTTTAAGGCATAAATTACATCTAATGACGACACCGTAAAAAAGAACAATAATGGAAAGCTATTCTGTATTTCATTATACTGTATTATTTGGTGCACCTGATACACGCAGAGCCTGTTTATGAGTCACCATATTAGCAGATGCTCAGTCGAAGCATTTGCTTTGACCTTGCCATTCTCATTGGGGCATGAAATTACGGTGGTGGCACCACGATATTACAGCTATAAATACTGTAAACTGCATATCTGGGCTACGTTTTCTATTGTCTTTCAACATAAACCTGATCGGTATTTATTTAAAGGAAAACCCATTGCTCTCTGTATTATTTATGGCTCTATTTTCTGGGCTCTTATTTTCAGGATGTTTTTTTTTTCTCCCCAGCCTTTTTTTAAAGAGTGATGAGGCGACTCATCCAGCCATAAAGTGCAGTTCTCCAATTTTGGCACTTGTGAACTTCATAGGGTATGAACAAGCTCACAGGGACAATTATAAAAGTGCTTACTGAAAGGCTGTCAAAGGTGGCTGCTCTTTTTTCAGCAGACCAACAAGGCTTGGATGAAATCGCTTGGTGAATATTACTTCTTATTATAATAATAATACCAGATTGAACAACAAGAAAAATACTTAAGGTCGTAAAGATGGAGGTCACCGAGAGCGTTTCCGTGAGATTTCACATGTCAAGTCCATGTCCCACATGATTGCATGCCTTAAATAATGACCGCTCTCATAGCGTATTCATTTATGTATAAAAAAAAAAAAAAAGAGGACTGTGGTCCTCTTTTTGGATGACAAAGTGAAAAGCGACTGGCCTAGGTGGCGCCGTGGAGTAATTTATAACCACATCAATCCCTTTGTCTTTTATGCAGGCCTTGGTCATTGCCATTCCTGTCCAAGAGGTGAGTCGCATCACCTTACTTGCAAACTCTTTCCTATTAATATCAGGGATGATGAACCATTTCTTTACCTTCATGGTGTGAGCGGTATTACACCTGCAGTGCACCAGTGTCCCTCATGGCCCTTTGAGCATAATGAAATGACTACAGGAAGAACACTAGCGAGGTCAGAGATCTGAGCACAGAGCCTTAGCGGCTTGTGTCTCACCCGGACGTCCACATACAGGTTTAAAGGAAGCCACTGGGTGAAGTTTGTGACAAGACAACATAGAAAATCCAAGCTGAGGAAAAACAGTATTACATCCCTGATTACACAACGTAGAGACAGTAAATGAAGGACAGTAAATTCTGTACCGCTGCCAACTAGCAGTCATCTGAGAAATTCAGCCTGTAGTTTTTAAGATAACGACATATCAGCGGGCACACTTCATTTTTAGTGATTTCCCCTGAGTGAGAACACAATTTAATGTCGTTCATAATTAAAATATCATTTATTAGAAACAAAACTCTGTTGAGAATGTGTTTACACTTAACTAAATGTTGTCAAGTGCACAGAACAAGTTTTTGTATTCCATTGCGCTGCTTTTCCATCGATTCTCTACGAAATTTTGATCGTGTTCACATATCGCATACGTTGCAACGTATGACACGCCATTCTAAAACGCAGCATTCCTGTTAAAAGAAGTTGAACTTATAAAAAACAAGTCACAAGACCTAGTAGTATTCCCCATTCCACTGTCCACGTCTCGCGTTTTCGGAGGCTATATAAGGAGTTCTGTGTGAACGGCCCCAAAGAACTTTTGATTCGAGTCAGAGATCGTAATGACCGAAAGTAATGACTTATGATACAGTGAATGAGTCATTAGACAGATTCAAAATGATGACACATGAGTTTAAAACTTGTTTTGATTTGTCTTAAAAGTCAACAGTTCACAAAACATTCAATTCATACTGAAACCTTATACTAAGCTACAACAAAATGTATTCTACCATAGTGCTGCGAATTCAGGAATGACACAGACGAATAGTAATTTATAAAACATTAGTCTATCTGTGATTTAAAAATGTTTAGTTAAAAAATACAACAATATTATAATAATCATTTAAAATAATAATAAAATAATGAAACTTAAAATAAAAAAGATAGATTTTTAATGAATTAATAATTTATTAAAAATATTTGTTTAAAATCTTTAATCAAAATATAGAACAAATGCATCTGAAAAGTGATTACAGAGTTCTACCCACTATATCGACATCACTAAACCCACACACTTCACACACACAATCAAGATACTGAGACATTGATTGAGCCATAACTGCCAGAAAAAAAGCAAATAAATGTTCGTTTGCAGAATAATTTTGGGAATTATTGGTAAAATTGTACAGACCACAGTAATTACAGTGTAGCGATTACATGCAGCTTCTTTAAACCACCTTTCTTTAAGGACAGCTCATACAATTAACGCAAGCCTAGATAATAAGTACATCTACACCCACATTTGGAAAGCCCAATCAAAGAGTGATGTAATGATGTTCTGGGAGATTCACAATTTACAGTGTAAAATGACCTGCTTAGAAAACATTAGCGCATATCTCTGAATGCTTACCGAGACCAATCACATTCCCCTTGAAAAGAGAGGGAGACAGAAATACTGAGAGAGTGAAAGGGGTGGAAATCACGGAGGTATCCTTCAGCACGGATTAGAGCATAAGGCATGTAAATAATACGTGTAGGAGAGATTGTTGTGTAAAGACGCTGCAACATGTAATCAAAGTGCTTCCTATTTTCCCCTTCATCAGCTGCCCGCCACTATGGCTGCTTGCTGCAGGAATCCAATTTAACTCCCCACTCCACCAGAAGATGGTATTGTTTTATTTTATGGGGACTTTGACATTTCTCACCGTTAATATAGAGCAAAACTGGAAAATATTTACATAAATATGCCATTAAACTGTATTAGAAATTAAGATGGATGGATATTAAGGTCTTGTTTGGGGGGAAGAGACTGACCCGAAATCTGATCTCTGATCTTTGTAACGTCCATGATGCTCCTCTTCTACTTCATCATGACGGACAGATCAACAATGTCACCTTATAATATTGCCTTATACTGATTCCAAACTAGGTAGTACTTGAAAAGATTTTAATGTTTTTATTAAACCTATAAAACAGAAATTACTTTACAATAAAAAATTTATAAAAAAAGCACTCTGAAATGTAATTTCCATGATGTCATTTCCTGATCCTGTTTCCCTTTCTCTTCTTTCTCATAATCTCATATCAAATAAAGGCATAAAGGCAATAAAAAATATATATACGTATATATATATATATATATATATATATATATATATATATATATATATATATATATATATATATATATATATATATATATATATATATATATATATATATATATATATATATATATATATTTTAAATAGAATGACATTTACATTTTAACAATAAATTACATAGCAGGGCTTTCAAAAAATAACTAACTATTTACGCAATGGTGTGTAGTTAACAGCTTATGTAGCTGGAAATAAAAATAAAACTATACTATATAATAATAGGGGTACATTTAGGCAATTTGTGTGAATTGAAGTAAATTTCTACAACAGTGCTCTATACTCATCATCTCACACTTCATAACAATACACCGCTCTTTCCTATTTTCATCCCATCAAGAGTCTCAGGCTATAAAACCAACCAATAACAAACTAAATGCAGTTATAAAATATAAGCTTCTAGCCTATATTTCTCATGCTGTTTCAGTTTGAGCGGAAGCAACTGGGTGAGTCTATTTTTCACCCACAGTATTGATTGCTTTTAGTTTAAAAGTGACTCATTGTAATAATGCCACTTTAATAATGTTAAATCTAACGCTAAATTATATACGGTGTAATACGAGTTAAAAAGGGACAGAATTCTGGTCTGGGGTGGATGAGGGGGTACTTAAGGCAAAGGGCGTACTGTACATACTGTATAAGAAACAATCGGGGAAACCGTTGTAAAGCACTGATCAGTGGAAAAAAACTCTATAAAATGCCATGCGTAAATATATAACTTAAATACAAGTTATATAAAACGTATAGCACAAATGGTTCAATGAAGCACAAAACTATAATGTGGATTACAGACAAAACTCTTAAATGCCAAAGATAATCTACGAGTACATCAACCATTACTATTGAAGAATTTGTTCCTGCATTTAGCAATTATTAAATTGACCTTGGCTTAACCCTTTCCCTAATTAATAGGTGTTAGCCATAAACAGTGAAAATTAAAGGTCACCTTCATAACCACTGATCCGTCATTTCAGCAAGCTTTTTTTAAGGCATGCTTTAATATGAACGATGTTAATCAAATTAAACTTTCGAGCAAACTCCAGGAATGGCGCTGAAAACACTGCACGAACGACACACAGAGCAGCACGTTAAAATTGCTTCTGTGAGCTCAGCAGGGCACTGGGAAAATGGTAAATTTCAGGAGAAATTTAATAAGGAGAAATTGGCTTAAGATTACTCAGCACTTTGCTTCTAGATTAGTCTCCCTCCTACCCTTCAAATTGCACGAGTTGCTTTCAGAGTGATACAACATTGTGACATAATTACATTGTTGAAGGTGAGGCTCAGTAGAAATGGCTCGGTGCTGACACAAGACCATTTTCCAGCACATGCAAATTCACAGACGGCTCACTTTAAAGCCTGTGCTCTTCTTCCATTCGAGGGACTAGTCAAAACAAAACAAAAACGTTTGCATGTAGACAAAAGGTTGCTGATTGCGAACCACAATTAAAACAAAAAGGTCATTGTGACTTTAATCCGAAATCCATCCTCAACAACAGGCATTATGAACTGTACGTACAGTCCTTACAAATCATTCCTAAATCATGCTGGCTTAATTAAGCCGTCTCAATGGGAACGTCCATTGAGAGGATATTGAATAGTTGTCTATTCCAATGTTAAACATATTTTCATAACTACGTGACAAGTGGCAATATCACAGCGAAGTGGTCCTCGGGGTGTAAGCGGCTGCGTCCCACCCGAAATTGGATGAGCGAGCAGAGAAAACGTAAGAAATTAAACTTGAAGCGTTGGTGATAACTCGCCCGCTGTGGTTGTAAACATTTTTGTGCTCTGAGTTCTATCAATAACCTCTCGGTTACAAGGGCCGGTAATTAAAAGGCTAGTGACCTGGAAATAGTGTCCTCGTTCGAAGATCTCCAAATGTCCGCATAAAAAAAATACAACATCAAATTAGAATAGCAATAGCACAAGGCCGAGTCTTCCAGCTATAGATCTATTGATGTTCAAACACACCCTGGGGACACATTGCCATGAAAGTCCTGAGTTCACAGTGTTCCCTGGTTCTGCTGTTCGGAGGGGTCAAAGTCAATCTAAATGTACATTATACACACATACAAAATAGAGACGTATACACAGATACATGCATGTATGAATTATAAATAACACAAACATACTGGGGTCTGAGACCACATGATCGTCAGGTTTTGAACTGATTTCTGGAATCAGCTCGAGCGCTGCCGTCATTAAAGAAAAGGAGGACATGTCAAATAGTAATAAATATTCAAATTCATCATGTTTTTCTCTAAATATTGTTGTTGATAATATAATTAATAAAAAAAATCGAACTAAAAATAAAATAAAAAGTAACTAGAATAAAATAAAATAAACAGATAAATAAATGTTTGGAGAGAGGGAATAGAATTATTATTTATCCTTTTTTAGGAAGCATACTGAAAAAGTCACATTCATGTGGATTACAGGGACCCATTGAACACTATTGACTTCAGTTGGCATGGAGGGGGGAGGTTGACCTATCATGAAACAGTGACACACTAGCATATTAATATTTGATGTGCCAGTAGACCCCTTTGAGAAATCCATTTGAACCACCAAACACACTTTCTACACAACACAAACATGATGCATATCGCTCAGAACCTGCAAATACCTGCAGCTGGATACAGTTTCATTTCATTTCATTCGAAATAACCACATTTCGCCCTGAACATACTGCATATTAAGCCGCATAACCCAGCTGTGAATTATAAATGAAGCTGATCTACTGCTAACGAGAAGCACTGACCGAGGAAAATGCTAAAGATATTGAGAAGTCATAATAAGCCACTGATGTGAACAACACCAGCCGGCATCTATGGATTTTGTCTCCGGTTACCCACACCGGTCATTGAGCTATTTGGCTCGCTTTCCTCTGTCCCTCTACTAGCACCGTCGTAGGCCAAATCCACCTGCCTTTACCATTAATTAGTCCTGACAGAACAAATTTCATTTTAAATAAGAACTATAAGGAAAAGTCGTGACAATACTGGATGTCCGATAAGCACAGCTCTGCTAAGATTTACAATTATCAATAGCGTGCAGAGACAGATGAGTTATCGTGTTATAAAGGACAATGCTGACCTTGCTAAACTTCAATGTAATCAAGATAAAACTAATCTGACCTTTGTGAAGGACTATATTTTATTTTAAAAAATGATCTGCATTTCAGCGCCGAAGTGATCGTCATTTTATGTGACTGATTTTAAAGTTTTAAGACCTGCTGGCAAAACACTCAAATAAGCCGTAAAGTGAGACAGATTACATTCTGCTTCTCGGTTTCCATCACTGCCGCCCCCCAAAATGATTCACTAAAACATCACAATGTCATTTTCGGTGCTGGGTTTAAAAAAAAAAGAAAAGAAAAAACTCAAAAAAGATCAAAATACAGCGTAAGGATTGATTACTATCCAGCACACACTCAGGCCGGTGATCTGATCTGAAAGGGGTTTGTGCCATAGGAGAGATAGTGGTGGGTTATGCATCAAACACACATATTGATTGATACCTAAACTGCTCTGAATTTAGAGTGAATGCATATGTATGCTCACAACACGTTACTTCTCTGGTCGATAAAACTTTCCGATGCATTCCAGTGCTTTAATATTTATGATAACAGCTAAATTAAGTAAAAGCTTTAAAATGCTGGGAGGTAGCATAATTGACAATTCCATTGAAAGTGCAGGAGGGTTTGTCAATATTAATTTTCTGGATCCCAAAGCGTCCCAACTGATGGGTCATTTATCCACACAGCTGGGATCAAGCTCTCTGCAGTCCGATCGACCCCTACCTGACCCTCCAGGGCATGCAACAATGGCCTCGACCCCTGACCCTTAAAAGCAAATGACCTCACCCCATGAAAATCTTTGGACACTGGACTACATGCTGTTCCTAAAACTGAGCAGTCTTTAAAGGGATAGTTTACCCAAAAATGACCACTCTCATCATTTACTCACCTGAAACCTTTATGACTTACTTTAAAAAAAGAAAAGAAAAGAAGATATTTACAGCAGAATGTAAAAGCTGCTCTTTTCCACACAACTGGGAAGTAGATGGTGAACATGTCTGCCAAACCAGCATTTCTGTCATTTTGCCACATAAACCTTTCATATGGCTTCAGGAGATTTATCATATTAACAACTTTTTGATGCATTCATGGCACCTTTTTTGTCCATTTTGGTGCTCAACTGCATCGGTCCACATTTACTTTGGTTGTAAATGAAAGTAAGAGAGCAGCATGAACGTTCTTCAAAACTTCTCTTTATGGGAATATGAAAGGTTTTGGAATGAAATATTTTTAAATATTTAGTGGTACACTGTCCTTTTAACCTGACATTGCAAAAAGGCTCTCTTTACTAAACTGATTCTACTCATGCCTGAAAGAAATAACGAAAAGCATTAAGTTGGTTAAATGTAAGGTCAAAGTCTTGGAATTGAGCCATCTTGTAGCCGTTCTGCCTGTAAAAACGCAATATTTCACATTAGGGTTGAGGAACATACTGATGATACGCACCTTTTTTCTTTAAAAAAGCCTTTCTGGTTGCCAGGGGGCTCTGACGAACTTGCTGGTTTTGTAGAAACCTCACTGCCGTGGCAATCTGTGAAGATGAAAAAAAAAAAAAATCTTACATTTGCAGCGTGAAATGAGCTCATCAGTATAATAGAAAGTCATCAGTAAATTAACTTCACTGGAAAGGAGAGGAAGATTCAGGAATTCTCGCAAGGCGGCTGAATTATTGTACATTTCCAACTCCCCAAGGTATATCATCAGCCAACAACAGGAACTTATAAAATAGCCCTCCCCCTCCCAATAAGTATATGGAGGCCAGACCACCAAACCACTTTAGAGATAAATCTAGGAAATGAGTGAATCAGCAGTTATAAAATTATCCCATCAAGGTTTGCAGAACAAATGGGGTATGGAGTTTAATTTGCCATTATCCTCTTTAAGACAAACTCCTAGCCTTAAGTGAGCAGGGACTGGAAATCTATACTTAATGCTGAAGTGCCCATCTGTATCTAATAACGGCGGAATACCTGGCTAAAAACTTCAGCGATTCTTAAAGAAGAAAATGCATTATGATCAAATCACCTAGGCTGCATGTTGTAATGACTGAGTGTTAATGCACTAGAAAATTAAATATCATCAGAACACGTGTAGTCGGAAGTGCAGCGCCGTTCCCATCGATTCCATCGTGTTTTCCTTCGAGGTGCACCTTGATCTGCCACTTTAGCTTGCTTCTCCTAGAATTAAAAAATGGTCTCCTCCTCAAACACCATTATAGCATGAATTTGAAGTGCGGGCTCTGAAGTGGTGCTTTTAAAGAACAGATAAACATGAAATAACATCTGGAGATAGGGGGAAACGCACACTCAAGGATAAAGCCGAGCCGCCTCGTTATCGCACCTGTGGTCCCTGTGATTCAATTGTAAAAGTCATCCCTCTAATAGGTTGAAAGGTTTTGATTACTGTTCTTTTTCTTTAAGCGGCAAAAGATAAAAAGTGATTGAGCGCGCTGTCTGTGGTAATCCGTTTTAGGTAATGCATTGCATATACTAAAGACCTGTTTCAATCCAAAAGGATTGCATTTTGAAAATAGGCTGAGAAGAATGTGTAATAGTCGGGCCGGCTGTATAATTCTGCGGTGACAAATCAAGACAGAGTGAGTAGGGGACCCGGTTTTCCTTTCAAAAACACATCATATTGATTTCAGCTTCAATTTATGGGGAACAACTTTGACTTTGTTGGATGAAGAAGGAAGACCAAAAGGGGGGCACTGACGATTTGGGGAACGGCATGAGATTATGATTCCGATAATTGGAATAAGCAAGCAGGCAGGCCGCATTTGTCTCCTCAAACATCTGAGGCAGTGTCTGCATAGAACGCAACCTTAGTCACACCTGGTTTCAGAACACATCAGGGACAATGTTTTGAGTTAACATGACCTTTCTGGAAATTTCTGGATCTCCATATCAGTGTCAAAAATGATCCCCTATAGTTAATTTTCAGGAGCTTTTTTTTTTTTTTTTTTACCTTTTTAAGTTGACCATGAACAACAAAAAAACACTATGGGCCAGATTTACTAACAGCTTGTGCTAGCGCAAACCTTCTTTTGGTGTTAAAAAACTGTCAGGATTTACGAAAGTCACAGGGAAAAATTAGCGTCGAAAAGGTGTGGACAGTTATTTTTGCAGCTGACCGTATTGCAAATGCATTTGTAGGAGTTTCCCTTTCACACGCAAAATTTATGGAAGGAGAGTATTTAAATGAATCACGCAAGGTGATTTACTAAGGTTTACGCTAGTCTATTTACTGGTATTTGCGGCATTACTTACCTCCCAAATAAAAAACATGTCTTAAACCAGACGCTTATTTGCGCTGCTCTTGGTAGATTGTGTTGGTCACTATGGAAATGATCCGGCTGCGTTTGTGTTCTTTAATTTGATTGGTGTCAGTAGATCACGTGCATAACTTTCCAGTAAATCTGGTCCATTGTCAAATACTTTAATTTATGAAAATTCTTCATTTTTTTGGAAGAACCCACTCTCCCTCTCTTACTTTTGGTGGCCTGGGCACCCATTAATTTTTTACCATGCTATGTATAAGCTGAAGGCATACTACATTTATTCACCTGGAAAATTGTGACAAGAAAATTGCAAAGTCCACATTGTCAAACTGAAGCACATCCTGCTTCATAAATGAACCAGTTCAGCTCAGCTCAGTTCTGAGAAGTCTTCAAACATGAATCGCAAGTGAAAATCAGCATTTGAATGGATGAGGGTTTGTTGTTGGAGAATCACACAATAAGTGTTTTACAATCCAGAAACCCTCCTTCCCCGCCCTATAAACACCACATAAACTGCATAAACCATCAATTTCTTTATGCACTGCACAAAAATGACATTGCATGTACAGTAAATCACACTTTATAGGAAAAGAACATTCTCAATTGAGTCACTGCCAGCGAAAAAAACAACAGCAGGAATGTTTCATTTAAGATTATAAAGACAAAGGGGTCAAAATCGCAGCTCCTTGGCTTGAAATACGACTCCGTTTTGTGATTGAGACTAGCTTTTACTTGGATGGAAGGGGCACGGCATTCTTGTAAACACTTCTCTAAAAGATGGGATCAAAGTGGGATAACAAATGGGGGCGATGTCCATTTATTTTTCAAGAGTGTTACGTCTGTTCTTCAGGGAGAAGAAAAGTGCTTTTCTTTGCAGATGACACGGTTGCTTTATGCAAGTTCCACCCAGACATCTCAATCAATTATAACCACATTGCACAGATTTTAGTCTTGTCTACTTATTGACGTATAGATCACCCTCGTTGTCGTATAAGGTAGCAGCGCACGATCGTGCTTTTAAGGGGGAGAGCTGTATCACTACATGTCAGTACAAGACACATTTGGTTTGGCAAGCAAAATATTAACTCAAATTAAAAAGGTGGGTGCATGTTTCTTTGCTGAATACCAGTAAATACTCTTTGTTAATCAACCATTATTTTCTAGTGTTTCTTGTAAGGGTAAAATTGCTAATGCACGGAAAGTGCTCCCTGTTCTAACCGATAATCTTTACAAATGAGATAAATGATCAAGTGTCAGGTGCAACCTAAAAAGTGGTGAAAACTCAATCATAGGGGCCGAGGAACATTAAGGGCCACGTCTGGAGACATGCCCGCCGTGAACATGATGACTGCACAAGGTCTTGCAAATCATGCCGTGTTGGTTATTGAGTTTGGATCGGACCGAGTTTTAAAAGAGCACTTTTGCCTCACACTCGCCTTAAATTTGGAGGAGGTGGTCGTTACGCTTAACGTGATGATATTGATCGAGAAGGAAATATAAATGTCCTATTAGGGAAGCCAAATTTTTTGAGCCAACCTCGTATGATACATTCTTTCATCATTTCAGTCTCCTTTAAAACAACTAAAAGTTCAATATCTGGTCTACAAAGGGCGAATTCAGATACAAATCACACCGCATTTTGACAGTCAGTTTAATGTAAAAAAAAGTCCCAGTTTTCCTGATTTTATCCTACTTACCCTAAGAATGTAATTCTAAGAATAACCAGTGAATTCTGAATACTTCTTTCCTATTTTAAGAACATTAAAACGCTTTAGAAATTCTGACCTGTAAGAATTAGAGGAAGTTTTGCTTATAAATGTTACCAGTAGATTTGAGAAGGAAAACTTCCCTTTGCAAACAGGTCAAACAGGGAAATATACATTTGCTCAAGGCAACACACTACAAAAGATTAAATCAGTTGTAGATGGGAGGGAAAAAGGTTTTATTTCAATATCTTGATCGGTGAACGAGACACCAAAAGTGCCTTAAACAGTGTGTTCAGAGGTAGGTATGCAACAAACTTTTTAAAAAAAAACTTCAAGAAAATGTGATTTTTTCCCCTCTTATATATTAGTAAGTATTTATATTGTATAAAAAAATGGCAAAATGTTTGTTTTAAATATAAATAATGCACACCTAAAAGGCAGCTACAGGGGTCTTTTAGAATTGGAGAGTATAGTGAAATACGTACAGTATGTAAATGTGCATATAGTGATACAGTTTTGACATCATATGGATACACACTACTTTAAATATCTTAATACATCAAAAGTGTAAGTAAATATTTAAAATAGCAAATGGTGTCCTAGTTTTTAACCAATAAACAAACACACAGATACACCAAAAAAAAAAAAAAAAAATGTACGGTTGTTTGTTTCAAAATACATGGGACAGTTTATAGATTTCATTCAGTTTTATTAGTAACATAAATCTGCAATAGCTAAAAAAAAAAAAATATATATATATATATATATATATATATATAAAATGTAAGATAAAATTTACTCAAATTTGAAGCTTTGTCACTGCATATGAAGTATGCATGAATAGCTGTGCTTAGCTTTTGTTGAAAATAGAAAATAAAACTAAATCGACAAGGCATTATACCCCGGAGTTCCTTTAAGTCACGTACACAAATTGAAACTTTGTGGAGGGTGGTGTGAAGTCGTGAAACGAAGTTATAGACCAAAAAGAGTGCCTGACTGTATACGAGTTTGATCTTGGGCTACAGGACTGTTGACAGTAATGACCGCTCCGTGAGAAAGGACAAGAGCTACCACAGCAGAAGGTGGGGGCCATCAGTTGGCACTTAAAAGCAAAGGGTAAAGGAAGCTAAAAGGAAATCATTAGCAGGTCTGGGGATCCAGTCTCAGCGTGAATCAATTCATTTCAAATTGCCCTGTACATTTGTGAAGAAGCACCCCTGATATAATAAAGGCCTAATAGACACTGATCCAATTGTGTTAGGTTGGTCTCAGATTCCTACAAAACAATGGTTTCAGGAGAAGAGAGAGGGAGAAAGAGACCGTAGTCGACTTTCTATATTAATTAACCTCTATCATGAATGATTCCATGACATAGATGGATATCTAGGATGCTTTAAGCGCTCCGAGTCGACTCTCTGAAATTGCAATGTGGGTTTCCTTGCAGTCAGATTCCTTTCAACTCCTGAAGGGTTGATGCACAAAATGGTATTTTTCATCTTTTATAATTAGATCTTAAAATGCTCTTCTAATTATGACAACTTCCGCTTTAAATGACCTTTATTGAGGAGAGCACACTGAGCAAACCGGGTGTGCATGAGAGAGAGAGAGAGTTCATCTAAAACAGCTGTATGAAATCAATTCTTACTGATCAACTCCACACCCACACGACACAGACATTACATACATCGATAAATCATTCTTCATACAGAAATGTTTTTTCATTGTGATTTTTGCAAGATTTAATGCCATTTAAATCCTTTTTTTTCTGCGGGAACACAAGAAAATATTTTGGAAAAAATTCCAAATGCATGAAAGTCCACAGTGGTCCACGGGGAAGATATTTTCTGAAATATTTTCTTGCGTTCCACAGAAGGAGGAAATTCATACCGGTTTGGAATGACATGAGGGTGAGTAAATGATGACAGAATTTTCATTTTTGGGTGAACTATCCCTTTAAAATGTTCTGCCTCCCCCTTATCATCATCCCAAAAATCTTAGCAGTCACTCCAACGGTCTTCAGCATAACTGCGCGGTCTGTTTACGACTTTGAACTACTGAAAAAAGTGCATGAAAAGGGAATATCTCAGTCAGTTATGCCTTTACCCATCTTCCTTATGCAACCAAATCCAGTTTCAAAAGGTCACATTCGTGATAAATAGATCTATGCAAAAAGAGCCATTACTGATGACAAAGTAGAGCGACACACATTTTCCATGTGCTGCGAGTGGATTGAGCACAGAGACCCGCGATTACAGCGCTGATATTCAAATCACGGTGCAGGCAATTTTTTATGAATGTTCTGAACTTTGACGACTTAAAGGTCACAACAAAGTTTACCACCAAAACAAAACAAAAAAACAATAAATACAATAGCAGAGAAAAAGACAGTTGAAAGTTTCGTGATATACAGAGGTTTGAAAATAAGTACGAACTAAAGCCTTCTGGACAAAATTGGGAATCCAGGATTTCCACACTTTCCACCAAAGAACTTCCATGATTTTTTCACACAACTTTTACAGTTGTTTTTGATGACTGGATAAGGATTTTTCACTTTATATAAATTACACGTTATTATCCAAATAAATACGTTAGAATTAGGCATAGCTAATAAAATAAATATTGACTACAGAAATACCCATGATCTTAAAATTATATTTCCAGGACTATTTATTTACAAGCCTGGAAAGGGCAATTATGAATTGCCAACATATTTCCAGGATTGTGGAAACCCTGTAAAACATCATTTGATATTAAATGCATGCATCAACAGCATATATCATGCTCTTTCACTTTCACAGGAAAGACAGGTATTGAAAAGTACAAAATTAAAATAGTAAAACATTATAAATATATACATAAATACATGTAAACTGGACTGTTATTTAAGCCTAATGG
Source organism: Rhinichthys klamathensis goyatoka (assembly GCF_029890125.1). Taxonomy (NCBI): domain Eukaryota; kingdom Metazoa; phylum Chordata; class Actinopteri; order Cypriniformes; family Leuciscidae; genus Rhinichthys; species Rhinichthys klamathensis. The sequence goes on along the minus strand of NW_026606571.1, from coordinate 1,706,229 downwards.
AATGTCACAGGTTTATGGCGGAACTGACACACATTTGAATACACATAGATGCACATAGACGTTTGCCAGCGACTTGCCTCACTCAGCCCAGGCTAATCTGTAACGCTAGCCTAACTAGTACTCAATACTTTCGATTACAGACCTGAAATATTTCCTCTTAACATGTAAATCAATAGAACACGGTAAAGCAGAGCATTTGCTGGAAACATTTCTGTTAATGTGGGGCAAATTTATCTTAATCGTTATTATTAACTGTTGGGAGATATGTCCAGCTTTCACATGTGATCATTTGTTTCCACTAATGAGAGAGCCAAAGTGTCTGTGGTGCCAGAATTACACTTCCAATGCAATTTGCCGGCTCATTGAGGTGTTCGATATAAGACCTACTAGTTCATATGGCTAACTCGGTGTGGTTTGAAAAGATTTTTGACCAAAAAAAAAAAAAAAAAAAGTCATTTATTCTGATCTCTTCGGGGATAGAAAAAGATGCCTAACTTGCTTAATATATGATAACAAATGTTACACTTATTAAAAAAATAGACATTAATCTTAAACTCTAAAGGTCAAATTAAGCTAAAAAAATATTACTTTATTTTTAGACATTTTTTTAAATAAATAAAAAATGTGTGAAATGTGAATGTATAAGAGAGAAAGATGAAACTGTGGCCCTTGGACTCAGCAGTGAGGGGGAAAAAACTGTACTTAGCCCAGCTCACCGCAAATATTCCAGCAGTAATCCAGTAATGGATACTTCCTCAGCTCCTCAATTGGTCAAAATGTTTTCATACAATAATTTAATTCAGAAACACTTTTACAAAGCAAGAGTAATCAATTTTAATTAGTTGATTCCTCCCCCCCAATTGTATAAAGTTTAATGTACTGCCATCGATCCTCTTTGTTCTTTAATGCAGTGCTGCTTTCCTGTAATTTGAGGCATTTTTTTCTCTACTTTTACAGTCAATGATGACATTCGGTGACAGGCCGTGCAAAATGTCTCCGAGTTGCAAATGAGCAGGGCGTAAACACGCACACACTCAATGCCAGTGTAATTCATAACAAAACCTGGGGGGAAAAAAGCAAACATCCGATTTCAAGACAATCTAAAGGAAACGGAGCATAAATTAATAGCAGCCTATCGTGACTTGGTGGCACATCCTAATAACACGTTGCGATCCGGCTCATAGATAAAGACAAAGGCGGTCTTAAACCCGACGCTGGATCCTTGTCCTTCATTTTCAGAGACTCTACCACCCTTCACATCTAATTAGCTAATTGAAGTAAAATGAAAACAGCACCAATGGCAACAACGCCGCACTCATGTCCAAACCGCACAATGCAGGGTTTATGGAGAGGAAGGAAGAGCCTTCTTGTCATCTACGACTGCCATAACCCTGACGGGTGTCTTCCCTCTCCGCTACAGACGCCCACCTAGCACACACACAAAATCAAAGTGTACAATTGTGCCACCGTCTCTTACACTAAACTAGCTAACAGACGTATAGTACATTGACAATTAAAAGGGAAATGTGCTTGCTGGCGGTTAGTTGATTAGGCATAAGCACAATATGACACTGAGAGGGGACGGCCACGCCACCGGCAGACAGATTGTGACATTCCGGTGACATTATCATCTCACAACGGCTTGCATTCGATAGCTCGGGACGCTTATTGCACGTTGCGGATCAACAGTTTTGCGATCTTCAAAAAGGCGAAGAATTGGTGCTGTGACCCTCTTGCTCGGTGACCCTACTCTCAATTACTCTGAGGGCGGCGGAGATGGAAACAACTAGATGGAGAGCAAAAAAATAAAGTGTTAAGTAAAACAAAAACACGGTGTGGGAGATACAGTTCGTAGAAGGAAGAAAAAAGGCAGAGAAAGTTTAAAGAAGTGAGATCAGATAAGGAAAGAGACAAAGACAGGGCAACCTGGCCTCCCACGGGTCTATGGGTACATCTCAGAAGATGAATACCACCATCTACTGGTTGCGAAGGGAAGTGCGGCACAACGTGGCTTGTCCAAATAAACCGACACAGGCCTCCCAGGCTGTGTGATAGTCAGAGCTGTCAGGAACGATTAGATGACAATGGAGCTCGCATTTAAAGAGATACTCAGACCACAGTCGGAGTCACATGACTGAGAACAGTAAGTGTTTATTTAATCCACCAATGAGATTAGGCCTCCTTCAAAACCACAGTGGCACAGCAAACCAATAAAAACAATTCAGGTTTGCAGTTTTAATTTAGTGCATCCAAACCAATGGGAACATTTTAATTACCATAGCTACTAAAATTGCATAAAAAAAAACGAGTTGTGTTTTGTTTTTCTTGCAAAATGGGTTGGAAGGGGTAGAAAATAAAAGCGTAGCAGAGTGATTTATGCTTGTTGACTCATATGGAGAATTGCTGTTACTCAACTGAAGCCACAGAATCTGAGAAATGCTTGTGTGCGAGAATAATTGTGCATTTCTAAAGAATCAGCCAGAATGTACAGGTTTTACTGCATTATTGCCCAAAGCATGTCTGCGGTACGATGGTGCCACCCAGCCCTGTTCTCAAACCTGCGTATAAATCAGTTGGGTTTGCATAAAAACTCTCTTGACCCTGCCTAGGCAACAATAACCATCAAAACACCAAAACACAATGGAACGAACAAGCAGGGATCCGATCACATGCAAAAAGTTCAAACAAGATTGACAGATCAGACTGGCTTTCAAAGGGAAGTTTCATAAAGACACACCTTAAAGGGATCGTTCAACCCAAAATGACAGAATTTTTCACCCTCATGCCATTCCAAACCTTTGTTTCTCCTGTGGAACACAAAAGACAAAATGTTTTTGTCCATACAATGACAGTCAATGGGGTCCAAATCAAAATTCATTGCATTGACCACAAAAAACAAAACAAAAAAACTGAGCTATTTTTCTAAATATCTTTCTGGTGTGTTCCACAGTGTGAGGGTGACTAAAATGATGACAGAATTGAAATTTTCGAGTGAACTTTCCTTTTTAAAACAAAGTCATTACTAGTAAACACATGTGAATTATTACAATTCAAAATGGCTTTGTTGCAGTATCGGATGCAATATGTGCTCAATACGTATGGCTCTACGGGAGTCTTTGCTGTGGCCGGAGGTGACCCGCACTGGCTTTATGGGGCATGAGGATCCAGACGAGCGTGAGTGTGTGTGTGTGTGTGAGAGAGTGTGAGTCCTGCTCCAGTGTCACAGCATGGCGTGCTGGAGCCCAGGGGCTGCGCTGGCCACTCACTGACAGACACACACCTGCTCTGACATTTCCTGCCGACCTTGACTGAGAAAAACACATGACAATACCTCTCCGTTGAGTCCCACGGGACTGTCGGCACTCTCTCTTGCTCTCTTCCCAACTCCTTTAAAGGAATAGTTCACACAAAAACTCAAATTCTGTCATCGTTTACTCACTTCTCATTTCATTCCAAACCTGTACGACTTACGTTCTTCTGTGGGACACAAAATATTCTTTGTGTGACAAGTAGACTGAAATGTACATCTTTAAAATGTATTTATATAACTGGGACCGAATCATTGAGTCAGCTTTATAACCTAAAACAAATAATTCAGACAATTTTGTGAACTGATTGATTAAAAAAAGAGAAACATTTATTCACAAATCAGAAATTGTTACTTTGATATAAAAGGTTTTAAAAGACAAACTCATGTTTTTTAACAGAACACCTACATTTTATTAAAGCAGAATTCAGAGATTAGTTTCACAAATACACTACCACTAAGTCAGTAAGATTTTAGTTTTTGAAAGAAGTCTCTTATTTTCACCAAGATTAATTTGATCAAAAATACAGTAAAACAGTAATATTGTAAAATATTATTACAGTATTAACTTTTTATTTTAATGTATTTTAAAATGTAATTCATTCCTGTGATGGCAAAGCTGAATTTTAAGCATTACTCCAGTTTTCAGTGTCACATGATCCTTCAGAAATCATTCTAATATGCTGATTTAGTGTTCAAGAAACAACTTTTATTCTCATCACAGTTGAAAACAGTTGTGTTGCTTAATATGTTTATGGATACAGTGATAATTTAAATAAGGTTTAAAATAGCAGCATTTATTTGAAATAGAAATCTTTATAACATTATAAATGTCTTGACTGTCACTTTTGATAAATTGTCCTTGCTGATTAATGCTGAATAAAAGTATTACTTTTTTTTTCAAAAAAATCTTACTGAACCCAAACTTTTGAATGGTAGTGTATACATAAATATATTTGTTCAAATGTATGATTTTTTTTCCAAAGCTTAAAATATTCAGAAAATAGCCAGTATATTCTTCAAAATGTGATCCTAGCACGAAAGAAAGTCATACAGTTGAGACTAAATAAATGACAATTTTCAACAACGATCTCATCTTCAGCTACAAGAAAATGCAGCAAAAATAGAGGAGCAAAGCAATGCATGTGATATATAACAGGAAGGTCTCTGAGGTTGCTGACAGCTCTCACCTCTCCCCCACCTCTTTCACAACCAGCTACTCCGCAGAAATGGCCACTGCTGTTTAACCAGGCAGCCCACCCAAAATGGTGATGTGCCACATTTAGCACCTATTCTGAGTGTTTAGGCCTGTCTGCCATTCTCCTGTTGTCACAACACTTAAAGCCCTCGGGCCACTGGTCCAGGTGTTTGACAAGGCTGCCAGCAGCTAACAGATACAAGCGGGTTCCTGTTTCTCATCTGACTTCTAAGAAGTGTTAATAAAAATACAGAATTATTTGAAGATTGGGCTTCTGATGATAAACAAAGGGGAAAAAAATGGTGGTTTGTCTGGATACATGCGAGTCCTCAGACGGACAGTAGTACTTTTTTGATTGTATGCACACCTGACTCAGTTGGAACGCCAAAGAGAATTCATCAACAAAACAGCACTTACTAGAGCCCAGAGGCAACTGCGATTTTATATAAGCAAGTTCAAGCAGCGCCTTTGCCCTTTTGAGACCTATAAAACACATAGTTAAAGGCCCTCGGAGGGGATTTACTCTGAGAGGAGCGAGTGCGAATCTATAATACAGTCTCCAGCAGCCCCTAGTGCTCACAAACGGGGCAGCAACAGGTGCCAGTACACCCACACACACAGACACACACACACATATATATATATAACTGCAATTGCATTTTGCATCTATTCTTATCAACTTTTTTTCCAACTTCCTGTACGTTTACGGAGCTCACACACTCCATAAGGCCTTTTACATGCCATACTGCAGCTCACTTGACTGATTCCTGATTGGCTTGTTAAAGCTGTAATCTACCAGCGCCACACAGAGAGAAACGAGAAGCCTATTAGCATCTTCTCTACATTATTTTTCATCAAACTGGTTAAAACTGACACGTATTAATTAATATCTATTACTCGTTTTTTTTTCTTTGAGGGGGCAAGATGTTGGGTTTGAAGGGGGTGGGCAATTAGTTGAACAAAATAATCAAAACAGTGTTTTTGAACGAGCGCTGATAAATGTCCTGCACCATCCCATCTCAGAGAGCGAAGTGCAATATATTCTTGCTGTCACGTTCTATTAAACAGCTATTACAGTCGTGATAGAACTATTAGTCACTTCATTATTAATAACATTAATGTATTTACATTTTAGTGTACATGCCAGTTTTCCAGCAATAATTTATGAAGTCGACTTCAAATATTTCATAATGTTCCTCCATCTGAGCCTTTTTGAGCTCATTATTGATTGTGAAAACAGACTGAATTTTTATGTTCTCTCTCTGCCGACCTCACTCACTCTCTTAATGTATTGGCGAGGGGGCCTTTGCATTAAGAGACTGAAACAAAGTGCATTTACATCTGAAGCATAACTTCATAATTTACATTCCAACATTTATTAGAGGTGACAAATGAGTGTTTGGTCCACTCGCGCTTTTCCACAATACGGCACTTATTCAATCCGCATAAATTACGGCGAGGGATTGAGAGTGCTAGTGCAAATGATTCTATTACATTTATGTGGCGGTACACGCGTGTGCCCGCAGAGGTTATTCGAGGGGCGGGCGTCCCGTTTATGAACTAATCCATAAAGTGGCTACCTACAATAAGAATGAAAAGTGTGGAATAATGTATAAAAGGCTGTGTATGGCGTTATATATGTGCCTCATTCCTGAGCGAGTAATTGTAAGTTTTGAGCACAGAGAACTATATTTTGCAAGCACATTGCATTATATTTTGAACAGAAATTAACAATCGCAAAAAAAAAATTCGTTTGAGCAAAGAAAAAACGATTCCGTGCTCAATAAATGTATTTGCTATTATCCATATTAACGTGCAATAATAACTCCTCTCACGCAGTTTACTCAGGTGCTCTCTCACAAACTTATTCTCTGCGCTCCTGTCAAGTCCCTCTCTCTCTCTCTCTCAACCTCTTAATTCTGTGCGCGCTCAACTCTTGACACACGCGCGCTCAACTCTTGATACACACGCGCGCTCAACTCTTGACACACGCGCGCTCAACTATTGACACACACGCGCGCTCAACTTGCAACAGCGTTACAAGTGTGCCACAAAATCAACCAATCGGAAAATTAGAGGTCAATTGTGATTGGCTGTTGGTCTCCAATCACCACGCAGCACAAAGAAGAAGAAAAAGGAATTTTATGGATAGATGTCTTCTCTAGTATGGAATGCCAAAGCTGACTTAATTAAAAATAAATAAATACATAAATAAATAAATATACGAAGAAATGCAAAAAAGCAAAAATACATAAATAAATATACAAAGAAATGTAAAAAAAAATACAAAGAAATGAGTATTTATACTTTTATTTCCTTATTTATGTATAATTGTACTTTTTTCACACATTTTTTATTTATACATTTATTTATTTCCACTTTTATTTATTTCCACATTTATATATTGTATTGTATTATATAAATTGATTTCCAGGGGCGATCAGCATCATATACTGCATGTCCAGTTCTTAATATGAATCGATAAACTACTCAGTTATTATAATAATAAGGCACTATGGCTGTTATCAGTAAAATAAAATTGACAAAAGTCATTAAGTCATTAAAAGTCAAAATCTTAATACAGAGGAGAATGTTTTTACACTGCAATTACAATTGCATAAAAGTCGTAATGAGATTAAAGTTAAAAATAAAACATTTGAATATGAAATGATGGAATCAATTAAATTGTATGTTTAAATATGAAACTAAAACAGCCAGAATTTTTTTTTTTTGCGATTGTTAATTTCTGTTCAAAATATAATGCAATGTGCTTGCAAAATATAGTTCTCTGTGCTCAAAACTTACAATTACTCGCTCAGGAATGAGGCACATATATAACGCCATAGCTGTGCCGGCATGCCAGCTTGTAGGGAATCCTGTTAGAGCAGAGCAAAGAAGACGAGAATAGATTAGAGTGGAGTACACTATAGAGAGATTTAGAGTAGTGAGAGCTGGAGTGAAGTAGACTAGATTAGAGTACACTGGACTGTGGAGTTAAGTGCACTGGAGTAGAGCACAATGAAGTAAAACAGACAAGACTAAATTAAACGATAGTACAGTAGACTAGATCTGACATTTTTTAGACTTGTTGATGACCCCCTTGTGAGTGACCTACTCACTAGAAAAATGTTTTTTCCCTGCATTTATATTGTGTGAGAAAGTACAAAATTATAAAGATAATAAATTAAATTGCATTAATTGCCGTTGTATAAAGCAAATTGTTAAAATATTATCTGGAAAAATATTGAAATTAAAAATAATTATAATAAAAAAAATGGTTTGAAAACCTCTGAACTACACTTTAGCAAGCAGAATGAAATATTATCCACATTTTGTTACATTTATTATAAAAATCTAAAGAGTAAAAATATTTGTATTAATATTTAATCTATATCTTAAACACACACACACACGGTATACGGTTACCTCTCTAAATACACATTGTATTATTTTCTTTCACAAATTTTACATGGACCCCCTAACAGAGACTCTGGTAACTTAGTGTTGCTATAATCCAGCATGTTTACAATTTGTATTTTTATACTGCTGTTCATTAAAGGAGCTGTATGTAAGATTGTGGCCAAAACTAGTACTGCAATCACTGTCAAATTACTGTAGAGTGGTGTATCCCCTCCCCCTCCTCCCTGACTCGAGGTTGCCAGATCGGCTGCAGGATCCAGCAGGGACGTGAGGAGCTGCAGCTGTGGTAAATAGAGCAGAGCTGGCAACCCGGATGCCGCAACACTACTGACTTCGTGATTGGTCGATAGGTGGAGGGTGGAGCATCAGACCAAAACACAACATCAACATCAGTTGAGGGCTGCAACTGCACTTTTTAAATGACAATATCCTGGCCGGACTACTGTTGTCAGTGATATAAGTATTTGAAATGTACATGATTTCTTAATGTCTAGTGACATTTCAGGGCCATTTTATGATTAATTGAAATAAATTTCTTACATACAGCTCCTTTAACATGCATTAGGAAATGCGTCAAAAGGAACTTTTACGTTTATATCTATAACCTTTCCAGTAGCCTACCTAGACTGCAGTTGATCCTAAAAGCATTGTCCTGATCTATTTTTTGTGTGTCTTATGTTTATTGTGTATTTTCGTATGATATTATTGTTGTGTGACTGGTGTTTAGTTTAAGTATTTGTTCGTAATGTATTATTTTATTATGTCCCAGGCTCCTTATTATAAGCTTTGGATAGCTTCTCTGGGAGACCTGATTCACACATGACCATATGTGCCATTTAGTCTGTGCCATTTTGTCTTGATTTTATGTGTGGGTGAAATAATAAATGAGATGAAATGAAATGAAATGAAATTCTCTATTGCATAAGCAAACAAACAAACAAACAAACAAATAAGCGGCACCCCCTTAAAACCCCTGGACTAGACTAAACTACAGTACTGTAGAAAATAGTACACAAGAGTAAGACTAGACTCCAGTAGAGTAGAGTACAATGGAGTGAACTTGAAAAAGTAGACTATTACCATATTCTAAAGCAGATCATAGCAAACCCTGTGCTCCAAACACAACTCTGGCCCTAAGTCTCAGTCGTGATTAAACAGCCTAGCCTCTTCCCATGTTAATATTCCAGCACCGATAACCACTATAAGTCAGCGTGTAATGTTAAATAATTATAGAGAGGAGCATTTCAGCAGTGTAGTTACAAATGCACCATGGGAATCCCTCCATTTAAACAAATAACGGGCGCTGCAGGGGAGTTGGCAGATGAATTAACAGCTAATAACTTACTGCGCAGGCAGATAAAGAACAGTCCCAATGTGTCAATTACATCGCATTTTTCTCTGATTTCTAGACTTCCAAACATAATCGCGCACTTCAAAGAGGTACAACTAGAAAAATTTGGCTTTCGCAGTGCACAGAGGAGACTTTTATTTTTTCCCCTTCTCCCTTATTCATTTGATCAAACGCTCCCAGAAATCAGAGGAACCGCTGTAAAAACTGGGCGTTTCCAGACGAAATGCTGGCTGCCGGTCGGTCCTCTCTCCTGACAGATCCTGGGAGTCAGAAACACAGGGCTTTAGTCCCACTCCTGTTCATTAAAATCACAGGGACAGGGCCCGCAAAGAGAAAGATGCTGACATATCAAAGGCTCTCTGTACCTGCATTACCATAGTCATTTACTTATTAAAGCAGAGATGTTTCCTGTCAATCAGGGGGCCATCATGTCTCCTCATTTGCAGCGGAAAAACTGGCATAATTGCTTCTTAGACTAATCAACACAACTTGGAGTAATTATGCCTTGAAAGTGACATTGGAGGGTGAGGGGGACGTGCGGGTGTGTGCGTTCAAGAGGGCTGACGGGGGAAGGCAGTCACTGATTCGACCTGATCGTCAGTCATATGGCGAGTCTCTCTCTTTCCATCACATCCTATACCTCTCTTCACCGCGTCTGCTCCACTTCGTATCTGCCGCCAAGGAGAACCTTCACATCAAACGGAAGTAATTATAAAGCGCAACCCAAACTGGTGTCACAGATCTCCTTCCATGCTCTTTAAAAACACGGCTACGCTATAATTAAAATCCTGTCATATTTCCATCATCGTGTCGGGCCAACATATAATGACACAGTTCAGCAGGCAACAGCAAACCTAGAAATTACAGATCTGTACTTGCAGGTCTGTTGGCATTAATATATTTGCAGAGATTTTACAAATTACGGGGCAAGTATGAGTTATATTTTATTGATTTCTGGGTAATCAAAGAGTTCAATTAAAACCTGCCTTCGAAGTGGTTGGCAAAATACGGACATCAGAAGGAAAGTGCTGAAAATACACTGCATTTCCATGCAGTGCGGCCAAAACCTCATCAGGTCACTGAGCAATGTGAAACGAGGATAGTGTAACGTTAAACTGTGTCATACAAAATTAATCTAGACACATGGGAAAGCAGCAGACGGGGAGAAATACGCACTGACAAACAGAGACGCACCTCATAAAAGAGGATTTAATTAAGGAACCTTGGAGAATTTAATGGTCTATAACCCACAATTTCCTAAATTCAAGACATTCTCAGTCATTTTGACAGGCCATAAAAGGACGTAAGATGAAGCAAGTGTATTTGGCTTGGAAAATCTTGGCTTTGAGAACAATATGACACAGATTGTAATGTTTAACAGGCTATGTCAACACAATTTCCTAACAAACATTCTCTCTGCGGTCAAACTGAAGGCAAACTTTAATTATCAGCTTATACAGGCAAACACGAAACCATCATGGAAGCTTGTGACTGATAAATGAATGGCAAAGCCTTGTTCTGATGAAGTGGACAAATCAGAAGAAATGGACAAATAACCAGATATGCTGGTGACTCAGGCAGTTTTAATTGATTTCCGTGAGCTGATAGCTTTGACTCACCTGACAAATCTAATGAATCTTCCCACATGAGTGCCAAACAAACAAAATGCTGGATGTCACAGGACGTTAAGAAACTGGAGCTATTTGGAGACAAACGACAGAGACAAATGTAGCTCCTACAAGGATTTTAAAATTACATCTTGTGTATCAGACATACAATATAATATGCTTATGCTTCTAGAGAAAACAACACCACAGTGATTATAATGGTGTCAAAATGGTTAACACAGAAATGCTAAATGAAATGTAAAAGCAATATTTTTTATGTTGTTTTATATAAAATATTAACATATAAAAATAGAAATGTTATATAAAAACTATAGGCCTAAATATATATATATATATATATATATATACATACAGTATACTGTATATATACATTTAACAAATAGGCCTATAATTTAAACCTTGAAATAAAGAGAAAGTTTTGGAAATGTAAACAAGCTGTACATTTGAATTCATGCATTATTTTTTTCAGTTCATATCATTTGCATTTTCACTTTTGGACCCCACTGTATATCAAAAGTTTTGGCAGTGAAATTAATTGTGTGTTTGCTGCTTCAGTATTTGTTTATTATTCTTTTCACATATACTGGTATACTGGAAAAGAGTGATAAGCATTTCATAAATTCAAAGGCTTTGATAGGCAAAAACATTACATATATGCAAAGAGTCATTATTTACAGTGTTGACCCTTCTTCATAACCTCTTCAATTCACTCTGGATATCAGCTACTGGTCCAAATCCTGCCTGATTGTGATCCATTACTTCTTTATTAGAGCTTGGAGTTGATCACAATTTGTGGACTTCTACTTGTCAACTCGCCTCTTGAGGATTGACCACTGGTTCTCAATAGGATAAAGATCCAGGGAGTTGCCTGGCCATGAATTCAAAATTGTAATGTAATGAACTCAGAGCCACTTCATTATCACACTTGACTTGTGGCATAGTGCTCCATCATGCTGGAAAATGCACAGATCATCACAGAATTGCTCCTGAATCATTGGCAGAAGTTGCTCTTGCAGGAGGTTTTGATACCATTCTTTATTCATGGGAGTGTTTTGGAGCAGAATTGTTTCATCCAAGGGTATGTTCAAACTACATATAGGTATATCTCAGGATGCATCACTGTTGGCATGACAGGACTCTTGGTAGTGTTCACCTTTTCTTCTAGCCTTCTGGACACTCTGGGATGTCCTGAAGCTTTCTTCACTGCAGATGACCTCTCTCCTTGGAAGTTCTTGATGATCCGGTAAATGATTCTTTCAGGTGAAATTTTCTTTGCAGAAATGTCATTGCATGTGAGGAGATTTTGATGCAAAGCTATGATGGCAGCATGTCTTTCTAAAGAACAAAATGTTTAGAAGCACTTCTTCCCTCCATCAGTCTGCTCTTATAATCCACTCAGAATGATAGAGTGATTTCAACTGAAATTACTAGAAGCCTACTCGTTTCCCATGTGCTGATGATTCGATTAGTGAAATGATATTAGCTGGACATTTTGTGCCAGGGCCAAAAAACGGTGAAATTTGGGTTTTTGTAATAAAGTTTAAAAAAATTGGCCAATGAAGCTTTTTGCAATTATTTAAAATGTATCTGATCAATGTGAATCAACCCCACAACAACTGAAGAAGCAAACTTTGCAAAACAGAATTTATGGTCACTCACTGCCAAAACTTTTGGCCATGACTGTACCGTGGTATTTAGTGGTTAAACGGAGCGTAGTTGATCCGTGATCCTAAACACAGTTGGGTATGTCTTAAGTGAACGTAAACAGTTGAAAAGAAATTGAAAGAAATTGAATGTATATCATTATATTGGGTCAGTGCATTAGGTCTTAACGTGACAGCAGCCTATAAAAACCTGCTGTGACTGTTCTTGCCTTTAATAAAGTTTGAACTATATTAGTTCAGCGAGTAGTTTTGCTGTGGTATCGAAGTATTTAAAATACTTTGACATGAGAAACATTAAAAAAGCTGCAAGATTGGATATATCAGCAAAGAAGTCCTTTACAGAATGTAAATGACAACTGAAAAAAAAGAAGAAGAAAAAAAGAAAATGAAAAGAAAAGAAATGGGCTTTTCATGTGGGAAGATGTCCGGCCATAAATCTGCTGAATTTGGCCTCAGGGGGACCGGCTCCAGAAATCTGGTCCAATAGCACACAAGACCAAAACCACAATGTAAAGAAATCTGGGCGCCACTCGTCTTTATCTTCTCAGCCTTTTCAAAGAGAACCAGAAAAAAATACATATGACCAACATCAAAAAAACCTAACCATTTACAGTTATGGAAACTACTTTAAAAGAGGCTAAATAACACAATCACTCAGACTAGTGTCATAGAGGCGGGCCGAAAACTGAGGATTCGAGAGACGCCATTTCACGGTTCAAACGCAAAACTGGGATTTCTGGTTTGTGTCATCCCTCAGTCATTTAATGAGCATTTCACAGCAGTAAACAAACACATTCAGTAGGGGACTTTGCAGATGGAGTTGTGAAATTATACACCGTGGGGCTTGAAGAGGAGGCCAGGTCTCATCTATTCACCTCTAATCTGGTAAATTGAGTCAAAAAGGCTGACTGAAACAGGAGAATGAGTCGAGCCAAAAGCTGTAAACACATTTTCCGAAGCCCCTGATCTGCAGACTTCAAGCATGCACAATAAATCTGACGTGAAATCATAATTATAAAAGCAATTAGCTGACCCTGTGCCGCTCGCCCTTGGACGTGACAGTGAAAATTCACACAGAGCCCCTCCAAGGCGGCTGGGACAAGGTTGGTGGGGGCGGAAAAGTGCAACACAGCAACAATAAAACCGCAGGCCTTTCCTGTATCATTAAACACAAGCTCAAACAGCTCAGGACACGACAGTGTCAATAGCAACAACACAAAATAAACTTTCACATCTCACACAAACACATATTTTATCAGTAATTCCTCAACCTATTTATCCATCTCCAAAATGCACATACTGTATGAACAGGATAATGGCTTACACCAGAACTGTGCAAGTGCTCAGCTGGATTTGTCAGCTAAATTATGATCTAACTAACAAGATATGTTTATTGTCTTAAAGACCCCCTGTGGTGAAAATCAAGTTTTTAATGTTGTTTATATGTCTATGTTGTGTTTTTATTATGCTACAAGACAAACCATGTGCAAATTCATGTCAACACCATTGCTGAGAATTTTTTCTCCTTAAAACTGCAGTAAACTGCTCAATAGTTTGAAATCGCCCTTATTCTCCAAGTCACAAATATGTTGTAACCAATCCCGTCAACGTGCGGGGTAGGCTTAGCATATCATCATTACTATGCTGCGAAGCAGGGGAGTCTCAAGAGAAGCCAGGTTCTCCAGGTATATTTTTCGGTTGATATGAAAAATTTGGTACATTTAGCAATAACAGTTGAATTATGTATATGATGTATATTACAATGTTGTTATGATGAACTATATGCCTTTCTCCACTGACGTTCTAAGTTGTTCAAAGCGTTTCTAAGGATGCTGATTTTTAAAAAGGCAGACTGAGGTGGCGAATGGGAACATGGTTCGTGTAACATTAGAAACACATTATTAGCTGTTTGATAACAGTCTAGCAAAAGGCTAATCATATTAATTAGCGTTATGTGTCCGACGTTGTGCAGAGTGATACATAAAACACATTACCGTTCTGATACATAGATTTGTAGATGACCCTGTATAATTCACTCTTCCACTTCTTCTGAATCAGTTTCTGGTTCAAATGTATATGGCTGAATTACACAAGTATTTCCATTTGCGATAGTGCAGTATTCACTACAGTAAAGTTGACCAAGTGGATCAGGTTGTCTGAGCTTGAGTGATTGAGTGGGGGCGGGGTGAATTTGCATATTCATGTGTCCATGTATACTAAATGAAGCGAGGGTTTATAGTTACAGGCTATTTTAAGGCATAACAAATTTTTTTGGTGATCAAAAATGAGTTTAAAGCAGCACTACTTTTCAACCTTCATAATATATTTCCAAGTCTCTTGTGATGGTACATCGACTTACAACAGGTTGAATGACACGTCTGCCATAGCCTGACGGGGTCTGTAGCGTTTTTAATCGTACTTTTAAACTTCGGGTTTCGGGTAGTAACCGGCGAACAAAGAGAACTACAAAATTCGACTGCTTTACGGCATATAGGTCACTTCCACCACCATCCCCACTTCCTTAAAATCGGACGTGCGAGCCAAATGTTATAGTCATGGCCGAAGCAGCACAGAAAAACAAGAAAGCAAAGGTTTTATCGGAGCAAAGCAAAAAGAGAAAAAGAGAAAGTGATCGCGTTAAAGGCAGAACGAGGATCAACATTGGGCCAGCATTTTCTCGCTGGCGTGAGCTGAAGGAGGGATGCCCGACCGATGCGGACTTGGCAAAAAAAAAAAAAAATCAAATGAAAGCCTGTGTCTAAACGGCGTGCACAAGTTTGGTAGGGGCTACATTCTTGCAAGTAAATATATAAGATGTACAAAATCATATTTTAGGATACCTAACATTTCTGTGATATTTGTTTATTTGTCTTGCCTCAAGCTATAATGCAAATCGATCTGTAAAATTTGCAGATTAATTTATGGTAGCTTGATATTATAATATTGACGATATATGGTTATTATCAACCACTCAAACATTGCATTGAAGTATCATATAGATTCAGTAAAACGGTAACCAATAGACTAGGCTACTATAATGATGCTGGCTTGTAAACGTGATCATCGCGATCATTTGTCGTTAGAAAAAAAATAAAACATAAAAATTTTCAGTTTATCCCTGTGAAGCTGCTTTGAAACAATCTCTATCATATAAAGCACTTCATAAATAAAGGTGCCTTAACTACTTTTGATATGAAACAGTCTAGGCTTTCAAACTCTGTAAATTTTATTATGAAATTCAAATAATAAATGCCGCTTTGGCCACTCTGGAAAATATGTTCTACCAATGTGTGCTGCTTCAATCAACCCAGCCAGATCCTCAAGGCAATCTCTCAGGAAAGAGAGACCCCTCATTGGCCCGCTCATCGGCACCTAGTGACCATCATCCCCAACAATCATGAAATATCTCCGTGGCCTGTGCCCCCATGCCAACCATAACTCTCCTTTACTGCAGACAGCTCCAATAAAGGATTACAATTACAATTAAAGTAATGAGCAAAGGGGAGGAAAAAAGAGAAAAGTCCAAGGATGGATCCCCAGGCAAATTAAATTGCAGCACAGTTTGAAAGTGAGCACAGAGTAAGTCTTTTGGGTTATTACTGGCTAACCACCCCTCATTCCCTCAATAATTAACTTTCAAGTTTCATAATCAGGAACTGCAGAATTGAAACAAAAGTGAAATGCTGTCCCAAAATGTAAACAGCGGACCATGGACCATGAATATAAATGAATGCTCCTGATAGGTCACTGATACTTTCTGCTATTGGTTCTTTTACACGGATCCCTGCGAGGTGGAAGCTCATTCTCAAAACCAACATTTGAGCAACAGATGTCTCCATGCCTAGAGGGCAAGCAAGGTGTATTGATATAAAGAAAATAATGGTATAATTAAGACAGAGCGCCAAGTCAACGCAATGGTCATTGCCACAGGCTATAATGTGAACATTGGCATCTCGTCAGGCAGACCCCAATTCCTCAGCTTTGGGTATGCTGTCTCTTTTTTCCAGCATGGTTGTGACAGCAGAGGGGCTCCGGAAATTCAGAGACTGCCGAGCCAAAACAGATCACTTCAAAGCGCCTTATTTAACGCTTGCTAAATTTTTCATCACAGTTGCTTAATATCCTGGGGAAGGGGAGCTTTTGAAGTTGCGGCGAGACCGGGATGTTCTTCTAACAACTTTCCTTTTTTTCCCCTCCCCCCTCCTTTCACCTCCTCCCTCTGCTCCTGCATCCCTCGCTCTTTCCACAGGAGGCCAGTGATATTTGGGGCGCACAGTGGAGCCCCAGCGGGCAGAGAAGGGATGGGAGAGCATCCCATGGAGCCGGCAGTTACCATGCCAACACGCTGAGCGTTACAGTCACAGGCGGTAGATCGCAGAAGGGTACCGCAAAACACCACTGGAGGGAAAGATATTTAACCTTTCACACACCTTTGAGGCAGAAAGCCAACCACAAAAGACTAAAAGGCAAACAAGAGAGCTGACAAACATGGATTCTGTGAGTCAAACAGCACTGGTTCTCTGACAGCCTGAGGTGATATTTAACTCCACCAATCAGGAATATGGTTAAATCTTTAACTGCTACATTAAAATTCAGATATGTTATTCAGTTGGGAATTTATAGGCATTCTATGATGTAATAAATGCAAAGGCTGATTTGCCTATACTTTCAGGTATAGACTGAAGACAGAGAATGGAGGAAAAGACAAAGGAAAGGGAACATGAAAAGAAAGAGGAGAAGAGAAAGGAGAAAAAGAAAAGAAGGAAATGACAGGGAAAAGGTGTGTGGAATGGAAAGGGGGAAACAAAAGAAAGGAAAAGAAAGTAAAGAAAATTAGAGAAAAGTAAGAGGAAAATGTAGAGGAAAGGAAAAAAATGGAAAAGGCAAAAAACAGAGATTAAAAAAAAGGAAAAGGAGAGGAAGGGGAAATGTTAAGGGAAAAAAGAGAAATAGAAAGAGAAATCAAAAGGGAAAAAAGAAAAGAAAAAAGGAAAAGGGAAAGAGCAGACTTTAAAGAAAAGGAAAAAGAGATAAATGGCAAATGTAAACGTAAAAAGGATAAGAAAAGGCAGAAGGAAATTAAAGTGTAAAAGGGATGTAAAGGGACACAAGGGTAAAGGGCAAGGAAATTAAAAAGGGAAAGACTAGGAAATGACACTGAAAGGGAAAAAAGGGAAATTTAAAGGGACAAGTAAATGAAAGTAAAAATGTAAAGAAAAGAACACAAAGGAAAGGAACAGAAATATGAGTAAATAGATAAAAAAGTGAAAATGGAAAAAAGGGAAAGGCCCAAAAAGGAAAAGAAAAAGAACAGAAATGAAAGGAAATGAGAAGAAAGGAAAGAAAAGTGAGTGGGTGGTTATAAAGAAGATGAAATGAAGTACTGCGCAGTGCGTGTAGTGTGTGGTAGCGGGACAGGCCAGGAAGCACAAGCCCTGGAGGCAAGAGCTCAACCCTGAGCGCGACTGGTACTGGGTTTGAGTGACAGCGCAGGTCCAAACCTGTTCTGGCTCAGACTCCAGCCAGAGTTGCCTGCCACCGAGGAGCGAGGGCCGCCCATCCGGCGAGGTGAGTCAGAACCTGTTAACATGACTGGTGTCCCCAGCCTGACACCCCGGCACTCGCGCCCAGAGCCTCCCTCCAGCCCTGCCACTACTCCCCTTCCGCTCATCCACATCAAATCCTTTCAGACACAGATTTCAATTATTCACCCCATCCAAATAATGCCTTGTGACATGAATTATCCAGAGCTGTAATAATCCACTTAACTGGGAAAGAGCAGCTCATCAAAAAGAGAAAAGCAGAGGAAAAAAAGGGGGACTTGTCAAGCAGTTAGAAAGCCAAGAAGCCTTAATAATCGGCACTTTTCCCCGCTGTTAAGGACAGTGCTTTGAGCATGGCTAGATATCATTCATAGCAGAAAATCACATCACACAAAACCGAACAATACACAGCCTAATTGTCCAATGATAGTAAATGTGCCATAGATAATCCAAGAACTTCCTAGTTTAAGAGAAAGAAAGAGAGCAGTTCCGCTGCTGAGAACCACACTATGGGGATTGGTGAGGATTACTCACATTCACAAAACCACCTACTAGTAAGTCATCTACGAATTAATGGTCAAATGTTTCGGGGAAGGTTACTTTTAAAAGCAATGCATTACAATATTGTATTACTCCCCCAAAAAGAAACTAATTGTGATAGTTACTTTTAATGAAATGAATGCGTTAAGTTACTTTGACGTTACTTTTTCTCGCCTGTGCTGGGCTTTCTTGTTCGTATTTAAATACATTTGTGGCTTATGTAAAGGCCCTTTGACATCAAAAGTGACAGCTGCTGGATTGCAGAAGAATAGGATACAGGAGAAGTTCCACACACTTACTTTAGCAATAAAAACAAAACAAAATGAAACACAAATGTGATGTTTATCTAAAGTCATTTTTGCTTATTAGTACGGTTGAATTGGATCATTGAAGGTCAGCAGCAACTTACTCACGATTTCTCTCAACATGGGGACAAGAGACAATGGGGTCAATAAATGGGAAAACAAAATGCACTTATTTGAAAAAGTAAATCAGATCTTTAGTTTTTAAAGTACTGCGTTAACAGTTACTCAAAGTAATCTGAAGTAACCCTCCAACACTGATTACAGTCAATGACATCTTTGACATGCTGAGAATGACATTTTATCAAAGAAAAATCATGATCATACATTACCGTTCAAACATTTGGGGTCGCTACGTTTTTTTTAAAGAAACATTTATTATTATGATCAATGTTAAAAACAGTTGTGCTGCTGTGATACATTTTATATATTTCTTTGGTGAATATAAGTTAAAAAAGAAGTTCAAAATGAAGTAGAAGTCTTCAAATATTTCAATACTTCAAACATTTCTGTTTTTTGTCCTATTGTATTCTAGGTATTTGGTAATAATACTAATGGTAATGTAAAACAATTCTATAAAAAAAAAATTCTTTCAACAAAACTCTATGTAGAGAATAATGAGTGGAGGTACGCAGACTTGTGAAACTTACCAGCGCTTCTCTTGGAGCCGTGTCTTCTCTGGCTGGAGCAGCATTCTGAAAGAAACAAGTCTTGTGTTACAGCGCCACCTAGTGGGAGAGTTTATAACTACATGTGATTCTAGTACAGTACAGCACAGTTCTTGACTCCACACCTGGCCTTTAAATGGTAACACTATAATCATGAATAATCCCTCACCAGAAATGTACAGTAATGTTCAAAAGTTTAGGGTCAGTAAGATTTTGCGTATTTAAAAAGAAGAAAATATTACATTTATTCAGCATTAAATTGATCAAAAGTGACAGTAACATACATAATGTTACAAAAGACGTCTACTTCAAATAATTGCTGTTCTTTTGAAATTTCTATTCATCAAAAAAAAAATCCTGAAAAAAATATATCTATCGTGATTTCCATAAAAAAATATGACCACTGACAACGTGTTCAATTGACCAATTTACTCATGGAGCCGCATTAAGATCTCCATATCTCTGGGATTGTACCATATGGGGCCTTTAAAATGAAGATGTACCAAAAGAAAAGTTTATTAGGAACCAGAATCTAAAAGGATATTTAAGGGATCTTAACTTGAGGCAAAAAACACAACCATTTTTGAACTGTCTCCGTTGGCATATAATGCAACAAAGATTGCTAAAGTGAAGAGATTCAACTAGACCAAAAAATTTCTGTGTAAAAATAAAATAATGCTGCCATCTTTCTAGTCATTTTTAGCCCACTGTAATTTCAGCTCCAAATCTCAGGTAAAAATGGTCATTTGTCAATGGTCCAAAAATGGTCACCCCCTCTACAAAATAGTGGATTACTCAGTAAATATGCATCCATAACATTTAATATTTAGCTTTCTTCTTCATTTATGTATTTCTTTCACCAGAAAAAATATGATCAAAATCCAAAAATGTTGTCGGGGACCTCTGGTTGAGTTGACACGGAAGGACCCAGCTTTACCAGCACAGGAATAAATAACATTTTTAAAATATTTAAATTTTATAATTTTTTTTTAAATCAAATAAATGCAGCCTTGGTTAGCAAAAGAGACTTCTTTCAAAAGAATAAAAAAATAAAGGGTGAGGAAAAGGGCAGAAATTATAGGATACAGATAGGATCTACCAATCATAAATCTGAGAAGAATAATGTGGTATATTGCCCTTAAGATGTCCCTTCACCCATTAAAACTCAATGATGCCTCTCTCTGTTAGCCTGCAAGAGGTGAAACTCAAGTTTCACTAACCCTAATGTCTATATATTGCCATTCAGTTCTTGACAGACTATAGAGTTTACTGCATTACTGATTGCCATTAGATGCCATTAACACTGCTGCCTTTATCAACATCTGCAATAGAGCCAGGCCTGGTACTCTCTTTGTAGGCATCACAGTTTTATTTCTGATCAGTGGATGATACCATTGGTTAAATCCACTTTAGAGCACTAAGTAAGCCTGCAAAGTTCAAATTAGGATATTTAATTTAACAATTAATTAGCCATTCAGTTGACTCTTTAAAGCAAAATTGACATATTGTAAACGTATTAGTCTCCCTAAAGCAATTTTGGGTTAGGTATATTAGGCTCAAGGACATAATAGTAACAGTTTTAACACTACCGTTCGAAATTTTGGGGTCAGTAAGAGTATTAATGTTTTTGAAAGAAGATGCTGCGTTCACGTCATGTTGTAATTACAAGATGGCACCCCTGACATTCTACTCAGAGCTGTTCACATCCTCACACTCTATGGCAATTTCTGTCAACACTATCAATGCAATCTGCAGCAGTCAGGCGGTACAATGACTTTAGATATACAAAGCTGGTGGACTCATAATACTTATGAATGGGAGAAAGTGCAACATGGAATATGGCAGATTAAGTCCCACCTTCTAAATATAAGAGCCAATCGCTGATTGATAAAGTTGTCGCATCACTGCAGCTCCGGTTGCTACAGAAACAGTCAGTGTTCTGAACGTGCACTTAGGACTGCATTGGCGGATCTAGTATGAAAAATACGCTTTTTAAACGCTATTTGAGCATAATAAACAACATTTATGGGGCAGTCCATGTCAGATTTTGTTGCTGATTTGAAATATGTTATTAAATTGTGTTCTGCAGGATGTTTTTGAGATTTCAGGATTCCCCCATTCAGGTAGACAGAACTTGGTCTTGGATGCCCAAAATGGCTGCCCGGAGGCGTAGCAAATACGGCCACCGAGTGAACAGACTTTATTTGAAAGGGACTTTAGTACAAGTCGGAGCTCTCTAAGTTGTTTGCATTCGTTATTATTGTAATGTTTTGTGCTTTGAGACATGAGGGAATTTAACGCCGTCTCTCGTGACGCTTTGCAGACTCTGCTCAAGTCTGGTGATGTGCGTTCATGTTTGGAGGAGGAGTGGCTTTGGAGACGCTCTGAAGGGAGGGTGGGATCTTATGCTTTCAAAGCTAGCTCATTATTGCTACTAACTGCACACCCTCGCTTTAATGCATTCTTTTTAAATAAAATGCATTCTTTCAAACAAACAAAAACACCTTACTGACCACAAAAGTGTACATCACTATATTTTACCTGCATAAATATTTAACCTATGGTAGGCTTACAAGGCTACTCTGTCTGTATGTAGTAGACTGAGAGCTGCAGACCCTCCAAAACCTGATTGTACTAAAGGCATTTCAATACTCCCAAAAACAGACAAATATTAGCACATACACTTCTTATTCAGGCTGGTTCACACTGTCCCAACAAACGGCAACACTTCAAATATTCTAAAGCTGGCAATAGATTTAGTATGTTAAGAATCATAAACTGCACCAACAGAGACCAAGAGGGTTAACACACTGAGCAAAACTCACTCAGCAACCGTCATTATTCAAAAGAATACAGGCTTGGCGACGGCATCCTGTATTACTCACAATAAATTAATTCAAAATAAGTAAACAGTCATAAAATTCACCTATATTTATATGCAATTATTTATTGACAAACTTATGTTTCATTGTATTTAATAGAGAAAAATGCATAAGAATAATCAACCAAGATTCATATCCTATTCTTAAATCTGAGACATTAAATGCATTACAACAGCATTTAGTTAAAGGGATACTTCCCCCCAAAAAATGAAGAGTCTGCCATCATTTAAAAAAATAATCATGGAAACATGCAATAGAAATTAATGGTGGATGTCATTCTGCCTAACATCTCGTTTTGTGTCCTAGTGAAGAAATTCATACAGGTTTGGAACAACATGAAGGTTTGTAAATAATGACAGACTGTTCATTTTTGGGTGAGGTATGCCTTTAATTTGTTGCTGATTTATATAGCACATTTTAAAGTTTATAATTAATACTTTACATATTTGACATAATTTATATAAGACTCACATTTAAAATCATTTTAGGACATAAAGATGAGTAAAGAAAAAATGTAAGTAATACAATTTTATGAATGGGTTAAAGTAATAAGATATTGAAAGAATAATATCCAATATATATTTAAAAAAATAAACTCTGACTTTATTATAAATTATACTATATCTAAAACTTATGTTTATACATTCTTTAATGTTTTTCCAATTATTGACTCTCCTCCAATTATATTGCATCACCCCTGAATCTGTTAAGATACGATCTCTCTCATATACCTTTCTTTTACATTCAGGTCTGGCACATCTAGGGGGGTAAATGATGACAGACTGTTCATTTTTGGGTAAACAATCAATTTAATTGGTTGCTGAAACATTGCATAAATAAAGTTTTTACTTTAGCAGTAAACACAGAACTTTTCTGAGACTAGGCCATATGAGCACTAGGAGGGATGCATGTCAATTCGTCCCCCACACTTTTTTTTTTCAAGTTTTCATGTGACAATGTGAATAAATCTAGATTCAAATTCAAAGAGATAATATTCTATGCGAGACCTTCTTATCCAAAACCAGGCAATGTAACCAAGCATTATGAAGTGTTAACACTCATGTAATGCAAGTTTCATTCACATTGGAAGCCAGAGCGCGCTCTCTTACAGAAATTCCAGAAGTAATAACTTATGACAATCCAGGAAATCCTTATATAGACAAGGGCATCCAGCTATCGCTGTAGCTGAATAAAAAGCAGAAACATTTTGACAGATGAAACGTGAAGACAATAAACACATGATTACGACAATATATAGTTTATATGTGTTTTTTAAAGCCATCTCGGGAAATGTTCAAAACAATAATAATGCAGTGCTAATTGCCATAGCCTTTATTACAGTATAGAAAGTATGTTCTGCCTTATTCTGTGATAAAAAAAAAAAAAAACTTTTTTTACATTGTGTAAAATCCATGATGACTTAATGCACACTTGTGTGTAATACATAAACCAATCATAAAATTGGCATTAGGAAAACATAGGGAAAATATTTTAGAATACAAATAATAGGCTAAGTTATTGTTCAGCATTGCATTTGATTTCTCAGCCAATTAAAAGCAAGAAATAAAAGCTGTCAATTACTGGTTTTAAAAAAATGGTATGGTGAAATGATGGTTACGCCCCTGATGTGACCCGTGTCTTGTTTTCAGGGTCAATGACCCCTGACTGAACATAACAAATAATAGGTGATAACTGTCCCCAAGGTGCTTAATTTTAACAGATCCAGACACTAAGATCTGCCGTGAAATCTCCTGAATGCACTATTCTCTGTGGCCTGCACCTGTCACACACATCTGTCTAACTGCATGGGATGACAGTGAGCAGGACGCTAGCAAACCAGCTAAAACTTTTTCCTAAACAACATGGGACAGCTAGATTATGAGTATATCAATAATTAAAACGTGACAAATTGTGCGTTTACTATGCAGGTCCACGGCCTAACAAGCAAAATACAAGTTGCTAACTGGCGAAATTTTATCAACTACCTGATTTTGCTGGTCAGGTTGGTCCGAGGATGCCATCTTCTCAGAGCTACTAGCCAGGAAGCTAACGAAGCTAACGGTTCAACTGTGCTCCATTGCTTTAGTCTGAACCAATGCCATTCTTCTCTCAATGGCTCTGGTCTGAACTAGTGATACGAAGTTCGAGTCTCACTGGTCAGTTCTTTTGAACAGTTCGTTTTAAAGAACCAGTTCAAAGTGATGATTATTTTACTAACTACGGTAAGAGTTCAGTCCGATTTTGGAAATCGGTTCAATTGACTCATTAAAAAGATTCTAATCAAAAGAACGATTCGTTCACATTACTATTCGATCAGCACATTTCAAAACACGGAAGCAGAAATATGTCAAACAGATGGTGAGAATATTAGGTGTTACGGGATTTATGAGTATTCAGACTCAAAAATATCACCCAAGAACAAAGTGTGAGGCACTGAAGATACTACGTTATGAACTCTGAACTTTGACTGTCATCATGACAGAATTAAAAGTATGTAAAGTGTGTAACAATAGCCGACAGAAGTGTTATGGGCTGGCTGTGACCTCTCTGGATCAACTCAAATTAAAAGGTGGGTTTGAAAATGATTGAGTTCGCTTCACCCTGAATTCAGGTAACGTTAGAAGTTTATATGCCTTCTTTTAAGTAACCTACGCCGTTAGAAACGTAGCATACATGCAGAAATAAACAGGATTATAAACACTTTTAATTTAGGCAAATTGATTTATATAGCACGTTTTTGCTTATTTTACAAGTGTTTACAGGCATAATAGTTAAGAAAAGTTTAAAATAGCCTAATTTTAGAACATAAAGATCAATATAGACACATAAGAGTGATGTTTAATTAATGGATTAAAGTATTAATAAGAAAAAATAATAATGATCTAACTTAAACATAAACAGGTGAAACTTGAACAATTTGAATATTGTGCAAAAGTAAAAAAAAATTCAGTAATTCAACTTAAAGGGTGAAATATATTATTATATAGACTCATTATATGCAAAGTGAGATATTTCAAGCCTTTATTTGTTATAATTTTGATGATTATGGCTTACAGCTTATGAAAAACCCAAATTCAAAATCTCAGAAAATTAGAATATTACATGAAATCGATAAAAAATAAAGGATTTTAAATGCAGAAATGTCGGCCCTCTGAAAAGTATAATCATGCATATGTACTACTCAGTGCTTGGTTTTGGCCCCTTTTGCATGAATTACTGCCTCAATGCGGCGGGGCATGGATGCCATCAGCCTGTGGCACTGCTGAGGTGTTATGAAGACCAGGATGCTTCAATAGCAGCCTTCAGCTTTTCTGCATTGTCTCATGTCTCTCATCTCTCTCTTGGTAATGCTCCAAAGATTCTCTATGGGGTTCAGGTCAGGTGACTTTGCTGGCCAATCAAGCACAGTAATCCCATGGTCATTGAACCAGGTTTTGGTACTTTTGGCAGTGTGGGCAGGTGCCAAGTCCTGCTGGAAAATGAAGTCAGCATCTCCATAAAGCTTGTCTGCTGAAGGAAGCATGAAGTGCTCTAAAATGTCCTGGTAGACGGCTGCGTTGACTCTGGACTTAATAAAGCACAGTGGACCAACACCAGCCGATGACATGGCTCCCCAAACCAACACAGACTGTGGAAACTTCACACTGGACTTCAAGCATCTTGGATTGTGTGCCTCTCCATTCTTCCTCCAGACTCTGGGACCTTGGTTTCCAAATGAGATGCAAAATTTGCTCTCATCAGAAAAGAGGACTTTGGACCACTGAGCAACAGACCAGTTCTTTTTTTCTTTAGCCCAGGTGAGACGCTTCTGACGTTGTTTGTTGTTCAGGAACGGCTTGACAAGAGAAATACGACATTTGAAGCCCATGTCCAGGATCCGTCTGTGTGTGGTGGCTCTTGATGCAGTAACTCCAGCCTCAGTCCACTCCTTGTGAAGCTCCCGCACACATTTGAATGGCCTTTTCCTGACAGTCCTCTCCAGGCTGCGGTCATCCCTGCTGCTTGTGCACCTTTTTCTTCCACACTTTTTCCTTCCACTTAACTTTCTATTAATGTGCTTTGATACAGCACTTTGAGAACATCCAACTTCTTTTGCAATTACCTTTTGAGGCTTTCCCTCCTTGTGGAGGGTGTCAATGATGGTTTTCTGCACAACTGTCAGGTCAGCAGTCTTCCCCATGATTGTGAATTCTACTGAACCAGACTGAGAGACCATTTAAAGGCTCAGGAACCCTTTCCAGGTTTTTTTTGTTTTGTTAATTAGGTGATTAGAGTGTGACACTTTGAGCCTACAATACTGAACCTTTTCACAATATTCTAATTTTCTGAGATTTTGATTTGGGGGTTTTCATAAGCTGTTAGCCATAATCATCAAAATTATAACAAATAAAGGCTTGAAATATCTCACTTTGCATGTAATGAGTCTATATAATATATTAGTTTCACCTTTTAAGTCGAATTACTGAAATAAATTAACTTTTGCACAATATTAAAAAAAAATTGAGTTTCAACTGTATATATGAATAAATATAATAATTTGTTTAAATATAAATACATTTTAAAAATCTAGGTTTTCGGAATCGATTCAGAATTGTTGAAGAGAGAATTCATTCATCTAGCACAACTGAAACCGAAACAGGTGCTATGACATGCTGTCTTGTTAATAGTTCAGTCAAAATGCCAATTAAAGAATGTATGTAATGTAACATTATTACTCAATGTTACATTACATACATTCTTTGATTGGCATTTTCTCTCCAAGTATTTTGCATCACCTCTAAATATGTTAAAGAGGTGTGAAGGCATTTGTGACAGCATGTTTTTTTAAATCCAATAAGCCCATTTGTACATCATTTCCTAATATAGCTCATTATCTGTTAATTTCTATGATTTTTTTATTGGTATTATTGTAATATTTCTACTGTTTTATTCAGTTTATACCCTTGACAGTGTTTTTAATCAAGTTAACCTGAAGTTTAAAATGTTTATATATATATATATATATATATATATATATATATATATATATATATTAAATAACCCAATTTATTATGCACCATGAAAATAGCCAAAGAACTTGAAGCTGGCATGGCTTTAAAAAGCAAGCAAGCAATCAAACAAAGTACGCCATTACTAATTTCTTAAGATTAACAGTTCATTCATCCTGTGCTCAATTTTTCATTTGACACATTCTCTTCATCTCTCACAGGGGGTGAGGCTCTAGGGTTTAGTCCCAGTGCATCAGTGTCAGTGGTGCTAGAAGAAGATGGGACCATCGTGGAAGACGAAGCTTACTTTCTGTGTCTGCCAGCAAATACAAAATTCATGCTGTTGCATGCCGATGAAATATGGATGCATACTCGTCAAAGTGAGATATAGCCTATTCCAGGATATTTTTATTACTATTTGTCCAGCTCATCATTACTAATCTAAACTGATTATGATTTGTCTAGATGATGGAGGCACAGCACAGCCTTGCAGAGAGTCTGCTAATCTGGAGATAGATGGAAAGGACGATGTTGATGGGTTTGAATCTTGGCGCAGTTTGGCAGAGCAGCTCAGACAGGACTTGGCCAGTATTATCCTTATGTCCGAGGCAAATTTACAGGTCTGCTTGATTTTGGCTTTTTACTTTGCCACATAAAGACCTCTATCCTTTACATGTATGGTTATATTGTGTAAATAGCCAATGTTTTACTGTGGTTTTCTGAGAATAATTGTATAAAATGTGTTACAGATTTTGATTGAGGTGCCATGCTCAGATCTGGCTGTGGGGTTGAACTTCTCACAGCAGAAAACCCAGGTCCTACAGGACACGTTGCAGAGAATGCTGGACCGCAGGGAAGAAGAGAGACAGTCCAAAGAGTTACTGAGGCTCTATTTGAAAGCCATGGAGCGAGAAGGCGCCTTGGACCCACAAGAAGAAAGTAGGATTATGTTCAAAGATGCCATATTATGATCATCATATTTTGTTGTTGGGGTCTACTAGAATAGGTTTTCATGCTTAAATGGTCAAAAATATTATTTTTCACATATTTTACATTAGCGGCTTTGAAACCGTCGGGCCAAACCGTTCTCATTGCGTAACCGTTCCATTCCGTGCTGATCCGGCCCAGCCGCTACGGATGTGGTTTCATTTTGCACTGTGGGGCTGATAACGGCCGCTCTTTGGATTGTAATATAAATGCGTCAGTCTTTGCCTTGGTAATGCAAGAGTTTACAGACGGTATAAGATGTAAATAGCGACCACGTTATGGAGGATGATATTTCTTTTAATTTTATTATAAACTTGTGGTAACTTCACTCAAATAGCACACTTGGACAGCTACAGAGAAACTGGCTGCCAGGCAAAAGGCAAGTGACCGATCCTGAGTGACAACGTCACTACACGCATTTTACCAGCACGGTTCAGCATGGTTAGCCAACCGCGCTGAAAATTCCGGGAATTTTCCGGGAAAGAACGGCTTGTAATAGTGCCACGCTGAACAAAGCTCAAAGGGGAAATATAACAGGAACCGTTCCTTACTGTTCGGCTATTGTTGCAGCACCTCTCTTCCCAGTCTGTCAGCAACGCTCTGTTTAGTTCCTGTCTCTTTGAAGCCCCTCCTTCCGAAAAGTGCATGTGCTCTGAATGGTCGACTGCTTCAATGGACGCGTGTTTCAGAAATGTCACACTCCTTACCATAACGCAAGTTTCAACACACTACTAATGCAACTCTTCCTGGCCTCACCTCCTTTTTTATGTATGCCTTGGGTGGAAATTATTTAAATGAGGAATATTGTGATGTGTATGTTCTTGGAAGAAAACTCAAGACTACAATGGAGGCGTTTCAGGAAGTTCAGAAACAGTGCTCACAGATATAGAGAATAACTCCCTATGGAGTAGACTTTGTGCTTTGTAACTTTGCAGACATGTTTCATGCTCAAACATTACACACTAAAGAAAGTAGAAAATGTCAAATAAAAATAGGTCCTCTTTAAAGCAAATATTCTAGATACCAGCAATTTATGAAAGATCCCCAAGTTAACTGTGACATCATGTTATTTACTGTGTTGCTTTGACTCTGCTGCCACCAGATGGTGTCGCAGAGCTATTTCTAAATATTGTACCAGTTCATACAAGTTCATTTCATCATTACTTGGTGGAATGAAGAAAAGTAGCAGCTTGGATGATCAACAGCTTATCTGTTTTTGTGACAGCCCTAATCTTTCCAGCGTTTTCGGGATGTTAACCACAGTCATTGCTGCAGGTGCTAAACTAGATGAGACAGATGGGGTGCAGGTGGAGGCCGCAGCAGGGTTCAACTCCACAACGCTAATGGTTCTGAAGGACAAAAAATACCCAGAGACCAGACTGTCCAATGAGGAGCTACAGGTATGATATCCAACCACAACAGTGTTGTAAGGTCTCCCACAATTTCATAAAGTCTGCATGAAACAGAAGTTGTGATTAGTCTTTTCTTCCCTATTGTGACATATCTGAGTGATACGGGAATTGATTGGATGGTTGTGGTTTGCTATTGCTGTGATGTCATGTGAGTGACAGGTTGTCCCACCTCAAGCCAGTAAACACATCATCAGAGAAGAGAGGGAGGGGAAGTTATTTTGATCAAAGATTTTAAGGGTACATTCATTTAAAAAATAATGATGTGCACAGACAAATCATATAGAATAAATACTCCAATATTCCATAAAAAATAAGAATTGTCAGTTTTGATTTCATGGTGATTTTAAGCAAAAAATTATACACTAGAGAGTGAAAGACATGAACACCGTTCACAACCCATTCTGCTTCTGTAATCTGACATATTTTAGACTGTAACAGGATATTCAACTGAAATGAAATTGAAGGCATGACTTGATTTTTATCCATTGCGAATTGATTGAATTGTGAAAAGTAGGCATTACATACCTTAGGGTCAAGTTTGATGTCATGTTGAAAAAAAATTGTACTTTCAGTCATACAGTATATCAGTAGGGGGCACTCACTCTTTTCAGTGGTATGAATGAACGCAAGACATGAGTATATCTGCAAACAGTTTAATAAAAAAATAAGTGTTTTTAAAAAAGAGAAATACCTATTACTTATATTAATTCATTCATATTAATAAAAATAATTATGTTTTTGTGTGTTTGGTAAATTAAGATGACTAATTTAGTATTATGGATGTATCTCATATATGGATGTATTTGTTTATGCAGATGGTGGTGAGGCAGGGAGTGGAGGTCATGATGGAGGTGTTGTGCTGGGACAGTGAAAGGGCATCAGCGCTGGTCCAGGCATGTGAAAGTGAGCTCAGTAAACGCCTAAAGCGAGTTCAAGCCCTGCAATCCATCAGCGCTCAAAACCAGTCCACTTCACAACCACAAGCTGAGAGAGAGACCCGAGCTAAACGCAGAAAAAAACACACGCACTGACAATATACAACACATTTATTCTAGTCTATATTCTTGAACTACTTCATTACATTTCATGTAAAAAAATAAACCAATTTTTAGATACTGATTATTTTGATAATAGTATATTGTATGGAAATGGCAAAGCCACTTTTTTTTTTTTTACAACATGGATTAAGAACTATTGTTTTCTTTAGTCAGTAATCCACATGATAAAAAAAAGTAATTTTTTTAAAGCTATGTTTCTTATACATTAGCTTTAAATAATTTAAGCCACCACCAGTCATTCAGGAGGTTGTTTGGTGATAACAATCCTATACTACTATGTGATTTACAAGTTAATTGGTGAAAAAAAATTAACAAAGCAAGTACACAATTTATTGAAAATCTAATGTTAATAATTATTTCAAAAGGGAGTTCAATTCATTATGGATTGTTCCAAATACAACATGTCCAATCTTAATTTCATCACCTGTAATATATGCTGGCAGACATGGCATTTTAATACCTAATAGACACATTTAATGCTGCTTTATGATACTGCTAAGTGAAGGAATATATTACAGTGGTATTGCAAGGTTCAATAAATGTGTCAAATTGGAAATGTTAGCAATTAAGCCCATGGGGTGCATATTTTGTTGTGGTACTGTTCACAACACTACTTGAAACGTCAAATGATGTCAAATATTCGTATTAGACTTATACAAATATTTTGACATTTAGTTTTGGGCATGAATATAAATTGTATTATCGAGTTCCATAATGATTAAAAAAATATTTCAGCTTGTCAGAGAGCATTGAGAATGGTAATGCATGTAGATAAAATTTCCATTTGAAAAACTAATGAAGAGACCTGCTAGTCTGTTCCTATTCACCAAGAATGTCTTGTTAAAAGCATCTTTTTCCGTGCGGATGTAGTCCTACCTTGCGTTGTAATGAGCATATGTAAGCTTTGATTGGTGTTGGGCGGGGTTGTGAAGCCAGTCGGACAGTCTTGTGCTGTTTTGTAGCTGTGATGTGTTACTTTTGATTTGAATTTTTGAATTCTGGCCATTGTTAGAGTATATGCTAGTGATCAGAATATCAATTCAACAGAGATATAGAGTTGTTCCTGAGGAATTCATTAGACTGGTATGTATGCAGACACCAAGTGAACTGTTCTAGTATTGGGTTCTAGTCTTGAAACCCTTAACAGATGATTTCCTCAGTAATCAGAATAAAGACGAGACTGTTGCAAAGTCGTGTCTTTATTCTGATCATTTTTACCTTATATTTTTGACAACCTTCCTATTTGTGTGGTAATTATAATGGTAACTCTTCATCTGTTGGTCTTTATAATGTGCATATGACGTATTCGAAAATAAGCAGCCAGATTAAATGCTCTTTTTAAGGAACCTTTTTATTAGCTGCCTCTGATTGTTGGTATAATGTCAGTGTGTCGGATCAATGCGTGACACTGCGCACACCCTGCCCTCACATCACTGAACACTGACCGCCTGAAGAAAGCAAATCAACTGTGAATTATGTACTATCTACCAGACAAGCGTGACCACAGCTTCAACTGGGGTCTGTTGTTGCATGATGGATTGGCTGTGTCATGTAGGGCACAACCGCAGTGCATTGATCATTCACTGAATCCTGCTAGCATACTGAGATTAACAGGCTGAAGAATATGTTGAGTCTAGAAAAAGCAAGATATCAAATGAGACTACAGAATGAGTTGAAGTAATATATATATATATATATATATATATTATATGGGGGTGGGGGGTGTTTAATTGATAATATTATTATTGTTTTTGTTGTTGTTATTATTAATAATTGCTCAGA
The DNA here is from genome assembly GCF_029890125.1 of Rhinichthys klamathensis goyatoka. Taxonomy (NCBI): domain Eukaryota; kingdom Metazoa; phylum Chordata; class Actinopteri; order Cypriniformes; family Leuciscidae; genus Rhinichthys; species Rhinichthys klamathensis. The sequence continues at coordinate 1,673,499 of NW_026606571.1, read as the reverse complement.
CTTGCAGAAGAAAAGATTTTTCCACCGTCTCTTCCACCTGTCGTGCACCGTCTCCTCCTCTAATGGGCCTACACTTTTCGCCACCTTCTCTGGGCCAGCATCCTTTAAGGGCCTATTTAGGAGGTTTTCCTCTCAGGGCGAATGAGAGGATGCTTAATTGCTTTTTACCTGACATCTTTGAAAGACAGATGCAATGATTAATGCATCCATGGCCAGGATATAATTATAAAATATGACATGATTTTAAAAGTGACCTATAACATAGACTATGCAATACATTTTAATTTATTTAGTGCTAATAAAATTATTAAGCCTATTTGGTGAGAGAGATGTTTATAATGTGACAATATGTCAGTCATCGTGTGATAAGGAAAATATGACTAGGCCTAGACTACTTGTTCTGAGCAGGTGTTGTCAGTGAACAGGCTGTAAAACTGTTGGCGAAGTTACAGACACTCAATGATGAAAAACTGATGCTAATTATCTGGGAAACATTCTCTTACAGCAGTCAAGTTGTCATTGTTTGTGTCAAACAAGTTGTGAAATTGTGCCATTAAAACAGGAGATCATGACTTACTCCGTCCGTGCTCAAAGTGATGCTCGGAGCTCCAGTGGTTTCCTCTGTGGGTGAACGAAACTTTCGGAAGATGTTGTAGCAGAATCACGTGAACAAATCCAGGATATGCTTTTTTTTCATTGGTTGTTGCGTTAAATCTTACCCAGATACAATAGTGCTATTTTCTGATTGGCTATTGTGTAGCCCCTTTCTTTTTTTTGATTGGGCAGGCTCGACTTTTTCCAGGGGAGACGCGCTTGATTCCTGCCGGTTCCATAGTGTGAGCGGCGCGGCCAGAGACATTTTGGGCGCTGCGGCATATTAAATAATATATTATAAATAGTTTTTCCGTGAGAGAAATACAATGTGTGGCGGGAGTGCGTGACAAAAGACCGAAATGAGTGACTGTCACGCTCAATGCGTGACACATGAGAGCCCTGGAATTAATGGCACCCCTGGTAAATATGATCAAAAATGGCTGTAAAAAATAAATCTGCTTTGTTTATCCTTTTGATCATTCATAAAAAAAAAAAGCAAAAATCTAACCTTTCATTGAAGTAAAAGAATTGAAAGTGCGGGAGAAATCACATTATGAAATAAATGTTTTTCTCCAAAACACGTTGGCCACAATTATTGGCACCCCTAGATTTTTTTTCGAGTAAGTATATCTCTGAAGTATATTCCCATTAATATTTACCTTTTTTAGCACACCAGGGTGACTAGGAACATGCAATTGTCTAGCTATGACTTCTTGTTTCACAGGAGTTTAAATATGAGGAAACACAAATTCCCTTAATCATCCATCACAATGAGTAAAACCAAAGAATATAGTTCTGATATGCATCAAAAGATTGTTGAGCATCACAAAATAGAAAGTGGCTGTAAGAAAATAGCTAAATAATTGAAAATACCCATTTTCAATGTTCCAGCTTTTAATAGGGGGTGACTTTAATGCCGGCTTCATGATATTGATAGAACAGGGGTAACAGAAAGTAGAGATCAGCGACTAGCATCTATTGCATTGAAGAAATTGTTTACCGATTATGGAGTGATTGATACATGGCGAATGATGAATCCTTCTTCCAGAGAATTTTCTTTTTTTTCATCTCGTCATAAATCTTTTTCTAGAATAGACTACATCTTTTCATCCAAAACTCTTTTCAATGACATTTGCAGCACTGAAATGACCCCAATAGCTTTATCCGATCATAGGTCTGTTTTATGTAGTTTTTCATTAAAAGCTGGTCAATTAGGGCAGTTCGTTGGTGTTTTAACACGTCTCTGCTCCAGAATGATATATTTATACGCGAGCTGGAGGCTGAGTTGGAGGAATTTATCAAAATAAATAGCCCATCAGTTGAAGATCCACGAGTGCTATGGGATGCGGTTAAAGGGTGAAGGAAAAATGATGATCTAGCAAAGATATCAGCAATAAGGACTCAAGAGGGGGATATAACATCTGACCCGGTACGCATTAATAGTACTTTTCAACTATTCTACCAAAGTCTCTATACGTCAGAGGTGCATCATGATGACAAAGCCTGTTCTGAATTCCTCAAATCATTACATCTACCTAAATTGCCTCCTGAAGCTGTATGTTCCTTAGAGGCACCAATTCAGTTGGAAGAACTGAGATTAGCTATTAAAGCAATGAATAGAGGCAGGTCTCCGGGCCTGGACGGAATACCACCAGAACTGTTTGAGGCCTATTGGCCTCAGCTTGGTCCTCTATTGATGAATATGTTTAATTTCTCTATTGATAGAGGTTCCTTTTCTGCTAGTTCAAATATTGCAATAATATCTCTATTACTTAAGAAGGACAAGCCATCTTACGACTGCTCCTCCTATAGGCCTCTATGTCTTCTGAACTGTGAAGTCAAGCTAAGGTCTTAGCTTCACGTCTAGAGGGTTACATCCAGTGTTGGTCAAGTTACTTGGAAATAGTAATTAGTTACTGATTACTGATTACTTCTCCAAGAAAGTAATCCAGTTACTTTACTGATTACTTATTTTCAAAAGTAATTAGTTACTTTACTAGTTACCTACTAAGTTACTTTTCAAAAACATGATGCACGACCTGAATACGCTATAAAGCAAATAGACCTTTCAGCCTACTTCTATTCTTTCTGCATATTCCATCATCTAAAATTGTATCAAATGAAACACTCTCTTTTTTTAAACTTGTTTTATTAGTTTCAATATTTTAACTTTATGCGCATTGCATCAAGCAAAAAATAAATTAAATGCAACTGTCTCAGACTTTTGATGAACATTTAAACCTATTTTCTGCACATTCCACCATATTTTAATGAAATAAAGAAAGTCGTCCTTCTTCCTTCTTCTTGCTAGGTGCTTGCTCAGATTTGAGGTGGAATTTTGACATTCTCCAACGGGGGTCCTGTTTCTAGATCAGGATGCTCTCTACACACGCAAGGTCTCTCTCTCTCTCGCTCGCTCTGACGCTCTCCCTCTTTGAGGGTGCGCGTGCGCTACGCGGCCTCTGTCTCGCATGCACGCTCGCTCTAGATTCCAGGAGATTTAAACTATTTTGCGGTATAACTAGTCGATCACGAGTGGCTCAACAGGTAGATCTATAGATAAACTCATCTTTCAGGCATTTGACCGACCGGGTTGACACTTCAGCGTGAGAAATCGGGGGTGTGGCGTGTGAGACCAATCAAATGCGTGTCTCTCTCCCGCGCTCCACGTTGTCTCTTGTTCAACACTACACATTTCGGTGTTTACCACTGACGTCGCGGCGCTCATACATGATTGTCACTCACGCACGACTCATGGCACGAGACAGTCTCACGAAACAAAATGACGGTTAACTAACGCAGTAACGCAGCCTGCTTACGGGGAAGTAACAGTAATCTAATTACTGTTTTTGCAATTGTAATCCCTTACTTTACTCGTTACTTGAAAAAAGTAATTGGATTACAGTAACGCGTTACTTCTAACGCGTTACTGCCCATCAGTGGTTACATCCCCCATTCAGTTCATCATGACCAAACTGGGTTTATCAAATCTAGACTAGCATCGGATAATGTCCGTCGCTTGCTTCATATTATAGATTTAGCCTCCAATTCAGAAGATCAAAATGCCATTCTTTCTTTAGATGCTGAGAAGGCTTTTGATCGGCTGGAATGGTGTTACCTGTGGTCTGTCCTCCAAGTCATGGGTTTTAGTGATAGCTCTATCTCTATGATTAAGTTGTTGTATACTAACCCCTCTGCAGTCGTTATAACAGGCAGCAACTGTTCAACTAGGAAACCCAGTTTCAAGATCTTCCCGTCAGGGTTGCCCTCTATCTCCACTTTTATTTGCTTTATCTTTGGAACCTGTTGCCCAGGCAATACGGCAGTCGGAGGCTTTAGAACCAATCATTATTCAAGACACACTACATTGCATCTCTCTGTATGCAGACGACATTTGAATTTTTACAAAAAATCCTTCTAAATCCCTTCCACATCTTCTTAAAATCTTTAAGAACTTCAGCAGTATTTCAGGTTATAAAATAAACTGGACAAAATCGGCTTTAATGTTGTTGGGGGGGACTGGATGACCAGACACCACTTTTCAATATTCCAGTTGTTAGTAGTTTTACATATCTAGGAGTGTCCATCAGTCCCTCACTCAACTTGTTAACTGCTGACAATTATAATAAAGTTCTAAAAAATGTGGAGGGTGACCTGAATAGATGGGGGATGCTCCCTACTTCTTTTCCGTCTAGAATTTCAGTTATTAAGATGAACATATTGCCTCGTGTTAATTTTGTGAGGAGTATGATCCCCCTAGCTCCACCGGGTGGTTACTGGAAGAAGCTACATTCAATTATTAGCTCTTATTTATGGAATAGGAAAAACCCCAGAATTAAAGCATCTACTCTACAAAGACATAGATTTGCCCAATTTTGAGTGGTATTCTGGAGCTTTGTTTTGCGCTCACTTGCTATATGGACGAATCCAGAGATTTTGGTGTCATGGCGTCCCATTGAAGAACGTTTAACATATCCATATTGCCTGTCTGGTATTTTCTAATATACCCCATAGTACAGTTAAACGCAATTTTGGGCCAATAATCTCTTATTTTTTTTACGGTATGGCATAAAGTCCACCGATTTGCCAAAATTCCAAATACATTTTTTGCTCAATCCCCTATCTTCAACAATCACTCACTTTTAATTGAGAAGAAACCGATTATGTTCCCTCAGTGGAGTAATAGAGGGGTCTGTGTCCTCAAGGATATCATAGGGGAACAGGGTCTTCGTGCATTCCATGACTTGGAGAGAGCTTATAATTTACCGGGCACTTTCTTTTTTTATTTACAGTTACGCACAGCAATGCTCGCTCAGGGCGTTCCTTGGGGTATTGAGTTGGGGAATCGTCCCCTTCATGTAATTTTTGACACTAAGGTTAAAATTAAAGGTATTGTCTCAGAGTTATATAAGTTTATAACTACAGCTTCATATAAGCCTTTATCATTTATTAGACTCTGGAAGACAGATATCAACATTTCCGAGGACCCAGACTGGTGCGCGGTTTGGTCAAATATTTCTTTATCATCTAGAAACCCTGACCATCAAATGATACATTATAGATTAATCCATAGGTCCTACTTAACCCCGCGAAGATTACAGCAAATGAAATTTAGAGACAATCCATATTGTGATTTTTGCCCAGACAATACTATTGCTACTTTTTACCATATGGTGTGCTGCTGTGTCCAGAGGTCAATAGATTTTGGCATAGTGTTTCATCCATCATGTCTAGTATTATCAAAGGACCCATTCCTCTTTCACCATGTTTGTTCCTGCTCAATGACACATCGTCTTTAAAGCTAACTATTAACAATAGGCGTCTTCTCTTGGCTGGTTTGACAGCCGTTTCTAGTTTGTCGCAAGAAACCACCACATACATTGTCAATGAGTAAATGGCTCTCTTCTTACCGGGAAATGGCTCAATTAGAGCTTTCTACAGCACGTTTACACTATGCAAAATCCTTTAATATTGACTGTTGGTCAGAGCTATTAAAGAAAATAAATGAAATGATGTAGAGAAGGTCAGACCTTTTTTTCTTCTTCTTCTTTGATTGTCTACATCTGACATCTTACACATATGCTGCCCGGGATTTTTTTTTTTTTTTTTTTGGAATTTTCATCTAATGCATACAATATGTAATGTTTAGTTCTGTTATGTAATTATTATTAAGAATATTGTATTGACCTTTGTGGATTCTATAATAAGAAGGAAGAGGTCAGGATGTGCCTGATATTTTCAATGTCCAATGTCCTGCTCTGTGTTCTATGATGTTATGCGGATCTCTGTGGATATCATAACGATGGAGGAAGGATGGACGGGTGGCAATGGGAAAGAGTTGAGGTGTGTGTGAGTGTTGAGTGTGTTTTTTTGTTGTTGTTTTTTCTGCTCAATACCTTGAGTGAATCTAGTTAAGGGTTGGAGGGTGGGGTTTGGGCTGGGTAGGATATGGGGAGGAGAAGAGAAACTGGCATCAGAATAAAAGCAACATTTTGTGCCTCTGTTATATTTGTAATGATGACGTAATCAGTCTATTTCTCTCTTGTGAAGATGTTTCCTCTCCAATGTGTAAATTATGATTGTAAGAAAACAAATAAATAATTGATCACAAAAAAAAAAGTGATTTCCCCCCCACTTTCAATTCTTTTACTTCAATGAAAGGTTAGATTTTTGCAATTTTTTTTAATGAAAGATCAAAAGGATAAACAATGCAGATTTATTTTTTACAGACATATTTACCAGGGCAGGGGTGCCATTAATTGACCACAACTGTATATATATATATATAGGCCTATATATATATATTTAACCCTATAAAGCCTACTGTATCTGTATCATATTTGATGCATGAATTATTGAGTATTTCATGATTTTTATAAACATAATAATACCTTTATTATTCTTAAACATAAGAATACATTTCAATTTACATTTAATCATTTAGCAGACACATTTATCCAAAGAGACTTACAAATATAAAATAGAAGCAATCAAACCAACAATAGGCCTATGTAAGTGCTGTGACTAGTCCCAGTTAGTCTAGCATAGTACACGTAGCCAGTTTTTTTTTTTTTAAAATGCATGTAGAATAGTAAGTGTTATTTATATTTTAAGATGATACATGCATATTTGAACATCTCGCAATCATCGTTGTATTGCATTTCATTGCACGTTTTGCCCCCACAATTAAAACAACAGAGCTTTGATTTTATAAGTAGGCCTAGCTTAGTTTGTTATATAGCTGTATAAAAATATCATTGATTTACATTACAAGCTATCAAATTCCATCTTAATTTTTGTCCATATAAACAATATCGGCAACAAATGGCATTCTGCTCAGTTTGGACCTCTGAATAAAACTGATAGGCACGTGCTTTTTTCCTCCTCGAGTGTGAGGTGAGCTATTCATAAGCGTGACACAGGGAATGCTACTATTCAGAACAGCAAATTGCCTTTTTTTTATTGAGTAGCTCACATTTTAAACACAATATTTTATTTTTAAACGAAAATAGTTCCATATTAGGTCAAATTAATCAATGCGACCCCGATCGTCCACTGTGTTTCATTTTTAAATTAGTCCGTGTTTCTGAACGAATCTTTGGAGTGAATGATTTAATGACTCTTAAAGAACGCCACTTGTTTTGGGAATGAATGAATGAATAAATAAATGATTCACTCATTGTCGCCACCTATTTTCTGCTCAGCAAAATACATTATAGCTCACCTCTAATCAACAAGTAATGCTATCTGAGGTATCGTGCATGTCTGTATAGCACAAAATTACAGGGTTAAGAGTTTGTTCAAATCCCAAGCAATAGGCTATAGTGATGCTTGTCTTACGTTTGTTTTGGTTTAGTTATGAATGTATTTAAATGGTAAATGTTGGTATGATATGTTGCTTCGAATGCATGCAGTATTTGCAGTAAACATTCAGTTGTTCATACCTTGAGTTCTTGCGATAGGACACAGGTTGAAGTAGGCTTGAGAATGATTAGAACTCCACAGGGCCAAAATAGCACTGGAGAGGTAATTACACAGGGCTGGAGAGAGCATACGGTCCCTGCTGCTGATAGAAGACAACAAGAGTAACTCTGGGATCAGATGCATAATGCATAAGAACTTAATGACTGTAAATCATGATACTTGACTTTTAAACAAACACCTCTGCATTGACACCAATGACTTTATGAAAATGAAACAAGTAACTCTGGGTTATGCCATTTTCAATTTTTGACTAACGAAAATCATTATTAATCAACGTAAAAATAATTCACAATATAGCGCACCCTCTTTTTCTTTTGCTTTCAGGAAACTGCCACTACATAATGATATATATGAATTTTATTAAACTATATTTTACTAAGCAAATTCATTGACATCTTTCTGCTAGAAATTATAGTCCCTGGCATGTGACTAAATGTTTGAAAGTATGTATTTAGTTTTTTATATATATTTATATATGAAGCGAATATTTTTTTTGTTTGGTACCCCAAAAGCAAATAAGTGAATACAAAATGTCAGTTTAGTTTATTTAGTTTAGTTGATTTATTTAGCACTTTTAAAAACAGCAAGTGCCGACCAAAGTGCTGTACAAAACCAAGATTAATAAAATAATAACCAAAGAAAATAAGTGAATGACTGATAGCCTAACATGCAGTGCTGTCATGGTAAAAATAATTAACAATAATTTGCCCAATGATAAATCCATATCAAGTCAAACATTTTGAACACTTTCACAACTGTTTCAACGGTTTTTTGACATGATTTCTTCAATCCACGGAAGGTAATTGCTCACTTTGGTATAAACCCCATAATACCCAGCCTGGGCGCAGCCATGACCCCATGACACAATACCGCCTATGAACCAGCTTTTACTCTGACTGTCAAAAAATGCATAGGGCCCTCCACTGTCCCCCTGGCAGGAATCTTTTCCTCCCTGAGCAAACCCAGCACATATCATGTTCTCTGTCACCACTAGTTTCCCTTTATCTGTCACTGTGGAGTCATATTTAGCCTTACAGTCCTCAAAATCAGTGACAGGTAAATGTACGTACTGGAGATTACTGGAAAATAATGCATGTCTGTTTGTATTCCACACACCCCACCCAGACACCTTCCCGACGTCATTAACCTTCAAAACAAACCGCTCTTCCCTTCCAGGCAAACACACAGGCATGACGGCTTTGCTGACAGGTACCTTATACTCCAGTTTAATCAGGGCAATGTCATGGTTGAAATTAACGTTATCGTGATGGTACTGAGGGTGAATAAAGATTTTCTGTGGAATGCCGACTACCGCCTCATTGTCGTGGTGTTCGACTGTGCCCATCTTCAGCTGCAGCTGGGAAGTGTCTGTATAGCTTTTCAGGACATGAGCAGCAGTAAGGACCCAGTTGTCTGACACGAGAGAAGCGCCACCGATGAACCTGGGACCCATTCGTATCATGACCTGCCAGGGAATCTCGTTCTTTTCTGCATTCTCCCCGCCAATCACCTTGGAAAGCTTTTTCTCAGGCTGTCCACAAACTTTCAGGAATGGCAGACACCAGATTAGTGTATAGACAATGTGACATGGACATACACTATAAATTGGACATTTTTTTCTGAATTTTCCTATAGACTCTAAAAAATGCTGGGTTGTTTCAATCCAATTTGGGGTCAAATATGGACAAACCCAGATGAAAAAATGAACCCAATGGCTGGGTTTGTCCATATTTGACCCAAAATTGGATTGAAACAACCCAGCATTTTTTAGAGTGCACAAACCAGTGGTACACTGGTACTCAACCTTTTTTGACACCAAACATTTTCAAAGGCCCCATGAGTTGCTCATTATTAACTGGATAAGGATTAAGGATGTTTTAAAAGTATTTTTTTTACTCAAATTTGAAACTTTGGCACATCTAAAAACATGTTCTAGAAAAATGGTCATTGTAAAAATGCTCATGAATTTCCAGGCCACACTTTTAAAACGTTTTCCAAGGCTTAGGGAATCCTGTTTTTTTTCAAAGACAAAAAGATTAAATAAAATCAGCAATATCTTGATTTTTTTCATAGTCATATATGCTAGAGGTCCCTTTTGAAGTTTGCTGCACCCTGGTTGAGAAGCACTGCTCAAAACTGTTAAATAATTTTCATACTTCCATTTTAGTAACCAAAAAAAACAAACATCTGAGCCACCCTTTAGATTACAGTTCTGCACACTCTCAGGGCCCATCAATGGTTTGGTCACCCATATTCTTCAAAATATCTTCTTTTATGTTCAATTCATACAGATTTGAGGGTGAGTAAATCATTTTTGGGTTAACTATCCATTTAAAAACTTATAATGTTATATTTTATAAAAGTTTATATTTGTCTGCAAAACTAATTTAAGCATTTAAGATTTTTGGATAGCAAGGTTTTGAGATCCTGAAAAACAAATTCAGTAAAACGTGTCCAAAATTTTGATGGTAGTGTACAGTATATTAAAACATAAACCATCTGTTAAACCATTCGCATTAAACTAAAACTCACTGGGTGAACATATCTGGAGTATTTTTCCACCCAGGGCATCTCTCCAGTAGCCGTCATGTGCACAGGTATAGACTCCTAATTTCAGAGAGAAAAGGATTGCTGTAAACCTCCAGTGATGATTGATTAGTACAGTGTCTTGCTATCCTGTGACATGAACCTTACCATTTGTTCCAGCCTCAATTGCGTAGAATTCATCACAGGAATACTTGATCACGGATTTATATGTTGTCTTGGCGAATTCCACACTTGCATTATGCACTTCTACAGGCTTTCCACAATCGACAACTGCAAAAGAAGGGCATTTGGTAAATTACACAGTTTATAGACACAAAGAATGACAGTGTTGCCAAAACCTATAGCATATCCATTTTTTATTTATTTAGTTTAATAAATGTTTTGCTCTTAAAATCTGTTTACGGTTGATTATTTGTCGCTTTCATTTTGAATTAAATCTGCTTATTTTTCTTTCTTTGTAATATTTTTTTCTTGTCTTTTTATGTTTATTTGTGTTTGTTATTTCAGCACATTTTAACATGTTTATAAATAACCTTGTATAATCAGTCCTATAGTTGTTTTTACATATGTTTGTTTCGTTCTATAAATAATTTAATAAGGAATGTTTAATCACTGTTTTTTTACAGAAACAAATAATTTCTTAATCAGTATTTTAGTTTTGTTTCCTAATAAAAGTGTTGAAATTACTAACAACATACATACATTTACTTGAGAAGCAAAAGAAAAAAAGAGAATATGTTAAATGAATCCACACCTCAAAAAAATATTTGCCAATGAGATCTAAAAAATAGATTTCTCTGAAAACAAGTCAAATAATTTTACTTCTGAATTAGTTTTTAATTTACTTGCATGTTCAGATTTTTCATGCAAAAAATGAAGACAATTATTGTTGTTGTTGTAGTTTTAATAATTAATTTTACCAAGTACAGTACATATTGTTATCATCCCCTTTTTCATTGTCTTTTTTCATGATAAAATGCATATCTGAAATGTTTTTAATTAAAAATGTGCTTTTGTTATGCGTCATCACGATTTCATCACAGAATTATTTTCTGAGTCCACAGTCATAATTTCACCCACTTCAGCTTGAAATAACACCTCAGGTTTTAAAACGTACCTCCTCTTTGTTGCAGTAAACCCCCATTGACGATTATACACACTTCATGCTTATCTGGGATTCTTGAGCAACTTACTGATGCAGTCAGGCAGCGGTCCATTCCAAAATCCACCCTTCAGGCATGTGGCTTGATAAAAGGGCAAAGCTTCCTCCCCCTTAAGATGCAGAAAGTCATTTTTAACTCTCTATATAGCATGCCAAGCTCTTTTTCTTAAATCTTAGAGAAAGTAAAAGAGGAAAAATGATTACCAGAATTAATTCATAGCCCAGATGACATGTGACATTGAAGGTGTCTGTCATGATGTACTGAGACTGCTGGGGCTGGATATGTCCGTGTCGAGGAGTCACGGGGTTTGGGCATGGTTGGGCTGTGAGAGAAAAGAACAGCAATGAAAACACACATTCTGGGAACCAGGCCATTAACTATTCATTTAAATGTTTATGTGATTCTTAATGCATCATGTCCAATATGTCTGCAGACAGCCATCAGATCTGAAACCCTGCTTCAAAACATTTATTTTTTGGTAGATTGCACACCATTCATCATTTTCTTGAAATGTGCTTGAGAGAGAATCCACACGAAACAAATGTAAGGCAAAGATCATATTAATCATTCTTATTACACACATTCTGGAACACAATCATAGTATTCAGCGGTCAGCCCTTTCCTAATAGAGTGCAACCGTGTCAGCGACCTTGGTTCCTGAAGTATTTTTCCCGTAGGGATTTTAAAAAGGTCTTTGTTTAAGAGTTATAAGTCTTGAAGCAAACCAAGCAGGTACAAGGTACAATCACATTACAACTTTAATTTGAACAAAACATTTAAATATTTGAATATTTGAAATTCGGACGAAAAGACAAAAGTACAGGACTGTTTACTTAAAGGCAGGGCAGGCAATTTGTTCCAGAAATATTTTTTGTTACTGGTTGAAAGTCTCTTCACATCCTGATAGCAATCACTAAGTGGTCTAAGTGTATTTATATGCATATATTATTGTCTTTGGAAGGCGTAAGATCAAAAAATGTTCGTCCAATCATTGAATTCGGTCCGAATGCAAAGATACGATGCCTACCTGCTTGTCATTGTATGTATTTTTATACCTCCGCAATTAACACCAATCAACGCCGAGATTAAACTGCAGCAGTCAAGTCAATGTTCATTATTATTGTAATGTTATGTGCTTAGTTTAATACTGTCTCTTGTGACAATTTTGTTTGCCTGTGTTTTGGAGGAGGAGTGGCTTTGGAGACGCTCTGAAGGGAGGGTGGGATCTTATGCTTTTAAAGCTAGCTCGCTATTGCTAGCCTCTCTGAAAATGACCTACCTAAACGTTAACACCTTTGATAGGGAAATAACTACAATCTCATGAAGTATGCCAATTACAATCTAAAACTAAAAACTTTGGATGATTATACTGATTTATAAGATGATGATTAGGCTATATTTGTAGAAACAACATATTGTAAATTTATTGCAAATTATGCATGTATTTAAGTAGTTTGAGAGCGTAGGGAGACTGACTTGATTAGTGCTAAAGAGTTCTTCTGGTGCAATTAGCTTGTTGAAATTTTCTGATTGGTGAGGATTTCTTTGCAGAAAAATGGGTAGTGTAGTTTTTTTACCAGGTATTCTGCTATTGAACATGATTATTTAAAACATAAGATAAAATAATGCAGGCGGATGGCTTCAACAAAAGCATATACCATTGATTAATAACCTTAGCTCAAAGGTCTTTAAAGGTTTAAAATGTATAATTCAAAATCAATTCCCCTATGGGATTTTTACTTCTGGAACTCGACTGTTGCTGCAGTGTATACTGAACGTAATCCATGGCAACGTTGTATCAATCCACTCATTTGGTAACTGAAGCCGGCGCTTCATCGAGGACCCGCTCTCTCGTTTCTACAAATGCATGTTGCATTTGTTTGATTTGTCGCTAGGCTGATTGTTGTGTGTACATTGTAGTGGGCAATATCTTTTAGTGGAAGTTTTAAGATAATATACAGGTAAGATTTTAAAATATTTTCAACACAAACCAATATTTTATGTCCACATTGTCAGGGTTTTGATATGTTTCATTGTGTTTTAAGTTCTGTGCCTGTTTGCGTGTGTGACCCAGTTTCCTAGTGTGTGCCAGTTTGTTCCCTTGATTGTATATCCCATTCACCTGTTGCCCATTAATTAGCTCTTTTGCTTCTCTTTTTGGTGTATTCACACCAGGAAAGTCCGGTAGTTCACTTGCTTTGGTCCGGACCAAATCATTTTTATTTTTATTTTTTTTGGTACGGTTCGCTTTCACACTGCTCTTTTTGCAAGTGAACCAAAATTTGTAAACAAAACCACGTGTGCTAAGGTCGTCCATTCATTGGACAAGGATTCTCAAGTAGGGAAATCAGGAAGTGCAAAAAAGGCTTAACGTAAATTAACGCAGCATCATCCTTGTATTGTAACTATCGTTACATTATTTGAACTGCAAATGCTTTTTTTTTGCATCTATGCGCGATTAGACTAAAGAGAACGCTCTGTATGTGAATGTCCTGATGCACACACTCATTCATTCATTCCATTCAAATGATGCACACACGACGCGCAGAAAGACGCGCAACAGATGTAATGTAGTAGGCTACAACAGATCACTTTCCCATAACGCAACTCCGACTACGGAAGCCTGTTAACTCAAAGGCGCAGTGCTTTCTTGCAATTGGGTCGGTTCATGTTCACACCATAAACGAACCGTACCAGAGTTCGTTTGGAACCGTACCGAGACCACCTCTTCAGCTGGGTCTCGGTTCGGTTGTTTGGTCCGCACCCGAGTTCGATTGCTGTATTCACACCTGCCCAAAAGGTCCGCACCAAGGGGGGAAACGAACTAGAGTTCGATTCAATCGAACCAAACAAGGCAGGCCGCAGGTGTGAATACAAGTCCTGTCTTCCTTCAGTTCATTGTTCGGTGTCGTTGATGTTAAAGGGATACTCCACTTTTTTTGGAAATAGGCTCATTTTACAACTCCCCCAGAGTTAAACTGTTGAGTTTTACCGTTTTTGAATCCATTCAGCCGATCTCCGGTTCTGGCGGTACCACTTTTAGCATAGCTTAGCATACATCATTGAAGTGGACAAGACCATTAGCATTTCTAAAAAAAAAAATGACCAAAGAGTTTCGATATTTTTCCTATTTAAAACTTGACTCTTCTGTAGTTACATCGTGCACTAAGACCGACGGAAAATGTAAAGTTGCGATTTTCTAGGCTGATATGGTTAGGAACTATACTCTCATTCCTGCGTAATAATCAAGAAACTTTACTGCCGTACCATGGGTGCAGCAGGCGTAATGATATGACGCAGCGCCTGAAAATAGTCACCAGCTGCGTCATATCATTACGCCTGCTGCACTCATGGTACGGCAGTAAAGTTTCTTGATTATTACGCAGGAATGAGAGTATAGTATAGTATAGTATAGTATAGTATAGTATAGTATAGTATAGTATAGTATAGTATAGTATAGAGTAGCAAGAATCGCTATAAAGCCAAAACAATCTCTGTTACCTTAAATTATATGTTTATCTCTTTAAAGCTGCTTTGAAACAATCTACATTGTTAAAAGCGCTATATAAATGAAGATGACTTGACTTGACACTGTGGCAGTAGTAATGCAATATTTAGAAAATTTACTCTTGTACTCTTGATACTCAAGTACTTTTAAAAACAAGTACTTCAGTACTTTTACTTAAGTAGACATCTGACTGTAGTACTTTTACTTGTACTTGAGTAAAATTTAGCAAGGGGTATCTGTACTTTTACTCAAGTAACAAAGCTGTGTACTCTGTCCGCCTCTGCCCGTGACACACATATTTATTTAATTAATATGTAGTAGTGATGTAATATGTAGGATTATGCAGTTAGCTGCTCATTATCACAAAATAAACTGAGGTTGGGTATACATTATGCTTTACTTACCATAAAGGTACATAATAGGGGGTTGTAAACTACCTGTGCTGGTATACTTGATCTTCCAGCCTTTGTTTTTCCCAGAACCGTCTGAGCGGAAGGTCACATGCACTTTGTGAGTTCCTGTCTCTATTTTTCTTGGTGGGGTCCTGCCACAAAATGGGCCGTACTCCCTTCCACCTGCAGTGATCTTAAACAAAACAGTTTGACTTGTCAGTGAATACAAATGGCTACATATAAACAAGCCTCTTGGGAGGTGGGAGGGTGAGGAGAAATAATAGGTGGTTGTGGAGGGCATGAGAGAGCATACATTATGTATTCAACAGCCTTCAGGTCAGTGATTAGTGGAGTAGTCTGACACTTAACAGTGCTAAGGGGACCATTTTTGTTTTAGAGGCAGTGAGGGTGGAAACAGCTAAACTCAAAATTACAAATTTGCTTAGCATAACAAGATGTTTAAACCCATAAAAAGGGAATTGGATTCCAGTCATTAAAATCAAATGAGCTTTAATGCAGAGTATAAAATCAGTTCTGAAAAGTAAACACTCTTAAACACTTAGCAAGCAAATCAAGCATATGGAGAGCCAATCTTCTCTGTGTAAATCACTCTAAAATCAATATTTTCTAACACTCAACAAGGGCACTAGAAGGCAGATTATGTCTCTCTTCAAACAGTATTTGTACTGTAAATATACTGTAAACGAGTCTTCAATTTAAAGTGCAGCATTATGACGGATTTGTGGGGATTCTATAACCATATAAAATATTTTATTACATTTAGTACACTGTACACATCAATGAGTTAATTTTCTTATAGTTCTTCTACATTTATTCGGAACTTTAATCATTGTATTATGTTAAAAATCTGGGCACGATTTTTATGGTTGGGGCCAAATTGACCCTAACTGGATTCAATACAATTAAACCAAAAATCTATGAGAAAAAGAAATGTAAGTGTAAAAACAGCAAATCTTTAGCATTAATACTTCTCACACATTGCAAAAAAGCATGAGAACATTTGATTTTTTTTTCTGTATTTTACAACCGATTTAAAAATAAATCAATCTCATAAACTCTGAATATTATTAGGAGTATTTTTATCAGGTAGAGGTATAGACTTCCCAAAGGACCCAGTACCCCATTAAAGTGACCGAGATGTGTCCACACACATGCTATTATGGCTGGTGTTTTAGGTTTGAACTACCATCCTGCTGTCAGAGCTTGCAGATTGAGAAATAACCAACCTTAAGGATGTCATAAGGGCAGTGGATTTCAGGATGAGTCTCCACATCAAACAGGTCTTGGAATTCCAGGGTCACTTGGAAGCCTTCCATCAAACTGATGGTGTAATCACAATGGCTCATCTTGGGATAAACACCTGGGTACTCTGGACTGCTCAGTTCTCCTGACCTCTCCTGAAACACCTGCCCACTACACTCAGCTACATTGGGAAAAAGCATTTTCACACCCACTGGAAATTGTCAAACGCACACACACACATACATTAAACCGACAACTATCCATGCTGCATTTAACACAGAGGACCGCAGGAAATTGCAACATTGATTTGGGATGCTCAGAAGCAAATAAACGTTTCCACCTGTAAAATGGCCAGAGAAAGTGCTTTCTGTCACTGCATCTAGAGTGAAATTTATGAAGAGTTACAAACATTACGTGCATGAAAGTTAGATACTTTAGCAAATGCAAACTCTTTACAGCTAAAAAATGGTTATGAGATAGAAACAGTCAAATTTTTCCAGGTAGTAAATTTGCTATTATTTTTTGCAGCTGAATGAGATCATAAATGAGAGATGTGCAAAAAAACACAAATAAGTGAACATCTTTACTCAAACCACTTTAGATGCAAAAATCACTGGTTGCCCCATGCAGATAGTTGTTGTTTAGATTCACTGGATGCTATTACCAACTAAACTGTGTATCATCACGAAGATTTAGGCTTTGGTTTAGATTTAGGACTTTTAAGCTTTGATATTTGACCACTATTTATGATAAAAATTATTATAGCAATGACAGTAATTTTATTTTTTATTTTTTTATCAGAAGTGCAAAATCAACATGCAAAATCAATCAGTAGTAAAAAGACACATACATATTCAATAGCATCATCAACATCATGTTGTTCCAAACCCATTTGTCTTACAAAAAACACAAAAACACAAAAGATGAACATTTGAACATTTTCTTTGTTTGCTATTTTCCAGGCCATTAAAATAAATGGGGACTAGAGCTGTTAAGCTTTATGATGAAAGAAGTTCTATTGTACTTGTGCATCCTGCGTGAAGCTTGAAAGCTTCAAAATAATACTTCATCATAAAAGCATAATTTACTGAATCTATAAAAGTAATATTCATTGAAAACCTTCACATGCACTCTATAAGCAAATTCATGGAATAAGTAGTGATGGCTGATTTATAAAATAAATAAATCTTTTGAGTCAATTCATTTAAACAAATCAGTTGATTCAGTCAATGATTCATTCATGAATTGACTCATTGACTCAATAAGTATTACTTACTGGATGGAAAGATTTTCAGTGAATAATGACTGCAATTTCTCACAAAAAGAAATCGAATGGCTTCAGAAGACTTGGAATATATGCCAGCACAGGAGTCACATTTAGAATTTCCCATTTTGTGTTCCACCGAAGAAAAAAAGTCATAAAGGTTTCGAACATTGAGGGTGAATAAATGGTGACAGAAATTTTATTTTTGGCCATACTATTAATTTAATAAATGAACCCCAACAAGTGCAGATGCAAATAATTGCTATGAAGAATCTCAGGGTGAAGGTCTACTAATTCATATGATTAAATGATTCAGACACAAGTCATTGTTTCTGTGTGATATGATGTGATGTCTCTATCTTCCCCATTAGCAAAGAAAAACAATTAAGAGGCATGTCTGGCCTGGTAATTGTGATTAATTACCCATCATTAGCACAGTTTTACAGCTAGAAAAAGGTATCAATTTTCAACTGATCTCTATAACTCTGTTCCCTAAGGAACCAATGGTAATTAACCTGGATTCGCTTAGAGTGACAGAGATCAACTGCTTTATACAGGCACACTAGTGAATCATCAGTCTGTTGCTGAAGCGTGCTTCAGGCTAAAGCCAGTTAGCGCTGTCCAGAACCGCAGTGAACATTAGCACTTTAAATGAGAGGAGTTTTTGGAGCTAATCCATTTTTCTGCCAAAAGTTTTCACAACCTGAAGGTCGAAAATGTAAATATGCCTATTCGAATGCCCACACAATCCTCGCTTATATCGAAAAACGCTATGCAGTTAGTTGAGGGCACTCTATCAATGATATAACAAACCCTCGCCTCTACTATTTGCTGGCTCTATTTCCTGCTGGATTATAGGCCAGGCTAGCTCAATCAAGAGCTGTTGACAGGGCTGATAGATAGTGTGTGGTGAGCTGTGTCTGGCCAGCCTGCTGCTGTGACCGCTGTTTCAATAGGTCTGTGATGCACAAGAGTCACTACTGGAGCATCAATCAGTACTGAGC
Organism: Rhinichthys klamathensis goyatoka; assembly: GCF_029890125.1. Taxonomy (NCBI): domain Eukaryota; kingdom Metazoa; phylum Chordata; class Actinopteri; order Cypriniformes; family Leuciscidae; genus Rhinichthys; species Rhinichthys klamathensis. Next base: position 1,654,780 of record NW_026606571.1, on the reverse strand, counting down.
TCTATGACAATATGTCCTAAACATTTAAAGATGTGTTCAGGTCTTACACAGGTAAAAGTTGGGTTTCTTCTGATTAAAAACTTTTACATATTCGATTACAGTTAAAGAGACTGTTGCTCATATATGAGTTTATTGCTGTTTGTGGTTAATGGTTAAACTGATAATCACACTTATTTTGCTGTATATATACACTCACCGCCCACTTTATTAGGTACACCTGTCCAACTGCTCGTTAACACTTAATTTCTAAGCAGCCAATCACATGGTGGCAACTCAGTGCATTTAGGCATGTAGACATGGTCAAGACAATCTCCTGCAGTTCAAACCGAGCATCAGTATGGGGAAGAAAGGTGATTTGAGTGACTTTGAACGTGGCATGATTGTTGGTGCCAGAAGGGCTGGTCTGAGTATTTCAGAAACTGCTAATCTACTGGGATTTTCACGCACAACCATCTCTAGGGTTTACAGAGAATGGTCCGAAAAAGAAAAAACATCCAGTGAGCGGCAGTTCTGTGGGCGGAAATGCCTTGTTGATGCCAGAGGTCAGAGGAGAATGGCCAGACTGGTTCGAGCTGATAGAAGGGCAACAGTGACTGAAATAACCACTCGTTACAACCGAGGTATGCAGCAAAGCATTTGTGAAGCCACAACACGCACAACCTTGAGGCGGATGGGCTACAACAGCAGAAGACTCCACCGGGTACCACTCATCTCCACTACAAATAGGAAAAAGAGGCTACAGTTTGCAAGAGCTCACCAAAATTGAACAGTTGAAGACTGGAAAAATGTTGCCTGGTCTGATGAGTCTCGATTTCTGTTGAGACATTCAGATGTTAGAGTCAGAATTTGGCGTAAACAGAATGAGAACATGGAACCATCATGCCTTGTTACCACTGTGCAGGCTGGTGGTGGTGGTGTAATGGTGTGGGGGATGTTTTCCTGGCACACTTTAGGCCCCTTAGTGCCAATTGGGCATCGTTTAAATGCCACGACCATGTCCATCCCTTTATGGCCACCATGTACCCATCCTCTGATGGCTACTTCCACCATGTCACAAAGCTCTAATCATTTCAAATTGGTTTCTTGAACATGACAATGAGTTCACTGTACTAAAATGGCCTCCAAAGTCACCAGATCTCAACCCAATAGAGCATCTTTGGGATGTGGTGGGACGGGAGATTCGCATCATGGATGTGCAGCCGACAAATCTGCGGCAACTGTGTGATGCCATCATGTCAATATGGACCAAACTCCCTGAGGAATGCTTCCAGCACCTTGTTGAATCTATGCCACGAAGAATTGAGGCAGTTCTGAAGGCAAAAGGGGGTCCAACCCGTTACTAGCATGGGGTACCTAATAAAGTGGCCGGTGAGTGTATGTATATATAAAAATATATATGATTTTATTATATTTTATAATTATATAACCATGCATGTGCATGGTTGCCAGATTGAGAAGATTTAGCAAAACACTGGGCAGAAAATGTAGGAAAAATAATAGAGGCTTGTTACCAATGCAAGATAACGTAAATGTCTAAAATGAAAATAAAAAAGTTTTCAGGACAAATAATGCGATGATTATATTTAATTAATCGAGAGAAGCAGAAATCATTCGAAATTAATTGCGCAGCATGGAAAATGGCTTGTTTGGATATTGTGGGATCTGTGATGTCACAAGGGCAAATATATTTGCATATGCTTGCCTCCAGAGCAAGACACCCACGGATAGTAATAGGAGTGAGCAGGGCACAACATAACACGGGCTAGTTGTAACACACAATACTTCCACACATGCTAGCATGACAAAACTTAGTGTATTGACTAGCTGCCATATCAACACTATGTAGAGAAAAAAATGCGCCTTTGAAAGATATCACTGAACATTAATTTAACCATAGCAAAAGTAAATTTCTTACTTATGTACATTTTTCATCTCTATTTTTTGTGTTTTAAAATGAGAAAAATCTGATATTATTTTAAGCTCCAATCTGTTATTTAACAGTTGAGATAGGTTTTAAATATGGATATTTTTCTTACACAAACGCACCACTTCACTTCAGAAGGCCTTTATTAACCCCCCAGAGCCGTGTGGAGCACTTTTATCATGGATGGATGCACTTTGATGGACTTCAAAAAATATAGAGCCATTCACTGCCATTATAAAGCTTGGAAGAGTCAGGACATTTTTTATATATACCTCTGATTGTATTCGTCTGAAAGAAGAATGTCATATACACAGGGTGCGATTTGTGAAATAAACAGAGGGGGGGATGTTTTGAAACATTTTTATTCATAAAAATAAATCATGAGAACATGACCTTCATCACTGCATTTGCAGGAATTGTAAAATATTTTTTCTTATTAACTCATGAAGTAGCCTAACGCAATATTTTTACTCTAATAGCTTATCTTTCCCCACACATATGAACTGTGATCATGCACAGCGAAAAAACATGCTATTAATAAATGAAGGAAATATATCAGCCTCTGCTGAACACGGACTGATTGCAAAGTTAAACCATCACAGTAGAATTATCTGTCAATTCGCCTCATTCGCGCGTAAACGCGTCTTCACATTGACTTAACATTGAAATCACTCACGCCAGACGCTCAAGAGTGAGCGAGTAATTAAAAAAACCTTTGCTTTAGCCTCAATTGAGTGTAACACAATTGTGTAACTTCGGCCATTCTCAGTGGTGTGACTGGGACACTAACTCTGCTTGTCATCATAGAAACAGATAATCAGATTGTGATCTTTATTCCCGCTTCAGTAATATGCTGAATATGCTGCCGTCCTTTCGACACAGAGCTCCACTGCCCAGCGGACCTGCAACCGTCTCGCAAGTGTTGATAGGCTATTACTCGTGAGGTGTAACCAATCAGATAGCGCCGTGGACGGGACATTGAGTTGAATGGTGATTACAGAGAGGCTGCGGCAGCTATAGTAGAGCCAGCCAAAGTAGCGCATTTTAAAATAAAATTGACTTTAATTAAACCACGGACCCCTGATAAGTTTTGTGATCCGTCTCGCCTCTAGTGTAGTAGCACTGATCACTTTGAGGGGGGGATAAAAATAATTAAGCAGAGGCAGGGATACATTGACCAGAAAGGGGGAAATCCCACTCATCCCCCGGGAAATCACACCCTGCATATACACCTAGGATGACTTGAGGGTGAGTAAATCATGAGCTAATTTTCATTTTTGGGTGACCTATCCCTTTAATCACATGCAATAGCGAGTGGGTGATACTGTTTCATATGCAATGACGTTAGCCAATCATAACAGTGGCCGTTTACTGACCAGCCTTAAAGGAGCCGCTCCTTAAAAATGTATCATTTCAGACAGAGAGGCAGAATGAGGGTTGAAAATCTTTGTTTTTCTGCATATATATTTGTTTTGCTGTTGTTGTTGCATGAGTGAACTTCAAGGAACATATTAAAATCATGATGCGCTTTTAGCTGCACAATCAGAGCGTTATCATGAACAGTGGCCAATACAATTCTTAATCAATGAGCAGAAAAACTACAGGCCAGGGTTTTCATCTGTTCTGATATCAGCCTTACCAGGGCAGTGTCTTTTATCATCGTGGAGTTGGAATCCCAATCGGCAAGTGCAGTAAAATCCCCCCACATAATTATGGCAATTATGGTCACACACAGGCTCTCCATCCATAGTGCTCAGGCACTCATCAATGTCTGTAAAGAGTAAAACGAGGTCGTTTAGCAACCGTTCTCATTCGGGTTTAGACATCCACTAAGATCAATTCAAGTATAATAAAAAAAGCATATATATATATATATATATATATATATATATATATATATATATATATATATATATATATATATACAGTATATAATTAAAATAACTTTAGGATATACTGAATATAAACTTAAAATCTATTTCATTTTAGACTATACAACGTTATAAACAAGTAAATATACAATATTTGATTTATTTAGCATTTTAAAATGATCGTCTAGTTCAACCCTTTAGCCTCTACAGCAAGAGGTGACAGCGGAAGAGAGACACAGTCATGCTATGAATCCATTGTTTCCATCACCTTCAGCAGAAAAAAATGCCTGGAAGCCTGTGAAACGGCCCTCATTGGAGTAATCTGATCTGAAGAGCACGGCCATGGTGTTGCTGGCAGAATAGATGACAGTGTTTTTGGGAGCATCACCGTAATTTGTCTCCGTTTCGCCACAGAACCGGACCGTCTCATTTCCTTCTGATAACACCTGAACAGTTTAAGCAAGTAGTAATTATTAAAAACACACATCTGTATCCTGCATTCACATAACAATCATACTGTGCATTTCATGATAGAGAGGTTTAATCAAATGTTCAGTATTTGAGTTTTCTGATATTATTTGGAAATGGTGCTTATAGGCAACAAGTTTACTAGAAAGATGTTTACACTTGCTTGGCTAATATGTTTTGATATTTTAAATATCTGATTAATTATCAATATACTTAAATATTTTAGTAATAATCTACATTGTATATTTTTTTAAGTGTTTAATGATAAATCATTCAAATAATCCCTTCCTTCAAATAAAGGAAGTACAACTTTTTAACATTAAAGGGTCAGTTCACCAAAAAACGAATATTCTGTCAGTAATTAACGTTACTCACCCTCATGTCGTCCCAAACCCGTAAGACTTTCGTTCATCTTCGGAACACAAATGAAGATAGTTTTTAACAATATCTGAGGAATTTCTGCCCCTATTGACAGCTATATGACACTTGAAAAAGTAAAAACAAAAACAAATTATCGTAAAACTAATCCATATGAATTGAGTGGTTTAGGTTTGTTTTCGCGAGTCAATCAGGATCGGTTCTGTTTATGTTACCTGATCAATCTCTATATGTGAATTAAAGCCTAAATTAAATCTGTTCATCATATAAAGTGATCGAGTCTCTTCAGAAAAAAGCATGGATTCCGATTTTCTCAGATCGGATTCAGGCCTCACTCATATGTGGTAATAAATTGGATATGAATCGGATACGTGCATTTGCGTGTGCCATGTAAGCAGACAAATCGGATATTCCCCAGTAAATGCGACTCGTACGTCATTAAAAAAGTGACGTCAACTCAGGTGGACACCACCAACTGAGATCACATGACTTATTATAGGCGCGATGGAGGACGAAGGATACACACAGACACAGTGGAGCAATGCGGAGGTTTCGTGTCTTTTGAGTGTTTGGCAAAATTGCAGGGTTGTTACAGAAATAAATCCGTGTTTGAAGACATTTCACGAGATATGGGCAGGCACGGTTTTAAGCGCTCGTGGCTAGTGCCACCGTAAGATAAAAAACTTAATGACTTTTAAAAATATTGTGGAAAGCAAAACACTGGATAATTTTATTCGCATCTGCATCCATAGGCCTATTTCACAAAAATGGCCGCCGAGACCGGAAGTAGGGTAAACTCTTTTCCGGTGAAAGCGCTAGCAGTTACAGTCGGAGGACAATGCGGAGACTAAAAGCGGTTGCTTACCTTTTTATGTTTCAACCCAAAGAAGAAACAATTGATCACTTCACAGCTTTTCGTGTTTTGCGGGTTTTCATGGAACAACCGGGGAGAAGTTAAATCACGCCAGGCGCGTGTGAAGGAGGAAGCAGATGTTGAAATGGAGTGTTGATGCCGGTTCGGGACTGATGCCCTGACAAAACTGTTTATATTGCACTTGATTGTTACCCGATTTGCACGTCATGCACTTTTATTTATTATTATTACCTGTTGGCAAATTAAAATTGTTTGTAGAAGTTGTTTTCTGTAACTTTCTTTCCTTTTTACCTGGGTGCGCTATGCCAGGCCTGCTGTTTACTTGTGCAAGCAAGGGCAGCTGGGACATTTATTAAACGTGTAAAATACTTTCCAAACCGTTACATATAGTCTTATAAATTCAGACGTTTGTGGTTTAAAAAAATAAACATATTGGAATCATTTTAAAGTTGTTTGAACACGGAGCAGTTTTTCCCGTGAGTGGGACTGGAAAACCCGGAGTGGATCAGGAGCGGAGTGATAATAGAACGCTTCTGTGCAGAGAGGAACGGGCTTTTGCTCCAGTCCAGGCTTTGATCACATCTCCCTAAGCGGGTGAACACCTCGTCCTTCCGACCCATTCGAACTAAAATTAAGAGATTTATTACACTATTTGAGAAATATAAGCATATTTACGGCCTTGAAATAATGAAAAGGGTGATTTAAGACATAAGGACAGGGGGAAACCTGATATTAACGGAAGTCCGTCGTAGCGACGGATAACTTTAATCCCTGTATATATTTTTTAGTGTATTACTGAATATAAAATTACATTATATATTAGTAAATATATTCTCACATTTTTAAATATATGAAAATGACTTGTTTCTATGCAAAAAGTGACTTGAATGACATGTTTCATTCAATATATTGTAATATATTATCACCATATATTATTCTGTATGTTTTCAAATATACTGTTAAACCATTTCATATATTTTTCATTCATATAGGGAATATTTTCTTTTCATAAGGGGACCCCAGACAGTTAAATATTATTTTGTAACATGATTTTTTTTTAAACATGTAAAATCAATCACTTCATTTATGTTTTTAGTCTAAATATTTTTTTATTTGCCTTAATTTCATTATTAGACATACTAGCAACGTTAGGTCAAATTCACTGTAAAGATGTACAATTCTTAGTTTCATTCATGGTAACATGAAAAAGGAGCCATAATCTAGTAGTGGAAGATTGCTGCAATCTCCTGGACTAACACTTAATAACATGATTTTTTTTTTAACAAAAGCCACTAGATTTAACTCATAGCCTACAATCAGACATCATTTCAATTTATTTATTTATTGTTTTTCGATATATTAACGTTAAATGTGAGCTTAGTCATCAAGTGTCATGCCAAAAATGAATGGAACTTTTTTTATGTAAGCACTAAGCAAACGTCAAGAATTTGTCCAATTTCGATCTTTTCACAACTCCCTGAAAACTATCAACAAAACGGACAACATCAGATATTCTTACTTTTGTCAGATAACGTTATATGAATGACTGGGAGAGAAAACAAGCTGTTCAAAGTCCATTTTGAAAATGAATGGCGATTCGGGCGGGCGGCGCGACCAGAAGTCTTTTTGCCGTCTGTGTCTGGCGTTATTTAACGTCTCCCCAGTTGTTCCATGAAAACCCGTAAGACACGGAAAGCTGTGAAGTGATAAATAGGGTTGTTTCTTCTTTGGGTTGACATAAACACCATAAAAAAAGGTAAGCAACAGGACTAAACCGCTTATAGTTTCCGCATTTGTCCTCCGACTGTAACTGCTAGCGCTTTCACCGGAAAAGAGTTTACCCTACTTCCGGTCTCGGGGGCCATCTTGTGAAATAGGCCTATTGTATTTCGTGCTGTTTTACTTCCTTTTCCGGGTCAGAACGTCTACATTTGGTATTTTCAGCAGTGTATAGTGTAAATGCAAAAATCGGATACGGGTCACTTTTAAAAGATGATGTAAGCGGGTCGTCAAAAAAATCGGATATAGTCAGAAAATCGGATTTGGGCATCAAGACCTGCAGTGTAAAATAAATGCAGCCTTTATGAACTTTTTGAAGCGTCAAATTGGTAGTTGCGTAGCTGTCAATGGAGAGTACAGAACTGGCTCAGATTTTATTAAAAATATCTTTTGTGCTCCGAAGATGAACGAACGAGGTTGAGTAATTGATGACAGAATTTTCATTTTTGTGTGAACCTTGTAAAGCTTTCAATCAGCCAAACTACCAGATTCCTGATTGAAGTCTGATTTTGATTTGCACTGGCAAGAATGTCTTAATGTCTTTCTCATTTAAAACTGCAATTCTCTTTATCCAATTTCAACAGACTGATTTTTTTGTGATACCAAAATATGAATCATTACCTAGGACTTGTACACTTTTGTGTATATGTATATCCCATAAAATGACCCAACTTTTAAATCTCTGTTGAAAACATGGATCTAACCTGAACATAGTCATATTCGCAGCGATGAGAAGGCTCCAGGCTAAAATAAGTGAAGTAGAGGCGCAATCTGTGTCCTTCTGGTCCTGTGATATTCCACACCATACGCTGGTGGTTAGGGTAGACGTTTGGGAAGTTTGGTGATGTGAAGCTCCCAAACAGTCCTGTCAGCTCTGAACCAAAAGCTAATGGAAGCAGGGCGACGAAAGCCAAAGATACACTAAAACAGCAACACAACAAAAAGGTGTATCACTGATAACGTATTGAAGCTGTCACAATCCCAACACATTAAACAGAAACATAGGGGACTGGCAATTGTTCCCACTCCACACTTAACACATCAACACATTGCATACCTGTTCATCATTCCAGAACACCACAAGCTTCAGTTCATCTCACAAAAAAAAAAGTCCTGATCACCTTTGCAGAACTGTCCTCCAGGTTAATGAACCAGCTGAATAAATGGCTCTGTGTAAACACAGCGCTGAACACTGAACTTTTGGTTTTCATTATCGTCCATTCTGTCAAGTGTCAATATCAGTTATTGGGTTGAAGATATACCAGTGAAGTTAATCTCTGTTGTCAAGCTTGACATCTTTTTTCTCCTCAAACAATAGATTTTTTCATTGTTTCTCTTCGACAAGAAGAGAAACAATCACACAAGAAAGCAGTAAACACATTCAGAACAAGTAAATCAAACATTTGATTAATTCTGATTTTATATTGACTATTATATTATTCTTACTTTTAAAACACCTGACAGCAAATGAACTCTCATTTTTGGAATGTGTCCTTCTGACCAGTCGTCAATAATTGATTTCCCCCCCTCTGTGTGTAAATGCAAACACAACTTTAGTTTGTAGAAATTAATTCAAAAGAACAAAACAACAGACCTTAACAATTTTATCTTTATAGCTTTATCTAACACGTAAGTTTTACAATGCTTATTTAAATATAGTGGGGTCCAAAAGTCTGATACCAATTGCATATCTGAGTAAAAAAAAAAAAAACATTGTGAAAGATTCTGAAAACACAAAGTTATAAGATTTAAAAACAACAACATTTTGATATAACATAAGAAATCACAAGGTTACTGATCAAATAAGTACAATTGTGACACTGAGCATTTGGACTAAAGATATTCTGAAATTTATTTTAATTTTTTTTAATGAACTTTTCACTCAAATTCCTACAATATCATTGACCATGGGAAAAATATTTAGAACTTTCACTATTCTATGTACAGTAAATACTGTAGCACATGTTCCCTTTGAAATTCCCACATGAATTATGGAATTCACTACATCTTACACTACGTAATACCTAATCTGTGGCTACATTCAAGACCCAGTTAAAAACATATCTATTTAACATGCATTTTGGATAATGTGATTATATGTATCCTATGTGACTGTAATATTTATGTGGGTGTCTAAATGTATTGTAATGTACAATGTAAAGCGACCTTGAGCTTTGGAAAGGCGCTATATAAATAAAACTTCTTCTTCCCTCAAACTCATAATTGTCAAATTGATTTGGAGCCATGTACTTCTTACATTTGGTACTTTTGCAGAACTGATAGACGAATGCCTAGGTGAAGGAAAGAAAATCTTGTCAGAAGACTAAAAAAACTCTTATATATTGTAATATGGTCACCAATACTGTAATGCAGTTCGGCCGAGGATACTGAATTTTTTATTTTATTTTACTGTAATTGACAGTATACTGTATTGTATTGCATACCAAGTTCGTATTCAATTCTTTGGTATTTTAACTTTTATTTTCAAGTGCTTTTCATCTACTGCAAGATTTCTTTACAGAAGTGTAATGAAAATACACTTTTCTTAAAGCTGTTGAATTTCACTGTATTTGCACCCCTTTATTTTTGTTGTATAGCCTACTGTAATAGATATTAAACTGTAAAATGATTCCTGATTGCCAAAAGGAGGTTTTTATAACAGAGTTATGAATTGATCTCACTAGTGTTCTCTAGGCAGTGGAGTGTGTATTTGTTGGGTTTTGTGTCATCTGAGGCCAAAGTTTGGTCAACGTTTTTGACTAACATATTTGAATTTAAAAGTGGAAGTTTGAGGCTTGTACAAGCTGGTGTGTGGTTTTGAGATTGTGTTGTGAGAAAATGGTGAATTGTTTCATCAATTGTGTGTTAGCAATCAAGAAAAACTGGGATAAGAACAGATATTAATCATGATGTAGACTCCAATAAAACTGTCATCTGTCATCCTGCTAAACAGTGAAAAAAGAAATCCAAATTTATATTATAAAATGGCTTTTCCAACACCAATTGTTGCTCACTTTTGACTGTGTTGTGATAATGAATAAGAGACATAACATTGCAAATGTATGAAAGGCAAAAGTATAACAGTCACACTTATATGAAAAAAGGATTTACATCCCTATGACATTTTCAGACATATGAGTTGCGATGTGCCACAGGCGGATGTTTATGATGAAAAAACAACAGGTGACACTGAAAGCCTGTTGCCGTCGCATGTGCCAATTACCCTGAGAGCAGAATTAATTCTAAATGCCTTTGTAATGCCACAGTCCCTTTCATTTAAACCTCTTGGCACAGAATGAGATGGTTATTTAATGATTTAAAAAGATGGTTTCAGTACGAGTGAGAAAAAGAGAGAGAGAAAGAGGGTTAGCAGGAGAGAGAGAGAGAGAGAGAGAGAGAGAGAGAGAGAGAGAGAGAGAGAGAGAGAGAGAGAGAGAGAGAGAGAGAGAGAGAGACTAAGTGAATAAAGCGACAAATGGTCCATAAGCAAGCTTATAATAGACCCCTCATTTCCAATGCACTACGCTGGTAAAGGCTGATGTATGAGGAGATTACAACAATTATCCTCATAAATGACAATGGTAATTTCCAGCTGCACATGCCCATGCTGATTGTGGCTGTCAGGTGTAACGCGCTGACCTCTGTCATCACGCGTGCTTGAGAGGTCACAGGTTGTTGGGACACAGCTGAAGTGATTCTAAGGAGGAAACAACCGTTCACATTGATTTATGAGACTCCCTCGAGTACTCTGACTGGAAACCTCTGAAGGCATCTAGGTACCTGCATGTTTTAGGGAGGGAAAGTACTTTTTTTTTTAATTCTATTTGAAAGAAATTAAGATAAATATTTGGCTTAAATGGGTGAAGTTTTTTCTTTCTTTCAAAAAAGTCATAATTTGGACAAACAAGCTGCAAAGTGGATTAAAATGATTTGATGAGTCACTAAATGAGTTCATGGAATTTTTTTTCCCTAAAGGTACATTATTTAACTTTTTTGTTCAAAATTAACAAAACTGAAATCATCAATACATCATCAAACCTTCTTCCAAAACGTGTTTTTGTCTTACCCTCATTCACTATGGAAAGCCTATTATAAGCGTTTATATTTAAGACCTAGTGGGATTTTTAGTGGAAAATTGTGTACATATGTCACTCGCCCTTGCGTGTCTTGTCATATCCGTAAATAGATGCTGCTAGTATTCTAAATTAGAATTAGTGTGTCCCAAATCGTAGTATTTTGAAATCAGTATTCCAAAGACACAGATGGTCTACTATAGGCTACTTTTTCTGGTTAGAATCCAAAGTGCAGATCTGTGCTCACTCTAATGGCTATTATTGGCCAAAACCCATTGCGCATTGGATGAGGATACAAACGCGAATAAAAAGTGTTAAAAAACTACAAACATGATGGATGTGTGTGTCCGACGGTTAAGAGAGAGGTTTAGATAAAGGGGTATGAGTGATTAAAAATCAGTATCTAACCTGACGAAAAGATATTTATTCAATGTTATCCACATTATATTTCATCTGCAACAGCATTGTGAACTTTTGTAAAGATACATTTGGTCATTAACTTTTAAATGCATCAATATGCAAATTGCAAACACACGAGGAGAGTTTTCTCTGCATGAAAGACCCACGACTGGCAGATGAACATGCTACTACATTTCTCTCAGAAACGGTATAAATTAAATTAAATTGAATGTGGAGGATTTTAACAAGAAGATTGACAGGACAATTTAAACGGTGACAGGATGCATGTAACTAGCAACAGAGCTGTCAGTTAAAGATTATGAGGTAGTATGTACTACTTAGTAGTATGCTTGCCTACTATTCTGCTACACACTCAAAAATATGTACTTTTTCCTTCACAAAAACGGAACTGTACTTTTTCCTTCTTTTTTTAAACAGCCGAACTGAGGAGAGTCTGCAAAAAGAGAACGCGACAGAGCTTGTAATAAAACGAGAATCAACATTGGCTTGGCTTTTCAGAGATGAACTGAGGAATTTGAAATGTTGTAAAAGCATCACAGAGATACCGATTGACATATAATTGACATATATGTAGCTCTAGTTCATTGTAAAGCATTATCTATTGTGAAGGGTCATTTCATTATGATTGTTCGTTGTAACACTGTGCTGGAATTTATTTTCAAGGAAGTACCGTGTCTATTAATAGGTAATTCCATATATCTACAGTAACAAAAATCAGCTATAATGGTAAAAGATGAATGTTTCTATGATTTACTTAGAATGCATGGCTGTCAATGGGGAGCGAATAGAAATATTAGCAGAGACTAACTGTCTTATGCTAACCAGCCAAACCCCTAGTTAAATCTAACGTGAAATCACTTCGTAAATCCACATGTAATCTCAACTATCCATTCCAATAATGGTAAAACAATTATATTCCAGGAGAATATTGAATGAAATCTGCCAATTTCTTTTGACGCAAAGCATTAGTTGTCGAGAAAGCACAATAATAATTAATGTTTTTACCATCTTCACGTTTGCTAATAAAGCAAGATTTTATACAATAACAAGATCAAATGTAGGCTATAGATAGCGCAAATTGATGTTAATGATGTTAATGAGTTAGATAATCAATACATTCATTTACTCACAAGTGACTCTACGTCAGAGACCAGATACTTGTCTGTGCATCAGCAACTGTTGGCCCATGTCTAATTCAAACACTGTTAACAGCTCTTTACTTCCTTTTATAAGTAGATGAAGTTCATTTTGAAAAGACGAGTCACTGTACTTGCATTTTCTGTTGCTGAGTATGCACTACAACCTTGAGGACATGAAGCATTATAAGAACTATAATTAAAACAATTCATCATTCTATCAGGCCATAGACATATTCCATCCCATTAGCCTTGTTTTGAATATTTCTGTGTAGCTTTGTATTGAAAAAGCATCTCAGCCTGGAAACAAATAAGAGCATGGATCCAAGCAAGAACTAGCAATTTTGCACAGAATCCATTCAACGAAACTAACAAAAGGATATTTACATTCACATATTCAGAGCCTCATAAACTGGTTTCTGAGCAGCCCAGTAATGCTTGCTGTACCATGTAATGAAGTGCATCCTGATAAGACGCCAGACAGTATACTGTCACTTTGATGTGGAACGGGAGCACTGTGAACACAAAATACATATCCAGAATCAATAATACCAATGAAGAAACAGAAGAGGACAAAATCACACTTTTGACTGAGACTTTAGGCTATGAGAGAAAAACCTGCTGAAATATCACACACATCCTGTTGTACTTCAATGTACAATACAACAAAATAAACCCCATAAACACGCTGTTGGGTGGTTATTCCGAGAGCAGGCAGAATCATGTGAAGGAGTAAATCAGGTGTTGGCATTAACACTGTAATATGTCTTTATTCATGCAAGCCAATCAGGTGACCTAAAAATACAAACAACAAGGATGTAAAGAACAATGTAAAAAATTACAATCACCTTTTTCAGCTTTGGTATTTACACTTCTCAAGGATCTCTGTAAAGTCTCTGAAACTACAAAAGCATATGAAAAGGTAATCAGCAGTATCACCCACCTTTCCATTTGCCCAGCTTGAAAAATAAATTACCACAATCAAGACAATCCGTTTCACAGCATATCATTTTCCCCATGGTTTAACTGTGTCATAAACTGACAAACAAACAAAAAGAAATAGTCTTTGCAGCCTCACGGTTTTCCTGTAATAGAACAGGATTTCTTATTTTTCTCCAAGAATTTATTGGTGTGTCGACTACCTTTGGGTCAGGTGTCAGAAAACAGAAAGAAGGGGTAATCACCGCATTGACCAGGGGCCTCAAAATGTGACATAATTTCTGACACTTCAATTATTTTCTGCTTGGTTATCAAAAGTTTGCGGGTAGATTGAAACTTGGGCCGTGTCCAAGTTTCTGAAGGAAACTGCCTTACTGTCAAGTCTGGGGACCCCCAGGGGTCCGCATAAGAGTGCTACAGGGTCCATGGAAAAGTAAATTAAAAACGAATAAATATATTACAATAAATTAATCAATTATATTAAACTAAATATTTTTTTATCATTATAGATTAGATAAGTAAACAATAAAAAAAGTATTTAAATAAATAAATGTAACAACCTAATGTAACTACATAATATTTCCCAAATAATACGTTAAATTGTTATTGGATACAAATTTAAATTAGAATAAATTGTGTCTTTAAACAGGAAAATATATAGTTGCCTTGTGAATTTTAGGATGGTCCCTTGTGAGGATGATCATATTTGGAGGTTGGCTTCTGAAGCCTTTGTCTTAACAGCAGCATCTTTGAATGAAAGTACCTCCTAAGAACACCATAACGTCACAAATGAGCCTTAAATTACGGTGGCAGAGAGAGCTCAATCAATGCACTGCAACTGAAGAAAAAACATGCAAATAGAAAAACACCCGCAAATTAAGTAAACATCTTCATTAGTTTCACAACACATTAGGGGTGTAACGGTTCACAAAATTCACGGTTCGGTTCGATACGATACACTTGTGTCACGGTTCGGTACGGTTTGGTACGTTTTCGAAACATAAAAAGAAAGAAATGCCAGAGAAATTTCCTTGATTTAATTTTTTTAATTATATTTTTATTAAAATTAACATCATAAAGTATGATATTTTTTTACTTTGAGCAATGATTGAGCTATACTTGACTTTTCTTAGGAGCATATAAAACAAAACAGCTCCTTGGACAAAATGAAATGTAATATTGTAGAAGTTATAAACAGGTTTATTTTAGTTCAGATTTAGTAACATTTGAGGGCAGCAATTGTATTCATAATGTCAAAATAAAACCGACGTAATGTTACTTGAAACTAAGCGTAGCCTACTATTCCTGCCAAACTTCCATGGTTACAGTTAGTGTTAAATCCATGGTGAATGTTGCTAATCTGTGGACACTGAATAGTTCATTCATGGCACAATGTTTCTTCCTGGTTTCCACGTCAGCGCTGTTTGATCCGTTAATAACGGAGAAATGTGAATGTTTCTCACTAGATCTCGCAGCGATGTTATTACTTCAGTGGCGAATTCAAATTTTTTCTTTACTGGATTTCGCTGTGTAGTAACAGTGCTGCTTGATTAAGATCGGCTCACGCTGCATTGGTCCAAACTGATAAACGGTCCGTCAACCACACAATAACGAGTGGCTCAGTTTCGTTCCGCTTACATTACATTTGCCATTTGATGTTGGGCAATGTTGTGGTCTCGCCAGCGTCTCTTACATTATGAGCAGGCTTGCCACGCGCAACGCGGAAAAATGGTTTGAAAAATGGTCCAGCAAACCGTTCGGTTTAAAAATGCGTACCGAAAACCGAATCAAAAGCCTCGTACCGAACGGTTCAATACGAATACGTGTATCGTTACACCCCTACAACACATGTGTGCTCCAAATTCTCACAACAAAAGCAAATACAGAAACAAGCTGCAAAAGTTCACAACACGATCAAATACAGAAACGTGCTGCAAATAGCACAGACCACAACGGAAATGTTTCCAGGGGACCCGAATAAGTGACGAACCCGACTGGGACATGCATATTGCTTGTGAACATCCCTATGCCCTAAGCCCCTTCAAAGGGCAGAGCCCTTGAAATGGGGACTTTGGAGTGAGCAGGGCCCTTGTGTGCCATTATGTAGCCGTTTGCATGCGTTAACTCATTATTCTCACCTGGGATTCCAATTGGATTCCGATTCCAAAGCCAATCTTATGAAAACATGCTGCATCCCAATTCGCCTACTTTTCGCACCCAAAAAGTATGTAAGCCTACTGTCTTTGTGGGAAAAAATATACTTTTGAGTGTATAGCAGAAGAGTTAACAAGCGGTGGGACATACCACGTCATAAAAGTGTGCTCTGTCGCATAGAATTACACCAGAAGCCTGGGATAATCAAGTTACAAATGCCTGCACCCGCTCCTATGTTAAAAATAAGGTTTATAGTCAGGACCAGAAGCCATTTACGGTACCTCAAAATATCTGTGAAACATTTTGTTAATACACATTTTAAAATAATTAAATTTATTTCTGATATTTGTTCTACTGAAATCTGAAATGAAAGAAGTAAATGCTATAAAAAATGCATGTGTTCCTCATCTGTTCCTATCTTTTTGATACTGCCTGACGAAGCAACGTTTTTAAGAATTCAGACAATTGGATTTATTGCAGTTTGATGCAACTTTAGGGCTATAAATTCAACTCCATTGTACATGTGTCTACTTGAAATGCACAATGTTGAGCGTGCTTAATGCATTTTTGGTGTGTTTTCTGTGTCTGATTATAACTGGGTGTCCTGTTGTTTGTAATCAGGGTAGATATTATTCAATAGTCTGTGGTTAAACTAATGTCAAGTTGAATTCTACCCTAAAGCTGTGATTTCTGCACCTGAGCACATTGCCACCTCACTCTCCGTCATTGGTGCAGAGCTGCGTGTCAGAGCCACTGATTTGGCAAACGGCCACAGGCCCGCAGGAGAACGGAAATGGCCATATGGGGACTTAAATCTGTGAAAGATGCATCAAGGACTAAATTGAAAGAGTAATGGCAATCCGACATCGGGGCGAACCTCAATGCGGGAGGATTCAGCCTCGATTTATCACAAGTAATTTCCCTATCATTAGCTGTACTGTTTAAAAGGCCATACAGCTGCAGCTGGAGACTCGTGGTTGTTTTCATTTGGCCTCACATCAAAGTTTTCCCCTTAATCTTTCTTTCTTAATTCATCACCTTAACCTCAAGATCCCTCATAATCAATAACACAGTGACATTTATGTATAGATATCGCAGCAGTCCATCACTTGATTAGCTGTGATTGACATTTGAGGCAATACTGAGGCCCAAAACGCATAATAAAGTGTACTTAATGCCGGACTCTGGGGACATGTCAATGAAGACGAACGCTAAATCACAGTCTTTAGCTGTTTACACGTGTCTTGTGATGTATTTGATATGGTAATGTTTGGATTGGACTCAGTAAGTTTTAGTTTATTTAAGTAATAGCCAAGGTTCACAGTCTATAGGCTTTGACACATGCTATTTACAGTCAAGTTTTAAGAGAATCTGCATTTCCCTCTGTTTATCCATGGCATTTCTGGTTTACGCCACTGATTTATTTTCTCAAACATGCAGAAATCTAATAAGAAAGCTGGAAACAGGCTTAGGTATATAAAAGAGAAAACATACTTCATCACAATACAATGCCTTTAGATCTACTTTGTCTCATAATGTTTTTTTATGCAAAATAGTTTCATAACTCGGAATTATAAAATTTCATATACAGAAAGAATTTCTGCACTGCTGACACTTAACTTATGTTGTTGTTTCTCTAACCTTCTCACAGCGAGATTCCCTCATTCATCACCATCATTGACCTTAAAGCTAAAGTGTTTATTTTGTCAGTGTTCACATATTTTCTCCTATCCACACGTATGAAGACACAATACGCCATTTGTAAGTTGATTTCCTCTTTAAAAGTGTAAACAATGTTGAAATATCACAATTGCATTTCGCCACAGGAACGTTGGCTCAACCAATGGCGTGAGTTTGAATCTGGTCCGTTGACCAATGGCAGACGACACACTTCAGCTTTAATTGTATAATTCTGGATCCGCTTAAATGGCCCGCACTGGAGAATAGCTAATCACTATATTTTTTTAATATTTTTGAATTATATATGAAAGTACTGAGTTTTAATTTATTCATGTACATATATGAATTTATGTATGTATGCATTTATGTATTTTTAGGCATTCAGGGTCAAATAAATGTGATTTTTTTTTATATAAACACTTTTTGATTCATTTCTAAACCAGACTGTCCAGATAATATAAAAACGAATGTAATTCAGTTTAATTTTCATAAAAAAAATGTGTAGTTCCATCTATATTTTTGATGATGAAATTATTTTTTTTCACTGGTAATTTACATCTCAGTTGATAATAATCTATAACAACCTTGATTTTGGTGGAGACAGATGTGAATAATGTGTTTTTGTGTACTCTCTGTATCATGGGTGTTGTTTCAGTTGCTCATCTGGTGTTAAGACATACAATAGCCTTTTCAGACATACAAACAAACTATCCTCATGTTGTATAAAGAGGGTGCAGTCGTTTTGTCTGTGTCTTGACTGTGATGACTTCATTACAGCAAATAACATGAAATTCTCATTCCTTCTGCAGCAACGAATCTTTTACAGACTCTCTAAAGATGAACCATTCCTTTCTCAGCTCCACAAGTGGCCCGTCTGTGATTGAGATATTTAAAGCACACGTCTCACAGGTCAATTCTGCGCTTAAACAAGACGGTCAATATTGCGTTTAGTGGCCTTCCCTCTTTCCACAGTCCATTCTCGGTAATTATAGCACAGAGTCAGGATATGACAGAGTCATTGCACAGCTAATGAGCTGCTGCTACAACAACCACTCTGCTTGTTAGCAGACTATCTGTGATACTGACTTACACAAGCGCAATGTCAAAGGAGAGCTTTTAGCAAACGCTGCTTTACTTTCATATCCCTTAATGCTGAGGCCAGCGTGAATCTGGATCTGTTCCCCTGATAAACACACTTAGTCAAAGAGTAATTATGCTAATTTTGGAGCAGCAAACAGCATGGCTTGCAATAACATGTCGACACATTTGTTGTTTTCAAATTATCATCACAATAATTATCTAAATTTTGGATACCTCTCAAAGACAATACCACGGTGATTTAGTGCACACTGCACCGCTGAACAGCAAATGCTCAGATGACGCGGTAATTATCAAGCTCCGGGATTCAGTTTACTTGGCTAATAATTTCACAAAGAGAGGCAATTTACAAGATTTTTGTAAGTATTATTGTGGTTTCAAATTTATTAAAGTTCCACGTGCACCAGACAGGCTTACTACACTGACGACAACAGCAATCATTTTAAACATTGCTAAGAAATCTAAAATTTAAAGATATCCTTCACACCTTGTGTTTCTAACATTTTAGTTGAATGGGACACAATTCATTAAAGTAATACTGGTGTGAATGCAAAATGATTGATTGTGATTGTATTGTGAAGCTAAATGTGAACCGCTCTGAATTAAATTAGGATAAAGAAAATTAAACCGCACCACTGAAAAATGATAAAGTTCGATAAAAAAATAACAAAATTGACAGTGAGAAATTAAATGTTTGGAAAAAAAGATGTTGTTAGTTACTAAATTATGATGTTTAAGCGCAACTTAATCTCTTTTCGGATCTACCTAAAAATATCCGATACCATGTCGATGTAAAACGCTTGTTAATCCCAGGTGTAAAGGGGGCCAGTGTGTTCCCAGTGCTCTACGGAATAGAAACTTTAGACAGCTTCTACTGAAACTACTAGAGTTGGGATCATTTTATCTTGTATTCTCAGCACTGAGTTTAAATGGCATTAGAAACGGCAGGATTGTGTCCTCTGTCCCCTTATAAGCCCCTTACAAGGACTCTGTCCCTCCTCCTGAACTGGTCCCCTCTGTGATAGGCAGGGTCTCTATGGTTACAGGCATCCTGCATCCCTTCTTCATGTCTGTGACATCTAATTTTCTCAGCTCTCGCTGCAGTGTAGGGTGCGCTGAGAGGGATAATGATATGCTTTTAGCCAGTGCTGACTAGCAATGCAGTCACAGCACACAAACACATCAGGCGTCATTAGTAGCTGTTGAGCACGAAATCTAAAACTTAATGTCTTCTATACAGCCTATTCTGTCCTCCTCCAACTCAACATGACCTTTGAGATATTGACACGGTTTTGATTCTGTGGCTTGTTTCGTTATTTGTGTCTATGAGAAGGCAATTCAATTTTTACTCCCTTCAGACCTTTAATCTGATGGAATAATACAGGCTGTGTATGAAAATGCAAGGCAAACTTCTGATACCACAAAATTCGATGCTGAACTCACAGATTGCATTAAAAATGCAACAAAAAAAAAAGATGTTTACAAATAATCTAAACAGATGTGCTCTTTTTCTGGAGTAGTTCACCAAATACTATGAATAATCTGTTATTTACTTATCATGTTATTTGTATTTTTTATTTTCTGGTAATTTTACCTATTTTGAGGGAAAAACGGTAAATTCCAAGGTACAAAACTATCAAGCAACAAGACCGTCACTAGAATAAATGACTGAACGCAAAATTGCACCAGTTTTGTGTGTATTTACGAAACAAAAAAAATGTGCGTTCGCAGTCATGAGAGACATCAAGAAGAGCTGGTTTCCATTCCGGCGGAAACCAGCCAGTCAGGTGGCCAGAAACAGGTGGCCAGTCCATCACAGGGAATAAAGTACTCTTGCATAACAACGAATTGTTTGAGTATTTTACCATATAAATTGCACATCCAACACTATGATGGAGTTGCAATTCATTAGACGTGCCAACAACTTCCCACTCGGTCTGTTCTTTTCTCATCAGAGAAGCAGAGAGTGCGTGCTGGAACAATAACACATAGTTCAACATGAGCAAATATGTCCTGACCTACACCTGAGGGCACCTGAGAGCCAACTACAGCACAATGAAGGGCAAATAACTCTATGAACAATGACTTGAAATAACACATATTTATAGATTTTTTTTGATCACCAGTGGCAATATTTCCCTCTCCACAAATGGCATTCAAAGTTCCTTCGTGTTCTTCCTTCTCAAATGTCTTAGTTACTCACCCATGGTATATGTATGTCTGTTCAGTATCCTACTTGCAAATGTCACCACAGAACCAAATCAAGATTTATTGATGATGATAGAAAACATTGCTGGTGGCAATAAAAGCAAACACACAGACAACGCAGAACTAATGAAGTGAGAGCACTCCCAGTTGCCCCCTGACCATGTGACAAAGATCTAACATGGAGTGCAATGCCATTTACGTAGCACTGAAACATTACTCACCACTTGCCTGCGGAAAAAAGAAAGTCTATCAAGAGAAAAGAAACAGGACATTTGGATTAGAGCCTTAGCCTGGTTGTCTCAGTCAAACCATATTAGATTTCCTGGATAAACATGGCAAAACAAACTGCCATTCATTAAAAATGTTATTTGTGTGTAATTTGAATGCCCGTTGCTATCATTTTACCATGGTTTCTTCTATCTAAAAAGTGTTATTGCAATTGAAGAGAGCGTGAGCATCATAATAAATAAGCAGCCTGTGTCATGGCCTTTCACACAATCGCTTGGAGGGGAAGGTTTCAAAAATGAGATCTCATGTTTCCTGAGGCAGACTCAACATTTGGCATTTGCTCCTTTCATAGACACAATTTAACTCTGAGATATAATAATGTTGTTATTATGTTATTATAAATGTGGATAGCTGTTCAATTATTGATTAACAAGAACACCCCTGTAGCTCAACTGGTAGTGCATAGTGCTGGATTCATCGATTCAATACACAAGGGAACACATATAACCTACTGATAAATGTGTATTGAAGGGTTGGTCAAAATCCCTTGCCTCTTCAAATACATATATAATCATATATCATTTTGAATGGTTATATACTTCCTTTATAAAAATCAATAATCAAATATATTCATTATCACATAATAATTTTTATATTCTTGTGCTTGTGAAATTATAGTTTCTTAAATGCATGGATGCAAGTAACCAGTTTCTTTTAGGTGCCTCCCAATCTTACTTTGAGATTGCACGTAGTACACGCAGGACACGAAGGCCACGTAACCCACAAGGCCGTTTGTCTCTTTCTCTGGGATCAGTAGAAAGATTAGAGGGTCCTAAAGGCAGCGTGGGCACATATGATTCTTCGCTGGACATATGGTCAAGCTATATTGAGCGTTACTATCAAACTTTAATTGTTGTATTAAAATGTATTCTTTCCAGTATATTTCCTTCCTTGGGAGTAAATGCCAGTGATCTGTTTTTCTCCCAAACGAGTGAATGTTTTAGCAGTATGTTTTGGTATACTTAACTGATAATAAGGAGCTCAGACTCTCTTCAGCCTTGATGGGAGCTGTTATTTGCTAGTGTCTGTTATTTGTGTGTGTGTGCGTATGACATTCTATGTAGGTTCTGGACGGTCGGACCAGACACCCCGGCGCCCTTCTCTAACCTGCGAGGCCACCACAGACCTAAATCCAATGAGTGGACGACAACTATCTTTACTAATGGCGATAGGCACCCCTATCTCCTCACATGTGTTAAATTGTTTAGGCTTTAATGTTTCTTAGCCAATGAGAATCATTCAACCTGTAAGCAATGACGTAGCTTAGACCTTGGAAATGGTATAACTGCTGTGATCTTTGTAACTGTAAGCGGGGCGGCCTACGAACTCCTGTGTGAGTCTTGAAGCTGACTTCTGCTGATGGAAAATGCAAACTATCTTCAGTAAAACTTTTCTTTAATTTTTTATAATTCTGACTCCGGGTCTTCATTCTTCATATCTGGTCCTGGGTCTTTGACTGTACACCCCTTACAGTATCATGTCTATACAGAGTTTCTTTGAATAAGTGGGCCTATGTGTCAAACAACTTTTCATTTTTTGTTTTCGTTTTTTCAATTATCTAAATATCCCTTATGCAAGATAGCAGCAGGGATGTGCCCGAAGCCGTATACCTTATTCGGAAAGGCATAATGGCTTCAAAATGAATAACGAATTCTACCAAATAATAGGAAAAATATTCGGCACCATTCACTCCTCGTGTTTGCTGGATAACAGGTGAGCCAGGGGATAGCATAGCACTATATAATATGTAAACCTCTAAAATCACTAAGCAATAATGAGGCGTATATTTATGGACTACGTCACATCACAACGTCCATAAAGCTTGGCCAGTCAAGACTGGCTCATTTTGAAACGTGCTTCAGACACCGGCTTACGTGGAAGCGTTCCCCATAGCATCAGCTCATTGCACAGCGTCTCGTTCCCTTCTCAGGGAATCGGGTTGCATATACGTAACCTGATGCGTTCACTTCACAAGCAAAATTCGTTCTTTCTCTTCTTTACTTGTGGATAAACCTCACTAGATTTAATTATATTTATGCTTAAAAAACAAGAAAACATGATAAATTATATATATAAAAAATATAAATTGTATAAATTATACAGCTCATTATAATAAATGCAAATAAGATCAACTATACAGTATATTCTCTAAAAACAAGCCTTGTGCAATTTTAATTCTCAGTTAAATCTTTCTTAAAGGGAAAGTTCACTTTGAAATTAATTTTTGATATGTTTTAGCTTACCTCAAGGGCATCCAAGATGTAGGTGACTTTGTTTCCGCAGTAGTTTCAATTTTGATATTTTTAGGTCAAACCGTTCTTGTCTGTCAGTCATATAATGCAGGTCTATGGTCACCACCTCAAAGAGCATGCACAGAGAAGTCCAAATTAAACATGATTTAATGACTCGTAAATGTAAGTACACATTGATGGTCTAAGACAAGAAACTAGCGGTTTGTGTGAAAAAAAAAGAACAGTATTTATATCGTTTTTACCTCTTGTAAACACAGCCACGTCCAAGAGATCTGAGGGCGCGGGCGCTTCGGTCTGTGCGTTACAAGAGGTGAAAACGATATAAATACTGTTCGTTTCGTGTCTTAGGCCATCAATGTGTACTAACATTTACGAGTCATTAAATCATGTTTAATTTGGACTTCTCTGTGCATGCTCTTTGAGGTGGTGACCATAGACCTGCATTATATGACTGACAGACAAGAACGGTTTGACCTAAAAATATCAAAATTGAAACTACTGCGGAAACAAAGACACCTACATCTTGGATGCCATTGAGGTAAGCTAAAACATGTCAAAAATTAATTTCAAAGTGAACTATCCCTTTAAGGGTGTTAGATATTTTATTGGAAACGTAAAAATACTGATGAAGAAATGAACTTTTTGCTGTAAATGTAAAACAATCTATACATTTTATGATCTAAAGCAGATGATTTGGTGATTTTGCTTATACAGCTCTTATAAAGACACATTGATGAATCATTATATTGACCCATGTTTGACTGAGATTGTCTCTTTTGTATTTTGAGGGCAGCCTCTCGTTTATAAATAGAAAATAACCCAGAACATTTTGACCCAAAACAGTGACCCCAAGTCATCTTGTGTGGTTTTGTGCTTACAAAAATACTTAACCTAATTTTATTTTAAAAACTGTTGTTGATGAGTCAATCCTTTCTGTTTTTCAGCTTTTAGTTCATTAATTCTAATTGTTTATTTTCATACAGTTTTTTACCAGAAATACTGAAGTGAGTCAGCTGTGTATTTCCTAAAGATAAATATACACACATTACATATGAATTTCAAATTCATGTTCAGGTGGGAGCATGCCTTCAGATCAAAGGCAAAGCAATCAAAATGCTTTGCTTACCAGCAGCAGCTTTGATGTCTCCTCACAATGCTCTGAGGGCACTTGTATAATGGACAGTTTTCTTTTGCTTCACACAAATCTTTGGGCAAATGAAACGTATCCTAGAGTCATCTATCTGAGTCAGTCGCAGTCCATTCATCTGTTGGCTAAAAAAAGGCAGAAAGAACAAAAAGATAGATTATACTTTAATAGAGACTGTGCCATTAGTCATTTGACATCTCGTGGAATGGCCAAAATCATATTGCATGATAACATAACACTGAATTCCTCATGTCTATTTGTTGTCTCTTCATTCCACATTACTGGGCAAGACCAGCATGTTTATTATTCCTTTATCTAATTAAATTTGGCCCCATCTGACTTTTCGAGGAAACTGAACAGATATATGAATGCCATGCCTGAGACTCAGTTTAATAAGATATTGCATTATCATACCCCTCTGTTGAATAACAACAATGATCCCACTAAGTGATTAAATTATTTGACTATATTTCTTTATCAAATCTAAACCACAGATGGCCCGTTGGAGTGCATAACAATAAATTAAGAATTATTCTTGCACACATATCTTTAATAAATTCATGTGCTCTCATAATCTTTAACCAAGCATCAACATTTCTTCTCTTCCCTGATGACGTGTTTATTGGCAAGGGCGATCCAACGATACAATCAATTTCCGGTGGACAAAGTCCCGCCCTACATTTTTTCTTGGTAGAGAAGCCATTCCACTTGAATATACGTCACAATAGGGAAGAAAAGACTATCGCAACTGCCATTTCATGCCAATTTTAAATAGTTTTTTTTTACTGTGGACAGTAAAAAGTCAGAATTTCTACTGATGTCTATATAGAGATTGTTAAGTATCTGTCATCAATATTGTGAGAGAAGAGCAAACAGTTTACATTGTCACCATCATCTGGATTCAACCTTTGCTCGTATTGAAGAATAGAGGAATATTGAGGTCATTGTGACCCCAGCGCTACAGCATCAAATATCTACTGCAGACATCATTTTCTCTTTCAGTTTATAAAGTGATCTCTTCAGCTGTGTGTAGAACACCTGCCAATGTGTCACACACACAGACATGCAAAGGCATAGTTATAACCTAACCTAGCAGTTTGAACAACTTTTTTTTTCACTCTATGCTTTCAGCTCACTGAGATTTCAAAGCAAACATGAATTAGCCTACTTATAGATATGGTGTTTTCTTTTCTTACTGACGCACTATAATATGTTTGCATGTGTTGCAAGTTGCAACCATATATTTAGCATTTGTCTTAAACACTAATGATTTACAGAACACAATAAATGACCATATGACATTTTTGTCTTGTATTTTGGACATATTCATGGAAAGGACGTTAGAGAAGTGATAGGAAATCCAGGAGGCACATGAGCTAATCGCTAGGCCATGGCTCCAATGCATTTTCCCATTTTCACTGTTATGTCATTCATTACGCCAACTAGTTTCACATTCAAGAGCAATGACGCATTTACGCAAGTAACTCGGCACTTACTTATGCTGACACAGTTTGAATAACCATGTATGCCTCCACTTGGAGGACAAATAATTAAACTGTACTGACGGCCTATTGCATGTGTTTACAGCTAGATCGTCAATCTAACTAGAGTTTAGATTTTTTTCTGTAGATTGCAGCATTTGCAAATGCAAGTGCCATTAAGATGGGAAAAAAACTATGTATGCACTTGAAGAACAGAAGTGTTGTTCAAAATACAGAAAATGCCTGTATTTTAAGGACCTTTTCCCCTTCACAAGTATCTCATCTGCATTTGTTGAACAAAAAAGGCAAACCGAAAGAAACATTTTAGTAATGCATTGAATTTACCAGCAAATAATTATTAGACAAGGGTTTAGTGACTTCAAGCACACCCTCTCATCAACTGCAATTACATATAATTCACTGACAAGGAAAATTACCACCACACAGACTGTCAATCAATTAATCTGGTGCATTAAGTGTTAAACAACCACGGCTTGTGAAAGTGCCATTCAGACGAGCCTGTAACAAATAGACTTTAGGTGATTTCTTCTTTTGGGAAAACATTTATATGTAGGACTATTACATAATTACATTTATTAAACGCTCAGTAAACATACTGTAATTTGATGCTTTTCTCAATGTTGACCACAGTAAATGAGACATCTTTTATAAAAAAGAAACTATCTTAACCATGCTTTATTCTTTTTTTTTTTTTAATGCTGAAAAACAACAAAGGTCCATAAATAGCTTAATCGATCAATAAATAAATAAATAAATAAATATAATCATCAATGTCTTTAACAAACAGACTGTGTCAGAGTAGGTCCACAGAGATCTTTCTTCAGACACTGGAGATGGTGTATGTACAGTGGAGGTCTACACAGTTCATGTCAGGTATCAGGGCGGATCGCGGGATCGTTGCAGGACTGGCGCTGTTAACACGATGTGAAGGTCTTCCAGAAGAAGTTTTTGCAGGGGGCTTTGCGGTCGCGCTGTGGCAGCTGTGATAACCGGTTGTAGACGGCCCGTTCTTCCAGACGGGACTCCAGGGGCTCCTCCGCATCCATGGGGACCGGTGCTATCTCGCCAGCCAGCACGCTGTTGTCTACTCCATCCAACAGCCCAGAGATCAGCTTCAGGATCAGCTCCTTACGCTCTTTACTCAGCTCCTGATAAGGAAGAAACTCGACTTGAATTAGCATGCAAGATTTTTAAAGGGTTTCAGCTATTCACAATAATATGGCTACTGAAATGCCCCCAGAATGGTCTGTTTATTGGATGGCAAACATCAAGATGTGTCTAAAATACGTGCATCTGCTTGGTAAATCCATAAAAGCTACAACTGGAAACAATGGAAAACATAGAAAGCTCATTGCAGCACTCACCCTACTTTGTGCCAGGTTCCTCTCCTCCACTGGAAGCAAAGCTGCTGCTCTGACGCTATACAGAACCAACAAGAGAGACACAAGGCTGGCCAAAAGCTGCATGCTGACAAAATAGTTGAAGTTAAAGTGCGTAGAAAGGTCAGTCAGAGAAGCGAAGCAGGAACCTTCAAAGTCCTTGTAGCTCCTAGTGCAGAGTAAAGCTGGAGAGATCTTGGTCTTTGAGAGCTTCAGGTGGCGGGGTCCTTATATACCTCTCGTTCCAGTCCCCTACTGACGCAGCGGTTGAGGACGGAGGGGAGAGGGTGGGGGAGTGGGAGGCTTAGGAACCAACAAAAGCATTGAGTAGTTTAACCCCCCCAACAAACCAGACGTTGTGCCGGTGGGGAGGACTGCGCCACCATGCTCACGTCATAGCTCTAAAAATGGTCCTGATTTCAGTTCAAGCGGATGCGAGGAGAAAAAACACTGATGACGACGGATCTACCGATAACGTGAAGTGATTCTGAAAAGTTGTTTCATTGTTTATGCTAATTATCTATGAGGTGCGAAATGGCAGGCAGGCAGCGAATCATGTTTTAGAAAGTACACAGTTAGACGTACGCTGTAATTACGTGATGTTCTCACTTAGCTGCATTGTGATATCAATACAAGGAAATCAAACTAACCCATTTTGCTGAGTACAGTCAGTGGCAGTATGCTCTCGTTCCAGCGTGTAATTGAGCACAACTCCTCCCTCCTTCTCCTTCAGATTGCCATTGAACCGTCTGGCACCTGGAACAGCTGAGAAAACTGTCTTCGGGAAAAGAAGATGCTTTTGATCGGCAGATGAAAAGGGCCTGAATAACAAGAATTAAGTCTTTTATGGAAACGTAACCGCAGATCTCCCCATGTATATCAAGTATATCAAGTGAGACAAACATTAGCACAAAAAGCAAAAGAGATTATGGCTCAATACTCAATAGTGGCTCAATAGTCAACACTACAGCAGTAAATCTCATGAAAAAAGCAAATATAATGTAAAGACAAGTTAATTGCATGGAAACCGGTCTCTTAAGGTATAGATTTTTTTCAGTATTCTTTAAACAAAGCCCATTACAGAATAATAACAATTTTCTTCTCTTTAAAAAAGCAATGAGGCACTTACAATAGAAGTGATTACAGCCAATCCATAACATGAAAATACTCACTATTTCAATAGTATAGCTACTGGACATTAACAATCTGTATGTTATCAATTTCAGAGTGATAAAATCACTTACTGAACATTTCGGTGTAAAGTTATATCCAATTTTATTTACAACTTTGTTGCCATGATAACATAACTAAAATTACTATAAAATTGTGAGAGCTCAGACTTTAGAGCTCAATCAAGCAATACATTAGTTTTAACAGAGGAATTATGCTTTTATGAAATTATAAGATTCACATTTTTGCTTTTAAAAAATCCATGAATTGGCCCCATTCACTTTTATTGTAAGTGCCTCACTGTAACAAGTAACAAGGGATCAATTGAAATACATTTTCTTGTTAATCAGCATTAAGCTGCAAATTCTGTCGATTGTACTTAAGTTGTATTGAACCTGGAACATTCCTCTAAGTTGAACCTTATAACATGAACATAGCAGGCATTGCATAAACTATGTTTGAATATTAAAGTCGGCATGAAACGAAAATAGTGATAATCTTTTCTTTCCTATTGTGACGTATATCCGAGTGATACGCTTCTCGAACAAGAAAAGAAAATGTAGGGCAGGACTTGATTTTGTCCATCGGTAATTTAATTTTTTTTCTGTCCTTTCTTGTCGTTTTGTTGCTTATCATGTGAGTGACAGGTTGCTGGAGCGATTATTGTCCCACCCTCACGCTGGTGAACACGTCATCAGAGAAGAGAAATGAAGATGTTGTTGCAAGGAGCACTAATGTTTTGGATTACAGTCGCATGAATTGAAACAAACAAAAATGAATAATTAGGCCAACTGCAATTTTCATAAATTTGTCAAAATTGAATTTTCAGTTCATGGTGACTTTTTTTTTACACAGATAGCACTATACCAAAAGTGCTGTGCAGCATGCCTACGCAGTCTATGTGTATTCACATTGTATTCTGTAATTAAACCAGAATGAGAAATGGTAGCCTAGTTAAGCAGCGAAAATGAAACACATGCTTTGGTCATTGGCTCCAGTTGTTCACATTCTGGTCAGCTTTCCTGGCACCCACACACCTCTTTGGATATGCATACACACACCCCGACTGAGTACATGTAGCTAGAAGCCCTAATACACGCGTTTTAGCACATTTTTCACAGCAGACAGATTAGGGCAGACTTCAGGGCCCGGGGCTCTGTAGAGATTAACACAGTCGTGAGATGAGCGGGTGCCCCCAGCCGAATTGTGATAAAGTGCGTTTGAAGAATTCATGCCAATTGACCAATGCAACACACATCTGACGTTCACTTCCCAACCAACTTCAAACATATCTGGCGTCAGAGTAAAATGCCAATCCACATTCTCATGTTGTCTCAGCAGGAGTTTTGACGACTTCATATCAGGGTTATTCTAGAATAAACCATTAGAAAAACATTTTCGTTACTTGAAATAAAATAAATATGAACTTAAATAAAAACATTCAATTTCATCTATAGGATTTTATACAGTCAATTAGTTTAACTGGCTACAAAAATAAAACTGAAATAAAAATGAATTTATAAACTATATAAAATAAACTAATAAAAATGACAAAAACACACAATAAACTTACTAAAACGTTAACTAAAATGAAATGAAAAGGGAATTAGAAAAACTACTTCAAAATATAAATAAAAACAATTGTATCGGAATTATACTACAATAACACTGCTTCATATAGCCAATCATTTGAGGCAAACATTCTCACATGCTATTCCTAATAAATAAATAATAAAATAAATAATCTGCCAAAAACTTTACATTACAATGAACATGATTTACAATTATTACAATTACTTTATTCCTAAAATAAAAAGTTTAACATAGTTTGTATACCAGTTTTGCTGTGTTCGGTGTAATAAACACTAATACAACGTATGTACACTTTTCTAAAGTGCACATAGCGATGCATTTTATAGCCTAGTGAATATATTTTTGACAAAAGATGAAAGCTCAAAACAACTAGAGCAAGCCTGGTGAGGCAGTAAAACATGTAGTAGGCCATCTAAAAACGACAGTCAACAGCGTAAAACAAGACATAGGCCTACTTTTAATCGAGTAGGCTACTTACAATATGATGACGCTTTAACTGACGACGGCGCAAAAGGGTCGTTTTAGGTACAATTTCACATAAAGAGCACAGATAGAGCCCACAAATATTTACCTGAAAAGTGACTCCTGATAACCTTCAGAAACATATTTCATCCATGCGATCAAATAAAAGCAGGACGTTGGCAGGCTGAATTCACTAACAATGACTCCATCTAGTGGTTAGAAAGGCACTTTACAATCACTTGTCCATAGTCAAACAGCTGCATTTAATTGTTTCGTTGAACAGAAAATCAATACCAAATTGTGATTACACCTTTTTATTATTTCAAAACTATTTATGAAATTCGCAAAATGAAATTTACAACATGAAATGGTAAAAGTACAGATAAACCCTTCCACACAGTAAAACTTGACAGAGTATAAAATAGTTTGTCCTATGCAACTAGCCTTAAAAGACACATGATCATCTTCAGCTATCCAACATCCAACAACAGCTATCAGCTATTCGTTATTTTGTCCTGAAGCACACCTCCATAATTATGTTCAATATTAAGACATCTCAATGTAGTCCAGTATTTCTAATGTTAAAAGACACCTCAAAATCGTTCCATCATAGAGTCCATTGACCACAAGCATGTTTGCAATACACTCAAGAGCATATCACTCAAAATGGCTGCATACCAAACATCTATTTGCTCTACAAAAATCACATCATGTAATCAGAATTATTCATGACAGCCAGAACACACAAGTCAGTCAATCGGAGATCCATATGTCCACCTTTCACAGGGTAAAAATGAAAACACTTTTAGAGTAATAGTTTTAGAAATTATAACAATACTAAATAGGATTTCCTTTTGTTTGACAATGGTTAAGTGTTGATATACTGACCCATAATATGAAACCTTTATACCGCATGTTAAGAAAATGTAGAATTGTCATTGACCCGTTAAGTCTCTGGGTGTATAGAGAAGATATGCAGTTTATTTAAAATACCTGTGTTCTTATTTGAGTGAGTAATGCCAAACAAGCTCTGGTGGAACATTGTCCTGTTTTTTACGTTACTCAACACGAGTAAGAGAAAGTCCTCGTGTGAAAGTACTGTGCAATCGGTCACAGAACATGCATCATTTTCTGTTTGTATAGTTCTAAAGCTTTGATGTGGGAAGTGGAATTGTAAAAGTAAACCAAACAACTCAAAAGACTTGACAGAAGCACTGATGGAACTGGACAGAGAAACAGAGTATGTCCCCCACAGAAGGCATTTGCACTTGTAGCCATCCATTGACCAATCAAAATGAAGCTGGAGAGGGATGCGCTGTGGGAGCTACTGCGGCTGTGGTGAGGGTTTGGTTCTGCTTTCACAGAAGGCAGCTTGTTGACAAGATGGCACCCATGAAACCATTTACGCTTCACTTAGTACCTGTGTAAACAACGGGTCATTTCACTTTCCTTAAGAATGCAAAGTAAAGAGCAAAAGGAATAGAAAACAATGGGCTGCATCTCACCTTTCTGGCAAATTCTGGGAGGATGAATGCAGCACGGTGGATTTCAGGATTGTAATATTTCAGGCTCATGCTCTCAATTTCATCTCTTGTTAGTTCTCGTATTGGCTCACGGAAATTTGTTTTCTGCAATAAACAAATTCATTAATTACACATACTATTATTAAAATTATTATTATATATAAAAGTTTGGGGTCTGTACAAACTCTTATAATCACCAAAGTTGCATTTATTTGATCAAAAACACAGTAAGAACAGTAATTAAGTACAATTTAAAATAACTGTTCTCAATTATAATTTAAATATATTAATATTTAAAAATGTAATTTAATCCTGTGATGGCTGAATTTTCAGCATCATAACTCCAGTGTCACATGATCCTTCAGAAATCATTCTAATATACTGATTTGCTGCTTATTAAATATTTTTTTATTTTCAATGTTTTCAGGATTCAAATAGGAAGTTCAAAAGAACAGCATTTATTTGAAATGGAAATCTTTAGTACCATTATAAAATGTCTTTAATGTCATTTTTTTGGTCCATTTAATGCATCTTTGCTAAAAAAAAAAAAAAAAGTAATCTTAAACTTTTGAATGGTAGTGTATAAATGGCAACAACGTGTGTGAAAGTAATAAAGGAATTGTAAAGCTTTTCAAACAAAAGCCGTTATTAAAAGCTAATAAAACAGAAAAACCGTACCGGATTTTTACTGCAAAGCATGAAGCCGATTTGTCCACTCGGATATGTTGGAATGGTGCAGTATGCATAGTCCACTACAGGAAAGAGGGTCTTACAGAAGGTCCGCATTTCCTTTATTAGCTCCAAATGCAACCACTGACACTCTCCTGTAAAATTACAGCAGAAAATTACAAACATGCCATACATGCGTCACTAATATTCTTTATTTTGGGCTTTTTTCTAGAGCTACAATTATGTCAACCTTGACAACAAAGAATTCCTCCCTCACAAAGTGCCGTTTTCATGAGCTGATAGTAAGACTCTTTGAACAAGCTTTCAGCCGGACCTGTGACAGGGTAAAATGAGATCAGCCTGAAATGAACACCATGTTTTGTCTGGGAGTCAATGGCTAAATCATTATTTACCAATGCAAAAAAGAAACTTCAACGCCACAGTGGGCTGCATACCAACAGGGTCTGATGAGTCTGTGATGATGATGTCAAAGGCATCCTGATTCTTTTTCATAAATTCAAAGCCATCGCCTACATGCAGAGTAAGTTTGGGGCTGAAGAAGCCTTTTGCCATTCCAGGGAGGTACTTCTTGGAGACATTTATTACATCCTGGGAATAAATGTGATCCATGAAATTAATCAGCATTTTAAAGCATTATTTATATATTATATATATAAAGCTGGAAACTACAACATAGCGCAAGGTGCCATACATTATGATGAAATAATAAGATAAGATTGACCAAATGTAAATATATATAAATTAAAAGCAAACAACAGCCATGAAGGAAAACAAATGAGACTTGAGAAGGTCTTCAACACATAGATGGTAAACTGATGTTATATATTTTTTAAATGCACCAAGGCTGCATTTTATTTGATTAAAAATACAGTAATATTGTGAAATATTACAATTTTAAACCATTTTCTATTTTTAAAGGTAATTTATTCCTGTGATGGCAAAGCTGAAATTGAATTTCCAGCATCATAACTCCAGACTTCAGTGTCACATGATCCTTCAGAAACCATTCTAATATGCTGATTTGCCTCTCAAGAAACATTTCTTATTATCAGCAATGCTGAAAAGAGCTGCTTAAATGTTGTTGTGGAAACCATGATGCATTTCTTCAGGATTCTTTGATGAATAGAAAAGGTATCTTTAATGAAGAGAAAAAAATATTTTATAATGTCTTTACTGTCACTTTTTAGACATTCAAGACATAACTTGATGCAAACCTCATCAATCTCACACTGAACAACAGACTCAACCAGCGGATGCTTGACAACCTCCCTCAGGACGCCACCGTCTCCTCCACCAATGATGAGAACCTGACGACAAGGAGGAAAACAACTAAACCAAATACTGTAGCATACAGAAACTAAACACCCAACCAGTTTCAGTTCTTCCAAATCACATTTATATGAAGCACAAAAATAAAAGCACGCACCTTCCTTGGGCAAGGGTGGCAGCAGAGAGGTAGATTGGCGATCATTTCTTGATAAGAAAATTCATCTCGTTCTGTGCATTGGATGACTCCATCCAAAACCAGCACATTTCCATACGTCTTACTGTATAAAGAGAAGCAATGATGTAATCATTCAAGATAATCTTAATACATTAAGCAATGAAAAGGTATAGCAAACAGATGGAAAGAAGCACAACAGATCCATTCAATGCATTCTACTAAGCACTGCAACCAAGCATGTGACATTTGAGATGACAGCTCTGGCCTCTCATCACATATCCTATTGGGCAACACCTTGCATGTGCAAATTTAATTGATTTTCAGGCCAGAAACTAGAACATCAACCTTATGTTTGCATTTTTAACAGTTTGAATGACTGGAGTTACAGTTTACTGCCTCGAACCAGTGAGTAGATCACCAGTACAGCAGGGATAAGTGTTTAAACAGCAGAGAAAGGCCATGGACATGCTGTTCTTTTTGATATGTGCATGTATAACACTATTAAAGGTAATTATTATAGGCACAATTATCTATTTTTAAACGCTCTGACATATTATAATTGTTGCAATGTAATGGTTTACGTAAAATATACGTTGAAAGTACAAAACCAAGGCGGTCTCATAGTTTGAACACTCTGCCACGCCAGACCTACATCAGGCTTTGCAATTAGCCGGCTAGCCGCAGCACCCACAAAGCAAGACAGCCATAAGCCAACGTGCTGTTTTGAGTGGATTGACACCTCCGAGAAAAGTGAGGAAATCAATGCGCTCTCTGCATTAGTTGTGAGTGACCAATAGCTTCACGTATGCGCTGACAGAAAACACGGGGAGTTAGCAACGATGCTAAATTGAGCCACTTTGCACAATAACTCACCTTTTAAAAACCATCACGTCCTGGAAATTGGATTTTTTATGATACAACACTTCCTCCACTTGAAGACTCATCGCTTGGCCTGGCCATAATGTGCATGTCTCGGTAAACCACCCGTCTTTGATGCTGTCCATTGCCGGGGGGTTAAATCTGAGCAGCGGTGGGTTTAATCTGATCAAACCAGTCCACTGCAAGGAGTTACTGGAGATCTTGAATGCCGACTGACACGTTGGGCGTTCTCTGCAGTGCAACCGAACATAAGAAATAAGAGGCGACCAATGTGAGCTAGCTGACGTAATCAACAGTCATGAGGGCGGGGCATGTTTGTGCAAGCATGGTTGGGTTTGTGCCGGTGAGGGTTAGCCCACGTGAAAATGGGTGTTAGCTTCATGAGTGTGAGACTGAGTGAGTGAACCGTCAGGTGTGCTCTGCTTTGTCTATATTTAATGACAAGTTCAATGTGTCCTTTTTCTGGTATTTATTGTTGTTCCATGTAACATTTAGTCACAGTTGTGGCACCTTCCACGAATAGGGTACAAAATAGGCCCTGAAGCTGTTAAACATAGAAGCTATTTTCTAACTATTTTACTAATTTATTTTTCTTCATATTAAAAAGTAGAATGCTTTGGTATATCAATACGAGATAAAAAGTCGAATTATGGCAAAGTCATTATTATGACATACAAAGTAGAAATTATGGCAAACCAAAATTATGACATACTGCCCTGGTTTCACAGACAGGTCTTAGATTAAGCCAGGATTAGGATTTAGTTCAATTAGGACATTTAAGTAGCTTTTATAAACATACTATAGAAAAGAAACATTACTGGTGTGCATCTTGAGACAAAACAATGGCAGTGACGTATTTAAGACATGCCAGTGCAAATTGTTTTCAGTTAAAACAGCTCAAACATGCATTTTAGTCTGGGACTAGGCTTAAGCTTTGTCTATGAATCCTGGGGACTGTCATAATTATGAGATAAAGTTAAAAGTGACATACGAAGAGTGATAGACATACTAAGAGTGATAATTGTGATATAAAAAGTAGAAATGATGACATACTAAGTGCTAATTATGAGACAAAAGTCATGATTTTGTCTTTAAAAAGGGTCATAATTATGACTCATTAGAATAATTTAAATTTTTTAATTATGATTTACCAAAGGGATTCAATATGAAGAAAGGAGATGCTGTTCAGAAAACTTTGATTATCAACCTCAGAAAGTTTTATTTCAGATGGTTTATTTTTTATTTATTTTCTATGAGGCTTACTTTTGGGGATTATTGTAAAAATCATGGGAATAATGCCTATAATCCTGCAAAAAAAAAAAAGGTACCATATTTGTGGAACGTGCCATGAGCACATGACGCAAGCTCTTATTTTCAGTTTGAATACGGTTTACACATAACATATTTTCCCATGAAGACAAAAAAGAAAAAAACATTTCATAAATACTGATCATTACATTATACTGAATGAACGGATCATCCACAAGGCACACTTGACAATAGGCAGCTCATATGTTCTCTGTTGAGAGACAAAACATTAGCCATAACACTGATCTAGACTGTCCTGTTGACTGAACATGAAAAGCTGTTCATACACATCTAATATTCATAGAACAACTGAATACTTGCACAATCATGCATTCTATTTGGAACACAATATAGCAGACAATATAACAAGTAAACATCAATGATTAGCATTATGTTTTTAAAAGACACTTTTGATCAATCTCTCAGCTGTCTACCAACAAATTCAAATCAACACAACCTAATCATTAGGATTGGGATTGGCATCCGGATACTGGGAAAGATCAAAGGTCAGCACCTTACTGATGACACAATCTCCTTGCTGTGAATAAATGAAAAGGTTTGATATATTATTATTTTTATCATTTTAAATCAACTTAATATATAAACTGAAAAAAACAAAAACAATTTAGTTGAAGGCACGGGGTACAATAACAATATAATGATAGGTTGGGATGGGTTTTATTTCACTGGAACTCTTGTATGCGTTAACTACTTTTGATATGTTTATATTTATACAGCCTATTGCTGGAATACAAACCTCAGGGTAAACTCCTATGAGGGAGTCAGCTTTTGTGTAGAACTCCTCTTTGAGAGAGATAACAATGGCCTGGAAATTCTGGACTGACTGGTCCTTTATGTAGTTGGCCACCTGCAGGTTAAGAAGTTAAATACAAATGTTATATTTATGCCATTCAGTTAGTTACTTCCAACAAGTTAGCAAACACACACCTTGCCTATGTTGGTATTATCCAAAGCAGCATCAATCTCATCCAGGACAAAGAAAGGTGCAGGCTTGTAGCTATGAGGGAACGGAAATGCATTTTTTTTTCATCTGAAGGGCGGCCAAAACAAACTAGTTTACTTTTAAAGAAAAAAAGAAAAGTGAATGGCAAAAATGGCACCTGTGAATGGCAAAAAGCAGAGCTAAAGCAGCCACAGTCTTCTCTCCTCCTGACAGGTTGTCCATGGGCCTGAACCTCTTTCCTGGAGCCACACAGTTGTAGTTGATTCCATCTAAGTATGGTTCTTCTGGGTTCTCTGGCCCCAGGAATGCCTGAAAGGATATAGAGTATCCCTTAAATTAAGTTAGAAATCCTACTTGTGTTATTGTAGGATTATCTCTTAAAAAAGAGAGAGTGAGATCAGTGTTTTTATTAACCTGTGCACTGCTGTTACGTGACAGCGATTTGTAGATCTCATCAATGTTGGTGGCAACAGACTCAAAACAGGCATTGAAACGATCAAACCGCTCTTTCTTGATCTGCTCAAATGCTTGTTTGGCTTTCTTGGCTCTTTTTCGAGCAGCTTCAAACTCTGAAAGGCATATTAAAAGTAGATGGGTTATTATTTAGACCAGTGGTTCTCAACCAGGGGGCCAGGTGGGGTGCAAGATAGTTTAAAATGATTTGAAAGAAGACAAAATAAGCTTTGAAATCAAGATGTAAACGGACATCATAGTTCTTATTTTATCTTTAAAAATTTCAAAAACTGAAAATTTTGTTCGATTGCTCGCTTTCGGGTTGAGCTTTCCGCGACTGCGCAACTGGGGTATAGGTTGCCAGGTTGAGATGACAAACGGGTTGAAATTGTATATGATGTGTGGATTGTGTGAATATAATGCTGATCTGGCAACTGGTCAACATTAGACAAACATATTGGTCCGATTATTCATAAAGGAGTTTGGGCCATGCAAATTACGGGAGTTTCCCGGGAGAAATAACAAACCGGGAGGGGTCCAGGAGATAGGGCTAAAAAAACGGGGAAACCCGTGAAAAACGGGAGTGTTGACAGGTATGAATTACGGAATTTAATTATTTGAATTATACAATAATTTTCTTTATTTTATTTCAATATATTGCCACTCCTGATTTCTGTATATTAATAAGGTTAAAAGCACCTTTGTCATTACAGCAGAAGTATCAGATATATCTCAGGGGACCGTCGAACATGAGGGACTTTTGAATAATGTCTTGGCCAATGGGGGTCTTGGAGTCAAAAAGGTTGAGTACCACTGATTTCGACTCGACATACTATTGTCACAGGTCACAGATTTCTCAGAGTCAAGATTAGCTAGAGAGAGATGAGCCTGGACTTTTGGGCTCACCATCACTGGTCTCCTGGAACTTGTCTCTAACGCTCTCGAGTTTCTCCATGGCCTTCATGTTGGGAGCGCTGATTCTCTGCAGGATGCTTTGCTGCTCGTTCAGCCTCTGCTGTAGGGTGTTCATCTCTGCCTTGATCTCTTCTTCTGACAGAGAATCCTTTAGAAAGGTTTCACATAGCTTTTGATTGTTCCATGTTGCTTGTCAAACAACCAATTCATAATATTTCATCAATTTAAATTACCTTGAGGTCCTCATTTAAGTTGCTGTAGTCAATCTCTATGAGGGCCTCTTTGGCATGCACAGAACTTGATGCCTTCGGGCTGCTGATCGAATCCTCAACTTGCGAGCTTCCCTATGTGGACATATCGGTGTGTATGTCTGTGATTGCAAAAAGCAGTATGTGTGAGAAAAGTATGTGTTTGTCTGTACCTCTCCCTGGCTGATGTCATCCATTGTCCCTGATTTGAGGGGTAGTTTGATGTCCTGCATCTTGCAGGCTTGCAGTAAGTTGTGTCTGTCACTGCGTTTCTGTTCCAGTTTGGTCTCAATGGCGGTTACTTCCTTCTGCAGCTGCGTCAGCTCTCTAACATGACAAACATGTAGAACATTACATCAATATTACACTACATGCATGCAACCAGCACAAACGAAATTATTTTACATAAATCTAAATGTAATAAATGATAATCTAGTAACTTTACATTTGAGAAGATCTAAAGAACTAAGAGAATATGAATATTTCTCACTTGTTGGCAGACCCTAGTTTCTTACGGATCTCCTCCATCTCTCGGTTCTTGTCATTGACCTCTCCCTTCTTAGTGAGATGCTGGTTCTTCAGGTCCTGTAGCTGTGCCATTGTCTCATCAATGATTTTCATATGTCTGTGTTCCTCCTGAGGTGGTGGGGAATGACATGTTTAGTCTACTGTTTAGTTTTTCATGCTAAAAGATTTGACTGATTTGCTTGTCAAGACTTTTTTCTCCTCTATTCTCGGTCACCTTTTTAAGTCTTTCAATCTCATTCTCATCCTTCTTTACAGTCTGTTCCCACATCATCACTTTCTCCTGGTCCTCCTTCAACTGGTTCTTCTCATAATCAAGCTGGATGGCCAGACGGGTCTTCTGTGTCTCAAACTCCAGCCTAGAATTGCCATATAACACAAGTTAGATCATTACAGTCCACTGAGGAGTTGGTAACCTGTATAGTATATTGTCCTTGAGAGGGTTACCGTTTTTTGGCAATCTCATTTTGCCTCTTCACTTTTTCCTCTTCAAACTCTCGGATATTTCGCACGCCAATCTCCTCACAGAATTCAACAAAGACCTCATCCTCCACCTATAAATGGCCATAACAAATAATCATTATTAGAGCATTATTACAGATCTGGTTGCAATTCAAAGCAACATTTTTACAGCATTTCAAACGTCTTCATTTTCACCAGAGCTCTTACCAGGTTCATGCGATCTCTTAACTCGGTAATGTCCCTCTCTCGTGATTGGATGATTCGTTTTATGTCATTGATTCGTGGGCCAAAATTTGCCAGCTCACTCTCCAACTTTGATTTCTCCTATAATGACATACACAGATTTTGACAAACACGTTGTAACACCAATGACAACCCCCTGTATTTTTTTAAGCCATTCATCTGATTCTCTATATTTTGACGTCCCGTCTCGACTGAGGCGTTGTTGCTCAGGTGTACCTGCATGTTCAGAGAGAGGTGGCGGGTTTTGGTCTGTTCCAGATCACTCTGAGAGTATTTGAGTCTCATCTGCAGCCCGTGTGCCTGAGACTGAACCTGTCTGAGCTCTGCCTCCTTTCTCTTTGCCTTCATTTGTTCCTGAGGAGACAAAAATATAAAACCAGCTTGTTAAAAAAGTAAACAAACTCTTTAACTTTAAAGGGGTCATATAATGGTACATGCACTTTTTCAAGTTGATTGTACTGAAATGTGTGTTGGCAGTGCCTGTACACAACCATCATATAATGATACAAATCCATCCAGTGGTTTTGTTTTAATCTCCTTATATGTTTTCCCCTGCCTCAAATCAAGCCGTTCGACCGTGTGACGTCACACGGTCGGACGCCCCTCCCGCGATTGTTGATTGATAGGCGCGTTTCAACACAGACCCGCCCTCGCTCGTGAGAGCTGTCAATCATAGTCTGCGCGGACC
Organism: Rhinichthys klamathensis goyatoka; assembly: GCF_029890125.1. Taxonomy (NCBI): domain Eukaryota; kingdom Metazoa; phylum Chordata; class Actinopteri; order Cypriniformes; family Leuciscidae; genus Rhinichthys; species Rhinichthys klamathensis. The sequence goes on along the minus strand of NW_026606571.1, from coordinate 1,613,643 downwards.
GGCGCGGTCATTGTTGATATGCTGGAGCACTGTCTATGAGCAGAATGGCGTCTAAGCGATTGTGGTGTTCTGTTCTTGGGTGTAATAACGAACACAGCAGTCATTTTAATGTTCCTAAATCCGAACCGCTGAAGACGCAGTGGTTGAGTTTGTTTTCGAAGGGAATATTCCCCACGAGCAACGGCAATGCTTTCATGTTTGCGCGAATCATTTCTCACCAGACTGCTTTATAAACGAGGATCAGTATAAAGCTGGTTTTGCTAAGCAGCTGCTCCTGAATAAAGAATCGGTACCAGATATTCGTGTTCCTGCTGAACCTCTAGAACAACTGAAGTGAGTGTAACGTTTTATTAAACTTTATATTAATATTTATATCTTTGCAAATCGCTTCACGATGAATGAGTCTAAGGTTTACACTCAGGGTACATTACTGCATGTTTTCTATGTACGACGCTCTCCATATAATTCATAATCCCACGTTTATAATGAACAACACGTTATGGTTATTGTGTTACAAACGTGTACGCACAGAACAGAGAGGCGGGGTGAGCAAAGCTCATGATCATTTAAAGTCATATACACTGAAACGGCGTGCTGAAAACAGAGCTGTTTTTGACCAGGTAAAATAAGTGTTTTCTTACAATACTAATGAGAATTTTTAATTAAAGTATATTACAAACTTTTAATTTAGACCCTAAAGAATCATATTAGCTTGTACAAAAATGGCATTATATGACCCCTTTAACACAATACTTATTATGACTTTATTTAACAAATTAATGAATTATGATTATTGCTGTCACTTGATCAATATTATTTTATCTAATTGTGATGATTCACATGAACCGCAATTATTGCGCACATATTAAATTCCAGCCACGTCTGAGACCACACTGAAAATGTTGTCTTTAATTTTTATTCAAATTTAATATAAACAAATGACATAAATTACATAGATTATTATAATAAATAATTACTATATATATTATAATTATATATTTGGCATGGCTGGGTTCAAGAAAACAACAGTGTTAATGGAAATCAAAGTAAAGAGGACTCAAACAATAAATGCTTAAACATTTAAAAAAAATATATATTTTTTTTTTTACAAATTAGTTTATTTGTAAAAAAAATCGTTATATTTTGATATTTATAAAACTATTTTGTCATTTCATTATATTTTTGTCATTTTTTAAATAGTATAATATTTTTATAAAATGTAAATGATCGTGACAGCCCTGCGTTCCAGCAGTGAATGAAGTTTCCCTGAAGCTCTTTTGTGTGCCACCTTCAATTCCTCTGTTAGTTTCTCTTTCTTTTCCTTAAGTTTGTCCACAGCCTTCTCGTCCCAACGTCGAGCCTTTGCTTTCAGGTCGCTAGCTCCTCCAGAGATCACACCTGACTTTTGGAAGAGAGTTCCATCCAGGGCCACAGTCTGTAAAAGTAGTAAGACAGAATTGAAGATGAATAGTTTGAACAAGATATCCTATCATATGTGCTTTATATTTAACTTATACTACATATTTAAACCTTATGACGGTATGGTCCTCCGAAGGCAATCCTGCGAGCGTCCTCCACATTCTCGCACACTAAAGCATTCCCGCAGGCATACTGAAGGGCTTTCTTTATGTGTGGCGGCTCATAGCGGATCACGTCGATCACCAGCTTTGCCCCCCGAAGCTCTCTCAGTTTCTCATCTGTGGGTTTCACCTTGAGGGAGAGAAGCATGCGTCCAGTGAAACACATTCCACTGGCCACTCAACGCTGTGGAGAATTCAGAACTCATGAATTGTTTATTTAAATCTGTCTGTACCTCCAAATAGTCGAGAGGCAGAAAGGTCTCCGGTTCTCCTCTTTGCTCTTTAATGTACTGGATGCAATCTCTGCCGGTTTTCTCAGAGTCCACAATGATGGCGTCCATGTTTTTTCCCAGGACTTTGGTCACTGCAATCTGGTATTTCTTCTGGGTGGGCTGGCATAAGTCGATCAGTCTGCCATACTGTTTGGACAAACATTTAAATGGGATTTAAGTGCAAATAACGGAATCAATACAGTGAAAGCTCTTTGTGGACATCTTACAAGCTTCTGCTGCAAGCTTAAATTGAAATTGTGTCTATACACAGCAACTCACCACTGAGCCGGGGTAAAGCCGTTTAATGCTCTCCATAATTTCAGCTTTGCGCTGCTGACGGCTGTTCTCTTGCCTGTCAATACGAGCATCTCCAAGTTGCTCCATCACCTGTGACCAGAATCATCACAGAAATGAAAACAAAGTATTGGTGATATTATGTACCTGAGAGTATGAGTAAATCAATGTGTGTGTTTTATTACTTGGTTTAACTCCATGTTTATCTCATCAATCCTTCTTTTGGCCAGCTCCACTTCCTCAGTCAGTTCCTCTTCCATACGCCTCTGTTCATCCAGAGACTGCCTGGTGAGAGAAACACAGAGATGGCTCAAAATTCAAGTTTTCCATCACAAGAAATTGAAGGGTGAAGCAAACAAGTAATTTAAAAAGTCACTAGAGAGATAGCAACAGTAATATGACAGTAACAAAAAGACAGGCTTTTTAAATAAATACATTACATTTACAAATAAATATTATCTAAATGTGCATATCAATATCTAAATATACCCAGGTATATATATATATACACACACACACACAGATTGGAGTATTTCACAAATGGGTGTATATTAAATATTATTATTTTTTAAACCCAAATTTCACACTGATTTTACTGAAAAATCTGATTTTAGAGTTGGAGCTATTCATTTTTTTTATCTCTGAAACACCTGCTAGTTGAAATATAGTCCTCCAGCTTTTCAATGCGCTTCTGGTTTTCCTCGATCTCTCGAATCTTCTGCTTTATTTTGGCCTTTAATCCAAAGAAAGAGATTTAAGAAATCTGTTTCTCACAAAGGAACAAAAGAAAATAGTTTATTATCATTTCCCAATGTACCTCTGTCTCAATTTTCTTCCTCTCCTCTAGATCCAGTCTGTCCTGGTCGGCCTTTTGGTCCCTGTTGAACTTCTCTAGCTCCTGTGCCAAGGTAGCTGCCCGCTTACTGGCCTCCTCCTTCAGCCTATGATACTGCTTCACCTGAGATAACAGTAAAAGTGTCAAATGAAACTGAAATTTAAACACAGTTCGATTTTTCAGATTTCCTGAGTTCGGCTAACCTGGTTCTCCTCAAGTGTCAGATCTTGGCCTTGACTCTGCGCTTCCTCTTCCATCCGTTCATCAAACTCCTGCCTTGCCATCTCCACAGCACCCTGCTCACAGTCCAGTTCCTCTATGTCTGCCTTACGCTTCTTGTACATCTTCTGGGCGTTCTGCAAAGACTTTCGAGCCACCTCAAGCTTCTTAATTTTATGGGCGGTGTTCTCCTTGGCTTTGATATACTGTGGCCGTTTCTGATTCAGCTCAGCATCTTTCTCTCTAGAGGAGGTTGGAGAAGTACTTCTTTAGCAAACTGTGACCGAAAGTTATACAGTAGTTAGCCTATCATAACACATAACATTTTTTAGTGTGGTCTAATACAGGGTTATTCTAGTTAACTAAAACCATTAAAAACATTTTTTTTATTTCAACTATGTACTAAATTTACAAAACCTGAAATTAAAATTCAAAATTAATAATAAATTACAGTTATTTCCTGTTATATATATATATATATAACCTGTTATATGTTATATACCTGTTCCTGTTATAACATATTTCTGTATGCCATGTTGTCATACAAAGAAATCATGCAAAATCAGCTTTTTTTGCATAGTAAAATAATACTGTAGCTGTAGTTTACCTTTCTTTTGCCAAATATATTGTCCGATGGTGTTTTGTTCTTCACAATATAACATACTCTTCATAATATGATTGTTTAATCGATTAAAAACAAAAAGATCACTTTTGGCCACAACTGTAGATACTATAATATAATACTATATGGTGAGATCAGATCTCCGTGTGGATCATACCGGCTGTTGTTAGATTATTACATTTGTAAATGTAAACTGATATTTCCTACTGACACACTACAGCAAAAGATATAAATAACTGGCTTAAAACCTTTTTTATGGGTGAAAATACTAACGTATACCAAAGACTTTTACACAGTACTATATATATATATACACTCACCGGCCACTTTATTAGGTACACCTGTCCAACTGCTCGTTAACACTTAATTTCTAAGCAGCCAATCACATGGCGGCAACTCAGTGCATTTAGGCATGTAGACATGGTCAAGACAATCTCCTGCAGTTCAAACCGAGCATCAGTATGGGGAAGAAAGTTGATTTGAGTGACTTTGAACGTGGCATGATTGTTGGTGCCAGAAGGGCTGGTCTGAGTATTTCAGAAACTGCTAATCTACTGGGATTTTCACGCACAACCATCTCTAGGGTTTACAGAGAATGCTCCGAAAAAGAAAAAACATCCAGTGAGCGGCAGTTCTGTGGGCGGAAATGCCTTGTTGATGCCAGAGGTCAGAGGAGAATGGCCCGACTGGTTCAAGCTGATAGAAGGGCAACAGTGACTGAAATAACCACTCGTTACAACCGAGGTATGCAGCAAAGCATTTGTGAAGCCACAACACGCACAACCTTGAGGCGGATGGGCTACAACAGCAGAAGACTCCACCGGGTACCACTCATCTCCACTACAAATAGGAAAAAGAGGCTACAATTTGCAAGAGCTCACCAAAATTGAACAGTTGAAGACTGGAAAAATGTTGCCTGGTCTGATGAGTCTCGATTTCTGTTGAGACATTCAGATGTTAGAGTCAGAATTTGGCGTAAACAGAATGAGAACATGGAACCATCATGCCTTGTTACCACTGTGCAGGCTGGTGGTGGTGGTGTAATGGTGTAGGGGATGTTTTCCTGGCACACTTTAGGCCCCTTAGTGCCAATTGGGCATCGTTTAAATGCCACGGCCTACCTGAGCATTGTTTCTGACCATGTCCATCCCTTTATGGCCACCATGTACCCATCCTCTGATGGCTACTTCCACCATGTCACAAAGCTCTAATCATTTCAAATTGGTTTCTTGAACATGACAATGAGTTCACTGTACTAAAATGGCCTCCACAGTCACCAGATCTCAACGCAATAGAGCATCTTTGGGATGTGGTGGAACGGGAGATTCGCATCATGGATGTGCAGCCGACAAATCTGCGGCAACTGTGTGATGCCATCATGTCAATATGGACCAAACTCCCTGAGGAATGCTTCCAGCACCTTGTTGAATCTATGCCACGAAGAATTGAGGCAGTTCTGAAGGCAAAAGGGGGTCCAACCCGTTACTAGCATGGGGTACCTAATAAAGTGGCCGGTGAGTGTATATATACAGTATATATAATTTTAATATATATATATTAACCTATCACTCACTTTATCTCCTTCTCCACATTCTGCTGATCTCGCATCATTCTTCCCAGCTCTTTCTTCTTTTCCTTGAGCTCTTCCTCGACATGGTCCATCTTCTTCCTGTCCTTCTCAATCTCACGGTTGCGCTGGGACAACTCTCTGTTCAGCTTCTCGATCTCCTCCTCATTATGGTAGAGTTTAAAGAGCTGTAACTGAACGTGAGCCCTGACCACCTCATCCTTCAGTCTCTGGTACCTCTCAGCCTGAACAGAGAGCAGAGGTTTAAACAACAAAGCATTAATGGTGTGTCACTGCAGACTTGTGGTGCAGTAAGTTTACCTCCTCTTTTTCCTGTTTGGCCTCTTTGCGCTCTGCTGCGATGTTCTTCTTACGGTGATAGTTGAACTGTGTGTCTTCTTCTGCTTTCACCATCTCTTTCTTTCTGCGGTCATATTCCTGGGCCAGCTCACCAGAGCGGGAGATCTCCTCAAACAAAGCCGTCCTCTCTTTAGGATTCTTCATGGCTATCGACTCCACTGCACCCTGCACAACAAAAACACAAAGACAGACAAAATCTATTATATCTTAATCAGGCTCTCTTATATTTTCTATAATTCTGAAAAAAGCAGGAGGTCATGTGCATGCATACCTGAAACACAAGAAAATTTCTGGCCTTAATAAGGATACCCAGTTTCTCCAGTTCCTCGCTGTAGTCTGAAAGCCCGACCACCTTATTGTTGATTCGGTACTCTGAGGAGGAACCTGTCACATAAAAATGGTTAATCTCACTGGGAAAATAATGCAGAAAAATAAATACCGTAAAGATTTTTTTACTATAGTTTTTGGGGTTCACTTACTATCATGAAGTTGTAACAAATTTCAGGACTTTCAGTAATTTAGTAGCTTTATTTTTAACATTTACCAATGATGACCCGTGTGAAAGTGCATTCATCTCCATTGTCCTCGCAGTAGACCATGCTCACGAAGGCACGGTTGGCTGCTGGTTTTCCTACTGGTGCTCCATGGATGAGATCCTTCAGTGTTTTAACGCGCAGGTTACTGGTCTTCTCTGCTAATACAAAACTGATGGCGTCCATCAGGTTTGACTTCCCTAGAGAGCAGTGATTTTGGGTATTGAGTTTTATTATTTGACATTTGACATTTTAAACAAGACTCTTGTGTCTGGCTAAAGCTAATTTCATAGCTTACAAGTTATGTATCCTAAACAGTGCTCGAAGTGGGCTGGTACACACCGGTATATGGTACTGGCACTTCTACTGTATATTTTAGCTCCTACTAGGGTCACAGAATTCGGCACTTCTCACATGTTGCTAGCACATAATTTAAAAAGAAATAATAAGAAATGTTTTTTTCTTAATAATTTGACCAAACTTAAATTTGATTGGAAATGATGCACAATACTCTGCTCATATATTTACCTTGAATTTCTCCTGTTATTTATTTTATTTTATTTTTCCCACACATCACACATCTTATACTTCCACTGAGACTTTAGTCTCGTTGGTAAACAAGTACATAACGTTTTGAAAAAATTGAGGGACAACAGTATTTCTTTTTTTTTATTGTTATAATAATAATATTAATTCCAAACATAATATGAATGTATATTATTAATTGCTTAATATTTGAAAATTAGCAGCAAAAATGAATGATGAAGACATGGTTTCTCAAATTTTTCCGCACACCTAACATGGCTTATATCTAGACTAGGACTTTTGTCTTCCAGCTTTGGAATAAATTGATGGACAGTAATGTTAACTGAGAATATATATTTTTTTAAATTAAAAACAAATTAATATTATGAAAAACTTAAAATATGAATAGAATATAGTAGCAAAAATAAATAAAAGAGTCTTTATTTTTGATACCTACACATTAAATGTCTTCACTGAGACATTTAATGTAAACAAATAGTTTGGTAACTATTTGGTAACTTGGGTAAACAAATAGGCTACACATTTTATTTTAATTTTTTTTTACAATATTTTATTTTTTATGATTTTAAGCATATAATATGAATGAATATTACAAACAGCTTAATATATGAAAGTTAGTAGCAAAATAAATGACGATTGCTGAAATTATAAATTATGAAAAAAAGTTTCTAAGACAGTTTTAATATGACCTACGAAAAGGAAAAAACACACTTTTTTTGTATATAACAATCAACCTCTGGCATGGGACATAAATTTGGCACCCAAAACCACCAAAATGTAATGCGTTTAAATGTTAATAATATAACCATAGCGACTACGTTAATGCAGTGTGTTAACTGCAGTGTAATTTAACTGCATCAGCGCCAGAGAGAACACTCACCAGATCCATTTGGTCCAATTATTGCTGTAAATTTGTGAAACGGTCCGATTATTTGGCGTCCTTTGTAAGATTTGAAATTTTCGATCTCGATCAGCTTTAAATATCCCATGCTGGCAGATTTCTCTCAGGAGAGGCGTGTCAGAATGATGCTCTGTAGAGTCTCAGTGGCGATGCGCTGCTTCTCCGGACGTGGTTTGACTGGAGTTTAAAACGAGCTGGCAACTAGATGTGTTACATATCGTTTTTCAGAGGTTGAACGTGTCTGAAACTGTAACAATCTGATAAAAGATCATCTTAACATGCACTGAAATGAAGGTCTAGACGTGTACACGCCCCCTGTCTAGAGCAGAATGCAGGCAAAATAAAAGCCTTACAGCTTGTCAACAGCAAAATCTGCAATGTAAACAAAGAAAAATGGTTTTTAATTTAGTTTTTTTCTTTTATTTTTACTATTTTTTTAAACTATTTTTCATCTGCACGTTTTGCTGAAAAGACCATCAAGATATAATTCCAGCCTGAATAAATCCAGCCTCTGTTAAATGATTTGTCCTGAATATTAAATAATGTTACAATATAAACTTACCAATGATTAGCTACTCATAGCTGAGATAAAACTATTTAAAGACTGCTGCTTTTACTGAAACTCGCCCCAGCACCAAATATTTACCTGGTTACATTATTATTATTATTTTTTATGTTTGAATCAGTGTTATTTTAATACCACTGAGATACTATTATTTGATCAATATTTTAAATATGTTTTTTTTTTGTTTCATTTTAAAGGTTTAGTAATTTTGTTTTGTATTTTATTATTATTATTTAAATATGCCTATAGTTTTATAGGCATTACTTAATTTTCATTTCAGTTTTAGTTTAGTTATTTTAGTACATAAAGCCAAGGTAATGGAAATCAGAAATGCTGCCTTGGCAAGTACATTTTCTTTACTGTTTTATTACAGTTAAATAACTTTTTTATGGTTTTAGTTTAGTTAAGTAATAACCCTGAATTGGAAAAATAAATTAACATGAATAATATATGTCTTTCAAACATATCCCATTACTGTAGGCGCGCCATAGACCGTGTGCAGCAGTTACCATGACAACGCCAAACTGCGCTTCAAACACAACAGGAGAGCCGACACACACTGCCGTTCATCGAACCCAACATTAACCCGTAAAGTTTTATGGTTTCATCTCTATCTATTCATGATAAAATGAAATGATAAAAATAATGAAGTTTGATTTTGAATCTAAAATTGTGCTTGTACACGACAGAACATGTACAAGGTTGATTTACCGGTGGATGAGTCAGAGCAGCGGGCGGTGGAGCGGCGTCGGGCCGCAGAGGCTGAGCGCAAGAGCCGAATATTCAACAGCAGGAGCCGCGTGATCGGCGTGGACCTGCGCGCGCTCCACAAACAGCAGGACGACAAACGAGATCGACTGGAGATGGAGAAGCAGCGAGACATGGCTCATGGTGAGACACAACTTGTGCAGGTTGTTTGTCTCTCACTAACGTTAGCTGCTACTTCTGTACCGTTCCAAAACAGGCTCCAAAACTGAAAGTTTAAGTATTTAGCAACTATTTTTTGTATATTTAAACTGTTCTCCTAGAGTGCTTCTCCTGCTTCCATTTTCCCACAATGGATCAACCAGTGGCGGCTGGTGAAAAATATTCTAGGTGGGGCTGTTTTTAGGTGAAGAAACTTTGCATTTCGTAGATATTGTATTCTGGTGCATTTTTAAGCCTTGTCCCTCGCCTATACCAGTAAAATAACTCAAACCAGTCAATGCCAATGGTCTAAGTTACATATTCTACATTGATTAAAAAAGAAAATCAAATGTGTTTTTTAATGGTAGTATTATTTTATAAATAAATTATTTATAATTCAGATGAGAATAAAGTTAGTGTTAATTTTAAGGAAAACAAATAAATTGATCTGAAATTGCACATTAATTCTAAATTTAATTTAAAGCAAACAATACATTTAAAATATATGGGTTATAAGCACATTTTGAAATAATAATAATAAAATAAATATATATATATATATCCAAAAAGACGAGGCCTTGAACTTAAACAAGGGTTAAACTCTTGTAACTGTAACAGACACCAAGCTACAATCACACACACACATTTATCTCCTTTTTTTTTTAGCGCCTGTTGGGTTATAGTCACTTCTGGCTTGTCTGGTCCGAGTTCTTTTACAATGAGTTTGTCTGAGAATGTTCTTCTTTCGAAGGCATACAGATACATCATACAGCCAGGTGTAGAGATTTAACTGAATTTGGGGCTAGCTCAACTCCCACGACTATCGCACTCCTCTCAGGTAAATGTCCCGTGGTGCAGCAGGTGCACTGCACTAATCTTGGTACTACGGGCGATATTTTCAGAGCCCCCAAACTGGCTACTACTACACACCAACCATGACACCAACATGATAAACGTAACGACGTTGAAAGTGAATGCAAATATAATTCTGGAGAGTTCTAAACACATCCTAAAGTAAAACCATTATTAGCATGCAATAAACACAGATTATTTTTCAAAATGAGAGATTACATATATATAAAAACAGGCAGGCAGGTCGGCGCCCCAGCGCCCTCTATGGGCGACCCCGTCAGATACAAAAAAATGATCTGTTCTTTATTATTTAGATCTGTTGCGCTTATCCCTGGATGAAACGGCACTGCAACAGAAAAAAGAGGATGATGAGTTGCGAAGAGAGCTGGCTCAGGACATGGTACAGTTTCGAGCTATACATCAACGTGCTGAGGACAGTCGTGATGCAGATATCAATTATGACCGACAGGAGGCGCCAGATGCCTGTATTTCTGTCTCAGACTCAGCACTGGGACCCGCCAGTATGCAAGTGTTTTTGGTAAGCAACGACTGTAAGTGTTTATAGGAGACTGATACATCAACAAATGACATGACCTTGAACTTTTCCATCAGCATCTAAGGTTATAATTTATATTTGATTTTGAATGTGTAAGGGAAATATTTATTTGTAAACTTATGCATGTATTTTAGGTTTTCATTTGTATGCACCTGTTAGCTTTTTGTAGCTCATTTAAATAGTCCTTTGGTGTGACAAAAGAAAGTTCTAATATTCAATGTATACTCTCATTTAAAACAGTTTAAAAAACTTAATTTTATAATAGAAAAAAAATGTTTTATCTGAAATATATCATGTCACACTGCAGGACACCACTATTCACATTCTATAAATATGTTTATGCACATTCGGTCAGGGAGAAGGGATTAATGAGAATGAAAAGAAGAGAGCTGAGATGGAGATGAACGAGAGAAACCTGAGAGCTCAAAAGGAGGAGAGAGAGAAACAAGAAAGGGAAAAGAAAAACAGAGGTAAACAGATAATATTATATCCCCTTTAGCCCTGTAATGTTAAAATAGAAAGGACGGTATTGTATGTATATTTCACTGTGGACTGAGTTTGTATCTGTGTTTGTGCGTGCAGAGCTGCTAACCGACAGGGAGTTGGTGGAAAAAGACCTCAGGGCAGTGCAGCTGAATGCCCTGGAGGAGGAGTGCAAAAGAGTGGCTCGCATTGAACTCAGTCGTTACAATCAAGATCAGGTATTACCTCACCACTAAACTAATGAAGACAATCATTTGTGTTTATTTTCATTAGGTTACCGGTAGTAACATTCACCTATTAACTGTGATCCCCATTTTGAGCATAGATCTAAACTATAAATGGTTGTAATTATGAATACACTCAGCAGATTTTTTTATTTTTTTACTAAATGAAAACATTCTAGTAACATACACATCTCACATTTACTTACTATAGTAATAACAGTACATTGTGAATAATTACAAGCAACTAACACTAAACCAAACCCTAACCTTAAAGGGATAGTTCACCCCAAAATTTTGTCATCATTTACTCACCCTCAAGTTGGCACTATTGACTTCCATAGTATGGGGGAAAAAATAGTATGGAAGTCAATGGTGTTTGGTTACAAACATTCTTCCTTTGTGTTCAGAAACAACAAAGAAATTCATACATGTTTGGAACAACTTGAGGGTGAGTAAATTATGACAGAAATTTTTTTTTTTTGGTGAACTATCCCTTTAATTATAAGTACATGTTGTTAATTCATATCATTTAGTAGTTATTTGATATAATCACACTATAACAAGTGCACCTTAAATAAACTGTAACCGTTTAAGTTTACTGTAAGCAAATATACTGAATAAAAAAAAAAATATTTTATACAAAATGTATATTTTACTAAATTATTTGGACTTAACATTGTTAGAAAATCAAAGCCACTAAATTTTGAGCCCACTAAAAGGTTTTAAAGTACCATTTCTGTTGTAACAAAAAGTCCAGTTTCAAACACGGTTTGCACAGGATGAATTTGAGTGTTTAATCTTTCAAATGATACCTAACTTATAATGATTACCAAAATATGTGATGGGGAAAAAAGACAAAAAAAACCATGTGACAGTTATCAGTCTAAATTAATTTATTTTACTCAAAAAAGAAAATTCAGTCTTTATTTTCTCACCCTCATGACGTTTGAAACCATCGCTGCATTCGAAATCAAATACTTCCCTATTATATTACAGACAAAAAAAAAAAAAACAGTACGCCAACATACATGTTATTCTAAAAATATTAAGCGGAAAGTCCCAGTTCTACTACTTCCACCGAGATTCTGAAGTGTGCAATTGATGGACACTTTACTATCCCATGAGGCCACGGGAGAGGATTTATGAATGGCAGTGAATTTCAGTCATTTTACCCGCATTCATGTTAGATTGTACTTTTTTAACACTAGCGAAGTAAATTCAAATTCAAATGTAGTACCTACTCAGACAGTATGAGATTTCGGACACAGCGCATTACTTACTTTCTTCTGTGGAACAGGAGATGTATTGAAGAATGTTCATACTGCCATTTTATAAAATACTACATATGCATATAGTGAGTGTAAAGCTCCAAAAAGGGGAAAAAAAAAGGTTAAATGACACAGAATCAGTGCCTTTAGGTGTAATTGAGTTCAATATGTGCAAACACAGGTTTGAAATTACATGTGTGTGAGTAAATCTTGACAGAATTTTCATTTCGAAAACCCACAAAGGCACCATAGATCTATGAGGTGAAAGGTCAAGGTAACATCTGACCTCCCCTTGCAGGCGGAGGAGAGAATGGAGAGGGAGCGACAAGAGAGACTGAGGAGAGAGGGAGAGGATCTGGCAGAGCTACGGTACACAGTGACCTCTGACCTCCTGACAGAACGACCAGAGGCTGCGAAGAGAATAACAGAATCATCTGCAGAGGGTCCACGAGTCCTGACCGACCGCTGGAAGGGCATGACCCCACAGCAGATCAGTGATATCCACAGAAAGAGAGAGGAACAGTGCCTTGAGAAAGAGGTTAAGATCCTGCACTGACGTGTGCCGTTTGAGCATCCATTCTTAGTCAATGTAACACAGGTTAAATAAAGTTAATTTAATTTAAACACAATTTAGTGATCTGTTCCCTTAATAAAAGTTGATAAGAGATGAAAAAAGTGAATAATATATAATAAATAAATTTGCGAACTCATTTTAGATAAAAGCTCAGTGATCAACCAATGAGAGCTCTTTGTCATTTGAGTCATGGGTGTCGACGAGCATGCGCAATGACAGAAGAGACGAGCTTGATTGAGAAGAGCAGACGCAATCTGATCGTCGTGATCCGTTTTTATACATCTTTGATTGAAAATCTTTGAAATAATACGAGAAAGCTTGAGAATTAATTAGTTTGATCCATTCTGAATAAGAAGCCGACTGAATTGAGGAATACATTCTACTTGGTGAGTTAGTATCATATAATTAATGATAAAAAGACTGTATTACTTCATAATACGATAGAATTACTGCTACTAAACTTTAACTTAGTTGCTGTGGACTGGTTATTTTCTCTTAAAATTGTATTTTGATCCGAGTAGTCATAAATGTCTGAAGTAAACCGCGTGGTCATTGTACATTGCAGTTCACCGACGCCATTTTATGATCACGCACGCCTGTAGTTGCGCCTGTGTGAGAGCAAAAGAAAAATCGATCACAAAGGTAAATAATTAGTTAATCAATTCTGTGAAAAAAATATATTTGTACTTTATGTTACTGGTTATCTGATTACTTCAGTTGAGCGGTTATAGTGAACCGCATGGTTATTATTTGTTCATTTCAGAGTTCACCGTCGCCATTGTTGGCCACGTGTCTGTATTAGAAAGAGAGCTATTGATTCAGAGGTAAATTAATGTGATTATATTATTTCATGAAGAAATGGTAATTGTAAATGTGTATTAGATGTTATTCTGTATCTTTGATGTGGAACTTATTTTGAAATGTACTAAATGAATGTACTGGTCTGTGATCAGGCCAGGTTTTTTTTTTTCTCTCCTTTCGTTTTTCCGTTTTCTTTTCTTTTCTTTCTTCTTGATATCGTGGAGATGTGATGACTGCACGACCTTCTGTGACATCCTGTAGATTCCGTGTTTGATGGCGAGCCAACCCAGTCTTTAGAAAGGGAGAAGACATCACGTTGTGGAGAGGAGGCCGATATCCTTTCCTTGAGTTTCCAGTGCTACTCGTACTCGATCACAAATTTGATTTTAAGAACTATTTTTCTTCTTTTTTTTTGAGGGTCAACCACAATCCAGATTTGAGAGACATTGGAACTTTTACGTGAGACACTTAAGGGTCTCAAGAGAGAGAGATTATACTCTTTTCTGTTGCATCTTGTTTGTTATTTTCTATTTTCTTTCTGAGTGTTAAACTGACTATGTGAGTATATATATGAAAACACCGACAAGAGTGCACTCGAGGTGGGAATTTTCATAGTCAATCGTTTTGACTATTGTTTATGTGATTTTGTGATTTTACTTTCTTTAACTTGACAAATTTTCTATTTTTTATTTAAAGTGAACCCAATTATACTTCTAATCTTGTGTCTGTCTGTTACTTTTCATGACAACCCGCTGTCTCCTTAGCGATACCTAATCCTTCTGACGAAATTCAAATCTTATCTTTATTATAAAACTAAAGTAAAAAGAATATCTACTAAATTACTGCTAATAATTCAGACAAGTGCTACATAAACTTTGGCGAGCCAGCCAGGAGACAGCGCTGTTGTTGAGAACTAACAGCTACACATTTTATATCCCTTTTGCTTTCAAGCAAGCGACGATAATGGAGATTATTGAAGCTGAAGGGATTATTATCCCAAACTCCGTAATAGTTAGTGGTTTAACCGACGTTGCGAGTGATGATGAATTGTTTGATGCTCTGAAACGACACGGGTCGTTTGTCAAAACCGTGCGCATTGACGACAAAGAATCCGAGTTCTACCAAAACGTGATCGTTGAGTACAACAGTAATAAAGCGATGCAATCACTTGGACCAACATTGCCGTATACTCACCAGCTGTCAAGCGAACCCGGTGCTAAGTGCCATGTGAGAGCGTTAGCCAGTGTGTTTACACAGCAACTGGGTAGTAGCATAACAAAGTCCTACCTGGACAGATTAAAAGAAATAGCGGAACTGAGCGGAAACAACTTTGAGTCTATACTGAGTGAAATGCTGTCGCAAATGAGTGCTGACCTCCCACCAGAGCCCGCTGTTTCTGGTAGTACTGGTGAAAACACCTGTGAGAAACCATATTGGGCATCTCCTGATGGGAACTTCAACCCAATTCGTAATCCACCGAGTCAGATAGATGACGTAGCGTCACAACCTACTCCTATCGATTTGATTGAGCCGACCCTTCGCACGTCGTCTAAATTTCTCAACCCGCCCGAGGTCCAAAAACTAGTAGTTGAGCATGTTGTGCGGAGCAGTGAAATGGTTGCTCAAGGGCATGTACAGCCCAGGCTCAGAGTATTTTCAGGAAAATGCCCCAGGCCTGGCAACGAGGTAGATTACGACATTTGGCGTTCTAGTGTCGAATTCATTTTGAAAGATCCCTCTTTGTCCGATTTGCATGCGTCTAGGCGAATACTAGACAGTCTTTTGCCACCTGCGGCAGATGTTATAAAGCATCTGAATCCTGAATCTCCTCCTTCCGCTTACCTCCAGCTGTTAGACTCCGCTTTCGGGGCTGTGGAGGATGGGGATGAATTATTAGCCAAATTCATGAACACGTTGCAGGATGCGGGTGAAAGGCCGTCCACTTATCTGTACAGGCTACAGTCAGCTTTAAATGCAACTGTCAAAAGAGATGGTATCGTCCCAGGAGAGGCAGATAGGCACCTTCTGAAGCAGTTTTGCAGGGGCTGCTGGGATAATGATTTAATCACCGAACTACGACTAGAGCAAAAGCGAAACAATCCTCCTTCCTTTGCACAGCTTCTGCTTATGCTTCGTACAGAGGAGGATAAACATACTGCGAAAGCAACTCGAATGAAGCAACACCTTGGGTCCTCTAAGCAGAGAGCGTTTATGCACTCTCAGAAAGCGTGGGTTTCTGCTGAATTAGAACAAGACGAAGGTCCTAGAGTGAGCTCTCTTGAAACCGAAACGCGCGAGTTAAAGAAGCAGATTGTCAAACTTCAGAGTCAGTTAGCTAATCTTGCAGTCCGATCAAAACATCCAAAGAAAGCTCCGTCGCGAGAGGTTGTCAACAAGCCTGCACCACCTGACCAAAGAAAGTCAGGGGCTGCCGCGAGTGTAGTTCCGGTCAACAAGAAACCAACTGATAGACCTAGGCCGTGGTACTGTTTCACGTGTGGTGAGGATGGCCACATCGCATCGTCTTGTAGTTCTGAGCCAAATCCCGAGCTTGTCGCCGCTAAACGTAGGCTGTTAAGAGAGAAACAGTTACAGTGGGAGTCACAGAATCTCCCTACTAGCTCTGATTTAAACTAGAGTCAGTTCCTGTCGTGGGCCATACAGGAACTGAGTTAAAGTCAAATGGTCCCATTGTAAATCGTGTCTTCAAGAAATGCCAAACTTCTAGGAAGCAGAATGCAAACCTACCTAAGGGCTTAGTTGGTGCTAGGTGTGTTGCCGAAGTCAGCATAGCTGGTAAGAAATGTCATTGTCTACTAGACACTGGATCCCAGGTCACGACTGTGCCTAAGTCTTTTTATGAACAACACCTCTCAGAGCAGCCGATTAACCCTCTTGACGATATATTAGAGGTAGAAGGCGCAAATGGGTTGTCCGTTCCGTACGAGGGTTACGTAAAGGTAGACATCACGTTCCCTGAAGAGTTTTTGGGTGTGACTATTGAAGTGGCCACGGTAGCTTTAGTTGTTCCAGATGTGAAGTCTCACGCTCAGCCGTTGATCTTAATAGGTACCAACGCTCTTGACATCCTTTATGAGCAGCAGTTACAAGCAGAATCCCAGAAGCACCAGCCATCTCTATTTGGGTATAGAGTGGTTTTGAAAACCCTTGAAACGAGGCGAAAGCAGAACACGAGTGGTGTTCTGGGTCATGTGAGATTAAGAGGCAACGTACCGGAGGTCATGTCCGCTGGTCAAACTGTCGTAGTGAAGGGTTCTGTTGCAGTACCAGGTGGGATAGATAAGCGTGTAGTGGTAGAACACCCGTCTGAATCCTCCTTGCCTGGTGGTGTGTTTGTGAAGCGCTGCTTACTTACCCCTTCTAGTAGTCAGTCTGTCTGGTTGCCTGTGGTACTAAAAAACGAAACAGAGCATGATATAACCATTCCCCCACGATGCATAATAGCAGAGCTGCATGCAGTTGAGTCCGTGCTTCCTCAGTCGAGTGTTTCCCCGGCTAGTGAGCACTTACCTACTCAGGGATCCAATTTCGCCTTGAATTTCGGTGAGTCCCCCATGCCACAAGAATGGCGGGACCGCATCTCAGAAAAACTCAGAGAAATGTCTGATGTTTTCAGTCAGCACGATCTAGATTTTGGGCATACACAAAAAGTGAAACATCGTATACAACTTAATGATGAAACTCCCTTTAAACATAGGGCGCGACCGATCCATCCGCAAGATCTGGAAGCCGTCCGCAAACATCTGCGCGATCTTCTTGCGAGTAACGTTATCCGAGAGTCTGAGTCGTCCTTTTCTTCACCTATCGTAGTAGTGCGGAAGAAAAACGGAGATGTACGGTTGTGCATAGACTATAGGAAGTTAAACCTACAAACCGTTAAAGACGCATATGCATTACCCAATCTCGAGGAGACGTTTTCCGCCTTAACCGGATCAAAATGGTTCTCGGTACTCGACTTGAAATCTGGGTATTACCAGATAGAGGTGGAAGAAGCAGACAAACCTAAAACCGCCTTTGTCTGTCCCCTGGGGTTTTGGGAGTTTAATCGCATGCCTCAGGGGGTCACTAATGCCCCAAGTACTTTTCAGAGATTGATGGAGAAGTGTATGGAGGATATCAATCTCAGGGAAGTACTTGTATTCCTTGACGATCTAATCATATTTTCTGAAACTTTGGAAGAGCATGAAAGACGGCTGTTAAAAGTTCTTTCTCGGCTCAGAGAGTATGGGCTAAAACTCGCCCCTGAGAAATGTAAGTTCTTTCAGACGTCCGTTCGTTATTTAGGGCACATTGTGTCTGAGCACGGCGTTGAGACTGATCCGGAGAAAATACAAGCCTTAAAAACCTGGCCGAGTCCCAAAAACCTTAAGGAGTTAAGGTCGTTTTTGGGCTTTTCGGGGTATTATCGCCGTTTTATTAAGGATTACTCTAGGGTTGTGAAACCACTCACCGATCTGACCGTAGGGTATCCGCCGACTAGGAAAAGTGTTAAACGGAGTGAGAGTAAGGGTTCATACCATAACCCTAAAGATTCGTTCGGAGACCGTTGGACCCCACTTTGTGAGGAAGCGTTTCGGTCTGTTATCGACAACCTGACTACTGCGCCTGTGTTGGGTTTTGCTAACCCTAAACTTACCTACTTCCTGCATACAGATGCCAGCACCAAGGGTTTAGGAGCAGCCCTGTATCAGGAACAGGAAGGGAGGATGCGAGTCATTGCATATGCAAGTAGAGGGTTATCCCGCAGTGAGTCCAATTACCCGGCGCATAAGCTTGAGTTTCTTGCCCTTAAATGGGCAGTAACTGAAAAGTTTAGGGATTATTTGTATGGTAGCCAATTCACCGTCGTTACAGACAGTAACCCTTTAACGTATGTTCTAACCACGGCGAGACTAGATGCGACTAGCTACAGGTGGCTTGCTGCCCTTTCCACTTTTTCATTTAAGTTACAGTACAGAGCAGGCAAGTTAAATGCTGATGCTGATGGTCTATCAAGGCGACCGCAGGAACAATTGCCTGAAAATCCTCAATCGCAAAAAGAGTACGAACGAATTCAACAGTTTATGCAGAATCATCTCGCGGAAGCTGCAGATTCGTGTGACACCGCAAGTGACGTAGTTCAGGCGATATGTGAGAAGCATCTGGTCAGACCGCCAACGGACGTTGGGTCTGGTGCTGCTTTTGTTGAGTCTCTTGCACTTCACCCTGATGCAGTACCTGATAGTTACGCACAAGAAGGTGATTTAGAGGGGTTACCTGTTGTATCTTACCTGTCAGGGAACCTCTGTGACGAGCAAAGGGCAGATCCAGTCATTCGAGAAGTAGTGTCTTTCTTAGAGTCGGGAGAAAAGCCTCCGCCAACAGTCAGGAGGGAACTCCCAGATCTTCCTTTCTTTCTAAGAGAGTGGAACCGTCTTGAGTTAAAAGATGGGGTGCTTTATCGGAAGCGGCAAGTAGAGGAATTAGTTACTTACCAACTCGTGCTACCTGAGAAACTGAGGCCCTCTGTATTGAGCAGTTTGCATGACAGTATGGGTCATATGGGGGTAGAGAGAACTCTAGATTTAGTAAGGTCTCGTTTCTATTGGCCGAAGATGGCTGCGGAAGTAGAACAAAAGATCCGAACATGCGGTCGTTGTGTGAGGAGGAAATCATTGCCTCAAAAAGCTGCACCGCTGGTTAATATCCAAGCCACAAGACCTTTAGAGTTGGTCTGTATGGATTTTCTCTCATTAGAGCCGGACAAGAGTAACACGAGAGACATCTTGGTAATCACTGACTTCTTTACCAAATATGCTGTGGCAGTCCCCACACCCAACCAAAAGGCAAGGACGGTAGCAAAATGTCTTTGGGAAAATTTTGTTGTGCATTATGGGTTCCCCGAGCGTCTTCATAGCGACCAGGGCCGAGATTTTGAATCACGTACCATTAAAGAGCTCTGTGAAATGGCAGGTGTTAAAAAATCCCGAACCAGCCCTTATCATCCCAGGGGAAATCCGGTCGAACGCTTCAATAGGACCTTGCTCAGTATGATGGGTACCTTAGAAGAAAAGGACAAGGTTCGTTGGAGAGATTTTGTAAAACCTTTAGCTCATGCGTACAATTGCACGAAACATGAGGTCACTGGGTTCACTCCCTACGAATTGATGTTTGGACGTCAACCCAGGTTACCCGTCGACCTTGCTTTTGGGTTGCCGTATCAAGATGGTCTGCGACAGTCTCATTCCGAGTATGTCAAGCATCTAAAAACCAATCTGAAAGAGAGTTATTCGCTTGCGTCACGTGGTATGTCAAAAAGTGCAGAAAGAAACAAAGCTAGGTTTGACAAATCCGTAACTCATTGTTCTTTGGAGATTGGTGATCGAGTGTTAGTGAGGAACGTTAGGATACGCGGGAAGCACAAGTTAGCAGACAAGTGGGAGTCTGAGGTGTATGTTGTGGTGAGTCAGGCAGCTGAATTGCCAGTTTATACTGTTCGTCCAGAGAGAAAGGACGGTCCTCTGCGTACTCTTCACAGAGATCTGTTGCTCCCGTGTGGGTTTTTACCGTCTCCCGAAGTTGAACCACCCACTCTAAACAAATCCATCTCAAGACCTCGAACACGACAGAATCCTAAGGTTCCGTTAATTGATGACACTTCTCTCTCTGATCCTGAAGAAGGAAATTCGTATTGTGAGTACAGTCGTACTCCAAATATAGAGACAGTACGGTTCTCTACAGTTCATGATATCTGTGCGGAAAAAGAGACCGTGAGCGCTGATTCTGCTGATACCTCAGCCGAACAAACTTTCTCAACCGGCGAAACTTTGCAGGGCGACCAGAGTAATAATTTACTTATTGAAGCCTTACCAGTCGGTAATCCTGATGAATACTTACCTTTCGATACACCTGGTGAACACTTACCTCTTAATGTTCCCGGTGTCCTTGAACAAAGTAACTTACCTGATA
Source organism: Rhinichthys klamathensis goyatoka (assembly GCF_029890125.1). Classification (NCBI taxonomy): domain Eukaryota; kingdom Metazoa; phylum Chordata; class Actinopteri; order Cypriniformes; family Leuciscidae; genus Rhinichthys; species Rhinichthys klamathensis. The sequence goes on along the minus strand of NW_026606571.1, from coordinate 1,592,716 downwards.
AGGGCCAAGTCGATGCTGTAATGGGTAGTTCTGTTGATGAAGTTGAAGTAACCAGTGTTGTTGAAAGTTCAGATGTTCCTGTAAAAGCAGAACAACAATCAGAAGATGAGATAGACACCTTACCGAGGCGTTCTGTTAGACAGAGAGGAGAACCAGAGCGACTTACTTATTTTCAGCCAGGAAACCCATTAATATATGTGGTCCAATCTTTGTTCCAAGGTCTGAATTCGGCTTTTGTTAAATCTCTTGGTGGAGATGAAAATCTGAATGTCCTTCCCTTGCTGCCTAATGGTTTACACAGTGTGGTCACCAGTCAGCCAAGCAGAACATGCAAAGGGACTTGCATGAATTTAGGAGGGGAGAATGTAACACAGGTTAAATAAAGTTAATTTAATTTAAACACAATTTAGTGATCTGTTCCCTTAATAAAAGTTGATAAGAGATGAAAAAAGTGAATAATATATAATAAATAAATTTGCGAACTCATTTTAGATAAAAGCTCAGTGATCAACCAATGAGAGCTCTTTGTCATTTGAGTCATGGGTGTCGACGAGCATGCGCAATGACAGAAGAGACGAGCTTGATTGAGAAGAGCAGACGCAATCTGATCGTCGTGATCCGTTTTTATACATCTTTGATTGAAAATCTTTGAAATAATACGAGAAAGCTTGAGAATTAATTAGTTTGATCCATTCTGAATAAGAAGCCGACTGAATTGAGGAATACATTCTACTTGGTGAGTTAGTATCATATAATTAATGATAAAAAGACTGTATTACTTCATAATACGATAGAATTACTGCTACTAAACTTTAACTTAGTTGCTGTGGACTGGTTATTTTCTCTTAAAATTGTATTTTGATCCGAGTAGTCATAAATGTCTGAAGTAAACCGCGTGGTCATTGTACATTGCAGTTCACCGACGCCATTTTATGATCACGCACGCCTGTAGTTGCGCCTGTGTGAGAGCAAAAGAAAAATCGATCACAAAGGTAAATAATTAGTTAATCAATTCTGTGAAAAAAATATATTTGTACTTTATGTTACTGGTTATCTGATTACTTCAGTTGAGCGGTTATAGTGAACCGCATGGTTATTATTTGTTCATTTCAGAGTTCACCGTCGCCATTGTTGGCCACGTGTCTGTATTAGAAAGAGAGCTATTGATTCAGAGGTAAATTAATGTGATTATATTATTTCATGAAGAAATGGTAATTGTAAATGTGTATTAGATGTTATTCTGTATCTTTGATGTGGAACTTATTTTGAAATGTACTAAATGAATGTACTGGTCTGTGATCAGGCCAGGTTTTTTTTTTTCTCTCCTTTCGTTTTTCCGTTTTCTTTTCTTTTCTTTCTTCTTGATATCGTGGAGATGTGATGACTGCACGACCTTCTGTGACATCCTGTAGATTCCGTGTTTGATGGCGAGCCAACCCAGTCTTTAGAAAGGGAGAAGACATCACGTTGTGGAGAGGAGGCCGATATCCTTTCCTTGAGTTTCCAGTGCTACTCGTACTCGATCACAAATTTGATTTTAAGAACTATTTTTCTTCTTTTTTTTTGAGGGTCAACCACAATCCAGATTTGAGAGACATTGGAACTTTTACGTGAGACACTTAAGGGTCTCAAGAGAGAGAGATTATACTCTTTTCTGTTGCATCTTGTTTGTTATTTTCTATTTTCTTTCTGAGTGTTAAACTGACTATGTGAGTATATATATGAAAACACCGACAAGAGTGCACTCGAGGTGGGAATTTTCATAGTCAATCGTTTTGACTATTGTTTATGTGATTTTGTGATTTTACTTTCTTTAACTTGACAAATTTTCTATTTTTTATTTAAAGTGAACCCAATTATACTTCTAATCTTGTGTCTGTCTGTTACTTTTCATGACAACCCGCTGTCTCCTTAGCGATACCTAATCCTTCTGACGAAATTCAAATCTTATCTTTATTATAAAACTAAAGTAAAAAGAATATCTACTAAATTACTGCTAATAATTCAGACAAGTGCTACATCATCATGAAAGTAATCCTCTTTTCTCTCCTTCCAATTTCACCAGAGACTGAGAAAGATGGAGAGGCAGAGAGATCTGGCCTGGGATTACCATCTGACAGAGCAGGCCAGACAGCAGGAGAGAGAGGAGACAAGAGACAAGGAGCTGCAGAGAGAGAGGAGAGCTCAGCTCGATAAATACAACCAACAGCTGGCACGAGAGCAGCGAGCGCAGTGAGTGCCACATTCATAAAGAAAACACAGCAGGACACAAGCAGAATTAAACAAAAGAGTAGTAAAGTCAACATAAAATGTTCCAGGTGTACAATTCAATTGTGTACATTATTCCAGTGTTTTTGTATTCTTTAAATCAAAAACCTTTCATTTTTAGCTGATGTCAGCTAGACCACAAATTATTTACAGTAATAGTCAAATAATTCCAATATGTTGTAATGACAATAATTGGGTCACTTTTGACTATCAAAAGTCCCATCCTGCATTTTTTCTTGTTGAATATATTCTGTTTGACTTGGATATATGAATGCATTAAATTGATCAAAGGTGACAGTAGAGACTCTCTTAGACTTTTACATTGATACAAAATATTATTTCAAATGAATGCTGTTCTTTTGAACTTTCTATTCATCAAATAATCCTGAAAAACTATCATGGTTTCCATAAAAACACAACTGTTGTCAACATTAATAATAATAATAAGAAGAAGAAGAAATGTTTCTTGAGCACCAAATTAGCATTTTAGAATGATTTCTGAAGGATTATGTGTCATTGAAAAATATAATTTAAATAAATTATACAATAAATACAATGCCATTTTTATTTAAATATTATAATTTAAATACAATGAATAGTATTAAATAGGAAACATTTATTTTAAATTGTAATATTATTTCACTATATTGCTTATTATTTCTACAGTTTGATCAAATAAATGCAGGTTTGGTGAGCATAAGAGACTTCTTTCAAAAAATAAAAAAAACATACCCCAGACTTTTGAACGGCAGTGTACGTTACATTACAAAAGTAAAATTTCAAGTTTATTTTGACACTAACGCCGAAAGCAAGTTCCTAATAATAAATACTTTTTTTGTGTGGATGTATATTCTAAGAAAATTCGAATTACATTTTTTTGATATAATAATGCTCGTGGCTATTAGAGAATAAAGTCATTCTTGGATGTTTAGAAACTTTTTTTGTTGTTCTTGTTTTTCAGCCAACACTACCTGGACAGGCAGCTGTATACAAACCGTCCCAAAGTTCAGTACTTTACCCAGTTCAACACAAGCTCTCGATAAAGCAGCATCCCATTCCATCCTTCTCCTGCACAAGAAATAAAGTTCTAGTGGGTTTCAAAGCACTGCGTATGTTTGACATTCATAAATTGGATTTTTAGAGATATCATAGATAACAGTTGCCTTCATCAAATTGTATATAGCAATGTATTTTCACATAAACAAACAAACTGTAGATGATTCCATTGATTTTATTTAAGAAGTATTTACTTGCACTGGCTGATTGGTGATGCAGATACAATATCAAAAGCCAGTTCATATCTAGTTAACGTAGCCCACCCTTACTGACCCCTTCAGTCCACAAAGACCACAGGGGAATGTGACCAATACAGTCCCACAGCCTCATTCATCTGGTCCTTCATTTATTTTCACATCATATGCAGTAACAAACAGAACATACAAGAGGAATAAGAGACTATTATGTCAAGCTTATTTATGCATTAAGCCTACAGTTTAAGATGCATTATGAGCTTGAATGCGTACATTTGACAAGTAACAACAGAAACGGCAACGTTCGTTCGCTAGTCAAGCTTTAAATGGTGCCCTCCCACCCAGTTTTATTTGCAGTAGCAGAGGGCAGTATAGTGGATATCTGAGAGTCGATTCACCTCCGAGCTCAATACACAGTCAAGACACTGACAGAATACACAAGTCGCCTAGCAGCAGTTCAGTTGAATATTGAGTTGAATATAATTTGCATCACTTCCCCCTCCTGTAAGAAAATAGATCTCTTAGAGACTTTTGTCCTGAGTGTGTCTGTACAGCTTTTGTGAGGGAGGCTAACACAGATCGTGCAGACCCTTCCCAGAGGGCTGGGAATCACTGCAAAAGCCCGCCACAAGACAGTGGTCTCAAAGATCTGAGTCAGCACGCTTCCATCGCTCCCTGGAAGTGTGTGTGTGTGTGTGTGTGTGTGCAAAATAAGATGACTGCGTGCTTCCTCTCGCACCGCCTCTGCAGCAATAGATTCTAATCAGATACGCACAATACTGCCATTCTTCAGCACTCGGGAAACTATAAGCGCAATCGTGTTTTGCCGGTAGCTTCAATTAGCTTTTTTTCGTCTCTTATCCAATCAGCTTTTTTTTTTTTTTTAAGAACCTGCAACATTTATTTATCAAAGGACTTTTTCTTAGTTTTTTTTTTTTTAAACTATGCACTACTTATCTACCACACTCAAATCACAACTAACAAGTTACTTTAAAGTTAAAAAAGTTACAAAACAAATTTCAAAACCTAAAACGTAATCAACAAGACAGTTTTCAAAGTCATAACAAACAATCTTGTGGGCTATATTTACATTCATCTGGAAAGTAAGAGATTTTTTTTCCCCTGTGCCCCTCTCTTGAGAAATACCAAATGTGCCATAGATTCTCTCAGTGCTATATTCTGCTATATTTGTTTATTAAACGTCAAATCAAATGAACCAAAAAGCAAAAAAGGGAACAAATGCTATTTGGTATACTGGTATGGAACAATTCCCACCCAAACAAAGCATACATTCTGTGTAATAAGACACAAGCCAATACATGATTGCATTTTACGTAACCAAACTAAACTGTGTGTGTGTGACGTACTCTCTCACAACCCTGTCTAACTCAATATGACCTCACAACTACGCACCTTACGTGTGTATTCTTATGGCTTTACACCAACAGGACTGCAAGAGAGAATCAATCATTACAGTTTAATACAATGCAGAAAACAAGAATTAAAAACAGACACAGACAGACGGAGAAATAAAGATGAGAGATGATGGTGGTGAGTATGTTGTCATAGGCAGGCACAGGAACCGATGGAGATGAAAGAGATTATAATACTGTATTTGGCTAAATTGATAGATGCTTATTTGTACAGCTTGCTATAAACGATCTTATGTCGTAGAGTCATTGCATCTCATGTATTTACACTAAGGAACTCTATAATCGTAACTGAGGGGATGCCGATATGTATCTTCTATTGAATCACGATTATATTACAACAAATCAATGTACAGATGACTTAAAGGTGCCATAAGCAAATTTTATGGAATGAAAAAAAGGAGGGCAGGAAATTGGTTCCATCCATCTGCAGTTGATTGTAAGTAAGGGGCGGGGTTTAGGCGGACTAAAAGGCTGTTATATCACGTTTTTATTAAATATAAAAGACAAAAAATTAAATGATCATTTACAATAAGATCAGTTTGCCTTTCAAGAGCCAGAAAGAAATTGGGCACCAATCAAACATCTACTATTATATAATTTTTTTTTTTTGGAGAGTTTGCAAAAAAATTCTTCTGTCAGACAGACTACATTGCGAATTTTGATGGAGAAATATGTTTTTAGTTAGTAGCAGATGGTGTAGTTACTGCATCTACCAGCAGGGGCTAATCTTTGTAGGGTAGGGTTTTGGAAAAGTGGCCAAGACTCAGAAGTTTCATAATGGCTGACATTGCTTAAAGCACCTTTAAAACACGACACAAAAGTGATCCTTGCGTTAAAAAAATAAATTAATAATAAAAAAGTAATTATAAAAATGGTTCAGGCAAAATGGTAAACAAAATGGTAGAGACGCACAAAACACAATAAGTTGATTAAACTTTGCAACCAGAATAACCAGCTCACGCTGTCTATACGCTTGCACAACGCACTTAGTCATGATTTTAAGGCCTTCAGCTTCTCTCTTCTCTCTCGCACCCTCCTTCCACAACGCTTCTTTATTGACTAACAGGTGAATCCGACTCCATGTTTGATTTGGTGTCTGCCACAGGAGCTCGGTGTATGCTTTATAGTTCACCGGATTATCAAAGAGGTCTCTTCTGGAGATGTTCTTGTCACGTCTGTATAACTGTAAACTGCTATAGCCTATTTTATATCGTAAAATGAGAGATAAGATCTGTAAACAACGAGCATGGCAGTCTATTTGTTATATGTCAGTCGAATGTTTTCCTCTGGCTGTGTTAAAAGTGTTGTGTTGGTCCAATTACGTCTGAAGTAAGTTCCAGCAGTGGCTCTGGTGGGTTTTCTTGGCGTCTGTTGTGTGTGTGTAGGTCTTATTATCGTGGGTTTTTGATTAGTTGGTAAATCATGAGCGGTTGCAACAGGTGGGCACATGTGTGAATCCACGTTTGGTCTCGGTCTCGCCCGGCTAGTCAAGGAGGGCGGCGGAGTTGGGCAGGCCGTGGTGGGAGATGGCTGTGGCAGGATTTAGAGGGGAACTTTCCTGAGTCTCAGGGTCAGGAACATCTCGGACTCCGCTGCTCTGACTGGCCAGTGACTCGTCCATGAGGACCTCGGTCTGCACGCTGTTGCTGTTGGCGTAGTCGTCTAGAGCATCGTCGGTACATAGCTTACTGTCCTCGCACAGAGACGGCTGACTGGCCGTCCGCTTCTCCTCGTTGTCACTGTGCAAAAAGTGTGAGGGGGGATAGAAATAAAGCTACAAATATACACCAAGTGTGACGTCAAAAAGTTACAAGAGTAAGTATTGAGAACGTTTCGCATGCTAAAGAACACGATGCCACTGCAAAGCATACCTCTCAAGAGATCTGTAAATCATTGGGAAGAGCATTTGGGAGAGAAAGAAAGAACATAAGAAGAAAGAAAGAGAAAGGAAGTTTCTGCAATAATCTGTCTAACAAACTTCACCAAACCTGTACTCTCCAAAAGCCTCATTATTCATTGGCCGAGCTTCAGAGTCTATCTGGCCCTCTTCTTTCTCTTTAACTGTAAGGAGAACACAATTTGTTAGTACTGTCAGGTGACTAATCGCAAATAAGATGGTTAATAGAATGATGTGTGCGCTGTTGGAAGTGTATACCTGAGTATTTTCCACCTTTGCTTCGTTTTATGAAACACAGAATAAGCAGCACCAGCAGTAATAGCACAAGGGCGCTGATGAGTCCGATGAACCAGCTTTCAGTCACAAACCCATCCCGTTTCTCCATTTCTACTTAAGCAGAGGGGAGAAATGCTGTTATGAATTTCCTGACACTTCGTTTGATATTAAAGGGATAGTTAGAAATGCCATCATCATTTACTCTTACTCTTTGTCATTCAAAACCTACACTACCGTTTGGGGGTTTAATGAACACTTTTATTCACCAAATCGGCATATTAGAATTATTTCTGAAGGATCATGTGACACTGAAGACTGCAGTAATGATGCTAAAATTTAGCTTTGCCATCAAAAGAATAAATTACATTCTAAAATATTACAGTTTAATAACAGTTACAGTTTATATTACATTTATGATGTTACTTATTCTTTTTGAAGCTTGAAAGAAACTATAAAAATCACAGTATATAAAATATTACACAAATTGACTTTTAAATTTAAATAAATAAACAACAGCATACAGGGTTGGAACAAGATGAGGGTAAAGAGAGTAAATGAAGACAGTTTTCATTTTTGGCTGAACTATCAAGGTTACAAGAAAACATCTTCTAAACTCCATTTTCCAGCCCAAATATAAAAGTTATAATCTTCAAATGTGGTGTTCATGAAAGCTCTTTTGTGGTCTGCACAATAGCACATTTATTATAAAAAGCATTAAGAGGGCTGTTTTGTGATTACTTGTTCCAGCGGTCTGGATCTCATCCATCCAGATAGTCTTGTTTCCGAAGTAAATCCGCAGGTAGTACAGCGATCCGGGCTGGAGCCCCTGCAGCGTGTAGAAAGACTGAGAGCTGTTTACTTTTTCAGAGTGCTTCCATTTGCCTTTGCCTGGACAGAACACAGTACAATCTAAATCAGAACAAAGGGTACAGGAAAAATAGAGGCACTATCTAACTAACTACTAACTAAGAGATCAGGTAATAAAGCTGCTACTTCCTGATTTGCTATTTGATAAACAAGCTTGTGTTCATTCTCAATCTCATTCTCAATTCTCAATCATTCTCCATCACATCCTGTCTATATAGCACGTACCATCTCTCAGGTAATGAATATGGAATCCCACATTTCTCTGTCTTTCTTTCGACACCCAGGTCAGGTTGACTGATGTCTCTCCAATCGATAAGCTAATGTTGGAGGGTGGACCTGTTCACACACAGAAACAAAACAAGTCACACTTACACACCCTTAAATCTGATGGTTGTTTGTTAAACAAATTCGTTTGTTCCAATACAAATCAAATATGTTCTGATTGGCAGTGATTTAGTCCAGTGCTGGGAGTAACGCATTCAAGTAACAAAATTTCTGAATTTCTTTTTCCCATATATTTTCTAATTCCCATTTATTGACTGAGACCTATGCTGTCCTCATGTTGAGAGAAATTATGAGTAAGTGCAGAGGTATTGTGTGCGCTGTGTGAACATGATGGTTATCCTTTGTTTCTCATTAAATGAAGGATACAACAGGTGGATCCTTCGTGGCCTTGCCTACCCCAGAATTCATTGTGTGCCAGTGATGATAGGATTTTTTTTAGAGAAATTGCCGAAATACACTTTTAAACGCAAGTATTGGGTTTCAGCTTAGTCAAATATCTAATGATACAAATGTAAAATAATTGTAAGCTGTTCAAATTACATATCTCACTAAGATGCAATTATATATAGTTTATACTATTTATTATACACAGAAGTGGACCATGGTGAACATATTTAGAACCAACTCGTGAACCCTCTTTTATTTTCAGACAGTTTAATATAGCTCTAAAAAAACTCCAGTACAAACGTCACTGCCGCTTGTGAACGGCAGCTGTCACAGATGCTAGGTGACAAGAACAGTCCTCCGTAAGCTAGACCGTCCCATTTAACAACGCTTAGTCTGACCTTCGAAGGATGCACCCTTTGAACTGGGACACAGCCCAACTTTCTTCTCCTGGATCCTATTCTTCTACAATCAAGAATGGCTGCAGAGCTCAAAGGTTTGTTTGAGCTGTGCCCTCTACTGTACAGCCGTGAATTTGCATTTCCTTCAGCCTGAGGATTATTCATTTAACTTTTGCCAAAAAAACAAAACAAAACAAAAAAACAGGCAAGCCCAGCCAATGTGAGAAAAAGTAACATAATCCCATAAAAAGTCATTCAATTATTTACTTTATTAGGGAGAGTAACACACAATATTGTAATGCATTACTTTTAAAAGTAACTTTCCCCAACACTGATTGTGTCACATTTCAACAAATTTTCAGTGTGGACACACAAATTACTTGCATCATGTCTGGTTAGGACATAGTGTTTAAAATGTGTGTGAAAACATTCCTTCATCATGTAAAACCCCTCAAAACCCATGTGCAGTTAGATACAACTCTATGTCCAGATAAATCATTCAGTGATGCGTTAAGTATTGGACCTCCATCCAGTGTGGTAGCTCCCTCCATGATGATTGGCAGTCCTTCTCCAGCAGCCGTGTGTGCCCGCAGGTGGAAGCGGTAACGGCTGCGAGGGTCCAGGTTTAACTTGAAGTGATTGGCGTGGTCGCCAATCTTTTCTATCCGCATAGGGCTGTCTTCATTATCAACTGCAGAGAAATATGGGGGGGGGGGGATATTGTTTTAAATATAGGTTGGTGAGTTTATATTAAGTAGTTATAGTTGTTCAAAAATTTTAACCACAAAGCACTACTAGTGTTTTTTTAGTGTGTTGCTATTAAGTTGCGAAGGCATTCCGGGCATTTTTGTGCATTTCTATACAATTACTAAGGTGTTTCTGAGTGTATTTATATCATAGAATTTATATACAGAAAGATGGTGCACTCGTATTACTTTAAATGAGAGAAAGTGTAACACGCAATATGGTGGAATAAGTCCCGCCTTTTAAAGAAAAGAGCCATTCCCTGATTGGTAATTATCGCATCACAGCAGCTGCCGTTATAAGCTCCGGTTCCTATAGAAACAGTCAGTGTTCTGAGACGCACGCTTAGGACTGGGCATGCGAAAAATGCTGTTTTTTGTCATGAATCAAGCGTTAAGAAACCAAATTTATGAGACAGTTTTCAATGGTGATTTCAAATATAAAATTTAATTGTAAGCTTGGCGAACAGTTTTGGAGAACTTGATGTTTCCACATTCAAAGAGATTGGAGATGCACTTGCATGCCCGAGAGGCGTTTCAAAGATGACCGCCAAGTGAAATGACTTGTCTTAAGCAGGGGACACACTTAACGACTGTAAGGCCGATTATAAATGTAATTTGATACTTACGACTGATCATGCCCAAACGCGCCGAGTCAGAGAGAGTTGCGTTTAGTCGTTGTTCACAGTCTGTGTCTAAAATCTACTCCAGTCGTTGGAAACAGTCTGTAAGTGTGTTCAGTTCAGTCTTAGAATGTTTCAGCTAGTCGTTAAGTGTGGCCCCGGCATTAAAGGGACTTTGTTTATATGCAGTTGCTAAGATATTTGTGTGTGTTTTTTTTGTGAGTGTTTTTTTTGTTGCTAAGCAGTTGCTAAGATGATGATTGTTTTTTTGTTTTTTGCATTGCTCCGCAGTTGCTAAGGTGTTTTGAACGTTTTTTGAGTTGCTATATAGTTGATAGGGTGTTCTAGGTGCTTTCTAAAGTGTTGCTGGGGTGCTGAGTGTTTTTAGTGTGTTGCTATGCAGTTGCTAAGATGTTATGGGTGGTAGTTCAAACGTCATTTATATTGTTAAGGTATTTTGAAAGTGTTTTGTTTGTTGCTAAGCAGCTAGGGTGTCCTAGGTGGTTTCCAGGGTGTTGCTATGCAGAGGCTAAGTGTTTTGGGGTTGCTATGTAGTTGCTAAGGTATTTTAACAGTTTTTTTAGTTGCTATGCAGCTGATAGTGTGGTTTCTAGGTTGTTTCTAGGGTGTGGTTTCTAAGGAGTTGCCAAGGTGTTTTGAGTGCTTGGGTGGTTACTAGGGCATTGCTAGGTGATATCTAGGGTGTTCTGATTAGATGCTTGCTGTTTTTTTTTTTACTTAGCCAAGTCAAAAGAGTGTCTAGACAGATTATTTCCTTCCTTCAATGTAAATCTCTGGGATTTTTTTCAACCTTTGTATTGTATACCAGGCAAAAATCCCTCTCCTCAACAAACTGCTTCTAATAATCCCAATGAGAATGAATCAGGGTGTTAGTTAACACACCTTGTTGATACTGTAATATGTATCCAGTCAGGACTCCATTTAGCTGGTTGGGCGCAGACCAACGCAGTATCATTTCTGTCTCTGAAGGGCTTTCCAGCTGTAAAAATGATGGAGGACCAGGTACTGAAAAAAATGGATGACAGAATTTGAAGCCCTCACCTTTCTTCAACTATTTTTACTTTTTGTCTCACGTTCTTACCTCCTTCTGGAGTGTGGAAGGTGAGGGCTTCAGACTGGGGTCCTTCTCCTTTATGATTAAAGACACTTACAGTCAGTGAGTAATGGGAGTAGGGCTGCAGATCTCCCAGAATCTTCTTCTCCTCATTACTGTCCGTCGTCACAACTGTGATGTTTGTCGGCCTACCCTCCCTAACACGCTCCCGTCTGAGGTGTCTGCTTTCTGGGTCAAAGTGCTTCAGATAAATCTATAGGATGGATGATAGACCATTTATTGAAGAGATTTTACATCTTACATTTTGTTATTTTTGGCTGAGTTTAATACAACACAGTGTTACCTTGTAACCCTGCAGACGGCCCCTCACAGTTTCTCTGTTCACGGCCGCCCATGTCACTTTAATAGCAGTGCTGTTGATCAGAACCACTCCCACATCCAGAGGGGCCTCAAGAGGGGCTGGCAGGGAGAAAGAGCACCCACACTTTGATTCCCTTAAAAACATCTGTCTCCAGATGAACTAAAATCATTGTTAAATTGGGGTGAATTAAGATAACCTTACAGGAAGATGTCAGGAAAAAGGGCTCACAATAGCAGCAAAAATATACAACATGGCAAACTCACTCTCCTCTCCAGAGTATCCAATGGCAGATTTGGGCTCTGGACCTTCTCCCATCTCATTAACAGCTTGCACTTTAATGTCAAAGGCAGAGAAGTTGCCCACATCTGTGACGATGAAGGGTGGAGAGGTGATGTTTTTGGTGTGCCAGGACGGACCGCTGCCCAAAACTTTCCTCCACATCACTTTGTAGTGAAAATCTGGGCCGTTGAAACTACGCCTCTCCAACTCCTGCAAGAACACAGACTCAGTCTTGAGCTAGAATGTATCTATCTGTGAACAATGAGAATCCCAAAACATTGGCAATAAGTACAGGGATTCCTTTTTTTATCAGTTTATTTACATGAACTGTCCGGACGAACTGATTCACTAGAATGAATCAGACTTTCCAACGCTACACGAGAGAAATTGGATCGTTTAGGATGTACTAATTCCTTATAATGAATCAAACTTTCCAACATTACATATGAGAGAGAGTGAGATGACCGTTTAGGATGAACTAATTCAGTAGAATTAATTATACTTTTCTAATACTACATATACTCTATATATGAGAAAGAGGACCATTTAAGATGAACCAGTTCACTAAAATGAATCTAATTTTGTAACAATTTGAGATAGAGAGAGAGAGAGAGAAGAATAAATAGAATAAATCATACCTGAAAACACTATTAAGAGAGAGAGACAGCCGTGTATACTCACTTTTTAAAACATTTTAAAAACAGTTGGTTATGCTACACCACTGCTTGTGCTACCAAAAAGTTAGTAGTGTGGCCATTTTATTTTTGCTTGTTACTTGCCAACACTGCAATATCACATGTACATTATATGGATTCCTTTTATCTAACTTTTTTGTCCATTTTCAAGCTTCTGTTCACTTTCTTTTGTGTTCCATGGGGAAAAAAGCATACAGGCTTGGAACGACATGAAGAGAATGCATGAAGACAGAATCATTTTTGGTCTGAATTGTGCAGCGCACCTTCCATGTGATGACAAGGGTGCCTGGGTTGATGGAATCACTGCGCACTCCTTCGGGGTTGCTGTCTGGAGCTGTAGAGGACAAATCATAATTTAGTGCCAAGATGTTCTAACATGGCAATAAAACTGTCATTTTACATCAGCCACACACTGAGAGAAGATACAAACACAAATTCAAAGTGTCATACAATGATTCAAAAGACAAAACAAATGCATCACAATGTAGCGGGACAAGCATTTTCTTTTCAAGGCAATGTAAGCGTTCACACACACACATGCGGTGTTAACTTACAAGCAGCTGGTGTGGAATAAGCCTCCGTTTCCTTGCTCGGCTCACTCTTGCCGATGTCATTGATGGCGATGATTCGGAAACGGTAAGAAATGAAGGGCTTCAAGGGAAGGGTAGTTCGCTGAATGCTGCCTGACACACGGCTTAGCTCCTCCCATTCATTTCTTTCAGATCCTGTCTCCTCGAACTCAATCAAATACTCTAGACACAATGTATACAATAATATATATAAAACAGAAAATGACACTGATTTTATATAGACTAGCCCCCAAGTATTTGGACACTTCAAACACACTTAAAATGTATGAATGCCACTGTATTAGATGCAAAATATGAAGTAAAATAGCTATTTTTTTCCAGAAAGCACACTTTTCAAGTACAATATATATACATATATATATATATATATATATATATATATATATTTCTTTTTTTTGTAAATGATGGTTTTCCAAAATGGGTGTTTGTGAGTTGATGAAACACTAATAATGAAATAAATCATTATCATAAAAAAATGTGAAATTAAAACAATTAATAAAACATAAATAAAAACCAATTAAAAGGAAACACTTAGTATTTTTGTAAAATATTTATTTAAAAAATGTAGACAAATATTTTTTTTGTTTAACTGTATGCAAAGTGACTAGTTACCAACATCAGAGAAGAAAAATGTGTACCTGAAGGAAATATTTTAATTTTTGCTGACAAAAAAAAAGGGAATCCCTGTGCAAACTTAGAAAATGTGGTTTGATATTGGTGTGATATTTTGTTATTGAGCGCAATGACATATATATTTTAAGTGTGTCCAAAAAACATTCAAATCTTGGTTAAACCATTAATTTATACAGCATTTGACATTTAAAGGGGGAAAAAAATCAATAAGAATTTCAAATAATGAACATGTATCAAATATTAACTGCATACACAAACTGTATGTATTGCATAAACAGAAAAAAAACATATACTGTAAATGTACCTAGCACAGGGCTGTTGTGATCATCTCCAGGTGTCCAGCTGAGAGTGACACTGCGTTCTTTAGGTTCGGTCATTTGTAGTTGGGTTGGAGAGTCTGGTCGGTCTGGTGAATGAGGGTTGACAAAGAGGTCAAGGGATCCCAGTTAAAACAAGGCTTCTATGATTTTAAAGGTTATTTCTTGAATCTGCCTACAGCCAAACATGTTCTTTGTCCTTTCTGTAGGTCACATTATCATACAACATGCAGCTATATAGATCCAGACATGTAAGGTTTAGAGATGGCCATGTTATAGGGAACAGGCCATTTATAAAGTTACCTACCAACGATAGTGATGGAGCCACTCGCTTCCGCCATATCCAGAGTGGTAATGACTTCACAGGTGTATATCCCTTCATCGTCTTCTTCAACTTCAGGTATTATGAGGGTGGATTCATCTATCATGTACCTAAGATATTTATGGTTAATAATGTTCATGAAATCACGTTATACAGTTCAAACTAAGCCATTCTGAAGCATTTTGAGGGACATGAAGGTATAAAAGCATACTTGTCTGAATCAGAAGACTCTGTGAGCTTCTTTTGGTTCTTCCTCCACTGGACTTGAGGGGCGCCCTGCCTGGAGTCCACCTGGTACTCGCAGGTGAGGGTAGCTGGCTTCCCCCGCTGAATTCGCAGAGCCAACGGAGGTTTCACAATGAATGTCTTATCTAGAAGACAGAATTTGTCAAATAAAATCCAGATTTTAAGTTTACATTTATTTTTCTTGCCTTATGTTTCAGTAAATTACTTTATTGGCCAATTTATTACTTCATCTCAAATTTAGACTTTATACATTTTTTTTTACTGTTTTTTTTAGGCAATATATCCAAAATTGTATTTTTAACCAGTCAGATTTTTGCTTATAAAAAGCTAAACAAAAGAAGAAAAATAACTTATAAACTTCAATGATGATGATAATAATTATAATATACAATAATTAAAATATGCATAATATCCTGCATGCAATTTTGCTAAGAATATTTTGATATTTTACTGGAAAACTATTTTTGTTGCAGTTTGTTGGCTGAATGAGGATATTAGAATACAATAAAAGCATCAACATTACATTAGTGCAATGAAAAGAAATGATCCTAACAGTCTGAAGTGAAACCAGTTATAAATCAAGTATGTGTGAAGGCATGAGCATTCATGCATGTTAAACTCACTGAGTACGGCCAGCTCAGCAGTGATGGTGATTTTGCTGTTGCTGACAGTGCAGGTGTACAGGCCGCTGTCATTGAGGGAGGCGTTACTGATCTGTAGAGAGCCATCGGATAACGGACTCATCCTTGGGTTGGCTATAAGTGCGCCCCAGGACTCACCCTCCCTGTGAACACACAAAATATTCATTTTAGCCTGTTTAAATGGATGCAATGTGCGATATTCCAAGAACACCGATATTTAGAAATGCTGACTACTGAGTGTGATTCTGCCCATGTGCCCTAATGGACTCCCCACAAAGCAGCTTCTCCCCACCGATATCAGGACAGCTGGCTAGAGCAGTTCTGGCGTGAGGAAAGGACACCCCACAGGATCGAGTCTGTCTTACCATGTGACATTGGGCCGAGGAGAGCCAAAGGTCTCGCAAGCCAGATCAATCGTCTGTCCCTCTGCCACAGAGTACATGAGTACATCTTCTGTCAGAATCTGGGGAGGCAGTTCTAGAGAAGCAAAAAAACACACAAATCTATGATATTCCAGTCCCTGAATGCTGCCTTAGCAATCACCACAAAAAATTCGCTTTTTTTAGAGCTGCTTTAGAAAATTATTTTACCTATAACATAGACGTAAGCATTGATGATGATAGAGCCGTGCTTATTGACAGCTTTGCACTGATACACCGCAGTGTCACTGAGTTCCACATTCTTCAGAGTGAGACCATCAGGTTTCAAACTGCGACGGGGGTCTGGGTCAATATCTATGCAAAAAAGACACCTCAGTACATCAAGACTATACCGATGTCTCTCATGCCTCACCTGAACAGATAAAGATTATTTAACATATACAAACAAAATATGCATTAAGGCAGGGATTCCCAAACTTTTTTGTCAGATGAACCTCTTTAATCTAAAATATTTATTTTAAGTACCCCCTGAGATTTTACGCTCACAAAAATATTTTAATTAATAACAACGTTGCGGTCAACCAAGCTGACACCCTATTGTAATTTCATACAACAATTGATTTGGGTGTGCAAGTTTTTTTAATTGATTTTTTAAAAGTATTTTTAAGTTAATATTTCAATTATTTAGCAACACATTTGCATAGTCACAGTATTTCATATTCTTTTAGTAAGTGTTTGTGATGGATTTTTAAATGAATCATAACTAACATTTCTTTTCCTTGCAGGATAACATTTATATGCTTTTGAAACCTAAATGTTGTTTGTGCTGGTGGGATTCTCTCTAAAATTGGTCTGAGATCCTCCAGCTGTGATTAAAGCATATTCGAAGGCATTGTCTGGAGTCTGTTTGATTATTGCTGCACAGCAGCTTAGTAGAACACTAAAGACTTTATTCCCAAGTGATAGTGTTCAAAAAGGAACGAGACGTCGTTCGACTCAGTTTGAGACTCTTAGGTGGGGTTAGATGAGGTCAGGTAACTATAATTCTTAGGCATTTTATGCGGTCAGAGGGGAAGTCACCCGAGTATAATTTTACAGGTGTCAGGGACACTTGGTTAAACTTAAGTCAGGAGTGAGAAAAAAATGATGTTATATTTAGATTTTTTATTTTATAATTATTTATTTAAACTTTTATGATTTTATTAATTAGTTTTTCATTTAATCATGAACCCTGCATTAAGACATGGAATGTTTCCTGACTGAGTCAGTTACCAGTAAGAAGATTGCCATTGATGCTCCAGGTGACCTCAGGGCTGGGAATGCCGTCAGCCTTACATTCCAGTTTGACCGTCTCTCCCGGGGCGTACAGCTGGCTCTTTGGTTCTTTCGTCCAATATGGGGCAGCTAGACCACCACAAAACAAACAACTAATCATGAAATGACTCTGGCAACAATTGTATAACTTTCCAGAAGGGATGCAAAGTAGGCAATAAGCTTTTATTAAGCAATTATACACCAATCATGCAACGCTAACAATGTAAATCCTGACTGAGGTTGTTTCTTTCGTTAGCAAAGTATAATTTAAGTTTTTTTTAGTCATCTTCCCAATTATCTCCTCAAGTTCACACCCCACATCTAAATCTGCAGAGGAAGTGATATGGCAGTGTGAAACATACAGTACCTTCCACAGTGATGCTGTAGATGTGAGAGATCATGCCTTGCAGATTCGTGGCGGTACATTGGTACTCGCCACCCTCAGACTCTGAGATATTCTTGAAGCGCAGAACTCTGTTATAACTCTCAGTGGAGGTGCGCGACTCAGACAGAACTCCATCTATCCTGATCCACTGGATACTGGGAGCCGGCCTAATGAGGGAAAGAACAGGATGTAAACAAACAGAACACTTTTGAAGTACACTTTCTAAATAATTGAAAACTCTAAAAGACACACAGCCAGATCAGGTTTGACTTACAGGCCCTGAACAATGCATTCCAGCTCTAGGTCTTGGCCACGGAGCACCAGGTAGGAGCTGCGGGGGCCAGTGGGTTGCATCATTTGTGGCCTTCTGTTGCGCACCACTGAGTTAGCTACAGACACAGACAGAATTATTGAGGGAAATGAGGAGAGAGAGCATGATAAACAATCACAGCTGCAGTAAGTGAGTGTTCACACAGGACTAAAGCTGGGCAAAACAGCTAAAACAATATTCCCAATGGATGGATTGATAGATACTAGATGGATTAAGACGATAGATAGATAGATAGATAGATAGATAGATAGATAGATAGATAGATAGATAGATAGATAGATAGATAGATAGATAGATAGATAGATAGATAGATAGATAGATAGATAGATAGATAGATAGATAGATAGATAGATAGATAGATAGATAGATAGATAGATAGATAGATAGATAGATAGATAGATAGATAGATAGATAGATAGATAGATAGATAGATAGATAGATAGATAGATAGATAGATAGATAGATAGATAGATAGATAGATAGATAGATAGATAGATAGATAGATAGATAGATAGATAGATAGATAGATAGATAGATAGATAGATAGATAGATAGATAGATAGATAGATAGATAGATAGATAGACAGACAGACAGACAGACAGACAGACAGACAGACAGACAGACAGACAGACAGACAGACAGACAGACAGACAGACAGACAGACAGACAGACAGACAGACAGACAGACAGACAGACAGACAGACAGACAGACAGACAGACAGACAGACAGACAGACAGACAGACAGACAGACAGACAGACAGACAGACAGACAGACAGACAGACAGACAGACAGACAGACAGATAGATAGATAGATACTTTGTCCATCCCTACACAGGCACCCCATCTGTGTTTTTGACATTTTTAGTCTATGTACAGAAGAACATCTTTGGTTGCTGTATCAAGTCCCACTGTTTGTCAGTATTTTGCACCATTGGCATTGAATCTTAGGCCACGTTCACACCGCAAGTCCTAATGCTCAATTCTGATTTTTTGCTCAGATCCGATTTTTTGATTGGCTGTTCACATTACCTTTTAAAATGTGACCTATATCTGATTGCAGTGTGAACTGTTTGAGGTTTCAAACTAACCGGCATGCGCAAAAGAACAATAACAATGACATCAGACGCAGCACGCGGTTGCACTAAAGTTCGGGAGGTTATGGAGGAAGTAAGCATATTCGCATTTATTTCATAATGTTTGTGTAATGGAAACTTTTGCGGGTTTATGGTTGCAAATTCACTACAGAGATCTGTGTGGATGCGTAGACGAAGCCAGGAGTGGTGGGAATATGACCTGAATAGTTGTGACAAATGTCGACGTAAATGTCGACCCGCATAATTGTGACAAATGTCGACGTAGATTGACGTAAAAGTCGCATCAAATCCGCCTTGATTGTTCACACTGCAGCCGCATTGAAAAAAATCAGATCTATATGTATGTGGTCTAAATCTGATTTGAAAAAATCAGATCTGGGCTAGATTTGAGTGTTCACACTACCTCTGAAGAAGTCTGACCTGGTCACTTGACCCCAAAAAAATCAGATTTGGGCCACTTTTGCCTGCAGTGTGAACGGGGCCATAGTGTTACTGTATGTTAAAAAATAGCTCAATGTTAAAAAGTCTTGCTCTTTTCTACTGTTCAGCTCAAAAGTTTTATAAAATAGCTCTGGTTTGTCAAGGACAGTCAGCATCCTCTCTGCCTTGATACTTACAGGGGACAACAGTGAGTTTGATGGGCTCTTTGAGCTGGATGATGAATGCGCTGAGGAACTGAGTGTTGCAGGTGTAGTCATCTCGGCTGTCTGCCGGAGTCACATGAGAGAAGTACAAGTTTCCATCGCGACCCTGAATCACACGCTCGTTTTGCTGAATGTGCCGCAGCCCTAAGAGAAAAAGTTTCATATATTGTATATAGATATTGCTGAGATGTTGTTCATCTTTAACACGGATAAACCAGGATTAAAAACAGACTAACTTTTGTCCATCCAGTGGATGACCGGGGCCACGGTGCTGTTAGGAGGATTACAGGGAAGCACCACACTCTCTCCTTCCTCAACCTTCTTTGACACCTTCTTCTCCTTCTGTAGAGTGGGAGTGTCTGCGAGAGAGAATGAATTAAAATTACATTCAAAAGTTTGCGGTCAGTAAAAATTTATAATGTTTTTTAAAGTCTCTTATAATCAACAAGGCTGCATTTATTTGATTAAAAAAATATAAAATTCAAAAGAACTTTTTTATTTTAATTCTATTTCTATCTTTAGTGTCACATGATCCTTCAGAAATTTGGTGCTCAAGAAATATTTCTTATTATTGTCAATATTGAAAAAAGTTGCGCTGTGTAATATTGTTGTGGTAACCGCGATACATTTTTTTCAGGGTTCTTTTTATGAAAAGAAAGTTCCAAAGAACAGCATTTGTTTGAAGCAGAAATATTTTGTAACATTATAAATATCTAACTGTCACTTCACATCACTTTAAAGTATCCTAGCTAAAAAAAGAAATAATTTCTTTTAACAAAGTGAGACTTGTTACTGTGTAAATGAATAAAAAAATATATTAAATTCATTCTCAGATATGGATGGGGAAAATTTTAATTATTATTTACAATAATTGACCATTTAAAATACATTTGATCCTTGTGAGAAACTAGAGTATGCTAATTAGCTAGCAAGTAATTATATACAGCACAGCTGACAAAACAAAGCAACACCAGAATGCAATTAAAAACGACAACATTATTTAGAAGATGCACTGGCTTGAAATGATATGAAATACGTGTGTGATGGTGCACATATTAATGTGTCCAGCTCCAGCAGCACCAGCTGTGTGTGGAGTTCATAATACGCAGGCTATTGTTAGCCATGCTCATGCTGAGTACTCTCACTTCCTGCACATACTAATCCCAGGAGTGGTCGTCCCCGCTGACACACTAACACGACTCACACTGGTTTCTGAGGTAACTGTTGTCAGGGAAACTGGCAGAGAGGTCGGGACAGAGTAAGGGAGACAGGTAGATTGCTAGATAGATGTGGTGTTGTTACAATGAGCCGCTCACAGAGTTGTATTTGATAGCTAATTAGGAAGCAATCTGGGATTTATATTCGTTCTGGAATTCTTCGAAGCGCTTGTGTGACTGGCACACACAATGAGCTGTAATTTTCCTCAAAATGACATTTACTCCATATGACACACAACAGGGGGCAGGGGGCTTGATTTTGGGCTGTTATCTGCTGCGCACCAGATTCTCTCAACAGAAAACTCGCCACATGTGGTAATGTCAGGGATATCAAACAGGCAATCAGCAAGTGTGCTGCTCTATAATGTTGTGGTAATGAGAGTGACTTACTCTCTGTGATAATACGAGCCTCTTTAGACACGGCCGTGCCAAGCTCATTAGATGCGTAGCAGTTATATCTGCCCTGGTACTGGTGGATGGGTCCATCCTTGGCTGTCAACGAGAAGGTCCCAGAATCTCTGGACACTGAGAGGTCAGGGTCTTTAGAGGGGTCAAACTCCAAACCATCTTTCACCCAGCGGAACCTAGCGAGGATACAGATAAGAAATAAGTGACAGTATTTTTTTTTTTAAATAACATAGAAAATAACATCCATAAATTAAATTGAATTGCTATAGTGACAAATTTGTATTTTTTCTCAATGAATCCCTTCTAAGATTAGTAATAAATTATCTGTAAAAAGCCTGTACTGTATACACCATTCAAAAGTTATAATTAAAGGGAAAGTTCACGTAATATGTCAGAGGGTACACTGTCACATGCTTTTTGGGCCTGCTCTTCATTGGCAAAAAAAAAAAACTCCGCACTAGTCAAATGGACACATTTTTCTGTTCTTGGAACCCATTCTTAACTCATTTTGAAAAAGCTAAATTACAGTAAACTAATTGTGTTCCTGTATTAACAACCTTTCCTCCTACCGCTGTACTAAATATGACTGTAAACAACTGGCAATAGCTGCATCTGAGCCCTGTTTGTTTGTGTTTGTTTAATTTGAAAATGTAAATAAAATATTTTTTAAAAAAAGAAGAAAAAAATGAGAAAGTTCACCCAAAAATGTGAATTCTATCATCATTTGCTCTCCCTCAAGTTGTTCCAAACCTATATGAATTTCTTTCTTGTTTTGTGTTCAACAGAAGATATTTTGAAGAATGTTGGTAACCAAACAGTTGATGGTCAACTCTTTGGTTACCCATATTCTTCAAAATATCTTCTGTTGAACACAAAACAAGAAAGAAATTCATATAGGTTTGGAACAACTTAAAGTATCCCTTTAATACTTCAATTCAACAAGGATGCATTAAATTGGTCAAAGGATGGTTTCAAAGGATCATGTGACACTGAAGACTGGAGTAATGATGCTGGAAATTCACCTTTGCATCACAGGAGTAAATAATAAATAAATACAAATATTAAAATAGAAAACAGGTTTTTTTAAAATGTAATATTTCACAACATTACACAATATTTTACCGTATTTTGACCAAATAAATGCAGCCTTGGTGAACATAAGCTCTTCTTTTAAAAACATTTTAAAAATCATTAAAAAAAAACATTTTAAAAATGTAAACAATAACTACATTTCAAAATTAAATAAATTCTAAAGATTTAAATAAAATGTCTATTTACAAAGTGATTATTTGCATTTTTATTTTTGAATTAATACATTGATAAATTATTTTTCATTAAATAAATAAATTCATTTTAAGTGACACTCCTAGTCTTCCATGTGCATGGACATATGACTAAACTACCAGACATGAAAGCCATTAAAGTCCAATTCTTTAAAGTCCTTAAAACACATCATATGGAAATAGGTTTAAATGTGTATCTAGGAATTGGTTATGTAACTGTGGCAACAATTATTTATGAATGAATACAATGCAAAAAAAAAAGCAATATATAAAGGCTTCAAATTAACTGTTACCAAATTATGTAACTGTGTTGCTATGGATACTAACGTGGGTGGGGGATTCCCAGCTGCCTCACAGGTGAGTGTGATGTCATCGGCTGAAAAGGTGGTGATAGACTCTGGCTGGGCAGTGATCACTGGGGGGCTTTTCACTGCGGAGAGAGTGCATCACACTCAAAACATTCAATATATTTCTGCAAACTGGAGTTAGCAAAGCAACACCCTTAAAATAGAAATAGACATTCCAAAAAGCTATAATAACAGCTCATTTGTTAGTTGCTTCAGATGTGGATGATGAAGGCATATTAGTCACAGGAGTTAAGCAGCCTTTCCGCTGACCTGCTGTAATCACAATATTCAAAACAACTTGATCCGCAGCGCCACTGACTTCAGTTAAGTTTCCCACTAAACCTCAACAATGCTCTGAAGCAAGTGCCTCTGAATCTCCCCAACACACTCACTCGATTAGTTCCAGGAAACGGAATTTCGTCCATATCATTATAAACTCCCAAGTGAAAAGATGGAAATGAAGAGTGCGGTATAAAGCATGCAGAGACCCGAGATGTTCTCTAAGTGTCTGTTGTTTTACGGATGAGTGGCCCGTGAAAGAATTGGAGAGCAGGAAGAAAATTAGACTTGAGGAGTGAATAAGAGAGGCAGACAGCGAGAGCATAAAGCATTAGTGATGTAATCTACTGACAGAGTCACTGAGGCTATAAACAAGTGCTTATACTGGACACATAACAACACTGATGTTTGGGAATGGTTACAGTGATCCCTCACTATGCAGCTTATACCCTCATCTATCTATCTATCTATAAGAAGAAGAAAAAAACGCAGATTAAAAAAGGAAATTGTTCAAAAATGAAAGTAATCCCTGGTGATGGACCATTTTATGGGCCATTAACCATTATAACTGGGAGGCATGGCCACCCCTCACCCACCAACGGAAGATAATCATTAATTTTAAAAGACTCCTGTCTTAATGCACCCTCAATCAAAAAAAACAAAAAAACATTCCCACACTTCTAAATATAACAAACAAATATCTCAGCTGATCAGTTTGGGCTGTTTGCTGCAGGCTGTGTTCTGTTATTGGAATGAGTCTGGGAAATGTTAGTGGAGTAGAGTCAGTACATGCATAAACATATGCTAGAAATACTCACAGTGTCTTATTTTGTCTGTCCATTTAGTCAGCGGGGGGAAAAAATTAATATTTTTAGTTTACAGTAATGCACACCGACAGCATGCACTTATATTGTACACACCGCACACAAACACGTAGAACATGCGCACAGCCGCACACACATACACATAAACTTTGTCTATATGACTATTATTCCTAAGTAAAGCTAATTACAACTTCCAACATCTAACCCTAATGAGGATTAGATGCTTTACTGTATTAGGGGCATTTATAGAGGTATAGCAAACAAGTGCACATAAACACGCATATGTTCTTCTGTCATGGTGTGATCTGTCTATTGACTTTTTTTTATATAGATATTTTCTAATTTAATTTCTTTTTTTTATATATATCTCTTAACCGTCACAGAAATTATTTTGCATCTTTAGATTTTCATCAAGACATTTTTTGTTGTTGATATCAGGTTTTACTATCCTCGTGACAACTTTTGCTCCAACAGTGAAGGCAAAACCAGACCCCCCACCACCACCTATTGCATTAAGCCTTTAAAAAAAAAAAAAAATGTATGATTTCACTGTTTGGAGGTGAAACAAAGAAAACACACGATGCCAGCTCAGACACCTGGACTGTAGTTCAGCTGCCCAACAAGAGGCACACAAGAGAAAAGATGCTGGCAAAGCAGAGCTAAAATAAACTCACTCCCTATCTAGCTATTTCCTTTCCTTTGACTTCAACCACCCTTTGCAAGACTGCTTGGTACTGCAGTCCCAACAACCTAATAAGAAAACAAACGTGTTGAATGTCTGAAAACTGCAATACGGCAGGGAGAAAGGAAAAGAACGTTAGCATATTATGGGCCGGACGCGGTCAGACTGTGTGTAGCTGGCTGAACATTTTAATGTGGGTGTGTTATCGATTTTAATGATCACATCCATCGTGTCTATGTTTCCCATTTAAAGGTCACTAATTGAAAGTCAAGAGAAATCGTGACCTTTTAATGCAGATGTAACTTTTCACTGACATCTCATTCTGGTGCATTTCTGTTTTGTAGTTTTCATAATCCCGTCTTTTTCCTCTTCTTCTTTGTGTGTGTGTGTGTGTGTGTAGGGGTGGGAAAGAGAGATGCTCTGTTACACTGATACATGGCTGCAATCTTAAATTGCAGATGTACAATAATAGCAACAAACCTAGTGCTGTTAACAGCTTTAGGAAGCTTGTAGCAGCTGCTGTTTTTACAGTTCCTGCTCAGGTGGGTTTCAATCACTGTGCGCTTGACTGTCCTTTCCAATCAGGCCAGTACTAGGCATTCAGGTCAATAGTATAATCAATTGAGCAATTAAACTGGCTTATAACTGCTCATTCTGCACTTTTTAACTCACATACACCTAATAATAAGCCATAGCAAACATTATAATACTGCAAAAATCAATGCAAAAAACAAACAAACAAAAAAACCACGCACACACACACTCGCCATGCACTTACATGTTTAATGTAATGTCAAATCCTGTACTCACATTTGGATGGGATGTTGATCATGGTGTCCCCGGGCCGTGGAGCCACAGACAGCAGGAGGAGAGGGAGCAGGAGAGCAGCACATCGCCCCCTGCTGCCCACCTGCTGTAGTGACGTGGCAGGCATTGCACCTGCTGGCAGGCACAAACACAACGGGCCAGAAAATCTCAGATTATCCCAATCAGAGAAGAGCAGTCTTCACCGTTTCTTCTTTCTGTATGTTTCTCTCAGGTCCACACCCTCCTGATGCACTCTCACTGCAAGAGAAGAGGGAGAGAGAGAGTGTGATGGAAGGAAGGGCGGACCCACATGCGTAGAGGGGAAAAAAGCACTCAGACTTCCACATGGCCCAGGAAAGAGGGAGCCAGAAGAGCCAGAGAGAGGGGTGGAGTTGGGGTGCATGTAAGAAATGAAGGTGCATGATATGTTGTGAAAATATTGTCAACCACTACAAAAAGATGCAATGGTAACATGGTGAAGTGATCATTTCAGGTGACAATACCATGGTAAAATCATTTCATGTACCATACTATTAACAGTGCATTGTACTCCAAGGTACTTCAAACAATACCATGGTAGTCCGACAACTATGGTAGTACCATGGTACTTTTTGTTGGTTAATATTCAAATAATAATAACAACAATAATAATATAATAATATTATTATCTGATATTGGTAGAGTAATAGAAGAGCTTTTTTCCCCTTTCTACTATAGCCTGCCCTACATTAAAATGTTTATGCTTTAAATGCAGTTATCAGTCATAAAGTTAACATATTCTGCATCAGCTAAAACTTCTATGTCACGGCACTACAATATTTAGTGTGGCCAATTATGTCTGAAAGACTTAATTGAAAACAGAAAACAATACATTCCATTGATTTAAATACTAGACATAATTTTATAGATGAAGTGAGCATAAGTAGTAGCACATGGCAAAATTTCCTTAACTCAAGCTCAGATCAACTGTGACCTCAAAGAAATTTACTCAATGAATTTCCTCAGCAAGATCTCAGAAGATCTTAATGGTCATGCCATTAATGGATAATGATGAATGGAGGCCGGTGCAAGCAAAAAGATGAATATGAAACAATATCTGGGTCTTTTGAGGAGCCCTTTTTAATGGAAAAGATATGCATCTATTAGAGCAGCTATCGCTCACGCCACAGGCTTATGAGCTACGCTGCAGGAGGAGTTCTCCATCTGTACCTGGGCCTGCCAAATGACACCACAAAGACCTGCATGTGCGGCTCCATTTATCAGCACTATCACTGGACAAGCAATCGTCTTTTTTCATTCACTTGCCTTATCACAATACAATACAAAAAGGAGCTCCCCAAGGACTTGTGATAAAAACGTAAGACGGAGAATGGGGATGTAACAAAATAAGAAGCGAGAAGTGGATATTTTTGTTGGCTCGGGTAGAGCGTGTCTGACAGCAGCTGGCAGCTATGCATATCTTTAGCTGGGCACCGCTGTACCCTACTGGTGCCAAACCCTGCAGCTGAGTGACCTTGGAGCCGAGGGAAAGGTTGAAGGAGGAGTAAAGCACAAGGCTCAGACTAGCGTGAGGTTTCGTGAAGGTCTATGGTGGTTTGGTGCTGGTCTAGCTGGCAGAAAAGCACCACAGGGCTGGATCACAGTCCCACAAGGGCCCTGAGAAAACATCTTTGGAGGTCGCCAGAGTCGCCATCCTGGCTCTTTCCAGCTACCTCTGCTGCCCCTAGTGGCAGACCCTTTAACATGCATAAAAAAAAATCCCAAGTAGGGCTTGCTGCATCCTGCGGAGGACATCCAACCCCGCCCACATCCAAGTGTGATGTTAGAAGCCACGCCCATGTCTAAAACATCACCTCGTGCCTCCCCATCCCGCCCCAGAAACCCGATTTGTTGTATGTAGGTTTCTGATTAAAAGGGTTTTTTTTAGGTGTAAGGGTAGGTTTAGAGTGTGTTTCAGTGCGGTCTGTCATAAAAAGAGAAATATAAGTAGTAAATGAAAAAGAGTTAGGCGTGAAGGTTTAAGGTCCTTGCACACTGAGTCCGAAATTTTCGTATGCCTTTTTTCGTATTCGTCATTCGGTGGCTGTGAATTGTCAAAACAACTCTCAAAATGCTTGCTACGGATGCGAAAAACGCAGAAAATCGAACCCGATCCGGACAAAGTTTCGGAGGCAGTGTGTAAACCTGATTGACCCAACGTGAGGTCGTATTTATTTTTTAACGTGCAAAAATTTCGGACAAGAATTTCGGACTCAATTTCTTCCTGTTTCACAGTTAATGCGGAGCAGTTAATTTCATTGGTTTAGGTTACAGAGATGGGTAGGTTTAGGGATCAGTGTTTGGTGTAGGCAATCAGTACTGTGATTGACATGACCAATAAAATCATAAAAATTGGCTGCAGGGCGGATTTTCCGCTGAACTGGTTTGACGTATTTGGACATGGGCGTGGCTTCTGATGTCACACTTGGATGTGGGCCGGGTTAGATGTTCAATGTAGGCTGCAGCGAAACGCTTCTCGAAAATCGATACTATTTTGTAAAAAATAAATAAAAAATACAACAAATTTTTTTATTAAAATTCTGTCTGAAATGTGCGGTCACAAAAATGTCAGCAAAATTTCACAAAAAAAAGGACCATTGCTCATTGTCAAGTGTATCGATGTTTGAAACACACAGAAGTCACTTTTAAACTAACTACTGTATTTTCCAGAAAATAAGTCGCACTGGGTCACAATTGCATTTTAAAAATAAAAAAAACCGATAAGTTATATCTGTATAAGTCACATTCTATTATAACATTTAGAAATGATGTTAAACCCCCAACAAACTGGTAAATAAACCAAAACGTTCACAAACATTATAAACATGCATTTTTTTGTACCCCTCACTCAACAAATCCTTTAAGTTTAACGGCATTCAGAACAAACAAATTAAATTTTAAGTGTGGAATTCAAAATAGGAATTCATAATAGACATAAACGGCAAGCCTAAACCAGTTTATTTAAATCAAAACTAAAACTACTGGCATGTGGGAAATGCTCCATACAAATAAACTTGGGCTCACAATCGGCATGAATCCAAATTTCTGTTAGTAAACATGACGAGTCTTCATTGCAGAATCTGCGCAAGGAAATCTTTCGCCCTCACGATCCCGATCGCGTGAATTTCTATTGAAATTGGAATTCCACCCCTGAAAATTCGCCAAACAGTGGTAAATATGACCCCACCGTATTGTTTTCATGTTCTGGCTAATAACTGATAAACGGTCGATCTAAAATTCTATACTATAAAATAAATAATTTTAAATTCTACAAGTGAATTGAGGCATCACAACTTTATGATGTAGCTATGAAAAATTGAAACACATTTGGAGATTTGCTAAAGATTACACCTTCAAGTGTTTTTAAGATTAGCTTTTAGATGATAACAAAGGTATTCTACATGTACAAACTGTGGAAATGACAATGCACAATTAAATATTGGATATATATCAGCCAATATTTGTATAAAAACTGAAATTAAAAACTGATATGTTAGCAATAATATCATACATTGTTTATGCTGGTGAAAATTTCTTGGTCGAAAATCTTGCTGTTTAAACTAGTTAAGAAGCCTGACCCGAACATACCAGCATCCAAAATACAGGATACCATGCTGGTCTTTTAAACCAAGAAAAACAACTGTAGGAGGACTGATATTTAATGGGAATTTTTATAGCAACTGGAACATTTGAGTCAGCATTTGAGCCCACATAATGTTACTTACAGGTCACATATAGAAGATCATACACATAATGTTGGTGTAGCGCCTCAATCTTGGATTACGTGGCTCATTAAGCACAGTCACCTCTTATACGAGATACGAGAGTCACCTCGTATCAGCGCTGTCGCTGTGCCTGCAAATCTCTTGGTGAAAGCAAGAGGAGAGAAAAAAAGGAGGAGTGGAAGGGTGAAAGAAGATGACAGCAAAGACAGTAATCCATTCCTCCATTAAATCACACAGCTGCCCAAATCAATCAGTCACCTTTCATCCTCCAGACTCGGAGATATTAGTATTAACTGATCAGAGGGGGAGGGGGATGTGTAAGCAGCCAATTAGATGCCAGGTAAGCCTTCGTTGGCCTTTAACAAATGCCATCAAATGAGGATGAATCGAGTCGGGCCTTCATTGGATTTCATTGGCACTGAGAGGTGCTGAGCGCAGTCCGATTAGGCCTGTCACACTTCTGCTCCGGAGGGAGCCAGCCGCCAATCAAATAAGTACCCAGTAACATGTGATCAAGCAGTACCCGCTAACTAGGTGACCAAGTCAAGCATGACATGGCTTGCAGAGAATAGAGCAGGAAAGGAGGGGTTTGAGGGTGTGGAACTGAAGGGGAGTGTCTCATTTTCATGAAATGAGCTCCAGGCACTACTTGAACCCCAACGTGCTGATAAGAACCATGTCTTTCACGGCTTACATGGCCTCTATTGCTGATGTGAGAGAGATTGACAATGGTCAGGGTCTCTCAGCGCCGCTGTTGTTGATAGTATCTAATCCTGTCACCTGCCTCATTACCTAAGGTCGTAGACTAAACGTCACTCGTTCCCTGCAGCGGACGGGAACCGAAGGCAATTATGTAGTTTCCGTAGAACAGATGTGCATGCAAAAAAAATAAAATAAAAATAATAGTCATAATAAACATACCATGCTTTCAGCGCCGCAGAGAATTGATGCAGCATTCCACATAAACAAACTCTGTAATGTCAACCCTGAGGCAACTGAAAAACAAACAATTATCTTTGCGAAATGGAGCATAACACTTCACTCACAGCACATACTGCTTTAATTTCAGTGGAAATGTGAGTGATATCAATCACAGAAAGTTATTGTTTTGAATGTAATCCCAGCAAAGGTTATGTGGATCACAGCTTCTAAAAATGACAGTCAATTTTTAAGCTTCTAAATACAAGAACTTTGGAACAAGAAAAGGGCGGTTCTTATGTGTTATATAGTCGTCAGTGGACCAACTTGCTGAACACTGTATTTCAGGAGCTGAAAGCTAAACTTCTGCCCTTATCATTATTCCGGTCATGTCAGAGATTATAGTGGGATTCTAGAAGAGTAAATCCTGCTCTTATTTGATCCTGAGTTTATCTGAAAACAGTTATTTTGAATGGCAATAAAATAAAAAATGTTTACTGCATTTTGATCAAATAAATGCAGCCTTTGTGAGCATAAGAGACTTCTTTCAACACAATTCTTTTAACATTGAAAAATATTACCGACCGCAAATTTCTGTACGGTAATATATATATATATACAGTATATATATATATATATTGGGCCATTGAATCTACAACATAAATAACCACACATCGTTTGAGAGGATGTAGTAAAAGTGCCAATTACAAACAAAGAGTCTTTCACCAAGTAAAGCATGTCATCTTTGTTGATTCTGGAACAACATTCCAATCAACCAATCAAATTTGAGGGATAAGTTTACAGTTAATGTCAAGTTTAGGCTTACAAGCAGGGTTAGGTGCTTCTACATCAGTGTTATTCACCTATCATTTCCCTTTGATTTTAGGGATAAGTTATGGGTAGAGTTAGGTTTAAGTATGGGGATAGGGTTAGAACTATATTTTTGAACAGGATTGTTGTTCCAGGATCAACAAAAGATCACAACGACCTCAGATTATACAGGCTACAAGAAAAACCAGCAGGAGACAGTGTAGACTTCACTGTTCTGAGATGTAATATCCCTTATCTGTTCTAAAATCATCTACTGCTTGCATAATTATTTTCCCTGCACCCTCAAGCAACTAGTGAGAATGTATTCTAGCACACATTTAAAATTAGACAAAGTGCAAATATTAATCTACATACAGGCGCTTTCTTCAAACAATACCCTGCATTCTGCCGTTTTCCTAAACCACAGTATAGCACTAAGAGTGTTTATCCAGTGAAAGTCATCTGTACAGTATGTGTTTATAAGGGCTGGGCTCTGTCAAGCCTCCTCTTTAAATATTTACCACCTCCAACTGTGAGGATGCGTGTCAAAGACTGAAGGAGAGAGGGAGAGAGAGAGAGAGAGAGAGATGGGGAATAAATGAATACATGCTTGCCCTCCACCCTCAAGATCTCCCTGAGGGTCTGTTTGTCTGGAAAGCCGAGCGACGGACAGCAACACAAAAAGAAGGACAGGAAAAAAAAGAGGGGGAGGAGATAGGTGACTGAAGGTAATGGGAAAAAAGAGGAGTGGCAGAAGACAAGGAGACATAGAGGGGGGGCAGTAATTTGCAGAGACCCCCTGCAGGGTAAATTATTTATAGCCTGGCCTTCCCTACCGATACAATTTGCCCTGAATTCACCTAAATTCATAATTCATATCAGTTTGTTCACCATATATTTGGTCCGGGACCAGATTGTCCCTCTCTGTGCACACAAACGTCACTGTGTCTGGGTCTTCTTAAAGACCAGCATCCCATTTAAATGAACCTGTTGCAGGTAACTCAAGGGTTAAGTGCATAAAGCGAGATAGAGCAAAAATAATACTGGTGCCTGATTC
This sequence comes from Rhinichthys klamathensis goyatoka, assembly GCF_029890125.1. NCBI lineage: Eukaryota > Metazoa > Chordata > Actinopteri > Cypriniformes > Leuciscidae > Rhinichthys > Rhinichthys klamathensis. The sequence goes on along the minus strand of NW_026606571.1, from coordinate 1,560,583 downwards.
ACGCAGACAAGCTCCACACAACAGTGTGCATGGAATGCTAGATCAAGGATTACATTGATCCCATTCTGCTCAGACGATAGTAGTGAAAGCAGCAATTATTGCTCACTAATAAAAAGTCAATATTCTATTGAGAACATGCTATGTTTGTCTTTTAAACATGCGCACCAGTGTTTCCTGCACAGTAGTGAATCTATGCCGCTGTTGTTGAATTTTATACAGCAAAAGAAATCATATTTACCCGAGTTGTGAATTTGATTTTTTTTCTGTAACAAACCAGATCAAGACATACCTGAGATCACATGACAGGATGGGCAAAAAAACTTGACATTTTTTTCTTTCAAAAGAAAAGTGATCATGGACATCTTCAATTCAAAACCCAGATGACTCCAATTTGTTTAGAGCAGACATCCGTCATTCAAGCTTACAGTATACGAGTCGTTTTTTAGTCTGGCCGATGGTGGCATGGTTATGCAATATTGGAATATTTGTGAGCAAGGGATTTTCTGGACTGTATATAGGCTACATATACTGTACCTTATGCTGTATTAGCAATGGTAGGTCGTCGATCATAAGACTCAGACATTGTGATTTCTCTTATTAGTGACAAGAGTGGTTTCTTGGTCTATTCTGATTGGATCACAATGTTTTTATCGTTCAGTAGCTAGAAAAAAATACAGTAACACTTTATTTTGATGGCCCCCTTTAGACATTCTGTTGACTCCAAGTAACACTGCACCTACTTTACATGTCGATCAACTCCATTGTAGAATTAGTAAAGTATTAGTAGACTGTGCTTAATATCTGCTAACACTTTATTTTGATCCTCCCCCAACAGTCATTCTACTGACTATAAGTAACTTGGCAAGTACATTCTACTAACCCCTTAATCTATTAACCCTAACCATTCAGTGCAAGTTACCGATTTGGATCAGTCTGATGAATCCTCCCATGAACTGATGATTGGTTACTCACTGAATCAACATCTGACCTATTACTGAACTGCAAGTTATTATCCATATCAAAATGAAGTTTTAGAGTATCAAAACTCACTTGCTGTCTATATAACAACGTTTTTCTTTTGTAATAAAGGACTATTTCTACATAATAGTACAGGATGGATGGTGACTCCGCCTTACTGCAAAAATATAATTCTGTAGGAAACACTGTAGGGTGTACAAACAGAGCATTCAAAATAACAAGAGAAACTATAAACTATAGAGGATAGGATATTTCTCTCTCCCTTTTATAAAAGGATGAACAGGTCTCTTTGACTCTACATCCCCTGATACGATACACTTTATCTTTTCTTCACAGAGGGACATAAGCACACACTCCTCTTTGCCTGGCTTTGGACGGTTCTAAAGTGCACCCAGATCACCACACTGCTGACTTGAGGCAATATTTCTCTGCTTTATTGACTTGACATCGTATGCGGTTTACCCAAGGGTCCCCCTGTGTGGATGTGGCCTCTCATCTTCATAAAGGCCTCTGATGTGCGCCGACAGCACCGGAGCGCACAGGAGAGCAGAGAGTCGCCCTAACCACCTGACAACTGACCTGTGTCTTAGATCGGTACTGATGCAATGTTTGCGGAACACCGAGTCTAAGACCGGCAGAGCTTTTTTTCCGTAATTATTCTGGTTCTTGTTTTCTAAAAACCCTCGCTCATGCTTCCCCCTCACTGTTTATCTAGGTTAAGGGTTAATATCAGAGACACAGAAAGCTGTAGAAAATAAAGGTTGTCAGAGGGGCTACCGCCCACTTGCTCCATCCATGTTACCATGGCAACGGGGTCTCCACAGCATCTCCTCCACACATGGACATACAAATTCAGTTATTCACACGCACGCACGCACGCACACACACACGGGGAAGATATCTTGGAGTCATGCAGCATACACATGATCAAGCTTGCAACACACTATAAACATGAATCTATCTGATGCTTCTCAGTTTGCAAGATATTATGCTCTATACACACTCAATGTCAACAAGGAAAATCATCCAGGAAAAAAAAATCCCTCCCGTTGTCTTTTTCCATGTTACATGAGGCAGTCGCCGTCAGGTTTATTTATTTATTGATGTTTTTTCCCTTAAGACACAATAAAAACAGAGGGAATAAAAGACTTGGTGAATAATTCAAGTAAAGAAGTGTGTTCATTAAGACAAGAAAGGTGGAAAAGGGGGTATATACATTTCTAACAGAGCTTGAGGGGGGAAGGGAGAGAGAGGAGAGATAGAGGGAGGGACGGAGATGCCTCAAGATCAAAGGAGATTCTGATTGAATAATGATATTAAAAATTAATCTGATGGTTATACAAAGAGAGCAAGAGAAATGTGGGAACATGGTGTCTAGAAAATTATGACAACATTCAGGGGAAATTAACCAGCTAGAAAACTTCAATTTTATCTAGCCGACAGCAACATGTGCAGCTCCATATGGCATAGCTGCAGAGTCACTTGGTTCGTTAATGAACATGTATACAAAGATAAAGTCAGCCATTTATTATTATTAGTTACATTTATATAGCGCTTTTCTCATATAGACTCAAAGCACTTTACATTGTAAGATGTCTGTCTGACTAATTTCTATTGCACTTGCAAATCTGGGATACTTGCACAACCTTGGATTGAGCCATGGATTAAAATCAAGCGTTTTTTTCATGTTGTTTAGGGAAAAGTAAATTGATGTGAGCATCCAAATTAAAAGGTGCACCATTGGTTTGGAACAAACGCCCACAGATTCACTGGCACAGATTCTAAGTGTCTCCGTCTCAACTCTAAATGGGCCATATTCACTTTGTTAGTGTCAGTCACAATGACATACTAAGCTTGTGGAACACCAGCGTTCATTAAAGAAACACCTCTGGTGCTTTGGGATGATGCATGACATGCACACTTGGCCGGTCACCCAATTACAAATTTCACCCTATTCCGACAAGCCAAGTCAACAACGACGACTAATCTCTGTAGACATGAAGATATTCTACTCTAAAGAGGTAATTAATATGACAAATGTTGCTTAAAGAGCTCATGGAGTGACATGCTAGCATGGGACAGATGTATGTGGTGAGGCCTAAACTCATAAAAGGCTACAGTAAGTCAATATTCGCTCTGGTAAATGTAGCAATCATAGCATTATGAAATTAAGCGGAAAACCCATTACCACTGACCTTCTTTCTCCCTCCCCCCTCGGTCCCCCCTTTTGTCAGGCACGGCTACTTTCCTGCCCCGGAGTATATAGACACTCTCTCAATTGACTAAATTCAGCCACGACTTTGACCTTCACTTTTGATTTTTCTCTTTTGATATACAAACCGGGTCTTTCCGCCTGACTTGGGTCTCAATGCAGGATTGCAGTTCACGGGTACTGTCAAAGGGGTCAAGATTGAACTGATGAGACAGGTGAGGGCATTTAGAGAAATGGTCTCGAGCGCTCTATGGCAGACAGATAGGATAGACACATCCCGCTCTACACTGACAGACCTTCAACGGGGCATTTGACCCATTCAAAGAGCCAATATCAGACAGGGATAAGGGATAATGGCATAAGGCTTTTTAAAAATACAAATTGTAAAAAATTATGTGATATATGCTATAAAATATACATACAATAAAACATATTTTTTAAAACTTTGTTAAAAACATGAAAAATAGTTAAAATAAGCCTAGCATGGACATTTTATAACAAGGAATTCATAGTAAAGTCTACAACCTTGCTAAACTCAGAAAAGCATAATTTTGCATACAACAATAACATTTAACCAAGCCAAAACAGCATGTCACAGCAACGCAACACAGAGGATAATTAAGGCCAGCACATCTCAAACCCCAGCAGCTCAATTAGGCCTTAATAAGGCCTGGACCACACAATTGCATGGAAGCATATCATTAGCATGCCACATGCTGTAGCTGGCTTACATCTGAGGGTCCTACATCTGATGGAGACGGGGTACAGGCTGTCAGTAAGTGTGCATGAGTGTGCGTGGAGGTGTTACAGGTCCCTTGGGCCCAGTGATAAGTGGAGAGCACTGGGGGGAGCGCAGCTGTCGAGGGGTTGTGTGACACGCGGGGCATGTCAGCCGCTCCCGAGGGGAGACGCACACACCCCACACCCAGACTGATGGACAGCCCGTCCACACCATCAGCTGTGACATTACACTGCAAAACACGCTTTACCATGACAGATACCACCCACTACAAGGCCTCCTATCAAAGTAGCTCAACAGGGTGCTAACAACACCAAGATCGCTGGTTTGATTCCCAGGGAACAAGCATAATAAAATACAAATGCATATGCAAATGTTTGGCAACCAAGTGAGCAGAAAAAGAAAGAAAGAACACACACACACATATACATATATATATTGTATACTGTATATATATACACACACACGTAAATTGATTAATCGCATCTTACATAAAAGTTGTGTGTGTGTGTGTGTGTATATATATATATATATATATATATATATATATACACACACACTACCGTTCAAAAGTTTGGGGTCGGTACGATTTTAAATACTTTTAAAAGAATTCTCTTCTGCTAACCATGGCTGCGCTTATTTGATTAAAAATACAACAAAAATCAGTTATAGTATTAAATATTATTCCAGTGTAAATCAGCTGTTTTCTGTGTGAATATATAGTAAAGTGTAATTTATTCCTGTGATCAAAGCTGAATTTTCAGCATCACCAGTGTCAGTGTCTTCAGTGTCAAATGATCCTTCACAAATCAGTATAATATGAGGATTTGATGCTCAAGAAACATTTATTATTATTATCAATGTTGAAACAGTTGTTGGTCTGTCAGTTGTACAGTTTTTTTTTTTTTTTTTTAGGATTCTTTGATGAATAGGGTTAGGGTTAGAATCTTTTGTAACATTATAAATGTCTTTACTGTCACTTTCGATCAAATTAATTATTCCTTGATAAATAAAAGTATTGATTTCTTTCCTCCAAAAAATAAAAATAAAATTCTCACTGACCCCAAACTTTTGAACGGTAGTGTATATATATAAACACAAATATATTATATATTTACAAACTTTTATGTTAGATGTGATATATATATATAAATCTAACATTTATGTGATATATATATATATAAAAAAATCTAACATTTATGTTAGATGTAATATATATATATATATATATAAACACAAATATATTATATATTTACAAACTTTTATGTTAGATGTGATATATATATATAAATCTAACATTTATGTGATATATATATATATAAAAAAATCTAACATTTATGTTAGATGTAATATATATATATATATATATATAAACACAAATATATTATATATTTACAAACTTTTATGTTAGATGTGATATATATATATATATCACATCTAACATAAATGTTTGTAAATATATATATATATATATATATATATATATATATATATATATATATATATATATATATATATATATATATACACACACACACAGACACAACTTTTATGTAAGATGCGATTAATCGATTTACGTGTGTGTATATATAATATAATGTGTAATGTGTATATAATATATATGCATGAATTTCACTTGGATTGGTCAGCTAAATGGATAGCCACTCCCCAAACTCACTACACTGGTTGCCATGTTTGTCTGCTCAAACAAGCAAGTAATGTTTTGATAGTGCCACGGTTTACACTGTAAAAGATACACTACCTTTAAAGTGTCTGCCAGATAAATAAACCTAAATACAATTAAAGTACTTTCCCCTCATCCTGTATACAGGAAAACACTCAGCAAAGCAGTTAAGTCCATTAGTCTATTCAGCAATCTTTAAGGCTATCAGCCATCTCTGCTTTGGATTATTCATGATGCCCTCGCGACTTGTTGTCTCATTACCTAAAGAGCCTGATGTCTTTACTTCTTTCTTATGCAGTGAATGGGAAAAATTGGTTGGTGAATTCTTGGCTACACCTAATCTGCGCTAGTACTCTCCTCTCTTATGGAAATGAGAAGTATTGACAGGTCAAGGTCAGCCCTGCTTTAGTATTCCACAGGATTTGCATTCAGAGACAACGGCCTTGCCTCATCTGTGAAGTGGCATGAACACAGCTGACTAAAAGTGAAACAAAATAGTCAGGGCTACCAACTTTTGAGTTTTGCTTGAAGGAGAAGGGGGGGGGGGGGGGGGGGGGGGGGGGTATCTTGTATCTTGCAACATACCTTCTGATAATAATTCGTGTTTATTTACAATCAACTAGTAAGAAATGATCATGCTGTACGTGCCGCTTGAACTGAGGCGGTACAGAGATCTGTCACGCGCCACATTAAAGAGCCACAAAACGGTATTTATTGTTTGAATTTCGTAATAAAATTGACAGAATTTGGATGCTGATACTTTGTTTCATATCAAACCTGCTCTGTCTTGTCTGTCGGTGTCAGTGTCCTCTTTGCTGATGTTTCACTGCATGAGAAAATGTGAGAGTGTGAGAAGTCAATTGGGTAAATTGGCAGCCCTGAGTCAAGAAATAAATATTTTTTTATCGGAAGGATGTGGTCTATATTATCAGATGTTCATTCTACTGCAGCTTTCAGATCATCAAGCCCGGATTAACCAGACCAAAGGAACATTTATCCACCACCAACCCTATTAACTTTGTTGAAAGTTGCAAAAGCAGCACTTGCCTCTAAGTGCTCCTGTTATAATCGAAAAAAGAGCGACTCTTGGGATCTGTGAAAAGAAATAAGCGAGACGTTGGCTCCGGGCTGCGGATGCAGGTTCTGTAGGTCGAGTGGATATGTGTTATGTAAAAAAATTGAGCTGAGAAATTCATCTTTCTTGAGCCAATGTGGTTCTATATATTTATCTCATCTGCACCGCAGACGTTTAGACCAAACGTCTGTCTTTCAGCAGTTCACATGCATGCACACACTGACATAAGCCATTAGTGGCTCATGCAGCATGAACAAGCGAAAACGGTTTGAAGCGATTTGACTGTCATTCAAATGTCTTTGAGTAGTGAGAAAATGGGGTCATGTTGGCTGAGAGAGTGTACTGTGAAATGCATACTGTCTGTCGTACTCCATACTGCCAGTGCTGGCAAAGTCTGTGTGGTATCAGTGCATTTGCAGAGGAAGCTAAACCTGAGACCGGACGGACTGGTGTAAAAACACAGTGATTCATTCTGCCATTATCGGATGGAGAATGGATTGCATTGCTGTCCAATAGTGTGACGCTATAGCAAGGTGTCATTACAAGCCTGCCTTTTTCTTTTTCACACCAATCACCATGACAACCCTCTGACTCTTGCGGCATGCAGCCATACACCCAACCCTTCCCCCATTCCTCCATCCCCCCCATCTCTCTCTCTCTCTCTCTCTCTCTTCTCATCTGTCACTAGTTTCTTCCTGGCACAACTTCTGCATGTCCCTTATGTTTTCCCCAGCACACGGATGGTTGATGTGACGTTACATTCCAGGCTGTCAAACATGGTTAAGAAGTAGCCGTCTTAATATGCGACAGTTTCCATGAACAGGGTGCAAAATGGGTCCAAAACGCATAAATAAAAAGTTCAACAATTGATTGTCCACCTCACTATGTCAAAAGTTTCATATTGTTTGAGCTGTTTTATATTTTAGTCATTTTATACTGTATAAGGGTTATAATTTTTTTCAACCCTGTTACCAGAACTTTGGAACTAAACGAATACAGTTTAAAAATCTGATTAAATAAACATAAAAATTAAATAGAAAAAAATGTAATGGTAAAACAAAGTTGCTGTAGTGTTACTTCTTAGGTGTCACTGTTTTTTAATAGGGGGAAAATCAAGCAGGGTCCCAAAATGTGGGACACCGCTAAATATTACATGCTTGGTAATTAAACTGAATTAATAATTAAAAATAGTTGTTTACTACAAGGAATTGAATATAACTTCAAGAGATACACATTTGATGGGTTTAAAACTAGCTATTCTATGTTGGGTTTATTTGACAACACATTTAAAATCTGAGATTTTTGTCTCTAAAGCTTAGAAAAAAGTAATGCGACAGCAAAGGGCACCATATTCATGGAAAGTGCTTGTTCGTCCTCATTATTCATATGCACTTGCTGAGTATTCTAGAATTTGAATCAGTGCTCATTTATATCTATCAAGAATAGAGATCAAAATATGCCATGTTCCAGGGCGTCTTTTCCTCTCCTCGCTAAAAAAAATTGTTTTAAAAAGAACTATAAATACTGAGGATCATACATAATACAGAGGTTAGTAGTTCTGAAAGATTTTGTAAGAGAATGAAATATGATACACCCTATTAACTTTTCAGTGCTTGAGTCATAAAGTGCAACAGCAAAATGGAAAACTTTGACATTTTTGGTCATTAAAAGCTGGTCATTTGATATGCTATGAGGATGCGGTCTTAGCCAAAGACTAAACATTTGGTTCACCAGATCCCGTCAGAAGATATCCGCTCTTCTGGTATCCAAAACCCTTAAACAGAGTTCTGTTCGATATTCAAAACCAGTTCAAGTTTTGTCTGATACTTAAAACTGGTCAGCACTGCATTTGGTCTAATAGTATTCAAACGAATCATCATTGCATTTGTTTTTTCACAGATTGTTAAAATTCACTGAGAGAATCACGCTTTATCACTAGGGGCTTTCACACCGCAGGAACGTTTTCATTGTTCCTAAAACCTTTGGCGGAATAACCAGGAATGATTTTAGTTATAGTAACACCTTTTGGGGGACTACATTAGCTTCTATTTCAGAGTAGCATAAAACCAAGCACAATAGGAACTATCAGTGACGTAAATGTATGTTGATTGGCCGAATGCATACCATACGAAACACCGGGACCCGCAATTTTTAAAAAGGTGTGTAAAAACACAGTTTATAGCCAAACTAACTCCACGAACACGGAAAACAGCGATAGATGGACCGATACCGGAGTCAAGGCACTTCTCAAACTTTACAATATGGAGTTGTTGAATGCAGAGCTTAAATGATATGGCCGACGGCCGCCTAACATCACTTAAGAGTTCCTACTGGCAGTGCGAATACAACCAGGAAAATAGCTTTAGGACAGGGGTAGACAAGTTCGGTCCTAGAGAGCCGCTGTCTTGCAGAGTTTGGCTCCAGCCCTGGAAAAAAACGTACCTGCCTATATAGTAATCCTCAATACATTGATTAGCTTGTTCAGGTGTGTTTTATTAGGGTTTGAGCTAAACTCTGCAGGACAGTGGCTCTCTAGGACCGAACTTTCCTACCCCTACCTCAGGGGAACATTTAGTCCTCGGGGGACTGCCCTGGTGGCTAGTTCCTATAACTACCCGGTGCGAAAACACCTATACTGACAAACCCCGGCAAACAGAATAACAGGAACTTCAGACAAGATTTCACCTCAACCTCAAGATGAGACGGAAAACAGACAATGGGATCTGGTAAAGAGAATGAATCCAACATTTCTGGAGTGTCAGCAAGATCTAACACTTTTAAAATCCAACCATATTGTTTTTGAACATTAATGCATCCAATTCTCTTACCTAACTTCACAGCAAGCCCATTGCAATTCTCAAATCTCCTTTCTTTCAGAAAAATATTGACTAATGGTGTTATATATTATTGCAGTGGGAACAGGAAAGCACAGGGAACAAATTACTACAATCCTTAGGGAAAGATAAAGTAAACAGATCAGAGTTACATTTTTATATAAAAAGGGATAGGCTTATGTAAAAAAAAATGACAAATTTAGTTTAAATATACTAGTTTTTTGTCTAGCCAACAGTATGTGCAATATGTATGGGTATGTATTGTTTACTGGAAATTTGTTTTCTGTTTTTCTTTATCTGTTGTAATCTGATGGAGGGTGGGAAGATTTGTTTTTGCTAACTAGCTGTCTCTATAGATAACTCCAGTCAATCTCTCTTCCTCTTTCCCTGCTCTCAGAGCCCTGTTCCTCTTCACACTGGAACGCTACTCACTGCACTCTCATGCAAACACACATCCTCCATCACGTAAGAAACAGATTGTACCCGCAGTCCCATTAATAAAACTCAAGAGACCATAACTTGATAATAACAACAACAAACATATTGTTTCAACTATATTTCCCTAAACTGTTCATGCAAAACTCCATCTCAAGCAGTTTTGGTCATTAAAGTTAACGGATATTAATTACCCATTCCTCTACAGTTAGTTGAAATCAATCACATGTAAATTTTCTCTGCATGTAGTCATTGCAAGGGGTGCCAGCCATGGCTTGTTGCTTTTTACTGCCTCTTCCAGGCAAATGTGTGTCCCTCTGACAGGATTTTTTTTCCCCCTGGTGGCAAATCTAATTATGCCCAAAAGAAAGTACTGTGGAACTCGATTTCAGACTCAGCGGTCGTATCCTTTCAGCACATACTGATTTGGGCCCATCAAAGGCAACACTTTATCTCCCACAACCAGCTTTGCCTTAGAGTTGTTAAAGTCGGGGTGTGGTATGACACTTCACTATGTTTGGGATCAAACACAAGCAATTCGATCATGATATACACTCTGGTTTTTCTCTAGTACTGTGACACAGCACAGCACATTGCATTTGTCCTTATTCTAAATAAAGCAATACATCACAATGCTGCCCCGGTGAGCGACTACACACACTCAGTATATGCCGCATTTTTGTAATCTCTTTCGGTTCTCCCCCCAATCGCATCTGTAATCTGGGGCCAGTCTGTCCTTTTCTCCTCCTTTTTTTCCATGTCTGGCTATGTACTCCAGAAGGGGACTCCGCTGTAACCAGGGCTCTCTCGCTCTTCTCGCTCTTCTCTCTTTCTCTCCCTCTCTCCAGGCTGATAAGAGATGACAGCGGTAGTTGGCCCTGATTCCTGGCTGAGTCTCAGCAGAGCACACAAGGGGAAATGGAGAGAAAAGGGGAGAGAAAGAGCACATGGGCATCTGCACTGCCCTTTCCCGGCAGTTACAGAACCGCTGAAAAGCCATAGAGAGAGTGTTTGACTACACAGAGCTGATGCCAGATGAATACACCAGTGGTTCTCTATTGGTTTTGTTTCAGGGTCAAGAACAAAAGATACTGCAAGCATTTTTTTCTTCTCTTTTAAAAGTTGATAAGCCTTAACATTAAATAAAAGTTAATACATTTATTTTGCTATCATAACTATACACAATTATATGAGTAGTTAATTACAAGGGCTATCAATTTAATACATAATATAATAATAATAATAATAAAATATAATGAATATAATGTTCTATTACTAAAAAATATCTAATATTAAAAAATATTAAAACAAATCTATTAATCACATATATTGCAATTAATTAATCTGAAACCAATGATTATTAATTAATATTATTCATTATTTGATTTATTAATTTTATTCTGCTATATAGCTATGCACAAGCATATGCAATGTTAATTGCTAGAGTTGTATATAACAAATAATATAATTCATATAATAGGATAAAATATTATTTAACATACATATTAATATATTTAATCTATGCACAAGTATATGGGTAATTACTAAGGCTCTCAATTGAATAATACAATGTATTATAATATAAAAATCTATTATTAATTATCCCTCTCTCTCTCACACACACACACACGCGCGCACACACTAACAGATGGAGCAAAGACAGAGCAAGAGAACACCAGTACTATCTTCTCCCAAATCCAATTAAGATTCCATGATGTTCTCCCTAATCCATTCTGTCCAAGGTGGACGACTCAGGACTGGTCAGCATATCCGACCCGGTGTCAACCTCCATTCTTCAAAATGAGTTTACCAGCTTCCATATCCATGTCATTATCAGAGACATTATCAGCCACATTAGAGGAGATTGAGTTACTAGCCTCACGGTGTATATTACAGGCGATCAGAGAAATCTTCTCTGGCTCGAGCGACAGAGATAGTGGGAAGTATTCCACGGCACTCAACAGAGCGTGTGAGCCGCAGTCGTAGCAATGGCAGCTTACATGTCACAGAAATTTACACTTCATTGTAGCTTCTTTTACACAAGAGAGCCGACGGAACGCATGTCTAATCCTTATAAAAATAAACCAGACAGGTGGCCTGACAGTGGCTTCACTGCGGGAGAAGGAAAACCGACAGAGTGTAAGACGAAATACTGGAAAGATGAGTGAATGAGAAGAGAGAATGTTTGTGATAACAGAAGCAGCGCTCTCCATAGGCTACTCTGTTAGCCTTTAGAGAAGGGAAATGAACCTGCACGATGTAAGTTTGTTTTGTACGAGTAAAAGGACGTTTGTTAATTAGTGTCATAGGCTGATGAGATAAGCAGAGCGTTATCTTCTGCAGGGGGTGGTTCTGCTAGTGGCATCCAGCGAGTGTGTGTGTTGCGCAAGCTTTTGATTTCATATGTGTGAGTGTGTCTGTATACATTTTGTCATAGTTTATCACTGTCAGCTGTGACACTTTAATGGCTACAGGCATCATCTCGCTCTGCTCTCTCTCTCTCCCTCTATATATATATATATATATATATATATGCACACGCTTTGACAGACTTCGCCTCTTTTCACAGTTTTAGTGATGCTTGGTAAGTGAAGCATCGCTATTATTATTATGGTTAGAGATTTGAACAAACCATTACCCCTAAAGTATTCAAATTGCCACATGACGTGTCCCATACCGTTTGTGCTCCAGATATAAATGATACCTCAAATTGAGCAGCTTATCGAAGAGAGGTGAGCTATTTCTTTACGACGAATGATAAAATGGGTGGAAAAATGTCACAAAAACTGCAATTAGATGGAAAAATGGGTAAAAAAAAAAAATCCCACTTACTCTACTCTAAAGGAGGGAACTGGCAACGCACTGATCTAGCAACTGCATATCAATTTCCCAGCAACCACCCAGAAAATCTTAGCAACCATACAGCAAACAGCCACAAAATACCCTGGCAATCACCAAAAACACCATATCGACCCCCTGAAAACAACCTAGCATATTTAAGGCAAACTTTTGCAAAGGCAAGCATCACTCTCATGCAAAAATCAGTCCTTACAAAAAAAAGAGAGAAAAAAAACACTCCCTATCATCTCTCCACCTATTCTGTCATTCCTTGTGAACCTCCTCCCAGCCCATTTCCCCTGGCTCTCTTCAAAGATCATTTCCTGTCCCCTCCCGACACTCCTCCTTAATGCGCATCTTCATCCTGCACTCATCCGGGAGCCCAACCCAGCCCCTCACCCCTCAGGTCATCATTGTCCATCTGCATAATTACCTCATTAAGCTTCTTAGCATTGTTTATGACCCTGTATCTTTTTTCTCCACGAGGTCTCTCCATCTCTGTTTTTCTTTGTCCCCTCAGCCCTCTCATTTTTCAGTGTACCCCCAATTTGCCACCGTTAGCACTTGCAGTTATACATAACTCTCTCCCTCTCCTCTTCCTTTCCCCTCCACTCTTCCATGCCCTTTCATCTTGCTTTGCTCACTCAAAATGTGTGCATGCGGAATAACATCTCTCAAGTTTGTTGTTGTTTATCATCTCCTTTTTCCCTAAAGTGTGCGTTGAGATACAGCACCGTTGATTTGCAGTGGTGCACTGCAGTAACACATCAACATCATAAACACAGGCATTGCTGGTTTTACATTCAGCCCGTTATCTCCTGTCTGTGAAAACGCGCACTGCCTCACACGACATGCAAGGAGGAGAAAGTGAAAGCTGAAACAACACAAGGACGCACACACATACTGCTCGGAGCCTAACCCAGAGTAAGCAAAGCTTAGCTGTGATAATCTTTCTAGTAATAAAACCATAATGTATCCATTGCTAAGAGCAGGAAGGATATACAGGAAATAAGACACTCAAGAGCATGTATGTGTATAAATGTCACACTTTTGCCCTGCTGGAATTTGCTTAATGTGATTTATCCAAGCAGGACCTGTTCCTGGATTAACATTCTGGCTGATACTGCATACTGCAACCAATCAGAATTTAGAGCCAACATTTTTCAGACTTTTTGAAACGGAGCGAAGCATCAAACTACAGTGCCTGCATATGAATGTGCCTACTTCTCTACTATATGGTATGCAAAAAGCAGTACGTCAAAATTAGCAGTGTATGCAAAATATGCAGTATTCATTAAACATTAAGCAAAAAATATTCAAATGATGTACTGCTTCCACTGAGATTCTGAAGTGCCCGTCCAGTTAACAATTAACGTGCAGATTGAATTCATACTACATACATGCATACTTGTAGAAACTTATTTAAAGCTGCAGTCGGCAAGTCTGGCAGATTGAGGGGACTTAGGCAAAATTTTGAATGTCTACAACTCTCATGCCCCTCCCCCACTATCAACGGATACTCTCCCACCGAGTTCGTGCTCGTCAGTGCGTGTGCACCAGGTTATCTGTGAACGCGCCCGTCTCATCAGCATCCATCAACACCATGGAGTATTTGGAGGTATGCTGCCCTGGCTAATCTACCGATAGATTGCAATTGCTAACGTAATTTATACTCTAAATGAGCTTACTTGATTTGTTAGTGTTTTGAAAGCGAGATACAGCCGCCATCACTCTTCGTTACTGCGCGAACTTCAGGCGTGTGCATGTGATTGTAACGTGCGCGAGGGGTGGCGTGTGCCCGATCTGTGATTGACAGTCAGATCTCACACCCCCCTGCGCTGATTGGACCCGATGATCCGGGAGCTATGTATTTTTGCAAAACAAATAACACGCTCCAGGTGGAGTTAGAAGCTCGGGTTTTTTTCTAAAACCACTTTATTTATGTTGTTCTGTCGGATTATAGTGTCGATTTCACTGAATATGATCAAAAAATTGTTGCAGACGGCAGCTTTAATTAAATTAAAGCATGCAGCTTACTAGTCTTTTTTTCTCTTTCAGTAATGTAAATCACCATTACTTTTTTCTGTTCAAAGCTTAAATCCATTTATCGGTTCACCATTATGGCGCAGTCATCATTTACAGTTGTTTGACGTAATTTAAAAAGGAATTCACGCAATTAGGTATTACACGTATGGGCGAAAGATTTCCCCATGCAGATTTCGCAACAGGTTCAAATTGGTCACGTGGATTCGCTGCACTGATCGATAAAAAGTGATTAAACTGAATTTCACAAATGTGACCACATCTTAGGGTAGCAACCTTGTAAAATTGCCTTTCTGCAACGATTTTCAAAAATGGTGCACGGCTTGGGTTGAGAGATACATTAAAGCCCTGATGTGATTGACCTATCATTTCTCTCTAATTATAGGGTTATTATTGTTTGATAGGAATATTGTTCTACAACCAACAAAGGATGTTGATCCAAGAATACGTTCTACTCGGGTAAATCACATGGTCACCATGATTTTGCCAAGCAAGACATTTTGTTGATCCTGGAACAACATTCCTGTCTGAAAATGTTGTCCTAACCATATCGCTACCCCTAAACCTAACCCTACCCATAATTTATCCCTGAAATCAGAGGGAAATGATAGGTGAATAACACTGATGTAGAAGCACCTAACCCTGCTTGTAAGCCTAACCTTGACATAAGCTGTAAACTTGCCCCTCATATCCGATTAGTTGATTGGAATGTTGTTCTAGGATCAAAAAAGATGTTGATCCAGGAACATGTAAGCCTACTTGGTGAAATCACGTTCACCAGCGCAACAGCATCTATATTACAGTGATTAGTCTGCTTCTTCTCCGTCTATTTCACAATTTTCCTTGCTTTGTTGTCTGCTGCTTATTTGTCTGGTAGGAAAAGTGGGTGGTTTAATCAAACATAACTTCGCACTTTAACAGAGCATCACAACTCCAGCATCAAGACTACAATTAACGTCTAAATCATTCAAATATGTGCAGTCGCCTTGTCAAAGAAACGACAGCTAAAATGCGTGATTCTCGAGATTCTTTTCTCTTGATTATCATCCATCTGAGCGCTAGCCCTGTAAGAGGGATGTGTTGCATCTTTCTTTGGTCCTGACTTGCCCCACCATCCCCAGGTCTTAATGTGCTTCTGGGTGTTTGGCGGGTGCAGTGTGAAATAAGACGACACAGTAGGTGAGATTAAATTAGCGGAGTGCATGGGGATCACACTCACCAGAGCACTGATCCTGCAGTAATGAATATATCATGCCTGACATAACGCTTTTGACTCGGCTAGAACAAACACTCAAAGCCCCAGGCCTGTCATAAAAACCCACAAACACTCTCACAGTTATTCCACTGGAGGACTGAAAAGCACTGGAAAGCTGAGCTGGAGTCAAGAAGACCAGACCAATACCATTGAGACCCAGACCATGACTAGACCCATTAAGACACAAAATTAGATTCAGACTTCACTCAGATCCAGATCGAAAGAAGACCTATTGAGACTCAGATCCAGACTAGACCCATCTAGACCAAGACCTGTGAGTCCAAGAAACAGGCGGTCAATTTTTCTAAACAGAAAAAAGGGAAAAAGTTAATAAAATGAATGCTAAAATAAAAAGGATATTGATTACTAAAAATATTCAAAAGTATATATTAAAATAAAATATGAAAGATATTACCATATTAAATAAATCTAAAACCAAATCTTATGTGATCTAAATAATTTTTATCGTTCATGTTCACATCCATCTAGATTCAGACCTTTCAGTCCATGAACCAGGATATCAGTGTTAATGAAATTAAACAGAAGAAATGCTCAAATAAAAAAATATATATTAATAAAATATTATAAAATGTAAAATGTGTAAAATATTAAAATGTTCAAGCTATTAAATTAAATTATCAAAATATTAAAATGCAAATAATCTTAAATAATCTCAAAGAAAAAATTTAGTATCAATTAAAAAAAAAAATCATTTTACATAACTAGCAGAAGTTCAGCCCACGGCCACAATATAGTCACCCATTCCAGTCCAGGTCATCTCATAATAAAATCCTCCAAACAGCAGATTTTCAATAAACGATGAATAAATGATACAGGAAAAAATGATTCACTGCAGCTGTAGGCATTATGTGAAGGCTGATTAGTAAAAAATGTTTAGTTAAAATTAAAAGAAGTTAGAAGAACAGTGAAATAGCTGGGAAACTCATGACTACTGAGAAGTCCATGTCAAATTAATAGACTACACATCTCCTCACAGTACTCAAGACAACAGAGAGACCTCTCACAAAGCAGAGATTCACACTGAGTTCACTCATTCATTTGCTCAATAATGCATCTTTCATTGAAAAGAGATATTAAGAGGAATGAGGCGACTTTGTTGGACAAAGACATGGCTTTATTTCAACCGACTGTGGGAGGAGACAGCACTTGTTTTAGCACAGCTGCATTTTCTCTTAACATTTTTTTACTTTGTTGTTTTGTTGACAGTCACAACCTACGCATTTTAAACAACAAAGCTTGTTAACAGTGCTTTGAACAACTTCTACTGTCAAAATCAAGCAGCTAGGCTTATGAAGAGAAAAAAAGCTTTGCCCAAGAGGGGTTTAAACTTTATGTTGTTGATGTTGGTTTGTTTTTGATTTATCGTCAAACTTACGCCTGCTTTTTGGTGATTAAATCTAAAGAATTGACTGATTTAAAGTGACCTCTGTCAGCATAAGTTAATTTCATCAGCATATTTAGGGCCGACTCTTTGAGATGGCTGCATTACGCTCTCAATTGCATGATTGGCTTCATTTTGTGAAGCTTTGCACGTGGGGTTTATAAAAAAGCAATTCATTCTCAAGAACCCATTACTTTGATTGCAGTCTAGAGAAGTATTTTGCCTGGCAATGTATGAATAAAGATACAGCCTTGAAGAAGCAGGGGAAATAAATCACTTGCGAGTGCCGAAAAGAACAATAGAGTGGATTGTTCGAAGCTTTACGTCGTTTTCTTCCTTAAATAATGCCTTTACATGAAAATGGAAGTTTTTTTTATACAGGGTTACAAATGATGTTCACTCTCTCCTCGTTTACTTTATTTCAAGCAACTGGTTTGACAAGCAGAAAAAAAAAATATATATATATATATTATAAAAAAAATGTCCTATAAAATATAAAAATGTCATATATCAGTGGTTTTAAAATGAGGAGGCAAAGTCCTATACATTTCAAGTTAGTGTTTTTACGCAGTTTTATATTTATTCCAAAATAATAACTAAAGGCAGTAACAATTTATTTTATTTAACTATTTGTTTTATTTTTTGTAATATTGATTATTTTCCCATCCAGTTTTTTTGAGACACTGCATCCCTTGGAAACACCCCTGTATGTATGTATAAGTATATATATATATATATACAGGGGTGTTTCCAAGGGATGCAGTGTCTCAAAAAAACTGGATGGGAAAATAATCGATATTTATATATATATATATATATATACTTATACAGGGGTGTTTCCAAGGGATGCAGTGTTAGACACATTTCCACCTATTAGTACTAATTTTGCTCTAACAGGCCAGTTTGGTCATCATGTGCTCTTTTAAACCAGCCTAATGCATCCTTCCTGCCCCCTCCTTGTCGTCCTCCAGGCTCGTTTGACCGTCTCCGTCCTGCCACTGTCATTCCCCTCCTGTCTGCAGAGAGCCGTTCCAACCGCACCCTCGCCAGCCTCTGTAAACGGCTTTAACTCATGTTTCTGTCTCTCTGTGGAGGCCGACCCGTCAGCAGAACTGCGGCAGGAGGTTACAAAGCTTGCGCCGCTGCATGGGTACTTAAAACAGGGAGTTGTGGAGGGATTTCTTGCTCATCATACATGCGGGAGCAGGATGTGCCAGCGACACCGAGGCCCTGAGGCGATAACAGGTGGCTGTGGAGACTCGCGGGCTGTGCTGTTTCTCCCCAGAGCTCCTCTGTAACCGGCACATCCACAACAGATGCTCTGCATCTGAGAGCTGCGCTTCTAGTGTTATTCTTGCATGCTACTGTGATGGTGTTTTGGATGTCAAAACAGAGGCGGTCAAGTCACTTTAATTTATATAGTGCTTTATACAATACAGATTGTTTCATAGCAGCTTATAAACAGGAAAATAACAATCAATGACACAAACATCAAATATGAGACAAATTTCATTTCTACTGTAAAGCAGCTCTAAAAAGACAATAGTGTCATTATTCAGCTCAGTGTTTGTTCAGTCCAGTTCAATAACTGTATTATGAAACAAGTTTTAATTCAGCTATAAGCAGTTACGGAAGTCTATATAGTATCGTTATTCAGCAGGAGTCAGTTCAATGTTGATTCAATTCCGTTTAATCAATGTCGCAAAATTCGTCAATTATGAAATCAGCTCTATGGAAGACAATAGTGTCATCATCCAGCTCATTTCAGTTCAAGTTTTGTTCTCATCCGATAGTTTCGGTGCAGTCAAATCGATAATATTATTAAATATTAAGTGTCTTTTAAAGTCGGCATGAAACGTACGTTGCAATAGTCTTATCTTCCCAATTGTGACGTATATCCAAGTGAAATGGCTTCTTGAACAAGAAAAATTGTAGGGTGGGACATGGGATTCTGTTCGTCGGGACTTGATTGGATCGTTGGATCATTGTTGTTTGCTATTGCTGTGATCACATGCGAGTCGGGTAGTCCCGCCTGGAGGTCTTCACGGGTCCACTTGGATCCAGAAACCCGAGGTCTAACCCAAGACCCGACCGGGTTCAGTCCAAATCTTCGACAAGTGCCTCAGGCACGGGTCGGGTTCAGTATTAGTGGCCTCGGGTCTCGGGCAATTTCAATTAAATAGGTTTTTTTCCGAATGGACCCGAGAAGACCCAAATTCTTTTAAACAATTTGGGGCATTTAACAAAATGTTATTATTTCAAATAATTCTATGACAATGTTATAATCTCACTTTTTATAATCTCAAGTTCTCTCTGTATAAATAAGTCTAAAGTAAATGAAAGTAATGGAGCAGCGGCCAAATCAGTCAGCAGGACACCGGGATTTTTCCTGACTGCGGGGCTGCAGGCGGTGGACACGTCAATGCTACGGGTCAACGTTCGGGTACAGTCGGGTTCGAAAATAGATGCCGTCGAGTCAGACTCTCGGTTTTTCTTTACATTTTTTACTTATTTATGCACGTCGGGTTCGGGTAAGAAGTGATTCGGGCCGGGTACAGATTTTAGGACCCGAGAACCCCTCTAGTCCTGCCCTTACACCGAAAAACACGTCACCAGAGAAAAGATGTCATTGCGAGAGTGTCGAGAAGTTATTTTGATTAAAGATTACAAATGCACATGAATTTTAATAAAAAGAATAATGTTCATAGATAAATCATTTATAATAAACACTGCAATATTCCATAAAAAATAAGATGGTGGTTTTAATTGTGATTTCATGGTGACTTTAAACCCTAACCCAACTAGGCAAGCCAAATGCCACAGTAACATGGAACCCAAACTCCATCAGGTTTCTCGAGAGAAACCAGGCTCAGTCAGAGGGCTAGATCTCCTCAGGCCAAATGAAGGAACAAGGTATGATTATTGAATCCATGCTGCATCACAAGTCAAGACTGGTGGATTGATACGATTCAAACATTAGGTGGAAATGCAATAGATGTAATCTGTCCAGCAGGTCAAAACGAAGGACATCAAAGACGAATTATGGCTTTTTTTCGTAGTCCTTTTAATAGATCCCTCCCCGCTCCAATCCTGTCCCTTCCCTCGTTGACCTTGCACCCATTCTCTCTCTCTCTCTGTGTTGATCTCCTCAGACAGCATAAGTGCACATATATTATTGGCCTACGCAACGGCTTCGCCTGTCAAACGTGACCCCACCCTCTTTCCTTTCTTTCATCCCTCCTAAATCTATCCAGCTCGTCCATCCATCTGTGCCCACAGCTCAATTAAAGCCTCTGCCTCCGAGGAGAAGATTTTGCAGCGGCAGATCATATTTTTCTGTGCACACAGACTGATGGTATGGCACAGTAAAAGCAAGATCACCTACAGTATGATGGATGTGGAGCAGAGAATGGATATCGCTCCACACTCTCATGGCCTAAGCAGCTGTTTGCAATCTACAGACACCTTGTCGATAATCAATTCCGAGTGATTTATCATAGAAAGACACAAGTCATTGTCTCTCAGCGACAGGCAAGTAGTCAAAATTCCTTTGCTGGGAGATAAACTGAGGATAACCCACAATGAGTAGCTCTACCGACAGAATATGGTATTAGCATGGTATTCTTTGAAGAACCTTGAAATATCATATAAATACCATGGTTTCATTATACCATAAGCAGCTCTACATTTGATAAAACTGACAATGGTAATTGTTTTTTGAATATCATATCATATATTATATTACAATATAATATAAAATAAATCACTCAACTAGTACTGGCACAACACTCTTTTTGTAAGGGTAAATCAAAATATTTAATTATACAACAAAATCATGGTTATTCTATGGTATTACCTTGAAATTCACATAATTTACCACATAAATACCATGGTTTTGAATATGGTCATCATTATACCACAAGCAGCACTAGAATAGAATATGTAATGTAATATAATATAATATATATTTAAACTTTCTTTGTAAGGGTAAAGGAAAATGTTTAATTATACAAATAAATCATGGTATTCTTTGAAATACATAAATACCATGGTTTTGAATATGGTATTTACATGTTAGGTTAAATAATAACATGATAGCATGAAACATGATTTTACCATGGTACAATGATTACCATGTTTTATGAATATTGCAATCCTTGTACTTCCACAGTACTTTTTTTTCGTAAGGATAAATTAAATATTTTTCAACAATATCATGTTATTCCAAGGTACTTTAAAAGTACTGTTATAATAACATGTAAATAACATGGTTTATGAATATAATAATCACTGTAAGACCGTACTACGACAGTACTTTTGAACTTAATTTATGGCAATATCATAGTAATCGTAGTAATAGGCCTATAATATAAATATAACCACTGTACTATGGTAGTACTAAAGTACTTTTGTCGTATAACAGTAAAAAAAAGGGTCAATGTCATGATAGAATCATGGTATTCTTTAAAGTATATTATATGGGGTACCATGAATATAATGAATGTATATTATGAATATAAATAATAAATCTTTTCTCCAAGCATGAAGGAGAAATCGCTTTAATTTAATGACAAGAGTTTATGTAGAACAGTATGCCATAAACTTTGCTAACAGAGCAAATAATTTGCAACCTGAGCGCTGTGAGCGAGACCCACCCTGAATCAAGCATGCTGGTGTGCTGCCAGGTGAGGGTGTCTGCGTTTAGGAGACGGAAAATAAATGCAGGCCCCACCCAATGCTCTTGCTCACATATATTTGCTGTTGCCGCCTGGGCCATCAAAGCATCATTATGTTTTCTGTAACGCACACACCATCACACCACTGCGGACCACCAATACTCTCAAAACCACAATGCTCTCATGGGTGATTAACACAATTATAACAAAACGACGGGGGAGGGAGGACCAACCTTATAGATAATGCATGAATTATTAACAATGATACACCGTGATACTTAGAAAACATGCATTTAAAGCCTCTAAAAAAATAAGACTAACAACTGTACCAAACGAAACATCAACAGCCAACTATTGATGCCATTGAAGTAAATCATTAAATACAACAAATGTTTGCATAACATCTAGGTAAATATAAGACTGCAAAATGCAACCAGACCAGCACATGCAGGAAGACGGACACAAACATGCAAAGAACGGGTGCACAGTCCTGCATTAATAAAAACAGAAGAGCCTGTTGCTGATATCACATGGGATGTTTGCGAATCCACCAGAGAACTGTTTCTGTTTATGACAGGGCAACTCAAGGAGAGACAATTTGACATTACAAAAAAAATAAAAATAAATGTATATAAAAATAATATATATCAAAACACAGTTGGCTCCTTCAACACACTAAAGTCTTAAAAATTATTATTTCATTTTTTTCATACTTAAAGGCCTAAATGTAACACTAGATATGACTAAAACATACATAAATGACTATAGCATTGCATTTATCTCTAAATGAAATAGCCCCAGTTTGCTAGACCACACACCAAACCAACTGCTACATCATAAAGCACCTTAAATCTCAAAGGTGTGATCAATTAACCACAAGAAAAATCTGCGAAAACAAGCCAATTCTGTTTGACATCCATCAGACACTAAATACTATTGGCATTCTCGCTTACAAGCCTCTCTTCTTACCTCTGCAGCTTCGAAACCGCTTCAGGTTTCCGTCCTCCTCTGGCAACTCTGTTGTTTTATCTGTCCCTCAAGGTTCTTGTGTCTCCTGCTCTGTCAGATTGATTGTGGCCTCTGTTCACTGCTGATGCTGCAGTGCGAGGAAAACACACCCTCTCCTGGCTCCCTAGCTGCCTCTCCCCTCCTCTGATTGGCTGCCGTCAAGAGGCAGTGACATCACCCTTTTTCCTTCACTCTCTTCTCTTCTCTCTCCTCATTCTCTGACCATTCCTTTATTGTCTTCATCCTAATTTCCCCTCTGCATTCCCCTGGTGCCAAACGAAACATGTCCATAATTTCATCCGTGATTGGCAGGATCTGTCAGAGCAGGAGGAGAAATTCAGTCAGGCAGAGGAGTGATGACATGTTAAATGCAGAGAAGTGTTCTACGGCACCATTAAAGGCTTCTTGCTGATGGTTTGGTGGGCGTGCGTAATAAGGACGAGAAATATATGTTATGCTAATTAGTGCATTGTTATGCAGTATTTGTATGGTGGCACAGGAAGAGCTTTTCATCTATCCCTCCCTTATAGTGGCGGATGAAATACAGAAAGAGATGATCCAGGAATTTGGCATTACATTTATTTTTATGCATAATGCACATATACAAAAAAAAATCACTTAATCACTGTTATTGTCTACTAATATATATATATACATATGTGTGTATGTTTATTTTTATATGTATATATATATAAAGATTATACACAAATAGAGCAGAAACTATTTTAAAACATCTGAACTATATTAAAACATCTTTGTGAATGAAACTGCTTCTGGGAAATTAGAAGAAAAATCTGTTAAGCTACTCTTGAGCTGATATATTGTGACTACAAGAGCCCTTTACTCAAACTATCACACGGTTGAATGACAAATGAATCACGCACAATTTGGTTCATGAGGAAGGGAGCCTCTCTGCAATGCAAATGGCAGATTTTTTCCCACAGATTTTGATGGCAACAAGGTAAAAATAAACAGCTATCATAAACTCCCATCTCTCTATCTACACAATCTCCCTGCAAGCACACTGCAGGTGTGACGTTATGTGTATACAGTAAAGGTCAGTGCTTGCGAGAGTGCAATAAGTCTACAAAGAGCCGATCTCTTTGTTATGTGACATTATCTGGCTTTGTGTGGAGTGCCACGCTTACAGAAAGAGCTATTCCTGCAGGTGTCTCATGCCATACACATGCTGAAAAACACCAGTCGCTGTCCTTTAACCGAAAGTAATGCCCAGCCTTCTGTTAAAGGACCTCAATTTGTGACAGGTCCATGAGCACATCCTGAATCAGGCAGGACAAATGAAGCTTGACGGTTCATCTTGAAAACCTCACACAGGGAGTTGCCAGTTTGCATGAATGCTATCAAATGCAATGACAAAAGCTCATGCAAAACAGCCACTTTGAATAAGTATGATTTGCAAGGGCTACAAATAGGCTGTCAACCACCAAAAACCAAATTACAGCTTTATGATGAAAGGACGATTTTATGGGAATTTTTGTATCAAACAGCTGGGCTCTTTTCCAAAATAGTGATACTCTGCAGATAGTATCAAAGTGGAAGAAAAATGAACTGGAAATTAAAACGTAGGATATTGCATCTGATTATCTTCTATTCCACTGTCCTTGCCTACCATTTACTGATTTTTCTTCTTTTTTTTTTTTTTAAATGTCATTTTATAGAAGAGTCAAGGACAGCGTGAAACTGGGGGATTGGGTGGGATCAAAACACAACAGACCGGATTGAAACCTGCATCCCCACAAGCTTAAAAAAAATAAAAATAAAAAGAAATAGTCAGAATATGCTCATTATATATATACACACAGGAATATTACAATAGCTGCAGAGCCAGTAAATATCTGTATATGTACGTTTATTTTATATATATATATATATACATACACACACATATACACTCACCGGCCACTTTATTAGGTACACCTGTCCAACTGCTCGTTAACACTTAATTTCTAAGCAGCCAATCACATGGCGGCAACTCAGTGCATTTAGGCATGTAGACATGGTCAAGACAATCTTCTGCAGTTCAAACCGAGCATCAGTATGGGGAAGAAAGTTGATTTGAGTGACTTTGAACATGGCATGATTGTTGGTGCCAGAAGGGCTGGTCTGAGTATTTCAGAAACTGCTAATCTACTGGGATTTTCACGCACAACCATCTCTAGGGTTTACAGAGAATGGTCCGAAAAAGAAAAAACATCCAGTGAGCGGCAGTTCTGTGGGCGGAAATGCCTTGTTGATGCCAGAGGTCAGAGGAGAATGGCCAGACTGGTTCGAGCTGATAGAAGGGCAACAGTGACTGAAATAACCACTCGTTACAACCGAGGTATGCAGCAAAGCATTTGTGAAGCCACAACACGCACAACCCTGAGGCGGATGGGCTACAACAGCAGAAGACTCCACCGGGTACCACTCATCTCCACTACAAATAGGAAAAAGAGGCTACAATTTGCAAGAGCTCACCAAAATTGAACAGTTGAAGACTGGAAAAATTTAGCCTGGTCTGATGAGTCTCGATTTCTGTTGAGACATTCAGATGTTAGAGTCAGAATTTGGCGTAAACAGAATGAGAACATGGAACCATCATGCCTTGTTACCACTGTGCAGGCTGGTGGTGGTGGTGTAATGGTGTGGGGGATGTTTTCCTGGCACACTTTAGGCCCCTTAGTGCCAATTGGGCATCGTTTAAATGACACGGCCTACCTGAGCATTGTTTCTGACCATGTCCATCCCTTTATGGCCACCATGTACCCATCCTCTGATGGCTACTTCCACCATGTCACAAAGCTCTAATCATTTCAAATTGGTTTCTTGAACATGACAATGAGTTCACTGTACTAAAATGGCCTCCACAGTCACCAGATCTCAACCCAATAGAGCATCTTTGGGATGTGGTGGAACGGGAGATTCGCATCATGGATGTGCAGCCGACAAATCTGCGGCAACTGTGTGATGCCATCATGTCAATATGGACCAAACTCCCTGAGGAATGCTTCCAGCACCTTGTTGAATCTATGCCACGAAGAATTGAGGCAGTTCTGAAGGCAAAAGGGGGTCCAACCCGTTACTAGCATGGGGTACCTAATAAAGTGGCCGGTGAGTGTATATACATACAGTATGTGTATATATATATATATATATATATTAGTAAACACACATATAAAAGAAAAAAATGTGCGCATGTAAACGCAGTCAATGGCTGCATATAATATACACAAACGTATATATATATATATATATATATATTATACACACAGTATATACCCACACAGTACTGTGCAAAAGTCTTTAGCACGTTAGTATTTTCACACACAAAAAAAAGCCTGATATTTTCTTCTTTTCCAGACATTCTTTTAGCCATAATTGTAATACAGTGAGATTTTTATACGCACAAGGATCCTGACAACAGCCGGTATGATCCACACAGAAATCTGATCTCACCATCATTGAGTTCATCTGTGATTACATGAACAAAAAAAAACAAAAAAACAGACAGACTAAATCCAGAAGAACGGTGACTGCAACGTCTCCAAGACAGGCCAACCAAGGTGTGGATGGAGGACCACCAGATCAAGACCCTATCATGGCCAGCCCAATCTCCAGACCGGACGCCACTGAAAACCTCTGGAATGTATTGATTTCTGAACTCTTCTTAAATTAAAACATGAGTATTGGGTAAAAAAGAAAAAAAGAATATAAACTTGATTTCTTTGGATTATTCAAGGTTTTTTCATTATTTTATTATTTTGACCAGTTGTCATTTTCTGCAAATAAATGCTCTAAATGACTTTTTATTTGAAATGTTGCCAGTAGTCTGTAGAATAAATAAAAAATGCTAATTTTACTCAGATTCATGTAAATAATAAATCAAGAGAAACTGCTAATTCTGCAGTAGTCCAGTAGTTTTTTTCCAGAGCCGTATATGTGTGCGCTTTATTTATAAAAATCTAAAACATTAAAATGTATAATTGCATATAAAATGTATAACAATTTGCCAAATGACTGCAAAACTTTGCATTACATTGCATAGTCAACTGTAAACGTTTGACGTTTAAGTAATCTGGAATTTTGGTCTGTCAATAATTCATGAGTTGGAGAGAAGCCACAGGCTGAGCTCTGCCTCCATCATTACCCTTCAATTACTCAGTGATTAACACCAGGTCAGACCATCAGAATGACCTCACATCCACTTAATAAATTCAATTAATCTATCAGCTGCCCAAGTACAGCCGCAAAATAACCAAGCTAAAAGCAACGACCCCAAGAGTGGTCCCATGTTGTAGCATGCATTTATATGCAACCTCTCTGGCTGGAAATGTCAGGGTAATGGTTATTGATACCATCTGCATTGTGTTTAATATCTGCTAAAGACCACTACCCACTGTGTAACAGACTGATCTCCTGATTAATTCAGTCTTTCGGTCACAAACATAGACAAAACAGCATGTGTGTTTCGTTCCGTTTCGAAGAAACACTCCTCAGGATCTAAAGTGGGACAAGCTATGACGTTAAACTCTCTCTCTTGAGGTCTTATTGTGCACCAGGCCAGCACAAGAAACCGCCGCTGAAAATGAGTGAGAGAGATGAAGATAAAGGGAAACAGAGAGCAGAGATGAAGACAGGAAGGAGGATGCCAGTGCTTGATTTATAATAGCACTGCTAGAATGCAGAGTCTGTTCATAAGTTAATTTGACTATGAGGTCATGCGAGCCGCAGTGGTGTCTGAGCTTCTGGAAGAGGTTTTTCTCAGCCTCTGATTTGAGCAGAGACTCCCAATCCATTTCCAGACTGATAGAAAAGCAAGTGAAGCAGAAGAACAAAGGTGGGAAAACATTTAAAAGGAGACACTTTGGCTTCTTCAGTGGGATTCATTGAACAACAGCTTGAAAAGTGTGACGGATAATGACACTAAAAAAGCAACCGTTAATTCAATCGCATTAGCATTCAGTTTCAAAGGACCCTCTTCATATTATCTTCACAGAACTGAAGACCTAAAAATCATGCACCCAAAAGTATCAGCACATTTATTTAAATTTCAGTACCTCTAAATCATTCCCCATAAACACAATCACCGATAATGTCATTATATAAGCATAATGGCCTAAAACGAATTGCAACAAGTTGCTAGATCATACAATAAAGCTTTTCACAGCTTAATATCATAGCATAAAAATGGGACGGTCTGTACAGGAAATGATCACTAGCACTACTCAAGGTTAAAATATAGCCCACATACTCGTTTAAGAGCATGAAGTTAATTGCCTTTCAGTCTGCCTGAAAAATGAAGCAGTCCATTTATTTCCTTATTTCTCCAGGAGAGTCAATATTCGAGCTGATTTACGCAGTGTACCACACTAAAAGTGCTCTGGCTTTGTTTAAAAAAACACACTTCATTAACGAACTGGATTTATGCCTTGCACTAGCCATTTTTCCAAATTTAAATCAGTATATTTAAGATAATAAACTTTGACAACTGAAATACATTCTGAGAAAACCGTAAGAACTTTGTTTAGGATACCTGCACAAAATGCTTGCTTCACTCCACTTGCATTATTGATAACTATTGATTGGTTTATTGATGTGCTAAAACAAAAACCAAGGCACTTACATGCTGAAAAGGCAGTTTAATCAAAAAATGCACTCAGGTCACCCTAATGGATTAATTTTTACCTGAAAGAACATGTATGGAATTATTAGAGATGAATATACTGTATACATGTATTAACGAGATCACTGTACCCCCTCTGCTGGCCAACCTGAAAAGCAGAATATAAAGTCATAACTGATGGGTCAAATATCATAAGACATTTCTCTGGACGAGAAACGTGAAGGTAGCATAATTATTTTGTCCAACCTGGAAAATCCTTCTGGTTACACTATTTTAAGGTGTCTTTGTTATAGTGTAAATATACATTTGAGTACTGACTAATATTAATAGTTGGAATTGTTAGGAATATGGTATATTATAGAGTTTAGGGTTAGACATGTAATTATGCATAATTTACCATTATCGCTACAGTAAGTACATGTAACAAGGAAACTAAAACAGTGTTACCCCTCTTTTTTACAGCAAATCACATTGCATACAGCTTTAATGAGAATTAAAGCATGTACATGATGCAAAAGGCAGTTACTTGCAGGTGCATTATTTCCATCACTGTTAGTGCTGGAAATTAGACCTAGGTGTGAGACGAAAAACTAAAAAAATAAAATAAACTTTCATCTTTGGAGGCGGCATAACCGTGAGCTGTACGGACATTCTGATGGTTTAAATGGAATAAACAAAAGGATACATCTGAAAGACAGGCAATGATCACGGCTCCAACATCCTCTCTCACCTTTGATATCGCACTTTATGTTGAGAGGTGTCAGTCTAGACAAGTGGACTCCTGCTGTGTGGGGTGAGGAGGAGAAAGCAGGCGTGATGAACTGTATCCTAACAGCATGGACATTACTGGAAGCTCCAGATGGTCTGAGACACATTACACTTCACACCAGCTCCCATGCAAAAAGAGTTGAAGAGGGCAAGAACAAAGGCTAAAAAGCCTGTCCTAAAGGGCCAGTAAAGAAACACCCAAAGCAATAAATGTGAGATTCATGCAGGTGATCAATAACTGGACAGAATTCCTCATACATAACTCAGGATGAAGAATAGAGCTTTTAATACTTGGACCCCACAGCATGTGTCAAGTTAGTTTTCATGGACCTCCTCCATCAGTATATTTCTTAACATATAAATGATATTTGCTCCTGTTAGTGCAAATGTGTAAGGCATACATTGAAACAACTCTAGAGGACACAGTGGGCTCATTTTATGCATTTATTTATGTAGCAATTTACGTTCTGATTAGCTGCTGAGAGGCTGCATCAGCAGTTGGGTAATAACCGCACGTGTCTGAGCACACGCGGTTCAACGTCTCAGTCCTTCACTTCTTAAATCTGTGTTCCTCTCCAAAAATACCACAAAAGTTGCCTAAAAATGTCCCCGTTCTGAAAATCCCTGCACGTCTGCAATTTCACCAAAACCTCATTTCATGTTCTCGCCCTCCCTCCAGTATTCATGACTGCCCCTTCCCCCAAATTAAAGTTCCCATTTGCAAAGCTAGTGAGGTCACACATTAGCAACAGAGGACAATCAACTTTTTTCCCCCCGCCAGAGGGTTACAACCATCCTCTTTACACACACAAAACAGCCCTCTCCTTATTTTAACAGCCAGAGAAGAACAAAAAAGATTAAACAATAAACTCCCAAACCTTTTGTACAGAGAAACCAAACTAAATGGAGAAAATGTCTTTTACATTAGTCCGCAGATATCCTCTGTGATCCTCTCCCAGGCTCTGTAATTTTAATAGGGAAGTGAGACACACACGTATACCAAATACAGTTCGGTGTGTCAATGCGAGGCTCTGTGTGTAGTGGGCAATGTCAATACATCTCTATCACTCGTTTAGCCGTCCATCTGTTTGTTTTATGTGGATTAGAAGAAGGTCTTGGCCGTATGTATGATAGTGATGTGAATATGCATGTGTGTCTTAAGTTAACAACATGTAAGTCTACATCTGTGTGTGTGTATGCAGGTTTAGGAGTCTTTAGGCCAGTCCAAAGCCTTCAGAACATTCCTGAATGGCCAGCAGCAACATGTGTCTTAACTTCTCGTAGCTCTCATACGCCGGGAGGTCCAACTGGTTAAAGCTGGAAGGAGAGAGAAACAGAGGTGAAATAAAGCAATAAGAAACAAAAAAAAACTAATAAGCCACTTTTGATTGTGCAACTTCCATGCAATGTAGCAGCATATCTCATCCAATCAGGTTTTAGAGGTGCTTAATTACATGCATTATGGAATTTCAGAATGTGTTACATGAATACATTTGAATTGTGTTTTGAGGCAACAATGTTCATTTACCAAGTGTGTGCAGAGGGCAGGCGGTCAGTGGAGCGGTCATCTCGGTGGATCTGGAATTTCTGGATGCCATTCATTCCCTCCAGTGCAGCAAAGCCCTGCAGTGGCACTTTGGATGTGCCCGTAACAAACTGCAGGAATTTGGCCCGGTCAGCCTGATCAAAGGATCGTAATGCACGCCAGAACCACTGGATCTGTGTAGAGAAAGGAGAACAGAAAATTAAAACCAGGTAAAGAACAGCAAGATGTCTTAAGCCCAATTAACAGACAAACGCCAACAAACAAGTTGGCCGTTGGATTTAGAATTTTATGATATATAAACAAATATTTATGACAAGATATTTGCATGTTTTATTTTTACATAAAATATTAGTATGTATCCTTACATGTATTGAAAAATGTGGTTGTTAACAAATAGCTAAATGGGACTACGACAGTTGTCATGGACATTAAACACCATCACGCCAAAAAGGAAAACTCCTCTACTCATTAGTTCGCTTGTACATAAAGACTAAAAGAGAAGCTTAATGGTGGTGATGCCAGTGTGGTGTAGTTAGTATATAGCCTAACTTGTTTGTATTTAAACTTCCAAATTCATAAGTTGTTTGTTTCTGAAGATTTTCTTGATGAATAAAATGTGTAAGAATCATAAACTTATGTTGGTCACAGATCTTATTCCTTTTTTTTGAGAACCACCATGATGCCAAGTTCCGGGTTGGCCTACAAAAATGTGTCATCCCTGCCGCACTCTTTTGGCCACAACCTTTTTTCTTGCTTGTGTGGCAGCCGAAAAACTGCATCAGGAGGTGGTGAAAATAATGACACTTTATCATAGATCATGAAAAACTTCAGAAAGATATGCAGTGTTGAAGACAGTACAAAACAATAAAAATATTATTTCATGTCCTATGAGGTGTACATACCTGAATAGAACTGGACTGATATTTGTGGTATTCTGTATTGGCTTTGAGGTCGTCAATGTCGATGGTGGGCAGGCCGGAGATGAGCAGCTCCAGCTCTTGCTCAGTGAAGATGGAGATCAGTCTCTTGGGGATGATCTCATAGAAGCCCTCCAAGAAGGCGGCCAGCTGTTTACGGATCGCACCTAAGAAACAAAGATGTTTTAGCTTCCTGAAAGACCTCCCTCTTCTTCACAAGCAATGACATTTATTGAAGTGTATGCACACCTGTCATCTTCATCTGGCAGACCAGATGCACATATTCCTTCTTATTCTCTTCTGTGACAATGATGTTGCCACCATTGGCCTTCAAATCTCTCACTTCACACACACCAAACTCTTGGACCTGTGAACATATGAGGAAGTGATTATCATGCCTAACCCTAACACAACTATCTTAACTAAATAAAATATTTAAGTGCAAAATGCAGCCCATACCTCTGTGCTGAATGTCAGCTCGTAGCCCAGAGTGGACACATCATTCTCCAACAAGTAGACCAGACCCTGGAAGAAGGGATAGTCTTCGCTTTCCATGTCTGTATACCTATGACACAAAAAAAATCCAGCTTATTCTATATACATTGTAGAGATAATACAATCTAAATCACAATGGATGAGGATAATCCTTTCTGGTACCTGACGCTCTTGCCCAGGATGTGCTTGTAGAAGCTGCGTGTGAAGTAACACTCTAATAGTCTGTTGTCATAGACTGCTTTGGCCACCACACGTCCCACAAACTTAAAGTAGCTGAGATGGTTGGGGTTGCAGTGGGAGGAAGGATTGATGGTGTAGGTGACACGGTCACCGGGCGAGGTGCGGAACAGGGCATACATGGGGTTGAACATCTCTCTGGAGATGATCATGTACCACTCCCTTAACAGCCCACCTGCATCCTGACCCTCCTCACCTTCAAACACTATATACCTGTAGAGAAAGAGACCATGGGAATAAAAAAGAAAGAGAACAAACAACTGCCCTGCTCTTGCAGCTATCTGTAAAAAAAACCCTGTGCACATCGGTGAGAGAGTGTCAAAGTGAGAAAGCATGAGAGATTTACAGTCTGTTCTTCATGTCCTCTGGGCTCTTGCGGTGCAGCTCTCTGTAAGAATCTTCAAAGACGTGGTCTCTTCTCACATGGACGGCCATATCCTCTTTCCTCAGCCCCTCATCCAGACGCTCCAGCTCCTGGCGGAAATACCTGAGAGACACACTTATTAGATAAAGACTGCAAACAGAAAAATATCCATAGATCTCAGCTTTAGACTAAAAGGCCAGTGGAGAAGGGAAAAGAACAAAAAAAAAAGAATTTCTAAAAATCAATAAAACGTAGAAATTATATTATTATTAGTCTGTACTGACAATTTAACAGTAAAGCGCATTTTCAAGTTCTCATTATTACACAGTTATTAAAAAAAACTCAAGTAAAACATCTGGATTAATTCTCCATATCGATTTTTAACAGACTTTTTCAAACTAATTTATTATAACTTTCATATTACCTTGATTTTTACGGTAATGCTATCACAATTATGTATTTTTTTTGCATTTTATTAATAAGAACGAGTTTTTTTAATATTACAGTAAGAGGGGCCTTTGCATTTTTTCATTTTATTTTTTGTCATAATGTCAATACAATTATTATTATATTAAATATTAACAATAATGTTAAATAAATAAAAAAAATGCCAAAAAGAACCGTGATGTCCACTCGCTGAACAGCTCCAAAACAACTATTAAAAGCTCAATGTTTCAACCGTCAGGTCTTTATCAAGCACATATCAGGCAAAAAAAAAAAAAAAAAAAAAATCTAATTTCTTTTTTGCATTGTTTTTTATTTTAGTGTAAAATATGACCTAGGAAAATGTTCTTAATTGTCATGAAAATAATGTCAGCATTTCTTAATGTAAAAAAGTATAAAAGGCAGAAAAAGTATCTTACTTCCGCTTGACATCAAAGTCCAAGATGCGGATGTAGTCAACCAAAACGGCGAACGGCCCATCCGCCAGGTGAGTGGTGGACTGACGCAGGATCTGATTCAGCACTGTGCGGTGGGTCTCTGTTAACGGCAGAGAGAGTTCATATCGAGGACAGCTTTCATCAGCATGCATCATGTACTCCTCTACACTGTGTGAACTTCCATTAGGGACCACGCGACAGCTTGTGTTTGATTGACTAACCTGCAAAACGCAGGAACTTCTGTGTGTCTGGAGGCAGGTTGGAGGAGATGTGCATAGAGGAGGGCTCCCTGGAAAAGAAGGGGTCTAGAGAGGAGGGGGTGGCGGGGGTGAGAGGGGCAGGGGACAGTGGGGGTGGCTCGTCCTTGATGTGTGAAAGCTGGCTCTCCCGAGTGTCTCGAACCGGAGGTTTGCTTTCCCGCTCAGTGGCATGCACCAGGAAAAAGGCCTCCACTGCAGGCTGCAGCACTACGGAGGTACAAAGAGATTTGTTAAATTAAATAATTTCTTTTCTAAAAAATTATTTAAAAAAAATTAATTAATAAAATACCTAAAACTGCATGTTGGTCATGAGACTCTTCAAGTTCTTTCAGGCACTCCCCCAGCATGTCCCATAGCTCGTCTAACAACAGCTGCTCACTCAACAACGGCAGGTCAGGCAAACGTTCCTCCTGTTCCTGCTGGTTGCTGCTCTCTTCACCTACTCGCACACATAAACCATAATGTAACATGCATTCTATATAAACCAGTTATTTCAGACACTGATTTTTCTCAAGTTGCATCAATGCAGCACCAGGCATATAAGCCCTAGATAATGTGTTTGTAGATATTATTGTTTTGTAGAATAATTATGCATTCCAAGTCTGGCCTAAAAGAGTAATCTAATACTATATTAATGCATTCACCTACTTTATGATGCTTACATTGCAAAGCATCATCATACAAGTATATGACGGTACATCAATTATTTTACTTTTGAAGTTTACTTAAAGCTAAATATCCTATTGGCTTTTCCATATTAAGATTTGACTGAAATTACAGTACACTGCAGTTCAAAAGATTGGGATCGTCAGATTTAAAAAAAATGATTTTTAAAAGAAGTCTCTTATGCTAACCAATGCACACCAGCAACACAAATATTGACCTTAAACTTTTGAACAGAAATGTTAGAAATGTTATTTTATTATAATATTTTGTTTAAAACAATTATCCATATCCCAATACTTGGGTAGACTCTTACTTCCTAACCCTTGCTACGGTTGATCATCTTTGAATTGGAGCAATTTCGATTCCACTTATTGATTCCCAGTTTCAATTCCAATGAGGTACAAGTTCAAAATCAAACATTTAGATATCAAACAGTTACATTGTTGCAGCTCGATACGATGCATCATAATCAGCAGCCCAAAGAACACTTGTTGTTTTTGGTGTATTTTTTTTAAAGTAGGCAAAAGTTTGTACAAGCCTAACTAATATAAATGTCAAACATTAATGGCAAGTAAACAGTCAGTAATAAAATAAGAACAAAAAAACAAATTAGCAATAGCACAAAAAAACAACTGAACAAAGTTCAGGTACAGAAATTGAAATCAAATGCAATCAATTGTAAAATAACTGCATGGTTTTCTTTTTATAAATAACAGATTAATCCTTATTCAGCGAGTGATTTTCTTTTCTTTTGTTGTTTGACAAAGCAACAGGAATATTAGGTTGCTGTCACTTTAAAAGCTAATGCATAGATATAATATACTGATACACATGCGTTTTCTTTTTCTACAGTTTGTTTTCTTAAGACAAAACTGACTGTTAATGAGGATATTTTGACAATTTGGTGTCTGTTCAAACCCAAGATGATGCAAAAGAGAACTCAATTCAGTATTCGCACATTATAAGAGGTGACCACAAGAATCGATGAGTGGAATCGAAATGCGTGCGTCTTATTGACTCCAAGTTTCTCGGAAAATAGGAACCGGTTCTAAAATGGACCATTTTATTACCATTATAGACACTATAAATTATAGCAGTCTCACATGAGAACTTAGTAGTTCAGTGATTCATATGCAATAATTCCATGCACTGATGTTTCTATTGTGGTCATTTCACAGCTATTGTTTTACAGGGCCTTACCTAAGGTTGCCTGGTCCTGTTCTAGGGGTGAAGGCTGGTCCACATCCATGGGTGAATCATCTCTTTGAGCTGCTGGGGGCTCGGCAACAGAGTGCACCTCCGACTGAACCAGGGGAACCAAGGAATAGGATGAGATTCAATACAATTCCCCCGACAGAGGAGAAGAGACAAATAGTGTGTGTATAATGTAGGAAAAAAGATAAAATGGGGGTAGGCACAGACCGAAACTAGAAGCAGTGATAGAGACGGAGTATCATGCATCAAAACATTCAGACATTGGCAGGCAAAAGGGGGTTGGGATGGAGCTTTAGCAAAGCAGCACTGACAACCAGCCAAAAATCAAACCACACAAAAAGACAAAGCTACAGACGGGAGAGAATCAAAAAGCTGGATGCAACATTCAAATATCTGAAATGATGCAACATACATGCTTTGTGTGTTAAATGCAGCACAATGCAGTGGAAGGCAGAGGAGTAGAGAGGTGAGAAAGAGAGCTGAGGTTTAGAAAAGAGTCACTGGTAGGTCTTATGACAGATTTACTTGGTTTGACACTGGAAAACAATTGTGGGCACAGCGGAAGTTTTGTAACTTTTAAAATGGTGTCTAGGTATTTGATAAACAGAGCATTGAAGTGTATAGTTGGATGTATAGTTTTCATTTGAACTGGAAGCAAAAGGTTTACTAGATTCATTATATTTAACGAGTAATGAGGGCTTGGCGATATAGCTCATATTTGTGATTATGTTGGGGATATAAAATGAAGCATTCGAAGCATTACAGTAATTTTAATTGGCCTTTTTTGAGTATGAAAACTTTATGAAACGATTTTAATAGGCTCTCAGGTTTACATAGAAATGAGAAGTCTGAATAATCTGCATGAATTTCTAAATACATACTTTTGAACTTTCCATTTCAAAGAATGTGTTAAAAAAAGTAAATATTGCTGTCTATATATCATTTGTTAAATTGGTGCATTTAAATATAATTAATAATTATTCAATTATATAATATATTATTATTTTTGTTCATTTAGTAAAAAACACTATTTTACTACTTTATCTCAGATGTAATGAATTCAGTAAAAAAAAGACACACATTGAATAGTTAAATGGGTGAGAAAAATCGAGATTTGTAGCTATATCGCTGTACCCTGTGTATAATGCAGTATTACATCTAAATAAATAGAAAATAATAATAATAAAAATAATGTCAGTGGTGTCTACTGTGAGATATCATCACTACGAAATACACAGGGTATTATGAACATCATGGGTGTGTGTGATGGT
This sequence comes from Rhinichthys klamathensis goyatoka, assembly GCF_029890125.1. Taxonomy (NCBI): domain Eukaryota; kingdom Metazoa; phylum Chordata; class Actinopteri; order Cypriniformes; family Leuciscidae; genus Rhinichthys; species Rhinichthys klamathensis. The sequence continues at coordinate 1,523,161 of NW_026606571.1, read as the reverse complement.
GAGTACAGTCAGTAGCAGTCTGCCTGCTGTCAGTGCGGCCCATGCTAACCGTGGCTGCGCTGGCCGTGCCAGCGGGGGGGTTGTTGGTTGCAGAGGTACTGGGGGCAGACGATCCAGCCACAGCCACAGCAGCGGATGCAGCAGCAGCAGCAGCAGCAACAGCAGCAGAAGAGGATGCGGATGAAGAGGGTGGGGGGGCCTGCTGTAGACGGCGGGCCCTCTGCCCCTCTCTCACCATCTGAATGATGGCGTCCGCTTCAGCCTCTAGCTGACGGACCGCAGCCTGGATACTGCTGGCCGAGCCCAGACTGGTGGAACCTGGAAACAAATGGAGAATGAATCTAGATAGACCCGTGTACATAAAATAAGCTGTCTATAGAGCTCAATGGGAGATGAGACTCAATTGAAAGCTTCAATGTGAAGCGTGGAAATGTTCTTAAAGGATTAGAGGATGCCTCTGTGTTAAAAGAGAGTGACTTACTCAGTCTTCCTCCTGTCTGCTTAGCTTTCTTGTTAGCACGCCGTGTGTCTTCTCTAAGCTGAATAATGACCTGCAGAACACGCAGGAAAAACTTCTGCGTGGAGGTCTTGGAAGTGAGCGAGCTCATGCAGGGCAGCTGCAGCTCACGGCCACCTAACGTGCGCTTCTGAGCAGCCACAATCACCACACTCTCTGACCCATCAAACCTGTAATCCATTCAGACCCAAGGAAAAGGACAAGTATGGTTATTGTTCAATGTTACCCCATTCAGAAGAATCTTTTATCTAGGGAGTTTCTTTAAATTATTTAAAATGTGATTGGACCCTCCAAGTTTTCTACAACCAGCTTAGATCCAGAGGTACATTACCATTCAAAAGTTTGGGGTCAGTAAGATTTTGAAAGAAATTAATACTTTGATTCAGCACGGATGCATTCATTCGATCAAAAGTGATAGAAAATGTATACATTTATTAAAAAAAAATAATAATCTTTTGAATATTCTATTAAATCAAAGAATCCTGAAAAAAAAAGTACCATGGTTTCCACAAAAATAAGAAGCGTTTCTTGAGCACCCAAACAACATTAGAATGATTTCTGATTATGATTCCTTAATTAAATTCAAGTACTGCGTTTTTAAAAAGAAATCAAGTAAAAATTAAAGTTTGGGCTTGTTCAAAATCATGTCAATTTTGTGATGATATCTCAAAGCAAACAATAGTTAGGGTATTTGGAAACATGGTGGCCTTTTATTCAAAAGTACAAAAAACTCTCCAAACAAGTAGGGGTGGGCGGTATGACCAAAATTGTGTTTCACGATATAGTTATTTATATATGTAGTTATTCTCGAAAAATCGACAAAAGGGGTTTTGTATAATAGATAACCCAAATACTTTAGAAATGAAAAGAACTTCACCTTGCTCGATTTTTCTTTGGTAAATTATTTCTTTGGTAAACTATTTTGATAGCTAAATATAGTAAACAAAACACACTCATCAACTTTTAGATAAACTTCCCATAACTGATTAGCCTGGCTAACGCCAGACCCAATTCTCGTTGAGACTTGGGTCTGGGAACCACATGTACATTTTCTCGTATTTGAGGCGTGGTTTACGAATGTCCGGCGCCGTTTATTGGGTGCTAAGAATGTCTATCAAATGCGCCTGTATGTAGCTCATAGCCAATCGTTTCAATTATACCAGATGACGTATGCAGAGCGACAGAAATTAGACGAGGAAGAAGACGATGGCCGATGGGTCAGAGATTTATGTGTACACGATGGTGTGTATCTAACGGCCGTTTCACACCGCATCCGTGAATATGTTAATCAATGAGTGCATTCACACCGGGAGCAGGAGGAGGAGCGTGTGAGCGTCGAGCAGGAGCGTTGCGTGAGCAGCGGTGAAGCGCGGGTTTCGGTGTCGAATCTGTTTCTGCTGCACTTCTCCACGCTCAATTAAAGTGAAAGCACACTTTTGATGGACAAAAATAAATATGATTTCACACAAAAAGTGGCCAAAATGCACAGAATAAGCATGTCTAGTGAGTTTTAACAAGAACTTGAGTAGGCAAATAAAAGAAAATAAAGACTCTAAAATATTTATAGAAGATTTAGGCTACCCGGTAAAAACTTGTTTTTAATTATTCAGTTTGGGTGAAAGTTGTGTAGGCCTATTATATATATATATATAAACTAAAGTAAACTAGCCAGAAAATATTATATATAAGCGTTCTTTTAGTTTATGTAACACACAGACAGCTACAAGCTAGCACAACCCAAATCAAACCCGAGTGTGTGGTTTATTTGTGTGTTTTGTTTTTTATCCGCGGAGTTGCAGTCTTGTAAACATATCGAAAGTATGAGTGAAACTAATAGTTTGGAGCCATTTTCTGGGTTGTTTTGTTGTTTAACATTTAACTTATATGCGAATGTTGTACACCACAACATTACAAACTTTCAAGACTATCAATGTTATAAAATGACCAGCTTCTAAAAACAAACGTTGTCTTTGTAAAGAATTGCTAGCTTATATTATGTAGCCTTGGAGCCGCTGCTGTGACACTGTACAAACGCTTCCAGTGTGAATACTCTCGCGCAGCTGCAGTGACGATGTACTAGTTACGCTGACGCGCTGCTCAAGTGCCGCTCACGCTTGCGATATGAAACCTATGTGTGAAACGACCAGGCTGCATCGAAAGGTAACTCAGCGTCTGCTGCCATGTTGGATCCATAAGTATAAACAAACTGCTTCGGTGTGTCGCATAGAGGTCGTCATCGTCTTGCTGCTCCCTCCCCGTTCTGTGATTGGTTCCCTAAAGGAGGCGAAAATCTGGTCCATGGTATCCATACTGCCTTTCAGTGTGAATAAAATCGCGCTGCGGGAAGGCAGCATGGGGAAACCCAGACTAATAACTGATTGATATTAAATACAACTCACTTTATTTAAACTTTAAATAAAGTGTTGCTAAATAATTTTTCAATCTCATGCATTGCTTTACTTTATCAATCAGTTTATAATATCTGAATATTTTATATTGAACTATTCTATTCATAATTAATTAGTTACTTCCTTTTAATTTTGTAGGATATTAGTAATACTAGTTATGTTTAAATGTGTTCCCCGGTACATTTTTGCCATGTCTGCTTATTATAATGCGTTTTTAAGGGGCTTGTTTTGCTCTTTTTGTTATATCTGGCAACCTGTCACCTGGAGCTTTAATCAAGAGAAGTTCAGAAGTGTCAAGTTCATCAAGTTCAGAAGTGACTAGAAGGAGAGCAGCAGTATGAAAACCGAACAGCAGCTACTGTTAGTGTTGAAGTAGTTTAAATTATACACACCTTGTAACTGCGTCATTTTTTTACCATAGCCCAGTGAACACTGACACAGTGGTTAATTTGAGTGTCAAGTTGTAATCACGGATCGAATCAAAGGAAGATTTTATTAGCTGGTTCAGTGGCCAATTGTTTGGAGTTAGAAATATATAACTCGCGCTGCATATTTAGTCATTTTGCCTCAGATACAGGATTATAACAGGCCTACTGTTTATTACCACAGCAACCACTTGCGTGTCATGCTGAATGCAATTTTCGTTTTTAAAAAGTAACTATACACAAGAGACGGAAAGATGCAGATAACTATACATTACTTAAAGTCCCACTCCGATCATATTTTTGAGCTATTTTTAAACATTCCCAGTGGTCTTTAAATTATGATTATGCCATTTTTAGCCAAAATCACAAAACCTGTGCCGTTTTCTGGGACTTTGCTTCAGCAGAGCGGCAGTAGCTCATTAGAAATTCGCCTCTGCGTTGTGGGCGGAGCCGTTGGCACGGAGACGACCCTCCCCCTCCCCGTTGCTGAGAGCTCTGTCTCTCCCGCTAGCTTAAATCCCCAAACTGTCAATACCGGTGGAACAAAAATGGAGAACAATATTGGAGCTATCCAGCCGTACAGTTTTGAGCCAGATGCCAGCTCGGACGAGGAACAAGAGGACGTACATAGATCTAGTCGTCGTCTACAAGTGGATGTATCAGAATGGTATTGTTTTTGTAATCTCTTGAATTGACTATTTCAGGCCAATAACTCCTAATAACATGTTAGTAAATAAATATGTTTGTGGACATGCTCCAAACATTTAGTCAGATTAACCTTTTTGAAGTTGATAGTGTCTTGATGGAAGGCACTGCATCCGGCTTCAAAAACAATTTATTGACGAAGCCCATTTTCTTCTCCTGCCAGTTGGTGAAACAGTCTTCTGTAAAGTGCTGAACGCAAACCGATGTGTGGTTTTTAACATTGCCGTGACCAAGGAACGTAATCCATCTATCTCTCACAGCAACATGTTTTGGTAAAGCATGAAAGCTAATACCACTATTTCTCCTCTTAGCATTGCAACCCGCTACCGCACATAGGTGTTGATCCGCCATCGTCTTCTCTACTCCTCAGAACCTGAGCGGGCGTGGCGGGGAGTATGAGCTTGTGGCCCCGCCCAGTGGAGTTACTACGTCACAACTCCAGTCTATTTCAAACGGCATTTTTGCGTCTGCTACTGATTCACAGCCATTTGAATGTAGAAATACTCAGAAATACAACTTTGAGCTTATTTTTCTAAAGATATGTCCTCTAACATAAGAAAAATGCCACAAGAACATGTTAACACCTAGAAAAACATTATTTTCATCGGAGTGGGTCTTTAAGGTTATTTCTATTCGTTACGACCTTGATATAAGAAATGTTGTCATCAACTTCATGCTTTCCCCGTTGCGAACGTGCACTCCTCTAAACTGTAGTCTACGGGTGCAGCACTGCTCTAGTTGACGGCTGCGCCTTTCCCCCCGAAAATATCACGTTAACAACAACCCTTTAGAAAATGCAATTCTTTTGTGGATCCTCTTGATCTCCTTTCTCCATGTTTCTTTGACAAATCTCAGTGTCTCAGTCTAACGCAAGCTGCACGGGAGTTAACGCCCACTTATTTACATGTCGCGGTATACACGGAATAAAAAAATCTGTTACAGTTGACATTTTCTACCGCGGTAACGATATATATATCATTTTCGATTTCATGCCAACTTTAAAGGCTATTATTCACTTAGGTCTATTATTATTCCCACAATTATTTTATTTTTTTATCAGATTACTTGATTAAACGTCAAAATGTTTGTTTTACTGTATTTTTAATCAAATCAATGGAGCCTTGGTGAGCATAAGAGACCTTTTTCAAAAGAAATCTAACCGACCTCAAACATTTGAATGGTAGTGTAGGTAGAAACATTAACGTCACCTGCTGGTCATCTTGCCCTTGAGGCGTGTGGTGATGGATGGGTCATCATGAGAAGCTTCAGGAGACTGAGCATCAGCACGAGCTCTTCTCTGCTGCTCCAGGTTATACTCCCTCAACTCTGCCAGTAAAGTGCCTGAAAAAAAAAGACCACACAGCGATTCAGTTTTGCAAATTATGAAAACTAGGGATGCACGATATAGGATTTTGGCCGATATTCGATATGCCGATATTTTCAAACTAATTTTGCCCGATGCCGATACCGATACCGATATATTTGTATTTTTTTTAAGTGCAAAAAAAGCTTATTAAAGCTTCTATTAATGTTCTCAGTCAAGAGCAGTGAGTGATTTCCTCTGTGTTTTGTTGTTTTATTAAAATTAACGGGATAGTTCTCCCAAAAATTTAAATTGTCATCATTTACTCTCTCAAGTTTCTTTCTTCTGTTGAAATTATAAAAGTTATTTGGAAGAATGTGGCTAACCAAACAGTTGCTGTACTCCAGTGACTTCCATAGTATATTTAAGCACAAGAAAGAAATGAATCCAGGTTTGAAACAACATTAGATAGACAGAATTTTTATTTCTGGGTGCAGTATCTCTTTAAAGACAAGCGGCAGAATATTATTACTGTCTCTTTAAGAACTGCACGCGAGTAACGCGACGCGTCTAATATACACGCATTTGACAAGCAGATTTTCTCTGTTTGCTTTCACTTTAGACATAACCAACTTTGTTTATGTAAACCTTGTGTGTATTTGACAGTATCAGCGCAATAAGACTCGAAAGATTAGTCCAGTATGCAGGCGCTGTGACAGGCTTTTAGTTCCTGTGAGCGTCGGGTGTAACGCGCTCAGAAAAGCGGATGTTAGAACAGCGCATCAGCACGTGAATGACATGTTTACCTAGCAAGACTTTGACGCACATGCAAACAATGAACTTTTGTGAATTGCGGTGTCCCGTGAGTGTAACTCTACCTCTGCGTTTACATGTGATGTGATGTGAATGTACGTCGCGTTGTACAGTATGTTGAGATGAAGGCGCCAGAATTGAACTGATAGAATGCACGATACTATGATTTTTCTTCAAAAGCAGATAGTGGAGACATTTTAATCGTCCACGATCAAAAACCGTGAGACGCACAGCACACCCCTAGTCGGAAGTTTAAGTTGCTGGCGCTCATGCTTCGTTCACGGTCGTCACGTGCGCATAGGAAACACGCCACCCTATCGGCAAGACTCATCGGCAGAAATATTCATATCGGCCGATGCCGATGATGGTCATTTTAAGCTTTTATCGGCCGATACCGATGTTGTCCCGATATCATCGTGCATCCCTAATGAAAACTAAGCTGCAAAACAGCCTATTCATGGTGGTGATGATGAAAATCATGAGCACAATAGCGCATGCCTGGACAGCTACATTTAAATAGAAATGCATATTCAATATTCAGCATCTTAACCAGCCCTAACGAGCATCTTAACCAGCCCTCCCAAGATTTCTGACCATACAGAAATCTTGGATGTATAGTACCGAAAAAGGGCAACAAAATCCTGATGAGGTACAGACCGATTTGTTTGCAGAGAGTGTATCCGAGGTGACGTGCCCCACTGAGCAGAAGTTTGAGTACAGTGTCTCTGGTTAGTCCATCCCCTCTTGACAGCTGCAGCAGGATGTTGGCCGCATCCTCTAGACCTTCCTCTGAACACGAGTGGGATGTCAGCACCTGGACACAAACCACAGGGGGTAACTAATCAGACTGCTGAGCTGGGTCAAAAGAGCCAAGGGTTAGGAGAACCAGACACGAGGCGACATATGTGCATGCACTATCATTAAATACCTCCACAGAGAGCTGCAGTTGTTTCTCCGTTAGTCCAGTAGAGGCAAGTTTGGTTTCAATGTCCGTGCTGCTCACTGCCACCTTCTGTTTTCCAGCTAAAATAGTGAGATAAGGTGAAATACTGTACTGCCAGAGGCCCGAACAATTGACTGGTCAATAGCAGCATTAGGCCTATACAAAATTACTTGCTTTCAGAATGACCTTTAAAATGTATAGAAGTGTATACATGGATATCTTCCATATAAATTTGTGGTCTTTTTTAGTTATTGCTAATATTGAACAAATGTTAACCAGAATGGCAGTGGTGCATTAATACTGTTGTAATGAGGTCACAAGTGTGTGTTTATATAGTATTTTACAACGGCTTTGAACGTGGCTCAGACAATCATAATCAAGGTGCGGAACTATCCGTTTTGTAATAATAATTTCAACTTAGTGGAGACTGTAATTAAGAATAACACAAAACAGCTGGTATTAATCCATGTTTTTAATCTATTATGTTTCAAACGCTCAGTCAGACTCACCAGCAATATTGCCAGAGGTTGAGGTGCTGCCTGCAACAACAGATACCATAGTTGCTGGTTGAGAGGGCAACAGCCCTATTGAACTCTGCGTGGTGCCCACACCTGCCACCGCTGAGATGGTCCCTGTTGTGGTTTGAGTGGGAGGTGCAGATGGTGTGGCAGTTGGGGCCTGAGGCACTGGGTGGCTGGCTGGAACCTCTGTGGCCTTGTTGTCAGGTAGAGCGATGGAGATCAGAGAGAGCAGGCGGAGGAGTTTCTCAGTGAGGAGAGAACTGCGGCGGATCACTGGGTGGGACAGCATGTTCATCAGCTGGCCCAGCGGAGACGCCTCAAGGCTGAACAATGCACCCTCTGTCTCACCAGCACCCCCTAGAGGCACAGTCTTCATGGAGGCCTTGCCCTTTCGGCTCACATTCATGTTGTCCAGCTTGACCAGGAGATCCCAGAAGTCAGTGGAGATGCCCAGGGACTGTGGTGTAACCGAGCAGGCGCTCAGGGAATTGTGGGTAGAAGTGGGATTGCTTGGAATAGCTGAGGAGTTACTCTGACTGGTGCCACCCGACCGGCAGCTTGCACTCGCGGTCGGTGTTAAGCCAGCACAAAGACGAGTGTCCAACTCAGATGAAGAGGCGGACAAGGGATCTTTACAGCGTTGCTGAGTGAAGTGACTGGGAAATACCTACAAAAAATATAAGAGAGATACAAAGACTTAAAAAATAAAGCAGGGCTTGACAGTGCAAGCGTTTCACTTGCATTATGCAATAGATGTTTACTAACTGTAAAATGTATTCAGGAGCATGCGTGTCAAAAAGTGCGATTATTAAACTTGATTTTAAGTTATTTAGTTAAATATGAGTGCTGCGAATAGTGGCACTGTTGCACGTTCTACAAGCTTGTAGTTTCAGAGCAGATCCCAACAATGAATAGTGCATTTATGCCAATAGATTGCTTATAATCTACTGTTGATGACAATGTTTACATTTTAATATGTTGTAGATGGTTTAAAGAATGCATATTGTATATAATATAAATATGCATATCTTTTTGAGCGAGCAGGCAGCAATAGTAAAGCATAAACATTTTAAAATAAGAGTATCAGTGTATTTTAGCTTGTTTATAATTAAACATTATGAATAAATATTTTTTTCCTGTTTTGTATTTTGTGTTATTTTGGTTACACAAACGGTATCTGGCATTCGATTCAACATATATTCTTCCCATCACAGGAAGGAAAGACTAAGAACATTAATTAACACATTCAATTATATAGATATTACTTTTATCAGCACAATAATCTTTTTTATACAGTTGTTTTCTTGTATCCCTTTAATAAGGAAAATCACATTATTTGATATTTTTAATGTGCTCCTTAACAGAGGAACACATGTGCTCCTTGGGGAAAAAAGCTAAGTGTCAAGACCTGTAACACAGTGACAAAGGATTTCACTAAAGAGCAAAACACCCTGTAGCTAAAGGTTCTCTCTTACCTTGGCTAGTTGGATGAGGGTATCCAGTACATGTCGACAGACAACCGGAGCAGCCTGTGGGTGAATGTGAACAGTTGATCCACCTCCTCCACTTGCACATGCTACTCCCGTTCCTGCCACTCCACCTCCGAGCCCTCCCGAGCTCATGCCCCCTCCTGTTGAATGCCTCTCCGTGTGTTTCCTGCCTGACACCCGCTGGATCTGAAATATATTGGTCCTGCATCCCAGAGCTGCATCCATTGACACAGAGAGCCAGGAGAGCTGACTAGAACTACGCGACTCCACTCTGTTCAACAGCTCCAAAGAGGAAGATGATGAGCAGGACGATGACGAAGAGGCTACAGCAGTCTGCGAGGATGAAGAGGAACCCTTTCCTCCGCTGGAAGAGCCCTGGCCTAGTGAGCGCTTGCCACGGGACTCCTCCAGACGTGTGCTCTCCAAGCACAGCTCGCTCTCGCTGCTGCGCTGCAAGATAGACAGAAGGCTGCGGATGACCCAGCCACGTGTCTGAGAATGGTAGCACAAGTTACGCAGCACTCGGTGGAGGCGGCTGGTATTAAGCTTGGGCTCATCCACAAACAGCAGCACTAAAAGGCAGGACAAAGCCTCGTGGTCCAACAAGAGACGCCCCCGCAGGCGCAGGAGAGAATCGACGTTAGAACTAGAGGGCCTAAATTTTAAAATAAACAAAAGATGAATTAGAGATATTAAATGTAACTGTCCACAAACAAATACTGCTTCCATCAGGGCTCTTTCGCATTTGTGAATAAAAAATAGATGTGTGCAAACTGTAAAATGTATTTAGGAGCAAGTGTGCAAATAAAAAGACCCCCCAGGTTCAGTATAAAAAAAAAACGACTTATGAAATTTAAGGTTATAAAAAAATCTCTTAAATCTGTGATGGGAAACAGGCATGGGTCAAACAAAACGGAGGCTAGCTCAACCCTCCCTCCTCCTCATCCCGTCCCCTCACCCTCCCTTCCGTTGCACACGCACTAACCCCCCAACCCCCACCCCCAAATCATTCTTGTTGTTATTGGCTGGAACGCTGTTTGTTATGTTTCGTGGTCCAGGTTGGACCAGTTTGTTTTTGTTGCCATTTGTGGAGCCTGGGGTGTCTACAGAGACCGTGTTTTTTTACAGTAAGTTCAGGGGACAGGCAGCTAGCGGATAGTGAGGAGATGTTTGCTGTATGAGACAAAATGTTTCGGCCTAAAAAACGCATGACATCGCTTAGAGCACCTTTAATTAACATATATTACTTAATATATAGATTTCTCTAGTATCACAATCATAATCTGTGTATCACAGATTAAATTATCAAAGTACATAATTAAATACAGTTTGAAGCAGAAATGTTTAAAAACCTACTTTTTGTATTCTAGTATCACAATCATAATCTGTGTATCACAGTTTAAATTATCAAAGTACATAATTAAATACAGTTTGAAGCAGAAATGTTTAAAAACCTACTTTTTGTATTCTAACAGTAAATCAATCTGCTTGCATTTCCAGATCGTCCCTAATTTTTTCAACTTAGTAGGACATATACTCCTTGGGGGGGGGGAAGTAAGCATCAGGCCCTGTCCATCATCACACTCACCGGCTGTGGTTGGCACTCCCTCCCATTTGAAATGTCCCTCCTCTTTGCACAGCCAGCCGGGTGTATTGTACTCCACGGTTGCCACCGAGACGGCTTGTGAAAGCGGGTGAGCGTAGGATGGCAGACAGCGCTGAGGAGGAACTGTGACCGAACAACCGCTCATGCATCAGTTGTCTCTGCCTGGCCTCTTGTTCCCTGCGCAGTGCTGCAGCTTCTGCTGCAATATCTGGGGGCATTACTGCCAGCACGCTGTCCTCCATGTCCTCCAGAACGGATCGCCGCAACTCAGAGGGAAGGGTCTGGATGAATGTGACAGGGTCCAAAGGTTGATCGCCTTGTGGGGGTTGCTGGGATAACTCTCGACGCTGCTGTTCCGCCCGTTGCTGAGCCAAGACCTGATAATTGTTTTTTTTTTTCAAAAAGACGTTCGTCACACATCACATGTTAGGATAACTTTTTTTGTTCAGACAAGTTATTTAAAGTATTTTCACAATTGTTCACTAATACCTCTTCCTGAATTGCAGGTGGGAGAGCTGCTAGGAATTCTGGGCTGACCTCTGTCAACCCTGGCCCTCCACTCAACACAGTGCTAGCTGAGGGTGTCAGCGTGGAAGTGACAGGAGGCCGAGAAGGAGGTCTGATTCCCAGTTGGTTCTGCAGCACCTCTCGACGGATGTCTTCAGGCAGTGCAGCCAAGAAAGACGGGTCCACTCCTTCTGGCAGACTGATGCCTGCAATGTAGTGACAAAAAAAATATGTATGATACAAAGTTGAGGTATGGCTCTATATCCATCATCAATCTGTGCTGAAACACCGACCTGCCAGAGGGTCATCCTCCTCATTGCTGGTGGATGGGAGGGGCTCCTCCTGGATGGCTTGTGATTGGCTATCAGCACTGTCACTTCGAGGCATGGTCTCACCAGGAGACGAAACAGAAGTTGAGCTGAAATAAAGATAATAAAATGGTAAGAATTCAACAGTAATATTTCTTTTACTAGTGTATTAAAAAATCATGTAAATTAAAGAAAAAAATAGATAAAAGAATGGAAGCTAGCTCCTAACAAGTGACTGGCCTATACTTTAACCAATATTTAACCATTTGAGACCATCATCATAGGCCAATAACAGACTTGGCTTGACAAGTCAAGGCCTAAAAGTCTGATAAAAGATCTGACAATTATGTAAGCTCCAATGTCTAAAATCTTGCCAACAGATGTGTACAGTTTGCAAATATTTTTAGTGAATTGACCAAATTTTGTGTAAACTTATTTGCCACCGAAAAAAAACCCCATTATACCAGCTACTCAGTTACAGATTAAAATTTTTATGAAAATAACAATAACATAGTAATAAATATATTATTACGGTTATATAATTATTGATTTTTATAAATATATAATATATATCATGAGTAATAAAGATAACAAATAGACTTAATAAAAATAAAGGCTGTAATAAAAGCTGAACACTACTCCTTAGATAAAAAAAATAAAGGCTATAATAAAAGCTGAACACTACTCCATCTGTTTATCTAAGGAGTAGTGTTCAGCTTTTATTACAGCCTTTATTTTTATTATCTATGAAGTACTTTGGTTCAAATACTTACCCTGTTTCTGCATCTGTTTGCCTGTCTGTGAGGCCACTGTCACCACTTCCTGATAGTTCCTGAGACATGTGATTGGGTGGAGCGGAGCTGGCAGCCGGCTCTTCCTGCGTTCCTGAGGCGGGACTGCTCGTATCCATGGGTGAACCCTCAAGCTGAGACACACCCACTGGCACAGGCTCTGAACTTTCAGCTATATCTGGACTGAGAGAAGCTGAGAAAGACAGCAGGGAAAATAAACCTCATGTTTGCATCTGGTAGACAATTCAACAAATGCAATGTACAAATGGGGAACTGTACATGCAGTAGAATGCAGTGGGATTATACAACAATTTTGGCTCGGCCTCTTTAAAAATAATTTTGTTGCTGCATTTTTTTACTCCAATGAACCACAGTGAGTAAAATCTAATTTTACAGGATTCAAAGTTAATCTACCTTCCCTGACTGCATCCAATGCTCCTCCTCCTCCTCTCTCACCAATAGTGGGTGCAGGCGACATTTCCATCTGAGATGCTTCTGCCTCACAATTCGCCCTATCAGGTGCAGAGAGCTGAGGAAGCCCAGCCCCCACCAAGGCTCCATGAGAGTCAGGATTGGAGTCAGCTAGCAGCAGCTCTGTGATTGGCTGGTGCACCTGCTGACTGATTGCTGTTTCCAGAGACACGAGGGCTTGCTCGTGGGGGGCAGGGGTGGTTGGGGTGACTTCTCCTGATGGGGGCGCTGTGAGGAAACCCTCAGAGGTGCGTGGAGGGTCCAGACAGGAGGACACCCCACTCTGGGCCTGTTCTCCTTCTGACCAGATGATAGAATGAAGAAACAAAATGAGAATCAATTAAATTAAATAAACATGATAAATGACATTGTAGCTCAGTCGTAGAAGTTAATGCGAAGCCCGGACATGTAATTGAGGGTCTGCAGTGAGGAAGGCAGTAAATTGTATAGTTATCTCCTTCGAGGGCCACACTATACTGATCCCCAACAACAACACAACTTACTACCTCACCACAACACAGCCACTGTGGTCACATACAAATAGAGATAACTGCATTTAAACATATTACAGCCACAGGCAAAGAATGAACAAATAATGTGTTCAAAGATGTGTTCATGATGCAAACCTATAAATAATTGAGCAGTTGCCTAGAAACAATTGTGTTTGATTGAGCAATTGATTGTTGCCTAGCAGCAGTTGCCACAGCGATGAAGGTAGGCAGGAAGATCATCCAGTTGTCGAAGTGGTTACCGTGGGAAAGACAGTAGACTGTATAGTTATCTCCCAGATCTGGTGTGATCCTAAAACTATACAAACTACTACCTCAACCCACAGCCCACATAAGAACTCATCCAGAATCCTGGATCTTCACATTTTCACATTCAAGAAACAAAAAAGTTTGACTTCCATTTATGTGCTCAAAGAAACCGCAAATGCACAAAAGAACTATTATATATATATAAAAACTGCAACCATGCAATGTTTTTACCTGCAGCATTCTCTCCAGCTCCATTGACTGTTCCAATCCCAGAGCCCTGCGAAAAAAACAAAAAAACAATTAATCCACCCTTACGGTGAAATTTATATTAAATGGGGATGTAACCTGCGCCCTGGCTGACACCCATGGCCATGCCATAAATCAATACTGATTGTATTCAATTAGTAATGGATGGTATGACAGAAATCTTATATCATGTATATAAATCAAAAAATGTAAGAAATCTATTTTTCCCCCCACATTATAGTAAATCAAAAGAGCATTCATAAATGAATATTAAGAGTGGCATCACCACAATAACAGCTTCACATTAAATACAAAAAAATACTCAGTATCACATTATCAATCGACAACCGTTTGGAGTCAGTAAGATTCAGCAATTGATTAAATTGTTAAAAAACAACAACACTAATGATTTATAAATTGTTACCAAATGCTGTTTTTTTTTTACTTTCAAAAAAAATAATAATGTATTACAGTTTCCACAATCAATCGCTTCACAATTACTAGGAAGTTACAGGCAGGTGGAGCTTAAGGTTGGAGCTAAACAGGAAAGTGGATCTCGAGTACCAGAGTTGACAACCCGTTCTATATTAATGACCATAAAACGACCTATCGTTACACTACACCAGACGAGACAAGCAGCATGGTGAAACTCAATTGCTTCCATTATATATCAACAAAGTGTGGAGCACCTGTCTGCAAGAAGTCTGCAGACTACAATCAGTTAAGGCCGTTACACACCAAACCAACAGTCCGCCGTTGGTGAGTGTCTGTGGGTCTAGTTTTTGCGGTGTTCCACGTCGTCGGCAGTTGCAGAATTCAGCATGTTGAAACAGCGTCGGGAATGTCATTGCAAACAAACGCCCTTATTAACTATTCAGTTTAGCGAACGAGTCTGTGCACAAGAATAAAAGCAGAAGTGATGAAAGCGAGCAAAGTCGTCAAGATGGCACAGAAAGAAGGCTGTTCTAATTTTACGTTATCTTACCTGAGCATTCCAATACGCAAATAGTTTCATTACATGAACCGCATTGAATGAAGAAAGTGATCAGAATGTTTGATATTCAAATGCCATGCAAGCGCTGCTTTGTTTACGGTTTGTATATCTGCAGTCCTAATGTCGTTTTACTTTTTGAAATAACGAATATCGACTTAGAATACCTGTTGATATAAACATTTATTTCCTTATACACAGGCACAGAGCAGAGAGCACACAACCTAACAGTCGCTTGTAGTCCTTTTGGGGTGTTCAAGCGCAGTTTCTTTGCCCAGACGCAGCCGAGGCGAGGCGTCAACACAGTCGTCTTTTGTCACCGCTATTTCTTTGACGTCGGCTTGGTGTCACAGCCTTTATGCTACACACTGTTTTCTTTTTTTTTACTTGTTCACATTTAGCTCTTTTACCTGTAGGCTCTGTTCCCGGGTCTCCTCTCCAGCTGCAGAACTCTCATTCTGCTTGGCAGTCTCCTCTTCCTCTGCCAACTGTCTCCTCCTTTTTTCCCTGCGTTCCTCCAGCTCCTCATCACGCAAGCTCTCCAGGTGCTGCAGTATGGGTACCTTCACCACTGAGAGACCAAGCACAAGACTTGACATTTGACATACGCTCAGTTATTTCTTCCTGCAGGGCATGCTAAACTACAGATGCTAGGATATATTCATTTTGAGACAGTCTCACCTGCCACACAGTCATGCATGCTCTCGGCATCCAGGACTTTACACTCATCAGTCCATCTGGTTAAGGCAGTCGGTATACTTGAAAGGGTGCCTAAAGAACACAAGGGTTTAGTAGGTGCATCTGTACCTATTAACTAGGGATGTGCATGAATATTCAAATTTTCGAATATTCGATCTGTAATTATTATTCGAAAAATAAAATACTATTCGAATTTTACTACATTGCTTTGCTGGCCGTAAATGCAGTGAATCCATGATAAATCCCAAGCACTAACTCGCAGTTATAATTAAATGCACTGGGTGGCGCTGTGGAGTGTGTTAACAAGTTGTGTGTATTAGATCACATAATGTTGTCGTCTGCCTCGCGAAGTTTGGAATTACTTGAAAATGATCTTACTAAATGGAATTACTTTTGATCGAATTAATTAATTAATCTGAGTTATAATATCATCAACTCAATGAGAAATCACATGAAATCCAAACAGTCGAATGAGGAAAGATAGCTGTCCATCACTGCATTCACGACTGCAGGTAAGCGCAGCTGGACCCCGCGTGATCCGAAATGATAACTTATCTTATAGCAAAATGATTTTGAGACATATACTTCCTTTAGGTTTCGTTGAGGGAGACAGGTTTAAGAACATAAAACGCAAAGTGCTGTTAGAAACTTAGAACACCGTTATCTTTGAGTCTCTGAAGCATCTGTCAGCAAAGCGCCTTTTCTCCTCAAATTGCTGGCGGCGCCCCTGCATGTGGATATTGTTTTTCTCAATAAAAACGTGAAACAATATAAACAACGACAATCATATGCTGACTCGTGTGTGTGTGTACGTTCTGTACGATATCTGGCGCAATCTGCTTTATTAGGCGTTTTTTTCCCGTTCGCGCTGCTTAAGCATGCTTTTATTAATGCTTTTGTTTTTTTATATTTTTTGTTTACACATAGGCCTACTGTTTAATGTTTTCAACTAAAAGAAAACTTTAACATATATTGTAAGCTTGTTGTGTATATTGCCTAATTGTGAGCTTGTTCAGAAATGAGACAAAAACGTGAAAAAAAATTGAACTTAAAAAATAACGTCTTTTTCATTAAACGTCATTTAAATAAACGAATATTCGATTTTTATGAGCCCGAATATTCGAATGCAATATTTTTGAAAAATGCCCATCCCTACTATTAACGTAAAGCAGCGCATCTGTGGGAGACTCACCAGCTTGTCCTCCAGTGCTGCTCTGCTCATGGAAGAAGTCATCCAACAGCTCATCATCTGAACGGGCAATAATGTGCACATCCTCGTTACCAACCAGGAGGCGGGCACGACCACGAGACTGCAGAGGCAAAGAGCTTGACAGCTGCAAGATATCAGCTGCAGCACTGGGGCCCAATAATCTGAGACACAAGCACAAAAAAGGAGTTGAAGAGTCTTGTGTTTACGCCATAAATGGAAGCAAACAGAATTGCAATTTGAATCTAATTTATGATGTTTGCTATGTTGGAACAACAGAAAAACAAGAAAAGAAATGAAAGCTATGATTTTTAAGGGGAAAAAAACAATCAACTTTAAAGATGGAGTTATGCAAATTTCTGCACTACCGTAAAGTAATTTTCATATCTTCAGAAAACTGAAAAGCAAACAAGTTTATTAAAGGAATCACCTTTGCAAGATGAGTGGAGGGTTGGGCTGACGGTTGCCAGGGTAATGTACATGGATAGTGTGACCTGTGTTGGCCGTGAGCTGGCGGAGAGAGCGTTGACTGCGTCCCATGCCTTGGGCCAATCTGCTGCTGGTGCCTGAACCCCCCAGCGTCAGTGAGCCGTGGTCAGCGTGACGCACCATCAGAGGGTGGGAGCTAGGGATATTTCCTGGTGAGGGAGGGATGTCAGCTAAAGTGAACAAAGACAGAAAGAGTACAAGTGACACATTCAGTCAAAAGAAAAAAAATCTTATGGCTGTTAAAAAAAAAAAAGAAAAAAAAAAAGGGGAAAGAGAATAAATGTATAGTAGCTGAAAGATGTTTCTTAAAATACAAATGACTTACCAGATGTGGAGAACATGTTATCAAACTCAATAATGAGGTCATCATCTCGGTCGAATCTCTCAAAACGAATGTGTGGGGCGGCATTGATGTCAGGAAAATCTTCATCCAGTTCCATCTCTGAGCCTTCATCATCGTCATCTTCATCTCCCTCTTCATCATCCTGAGGAGAACGAGCAGGGCAGGTAAGTAGAGAACACACAAAACAATGAAAAATGTGGAGATCACCCTCTTTAGTGTGCTTTATGACCTTTTAAATAAATATTACCTGATCTTCCTCCTCTTCTTCCTCCTCCTCTTCCTCCTCATCCTGACTATCCTCGTCCTCATTGCTACCGCTGGAGTCTTCCTCCTGTGTGTGCTCCTCATCTTCGGGCTCAAGAATGTTCATAGAGTCTAAATCAGCAAAGAGAACAAAATGACTGTAGGATTCACCCCAAGACAGATTTAAGAAGAATGAAGAAACTTCACAAAAAGTGTGGGAAAAAAATAAAAATAAATTCACAATTGTGAATGATCTTCAAGCTAACCTAAATAGTCAGGTGTTAGTTTTCTTTATGCACTCATATTTCAAGTAGTTTATTAAATAAATCTTAGGTATTAAAAACATACATTATACTAATAGAAAAGAAAAACTTAGATAAATGGTGTTTAAGTTTCAAATAGAGACCCTGTTGCACCACCTCTCTACCAGGCCCAATGAGTTGACTGCACCATTTATGGGTCATTATCATCATTAGCTCCAAGAGTGAATACATAAGAGATTCACATCCTACCCTCTCTGTTGGCTTGGAGAGTGGAGGCCTGACTCATATTGGAAGGAGCCTCATCCATCAGTACGTCCTCTTGAGACTCGTCCTCTCCAGAGCGACCCACTAATTAACAGTAAAACCAAATTAAAAACGCACAACCAACTCTGTATCGCTTCTATCTCTGGCCAGGAATCAAATAAATCACTTACCAATGATGGTGCTATTAACAGTTCCTGCATCTCTCTCTAAAAGTTCATCGATCAAATCCACCAACTCATTCTCCACCTACAAGCATTTATGAATAACAAACATTGTTCAGCTGGAGGACGATTTTCATATGCATCAACTGAGATAACAGTTCCACAAACAGCTGTTTCTCTAACCTGCATGGCCTGAGTGCTCAGCACCTCTGGCTGTCCAGCAATGACCACGGTGTCTCCCTCGGTTTCTCCATCCATCAGGTCAGCATCTGTGGCTTGACCCCGGTCACGATTCTCTACTGGCTCTGCCTCGCCGGCCTCTCCTATAGAGAATACCAGCCATTACACACACACGCCACTGTATCCATACTATGATGCGAGTTAAAATGATCAATACATTGATAATTTTAGCCTTACCTGGATCTTGGGTGTTGCTGTTGCTGTCCCTGACTGTGCCAACAGCATCATGCTCTGTCTTGTTCTTGCTGGATGCACCTTTACCCCCAAACAGGCTGCTGGGCTGGTTCACGATTCGTGACAGCGTTTCCAAAGGTTTCAAAGCAGCATTTACTGTGTTTGCCATGTTGGGACTGTAAGAAACAAAGAACAATGAGAAGGGAAAAAAAAACATTCCAGTTTTTTTTTTTTGGGCAAACAACCAAGGTTGGGATAGATGGGGGAAAAAATACTAGTGCTGGGCAACGATTAAAAAATGTAATCGCGATTAATCGCATGATCTTCTTGCGATTAATCGCGATTAATCGCATTGTTACGCGCAAAATTGAATAATGAATTCTAAAGTAGTGTATTGCGTACTTTTGATGCTACAAAAGTGCAATAACATGTGGTTTGCAAAAACTTTAACCAAATAAGGTGCTTTTATACTAGCAGTATTCCCTTTACACAGTATCAATAAAATATTTCTTGTAAATCTCAACTTAAACATTAATGTAATCAAATCATTAATGTAATCAAATCAAATATTTAAACAAAGCTATTTGCCACTGCCAGGGCATTACCTTTTATCTAGCTTGTTAAAACGAGTCCTGTTTTCTTGTGTGTTTTTTTCTGAACAGGTATCTTGTATCAGGGAGCAGCAGAAACAGTCTATGTAGTCAAAGGATCATGATCACTACTACAGATATAAGTCGACCAACGTTACTTCTCTGATAGCAGCTTAGGTTTGGTCATGGCATGCCATGGTTTCCCACGTAAGATTACATTAAACAGAGGTAAAGCCCAATTTATACTTCTGCGTCGAACTGTGTAGCTGTGTAGCGCGCGTACCCTGACGTGCATCTCTCCAAAAATGTAACGTCAATTCTACGCATACCGCAAGCGCTGTGATTGCTAGAACCGCTCCCCGGGTTTCACACTCTCCCTCAGCATGAGTAATTGCGCGTCAACGCGGGCAACGACGCAGATATATAAATGAAAACCAACGCGTAGTCTATAGCGTAGTGGCTCCGGCGTAAGTCCGACACAGAAGTATAAATCAGCCTAGAGTGAGGTGAAGTGGTCGAGCACAGGTGCAGCGACAAGCGGGTGCGTTCCTGTGAAACTGTTGCAGTCATGCTCGCCTCACGCACGCGCCCGCGCGTTGCCGAAGTTGAATTGTCTAACTTTTTTGTACACGACGCGCAGCACAAATCATTGGAAGAGAGACTGATCCTCGGCTCGCTGTTTGTGAGTTTCCAGAATCTAAATAGTTATCAGGACATCAACAGGAGGGAATTCACATGGCAGAGCATCCCCGCTAAACTAAACGCAGGCGTATCAGGTAAAGTTATGTATAATTTTAATTTAAGTTAAAAAGGCTACAGTTGCATAGCGCACAGAAGCCGTTGCCATGGTTACTATCCATAGAGCGCCTGTCATTCACTCGCGGAGCGCTGTCTCCCTTTCTGTTCACCTGAGAGAACCTGCCAAAGCCTCTCCACTGCTTGTTTGGGTGGGTTATTTGCTGGCTGACCAACATCCCACCCCTCCAGTAATCATGGTTTGACTGTAGGCCTATGTGTATTCAGAGCCAGTGAGCAACGGACTTTCAAAATAATAATAAAAAAAACTCTGCGTTAACGCGCGATAAAAAAATTGTCGACATTAATTAATAAATGCGTTAACGCGATAACGCATTAACTTGCCCAGCACTAAAAAATACACAAAATATCTTTTAAAAAACACACCAAAAAAATATATGCCCTAAATAAAATATAATAATAGGTTTAAATATTTATTAGTACTATCATGCGTTACCTGGATAGATCGAGGCTGTGAGGCACACGGGCGAGGTCATTAACAAGGCCTTTCTTCAGGAAGAGTCGGATGATATTGTTCATGCCGTTGTGCTGGGTCTTAGCTGTGGCTGTGCTGTAGAAGCTCGAGGTGGAGGGACACGACTCCATAATGGTGCTGATGATACACATAACTGCTTGCAAGCTGCAAAGAGAGAAAAGTCAAAGTTTAGTTAAGTTTTACAGATTTAATTGAGTAGATGTCAATTGTTTAAAAGTCAGTTTAATCTATCGACTAGGCAGCTAGACTGACCGGGCGTGTTTCTCTGTGCCCTCTGCCATGCCCAATGCTCGACTCAGAGCGGCCTTGACCTCGTTGACCAGGGCCGCTTGGGCATCGGTGCCTGTGCCAGCTGCAGCAAGGCTAGCCAGGAAAAGACGCGCAAGGGCAGGGGTGTCCTTGTCCTCAGAGTTCTGGGTGTGTGGGAGCAAGTGGTCCAAAACAAATGCCAGCACACTGCAATCCTGTACATATATTGGGTCACAAATGTTACATGACAAATGAGGTTTGCTGAGATAAAAAAAAAAAAAAACTGGACTTTACAAATGCACTGAAATAATGTCTTTGATAGTCCAGGAGAAGTGTTCAAAGCAATCAGGAATCTCAAGCATAAATTGCATAAAGAGGCTCAGTTCTCGAAAAACAATATGACAAAGAGGTTGAAGGTAAAACATTTGACCAGAAAAACTTTGTTGCTATCTCAACTCCAATATGGCTCACCTCCTTAATAAGCTCTGACTGGCCAGCTGTGTAGTTGTAAGAGGTGATGAGCGTGGCAATGCCAACATATGAGCGCACCAACTCTGCCAGAAGCCTCAGGATGGTGGAGGTAGGCATCAGAGGTTTGCTGGCCTTAGCCTTAGCAGCTCGGCTCTCCTCTGAAGTAGCTCCTTTCTCTCCCTCCTGCTCCTTTTTCTCTTCACGCATTTCCTCAGGCGTAGAGGCTAGGGACATAGAAAATAATAATGACGGGAAACATTTACAAGGGCAATTCAAAGAACAAGCAAAAATGAGAAAAATATGGTTACTGTATAAAGAAAGGTTTTGAGCTGTGTGTGTTCACCTTCTCCCTGTGGTGTTCCAGACTGGGAGGATTCTGCAACGGCACCATCTGCAGCAAACACCTGAGTCTGATAGAGTATAATTAACACCCACTGTTAATGCAAATCCCACATTTCTGAGCTCATTATAGTACACTACACATACACTTGGGATACTCGTGTTTCTCATAGAACAGCTAAAGTTGAACTAGAACAGAACAGCTAAAGCCATGGCACTAGAGCAGGAAAACTATAAAAAATATCAGCAAGGTCAACCATTAATGGTTGTGAGTGGGACTTTAATTTTAACAGCACAAAGAACCCAACATCTGAGTGCAAACGCACAGAAATGCCCATTCTATCTTCATTAGTTCGGTCTTAAAAAAAGAAAATTAAAAAAAAGAGCACAAATCAAAAACGTCTGTGTATCAGCTGAAGAGCACATTGTATCCTGTATTAAAAAAAACACATGCACTCTGTGCTTGGCGGTCTGTCTGTGACCAAGGGCGCAAAGACTTAACAGATTACCAAGTGCACAGTTGATTACAATGTTTACTTCCTATTTGTCCATGTTTTAAACAAATTCTTCATTTTTGATTACAGAATCAAGTTGCTGCTATTTAAATTATAAATCAGTTTATTTTGCAGATTGTTTTATAAAGTTGATACATTTTCAAATAATTTATTCCCAATTATTTTAATAAATGTTATATTGAATATAATTGCAGTAATTTTTATACTTGTGTTATTTCTATTGTTAAATTAAACAGCCTGTGTTATTGTTAAAGCTGCTGTCCGTAGCTTTTTTTGGGTTAAAAATTATCCAAAATACATATTTGATAAAATACATAACCAGCCAGTGTTCAAAACTATCTGCTTGCCTTAGCTCGATGCAAAACGGTAAGCTTGTAATAATGTTTTTAATTTTAGTGGTACTGGTGGATTTCCGCGGGAGATTCGAGCATGTCTTTGGGTCATTACGTCACATCTGTACACATAAAGAAGGAGTCTCGGCTAGTATAAGCTATATTGCGTGTGAGGATGTTGGAGGTGGAGATTTATAGCCTTTTCTCACAGCACTTGATATAATTAAACTTATCAATTTGATGGCGGATCCAGAAAGGTTCAAGCGACGATCATCATCAGTGACAACTAGAGACTCACCCGCTGTAACATGCAAAAGACTTCGTTCGGACTTCGGAGTGGCTACAGAAAAAAAGAGACTGCAACCGGACCCATGCGAAAACAAGGATAATATCAGAAGGACATTACATGATGTAGTCACGCAATGCTTGCTGACGTTGTTAACATTAACAATTAGAGAACATAGTATAGCTACTTTGCACGGTTTTGCGTGAAATGATAACTTATAAGCAATTGTTAGATTTAATCAGCGCGATTTACTGCAATGTCAGAACCAGAACAAAAGTGAATGTTTCTTACTAGTTCAGATGACATTTCCCGGTGAAAATTCTTTTGTTGGTCATACTTCCAAAAAGAATAATCTGTGATTCTGAATGACAATATCCACATCGGCGCGGTGACTGACAGCTGCACACTCTCCTCAAACACTGTGTTCATCCGCGCTGTGCCGTGTCGAGGGTGTTGAACTACAACCCACGTAAAGTTGATAATTCCGCGAATGACTGCAATTGCAGATTTCGAACAGAGATGGCGACAAAGAGGAAAAATGCCGGACTGCAGCTTTAAATTAAACAGCCTGCTATCATACCAAGTCGTGATTCTCGCGAGATTTGGCGGGGCGCCACCTCTCAAACCTGCATTGCTGGTTTTGCCAGCAGCATCCCCCCTGCTTTGCTATCGGGATGATTCGCCCTACTATGAGTTGGTTTACCATCGAAATGACTTTGAAGCTGTTGTTATATTATGGTACAAATCTTGCATAGTGTGCCTTTAAAGTAAAAACACATCTCTCTGCAATAAGCCACAAAGTTTGATTATCATTAATGTAGCATACACAGTGCAGGGAAAATTTAACTTAAGTTTTGGGAAGAAGAATAAATATTAGCCTTAGTGATGGTAATTATGGAATTCTATTATAACTGATGCAATACACAAAAATCTGATAGACCTTACACAATATATATAAAACCATGTTGACTCTTACATTAATGTGGAAGGCAGACTGTGAGTCGAAATCACTGCCTTGTCTGGTGAGTCTGTACTGCTGGTAGACATCATCACCGACATCCTGCAGGATCTGACAAAGGTCTTGACTCCCTGGTACTGCGGCTGCTCGCTCCTCTCCTCTCTCTGCTACACAAACAACCCCAAGTGGACCCCGAGCATTAAGAGAAGAGGATGTTGATGAGAGATGACAGCTTGGTAGATCTAGACCATGAACTAAATATAAGCATGCTCTAATTTTTCTGTCTGATGATTTTTCTTACCCTCTTCTGGAGCGTGATATGCTGCTAGGGCATTCAGCATGTCATAGATGACCTCTTTAATCGTCTCTGGTATGGAGGGCAGTGGGGACAGCTTGAGAGGTGTGGTCTTCACTAGCTGGACAGCATTTGGACCCTTAATTCTAAAGTTCTCAAACTCATCATCTGAGGCTAATTAATGGAGAGAGACTGAGATCAGGCAATTGGCTTAAGAACAACAATATATGCTGATATATGACTTTTAGGGAGGATCTCTGTGAGATTTTCCACCATACCAGTGCCAGCACCTCTTGGGGCAGGGAGAGCAATTCGGATGCAACTCTTGGCAGTTTCCGTAAAGCACTCCGGGTTGCGGCAGGCCGCTGGCCCGAGGACACGCAGGATGTAGTTGATTTCCCTGGAGCCAAGACTACCTGACACCACACCTGAAGTAGTGCTTCCTGCACCACTGGTGACGGCAGACCGTACCACCTGAGAAAAGACGATGAGCAAGGAACAGTAAGATAAGAATAAACTATTTCAGATAATACACCTAAGATAGGATAAATGTAGCTTTCAGGTGAATATGCACCTTTTCCATAGTGTGCCGCAGTGTGGCTGGGTCCTCTATGATGTGGCGGAAGAGCAGAGTGACCAGTGGGGTGAAGCCATTGAAACCTGAGCTCTGTGTGAGGTTCAGGATCATGCGGGTGCTCTTGAGCTCTGCAAACATCATGGCATAATGGTGTGTACGTGTGAGACGCAGACAGAGCCGCAAGGTGGCGTGCAAAGTGTCCGGGTCCACAGGGACACTGATCATACTGACACAGGCGCGGATCAAAATAGTGATCATGTCCTCCGTCAGCCCCTGTACAACAATAGCACTGGAACCAGAGGGGTCCTGAAGGACGGAGGGAGCTGCCGTGCTTGAATCCTTCTGCTCCGGCTCTTCTTTAGGAGGCGCCATTTCCACAGCCACTGAGCTGGAATCTGAAAAAGCCATAAGGAAAATTGTAAATTATTAAATTAGATTATTCTAAAATTAAATTATTTCATCCTAAATTATTTCATCCAATTATTTCATCCTAAGTCAAACTCAAAACACTACAAAATGCATTATTAAAAGTTTAGATTTTTTTTTTTTAAGTGAACAAGTTTGCTAATTCTCCACCTGTATCAGTCTGTGTCTCCTCAGTTTTTGCTCTCTGTTCACCCTCTTCTCTCTCTGTATCAGTAACACTTCCAGATTTTGTGGTCTTGGGAATCCGTGGCACCCGCTGTACCGTCAACATAACTGGTCGTCTGTTCCCAGTCTCCTCATTTACCTGAAGAAAATATATATATATATATTGAAGTAAAATGTATTACTCATGCTGTATGGGGAATGGCAAAAATCTATCAAATTTCCATGTACAGGTTGTAGTCGTTACCTGCACCATGGTGTTGAACTGGACAGTGTATCTCCTGCGGCCAGCAGTGAAGCGGACGCTGGTCTCTCCTGCCCTCCAGGCAGAGTCGATGGTGCTGTTGTTACTTGCACTGTAGCTGCACCAGCGACCTGAACGGTCGTCAAACCAACGCCAGTTATTCCCATTGGGCTGCAGGTACTAAGATGATTAAGAATAAAAATTAAAAACACTTCTATGTTCACTGCTGCCATATTCACTGTTTATGATTATAACTTACATCCTTTATACTTCATTTGGCACCAACCTTATTCATCTGAGCTCTTCGTTTGGATGAAACAGCCATTTTCTCATAGAAGTCAATAAGCAGGAGCACAGGGGTGATCCATCTAGAGATAAAAACATAGGCTTATGTTAAAAAGGACATGGAAAACATTTTATAAATCAAAACACTGTAAAGTACTGAATAAGGCCTCAAACAAATGATTATTCCCCTTATTCTGCAACTCAATTTCTAACATGCTTGGATCAGCAGAGATTTCTAGGAATGCTGATGTCTGAGCATAAACTGATCATTCATGCAGACAGGGGAAGGACAGCGACTCACTTAGGTGTTTGAATATCCTTCTGCTCTTTGGCAGCTTGCAGACAGGGCTGCACCACCTCCAAAAGCTTAATCAGCACAGTCAAGACACCACTGCTCTCGACCACCCGAGCACATGAGAGTTTCAGCTCCTGCGGAACAGAGCAAGACGCACTTCCATCAGAGCAGTGCAGCGGGTGCATTTACTTCAATGCAGATCCTCCAGTACTTTTTTGAGGACAGTGTATAAATAAACAGTGATGATGTGTGCAGAAGGCCGTGTACCTCGAAAAGCAGCGTGAGCAGCAGGATGCGGGTGGCCAGGTTGGAGGCCTGGGGGAGAGTCGCCATCTGTCTCGTCCACTCAGACACAGTCTTGGTGTCGCTGGTGGTTAGCGGCACCGCAGCCTTTATCAACACGTCAGCGGCCTCCCACACCTTTGTAAATATACACAAAAATATGGTTGAGGATAGGGTCTAAAGCACACCATGGTTGTAACTTGTTACAGAGTATGCAGCCTACCCAGAAAGCATTAGGTGCAGCATTATATCTTTTATTTGTTAATCATGCCTTTTTACTAGACTGAATAATTCTAATAACTATATAATTTCCAGCAAATATTGCAAATTTTCTTTGCACAGCAAATTAAACTGATGAAAAAAGCCACATTAATGCTTGAAAATTGTACACTGTACAAATTCCTATAACAACAGTATGCTGTGAGCATATACAAGCATACTGACCTGATTGACCACCTGTCTGAGGATGAGGTCTCTATATTCAGGGCCATTCCTTTTAACAGCAGTCATGAGCAGATCACAGAGGCGGTATACTGTGTCCGGCAGCTCGTCGAGCAGGTGGAAGCAGCCAGGGAGCATTGAGTCTGTGAAGGAATGTAGCTCTGTAGTGTCTAGAGGCTCAGCTTCCAGGAAGCGCTCCAGACAGCGTGCTTCTTCCTCTTCTACCCGCTCCCTTGCTCTCCTCTCATCCTCCTCACGCCGGCGAGCAGCTTCCTACGAACAAGAAGTAACAGGGTGTGACTCGTGTGTCTGTTCAAAGGCAGAGAATGCTTGCTGAAGAAAATGTGAAGTAGGCAGGTGAGATGACCTATGCTGCACTACTCATTAATTCCTATTTTAGTGATGTAATAATGAGTGTGTGGGTGCCCACCTCAGGTGAGTCTGAGCGCTGCTCCATGCTAACTTCTTGACCTAGAGACATGGCAATGGCCCGCATCATCTGGTCTTCTTCAGACATGGTGAACTCCTACAGAAACAAAGCTCACAGTGACTACACTAGCTTATACCTCGTGTGTGCATCCTGTCTGTGTGTGCGTGTATGAGAGAAAGAGAGAGGGTTTTGTCGTGTTAGGGTCTTACTCTGACAGCTGCGCTGAGCAGTGGTGGAGGGTGCGTAAGCAGGTACTCGGTGGCCTGTTCCATAGTGCTGGTGTTCAGCAGAGACTCCATTGCATGCTCTCTGGAGAAGCCCATGTCCATTAGCTGTGAAGGACAGATTTGGCTGGTTAGCACTGGCTAATAGCTTTTTTCAGGTATTACAGATTTCTAATTACAGCACAAAGACCTCATTATCAACTAAAAACAATCGGGCCCTATGATTTCTGTGATACAGGAAAACACAGACAGAATCACAGAATCCACTCATAAAAACGGAATTTACTGTATACCCCAGAATATCACTGAATTTGCCAACACTTGGATGAATTTGGAAAAATTTAACAGATTTCATAGAGACCTACAACAGGAACTAACGTTACCTGAGCAGGGGTGTGAAGTAAAAAATTACAAATACTCACGTTACTGTAATTAAGTCATTTTTATCAGAAATTGTACTTTTTTGA
This sequence comes from Rhinichthys klamathensis goyatoka, assembly GCF_029890125.1. Classification (NCBI taxonomy): domain Eukaryota; kingdom Metazoa; phylum Chordata; class Actinopteri; order Cypriniformes; family Leuciscidae; genus Rhinichthys; species Rhinichthys klamathensis. Next base: position 1,495,116 of record NW_026606571.1, on the reverse strand, counting down.
GTAGTTTAAAAATTGTGTAATTTTACTTTTACTTGAGTACATTTTATGTGATGTATCGGTACTTTTACTCCGCTATTTTCATTCCGTTTTTGGTCGTTACTCGTTACATGCTTGTTTTGATTTTATTTTTATCCAATAACGTGATTGGATCAAGTAATTGGTCTCGTGACTCATCAAATCAAATTCTGCATAGAAAACTTTAACCGCTCAATTGAGATATCAGCGTCTTCTAATATGCTAAGGTAAATTAATAATGCGGTGAATTCCCGCTCCCATTTACTTCACATAATAGAGAGACGCATATAGCGATATGTGCACTGCCGTGGTTCTTGGTTTTATACAATCCACCTTCATTTAGCAAGTGCACTTGCGCAAAAACATTTTTGAAGTTTTTTTTGTGGATGCTGCTGATAAAACAGCTTCGCTGAGACTACAAAGAGACATGCATTTGTTTGTGTGTTTGGTTCTTTTGTAAGTTTCCCCGGATATAAGTTCCCTATATTTAATGCACAATTTTCCTTACAACAAGTTATATTATCAGCATTACAATGCGAGTAAATGTAGCCGTGTAAAATGTAAGGGATGTTGCCCCAACTTCTAGAACAATGTGCATTTACGTTTAAATTGCAACATATTTAATGTCATGGAATTACAGTGTAGCTAGTGTTAGCTCACTATCTTAGCCTTTTTCAGTACATTAGGTGAGGTAATTGATTTAAAAAGATGGATGATAGCTATTCTTCAATCTTAATGACAAAATACAAAAGATAAATGCTAATTACAGTACATGTAATTTTTTAAAATGTATTAATTGTAGTGCAGTGTTTATTATAAGGGGGTAGAATCCGCAGCTCAGTACTCACTACTCATGAGTACTTTTATATAAGAAATTTTTTTACTCTTACTCAAGTAAAAGTACCATTACATTCCAAAAAATTACTTGAGTATGTTTTTTCAGTACTCTTTCCACCACTGTACCTGAGTGAGCTGAGCTTGGTTGACCTGTGGCTCTCTGCGAGTTGTTGAGTTGCTCCCCTCCTCTGTAGAGCCTGCAGTAGAGCTTCCATTGGCACTTCCAGGCACTCCTTCTCCAACTACTCCCCCTGCTGCTGTAGGGCCACTTGTTCCCCCAGCACTTGTGGAGCTGCTCTCCTCCTCAGGCCGAACTGTACCCTCCCTTTCTTTGGAGAGCCGCTCCTGGATGATAGGTTCTCCTCGTAGGATGTGGCACAGAATGGCCAGCATGGACTCAGCCATGCGTCCACCGTAGACCTTCAAGGGCTTACGGTTCCATAGGTTACGTATACAGCTGAATGCAGCCTACAACAAGAGATGAAAAATTACAATTAGTTCATTATGACAATGCAAGTGTATTTATATAATTTACACTGACAATAATGGCATTCCTACCTTCTGGGTGACGATGAGAAAGCGCAAGGCGCTGAACTGTGGGGCATTGAGTGTTGCTCCAGGCACTTTAGCGGGCAGAGAGTGTGGGGAGTCCAGAACTGTGCTGGGGTTCACCATCTTCTCTACTAGCATCAACCAGGCATCTAGAAACTCTCCCGTCCCATCAGGCAGCTCAGAGTGTTCCAAGCCCTCCGACACGGGTACTTTACCACCCATGGACAGGGCCCAATTAAATGTCCTGATGAACATGAAGCATTTTTACTTACTTGTAGAAATAATTATAATACTAAAAGTAGGGCTGGGCGATAAAACGATAACGATAATTATCGCGATATAATTTTTCTCGATAAAACGATATCAAGAGGTCGATAAATGTTCGATAATGTTTATGCGCCAAAAGCGGAACGAAACTCATTTGAACCGCGCGCGCTCACGGACTGTTTATCCGCTCGGCTCAAAGTCCAAACGGCACTAGAGTAGAGCAGACGCGTTTACTCTGATCGGCCTCGGTCACGAGATTCAATGAGAGAAGCGCTTGAGTTCAGCGAAGAACACAAATGTTTAAAGGCAGATGAAACAGCGCTGACAAACAGGAGAAACACTGCGCGCAGAATCTGAATTGATACTGAATCCATTTAGCCTACCTTGGATTTACTGTAAGGTTAGCCTAGTAATATTAACTGCACCATGAAGTGTGGGATACATATTGAATTGTATAATATTATTAATGTAGACAATGTATTAAATGACTAATGGAATATAATTATAGTATTTAATAATGTATTTAACTGTTAGGCTACTGTTTTTCATAAAAATACCATAGAAACCATAAAGTTACATTTTGCCATGATAGTGAGGTGCTAAGTTATAGGCTATGCCTGGTTTTATCTGTGGTTATCATGATCTAAATGCATGATACTGGATGACTAATGGTTAATTTTAATAAAACTCAAACAGTCAGAATATTAGGCTACATTTTACCAAATAAAAATGTGGTCGTCAAATTATTATAATTTTTTTAAACAGATGTTACTGTTTTTGTTAATACATTTAACAGAGTAGTATTAGCTTGAGTTAGGATGCAGATTTACTGTCAAACTCACTGTCAAATATGCATTTCGAGACAAAACATGTAATTTGAATATTGCAGCATGCACTGCAAACTGTGCTGAAGAAATATTTTTCTATTCAGATATTAATTTTGTTAAGGAAAAATGACAAATGTTTGAATGTTCTACCTCAGATTTGTGAAAAGTTCACCTGTTTGGCAAGTGTTTGTCATGATATGTTCTGACAATAAAGAGTTAAAACCACAATTAACGCTCTGGTTTATACAACCTTCACTTAGGAGCAAAAATCTGCCTTTAAACTTGAAAGAAATAAAGATTTGACATTTATCGTGATAATTATCGATATCGACTGATATAAAAAAAATATCGTGATAATTTTTTTGGACCATATCGCCCAGCCCTAACTAAAAGCCAATACAGCATAATTACTGAAGAAGGATTTTTAAATTCAGTTTATATTATACTGATATTAGGGGTGTGGCAATACACCAGTACACCAATAACTGTGATGCCTAAAAAAAATGAAATGGATAGATATTAGGGGTGTAACAATTAGGGATGGGCATTTTTCAAAAATATAGCATTCGAATATTCAGGCTCATAAAAATCGAATATTCGTTTATTTAAATGACGTTTAACGAAAAAGACGTTATTTTTTAAGTTACAATTTTTTTTCACGTTTTTGTCACCATTTCTGAACAAGCTTACAATTAGGCAATATACACAACAAGCTTACAATATATGTTAAAGTTTTCTTTTAGTTGAAAACATTAAACAGTAGGCCTTAGGGATGTGCATCTCATAGCTGAGGCCGAAGCGATACGCATCTCGATGCATAGCCAACGATACGATACATTAAAGATACATATAAGCAGCTACCGATGCGATGCAATACGATTCACTACTATTACGATGCGGTGCGATCCGATTTCGATTCGATTCAACGCGATGCGATGCGATTCAATGTAATATGATGCAATGGAGAAAAATATAATGCAATTCAATATGGTATAGATAGTTAACTTATTTCTTTTATTCAGACATACAACAAATCATAAAGTAGCTTAAGTGCCATCTGACTTTTAACGCATGGTTCTTTCATCTTTTTTCACAAAACCAAAAGCAGGTGATGTTTTAACAAACAATTACAAAAATAAAAAAAACATTTCACAAACAGGTCTTTCATAACTGTATTCAAATAAAAAAAAAAAAAAATAAAAAAAAATGAAAAACTATTATTGGCACTCACAGGCTGCTGTAAACCAGATTAACTCAAATGTCCTACTTTAAGGTTTAAAGGTGACTCTCAGGACACGCCTCACACTCCGTAGTGTTGTGATACATCATATTCATGTAGCAGCTGCAGCAGTGGTGATGGTCTTGATGAGAGAACGCGATTGAGCAACAGTTCAGAAAGGAGAAATCAATCTAGTCGACCGGGACGCGCGAATGAGGCGAAATCGTGTCCATCGCACCGCGCTAAACACATCTCGCGCCGCAGAACCTCCAGACCCGCGTCAATGCATCTTTACATTGACTCAACATGGAAATCACTCGCTACAGACGCTCAATTTGCGTTCGGTGTGAACGCAGCAGTTACATAATAAAATATTGGTCACAAATGATTCGTCACTTTCTAAATAGTAAAAGTATAGCGCATCTACTAATAATTATATATAAATAAATCGGGTTTTTTTTACCGATGCAGATGTTAGAAACGATGCATCGCGATACAAATACCAACTTGTATCCGATGCACACTTATTTAAATCGATGCATCGCATCGTTAGCTTTTATGCCGATACACCGATGCGAATCGGTGAATCTTACCATCCCTAGTAGGCCTATGTGTAAACAAAAAATATAAAAAACAAAAGCATTAATAAAAGCATGCTTAAGCAGCGCGAACGGGGGAAAAAAACGCCTAATAAAGCAGATTGCGCCCGATATCGTACAGAACGTACACACACACACGAGTCAGCATATGATTATCGTGTTTATATTGTTTCACGTTTTTATTGAGAAAAACAATATCCACATGCAGGGGCGCCGCCAGCAATTTATGCTCGAGTGAGAAAAGGCGCTTCGCTGACAGATGCTTCAGAGACACAAAGATAACGGTGTTTTAAGTTTCTAACAGCACTAAACATGTCCCCCTCAACAAAACTTAAAGGAAGTATATGTCTCAAAATCATTTTGCTATAAGTTAAGTTATCATTTCGGATCACGCGGGGTCCAGCTGCGCTTACCTGCAGTCGTGAATGCAGTGATGGACAGCTATCTTTCCTCATTCGACTTTTTGGATTTCATTGTGATTTCTCATTGTGTTGATGATATTATAACTCAGATTAATTAATTAATTCGATCAAAAGTAATTCCATTTAGTAAGATCGTTTTCAAGTAATTCCAAACTTCGCGAGGCAGACGACAACATTATGTGATCTAATACACACAGCTTGTTAACACACTCCACAGCGCCACCCAGTGCATTTAATTATAACTGCGAGTTAGTGCTTGGGATTTATCATGCATTCACTGCATTTACGGCCAGCAAAGCAATGTAGTAAAATTCGAATAGTATTTTATTTTTCGAATAATAATTACAGATCGAATATTCGAAAATTAGAATATTCGTGCACATCCCTAGTAACAATACACGCATTCGTATTGAACCGTTCGGTTTTCAGTACGCATTTTTAAACCGAACGGTTCTTTGGACCATTTTTCCTGCTGACCAAAATTTCATTATCTCAAATGTAGGCGCGTTGCACGTGGCAAGCGCGCTCATAATGTAAGAGATGCTGGCGTGACAACATTGCCCAACATCAAATGGCAAATGTAATGCAAGTGGAATGAAACTGAGCTACTCGTTATTGTGTGGTTGACGGACCGTTTATCAGTTTGGACCAATGCAGCGCAAGCCGATCTTAATCAAGCAGCACTGTTACTACCGGTACACATCGAAATCCAGTAAAGAAAAAATTTGAATTCGCCACTGAAGTAATAACATCGCTGCGAGATCTAGTGAGAAACATTCACATTTCTCCGTTATTAACGGATCAAACAGCGCTGACGTGGAAACCAGGAAGAAACATTGTGCCATGAATTAACTATTCATGGCACAATGAAAGTTAGATTAATTTCATAGCTGAAAAAATAGAAAATATATATTTGGATAGCTGATGAATAATATACTCTTTAATAGTCATTTTAAATGGTCTTGCAGTATTAAACATTTATTTTAAATTTACAAATATTATATTCCATGTAGTCTCTGAATATGAAATTTAGGGCTGCAACAACTAATCGATGAAATCGATAATAATCGATTATGAAAATCGTTGTCAACGAATGTCATTATCGATTAGTTGGTCTGCTTACGTCACGGGGAGCGTTTACTGGTGATTGGTTGAAACAGGCCAATCAGGATGCTCTCTGTCTTACACGCGCTTCATGAGGCACACACGCAAGGTCTCTCTCCCTCCGTTGCTCTGCCGCGCGCTCGCGCTACACGGTTTGGAGCACAGTCTCTTCTGTCTCGCATGCGCGCTCAAATCCCGGGAGTTTGAACTAATTTGCGAGCCGCTATCAATATGCGGGTGACTTCCAGAACTTCCGGGAGACTTGGGATGTCTGTATTTTGCGTCTCGAGCATCAGGTTGCGCAATCAGTTCGCTCGCAACATAAGTGATGGATTAAAATAGTGCTACCGCAGAAATATTAAATTAAAACGGTCTTTACAAAGCGAAGCACTAAATATAAAGGCAGTTAATAACACCAGCAGTAAATTATTGTTTTTTAGTCACTGTACTCAGTGGTTTTCAGCGAATGTTTGTGCACTAATGCATCATTTTTCCTGTCTTTTTAATCAAGCCTGTTAGCTTGCTGCGTACCTCCACTCCGCTCTCTTTATATAGCATTTGTCTACTATTAAGTTTTAATTGTTTTTCAAACGCGATCTACTGCGGCTCTATGTTCACACGCTTGTTTTCAGTCTTTCTATATTTATTTTTTACAAGTTATCCTTATAATTCAATTAATTTTAAATAAAAATTAAATGAATTATATATTTGAGATGTTTTTAGTTTATATCTTCACATCTGAACAACATGTCTGTAAATTTGTTTTAACAAAAATTGTGTTAAAACAATATGTTGGATATAAATGTTTTTTTTTTTTACATTAATCATGGTTGTCAACTTGCCATCAGCAATTATCATTAAAAACAATGCAAATATTGATATTTGTAAAACTCAATGTGTGGCTTTTGCACTTTTTAAAAGTACACTTTTACACATAAATATCCTAATTGAGGGTTTTAGGTAACACTTTATTTTACGGTGTCTTTGTTACATATGTTACATGTACTTACTGTAGTAATAACAGTAAATTTTGCATAATTACATGCAACTAACCCTCAACCTAATCCTACCCTATTCCTATAGTAAGTACATGTAGTTACTTAATATTACTCTGTACTTAAATATATAATTACACTGTAACAAGGACACCTTAAAATAAAGTGTAACCGGGTTTTATTTAGTCATAATAAACAAAAAATCGAATTGAATCTTTTGTCCGATTAATAGAAAAAATAATCGTCCGATTAATCGATTATCAAAATAATCGTTAGTTGCAGCCCTAATGAAATTATAAAAACAGTATAATTAATTATAAATTGCAGCATGTATAATTAATTATAAAATAACATAAATGCTGTTAAAATGTTTTGGTTATTAATAGGGATGGCCCGATACCATTTTTTTTCAAACCGATACAAGTACGAGTTTTTACATTTGTGTACTTGCCGATACCGAGTACCGATACCGATATTTCTACCGCATAGGCTCCCAGAAAAGAAGACGACTATTTTAGAACACAGGTTAGAAGACTGTTTTTATTTTCTTCTCTGCTTGTTTTAACAAGTCTAAAAATAAATAAAAATTAGTAAAATAATAAATGTATTAACACACAAACCACTGTTAATTTAACATAAAAGCAAGCAGGCTACTGCGTGCATGGTCTGGCATGACTGAATGCGCGCAAAGTGCGCTCCCTTAATAAATCCTAAAAGCTGACAGTTCATCGCGATCTCACACATCTCTGTTATTATCAATGAAGCTGACTGCACAATCAATCTTTCATAATATCCACACTTTGTTTGTTATAATTAGAGGATTTGCCAGCATACAGAATTCAGCACTGAACAAAAAAGTCCGTTTTGAGCGGTGAGGGGAGTCTATCTTAAATGCTTCTGATTGGCCATTGCGTTCCAGAAATCAACACATATGTCTGTGATTGGCTACATCGCTCAACGCTGTAACCATGTTATGAATAGAAACTCTGTCCTGTAAATCGTTTCTATTTTGTTGTAGTTGTTCTTGTTGCTTTTCTGCAAGAGATGAATAAAAATCTTTTAGTTTTTATGTTTTATTCATAGATATTTCTAGTTTGCGGGAGTCCCGCGAATCGTTTTATTCTCCCGTAACCCGCACACACAGAGTGAGTGCATTACCGCCCGCGCGCGCGCTCGGCCATCAGATCTATGATGCGTCTTCAGATGTTTAATTAGATTGCTGGTGTTAAACGATGTACTTTCTTTCCCTCCTCTCGACACCTTAGCTGAACATAACTCATAGTCTGCCTTGCTGTTGTCATCATCCCTTATCTTGAAATGAGCCCAAACCGCCGACATTATACTTTCCTATGCCTCAGTTCACCTCGACAAAGCACTCGCGGCGGCCAGTTTCGTTTTGCAAAATGTACGTGGTATCGGTGCGTGGTATCGGCGAATTTTTATGAGTACGAGTACGAGTATATTAGGACAGTATCGGCCCGATCCCCGATGCCAGTATCGGTATCGGGCCATCCCTAGTTATTAACTTAACAAAAGTAGTTAATGTCAACAACCCATTCACTACAGACCATATCAGATCAAAGATCAAATCACCCAGGTCTAAGATTTAGAATTTCCATGACCGTGGGAACCTCAGCCTATGAGCTAGTAAAAAGCAAAAAGAAAATAAATAAAACTTTTCTACTCACTCAAACAAAGCATCATGGCCACCAGAACAGAAGAACTTCTGCAGCATCAGATGGTATGGATATTTCCTCTCATCAAACAGCATGGGTGAGGTAAAGCCCACAGAGCAGATAAAGAAAGTCAGCCTGATTAGGGCAGAGAAGCACATTAATAAATATTAGTTTTATACACCACACAAGGCTCAGGCACAAGGCAGTCTGTTTACACTGGACTAACAGCAGCTCCTTTTACTAAACTATCATTGAAGATATAAATGCTATGTTCAAAACAGAATTATAGAGTAAACTTTGCTACAAATTTGCTGGTGTTTACCTGAAACGTGGTGTGGGCGTGTAAGGAGGAGGCTGCCAGCTCAAGCCCTTGGTGAGGAGTTTAGTAAGAGATGACGCTGTGGCCCGAGCAGCTGGTGTTGGGGCCGTGCCTGTGCTAGTGGTATGGTGAGACCGTCGCTGACGGACAGGTGAGCCCACACAAAGCTTCACCAGCAGTCCAAACAGCTCAGCCAGAGCCCTGCCCAAACGAGAAGAGGCTGGGGAGATAAAGATATATATAAGTCAAAAACAAGGCACAGTTTTATTCACGATTTCTCATTTTACTTAGGAAAAGGCAGTAAATAAAGTTGCTAAGACAGCTGACCTGAGAGCAGAGGCTTAATTTGTTTTATACGTGTTGCCATGGCAGGGGTGAGTTTGGACTTGGTCTTTGGGTCAGTGGCTGTGGGCTCATCCGTCTCCATGGGAGCGAGAGAGTCTCCATCCAGGCCCATTCCTTCCAGCAAACCCTGAGCAGAGGGATCCACCCCCACAGACAGGGTCTCAGTCTCAGCTGGTGGAGAGAGAATGGCTTTAGAAAAAAAAGCAAAATGCAAACCAGCAAAAGAAAGGCATGAAATGCAAATAAAAGGAACTAAGATGCAAAAAGAAAGAAGGAAATAAAATAGTGAAACTGGTGGCTAAAATAACCCCAATTTTTTTTTAAACATAAATCATATCAAATGAGGCAGAGAAAGGTAGTGAGCTTTATAAAGACTTTATATGCAGAATTGCCACAATGCAATATTGCAGTATTTTACCATTTCTCCGGCCTGCAGCTGCTGTGCTGCTGGAGGGTTTATCCTCCTTAGGCACAAGTTTCTGCATGTCGGCCTGACCAAACTCACATCCAGGAGGCAAACTGCAAAAAACAACAACAACATTTCAGCTAGTAGACAACCGCCTTCTTCGATATGGCCTAATTAGGAGCCAAGCACTGAAAGTGCGTAGGCTAGGCACCTCTTGAAATCGTTAGTGTTCTTATTATTATTATTCCATTTCTTCTTCTTCCGTATGGAAGTCTATGGCAGCCCATAGATGGAACCGCTTGCGGGAAAGTTATGAAAATTGGCACACTGATAAGGAGTCTAACTCAATCCCTCTAGCACCACTAACTTTCCAAAGTTTCACTCATGTTTATACTAATAACTTTTGAACCATAAGGGCTATAAACAAAATTCCCCACTGATTCCTTGGCTCAAGACGATTTGATTGCATCATATGACGTCAGTTTCCGTCATGTAAATCTTTTGGTCATTTTGAATTTTTTTTAAAAACCTACTTTTCGAACTCATCCTAGATGGTTGCTCCGATTTTCACAAAAAAGTAACCAGATCATATTCAGACCAAACTTGGTACTTCATCACAAGCATGACTTGAGGCTACATGCTGCGTTTCGGCGCAGCGCCACCTACTGGTCCAGAGTTATGATTTTTTTATTTTTGGTTATAACTTCTGAACGGTTTGTCCAAAAATCATAAAAGTGGTCTAGTTAGATTCAGGGCGTCATGCCGAGTCATACTGATATCCAATTTCTCCATATCGGCCATTTTGTAATTTTGTACTAAAATGTTGTATTTTATGAACGCATCGTTACAACTTGGTATGGGTCATTGGCACGATGCTCTGAAAGAGACTGAGAAGTTTCGGACCAGCGCCACCTAGTGGTGGAACAAATTATTTACATGCTTACAACTTTGGATTTGGTTGACTTATTTTCACAGGAGTCATCTCCTTACATTCCCGAATCCTTGCCGAGTCTAACGATATCAAACATTCTAGGTTTTGCCTTATGGTTAGCGCAATGTTGTAAATTAGCGCTTAAACATTTGCCAATATCTTCGAAACCATTAGACCGATCGAGACGAAACCACTGTTCGTTGGTTAAATGCTAATGCCAAAATTTTGATAGTAAGTGGCAAAAAAAATCCAATCAAAGTCACCCATGGGTAATTTTTTATGCTCTCATACATATAAATGTCTATACCTCCAAAACAAAATGAGATATTTTCACCAAATTTGACATGTATGGGCTCACTCTGAGGACACACAAAAAAAGAAGTGGAACTGCGCCACTTGGTGGCTGGCGCTATAATAGAACAACAAGGACATAGCCATTAATTACAATATAATATCATGATATTAAATACACTTTACGAATGCATTGGTGTACTGTTACAAAACTCGATAGGTGTCTTAATACATTAAATCATATTTTTAGTTACTGTATATATGATTTTTCAGCCATTTTGCCTAAAATCATCTTTAAATGTCTTTAATTTCTCATTGTTGTAGTTGGTCTGACCCTCCCAGCCATGTTGGCATATCTTATTGTCTTCTTTGCACTTGGCCCCGATAATTGCTGCTTGCAGCTATGTTTCTATACTAGGGCTGTTAAGATTCCTCGATTAAATTTGAGTGCTCGATTAAAAAAAATCCTTGATTGCAATTTACACGTGTTGAGTAATCTGCAAAATACCGGAAGTGGCGCATTCCACGGACGAGAATCCATGAATCGCACTTAGTAGTGGTCGACCGATATTTGGCATTTTTTAAATATCGGCACTGGCCGAAAAGTTTTTCTGATTGGCCGATGTGTTAGAACTCCATATTTGTGTTACAACTCCAGACTTATATTTTGACTGGCGGCGCTGAGAACGGCAGCACCTGAGCTCACATCTCTCACATTCTCTTTCTCTATTAGTTTACGGTCTCGGTTTAACAGCCATATCTAATACGTTATTCGCATACATTTACTTTCTTTGTTTAACAATTCAATCTAATAAGTATAGCATTTGCTTTTATATTAATAGTAACAAAGGCAAACAATAGGCTATAATAAAAAATAAAAAAACAATATCGGACGACCACTAATTATTAGACAGTTTTCTAGGCTGCACAATGTAAAAGCATTTAAAAACCATACTATAGCATAGTGCTATTGTGAATTAACAAAGGCTGCGATTCCAATTCAATTAAATAAATAAAAATATGCCCTGCAGGTTTATTATATGAGCTTTAATTATTAGCATGCGTGTAGGTTATGTGCGTCTCAGAGCGGCTCCATTCACAGTAAATGCTGCTCCACATGAACTGTTATCATTTACATGCATGGAGCATGTCTCAAACTCCATTTCTGCATATGCGATGAATTTGGGTTGCTTTTAACGTTCATCTGGGAACGCAATGTGTGCCATTTCATTCAGATGTGTAAGGTAAATCATTTATAAACCTACACCAACACATCAATGTGTTTCTAAATAATGCAAACTGTTCATCGCGATTTCAAGATAAAAGTCTTTATCCACGCTCAGAGGTTGCATGTTTTTCATGTCCATTGTCCACATATTCTTGATCAAGAATTTACACTGGCTGAAGCATTTCTATCGTAAAGAAGTGGTCAAATATTAAGATTGAGTAAACATTTTAATTAAATGTCGTTTGGTCAATATTAAATCAAGGATTTGATCTGCTGTAAAATGTAACACCAGGCCATTGGCGGCCTCTGCAGGCATTTGGTATAATACAATACTCAATCATCCAAATAATTGACCAATTACTCGATTACCAAAATAATCATTAGTGACAGCCCTATTCTATACTGTATAGGGGTGGAACGGTCCATGTATTCGTTTTGAACCGAAACGGTACGGGCGTCACGGTTCGGTGCACGAATTTACACAGAGAATACACGGTATAAAAATAAATAAAACTCACGTGCAAATTAATTAATTTATTGGGTAACTACTGTTAGATACGCGGTTTCTTTAGGGACACATAATCTGTACCATCAGCTTAGCTCTGAACGCGCGTTCACTTCAAACGTTGGCTTTACGCGCGTCCTATTCGCTTTGGACTAGCGTCGAACTAGACGCTCTATTCACGTTTGGTGTGACCGCATAATGGGCTGCGATGTCAAGATTGCAATGCTGGAGTGTGTGTGTGCGCGAGAGAGAGAGATGCGTGGGCGCGATCGAACTGTGTGTGTGAGAGAGAGAGAGAGAGAGAGGTGGAGACAGAAGAACACTTCCTCATACACTGCGATCACTATCACAGCATTAGATCAGACTATTTCACTAGATTCCAACAGCTAGAACCAAATTTTATGGCATTGCCAAATTCAGAAAAATTAATTCATATTTTGGGAGAAAACTCTTGCTCAATCACAATAGCAGCAAATTATGTAATAGCCTGCCACAAACTACGAGAGTCAGCCAGTGGACAAAACCAAAACTAAAGTCTGAATATTGGTTCAAAACTGTTGTTTTTTTTTTTGTTTTGTTTTTTCTGTGTGTTTATTTTCATTTTGATATATTTCATTTTGATTCATTATGATATAAATGTAATGTATTCATGCATTTGTTTACATTATTAATTTATTGATTATTTGTTCATTGCAATACTGTATAAGTCATGCCAATAAAGCTTATTTGAATTTGAGAGAGAGAGAGAGAGAGAGAGAGAGAGAGAGAGAGAGAGAGAGAGAGAGAGAGAGAGAGAGAGAGAGAGAGAGAGAGAGAGAGAGAGAGAGAGAGGGCGCGGGCGCGATCGAACAACATAAAAAACATACTCCGTCATTTTGTTCAGATCATTAAACCTGCAAAGTGTTTACTTATATTTGTGTACACTCGCAATAAAACACAACATTGTGCTTTTGTCACACTGTAAACTCTTGTCAAACTGTAACCTACAACTGTGTCACCCAACCAAAATCACACACACTGTTTTAAAAGCAATACATATTTATCCATCTCCATTTCAAAACAGTCTGTGGGTCCCATCTTTTGGACATTCATCATATTGCATTTGGTTTTCATTTCTTGTCCTCGGAGCACTAATCTTACACATTCTACATTGATTAAAAAAGAAAATCGAATGTGTTTTTAATGGTAGTATTATTTTATACAGAAATCAATTATTTATAATTCAGATGAGAATCATGTTACATTGTTAATTAATAATGTTAATTAAAATTAAGGAAAACAAATATATTGATCTGAAATATAGCAAATTAATTTTAAATTAATTCAGGTACAATTACCAAACATATCGCAAGGTCTTTTTGTCTTTTTATTAATTTAATTAATAAACTAATTATATAAAACTATTGTCAGTGCACTACAAATAAACTGGTTCTATGCCTTTAATAATAAAACTTATTTAAAAAATACAATGCCTTCTGCATTTTTTGTTTAGCTTTTCCCTCCATTGTACCGAAATCGTACCGAACCGTGATGTCTGAACCGAGGTATGAACCGAACCGTGACTTCTGTGTACCGTTCCACCCCTAATACTGTACAGTATTGTACATCAATTTGAAAAGTTGAAAAGTTCAAAGCACAAAGTAGTGTTGTCACGATACCAAAATTATTGTTTCGATACCAAGTCAAGAATTGCGATACTTTTTCGATACTTTTCCTGAAAAGGAAAAGTATTTCTTACAAGGCGTTTCACAAATACATCTCCTTTGCGTAGGTCTGTACTCTTTAAATGCTGTAATAACCTAATATAAATAAATCACTGACAAACATGCACATGCTCTGATTATAATCATATAGCCTATAGATAATTTTAGCTGATGTTTTGTATGCTTTATTTTAGCAGATTTCAAATTATTAGCGTTGAAAGTTGGGGGGGAGGTTGTACACCTAATATAAATAAAACATCTCCAGTTAACTAGCAGAGCATTAATTTAGTTTGCTATTAAATAAGAGATCTAGCGCTAAAATCTGTTGTTTTTTAAATCAAGCTGAGCGCTCTTTTTCACTGCTATCAGTTGCATGGATACAGTGTCTTTTGCGGCTCGTGCACCGTCTTCACTCGGACGCGCGCTTCCGCCGTTGCGGAGACTCTCTGCTCTCTATTCTGCACAGTTTGACCAGCGGGCAGCGGCCGCACACCAGGCCGCCGGATGGTGTTGCTAAGAACTTGCAATGTATAATTATCAGACCGGCCCTCGCAGCCTCGAAACACTACCGGCCCACCGGGAAAAGTCCCGACTCTTCCGATTGCCATTCCGCTACTGACCGGCGGCCACAGTATCACTTGTGCTCGCACATGCACCCATCTCGCTGTAGTGTTTGTCTCATGACAGCAGCAGCTTCTTTGCTGCGTGCGTGAGAAACACAGACGTCTATAGGGAGGCACTGGAAGCGTGTGTTGCACACACCAACATGAAGTACGTCTCTTACAAATCTGGAACGCGGTCATTCATAAAAGTATCGATACTAATAAATTTAGGAATCGTGACGTTTTTAATTTCCGAGAATCGCGATACTTTTGAAGTATCGGTGCACCGTGCAACACTAGCACAAAGCGAAGACATTATATCTATTTATGCTTAAAGGAATACTCCACCCAAAAATGAAAATTCTGTCATCATTTACTCACCCTCAAATTGTTGCAAACCTGTATGATTTTCTTTCTTCTGCTGAACACAAAGGAAGATATTTTGAAGAATGATTGGAACCAAACAGTTGTGGGGCTTTTTTTTCTACTATGGAAGTCAATGGTGCCAAAGAACTGTTTGGTTCCAATCGTTCTTCAAAATATCTTCCTTTTTTGTTCAGCAGAAGAAAGAAACTCATACAGGTTTGCAACATGAGGGTGAGTAAATGATGACAATTTTCATATTTGGGTGGAGTATCCCTTTAATGCATTATATTTATGCAACAGTTTATTGAGAATTTTCTTTTAACAGTTTTAAATTACAGTGCGCATGAAGAACAATTCATAGTGCTCTCTACTCCAGTGCTGTAATCTAACAGACACCCGGGAGAAAGGAATATGATTTAGAAAGTGCTATAAACTCCAGCAAGATAAAGTCATTTTATGCAAACTATAAACCTTTATCTACAAATAAAGTATAATAATGGGAACATTGATCTTGAAGAAAATGTCGTCGTGTTACTGTCATAACCGAACGTGACGCGCTGTTTGAATGCTGAATGGAGAATGACTGAGGAGAGATGAGTTTCCATTAACTTTATCTTAACGACTTAAATATTCATTTTTACCTCACATTATGCTATTGAATGACTTTAGTCATGGAATATAGTGCGAAAACTTTGTGCTTTACAATGTTTTGTATGCCTTTAGTGGGGCTTAAAAATAACAATAGTATGCACAATATCGGACCTCACGCAGAAGCTGCAGCCGTGGCGGAATGATTTTAGGTGTGGCGGTCCGCCACGGCAGAATGAATGTAGCGGAAACACCGGAAACATTTCACAGGCTGTGATGACGCATTTCCACAGTTATTAACATCGCAAATCTAGTAAAGTTTTTCCTATTTTCATTTTTAAAATACAGAATATACATTTATAATGCAATACTTTGTTTTTTATTTTTATTTACAGCCAAGGTAATATAACACAAATTAACACTGCTGCGATGGTGTTTCTAATACAATGGCAGAGGAAGTGATGGCAAATTTCACATCATTCTCTCTTCTAGCTGCCATAATCAATCTCTCTTTATTTTTTCTCTATTTTGGAAAATCATTGAAATGCTATCATGGAATTTTTTTCTTTTGCTATTAGAGCAAATGGGAATACAACAATTATATTTGCAGTCATCTCCCATTCATCACTACAGAAGTTTACCCCCCTATGACTACTTCCGCTTCTGAGAACCCCTGAAATGTAAAAAGGGTCCATTGTGACGTACATGTGAGCGTAATAGATTATTGAAAAAGAAAAAAATATGTAGGGTAGGGACTTGGTTCTATTCATCAGTTGTTGATTGGATTTTGAGATGTGGGGATTACACTCATAAATTAACGCTAGCCTGCAGTTTATTGTGGAGGGAAGGAGTTTAAGCAGATTACATAATTGAAGAAGTCTGGCATATGTAACCAGAGAGGTGGTTTACATGGATGAACCCTTCACAATAAAATTATCCATTTACAAAACAGATAGGGTTCATTTTCATTTTATGCGGACTTTAAACATCATGGAGATTTAAAAATGCCTTTGGAGTGGATTAATAAAAGGTCCACCATGTGTTCACCATGGGCAAGATGAGAGCAGTACTAACCTGTTTGGTGTACAGAGAGACAGCAGCACAGTGCTCTCCCACACTAGAGAGCAGTAGAGCTGACTCAGTTTGTTCAGAACACTAAGACCCAGTTGAGATCCCCATTGATTCACTGAGATCGCACGGATCTCACTCTGAAAACAAAGAAATAAATCAACAGATTAATTGATTATCAACTTAAATTAATTATTGAAAAAGTTTACAAAAAGCTGCCTATATGCATACCTGTCCGACTCTGCAGGTATGAACGAACATGAGGATGTACGCATGTGCCGCTGTTAGGGCATGCAGCAGTGGGGTGGCACGTGCCGACAATGTGGCATCTGTGACATGGCCTGCGTTGGCCAGTTCCCTGAGCAGAACAGAGCCACCAGGAACCTCGATGGGCCGGTGAAGAGGCTCCAGAGCAGACAGTATGCTGTCCAACTGACATAGACCCTCCTGGAGAACTTTCGGCTCATGGGACAAAGTCTAAGACACAGTGAGACAAAGAGAAGGGTTAAAAGAATCAAATTAAACAGTAAATATCACTGCATCTATAGGAAAATTCCTGAAACAGGAAAACTGCTGGATATCCTTTAGGTAGGTGTCACTTACTAGTATAGATTTGCAGACTCCTGCCACAGCTTGGCAGGCAGCAGAGGTGGGGAAGTCAATGGGCAGGTTGGGCAGCCCAAGAATTGACACCAATGGTAGAAGTCCTTTCTGGTTGACAAATTCCTGACAGTGGTCATCTGTTGTGTTGTTACTCAGAATGGACTCCACAAATTTCATCTAAAAGCAAACAAGCACATTTTTTAGTTCCAGTCCTAAGTTTTATTGTCTAAAAACAGACTTGAGTTTTGATAAACAGCCAATGAACTGAGCTTATGTGATAAGACTGAATCAGAATATAGTCTGAAGAAGAATAATGAGATAAAAGATTAAATAAAATGAGATACAAAGTGTCTAAATCAGCACGTACCACATTCAGGATGTAATCCATGAGAGGAATGGGGATTCGCTCTTCTGTTCCCACCACTCTGTAAATAACATTCATTTGTTAAAAACACCCCATTTATCAACATTGATTTCTCACATATGGCACTGAACACAAGGAATACTAAATTTCCTCGTCTGCCCATATACTAGAAGCTATTTTGATGCACTAACTGCCTGTTGCTTTCTGGCTCCCCCTGCTGTTGGCTAAAGGTATGTAGAGCCTCTTCCTCCTCCTCATCCTCACTGGATGCCTCCTCTGCAGCATGGTTTGATCGAGCTGGAGGCACAGTGACGGTCCCGTCTGCTTTCTGTATGGAGGGTTTCTGGCAGATGTACTCTGGCGATCGGCCCAAGTTGCAGATCTCCTCTAGCAACTGTTAAAGGTCAAGACAGTAATCAAAATTCCAGGTCTCAGAATGAATGTGAGTTTAAATATGCAAATTACACTGCAATAAAAGGGAATTTCTAAAAGTAATGTGTCAAAGTTGCACAAGCTGCTTTTACCTTGATGATGGCTGTTGTAGCGTCTGTTTTAAGCGTGGGCTGGTGCCGCATTAGCTCGTCGACAGCACTGCCCAAGTTAGAGGCGGTGTCACCTGTTTCATAAAATTATACTGACTGTTAGAAACACATTCCCATTATCTCCAAAAACAAGTCACTGACTCTGCGGAGAAACAGATACACCTATAGGGGACACTCACCTAGTGGATCAGAGCTGCGTCTGCGGCGCATGGCAGGCAGGTAGTCTGGTGAGAGCAGCACCTTGAACAGCCGCTCGAAGGGCTGGCACTGCACAAATGAGTGCAGACCACGGGCATTCAGGCACAGGGCGCTGAAGACGTTAGGCAGGGAACCCAGCACTTCTCTGGTGGCAGGGACCTTTACAAACAAATAAAAGGTCTAAAAGGTGTGTGATGAGCTGCTGGAATATGCAAGGAGGAATACAGCAAATGGAGAAATATTGAGGGATTTAGGAGGAAAAGGGATATGGAGTGTCTAGCATGATTGAATTTGGGGTGGTCAAAGACCTTGAAACAGACAACAGGAGTTTTGAATGGACAGAATATGCGGGCATAAGATAAAAAGTAAAAAATAAAAAAAAGAAGTTTATGTTATGGCAGACTCACGTCTTTGATGAGCAGTGCATGAAGCATGACATCAGTGAGACCATTGTCCTGCAGAGATGACAGTAGAGAGGGCTCCTGGAACACAAACACTGTCACGACCTCCGTTGCTGAAACAGAGAGTGAGAGAAATAGAGTGAGAAAGCTATATGGGCTTTAGGGCAGGCAAATAAATAGACAAGATTCAAACTAATTAATTTCACAATATTCAAAGGGCTGAGAGTGTTCTTTTAACCATACTGCACTTGCAACTTTCTACTCCTGTATACAGAGAAGACCTTGAAGCCAGATCCGCACAAAGTTGTGCATAAAGAGTTCGGCTAATATTTCAACAGCACTAGAAGTTCTGTTCTCCATGTGCTTACCCAGAAGAAACAGTGAGGGTCCATAATACTCTGCATTACTGATGATGTGTTTCAGAGAGGTAGGGAGGGACCCATCCATTACTATAAAGAGTGCAAAGGCAGTGAACATCACTTTTGGCAAATTAAAACACTTAACCACAATGTAAAAACAATAGCATCATTAAATCCAATGAGTTTTATACCATGACGAATGCCGTCAGAGAATGCAGGGTCCTGAATGGCTTTTTTCAAGAAGTTTAACATAGATTTCAACAGAGCGGCCCGCTGAGGGATGCACTGCACTCCTGTTAGGAAAGAAAAAAAGTGCATAATCAAATTTCCATTGTTTAACTAGTACCACTATAAAGGAAACCCATTGACTTGCAAATTAATGTACATAGTGTACCTGCTCTGGGGGTGCTGGCTGCATTGCTCTGTGTTCGCAAATCTGTCTCTGCTCTGGAACCAGAAGAAGTGGATGGGCCAGGACTGCTCTCCATGGCAACCTCTGACACTACATTGACAAAAGCATTTTTACTGATTTTGGAAAAATGAAATATAAAATATATAAACTTCAAATGTTCTAGGAGTATTTCACACAAAAGAAAAAAATGGACATCATTCCAAACCCCTACATCTATCATTTGGCTTTAGAAGACTTATAATATGGTGCATGTGTCATATTGTGCCTTTACATCCTTTTTGGAGCTAGACAGCCTGTGATTACTATGTACTTTTATTGTAAGGAGGAAAAAAAGCTTGGATATCTGGTAATGTATTCTGGGTTCTACAGAAGAAAATCAGTCATACAAGTTTAAAATTACATAATAGTGAGAAAAAGTGAAATATTTTATTTCTTATTAGTCATTACAAAACCCCAGTGTGGAGATAAGAGTTTTTGCATACTATACACAGATTTGAATGAGGATAAACTAAATATAGTGCCACTGCTATATAGTAAACAGTGATAGTACTAACTGTCCATATCTGTGTCCATGTCCTCTGTCTCAGTAGCTGTGCTGGGCCTCTGGATCTTTGGTTTGATTACAAAAGGGCACTCTTTCCTGGAGAGGTCAACCTCATGCTGCACAGAGAAACAATGGGGTCACATTCTGTCAACAAAAGGGCAGAGGGCAAAAAGCTGAAAAGTTTACGCAGGAACAAGGGGCAGCTTTCAATACCTCCAATCTGCAGATAAAGATTGAAAGGCCACCATGAGACTGAAAAGCAGCCATGTCCAGATTGGTGATGAGATCCACAACTCTCACTGCCCGCGTCACAAAGGTAATCTGGTCCTGCTCGTCCCCAAGGAACTTGATCACCTGATGTAGAAATGGCATGGATCACAATACACCCTCACATAACACCTTATTAAATGCTACAAAATTTAGGAAGCTGGAGAGGAAGCAGCAAAGCACCAACCTTTAGCAACGCCTCCATCATACCACAAGATACTAAGGCCTCTCCGCCTGCATCATAACTAGCCAGGTGGTAGAGAAAGGAGAAGAGGGCTGTGGCAAATTGGTGGGGGTATGGCTCCATCAGCGGGTCTGAAACCCCCAGCAAAAATAAGAACAGTATGTCACCAAACCAAGAAAAAGCTGAAGTAAAGAAATCAGCTAAAATCTCCTCACCGATCATAGCCTGTATGCAGTTGCGGACAAGCACAGGCAGAAATCCATGGTAGGAGGCTGTTCCTGTGCAGTCGATAATGTTGGAGAGTTTGGGGGTGCGCTCCAGGTGGACTATGGATGTCAACGTGCGCAAAGAGGCGGCCTTAATGTCCTGCAACAATAACTTTTTTGAGGGTTCATCAATAAAATAAAACTCTTGGCAATCACTCTAAACAGTGCAACAAGTATTTATACCATATAACGAACATTAATAATTGCTACCCACCACCAGCTGTTTGTCTGTGATCTGAAGTACATCCACTAGCTCCTCTATAAGCCCGTTGTAGAGTATGCTATTGGCTGACTCCTGGAGGGCGTTGGAGTACACTGCACAAAAAAAAAAAAAACATTTACATATGATCAACCTCACCAGACAGAAAGCAAGAGCCTAGTGCCGTTTCATGAATATAAATACCTGTACTTATTTTGGTCAGTACCAGAGGGGTCACTTACCGAGTATAGAGATGGCATGCAGCCTGGCTTGCACGGCCTGCAGTCTTCTCTTGTGGTTGGAGAAGCCGTGAGCCAGGCGAATGTGTGTGAAAAGCAATATTTGTTTGTCTTTTGGGATGTTGTACATAGCCGTCAGAGACTCCATGATCTCTGAGGGGCTCTCGGAAATCTGAGGGCGCACCGGGGAAAAGCAGAAATTAAATTCAAGTGCAATCAATAGCTATTAAAGGTCTATGCACTTCCATTAACTGTTCCATAAGGATGGCAAATGAAAACAACTATGGGAACTCACCTTATCAAGTTGTTCAATATGAATGTAGTGTAGCGTATTACTGCTCGACTGTTAAGAGGGGAAAAGGAAAACAAAGGTTAAAAGGTTCTACAAACAAAACAGGACAAAAAGAAATGAACTGTTTTCCCTAACAAAAAAGAAACAAAAAAAACAGTGTTGAATGAGAATGGCATAATAAAGGGAATCATGACTCCATGCATACCTTTTTCTCCACTTTGACCTC
This sequence comes from Rhinichthys klamathensis goyatoka, assembly GCF_029890125.1. Classification (NCBI taxonomy): domain Eukaryota; kingdom Metazoa; phylum Chordata; class Actinopteri; order Cypriniformes; family Leuciscidae; genus Rhinichthys; species Rhinichthys klamathensis. The sequence goes on along the minus strand of NW_026606571.1, from coordinate 1,473,155 downwards.
AGAGCTGGGTTCTGCATAAAACTCAAAGTGCAATGTGGTGGCACTCGGTGGATATTTCTGCATAAAGCAAATATACACACATCAGAAAAAAACAAACACTTGGAAATTGCATGCCTAAAGGCCCGTTCACACCAAGAACAAGAACTACAAAGATCACTACTACACTAACTATATTTGTTGATTAACTATATTAGCGGACTATATCGTTCTGTTTATTGTAGGCACGCACTGCAGTTATGTTGTCTGCCACTTTAAATGCTTAAGGATGGATTCTGATTGGCTGTCAATGTTTTTATAGTTAATCAGCTTGAAAAAAATCGTTCTGAAAGTGATTGTTTATCTGTGCCATTATCATTATTGTTGTGGTGAGGATTCTTTTATATTTAGAATGATTTTTAGAACTACACATTTCCCGTTATCCTCCTTGGTGTGAATGGGCCTTAAGTTAGTTAAGTTTGCAGGGCATAAAAATGTACATCATTAGTGGAAGTAGGATTTAGTAACAACACTACACTGGTAAAGGTTTCATCAACTGCCCCTAAACATTCTCATCCTAGCCCTGGGTTACTGGGCTATCCTTATTATTTAGCCATAACTTTATATCAATGGTGCGCACAAACTACATATTATAATATGTAATAGAGCACAATAGCATACCAACAACGCCAGATCTCTGCAACACTCTGCAAGACCAAAGCCATTCTCCTTACCACCCCAGCTCTACAACAGGGGAAATAAAAGAGTCAGGAAAATGTGTAGGATGAAAGAAAACACGCATCAACCTTCAAATGTCAGTGAACAAACCATGAAAGAATCTGTCTGTACAGAACCAAGTCAGCATGTTGCTTTAGTTAGAACCAATACAAAACTCATTTCAACAAGGATTCAAAATTTCACACTAGCATCAGACACAATTCATGGAATAAACTTTTAAAAATGACAAGTGTTTTTAAAACACTGCATGCTACTGCTGCAAATTTCAAAGGCCGTTGATTTGCAGCTGCTTCCTGACACTGCATTTCAATCTTCTTGACTTCAGGAATCAAAACTGAGAAAAGAATGATAATGACTAAAAGTAGAGCTTTCATACCTCAGCCAGATGTTGCAGACGGGCAAGCAGTGGGCTCCTCTTGTCTGAGCCAAGTCTGGTGATGTAGTTGGAACGTTTGCTGAACACATACAGGAGATTCAGCACAGACAGAACCACCTGCATGTCACATGATGCTAGAAGGGTGGTCAAGTGCTACAGACACAAAAAGAAAAAGAAAAAACACTCAAAATCGACTTGTGATGAACAAGTTAAGGCTAAAAGAAGCAGGTTTTTTTGGTCAGGGGTTGTGGTACCTCTATAGAGCTGTACAGGTGTCTTGAAAAACTGTATTCGATTAACAACGCAGTGAAGTTGAGCACTGCCAGCAATAAGGCTTTTAGTTGCCCATTCTCTGGCCGGTCGCACACCAACAACCACGCCATGGTCTCCACTGTCTGCCCTGCATCACAGAGGATGCCATCGAAACGGTCCAGCAGGTCCACCCAATGATACAACTCACACTGTGAAGAGAAACAGGTCGTCATTAGAAATCTGAACATGCATATTAAACACTATGATGGTACATGTGCTAGTGTATACCTTGCCAATGTTCCAGGTCTTGATTTGCTGCAGTTCCAGCAACAGCTGTTCATCGCTGCATCCTTTCAGCTTCTCTATGAGAGTCCTGCAGTCGGCAGGCTGGAGGAGGAACGCGAGAACATGTCAACAATGAGGAAATGCACACACACAACCTCAAATACTCCAAATGCACAGAAATCCTGCATACTTACCGCTTCAGTGGGGGTTTTCTTCAATTTACTTCTGTCAACCTTCATGGTCACTAATTTCTACACTCGGTTCCTACAAAAAAGCACATCAAATCATGAGGGAGAATAATAAAAAAAAGCTCAATCAAATTGTTAAGTGAATAATGCTTATCTACATGCTACTCAATAATAATCTGCATGGCATTCAATAATAGCACTGCCAAAGTATGAAAAAAAAAAGACTATAGGGCTTTTCCCACTTGAACTAGTTAACCCTAGGTCATTCTAAACCCTGGATAAACGGAATCTTGGGTTATCTTGCTTCAGGTTTCACACTTAACCTTAACCCAAGGTTAAAAATGAATACTGGGTATTCATAAATTGAAGTTTCACACTGTACATTCCTAAACCCTGGATTAATGTCCTTAATCCTTATCTTCAGTGTCAATGCAGATTGGATGAAAGCAGCACATGTCCTGTGTACATAAAGCCTCTAGCATTGTGCATCCTCATATTATACCAAAGTCCCTGTAAGGCAAGTTATTTCACTTTGCGGCCATCTTTTAAAAGCCTCATGGGCAGCTGTTTCAGTCATGCAAGTAGCCTACATCCATCTCTTTGAATGGGGAAACATTAAATTCTCCAAAGCTGTTCACTAAGCTTACGAATGAAATCTGACAACAACAGTCTCATAAATGTTCTTTCTTATGTGCAAATAGCGTCAAAAAAAGCTTATCTTTCAGGCTAGACCAGCCAATGCGCAGCGCATATTCAGTCCTACGTGCGCGTCTCAGAACACTGACTGTTTCAATAGCATCTGAAGCTTCTAATGGCAGCTGCATTAACTTTACCAATCAGTGGTAAATTTTTTTATATATAGAGGCAAGACTATTCCGCCATATTGTGTGTTGTACTTTCTCCCATTAATAAGTAAAATGAGTACACTCACTGTCTTTGCATTTCTAAAGTCTTTGTATTATATATTGCCGACTACACAATCAAGTTTTTCCTGAATAGACTTTTCAAACTATAAATGTAAAAATAGCTCTTCTTTACGTATTTTCCGTCAAACTTTTTCCGCCAAACTACTATTCCTACAACACTCAGTGTTTCTGTAACTGTCTAAAGCATGTGAATACGAGGCACACAACTAAGTGTCTGTTGCCTAGCTTCTAGCTGTAACATTCTAACACCACATCGTTTCACACTGTACAAGTTTAGCAATGTAATGTGGGGTTGACACCCCAAAACCGTGTTAAGTGTGAAATGTTTCTTTACCTGGGGCTTAAAAAGTGGTTTATAATGACAACAACCCAGGGTTAAGTGCAGTATGAAAAGCCCTTATGAGGTGTATTTTTGAGTCATACAAGAACAATTACATATTCATAAATAATCAGATCCAAATGTAGGATTAAGTGCCAAAGTATCAATGTAAACATTCATCCAAATTATATTTATGGAGATAACCCTTCATACTCAGAAAATGTAAAAGAACTTACGGTATATGATTTGGCAATTCCAACTTAACGGCATTTTTCATGTGCAAAAACCTATAGTAAAAAAAAAAAAAAAAGATGAAAGTGAAACAGTCATTAGGATGAACATAAGAATGTTTGTGATCTTGCTGCCAAAAGCACAATAAAGGCACAAAACCTCTACACTACAGCTTAAGAGGTAATTTAAAGTATATCAAAAATAATTATTCTACATGGTCAAAAACTATCCTATACTAATTAGCTGTAGAATAAAAACTAAATTAGGGCTGGCAGAAAGTTAACAAAAGTCTGAGAACAAGCCATGGGAAAAGCAACCCACATTGGTTCAGATATAGGGCATATATTCTGGGCACAGACAATCTCTAGCATCTTACAAACATGCCCTTAATGAATTCAAATATTCGATTTGCTCCTGAAACAAAAGGATGTTAATGTAGCGTTTTTTAGTAACTTGTGCACTCCTTCTGAGAAACAAAACTGATTTAGGACCTTGAACCCGGCCAAAGAGAAGCACTGGCCTGTGATCAAGAAACCTGACATGGAAAAATAACCCAACACATTACACAAAACTTTAACGTTACCTAGCTATGCTATTTAACCGTAAATGTAATTACTATAGAAACACAATAATTAAGTTCTTGTCAGAGAACCAAATGGTGTTGTAGACGTGGGAGCGAGCAACTCAGCAGCTAGTTACCGAATACATCAAATTACAATGACATTACTAACCGGAGCCCATAAACGAAAGTACAACACCGTAAACAAACAAATTGTATGAACAAGTGAAAGTAACACAGCCACTGTGGAAATAAAACAATAACCCGACATATTATTTCACTAACTAGGCTATTTCTAACGAAAACAAGCCAGCAAACGGAGATCAATTTGAGGAAAAGGGCAGCAGCTAACATGCTATCTAGTTTTTCCTTGCTAACAAGCTACCTCAGTCAGCAAGCTAAGTTTTGCGGATAAACGTGGTCACGTCATTCTTATTTAATGGCGCAGATAAAACATGATCATCGCCGGTTTTTGAATAAACGGTAACAAAATTACCGGACGCGAACTGAAAGGAAATTTGACCGTTAGCCGCTCGCGCGACATCTTTGATTTCGACCTCGCGAGCTACAGAGCTCTAAGCAGCACATATTTCCCCTCAACATGTCAACACAAACCCGCAATCTTCAACTCACTCTTTAAATCTTTACCATAGCCATTTTTTTCCTACAAACATTCGCCAAACATTTAATATAGGGCTCGAGTGTAGCGGAATACGTCAGGAGCGAAGCTACACAGGTCAATATTTTTCCTCCGGGCTGCACACATGCTCTGGTCTAATCTAGAGCCTGGCTCAGCCTGGCCTGCTCCGGCAAACCCGCTCACTCCCCTCAAATATCCAGCTCACAAAAACAGCGTCTGTCACAGCGCTTCCACAGCCGTACCATAGCGTATATTGTCAGACATTTTCAGCAAGCGCTTCGTCTCGATGAACTGTGGCCGGTGAAGCGCGCGCGGTGGTGGCGGCGGATGAGATGCTCGTGCATGCGCTGGTGTGGTTGGTTAGCTGAGAAACGCAGAATATCTCGCTGAATCATTCCCACTCGGGCCTACCATAACACTGACTTCCAGTGGACGGCTCAATTTCTCACTTTTTACTGCTGCACTTGTGCGTAGCTGCATTTGTGGCGAACGTAGCGTGTCACACATGATGTTGAAGTCTACTTTATTAGGTTAAAAATACATGTATCTGAAATAATACATAGGAGCTATAGATATGGAAGGTTTAAGCTCAGATATAATTGGAATGCATTTATCAGCCTAAAAGAAAAGTTAATGTATTTTGCAATCATTCAAGCAGTCTGGAAATATTTTTGTTCATGCACTACATTAAGAGATATGTCAATATATTATATAAAATATAGATTTCCCAAATATGGATTTTATTGATTCTAATATTGATTAACTTAACTAGCTGGAAAAGAAATACATTACACTTATAGTATGATTAGAATTCGATTTAAATAATTTTCTCATTCACTGGACACAGATGCCATACTCTGTTTACTGTAGTTTGGCATGTTTCATTTCTTCATTCCAGTCATCAGCATCATTTTAGATAATAATAAAAAAATAAAACAAAACAAAACCAATAAGGGGGGGTTACTGTTAGGGGAGTGGAGTCACTTTACAACATCAGTCAGGTTCAGTTTGGTTATACTGACCCATGTTATCCATCAGCTGTAAACTCTATAGTAGGTCATATAAAACAGATGTCTGGGGGATATAAACAGTGAATTCTTCTGAAGGAAATGTGTATTATAATGGGCCCACATAACTTAAACCCAAAATTGCGAAATGTAACCCCCTAAAGGCCATACCAGAGGAATTTAGGTGTCAAGACTGTTGCTGCACTTGACGACTCGACAAATAATTGGGTATGAACATCCATATACAGAGAACAGGATGTTTTGAAGCCTAATTTTGAGGCCTTTAAGATTGAAATACAGAAATCCTACTAACGTTACAATTTTAAATTGTACATCTCATTTATCACATAAGCACACGCTATCACATACGCATGCTCTTTTCGTCGTGATCCACTGATAGACTCATATATGACATTACTCGCCAATTTCACATCATTTACACTCACGCACAAGTATCAAATTTAATTTGAGCGATTCTTCCTACTGAGTGTAAACAGTTTTCAGTCTATCTATGCGCGCGCACATCGCGCGAGCATTCAACACACCACAATGCTAGTCCGACCGCAAATTAAAAATGGCGGTTTATATTAGCAAAGTGTCCGGTCTTTGCATCAAAAACACTCATTTTAATGACAGTATACACGTACAGCTCGCAAGCAAATCCGTCGGTTACTCTTAACGGTCATGTAGAGTCAGCCACAGACGTCTCCACCAAACAGACAAAGACTTATTTAAGCTCTTACCTCGATTGCGCCTCAACATAACTTCTCCATCTTACAGCAGCGAGTGGGGATGTTAATCTCGCGATATTTCAGTTGGCTTCCTCTGCTCCAATAGTAGCCTGTTGTAGACACACAGACCAGCCCCTTCAGTGATCTGCTCCTAGACAGAACGATACAAAATATGATCAGTATTCAGTATAATAAATATGTCTGTATAATAAAACATTTTTGGTCGTACACGGCTCACTTTGTGCTCCTCTTGACACTTCAGGTACCCAAAAAAGCACTGTCCAAGAAGGAAAACGGATGCAACAACGAAGATACAATAATGCAAGTAATTAAATTGGCAATAAGGTGTGTTTGCCTATTCTTGTAATTTATATAACCTGAAGCCCAAATGGCAAAAGTATTTCCCACCATAATCTAAATATCTTGCATTTGCATTAGAGCTAGCATATATATCTACATTTTTATAACTCCCCATTGTCTCCATTGTCAAAGTTGATTTTTGGATCCCAACAGATATAGCAGTGAATGCATTCTATCTTGTATTTCTGGCAAAAATTCTGACAGAATTCAAACAGATGTTTTTATTACGCCTTCCAGAAAATAGGTCTGTAAATAAAGCCTACCAAATCATGATTCATTTTAAGAATTTTCCAATGCCACCTGTTCACTGATGGTTGTTGGGGGAACACATTTAAATAGTTTTCTTTGCCAGAATTTTATGTTGCCGTGAAAAAGATCTCAGCAGTGCATGTACTATGCCAGAATTTTCTCAAGCTTAAAAAATTATGCATATTCAAAATTTGATATGATTTTTTTTTTATCTAAATGTAATTTATTTTAAATCATTTTAAGACATTTTTGTCCCCTTTGAAAGTTTACTAAGGACCCCGTTGAAAACCACAGTCAGAGAGCGAATCCTGCCAATAGGTGGCAGCATAATTCTGTTAGATTTTTTTATTTCAGTACATAAGTACACCAGAGAGGGCTCTGAAGTACATACCGGTATTAGCCAAATAGAAGAAGAGTGTTTTGGATTCCTGCACATGAGGTAGTGGATAAACAAAAAACTAATTAAAATGCAATAATGTTGAAATCACAGTTCTCATGAGAAAATCCAGCAAATCTGAAACCAAGAAACGCTACAAATAATATATGGAAGGAAATGTGGGAAGACATTTATAAAAAAGCATCATAATGGTTTGTGCAGTTATTGTAATGTAGAAGAGGCAGTTGAACATGTTATATTATATTGTACAGAGTATGAAAATGAAAGACGAGTTTTGCAGAAAAAAGCTAGACGTCATTAAAGGCAATAAAATGTAAGATGAAAGATGAGGTTACAATATATAAACGCAACAAGATCATATAAGAGAATAGAAATAAGTAATCGAATAAGTAATTATTTCATTTATATATTTTTATTTTTTATTATTTTTTTTGTCAGGGTAGTTCTTCCGCATTGCTGTACCACACTCCGGTTCAGTTGGTGGCGGTAATGCACCCAAAAAGCTGGTTTGCCAACCCGCTAATAAACAAGAACAAGAGTGTTGTCGTAGCAACCTGAAGCTTGTGCGAAAGAGAACCGTCCACAGCTTTTGTAATTCAGTATAATAGATGCCTAGAAGCGTTATATTCAGGTTCTACTTTGTCGACCGTTTACTTTTTGCTCACCAACTGAACTATCTTAGCTAGTGTTAACACCTTAGAAACAGGTGCGTATATCCGCGGTTAGAAGTCACACGTTTTCTGTAAATCGCTAGTTTACAAGACGAATAAGCCTTTAAGTGTTCATTTTTAGTTTAATCTCACATGATGTCGTATTCTTCTGTCTAACGTTAGTTCAATGTCGGTGTTAAGCAGTCTGGTTCCAGCCCGTTTCCTGACTCTCATCGCGCACCTTGTAATAGTCATCATCATATTCTGGTCGCGGGTAACGTTAAGAACTTCTCGTGTGTTTAATCATTATTTGATCAGAGTATATCATTGCAATCAGGCCTGTGATAAAGAGTTGAACTATTCCACAGGAGAACAGTGTCAGAGCTTGCCTCCCACTAGACTACACTAATGAAGAATACAGGTTAGAGGACACACGGTAAGGACAACTGTCTCGGTTATGTACAGTATTGCTTCATCAAAGTGTGTGGGCCAATGACAAATTAAATGAATATGATGATAAAAAGTACAAATCTAGTTGAACCCTTTTTTTAATTGCTCTATCCTTTAAAAAAAAAAAAAAGATATAATGAATTGTGCCATGCAGACATTTCTTTTTTTCAATAATTTCAGTTTTTTAGTTAGACATTCACACAGTTTCTTATGATCACCAAGGTTGCATTTATTTGATCAAAATACAGTAATATTGTGAAATATTATTACAATTGAAACAATTTAGCTGTTTTCTGCTGTAATATATTTTTTGTAATTAAATTTACTCCTGTGAAGCAAAGCTGAATTTTCAGCATCATTACTCCAGTCTTCAGTCCCATGATCCTTCAGAGATCATTCTAATATACTGATTTGATGCTCAGGAAACATTTCTTATTATTATCAATATTGAAAATAATTGTGCTGCTGAATTTTTTGTGGAAACCGTGATACTTTTTTAAAAAATAGAAACTTCAAAAGATCAGTATTGAAATAGTTTTTCTTTTGTAACAATATAAAACTATTTTACTGTCACTTTGATCAATTTAATGCAGCCTTGCTGAATAAACATTTTAATTTCTTAAATTCTTAAAATAATTTCCCCAACCTTTGAACTGTAATATATATATATATATATATATATATATATATATATATATTAAGTTATCTCTGAACAAAAAATGATCGTCATGTTATTTACTTCATAATATGTACTGTAGTAAAAATGCTCATTGATCTTCCTAATCATTTATTTTGGAGAGCAGGCTTGTGGTGGCATTATCCGTAACCCTGGGCCTGTTTGCCATCGAGCTGGTTGGGTTCCTCTGTGGAGTCTCTATGTTCAACAATAATCAAGCCCTTCTGTGTATCCTTACCAGTAGCACATCATCAGCAGGCTCTACACGTAGATGTTATGACACAGCAAAGCAGGTTTAGTTGTCCTCTTGAGATGGATAGCTTTACTTTTATTATCCTAGAGCAGTCCAAAAACTAATGCAGACAGTACATTTCAAAACAATGAGATGTTCGTGTTTGATTATGCCACTGGTAAAATGACATTTGCAATGATACCAATTAATCATTTTTAGTTGTAAATGATATTGCTCTCATACTGGTACAGAATTTCACTTAACTATCACTTTGCAGCTATTGGATGTCACGCCAGTGGGTCTGTGGCTTTGGCCTTCTTCTTGTTTGAGCAATGGACCTGCACCATCTACTGGTGGATCTTTGGCTTCTGTAGGTCAGTCGGTAAATAATTAACTGACAATGCATAACTGTGACTTATTAATGAATTTTCTTTGAAAACATTTTGTAATCATGTTCCTCTCTATGTTTTAGTGTGATTCCTGCACTATATGAGATGATCCTCTTTGTTGTAGTGTTTGGTTTTAAGAGGAAGCCTCTTTGAGGATCTCTGAGAGTCGGATATTGTCCTTCCATCACTGAAGTACCAGAATCACCTGAATTCAGAATAACATTCACTGGCACAATAAACTAGGCCTAGTGTTTCTAAAAAAAGTACTTACATTTTTATATATAATATTTTGTACTCATTGTAATGAATTAATAAAAAAAATATTTTGATACAACTGATGACTAACTAGGTCTGTTTATGCTTCACATTTTTCAGTAGATTACACAATATGTTTACACATAAAACCTGTTCAAAATTGGCACAAGATGAACTATGAATTATACTTATATAATTTACAGTGTACTAAGTGCATTGGCCAAATGCATAGATGCTTAGGTTCATACATTTTTTTCTAATTCTGTCATCATTACTCAACCTCATGTTATTCTAAACCTGTATGACCTGTATAACCTTATTTTCTTCTTGTGAGTGAACGCTGAATGTGATGCTGAAATCATGATATGTTAACATTGCAGCTGGAAGTGAAGGCGTGCAACTCCTGGAGATCAAGTGAGAATTAACCAACTAACAAGATACATGTACACTGTAACTTTAACAAGTTACCATTTTTATTTACCACTTACTTCAATAACAGATGGAGCAAAACTGTCATTCAAGGGACATAAAGGCAATTTCAAGATATTTATATATCGATATTGATAAGATATCTATATATTGACAACATATTTATGTGAGATTTCTATATGCCTTATAATGGATAAAATATGTTTCTGGAGAAAACTTAGGAAAAATTAATTATTTGAAGCATAATTGCCAGTCTGTATACTCTACTTGCTGCACAAGTTATTTGAGTTTAAAATAATCCTTTTTAAAAGTTAAAACCTATGATTAAAAAAAAAAACAGCAGTAAGAAAAGAAAAGTCCAACACAGAGAACTTAATGTGAATCCAAATAACTACACGATGTATTCCATAAGCTTAAAATGTTTGTTCTTAGCAAATATCAAGGTGTTTGTTGATATGCTGTAGGACTGCCAAGAGAAGTTAGTCCTTCACAGGAATGATGAGTCTGTGAGCCTGCGAGGTACGTGGTGAACTGAGCATAGCTGACTTCAGCTGGACTGCACACATTTCATTAAGATGGATGAAAACACACAAATAATCCGTGACTAGAATGACACAAGATATTCACACTATCCAAAGAAATCTCAAACTCTTTAGTTTTAGCTCAATGCTCATTGCTACGGTACAGCATTGCAGTTATCCAGCCATTTATAAACTGGGAAATTGTTTTATATTATTTGTTTTACTGAAAAAAAAAAAAAAAGGATTAAGATCTTAGACTAAGATATTTTTATTATCTCACACACACACACACACACACACACACATATATATATATATATATATATATATATATAAAATGTGTGTTATTTCTTATATAAAGAATATTTATTTATATACAGTATACTCACCGGCCACTTTATTAAGTCCACCCATTGACGCAAATATCTTATCAGCCAATCACATGGCAGCAACTCGGACATGGTCAAGACGATCTGCTGAAGTTCAAACTGAGCATCAGAATGGGGAAGAAAGGTGATTTAAGTGGATTTGACTTTTTAACATAGCATGGTTTTTGGTACCAGACGTATTTCAGAAGCCGCTGATCTTCACACACAACCATCTCTAGGGTTTACCAACTGAGCATCGTTTATACGCCACAACCTGAGTATTGTCGCTGACCATATCCATCCCCTTATGACCACAGTGTAGTCATCTTCTGATGGCTTCTTCCAGCAGGATAACGCGGCATGTCATAAAGCTCAAATCATCTCAAACTGGTTTTCTTGAACATGACAGTGAGTTCACTACACTCAAATGGCCTTCACAGTCTCCAGATCTCAGTCCAATAGAGCACTTTAGGGATGTGGTGGAGCAGTAGATTCATGAATCCGCAGCCGACAAATCAGCAACTGTGTGATGCTCTTATGTTCAAATGGACCAAAATCTCTGAGGAATGTTTCCAGCAACTTGAATCTATTATATATATATATATATATATATATATATATATATATATATATATATAAGTGTCATTATATAGGCCTTTTTGAAAATCATTTTAATAACCAATTCTAAATGTATTTAAAAAAAAAAAAAACATTTTTATTGAAAAAATAATATTACTAAAGGACCCTTTATTTAAAATTAAATTCAGACACTCCAATAAATTAAAATTGATGGAAGTAATTGGTTACTGAAAATATGTTTGTTGACATACTTGAAATGGAAGGACTTGCAATCAAAAAGAGCTGAGAACCGTCTCTCTGTCTTTAAAAGAAACCCCAGCTCTTCCTTTCTGCTCTGGTGGCACCTATTCATGTACCCTGATTTCCTTGGACAAAATCAATACCTCCATTTCCAAGAAACTTCCTTCATATCCTCTAAATAATCCAACCACTCGTCCTAACTTAAATAAACCATAGCAATCAATAAGGCAACTTCAGCCAAGACGCTGCATCGGCCTGTCTTTAATGAGCTCCACTCTCTGTGTGTACACAGCCCTATTTACTCGGCAGCTCATGCCACTGTCTCCACACATATTATCAGCACGGTTTGCTCCCCATCGTTATTTTCGTCCTTGTCTCCGTTTGCCACGACCCACCTCATCGCCTGACCCCTTTGCTGTCTGTCGCATAATGAAAGCTCTCTTCACCCTAGGCCAATTAGTGTCAACTAGACACCAACAACATCAGTGACCTCTGGCTAGATAATTAAAACTAAATGGAAGGTGCATCTTGACAAAAAACGCCATTTCCGGTGACGGGACCTTTTGCTATACTTTACCCATACTTTTATAGTGTATTGGTATCACACTCCTTGCATAAGGGAAAAGAAAATAGAGATGCTTTGTAATTCAACAGCTTCAAAGAAACACTGTGATGGTAATTAATTGCCGTTTTGTGGGGGATTTTACAGCAAAACTACAGCAAGCTATTAGAAATAGCAGGATGTAAAATAGGTTTTAAGAGATTTACCATGCTTAGTCAAGAGGCTTGTCTTTCTGGTTTATTCAACCAGTAAAGCTGTTTTTATGTCACTACCAAAACATGAACAGTAGAGGGCGCTAGTATGTATGTTAATGGTATGGCTTCTTAGCATTCGTAGCACTAATTAGCATTTATATGGCAAGGAGAGATCTGTCTATTTGAACCCTACTTTTTAAATGTTAACTAGCTTTATGTGAGACATCTGTTGACTACAAAATATGTGACAAATCATTTCTTTTAAAAACTACATAAGCTGCAGTTCAGATTTTGATACTTGCATATAAAAGTTCACCTCCATCATTAGTGACATTAAGCAGATAATTTGTGGCAATTTGAGTAGATGAGATAGCGTTGATTTATGGATTGACATATGGATTATCCTGTCAGTGACATATGGCTATTGTTACAGCGTGCTAAAATGTAAAATCCATAATGTTAAAATAATGCTGTTAAAATTCACACGGTTTAATTGCCAGTATCTCACCCCCTCCTTTGGACTGTTAAATGTTTAACTAAGGTCTACTTTATGGTTCATTCTTATTACTGAGGATATTTAACATCAAAAAGGTAAAAAAAAATTTTTAAAAAAACTTTCTCACTAAAATGACTATTAGTTTCCGTTTATACAGAGTAACATTTGTGTCACCTCATATATATATATATATATATATATATATATATATATATATATATATATATATATATAGAGAGAGAGAGAGAGAGAGAGAGAGAGAGAGAGAGAGAGAGAGAGAGAGAGAGAGAGAGAGAGAGAGAGAGAGAGAGATTTATGCCTTCCTATAATGGATAAAATATATATATATTTTTTCTGAAATTTGTTGGGGGGGGGGGGGGGGGGGGGGGGTCTAATTATCATCAATAGACCAATACATTTTTTTCAACTTACAGTTCAGTTTTGTCTGTATGTGTTCCTTGAAGTGAACTCATGCCCTTGCTAGTTCTACGCTCTACCAGTTAAGTTACACAACATACGCGTTACCTTTACTGCCTGATACTTCATGTAGCTACTTTAGTTACGCTAGCAAAATAGCTGCTCTGCTTGCATATGAAGACCACACAGAGAAGTGCTATCTCCTGTCCCGCTCCCCTCAGCGCCGATGATGTATTATAGGTAGTGTGACTATTCTAATAAACACGGTTGGGGTAATTAAGGCATGGAGAGGCAGCAGACAGTGGTGGTCTAGGGACAACACGAAACGATAAATCACAACTCTTGGTTCCGCCTTCTCGAGCGTGGCCGATCACACTCACTGAGAAAGCAATTCTGCCAACCTGGGTTTGCACATTTGTCTTCATCAGCCTGTGGTTGTTTTGGGGCTAGTCTGAATTTGCTGGTTCCCATGGTAATCAAACAAGCTAGAGATATCAAATGTGTCCATTTTAATGTCAGCCATGGCATAACATTAAGGGCAAGCCTGGAAGCTGACTGTATGTTTTATTATGGAGCCCAGAGTGTAGGCTACTGGATTAAGCTGTGAATTTAAGGCTGAATGGGAAATGTTTCATGAGACCGGACAAACTCTGCAGCAAGTGCATCGCCAAACAGTATTAATAAGCAAGCATACCCTGGGTTTGTAAAAGGATTTTTTTTTTTATGTTGTCAGTTTCTGTCTAGACATTTCCACCTAATTTTTCAATGTAGAAGTAACCTATTTTTGTACAGCTAAAATAACTGGACAGGGAGTCTCGACACATTCAAGTTACAATGTGTTAAAAAAGGTGAATACAACAATCTACTGAACACACTTTTTGACAATTTCACACTTGAGAATTTGCTATTTATTAACACTAATTTGAGAAGAATACATTAATTTTTTTTTAAATATTATCTAACATTAAAAAAAGTCTATTTAAAATGTTAAAGTGCCATTTATCGCATTTCATGATACAGAAAAATTGGAAAAGATAACCAAACATATAATACAAAACAATACAAAAATATAACGTCACAACTAGCCCTAAATCAAACATTTCGGGTTTAAAGAACCGTATGAAACCCACTCTGCCTTATAGCTCGTACACACAGGCCTAGCCCACACCAAGAATTATTACTATAATGATAACTGTAACTATAAAGTTTTGCCACTCATTCTTTCACTCAGAAATTGCTTGCCATTTCTTTGTAATTGTTTGTGAAATTTACAAGTACACATTCAATTAAATGTGAAATTTTAAGTGGAAAAGCTGAAAAAGTATTTTCTTGTAAAACATACTCCAATAATCTTTGTTTTATGTAAAACTTGTTTAGTGTAACTCTATGAAAATAGTAAAGTTACAACTATAATGATAACGACACAAAGGAACGACAATATTGGAATCAATTTCAGAATGAAAAGACATTAACAGCCAATTAGAAACCACTTGGCTTTAATGTGCTCAAGCATTTAAAGTGGTGAACAACATGCAGCGCTTTAATAAACAGAATGTTATTTGTACGCCGGTGTGGAAAAGCTAATATCATTATCTCAATAAATAATAGTATTGATTTCCAGACAAACAGAGGGGCATTTTAGCCAAAAACAAACTATATTCAACATTAAACAAAGGATAAGGACTCCTCAGGTGAGGTGCCTGTCTCTTGTCCAAACGCCTGAGGATGCATCTGATCTGGACAGATGCCATTCAAACACACCTGAGCCCGGCGTGAGAGTGAGGAGAGACAACAAAACAGAGGTGTGTTAGGTTTCAGGAGAAAAACAGGACTCAACTGGACTGAGAGAGAAGGCTGTGGAGCATTTCTGCCTCTGAGGGACAGAGAGGCAACAGTCAGCAACCGCTGGAGCAGGAGATTCAGCCAGACAGAACACAAAACCCAGGAGCGGCCATGACACATGATGGACACTAAGAGGCAGAGAGAGCTTGTTTTTTTTCACTCCGCCCAAATGCATTAACTATTCTGAACCTGTGCTGGAGGATTTTTAAAGCAAAGGACAGAAGCCATTCCATAAGCTCCAGTGATGTTGGAGCCGCAGAACAGTGTTCAGTGATATTCTCCTGTCTGAGTTTGAGACGCAACAAAGTAATGGATGCAACACTGTACACAACAAAGTACAGAACAAAACAAAGTAATACATTTCTACCAGAAAGACTCGGGAGAATAAATACTGTAACAATAAATACATTTATTGATAGCCCAGCAAGCAATAAAGTTCTTTGGCATAGGCCCCGTCCATAGCTCGCAATCCGAGGGTCCGGACTCTGCATTTCCTGCCTGAAGACGAAGGCAGGGGCGCAGCCGACCCCCTGTGAGGTATAGGAAGGGACCATCCTGGTGGTGGTGGGGAGGATGGAGGGGAAGGGACCATCCTGGTGGTGGTGAGGAGGATGGAGGGGAAGGGACCATCCTGGTGGTGGTGGGGAGGATGGAGGTGAATGAAAGCGTCAGCCTCTGCGAACTCAAACATGTGTAAGTACTGGTCTTTTATACCGCAAGTATTAGACACGATTGGATAGATGAGAAGGTAATAAGTGACGTAGCAATTGAGTCTTCCTGGCAGAACTTAACGCTAAAGCTTCCATTTTCTTCATAGAGAAATAGATTTTTTTTTTAAATGTATAAACCTTTCAAGTATAAACTATTATGATCTCCTAAGGATAAGAACTGGAGTACGTTCATATGCCATGTTATTTAAACAATGTCATGTTATTTTATTACTTCATGATATATATATATATATATATATATATATTTTTATATCTGAATTTTCAGCCAATGACAATAGTTCCAACAAAACCACAGCATCAGTGTTGAATGAATCAGCGTTTTTGGACGAATCGTTTGAGTAAATGATTCAGTGACTTCCTCATAAAAACATTATGTAACCCGCAAAAAGAGTACTGAAAAATCTCCACCACTGTATAATGTCCTTCACGAATTTCATTGGTTTAAATAAAAGGTTCTAATTATGTGACTAATGGTTTCAGATTTATTCATGATTTGGTTTAAGGCTTGAACTATTTATTTAAGTTTTTTTTTAATTCCTTGTGGAGAAAATGAATGGAAAAAAACACTCCGCAAACAAAGGTGGTCACAACTGCGCTATACGACTATTCAGCAGCAAGTTTGCAATAATGATTGCGTCTTTGATAAAGGTAATCAGAGCACCTCACAATCAAATGCACTTCACATGTAAGCTCCAGGGAGGAGCCGCGAAAATGTGTGAGGAGAACTAAATACACTGCCTGAGGGGCTGAGAACATTTTATAGTAGAAATAAAAGGCTGATCTTTTTATTCTGTGGTCCAGCTAATTTTCAGACACAAATTAGCTATGAGCTGATGAATATATGCCAAAAGGTCTTCTTGCGAAGGTTCCCTTTAATCTGTCACCGCATTTTAATTACGTTTACCGAGGCACCATGAATAATGGAAAAGAGGGACTATAAAACAAAGCAAAAGAGATACTGTACCCCTTAAAGAGAGGCCTACCCCAAAATGTCATTATTTACTCACCCTCATGTTGCTCCAAACCTGCATTTTTTTATTCGGTTAAAAAAAAAATGTCTCCATGTTTTTTTTTTTTTTTTTTTGTTTTTTTTACAATGAAAGTCAATGAGGTCCAATGTTGTTTGGAACCCAATATTCTTCGAAATATCTTGCTTTGTGATCATACAGGTTTGAACCAACATTTGTATTTACTTTTTGAGTGTACTATCCCTTTAAATGATTAAATGTTGCATAAAATAGTATATGCAAAGACATTCTTTTTACAACAAAGTCCCTTTGCCACGATGAAGGGTGCAAACAACTCACTCCAGCCAACAGCGTTCAGTTCGAATTAGATCTGATCTGGTGACTGGCTGATTGATCAAGGCAGAGGGGGAAGCAACATTGTCAGTTCTAATCTTCACCAAACGGTCCGGGTGACGTCTCGGTGCTGTGGCACTTCAAACAATGGGGTGTGTGTTTGTTTTGGGGGGTTAATGTTGGAGGGAGGGTCTTTGTATGGAAGCAGGTCGCAAGTGTGGCGCGACATCCTACCCCCCCCCCATCCCCCCTCCTCACGTCGTCACCGATCCACCTGCTACAGTTGGGGGACGCCTCCCTACAGATGCACTGCATTTGATAAAATAACCCTCAGAAAGCGTACCAATCCAATCTGTCAGCATGCTCGCGCACACATAAACTCCCCCCACAATACGAATGGGCAAATAACCATGATTCAAACTCTAGGGTATTCTCACGGGTACCACACAGAAGGCATTTACCGGCCACAATTAGAGGTAAAATAACCAATCTGAAGCATACTGTAATATTCCTAAACCTTAGAGAACTGATTTTAAATGAGAAAACGCACTCAGATGCCTCCGAGCAAAAGCACACACTATGGCATGTACGTGCACTCACAACAAACAATTTGTCTGATATTGCTCAAAGTGGGAAGGCTTGCTGCGAATGTGCTGTAAACAGGCAGAGCTGAGACCTGACTTGTCATATAACAGCTCCAGAAATCGATCGAGGCCCACTCTCCCCTCTAATCCCCCCCACACACGCGCGTGGGGCAAGCAGTGGGCGGCTGGACACAGCCCCGCAGCTTCTGAGAGTGTGGAGGGGAGAGAGAGAGAGAGAGACAGAGAGAGATCGACATCGACGTGAGGGGTGCTGGGTTGGAGAAGGCGAGTGGAAGCAAGGTGGAGGTTGGCAGCATGTGCCTGGGATTTCGGAAGAACCTGTCAGAGAAACACTGAGACTGATGAGGAGAGAGAGCCCACAAGAGCAGATTTGAATATGAATCTTTTAAACGCAAAGTGTAATGAAGATCAAAGTATATGTGATCTTAAAGTCAACGAGGAGCACAGGCTCTAGGTCTTCCACTTCCATTCGCACTCTTGGATAAACCCCCCCACGCCGCTGTATCACAGCTCCAAGCCGGCAATACTGTGTGTAAAAAAGATTCAGCTAGATGAGTTGTATCCAAATTGCTATTGATTGATCTCAGTGGTGTGCAGATTTGCCGGAGGAAAAATCTTAAGGCACTCCTGCCCTCGAGGACCAGGGTCAAGTCAGGCGGTTCTGTGGATTATCAAACCATGACAGAATTCCAATGGCCCCATTTTGAAATTCATGTCTAAGGTCGGCCCTCGATCGTGCAGCTAAGGTTTCTTTATACGAATGACTGTTCCCTTGTTGCCTTCATAATAATGTAGCAAACATCTTCACAAACTGTCAAATTTTCTAACTCGAGAAAGACTGTTTGTGAAGAGATTTACATGTGGAGCAGCACATAGGAACAACAATTGCTTAATCAAAGGATTTTCAATCTTCTCAAAGCCAAGGACCCCTAAACATCATGATCACCTTTTCATGGAGCCCCTTCTATAATGTCAAGTCAAAGTCATTTATTGTCATATGTACAAGTACCATGTAAAAAGTAGGCCTACAATAAAAATCTGTACTACTACTTACTTGAATCAAGTATACTGTATACAAAAACATACATATATGCAGAGATAACTAATAAATAGACCCCTTTTGCGCCGACGTCACAATTACGTCACAGCGCTAGCTGGAGGCAAAACAAACGGACAACTGGAGCCGGCTAATACAAACCAGCACAGATTTGGCTACATAATAAGGAGCTTAAATTAATATTATTATTAAATATCATCTTGTTGTGTTGTTGGGTGCAAGAATCAATGAAAAATGAATATGCTGTATCTGGAATTTTTATTTCTAGAAAATATTCACTTTAATTAAAATTGCACCGTAATGTCACTCTTTACATTGTCGTCTTCTTGGCGCTGGCTCGGCAGAACTGCGGATCGTACCACACAAGTCTTGTACATGACCATTCAGCACATAGTTATAGATTTATATGCCCTCAGTTTCTCTTTACGCTCGGTTTCTCTATCGGATAGGTGTAGAAGTCAGGCCACTCAACCGGAGGTAGCGTTAACGTTAATCCTGTCAGATCGTCCATGCATTGAGTGAGCGTGTAGGCCTACGGGTCAGCCAATCTGGTTCCTTCCGTTAAAATGAACTTTTGCAAATAACAATCGCGGGCCTGGACACTGAGTGACCTTGCACATTAAGATAAAATCGGATTTTCTCCAGCCATTGTTAAAAAAAACAAGCTAACAAAACAAATTAACGTTAGTGAAGCGGCCAGAGGGATCGTTCTGCCTCCACCTAAGCTCCGCCCACAAAAACCGTCACCATGTTTACTAACTGAAAAGGGGTCTATATAGTGTTATCTCTGCATTTATATATATATATATATATATATATTTTTTTTTTTTAAACTTTATATTGGGCTGAAACATTTGGAATACAGTTCATTTATACAGTCTGATTTCAACTCATTTTGGATGAACACTCAGGCTTTCTAATATCAGACTAAACATTTACTTTTAAGACAGTGGGCGGTAAATGTTTAAACTTCTGAATGCTCAAAATAAAACACAGGGTTTGATTTCAGTTGATTCTGAGCATGTATTACATTGATTAGAGATAAATGAGGAGTGGCATTGAAGCATTACCTCAGAGTCTTAGAGCCGTGAGGATCCATAATTCACTACGCGTGTGTATGTACACATTGGTATTCACATTTACGCTCACTTCAGGGCACGAGAGGGAGGGGACGTAGAGAGATGCTACAGGTGCAGGAAACCATGAAGAACCTGAAATAAAGAAGGATCAGGGAAGAAGACAAGAGAATGAGCATGTGACAGTGGACAATGTCATTATGCAGCCTCATAAGATATAAAATTAACACCTTAAAGTCAACATCAAAACAAAATCGACCCCGTTTACTTTCCTACTACATTTGGTTTTATTCATAATACTCATGATCTTATTTTGAAGGATTCATAGCATGTTATTCTAATGAAAGAAATATTTTCCTTAGCAATTTTTCTTCACCAATTTTCACTAAAATCGAATAACTCGCTCTGCATCTGAAGTGCCTTTCCTTTTCGTCGGACATCACCTTTTCACAATTCAATCAATCCCTTTTTCTCATTAAATATCCTGTTTCACTGAGAAAAACGTCACATTATTAAAGAAAATGGGTTGAGAATGCTGTTTCATGTTAATTTTAAGTTTTTAGAGAAAGATCTCTCGTTTTAGCCCAAAAATCGGATGCATACCTCTTATATCAATAAAAGATTCTTAGTTCTAAAAAAAAAAGAAGGTTTTTTTTCTTTCAAGCAAAATTCTAATACTGTGCATTTATCAGAGGTTACTTCCTCCTCCCCTTACTCACATGCTCTCTATCAGCCATCTCATTGGAATTCTACACACCCTTTGTCTGTCTTATTAGGAACGTCTCTTTGGTGCAATTAGTTGCACCAGTTTCTCTTTCTATATTGCACAAAAACGCAGCGGACCCGCTCACTCAGTTAAGGAACCTTTAACTTCCAGCACGTCTCACAAAGCATTGTCTCTCACTCCCTTTTCGTTACTGCTTTTATCAACAGGCTGTTTCCTCCGCTAACCGTATAAGAGTGAAGGCAGATTAAAGCAGAGAGAGAGAGAGAGAGAGAGAGAGAGAGAGAGAGAGAGAGAGAGAGAGAGAGAGAGAGAGAGGGGGTTTTCCTTTGAAACCTCTATAGGCTCGGTCAGACAACTGGGCTGCTGTTGAGGCCTGGGCCGAACGGGAGAGCAGCGGGGTGGTGGGCTTTTTGGAGGGGAGAGGGGAGGGGAGGGGAGTGTTTGCTCGAGGCTGCCAGAAGTGACAGGAGGCCAAGCGACTTAAAACCTCACCAGGGACTTCAGCTGGACAAGCCCTGTCTCCTCTCCTCTTTGGCACTCCTTTTTCTTCTGAATCATCGTTTTCTCGCGCTTTTACCTGTGAATCCGAGTCTTGTCCCAGACTATCACACTCTGTGGTCGTCTTCTTGCAATCACTGATCATGTTCTTAGTTCATTTATTTTCTTCAAATTTATTTTGTGCATCTTAAAGGGGTGGTTGATTATGATTTCACTTTTCTAACTTTAGTTAGTGTGTAATGTTGCTGTTTGAGCATAAACAACATCTGCAAAGTTACAGCGCTCAAAGTTCAAAGCAAAGGAAGAGATTTTGCTTTTAAAGAAATCGTTTTTTAAGGTTTTAAATCGTTTTAAAACAAACGGCTGGTAGGAAATACACAAGCTTCCTTCCGGGTTAGTGACATCACTAACCCTAGAATTTACATAAACCCCACCCCAGGGGACATGCAGTCCATGTTGAGAAGAGGAAGAGTTGTTGTAGTAAAGCCCATTTGTGAGTCTGCTCAAGCTGTTGCATCCGTCTTTTCACATGCAATACAGTACGTAACACAAATGCAATATCATGTCACTCTGTAGGCATCTTACAACAGTTCCCACACGAGCGATTTTATAGATTATCATGACAGAATATGCTAATCAATGACTTAACTCCACATCAGCAACATAAATTCATCAACTAATCATTCAGAAACGTCCTGTTGCATTCTACATGTTGTCACTTCTTCTTGAGTCTCTCCATCATCAACTCTGGTTTAAACATAAAAGGCAGAACAGTTTCTGACATTTTAGTGCTTGTCTGCGTGAGGTAATCAGAGCTGCTAGCACACACACACACACACACACACACACACACACACACACACACACACACACACACACACACACACACACACACACACACACACACACACACACAGCCACACACAGACACACACACACAGGAGCTGTTGAAGCTCCGCCCTCTGTGCCGGGAGCAGCAGCTCATTTGCATTTAAAGGGACACACGGAAAGACGCGTTTTTATGACCCTTAAAAAGGGACAACTTTAACATGCTGTACAAAATTATCTGTGGGGTGTTTTGAGCTAAAACTTCACATACACACTCTGGGGACAACAAAGACTTATTTTAGATATTGTAAAAAGGGGCATTATACCACCCCTTTAACGCTGCAATCAATACAGGCAACTTTTGCCCAGATTTTCCCATTTCAAGTCGATCTAACGTTAGAAAGTTGCAAATTCTAGGCAGTCAGAGTTGACTGATTTCAGAAAAAAAAATGCATAGATGAGCACAGACTTTTTTTGGTGCTTTTTATTGAGAATGAGAAGGTGACGTCACGCGTATCACTCCGTGTTGCATTGTGGGAAGGATTCGCCATCTTGGTAGGATACGCTATCCGTTGTCATGGTTACTTCGACCGTGAGACCGAGAGAAATAGCGACAGAGAGAGAGAGCAGCTTGATATTTGTTTGCATTTTTGCGATAAGGCACAGTTTCTTGGGAATAAATGAAGAAGGGGGAAGCAAAAGGAAAGGGGCTCTATCGGGAGAGACTAAATAACAACACAAAGCAGTGTTATTTAGAGAAACTACTTGACATCAACATGGACCCGTACGACCTGCTACAGAATGGACGAAAGACCAAAGCACTACCACCTTTTACATACGCTGACAAAGTTAATTACCTGGTTTGTTTATGGTATCAGTGACTAACGTTACTGCCTACACAATGCAAGAGGATTAGAAGCTGAACAAGTCTGTTGCGGCTGCGGGTGCAAGACTTAAACCCCCAAACCTGTAACGTTAAACTGCGAGAGTTCAGTCATACTTGATGTTTCATTCAGGCCTAATTCATATGTGGAAATAAATCTGACCGGACATTCCCCTGTCAATGCGAATCGTACGTCATTAAAAAAAGTGTATTTTTAAAACATTTCGCGGTACAGATATATCTATAACAAATGAAACAACTCTAGTTGAATAACAGAGTATTAATTTCGTTCGTTTGTGTTAAATAAAAGGCGAACTGTGCTGAAATGTGTTGCTTTTGAAAGCAGGCTTTGCTCACTGTTGCTGCTGTCAGTTTATTGACAAGCAGTTTCTCTAAGCTGGCTGCATTGTTATTTAGTCTCTCCCGATAGAACCCCTTTCATTTCTCTTCCTTCTCCATATCTTCCAAAGAAACGGCGGCGTATCGTAAAATGTAAAATGTAAACAAATACTAAGCTGCGCTGTCTCTCTTTCGCTATTTCTGGATGAATATTTAGTCGCGCCTCAGTGAAGTTCTGAAGGTGTTGCCCCTGGCAACCGATAGCGTCTCCTACCATCATGGACGACCGGCTCAGACCCCGCCCAAATCGGCACGTGACTCCTCACTCTCAATAGATTCGTTTAGGAAGTTGGAGGAAATATATATATATTTTGAACAAATATTGTTTTTATTTGTCACAATAGCAACGAGGTTCCTGTTTCTTCGCGAGTCTGTCATGTAAATGAACTCTGCCATTTTTTACTGGATTTATGACAATGCTCAAATGCAGTCCGAAAAAGGCTGTGTACGGTGAAATAATCGCAAGAAAACGTCTCTGGTTACTGGTGTAACCTATGTTCTCTGAATAGGGAACGAGACGCTGCGTAGCTTAGGACGCAGTGGGAACGCCCTCTGGGTGTGCCGATTGTCTGAAGCCCTTATAGAATCACGCCAATTCATTGGCTGATGGCGCGGGCGCCGCCCCTCTTGCGTCGTCACATTATATTAGTGCGCGCGCGCCATCTGCTCCTCAGATTTCTCTGCCGAAAAAGGAGCTTGTCGGCAGCGCAAGGAGCTTGGCAGCGAACGCAGCGTCTCGTTCCCTATTCAGAGAACATAGGTTACACCAGTAACCAGAGACGTTCTCTTTCATAGGTTCACTCAACGCTGCGTAGCTTAGGACGCAGTGGGAACGAAATACCAAACTCGCCAAGCTAAGCGCTGCCGTAACTAGTACAAAGACCAGATAACTCACACGACTGGTTCAAGCAGATAAAACTTGGGAACCTGGAGTCATGTCAAGATCCAAACTATAGAATCTGACAAAAGTGTGCGGAGAGGACCAGCCTGCCGCTACACAAATGTCTTCCAGGAGGGCACCTCTAAAAAGTGCTTGAGAGGAAGCCACGCCTCTGGTGGAATGTGCCCTGATGCTAAGAGGTGAAGGCAGACCGCGCACCTCATATGCCAGTGAAATAGCCTCTGTAACCCAGTGGGAAATTCTCTGCTTTGATGCGGCAAGCCCGCGGCAGCCAGCACCAAAACATACCAAGAGCTGGTTGGATTTTCTCCAACCGCCAGAGCGATCCACGTAAAACTTCAATGCTCGGACAGGGCAGAGCAAATTAAGCTTCTTGTCCTCCTCAAAGACAAAAGGAGGAGGATGGAAAGAGTGAAGGTTAATAACCTGAGACCGGAATGCTGTTGACAATACTTTGGGCACATAACCCGGTTTCGGTCTCAAAGTCACCCTGACAAGACCAGGAGCGAAGTCTATACAAGTCTTGCTAACAGAAAGAGCTTGTAAATCCCCCACCCGCTTCAAAGAAGCCAAGGCTAACAAAAGAGTAACCTTGAGAGTCAGAATCCGCTCTGGAGCTGACTCTAAGGGCTCAAAGGGAGCTTCCGTTAAGCCCTCCAGGACGACTGACAGGTCCCAAGAGGGAATTCCAGGGGAGCGTACTGGTTTCAGGCGCCTAACCCCACGCATAAATGCTGAGACTAACCTCAATTTACCTAGGGGGATCTCATCCGACTCCCTATGAGCGGCAATAGCAGCAACATATACTCTCAGAGTAGTAGCGGCCGCTCCAGAAGCAAACTTCTCCTGTAGGAATTCCAGCACTGAACCGACTGGGCAGCTGACTGGGTCCGTAGCGTGTGTCGAACACCACGACTCAAAAACCCTCCACTTGGAGGAATATAACCTTCTCGTGGAAGGGGCTCTTGCACTCGCAATGGTCTCCTGGACGTCAGCGGGAAGACCAAAGCTCAAAGCTAGCGGCCTCTGATGGGCCATACGCATAACTTCCAAATTTCGGGGCGAGGATACCATATCCTGCCCTGAAGCTGGGACAGCAGATCCTCCCTGACCGGAATCTCCCAAGGGGGAAGTTGCAGAAGAGGAACCAGCTCCGAGAACCACGGCTGAGAGGGCCAGAATGGGGCTATAAGTAGGAGACGGGCTCCGCTCTCCCTCACTATGGACAGAACTGCCTGGATCAACTTGACAGGCGGGAATGCATAAAGTTTCTGCATTGGCCACGGGTGGGCGAACGCATCTATCCCCAATGGTGCTGGGGGGCTCAGGGAGAACCAAAGTGGGCATTGGGACGACTCCTGTGATGCAAAGAGGTCCACCTCTGCTTTTCCGAACACTTCCCAAATCAGGGCAACTGTTCGGCGGTTCAACATCCATTCCCCCGACCTGAGCTTCTTCCTCGACAGAAAATCTGCTGCGAGGTTCAGGATCCCAGGAACATGGACTGCCCTCAGTGAAAGGAACTTGTGGCCCTGAGACCACAGGAGAAGGTGGCGCGCATGCCTGTCCAGGGTGCGCGACCGTGAACCCCCCTGTCGGTTTACATGAGGCACTACCGCCATATTGTCTGTTCTGACAATGACATGGTGTCCTTCGAGAAAGGGGAGAAAGTGAAGAAGGGCCAGGGAAACAGCTCTCAGCTCCAAGCTGTTTATGTGCCAAGAGAGAGTCTCTCCAGTCCAGACCCCACATGCTGGCCTGCCCTCGAAAACCGCACCCCAGCCGGTCAGAGAGGCGTCCGTCGTAACCATTTGGCGACGGAAAACTGCACCCATGTCGACCCCTTTCCGAAGGAAGAGAGGGTCCCGCCAAATTGAAAGGGCGCGGAAGCAACTGCGCGACACCTTCAACAGGCGAAGAGCCGGTCCTGTGGACCGGGCACCTGAGAGTTTCATCCACCACAGAAACGGTCTCATGTGGAGCAACCCTAGGGGAAGCACAGGGGATGCTGCGGCCATGAGACCCAGAAGCCTGCGGCAAGTGCCCACAGAAACACGATGGCCGAGCGTGAAGCGAGCCAAACATGTCAAAAGACTGGAAATCCGGGCAGGAGCCAAACGGGCCTGCATCAGAACGGAATCCAGGCGCACCCCTAAGAAAACTGTGCTTTGAGTTGGGGTAAGAACACTCTTCTCCGTGTTCAACCTCAAGCTGAGAGACTGAATGTGACGGAGGACAATGTCCCTGTGGTGAGTCACTAATTCCCTGGATTGGGCTAAAAGGAGCCAATCGTCCAGGTAGTTGAGTATACGGATGCCCTGGAGCCGCAACGGGGCCAGAGCAGCATCCATACACTTTGTGAACGTTCTCTGCGCTAGAGCGAGACCAAAGGGAAGGACCCTGTACTGGTACGCCCTCTCTCCAAAGGCAAACCTGAGGAACCTCCTGTGTCGCCGTACGACCTGAATATGAAAATATGCATCCTTCAAGTCTACTGTCACGAACCAGTCCCCTGCTCGAATTTGAGATATGATAGCTTTCAGCGTCAACATCTTGAATTTCCCTTTGTAAAGGGAGAAATTTAGCCGGCGCAGGTCCAGTATTGGTCACAGACCTCCGCCCTTTTTCGGGACCAAGAAGTAACGGCTGAAGAAGCCTTGCTCGACTTCCTTCGGAGGAACCTCTTCTATTGCTCCCTTGAGAAAAAGGGACGAAATCTCCTGCTGTAGTACAGAAGCCTCTGAGGCGCTGTTGACTACAGTTGGAAAGACTCTGTTGAAGCAAGGGGGCGGGCGACAGAACTAAAGTGTGTAGCCGAGCCGAACCGTGCGGAGGATCCAAGGCGATACCCCTGGCAGACGCCTCCATTCTTGAAAGAAATGAGAGAGAGGAAGAGGAGTGTTGCAATGTGGCGGACATACCTGAGTTAGGGTGACGCGCTGACTCCTGTGGGGTGGCGTGGTCCAACGTGAAGGAGGGCACTTGACGTCCTAAAACGTAGCGGGAGGTACCACTGCCTGTTTGATCAAGATCATAGGGTCTGCCTGCTCCTGAGGAAAACCGAAAGTGTCTCCAAGGACGCGAGCAGCAGGTATCAAACGCGTCGGAGGCAAGGGGAGAAAGCTGAACGCGTCTCCGTCCTCCTGCGCCGGACGGTTTGAACGAGGTCGAGTAGTAACTGCACTTCGAAACACGCCGGGTGGGGAAAGTGACAGGTTTAGAGAAGGAGAGCGAGTTAGAGGTGGGCAGAAACGCTTTCGCGGTCTGTCCCAACCTCGTAAATCGGGGGAAGCTCTCCTCTTTCTGACCTGCGGGTCAGGAACGATTCGAGGAGGCTGGAGCGACGGGTTTGTTAGACCGCTTCAGCTCCAGACGCTTATGAGGTCGCTGGCGGGGGAACGGGCGACCGCGGGCTCCCCAAACCGTAGCAAGTGGGGGATGAACCGAGTCACTTCTCCTAGCAGCAAAATCCGGCCTATGAGACGAACGTTCTCTGGGTTGAGCCGGGGAGGGGTTAGAGGATTCCCTAGCCCTCCTGGGCATAAACTGCCTGAGGGCAGCTGACTGGGATTTTGCGGCCCGAAACTTGTCAACCACAGTGTTGACCGCCTCCCCAAACAGTCCAGATTGAGAAACTGGGGCGTCCAAGAGGAAAACCTTCTCTTTGTCACGGATCTCCGTGAGATTAAGCCATAGGTGGCGCTCTGCAGCAATCGCCCCTGCCATAGAACGACCTATAGCGCGTGCGGTGTGTTTGGTGGCTCTTAAGGCCAGATCCGTGGCCTTACGAAGCTCTTTGACAGCTTCTGGCGTAATTCCTGTTCCCTCGTCCATCTCCTTCAAGACATCCGCCTGGTAGGCTTGGAGGATGGCCATAGTATGTAGGGCCATGCCTGCCTGACCAGCTGCCATGTAGGACTTTCCGATAAGGGCGGAAGTAGTCCTGCACGGTTTAGAGGGAAGGAGGGGGCGAGATTTCCACGACGGAGCAGACGACGGAGAAAGGTGAGTAGCCAACGTGTCCTCAACCGCTGGAATGGCGGAATAGCCCTGCTCCACAGAACCAACGAGGTTGGTGAAGTCAGCGGCTGCCGCGTTTGTTAGACGCGCGGAAAAAGGCTGCTTCCAGGATCTGGAGATCTCGTGATGCAGATCACTGAAGAAGGGCAGCTTTCTCCGCTCAGGCCTAGAATTAGGGCCACTTAAAAATCTCTCGTCGAGTTTAGACGATTGTGACTCGCGGGGCTCGTCGGGCCAGTCGATAGAGAGCTTCTCCGTAGCGCGCGAAAGCACGTCGATAAGCTCCGTGTAGGCCGCAGTAGGCCGCGCCTCCTGGCCGCTAGGCGGGAGACCGTCAGTAGCTAAAACAGGCCCGAAATCCTCAGAGTCGGACGCTGTAGTGTAAATAATATCTTCCAGGCCGAAAGAAACCGTCTCGCGCGCTCTCGGGCTGGGGCATAAATAATCATGCGAAAACTCGACTGGCCGAACACCGCGTGCGTGCTCGGGAGAGGGAGGAAGAGAAAGGGCCTGGCCCGTCTGCTCGTACTCTATATCCTCGAGCTCTACATCCGAACCCCAGGTCGCGGATTCCAACGAGGCCTCGGCAGCCTCGGGAGCGCGACGGGGGGGGAACGAATGACTCCTTCTCAAAAACCGCGAGCCGAGAGCGGAGGGTTTTGAGAAGCAGGTTGTCACAAAACTTGCATTTAGACAAGCCTAAAACAGCATCGCGCGCATGCGAAAAACCCATACATTTAACACACTTACTGTGAGGGTCGTCGTTCGCAATAAAGCGAACGCATGGCGGCGGGCAACGACGAAACTCCATGGCACTTCACCGCAAGGAGAACTGAGTTCCACTATTCGCAGTCGCTGAAGTGCAGATGAAGAATGCTGATGATAAATCCGAATTATTTGGGCCAGAAAAACCGAGACCGAAGGGCTAAGATGGCCGCTTCGTGAAGGCAGAGAAATCTGAGGAGCAGATGGCGCGCGCGCACTAATATAATGTGACGACGCAAGAGCGTCGGGGCGGCGCCCGCGCCATCAGCCAATGAATTGGCGTGATTCTATAAGGGCTTCAAACAATCGGCACACCCAGAGGGCGTTCCCACTGCGTCCTAAGCTACGCAGCGTTGAGTGAACCTATGAAAGAGAACACATAGCCTTGTGTCTGTTTCTGTGTGAGTCAAGTACGGATTCTACGGAGTCTGCAGTTTTCGATTCTCAGTCCTTCAGTGTAGGCTATGAATGATGATGCAATAGGCTACCCAGTTTTAACCATTTAAGTCACCAAAAGTGTGATGCAGTGTTGGGTGTAATGCATCACTAAGTAATTAATTACTGTAATTTAATTAGGCCTACTTTTCACTTCGAAAAGAAAAGTAGCCTACCTTGTTACAGGCACACAGCCAATCAGAAATGCGCGTGGGCGGGCTCGCGGCAAGCTCCATGCATTCGCAAAATGGATAGCCTACACTACATAATCAAATTCATGAATATTATACCATTTTAACATTATTAAAAATACATACCGAGTTACTGTACAATCTTTGTCATAGAATACACTAGTCTGTTAACATTTGACAGTTTGAACGTTAGGCTACTTTTATTCATTTTGAAGATCTGAGGTGAATTGTCTATTATTGCTTTCAATACGGCTATAAAAGACACACAAAATGATATTTCAAACTCACAGTAGACGCTTTTATCATTAAATTAAAAATAAACAGTAGCCTAGCCTACCTGATATTATCAGCCTACTTTCTGTTGTTTTTCCAGCTGCAACGTAGCAGAAATATAAACCGTTTCCAAAATAGAATCATCGCGTGGCTGGATAGGACAAACACTCTGGGGTGCGTTTCCCAAAGCCAATGGTCGCAAGTTCCGTCGTTACCATACCAATAGAGTTCAATGGAAATTGAGATCATAGTTGGATAACGATGCTTTCGGGAAACGCACCCCTGATTAACATGGAAAATATAGGCCTACCTTTTATCGGGCGTCGCGTCGTGTCTGGTTAGGACACGATGTAAAGGAACAATGCCTTTTGATAGCCTACCCCAGTGACAGCTTTTGTACTTTTTCCTGAGTTAGCCTACTTCTAACAATTCTTGCCTATATAAAACAATAGTGGATTTAACATCAAAATTTAACGTCTGATGTTTAACCCTTTGATGCGCAAGCTATGGATACCCCCTCTAATGCACAACATGGGTCTAAAAAGACCCGTATTCATTTCCTATGTTATTTCATGCATGGCTCGGCATTTTTTTGTTTCACCTTTTGAAATCACTTTATTTGAGCATTTTCTATTTCATGATCTATAAATTTCATGATTTATGAATATTCAAAATATCTTGTTTTCAATTATCACAAATTCATATTTTAATATTTCCTAGGTTTTGTGTAAATACATCAAGTTTACACACATGGGTCTAAAATGACCCATCTATGCAAACGTGATAAAACAAAAGAACAAAGAAAACTTTTTGTTAAAATAACCATTGTCACAGTTGTTTAGATCAACACATTTACTGTAACACTTAAAATATGTTTATTGGCCACTTTGTCACGCATAACACACATATAACCGATAACACTGAAATTGAACTGTAGTGTAGTGCAACTGTAGGGGGGATCTCCCCGCCACCAATGTGCAGCATCCACCCGGATGATGCGACATCAGCCATAGTGCACCAGAACGCCACCACATGACAGCTTATGTGACCGATAGCATTGATATGACCACAAATAAAAATTAATATGGAGGTACTGCCCAGGTAAGGTTTCTGCCCAACAGCACCAATATAATACTTGTATATATAACTTTCTATCGCAACTTTTATTTTGTTGACCTAGCTAACATTAGATAAAATAAAATATGTCGACCGCAAGCTAGCTAATAGTATTGGACATGTTTCTCTTTTGCACTAGTAATGGATTTCAAGGTCAAGGTAACCTTAGCCTAAACGTTCAAATTTTAGGCTATATCTAGATGTCTTTCACAAAATATCAAATATTTTCTGTGACAAAAAATGTATTAAATAAAACTTACATGCATGAAATATACAAAAGCAGCCGTGTTGAATTTTGAAATGTGTGGCAGGTGAATAGTTTTCTGCAGTAAATATATTTATACTATTTATAAATATCAAAGGTTCCTATATGGGTCATTTTTGACCCATGTGTGTAAAATTGATGTAGAAATACAAAAACCGTGTTTGTTTATAAAGTAAGAAAGGGAAAATAAAAATAATGATTTGTGGAAATCAAAAACAAGATATTTAATGAATACCTGGATTAATAAATGATAAAATATATTTATTTCAAATATTCAGCAAAGAAACATGAATACGGGTCTTTTTAGACCCATGTTGCGCATTAGAAGGGTAGTGAAACAAAAACGATTTTTTTTTCGAAAAGTAAGAAAGGAAAAATTTAAATAAGGATTTGTAATGATCTAAAACAAGTTAATTGAGGAATACCTGGAATACTGAATGATGAAATTAATTTCTTGCAAAGATATAGAAAATGAAAACTCAGTCGGGTCTATTTAGACCCATGTTGTGCATCAAAGGGTTAAAATGTTTGATTTTAATGTAACCTCCCTTTAAATGATCAGTTCAAAAATAGTTTACACAATTTTTAAATATTTATTTGAAAGAATTAAAAGTGCAGTTTCATGTCTATCCTTGTATTTAGAAAGTAGCCTAATTAGGCCTAGTAATGCAATACTTTTTAGAGAGTATTATTAGTAGGCCTACAGTAATCTAATTACACTGTTGAAGATGTAATTAGTAGCTAATTAATTACTTTTTTAGAGTAACTTACTTGGTGTGATGTTAAGTGTTTTAAAATCTGTTCAAATTTTAAAAGGCGTGTAGCGCATTCCAGCCTTTAGTCAAGTCTTCCAAACCTCAGTTAGCTGCATTGCTCATCATCATCATCATCATCTGTATGAGCAGTCACTTTTTAAGGCAGCATCCTAAATTAAGTAGAACTTCATAAGCGATTTAAAATATTTTGCACAGGCGGAAAAAGAGCGTCTTGCATTTGTTGTCGAGTCACAGCCAAAAAAGCCTGTGCGATAGCGATTCATTATAATGTGAGATTTTGGCCAAATGACAGAAAGGGGGGGCTACTGTAAGCACCCACATACAGTAGCTACAGTTATAATCTTCACAAACATTAAAAACATGGCATTCACTGGACAAAAACATCCTAACTTTATTTGAGCTTGATTTTGGCGAAGTGTTAATATAATGACATGCAAGTGATCACATAAAGCCACAATATCAAATTTGACATCACAATGTCTAATTTTTTTTTTTTTTGTTTTTGTTTTGTGGGGTGCCCAAAATTTGTACAATTTGCACAAGTGACCACTACTGGCGGATCCCTTGCAATAGGTTTAAATGGATCATCATGTTGCATTGTGGATCTGCTGAAGTATGAGTATTGTTTACAATTCTTTTTCTGGTTTGTCACTCTTTAATTAGCTGTTTATTGATATGTACATGGCCTCTGTTAATTAACCAATCACTGCAGCTGATTAATAATTGCCTGCATAGATGCACAATATACTTAGAGACGTTGTGTGTGTGTGTGTTTTAAGTATTCTTCAGACCGATTCAAAACGCAGTATTTGCGAGTGAATGCACTGAATTCTTCTCTGAATTTTCGAATTAACACCGAATAACTTATAGTGCAGGATATCATTTTTTTTTTTCAGTAATATTTGTCCAGACTTCCGAATTAAGCAAATTTCAGGTTAGTGAAACTTAAGTATCATTGCTGAATTAATGTCTATGACATCACAGTGATTCAGATAAATCCATTTGGTTTGGTGTTGATGAAAGGGTATATGCCTGTGGTGGTGTATATAGTACAAAGAGTTTAGGAAACGCAGTCTTAGTAGTCAGCATACGTTTGGAACACTGAAAATGCTGTCTAGATCGGCAGCTCACAATGTTTTGCAACAGACCAAATGTTTTTATGTTCTACACTGGTGCAAAACACAGTTCTTACCCACTTTAACAACCCACAATGCACTGATTCCAGGCATGCAGTCCCACATCTCATCCCCAAATTTCCGGCCACCCCCAAATTCCCTCTTCTCTCTGTCACCTTGAGCCTTGCCGTCATGCTTCTGTGATCGCTCTAAAGGTCAGCGCATGTAGCCACTGTCATTACCTGTCACTCTCACTCCCTCCCTCGTTCTCTCGCTCCTCGACCACCTCTCTGTCATGCATTTCATTCCTAAGCTCTGGAAGACAGATCAAAGTGCCATCCTTAGTTGTGCTTTGAAGGTTACAAGCGGATAGGGGTGATCTCACAGCAGAGTTGAATGAGAGACAGGGAAACATTAAATGGAACAGGAGGTGGCTAAATGTTCTGGTGTAAGTGACAGTCATTCGGTGGCTCAGAATTAGCGTGGATATCCATCAGTCTGCCACTTATAGCATTAGGCTCCTATTTGCATCCAGGACATCTATTTAGGGTGAGCTGGCAGGTTACTGACAGTAGGAGAACCAGCTGGAGTTAGCCAGTGGGAGAGATGTACCTGTCCTTTTAAATCTCTATAACAAGCATTAGTAATGCAAGAAATCATGTTGTCCTTAGTTTGGAAACTAATTGTGATCAGCTGTAATACACATTTTGTACTGATCAGGTCTCATGAAGTAAATGTGAAGAGTGTGAGATGCTTTACAAAGCCCTTAGGCTACGTTCCCACTGTCAGTCTAAATCTGGTAATTTGTTCTATATCCAATTGGAATCTGATCTAAAATGATTGACTGTCCACATTGTGTGTCGCAACTGTTCCAATATGATTTGTGTGTTCCGCTCTTTCGTTTTCCGGAATATCTGCATTGGTTTCTATGACAATGATGTTGCGTTGTTTGGTATACCAACAACAACAACCGCAACATGGAGGGGTTTGCAATACAGATGTTTTCTTATTTACAACATGACAATGTAACCACTCTGGGCTACTGAGGCAGTGGGAGAAACGTAGGAGGCTGGTATGCACTGCTTTATCCCGAGCTGTCTTCTCCACCGGTTTCAAAACATGTCTCCATTATTTTGTAATTGTCTGCTCGTCCGGCACTTTGCAACAACACATACTTACCAACACACCTCACAAACCAACATTTCTGCAGCGACTTTCAGCATGTTTCCTATAACAGTGTCTGACGTTTACGTTTTACATGGCGTGAGAAAGTCACATAACCAAGCAAAATCCGATCAGAGAGGTCAGACTGAAACAGATTTCCAGAAATGCGATTTTAAACCACATATGGATGTAGCTTGAAACGGATTTGAGAAAAAAAAAGCTTTTCATTTGATTTTTTGCAATTTAAACTTCCTAAATCTGATCGGATTTCAATCGGATATGCACAAAAATCGGATTTGGACTGACAGTCTGAACCATAGACGGTCTGAACGTAGCCAATGTGGACGTCAATAAGTTTAGATCAGATTTCAATCAGATACACAAATAATCGGATTTGGACTGACAGTGTGAACGTGGCCTCATGTAGCCAGCTTAGAGGGATAGTTTACCTAAAAAATTTACTCATCCTATTTTTTTATCAAATTTGAAAGAATCTTTCCCTCCAAGGAGTTTTTAACTAGAATCACTGAAACTTTTGAGCTTGATTCAGTTTACAAATAGGACTGACTATGTTTTCCATGCACTCATATTTGTCAGTCGGAATGAATCCAATCTGAATTTATTCTGAAAGTTCTGAAAATTAAATATTGCAATCCGGTTCACTTTTTTTTTTTTTTTTTTGCATGCGCAATGCGCATGTGCAAAACTTCAGTGCATGTGTAGTGCTTAGCCACTGCGTTCAGAACTGTAGAAAGCACTGTGATAATGTCACTGGCTACCATTACAATAATTAATAAAATAATATGTAAACATAAAAAACTGGGCATGTGCGATATTTCTGAATGCAGTTAAGAAAATAGTTTCAAATTCCAAATTACTTTCAGATCGAGCTCAATCGGCTTGATTGAGGTGTTAACACAATGGCTTTTCCATTAGATTGAGACATCAATCAGATTACTAACCGTTTATTTGGTTGCATGTAAATGTAGGCCTCACTGGGGATTTGAATCAGCAATTGAATTGTTCATTTGAGCTGGTTCTGTTTTAATGAACAGTTGGATCTAGTTCACAAGTAGAACTAAAAGAACTGACTATGTAGTCACCTGTAGTGTTGATGTATGAAAAAGTCCTGCTCAAAGATTGAAAATCTGTTTTAAAGGAAGTGGGTAATTTTCAGTTTTGGTAAATTCTTTCTTTAACAATCTCTGTTTAAAAAAGACTGTCATAATCAAAACTGACAATACTTAGAGGTGATGGAAAGGCAGAACAGAAACTGCTAAAGCAAAGCAAACACAGGTGTGTCTTTTTATCAACTCGGAGGTAAGGACTAATCAATGGCAAACTTTAATCAGATATGATCAATAATTCATGGCCTGAGGCCTGGCCATCCCATCTCTAAACCATTCTCATACTGACGGCACAAGATGAATAATTCAGACACCATTTACACAAAACCAAGCACCATCCTGATGCCAGATTACTGAATTAGAAATATTATGCAACAAAGAATGTTAATTAGACTGGAGCAATCCAGCCTGCCTGAGTTAAAAAGAAGAAAGATGAACTAATAGGCTGCGTTGTATCATTCAACAAATGTTTTTGGCTCTGCTGTGCTGTGCACACACACACACACACAAAAAAAATCAGTTTTCAGGATAAAAAACATGGCCACTCAAATGTTTAAAATAATCTTTCCTACGATAAATAAACAGTACATTTTTATATAATAAGTTGAATTTCCTCACAATATATTTAAAAAAACAAATCAGAGGTCACTACAGACAAGCAAACTCAAACAAATCAACAGACAAATACACACAGATATTTATGGCACTGTGACTTGAAAAGTGGTCATGAATTAAAAAGTAAATCACAAGCTGAATCATGTAACTTTGCAAGAGCAGAGAGAGAGAGAGAAGGGGGGTAGATGGATGAAGGGTAAGGGAGAAAGTGTAATTCTTGTTTGCCTCAATTTATCCTGAAATCCCTGACAGCAAGCAACCATAAGTCACCAAATAATCGCTCTCGGTAATTTAAAAAGATCACTCATGTCTCCTTCACCTTCCTTTGCCTTGTTCTCTTTATCTAGCTCAGATATCAGCGTACAGAAGTCAAAACACGGTTCATTCATAAACTCAGAGCTTAGTCCATTTTGTTCCTTTTGTTCTTTGAAATATGGTTAAAGTTACTGCTGAATGTACTGACAAGTATTTATGGTAAACTAAAATATACCTTAATGCATTTCTAATGAACCTTAGTCCATGCTTGTTTGAACATAGACGTAGCTAATCCATATAAATCTATACAGTAAAGCATTGCAAAATTGCTTTTTAGAGTAATATTGTAGATGAGCAAACGTACATCTTCAATTATATCTTCAATGTTGAACATTGAATAGACATCCGGGCAACAAATCAGCGAAGGGAAGTGGATTGTAAAAGTAAAAAAAAAAATCTCTGCAGTTAGGTGTTTAGGTGATGTTATATATTTAAAAGTCCTTTCATGCATGTTGTGTGCTTATTTTAGTGTTTAGAGAAATTCACACTGTACAACCAGGTGTAAAGAGTGCAGGGTGACAGAAGCTGAAGAATTGAGGCTATTGGTGTGAAACTGAGGAAAGGATTTCACAGTCTGAAACATGATGCTCATGCATTTACAGGGAAGAGTTCTAATGAGGGCTCACGGTATTGATATCTCCATGGGAACATCCCAGGGCACAGCTTACAAACCACACTCTATTGTGACATTTGTTAGTTCACCCAAAAATGATAATTCTGTCAGTAATTACTCACCCTCATGTTGTTCCAACCCTGTAAGACTTTCGTTCATCTTCGGAACACAAATTAAGATATTTTTGATTAAATCTGAGAGCTGGATCACTCCTCCATAGTCTTCTTAAGGGATCTAAACTGGCCGGCCCAAAAGTTATGAAATACATCGTTAAAATAGTCCGAGTGACTACAGTGGCTCAATCTTAAGTTTATCAAGCGACGAGAATACCTTTTGTGGAAAAAAACCCAAAAAAAAACACCTACTAATATTCAACTATTCATTTCCTCCTCCGTGGGCCTCGAGATTTCACGTAGTGAAACTGCGCAAAGCTTCTGTGTTGCACGTCACACGTAGGCTCACTATTGGCTGACGCTGGTCATGTGTGTGATGCGTGTGACATACTAGAAGCTTTGCGTAGTTTCACTATGTGAAATCTCGAGGCCCACGGAGGAGGAAATGAATAGTTGAATAAAGTCGTTATTTTTGTTTGTTTTTTGTGCACAAAAAGTATTCTCGTCGCTTGATACACTTAAGATTGAGCCACTGTAGTCACTCGGACTATTTTAACGATGTCTTTCATAACTTTTGGGCCGGCCAGTTTAGATCCCTTAAAGGGATAGTTCACTTTGAAATTAATTTTTGATATGTTTTAGCTTACCTCAAGGGCATCCAAGATGTAGGTGTCTTTGTTTCCGCAGTAGTTTAAATTTTGATATTTTTAGGTCAAACCGTTCTTGTCCTTCAGTCATATAATGCAGGTCTATGGTCACCACCTCAAAGAGCATGCACAGAGAAGTCCAAATTAAACATGATTTAATGACTCGTAAATGTAAGTACACATTGATGGCCTAAGACACGAAACGAGCGGTTTGTGTGAGAAAACGAACAGTATTTATATCGTTTTTACCTCTTGTAACCACAGCCACGTCCAAGTGATCTGAGGGCGCGGGCGCTGCGGTCTGTGCGTTATATTTCTTCTCCTACTAATAAGAAATATAATATTATTGTAAAGAGGGTTTGTCAGGTCTCAGAATTTCCTCAGAAGAACTTTGTGAACGTGTGTTTGTGTGTGTGTGGTTGCCTCACCCACAGACCACGCACCCCTGTCATGTTCCTGTCACATCTGGAGCTGAGAAGAAAGATGAGTCCTCACGCAGAATGACACAATGTCTCAATGTGACTGATAGAAAGGTAGAATGTGTCTGCAGCACTGGAGAAATCAATCCTTCCCTTCGTCTGCCCTCTCCCTCCCTCCTCCCTCAAAGCTGAACCCTCCCCACCATGACTATGTCAACTCTTTTTTTTAATCTGCTCTTTTTTATCGTTTTTACTGCAATTAAGGCAAAGTTCATTTCATTGTCAAAAATTCTACTTTTTTTCTGTGAGGAGGTGAGTCTGGGTCTCAATCTAGCTATTGTGTATCAGTGTGTGTGTGTGTGTGTGTGTGTGTGTGTGTGTGAAACACGGACAGATGCGTACCGGCCTCTTGAGGGATTCTTTGTGAAAATGTTGTTGTGTATTTATTTTTTTATGTGTTATGACACTGTTTGGACTGTGCGGCTGATTTCCATCCCCCGTGAGGCTTTGAGCTTTGTCTGCCTGGATTCGGGGGCGGTAAATAAGTGGTAATGGAAGTGAATGGGAGGGACTTGGGGAGCACTCTCTGTCATCACTTTAGAAGGTTGTGACCCCAGAGCGCAGTGACACCGAGCTGCTAAATTATTCAGCCGTCGTCTCGCGCGGGGCCTCGGGAGGAGTCGAGGCTGTGATTGCTGGAAGCTGACTGACTGACATTTGCACATGAAAATCGGCTTGGTTTTCCCACTCCGAACACTGGTGCTGCTTATGAAAAACAGCACAAGGCCTCTGCGGGGAGACGGAGGGCAAGGTACTGAAATGAAAGCACCCCATCTGACTAACGCACCGCGCGAGGCCTGCCAATGAGAACGGCCTTGTGAGATAAGTGGCAAAAATCATTTAAAGGCATCTTTCATATGGATTTGACAGCTTAGGCCGAGCAGTTATTAAACATGCAAAGTGCTAGAACAGATCAGTCGATCCGCGATCCGTACGGACCAGGCCCCACTGTTCAGCACGCATGTGATTTGCAGATTAAGTTTAACCATCTTAAAGTGAAAGTTTATCATTTGCACTTGTTTTGTCTTGCCAATTCACACATTCAAGCAATTTAAAACCATTTTAAAGAGGCGAAAGACACAAAAAGGCGAAACGCACATAGAGGCGTGATTCAGATTAGAATTGATTCCTTTTTTGTGTCTTCTTGCACTTGAGCATGAAGACACACACATGCATATGACCACATCTAGAAGTCCTTCTGATAGTAAAAGACTTAAAAGTGTTGCTGTAAGTCCTCAACCCAGAAGCCCAAGGAAGTCAATACTGGGCAAAAGCTCTTTGTTAGAATTCCCTTTCATTTCAATGGTGATGCTCAGCTGGTGGATGATATCTGCCTTCTTTGATCTTTGTAGGCCTGATAAGCTGATGTTTATACACGACTGTTCAAAAGTTTGGGGTCAAGATTTTTGTTAAAGAAATTAATACTTTTATTCAGCAAGGACGTAGCCTATTAAATTGATCAAAAGAGATGTTAAAGGAATTAATAATGTTACAAAATGATTTTTAAAAAAAATGCTGTTCTTTGGAACTTTATATTCATCAAAGAATCCTGAACAAAATGTATCACGATTCCCACAAAATATAACTGTTTTCAATATTGATAATAATGAAAAATGTTTCATAAGCAGCAAATCAGCATATTAAAATGATTTCTGAAAGATGTGACACTGAAGACTGCAGTAATGATGCTGAAAATTTAGATTTACAGCATTTTTACTGAATTTTTGATCCTAAAAAAACGTTTGAATGGTAGTGTATGTAGGCCTATGTGTATATATATATATTATATATATATATATATCTTTTTATTATTATTATTATTTAAAAATATTGACAGATAATCAGCCGATATTGGTATAAAGTGCATTTCTAGTAAGTAAAGTAATGATTTATATTTTACTAATGTACTGTAATACTGACCCTAACGGAAAGTTCTGTAGCGGCATATACTGTTACTATGGTTACCTCTGTTTGCAAAGGTCAGTTTGGCAGAATAAAAAAATCATTATTATATGAAGTCTTATTGAAATATTCCTGTAATATGTAGCATCAAACCTATTTAATAGTAAGATCCTCCAACAGTTTGTCTTGACATCCTTTGGGGGGTTAAAGATTTGATTTGAGAGGTCCTACCCCCTAAATCCTCTAATAATTCACAGCTGTTTTTATGTTGAGTTTTAGTGTTGTAGAGCTGATACTTTACTCCTCCTTCAGGTTTGGGTTTATGCAGCCTGACAGATATTTGCCCATGTATATGGATTGATTACCTTTGAGACAAGTCTTCGAATTCAGAGTGTCAGGGTAATGAGACCAAGTCCAATTAGTTAATCCTCTGAGCCAATAAAACCGATAGGCAGTTTGTACAGGGTGAAATGTAAGTAAGAGGCTGTTATTTGTGTTTCAGCTGCTGTATACTGCAGCTGAGGGATGCCACTTATGCTATATAGGCCTACTTGTTTAAGATAAAGACATTTTTTAATCATGGCCTTTATCACTCTCATCTTCTTTAGATCGGAGATGATGACTTTTGCAAATAAATAACAAGCGGTGCTAACATTTGAGCAAAATGCTTTGGATTAGTCTCTTGAGTTCTCTAAGATGAATGTGGACTTAACGAGAGCAAGTCGTGCCGCTGCAGACTTTCAGCATGCTTGACCATGTCTCTCTGTTTGAGAGAGGGAAAGCAAGGGATAAGTGGACAGAGAGAGGGAGGTACAAAAGGGAAGGAGAGAGAGGGAGAGAAGGGGGTTAGAAAGACACAGAAGGGGTGGAGTGCAAGGCAGATGACAAATTGTGATTAATAAATGTGGTCCGGGACGGCAGTGTGGAACGATGCTTATTAATGGAGAGAATTAGAGTGGCTGTGCAACTCAATCTACACACTGTCACTCTGCATCAGGCACCATGATCAGAGTCTAATGAAACAGCACAACAGAAACACAGAAACACACACACACACAAGCTCATCTACAACATCCCCCTTTCGCTATAAGTCCACAAATATACCTTTTATATATATATATATATTATATTTATATATAAATATATTATTTCACAGTAAAATATCCAGACACAAAGACTAGATTTTAAGAGTTTTTAGAAGCAAAAATGCATCAAATATTGAGAATATTTTTAGAGAATATATCTTTAATCGTACTTTATTTTATAATCATTTTTTATTAAGATCATTTATTTTGAGATCCTATTTATTTTTCTTGAATCTTTTTTTCTTTGATCTTATGATTTTTTAATTAGATAATTAATTTAGATAATTAAATAATTCAATTTAGATAATTAATTTTTTTTTTTTTTGCAGTGCACATAAACAAATACAGACACCGTCCCTGACCTTTAACTTCTCACACCATTTTTCTCTCACACACTCAGGAGACACACAGATATAAATCTTACTTTTATTTTTCATCTGTTTTTGCATACACAAAAGTGAACTCTCCATAAGCCAGCATCTAATTACATCCTTTCATGCACATGCCACAATGAATCCCATTCCTCCATTATACCTTATTCCAGAAACAGAGTGAAAGTCCAAAAGGCTTTTGTTTCAGCACTTGGTGATGTTTTATTAATCTTTTTCCACCACCATAACCCTCAAAGGCACTGATCTATAGGCTGTTATATTTCAGATCAAGATCCGTTCTTTTCCTCCAGGGGAGAGGTCAGGTCACCGCTCCTTTGGCCAATTGGGAGACTCCATCAATATTCTCTGTTTAACTGAGTGTTAATTCATGTCCTAATTACTTTTTACTGCCCAGTGGTAATCTCATTATCCAAAATTTTACATAAATAACAGCATAAAAATCATTCTTCACACCTACTTGGTGACACGGGTGGATCTATGTGCACAATCCATGTCTCAATAAGTGTCACGGCTACTCTCATGGGATCTTGTCTCTGGTAATGATTAGTGAGTCTGTATGTGTTCATGTGTTGTGTTTTTCTTGTTATTTTCCATCAATTTAGTGATGGAGGCCTAGTATAGATGTAGCCTATACAGAAACTACACATCATGGAGAGATTTCTTTTAAAAAGCATACTAACAGATTGCTCTTGCTAGGTCAATATTGTGCAGATATTCTTTATACCTTCTACAATTGTAAATTGTACACCTTTTAAAATGTTTTTTTAAAACAATTGTGACTTTGTCACACAATGTAACTTTGTTTTTTTATTTTAATCGCAGAATTACCTTTTCTATTTGTTTTGTTGAGGTGGAAACAGGCTTCAATATTTATTTTTAGCATCTCGTTTTGATGTATTATTTGATTGAACTAGTAATTGATTTTCAACAAAAGTTGAAAACACTAACCAAACAATACCATAGAAACAGACTAAAACCAAGGAAACTTGGTAACGCTTCCTTTTACAGTACAGTATACTTACGTGTACTTACAGTGTACTTACCTAGAAAGTACTGGCTAATATAAGGTAAGTACATGGGTTAGGGGTAGGTTTAGGGGTAGGTTCAGGGTTAGTAGTTATTACCCAGTAACTATAATTACTATAATAAGTACATAGTAAGTACATTGGTAACAGGACTGTAAAAGGAAGCGTTACTGGAAACTTAACCAAAACATGGACAAAACCCACACCCAAAACCAAAGAACACAGATAAACCCTGACAGTGAGGCAACTAATATTTAGTTCCAAGAAAACTGTCCAGATTTTGGCTCACCAATGTCATTTAATCCAACTCTCGACAGTTGTCAAGCAACAAACAAACAGAGGTCTATACGCATGATATGAAACAACCATCGACAGTTTGCTTGAGTCATCATCTGTGACAGAAAAAAGAATATCACCTTTACATTGAAGGCTAAAAATTAGTCAGATGCAACAATACTCAAGCCTATCTTAGTGTATGACAAAAAAAGGTTAGCTAAAGACGGCCCTGGCTTGCCATTTTAAAAGCGTCTTTTCCAAATGCATTGACACGACTTACCCTATTCTCCCCTTCATGATCGAAGAAAAATAATAGAGAAAGACAGTATGGTGAAATGAGAACTGAAAAGAAGATGGAATGAGAGACAGACAGCTCAGAGACATGTGCATTTTTCAATATTAATCATCTCAGTAATATTTTAACAGCCACTA
Source organism: Rhinichthys klamathensis goyatoka (assembly GCF_029890125.1). Taxonomy (NCBI): domain Eukaryota; kingdom Metazoa; phylum Chordata; class Actinopteri; order Cypriniformes; family Leuciscidae; genus Rhinichthys; species Rhinichthys klamathensis. The sequence goes on along the minus strand of NW_026606571.1, from coordinate 1,429,474 downwards.
AAAATCCAATTCTCGCTATATTGCCTATGTCTCCTAGCGATGATTATAACACCCATTGTGGTTAAACCCGCGCAGTGTGCGTGTGTGTGTGTGTATTTCTAATGGAAGGGACTGACTGACACACAAAGTGGGAGTGACATAGTGTTTAACTCAACACTGTAACACACTTCTTACTCTGGGAGCATCTTTCTCACATTTCTCTCCAGTCACTGTCCACTTCTACTGTTCTTCTCTCCCCTGACACTGGTCATATCGGGGAAAGGGGTGTGGAGAGAAAATGTCAAAATCCAATGTCCAAAACTGCTACTTTTCAGGAAAACACTGTATTTAAAAAAATAAATAATTCAAGACGGTGTTGTCAAAGTTGATATTGTGGCTTTATGGCCAGATAAGCGCAGCACATTACGCTTTTATCAACTTACAGGTTAGAAAGTTTATTGTAGCTTTGTATGTGCTCAGTTTTTACTGTCGTTTGGCCAAAATCTCATGTCATATAAAATGGCGTACTACGCACAAGCTATTTAAGACAGTATTGGCTATAGCCTTTAAATGTGTGTTTGTTTGTGTGAGTGTGTGTGTGTGTTTCTTGAGTAAAGAAAATGCTGTATTCAAATAACCAGTTTTATATTTACCCATGCATTGCAAACAAGCAAAGACGGTCCAAAATGTGTGTGGCACTTCATCGACTGATCTAACCATTTTTCTTACACCCCCTCTACAACCTCATCAAACTTTAAAAATTCAGATGTGTGAATACGCCTGACAGGGAGCAAGATGGGATGAGTTGCACTGAATTCTCAATGGATCTGCTACTAGACCCAGTATTTAAACACCGGTAGCATTAGCCTTCAAACAGACTGCAAGAGGATGCAATGCAAAATCTGCATAAATGCGATCATTTGGCCTATTTTACGGTCAGTTTTAGAAATCTATTGAAATTTAAAAAAAGGCATCAACTTACCTATTCAAACTATTCTACATCTATAGCTATAATATAATCTGTAGAAATGATATTCCATTGCTAGATAGATTAGATAGATAGATAGATAGATAGATAGATAGATAGATAGATAGATAGATAGATAGATAGATAGATAGATAGATAGATAGATAGATAGATAGATAGATAGATAGATAGATAGATAGAAATTGAGAAAGAGAGAGAGGGGGAGCACAATGGTCTCAGTGTCCTTCACTAATGAGCTCTCAAAGCTAGAGAAACTGAGCCACACACACAATGACCTCGAGAAGTCACAGTGCTCCATTCTTAACCCAAACAGATAGAGATGCTTTTTTCTAAGCCATCCACAAGAGTTTTTTGTTAAAAAATGGCTTATTTTTAAAACCCAAATAGGCTGCTGACGTGATAAACGATTAACATTTAGCTACAACACTTTCCCGCATTTAATTATGATTAAGTTGGAAAAACACAAACTCAAAACCAAGTGCCCTCCGGACCAGACAGCGTATTTGTGCGTCGCAGGCGCGCTCTAGGCAGCTCTGCCTCTGAGTCTGTGGCGTTGAGACAGAGCCAGTGAGAGGGGCGAGGATGAGATGAGATGGGATGGAGGGAGGGAGGAGTCGACCGGATGGAAGAATGAGGGGGCAGTGTGAGTGCGTGTGTGTGTGTGGAGTGTGAAAATCTCACAGGTGTCGGAGTCAGAAGTCCAGCGCTGTACGTTGCTGTATTATTATGTCTTTGGACAAAACGAACGGCAAAAGCGGAAGTGTCACTCACGCGCGAAGTCATTAACAGTTCGCGGAATAAATAAGGTCAGAAGTGAACTTAATGAAGTCATCTTACCCAATTTGACTGGTTAAAACATTTAAAATCGATATTTCTGCGATTCACTCTGTTGTTGGAGTAAAGAGAGGTGTCTTCATTTGCACATGAATTACATTCGCCTTTAATTTGCTCCGGAATTCGGCAAATTTAAGGACAGACATCAGAGGAAGATTTTTAATCCTAAAGATTTCCCATTAACACCGAAGTCAGGGTAAGTGTCTATTTAATACCTTTTAGTGTAGCCTACTTAAAGTTGCTCAATTGTGTCTTACTTTCACAGGTGTTATTTTGCGTGCTTCACTTACTGCATAGAAAAATTATCCTGTAGTTTTTTTTTTTTATGATATCAGCCTAATTTATTCATGTGTTGTTTTTATTTGTGAATATTTCTCCTGTTTAGGCCAAACCTTTTGCAACAAAAACGTAATGCCAGTTGGCTATTCAGGGGTCATTTTGATATAAAATGATCAAATATAATGACATATTATGCTTACTGGATATTGCAAAAGAATAATGCAAGACAACTTTCAGCATGTTCAATTTAGGATAATATATATATATATATATATATATATATATATATATATATATATATATATATATATATATAATGTGATATTAAATATAGCCTTAACAGATTTTCTTTATTGTCTTTTCATGTTTTTTTCCTCCTCTAGTTCTATTTCTGTGGAATTTTCCCAGTCCCGCCAGAGCAACTACAGGGGTCTTCCATATGTTCCTAAAAAATAAATAATAATAATTTTCTGAAGGATCAATACATTGTGGCTCATCGGGTTTTGGTGCAGGGCGTTGGACAATTTTCATTGAGCAGGAGCATTTTAGTGTATCAGTTTCTTTTGGCACATCTTTCAGGTCTTTGGTTGGACTTAATTAGAATTTTGTTGCACAAGCAGCTTACTTTGTGATTTAATTTAGCCCTTTACAAACTGAATTTTGCAATTGCTCAATTGCACTTGGACAGGAACTTGAACTGAAAAACCCCAAAACAGGTTGTTGCTGCATTCACTTATGCAAAAGAGAAACCTCAAAGAGTTTTCTGTGTATTGGACAATTAACTGTAGATCTAATGTTAACAAGCAAGGGGATGAATGTAAAGATGTGTATTGTTATTAGCCACGAAATTACAACACTTTAAAAATACAGTATTGCATTGTATTGCGAGTGTCCCCGTATATTAGCTCGCCAAGAGCCACCTTGTTGTCCTGTAATCATCTTTTATTCTTTGCCGTGCCACACCTTTCTGTTGCACTGTTCCATTTCGTTCTTCCAGATCTTCCTTTCGGTCTCCACTCTGTCCTACCTCTTGTCCCATTGCACCCTCTCATTTCTGTATGCTCCACTCTCTTCTTGGTCTTCTTGTCTCATCCATAAATTCATCTGCTATCCTTCTCCCCATTGGCCTCATTCCTCTATTGATATCTTTGGGGTGGCTGTTTTTCTTTGTTAGTGAGTTTTTCTCAAACTCCACTGTTCACGCTGGCGGGCACCATTCCATCTAAAGGAGAGGAGGACTTTCTAACGCTTGCTGCCTCCCGGCTCAGCCGCCGCAAGCGTGTCATAGGAGCGGCCGTGGGTGTGGCCATGGTTCTGATTCTCCTGGTCACCATTCCTTTACTGGTCCACAACACTAAAGGAGGAGGAGCTGGCAGTGCGGGAAGTCATTATGAAATGCTAGGAAGTTGTCGGATGGTTTGTGACCCCTACACCACTCCTCATGGCCAGGAGCTAACGGCTGTATCACCCGCACCTGCTGATTTTCCAAACCGGAGAGGGAAATCTGGCTATCGGGGACCTCCGGGGATCCCGGGACCGCCTGGTCCACCTGGAGAACCTGGAAAGCCAGGTCCGCAAGGGCCCCCGGGTCCTGGGCCTGGCGGTTATGTGCCGTCGTTCTACAGCCCTAAGATTGCATTTTACGCAGGCCTGCGCAAGCAACATGAAGGCACTGATGTGCTGAAATTTGATGATGTGGTGACCAATGTTGGCAACTACTATGAGCCCAGCACTGGAAAGTTCACATGCCCTCTGCCTGGTATCTACTTCTTCACTTACCATGTCCTGATGAGAGGAGGAGATGGGACCAGTATGTGGGCAGACCTCAAGAAGAACGGACAGGTAAGAATTTATCCCTATTTATAAAAATTGTTTGTGGTGGAAATGAAATCTTCAGCTCAATTGCTTTAAAATATAGTGCACCCAAAAATTATAAATGCTTTCATTATTTACTCACCTTCATGTCCTTCCAAGCCTGTATGACTTTCCTTCCTCTGCAAACACAAAATGAAGTTATTTTGAAGAATTATTTTTACTGTATTTGTCCATACAATGGTAGTCAGTGGGGTCCAAAACAGCACTGAACAAGACAAAAAAAACTGAGATATTTTTCAAAACATCTTCTTTGTCAAGCAAAACATGGATGGTTTGGAACGACATGAGGATGTGTGAAGGATGACACAATTTAAAAAAAGAAATTGGTGAATAATTTCTTCAACTATCTTTTTCCTTTATTATGGACATTATGTGTGCAGTCAAATGTAGAAAGTAGTTTCTCTTAGTCTCAATTCATCATATTGGGTTTCACCACTAAGGTCATTTTCATCTAGAGGAGTCAGAATAGTTAAGATTATGAGCTTTTTCCTATTAAAATTCCTATTATACAATTGATTACCATCCCACTAAACAACATGGGTGCAAATTGGACGCTGTTGTACTGTTTTTCAAGGCTGACAGAAAAGGCTACTGAAAGGGAAAACCGTGACATAAAAATGTGTGTGTCCAGACAATCTCAGCTGCATTTCCATATGTTTTGAAATTTAATAACTAAAATAAACATCATATATTTACATTTCACTCATCACCTAAAAATGTGTCATACGACTCAGCATGCCAGAGCTGTCGTGGTGTGGTCTAGTGCCAGTTTGCACATCAGATAAATAATGAATGCATGAAAATTTGACAGTTTCCACACTCAGTCATTCATTCCCTAGACATTAATTAAAAACTGAGGGCAGGAAATGAGCAGGACAAGAAAAGGTTTATCTGTAGTGGTTTTAAGTGATTGTATGACCTTTGTGGATCAAGACCCACTCTTGCAGCTTTTTATTTGACAGGCAATCGTAACATATTCTTTTATGAACAGTTTTACCCAAGCACACTATAAAATGTTTATTTGTATTACACTGTGCAATGAAAGCCAAGTGTTTTGTTGTAAAAAAAACAACAACAACAACAACAACAACGTCTGGCTTAATACAGTGGACCCCCTGTAAAAGTGATTAGTGATAGTAGATTAAATTGGTCTGACCTGTACAGTTTTGTATTGTCATGCAAGTCTGCTTCCTCTGTTAAATCATTCATAACTCTTAGATTGAATCCTCTGCACGCTGTACGTGCCCCCCTTCTATTGCATGTTCATTGATTGCTCATTAATTATCTTTTCAGTCCACTCAATTACGTCCATTTCGAGCACATCAGGTGGCCCTGCTTCACTCTTCTGTAGGGCCTAAAATGTAATAGAGAAATGTGTGGGTTAACTGCTCACTACACCAAATAAACCGCAGATGGAATCATCAGATACTTCCCCAAGCACCTGAAATACAGTCAACAGTCCATTTGCGACACAAATCACGATTGCTGTAGCCTATAAGATTTTAAAGAGCTCATAGGATGAGGATTTGCGCAGCTATAATGGAAAGTACACAGCATGTAAAAGTAAAAAAGGATGCTAGATATTTTGACAGATGCTGAGAGACTGGAATTCTCTGAAGTGTCATCTGAAAGCAGACAATGGTCCGTCGGGATTATGAGGTTTATGTTAATTTGTAAAAGGTTACTTTTGAATGCTGACAAAATGATGTTCAAACAGCCATGTCTATTGAATATTATAGGCCAGTTTCCCCAAACACAGAGTTCAATTAAAAGGTTTTGAAGTGGAGAATCACCATTGTGTTATTTTACTCAAAACTAGATGTATGCTACTCTATACAAACATATAAGGTTGTTTATTCAACTAAAGGTACTCCAACCAGAGGCTGATTTTTATTAAAACTTTTTTCTTTTTTTTATATGTATGTAGTAGAGCTGCACGATTAACCGTTAAAAGATCACAATTTAAATTCAAAATTCCACTCAAAATTCAGCTGTCTATAACCCTTTGACAAATGAGATCACACTGATGAACTAATCAAATCTGCGTTCACGCTGCTGCCGACCCAGAGAGTTGTTGTGTGTATATGAAACAACTTAGGTTATCTTTCAACACAGACGTTGTCTTTTCAACATCATTGTACATCATGGTGACTGTCATAATGAGTGACTCATTGAATCACTCATTTGAACAGATTTGTTCAAAATTGCTGGTTCATTCAGAAACAAAACAAGTAACTTTCTTGAGGATTGAGTTTGAAAGTTAATTCATTCAAATGAATAAATATTTGCAGGCCTATTTAAAAGCTCTTGCATAAAAAGTTCCATTATTAATGTTTCAATGGTCTGGCATACTATCTCAAAAAGGGTGTAAACGGAAAACTTAATTTATAGGCTATTTGCATATTTTGATTCACATACACTTCTTGTTTATTACGTTTTGTTTGTTGTGTTCTTTTAAATAGAGCCAAGCTAATAAAATGTTGTCAGAACCAGCAGTAAATTACAAAAGCCAAATGTTCAGGTTTTGCAAATCAGAAATCACTGAAATATACATTTTTTAAATGCAACAACAAAAAAAAAAAAAGCTTTTATTAAATGCCATTATGTATATATTTTATTACTTTACTCTTGGTCCAGATCCAGATGTTTTAAATCCATCCTAAAATGATTTTAATTTTTTTTAAAAAGTAGCATTACAACAGCATTAAAAGTGACTATAGTTGAAGAAACACTCACAAATATGTACTTTTACAGGAGAAAAACTGTAAAGGAACAAAACCAAAATAATAAGCAGTGAAAAATATCATTGTTTTTATCCTTCATCTTGAAAATAAGTTTTGACACAGTCATCTCGCATCTTCATTGTGGAGGCCATGTTCAATATGGCACCCCAGTGGGCGGCCCACAAGCTCAAGTGCACAAGTGAATTGTGAGACAGACTAGAGAAGGACGCAAGGGTAGCCATGACAGTTAAGAGTATGGCAGAATCACCCAGGCTGGTTGACAGAAAGATCAGGGGAGGAAAGGAAGATAGATGACTTAATACAAAGCTGCAGACAGTGGGCAGAAAGACGAGACTTCTGGGAGGCTTATACGCATGGACCAAAATGAATACAGAGCCATAGACAGATGGAGAAGTGCCAAACATGTCATGGCTTGACAGTTTAACAAGCTGTCTTGATGATAAAAAGATCAGATCCTGACATAAGCATTTGTTTGCTAATAATGACTGTCTGTGAATGTTCGGGTGCTAATTAAGAGAAAAACAGTATCTCAGGTATGCTCTAGAGAGTGGCATGCATGTTGCCGTACCTGGTTGCAGGCCCGTGTGACCATCTGGCTGATCGTTGTCTGTGTGGTGGTTTTGACAGCTAGTGAAAGCTGGTCTCTTGATACCGGCTGGTGCAGTTGTGATGGTCTTCTCATTGTCGGACTGCCTGCACTTTAGAACTGCCTGAAATGGAAATGATGTGGGTGGATAATCATGGAAAAGTCACTGGTCAGCAGGATTTTTTCCCACACCGTTAATCCAAGCTGAAGTTTTAGTGGTTGTTTATTCTAAAATATGTGATAAATATTTAACATGGATGTAGTTTTTTTTTTTTTTAAATGTGCATTTAAACAGTCATCCATATTTCAATTTGTCTTTTAGTGTAGGATCAGTACATTTTTTGTTTATTTGTATTTGAATAGGGCACCAGTGTATGACGATGGAATTTTGAGGAATGTTACAATATTTCATTTGGTCAGTAACAGATGGAAAGGATTAGTGATGTGATCGTAATAGTGCCCTCTTCAATATTTAATGAGGTCATTTTCATTTGTCTTGTAATTCATTTGGTATATTGCCCACTGAAGGAGATTCACGCTGAAATTTCGTCACTGTGCATTAAGTCATTGTATCACAGCACCTGCTACAACCGAAGGGAATTCATACGAGGGGGAAAAATGTGACCTGTCAGATCCCACCCTCAAAAGTCCCGGGGTCGTTAGGGTCAACAATTGCACATCATTTAATAATAACTTCTAATTATTATGCTGTATAAGTCTGCTTTCTGATGGAATACCTGCATAAAGGCCTGTAAACATGAAGAGATTTGTTAAAAGGATGTGATGCTGCTAGCGTTATTGGTGGCGCTTTTATTGTGCTTGTTGAATAATGGGTTGTTTGCCTTAATGCTAATGTGAGTCAAAATATGCCACCAGGGTCGTACGTCATCTCTGATTTAGCAGCTACATGTCTTCTTCCTCATCATTAACATGCTGTTAATCTTTTAATTTATAGTCCCTCAGCTTCGATGTACATTCCCGAAACCTTAGACTGAACCTCTGTTCAAAGTGGACTAATCTACACTCCGTCCTCTCTGTTGCTTAATCGTTCCACCATTCTTTTTCCCCCTTTTTCACCTGTCACACGCTCTTTTAATAGACCTCTGAAAGGTCGAGCTCTTTCACACGCTAGTGTTAAAAATGCCATCGCCTGTCTGTTAATGACCAGTACTTGCTCTAATAAATGTCTCCCGGTGCAGTGACATGTACATAGTCCGGTAGAAATATAATGAGTGTCTTTGGTAGTCTCTAATTGTAGTAATCCCTAATTGCAGGGCTTCTAATTGCCAAATAGTTTCAAGGGAAATCTTTTTAACTGATTCAAAATTTGTAGTAGACTGCATATGTGACATACTCATTAAATCCCACCTTGGGTCACTTGTTAAAGCATAGTTCACAGCAAAATGTATAAATAATTAATTTACATTTATTTACAAATCTGAGCTGCTTTCTTCCAAAACACAGAAGATATTTTATTTTTGTTTATCCCATCAATGGGGTCCAATTTTGTTTTGAACCCCAGCTTTCTTCAAAAATAGCTTTGATAACACTTTCCAATAAGGTTCCATTCATTAACATTAGTTCATTATTTCAATACTTCTAAAACATTTATTATGCTTATTTAATGTTCATTTCAACATTTATTAAAATTAAAAGTTGTATATGTTAATATTATTTAATGGACCTATGCTAACATGACTAACACTAACGGTTGTAACTAACGTTTACAATGATGAATAAATACTGTAACTAATGTATTGCTAATTTTTTAGTAAATGTTATTAATGCATTAACTAATGGGACCTTAACTAAAGTATTAACATATCTTCTCTTGGGTTATACTGGTTTGGAATGAGGTGAGGATGAGTAAATGATGACAGATTTGACATTTTAGGAGAACTAACCCTTTAATCAGTTGACTATATTCATACAGTGATTGAACCCATGGTCATAGAGCTTGTAACGGGTGTTAAAGTGTGCACTTGAACCATTAATATGCTATGCCACACTCGTACAGTACGCCAATTAAGCATAGCCTACCTCTTGGAAGAAGCGAAACAAATTTTACTCTCCCTTTGAGGCAAAACATTCAATAAATGTTCACATTTTTTTGCTTTAGTCTTTCCCTCCCCTCCCATGTGCTCGGTCCCTTAGGTAAGTTTAAGAGCTAGTTTTCCATTGTCTCCGCTCTAAGAGGTCTGTATATCACCGAGAATGAATCCTGTCAGTTTTATTACCGCTGGAGCACGGCACCACTGATAAAAAAACAAGACTTCATATACCCTTGCATCTCGCTGCTCTAACAAAATAGCCTTGCTTGATCAGACTGTTATCCTACCCCCACCCCCCCACCCCCTCCTCCCCGCCTCCTGTTTTCTCCTTCAAACCTTGTCTCTCTGCTAGCGCTCGCCTCTGCTTATGTATAAAATGCCTTTCCCTCCTTGTAATGAAAAGGCCTGGCAGAACAAGCCCCCAGCAGGCCCGAGGGTCCCTGCTCGCAGCCGGCGCTGAGATCAAGTCAGCGTGGCGTTTCACAAGTATAGTCGGCTCCCATGTCAATATCCATCTCCAGTGCAGTCAACGGTAATCCTAAAATGCCTCTCTCCCTCTCCCTCCAAGACAGGCTTTCATATCACTTATATTTGATAAATGCCAGGAAGCATCTAACAAGCGCACTTTGCGGCAGATATCTAAACCCCGGGTGCTCAGATACGGTGTAACTGATCCCAAAAATACAAGATGTGAATCAATGGAAGCGAAGAAATGTCTTAAATGGTCTTCGCCGGATGTCTGATAATTAAAGTGACCGCTTGCGGTGTCGTATTGAACATGGGGGAATGCCGGAGGGAGAGACTGCCCCTTTGCCCACTTCGCCAAAATAATGAGGAGAATGGCATACGCTCTGCGTCGATAGGGAGAGGAGGCCGGGTCGTCACTGTCAGATGTGGAATGATGCACATGCCAAATTGACCACGTCAATATTATGGCCTTTTTTGATCTCGATGAGATTTTTATAAGGCATTGTGTCATTGCAGTGAAGATAATTCAGATTTGATATATTTTTGGTCATACCCTAACCCATGTAAAGAAAACATCACTGTTGCACTGATTTGAATTCAGTAACACGTACCAATTACAGCATTCAATATATACAGTAGGTTATTGACTAGCCCAATGTGCAGATGACTGTATCATAGAGTGTGGCTGTTAGATCTGGATGTGAAAGATTGTGTAGCTGTTTCAGGAGTCAGTTTTTATGTGAGATATAGTTGAAAAAGGGTTTTCTCAAGGGACTGGCAACCCAACATAACTGTGATTCAGGCTGCATGGACGAGCTAAAAGGCTTCTCACATCGCACCTCAACACAACTAATATCTTCTGGGGAAATAATTCAGATTTTTACACATCTAAACATTGTCATATTAAAGTTTGTCATGACTGATATACACTCACCTAAAGGATTATTAGGAACACCTGTTCAATTTCTCATTAATGCAATTATCTAATCAACCAATCACATGGCAGTTGCTTCAATGCATTTAGGGGTGTGGACCTGGTCAAGACAATCTCCTGAACTCCAAACTGAATGTCAGAATGGGAAAGAAAGGTGATTTAAGCAATTTTGAGCGTGGCATGGTTGTTGGTGCCAGACGGGCCGGTCTGAGTATTTCACAATCTGCTCAGTTACTGGGATTTTCACGCACAACCATTTCTAGGGTTTACAAAGAATGGTGTGAAAAGGGAAAAACATCCAGTATGCGGCAGTCCTGTGGGCGAAAATGCCTTGTTGATGCTAGAGGTCAGAGGAGAATGGGCCGACTGATTCAAGCTGATAGAAGAGCAACTTTGACTGAAATAACCACTCGTTACAACCGAGGTATGCAGCAAAGCATTTGTGAAGCCACAACCTTGAGGCGGATGGGCTACAACAGCAGAAGACCCCACCGGGTACCACTCATCTCCACTACAAATAGGAAAAAGAGGCTACAATTTGCAAGAGCTCACCAAAATTGGACAGTTGAAGACTGGAAAAATGTTGCCTGGTCTGATGAGTCTCGATTTCTGTTGAGACATTCAGATGGTAGAGTCAGAATTTGGCGTAAACAGAATGAGAACATGGATCCATCATGCCTTGTTACCACTGTGCAGGCTGGTGGTGGTGGTGTAATGGTGTGCGGGATGTTTTCTTGGCACACTTTAGGCCCCTTAGTGCCAATTGGGCATCGTTTAAATGCCACGGCCTACCTGAGCATTGTTTCTGACCATGTCCATCCCTTTATTGCCACCATGTACCCATCCTCTGATGGCTACTTCCAGCAGGATAATGCACCATGTCACAAAGCTCGAATCATTTCAAATTGGTTTCTTGAACATGACAATGACTTCACTGTACTAAAATGGCCCCCACAGTCACCAGATCTCAACCCAATAGAGCATATTTGGAATGTGGTGGAACGGGAGCTTCGTGCCCTGGATGTGCATCCCAAAAATCTCCATCAACTGCAAGATGCTATCCTATCAATATGGGTCAACATTTCTAAAGAATGCTTTCAGCACCTTGTTGAATCAATGCCACGTAGAATTAAGGCAGGTCTGAAGGTGAAAGGGGGTCAAACACAGTATTAGTATGGTGTTCCTAATAATCCTTTAGGTGAGTGTATATAGTTAATGATATTAACACTTTTTTAAACTTGCTTTTGGATGTTTAGTATAACTACACTGAAAACCCTAATAAGTTGATTGAACTCAATTGATTTGAGTAAACTCGTTCCCTCAATTTAATTGAGTAATGGGGTCTCCCAAACCGTGCATATTTAAGTTTACTTAACTTGGTGCTTATGTAGACTTGACTTAAATTGTTTAGTTCACCAAACTTGACGATTATTTAATGTACTTAAACAATAAAGTTCACTTAACTTAGTGTTGAAAACACTTGTATACGGGTATTAAAGTTTATTTATCAAGTTTAAAGTATCAGGTTTAAAAAAAAAAAACAGTTTATTTCCATTACGATCAATAATTGTAATATAATGAAAGCCATTTGTTTTCTGGTAAAATAAGAATGACACCTTGCACTTGAAGAAAGCATGTATGAATGTATTAATTTCACAGTCAAGAAAACAACATTTGTGAAAATGACCTTTCGTAAGGATTAATCATGATTTTGAGCTCACAGCACTTGAAATCTAAAGTTTATGTATTTTGAAGGTAAATAAGTTATTTGAACTTATATTTTTGAGTGACAGGGCCAAAATGCTCAATTTAAAGTAATTTTTAGTCAAGTACACTTGATTGTTTAAGTAAAGACAACATTAGAGTTTACAGTCGGTAACAGTTTACAATAAGGTTTCATTAGTTAACATTAGTTAACATGAACTAATAATGAACTGCACTTCTACAGCATTTATTAATCTTTCTTAATGTTATTTTCAACATTTACTAATACATTATTAAAATCAAAGGTTGTATTTGTTAACATTAGTAAATGCACTGTGGACTAACATGAACAAACAATGAATAGCTGTATTTTTATAAACTAACGTTAACAAAGATTTACAAATACAGTATTGCTTGGTTAGTTCATGTTAGTTAATATTAACTAATGTTAAGAAATAAAAACGTATTGTAAAGTGTTACCAATCTATATTATGTACAGATAATTGGCACCATGTGTTGACACCCAACAACAGTACTCAGAGGTTGGGTAATTTATGTAAAAAAAAAAAAAAATTACTATTAAAAAAGAAAATATATTTGTGACCATTTAATTAGCAAAAAGTTTATAATTTTTTTTATTATTTTAACAATCATTAATTAATAGACTTAATTACAATAAAATCTACATTAATAAGAATTACTATTATTATTAGAACATAGCCATTATGAATATTTTAATATAATTAATTGAATATTCATTATTATTATTATTAAATATTCATAGTGAATGGAATGCTTTGCATTGTTGTAAGGCAAAATAAAACAATTAAAGGCCCCCTGACATGAAATTTTCACTTTCGGAGGTTTTTTAACATTAATATGAGCTCCACTAGCCTGTATATGGTCCCCCAGTGGCTAGAAATTTCAATCGGTGTAAACCGAGCTTTGGCTATCTTTCTCTGCCTTTGAGAAAATGAAAGCTCAGACGAGCTGATCTTGAATCTCCTCCGTATGACGTCATACGGAGTAAAGGTAACCTCCCCTTTCTCTGCTTTGCCCGCCCAGAGAATTTGGCTCGCCCATGTGAAAATGAGCTAGTACGAACCTAGTCTCAGCCTCAGACGTCACGCCCACGGAACGTTGGCTAAACGTCTGATGCATATGGTACACTTAACTGGCTTTATGCACAGCTTCACTACTTCCTGAACTTCAGCCAGCCCTTTGTTTCCTGTCTGTCATTATTGGACAAACTGATTAATTCAGGTGTGCCTGGCCTCAGTAACAATAATCAGGCACACCTGGACTAATCAGTTTGTCCAATAATGACAGACAGGAAACAAAGGGCTGGCTGAAGTTCAGGAAGTAGTGAAGCTGTGCATAAAGCCTACTGGAAACACTTCAGGAATGTCGAAGTCGTCATCTGATTGGTTGAATTTTATCGGATTTCCGGGGGGCGCGAGTGTCGGGTTTATTTTCGGTCCGCCGGGAAACAAAGCGCAGACGTGTGATTGCGGAAGAAAAACTGTTGTGTTTACATGAGTGACAACGAGCATTTATCAAGATCAGCTAAACGTAGGATTCTCAAAAGTATGCGAGGTTCACGGCATAGACTCTTGAAGTTTTCTTCTCCTTCTTTGATTTTCTATGCTGACTGACTTGTTGCACGCGGTTGCACGCCGGTCTGTTGTTGTGGGGACATTTCCACGCCCCGAAACGTGACGCTGAACGAAACGAACTGTAATTGGTTGTTTGACATGTCGGTCAAACGGCCTTATGGGCGGGCCTTGCCCAAAGAAAGCTGCTATGAATTCCAGACCTTCAGCCGTCAGTCTGAAGGTCTGGCTACGCGAGACTAGTACGAACCCTACTGTCTATGGTACGAACGCGCAAGCGCGATTTGAGATTTTCTCTCGAGAGAGATATCATGGCTTGCAAATGACCGAAGCATGGCAGTTGATCAGTGTACAAATGAACACAATAGTATTTTTTAGTTCCTTCATCCGAGCCTCTGAAGAAACAATGGGTTAATTTTATTTTCTCTGGAAATGCCATAGACCGTAAAAGAAAGGGAAATGCGCCGACACAACTTCCCAAAGTTTTGTATGGTCCAAACATTTCACCGACGACTGTTTCCTCAACTTGGGCCAATACAGAGCTGGCCTTGACCTTTACCAAGCAACAATTTCTGATGTGTAGCCTAATTGTTAAAGTTCAGACAGGTAATCTTTCTCTCAAAATCGTTCATTACTGTTTATGCATCAGTAAGTCAAGCCAGTGACTAAAATATCAACTTCACATCGTTTCTTTTAGTAGGATGAAGATAGTCTTATTTAAATTGTGAACAAATTATACAAAAAACGACCAAAGAACAATCTTTCCACACAGTGCAAGTTTATCTGGACATCTCGTTATGAAATCAATGACGCACGTTAAACGAAGCTCTTACTGTGTTTGCATTGGGGAAAGCATTAGAGAGAGTGCATAAACTGCATTGCAATGATGAGATGTTCATTCTCGCGATCAACAGACTGTCACCTGCTTGCTCAGTGCTCATCACGGCAACATTGTATGTGATGGGAATAGGTCTAAATACTTTAAAAACTTCCACGATTCGTTGAATCTCGATAGCTGTAATAGTAAAAACTTATAATAGCTGTAGTAAAAGTATTCGAGAGAGTTTCACATGTAATACGTAGCTATTTCATATGCATACATGTCAGCCAATCACAGCAATGGCCGGTTCCACTGAATCCCACAGCAGACACGCCCCTTCAAGCAGGCTAGGAAAAATGGCTTTTATTTCTAAATTATGACTATTTTTGATCTAAAAAACATACTAACATTATAAGGGCAACCCAGGAAACATTATAAAATAATAAAATAACCCCATGTCATGGGACCTTTAAAAATCAGTTCTGCCTATCAATTATTGAACACTTAAAATAACGGATGTAAATGCAATATTGTTTGATACTTGGAAGGGTATTTTTCAAATTACAAATGACAACTATCTATCACTGCTATCCAAAATCAATTTAAAGCTGATGTATTTGTCCTGCAGTGCTGCATTGTAAAATCCCTAACATCATTATACAGATTGGCATTTCAGTCTAAATGGCGGAAGTCTCCACTCAGGACGTTGTGCGGATGTTGACAGTATCTTGATGGTAATGAAGTGGGGTTATTAGATTATGGATATGGGAGGGAGTTTATCTTTGTCTGGGGTCAGTGTGTTTTATGTGGCCTGCGGTTGTGGGTGTTTCTCAAGGGAATAACACGGCCAATAAAACAAGAGGCATTTGAGTGAGTGATGGCATGTTGTATGAGGATGTTTACTGACACCGTGCATATCTTTGTCATTTTTTTTCCCTAGGATAGACTCGATCTGTATGTTTAGGAAACCTGACAAAGATTGAGTGGCTATAACACGGCTGAGCAAAATGCCTGACAATCACTGTCTGTCACCTGACACCTGTCTGCTAGGAGCTTACGCATCTTCTCCATTTAGAATACTTGAGCATAGATCAGATAGTAAAAAAACGACGATAAATATAAAAAAAGGGAGAAATGTCTAAGTCATATTGCAAGGGTATGAATTTTTTTTCTATTAAAATACGTGGCCCCTTTTATTGCATCTGCAGGAATGTGCATCTTTCTGAACACATGACTAATCTCAATTTAAAATGTTAACAAACAAGTTTCAGATCCACTGCTGGGAGTCAATACGGCTGATCCCTCAAGCAGAATTTAAATGAGTCCATGTCTCCAGTAAACAGTCTCATCGCGATGCGTGCGCTTGCGATTAAATTCAACAGGTCAATACGAGGAAGGGATATGGTACAGTTTTAGCATCCAACTAGGTATAGCTAGATGATCCTACAGTAAATAAATAGGAGAGAGTATGACTGCTTTCTCAATTGAGGTAGAGGTCAGCAGGTTATCTGCAGCTCAATCCATTTAACCCGACCAGCCCTTTTTAGAGTATCATTTAATAATCACTCCATTCCATTGCCATAGAGATGATAAAACAAGGCCTCTTTCGTGTCAAGAGAGCATCTATATGTAGAGATATCTGCCATATTTTGTACATTTTTTTTTGTCTTATGTACCTCCACAGCCTCATCAGCACCGCTTCATCCACATGTGTTTTAAATCGCATTATACAGCGTTTCTTTAATATGAATAATATATCATTCATATTAATTATTTAGTTTAATATAATAATTGTTTATAAAATGTACAAAACTCGCACATATTACAAACAATTTTTCTTTCCCTACAAAAGGAAATCAATTCAGCATTTTTGTCTATTGATAAATTTTTTAGCATTATTTTTATTTTTATTATTATTATTTTTTAATCTGTACAATCTTTTTAAATTATTCATGTTAAAATATTATTTTTTATTAAAAAAATTCTATAGGTTTAACAAATCAAAATCTTTCCACGCTTAGCATTTATATAAAAAATCGGACTTATTATTTTCTTCTTTCATATATGATAATGAAAACGCCACTGAATTCAGTCTGCTTATTTCACTATCTGAATTTGTTACATATATCAAAAACACTGTTTTACCGTGTTCATTTTAACAATAATTCAATGCTCAGATCTCACTTGTTGAATATGTATCTCTGTTTTTAAGTGACAATTTTTCTGAGTGTCTGAAGCACAATAGGTAGTTGATGTGTTTGTGACGTATTGAATTGCAATGGAAGGTCCCAATCCCACCTGTTTAAAATCATTTTAAAAGCTTCAAATGTCAAACTTCATGTTGTTGTGCTTTAAACATGTTTTGTGGTTTGGTCTAATGAATATCACTAAATTATCATAGATACTTTTAGTGGTTCATCTACATCTCAGTAGCATTCAAGTATACTTGGGAATCTAATCTGTAAATTGTTGCGATCTGCTCCGTGTCCTTCCTCTAACCGTGGCTTCATTTGTCCTGTGCGTGACAGGTGAGGGCCAGCGCTATCGCCCAGGATGCTGATCAGAATTATGACTACGCCTCCAACAGTGTGATCCTGCATTTAGACGTGGGAGATGAGGTCTGTGTGCAGCTGGACGGAGGGAAAGTCCACGGAGGAAACACCAACAAATACAGCACTTTCTCTGGCTTCCTCATCTATGCTGACTGACCTGCTCGTGATGCTGCTCAACACACTCAGATATACTGTGTACAAACACACACACACTCACTCATACAGTTACCTTCACACACTGAACAGGCTTGAAAGAAATGGACATGGTTTATACTGAGTCGAAGGGCCTCACAGATGATGGCAACCAATTCCTTACATAAAGCAGATTTCCAACATGCTGCTTGTATGTGTGTAAATTATAACTTACATTATACACTACTCCCAAACGTAAATTAAAATGCATAAATATATGTTTATATCTATCCTTGACAGTGACACACTCATATTTTAATGTGTGTACTTGTTGGTGTACTTGTCTCCATTTTGTGTGTCAATCAAAACCTTGAGATTCAAAGTCACTCTCTATAGTCGACATGCTTTATGTTGAGCTGAGCTGCATTTACACATGGCTAGACTTGAAACAAAATCAGTGCGTATATACGTTTCACTCAATAGATGCAGCCGTAGCTCATTACAGGCACGTATATATGCGTACACACACAGAGCAGGGCTAGTGATTAATCTAAGTCCTCTTGTTCAATTCATTTGACTGTTTTGGCTGTCTGAATTGGAAATATGGCTCATAACAGTATGGATTTTCACTCGCTCTAATATTAATATATCGATTTAGACATTAGACTCTTCAATATTCAAATTTAAACCAATATGTGCGAGTACAATATGTTTTAATCATGTAAATTAATATGATTATTTAATACATTTTAAAGGGGATGATGTTGTACTCATCTGTGTAAGTCTAATAAAATATAATACAATGTAAAACTAAATATTCCATTCTTGACAATGAATTATTCTTTTATATCTTATCAGCATTATGTTATAGAATTATTTATATAGAGATTATAGATTTTTTGAGTACTATAAAAAGTCTAAGAAATGATTTCATTTTTTGATGTAGCTACTGCATTGCATTTAAGAGGTCAATACACTTTCACAGTGATCACTAAGTTTGTATGTATTGTTTTATAATATGTTTTATAGAAGTTATACATTTATAAATCAAGCTTATATCTATATATTTTTCTGTGATAATCATGCCGGTTGCTATATTATGAGAAACGAGGCCAAAAGTTTGAAATGTTTGAAAGATAATTCTGACAATGATGTGTCCTCAAACTATTTAAATGCAACAACATTTTGTTGAAATTTTAGCAGCTCTATAGCTTGTATTACTTAATCTTTGTAAGAAATGCAGCATGAAGTAGTTGTTGATAGTCAAGCCATGTGCAAATACACTGATACAAATATACAGATAAAATGTCAAAACGTCAAAAACATTCCCTATTCACAAACAATTCTATAATAAATCATATACAAATATCTCTGCCTCATTTTTATGTAACATTTGTGCAACTGACTATTCTTAATGACTATGTTAAGTGAATTCTAAGATAATGTTTTATACAAATATGGCAAACATATTTCTGTCGTGCAAAATAGTTCTCTACTATAAACATCTGGAGAAAATAAAAGTCTGAATCATAGACATGTTTACCAGAGAATGGAAATTCAGTCATTTGGAGGGGAAAAAAGGAAAAAGAGAAACAAGCTAAACAAGAACAACGACATGAACGATGCTTGGATTCTACCTGGGCATGTCAGGGCTAAAACGAGGGGAAAAACCTTTAATTAAAAGGGAGAGGTAATGACATTCCGGCCTTAAGGCTTTGGTGAGTCTGTAGCCTGTGGGAATATGTGGGGGATCTCAGCATGTCCGTGGCCAGCCTCCTCGCGCTCTCCTGCCAGATTCCAGTTGAAAGTTAATTGGACGGGGAGAGGTCTGAGGCGGCCTGTGCTGAGGCCCATTAGTGATTCCCCTGTCGAATGCAGAGCCACGAAGATCACAGACTCACAAATAGGCAGATTAAAATAATCAATACACTTCACTTGCCTCCAACACATTCGCACAAGTGTGCGTAGAAACAGACCCGCATGCACATCCACACACAAATCCGCGCAAAATGAATTCAGTAATTAGTGGAGGACCTATTCAGCACTGGTGTGTGATACTTGGCTCTCTGGCTTGAGTCCGAGAGTGTATGTGCTGTCTAATGAGGGGGGAATAGTTCTGACTGGTGCCGAGCCGAGAGACAGAAAAGGTCAGGGAGCTGTTGATGGGCTCGTCTTGGCACACAATGCATCATGGGGGTATTTCAGCACACCCAAACAAACCCTCAGATTACAATTAGATCGTATGATGTTCTTTTACCTTTAAAAGAATAATAATTATTTTTTTAAATAGAGGTATATGAACAGATATGTATAGCAGTAGTACAGACTTTTGCAAGGCCTGTACAAACATACACACATATATACACACACACTCACCGGACACTTTATTTGGTACACCTTGCTGGTACCGGGTTGGACCCCCTCTTGCCTTCAGAACTGCCTTAATTTGTGGCATAGATTTAACAAGTTGCTGGAAACATTCCTCAGAGTTTTTGGTCCATATTGATTCATGAATCTACTGTTCCACCACATCCCTGAAGTGCTCTATTGGACTGAGATCTGGAGACTGTGAAGGCCATTTGAGTGTAGTGAACTCACTGTCATGTTCAAGAAAACCAGTTTGAGATGATTTGAGCTTTATGACATGCCGCGTTATCCTGCTGGAAGAAGCCATCAGAAGATGACTACACTGTGGTCATAAAGGGATGGACGTGGTCAGCGACAATACTCGGGTATAAACGATGCTCAGTTGGTGCTAAGTGGCCCACAGTGTGCAAATAAAATATCCCCACACTATCACACCAGGGCTGGATGGATCCATTTTTTCAGGTTTACACTGAATTTTGACCATACCATCTGAATGTTGCAGTTAAATCGAGACTTATCAGACCAGACAAGTTTTTTCCAATGTCCTATTGTCCAATTTTGATGAGCCTGTGTGAATATAGCCTCAGTTTCCTGTTCTTGGCTGACAGGAGTGTCACCTGGTGTGTTCTTCTGCTGCTGTAGCCAATCTGCTTCAAGGTTCGACGTGTTGTGTGTAAAGATGCTCTTCTGCAGACCTCGGTTGTAATGAGTGGTTATTTAAGTCATTGTTGCCTTCCTATCAGTTCGAACCAGTCTAGCCATTCTCCTCTGACCTCTGGCATGTATATGTATTAAGCTGAGCTGTTATAAACATTTCACAATAGTTTATCTTAATGACCATATATTTATTTTTATAAGATTTAATTTATTCCTGTGATGCAAAACTGAATTTTCAGCATCATTACTCCAGTCTTCAGTGTCACATGATCCATCAGAAATCATTCTAATATGCTGATTTGATGCTCAAGAAACATTTCTTAACTTATTAACATCGTTAAAAACAGTTGTGCTGCTTTAAGTTTTTGAGGAAACTGATACATTTCAAGATTCTTTGAAGTAGTTCTTAAGAACATTTATTTGAAATAATTGTTTAATGCAAGTCACTTTTGATCAATTTAATGTATGGATAAAAGTATAAAATTCTTTTTTTTTTTTAATTACTGACCACAAACTTTTGATTTTGAAAGGCATATATTATAGAAGGAAAGATGAATGGATCTTTTTAATATATATATTTATTTATTGGAGGGAAAAATCCCTAATGTTATTTTAGGTTATCACATCCATTGTTGATCTTCAGCTAATTACATTCATAATTTGTTTTAAAAAGCTGTAAAATATATTTAGAGACACTGATCCCTAAATTTAAAACTACAGCATGAGCATGACAAAAAGAAAGAAAAAAGCAGCAGGTTTCTAAAACCCACTATGTCTGTCTGCCTGAGATCTGCCCTTATAAGCAATTGAGACAAATTAGTGCCAAGGACACTAAACATCTTTGCACCAACAATGTTTACCTTTAATTTAAGTTGCTGACCTGAAACCAAATAGTGATCATTTGAATTGCATTAATCTAACTGCAAAAGAAGTTCAGTAATTTGCTCTAATTTAACTTCAGACAGCATGGTTTTTGCAATTAACCACAATCGATTAAAGGAACTGGGGGAGATTTCTTGAGCTTTCAACAAGTGTAAGAACACTGCCATCTATCTGCAAACAGGAGAGAGCCAAGCTCAGCTTGACCCTACACTGGTCCCTAAAATTAAAACAATGACTTGTGGCACTTTTGAATAACTTAATTAATATAAAAGGACACTGGAAAAATAAAAAAG
Organism: Rhinichthys klamathensis goyatoka; assembly: GCF_029890125.1. Lineage (NCBI taxonomy): Eukaryota > Metazoa > Chordata > Actinopteri > Cypriniformes > Leuciscidae > Rhinichthys > Rhinichthys klamathensis. The sequence continues at coordinate 1,407,716 of NW_026606571.1, read as the reverse complement.
TAGTTTCTGTTTAAAATGTACTTTATTGGACAGCGAAAACATTCCAAGTTTATTAAAACAAAAAAATGTTATTGCATTTTCAATTCATAATTTCTCACTTTGGAAAAAGGTTAACTTCTCATTCTGAAAAGGCCAAAAATAAGTCTGGCCAGACAACATTTCTACCACAGCACTGTCCAGCAAAGATGCCTGAGGATTCACTGGAAATTGCATACACACTGCTTATGTGCTGCATCAAGAGGTTTTATTGCAGACCGTGTGTCAGCACACAAGAGATCTTTTTCATATCGTTATATGGTTTGAATACCACAGGACAGGAGGTGTATCTCTTGGGGAGTCATATGGGAACTTAAAGAAGATAAAAGGCACTTCTAATAAAAATACCCAAATGAGTGCAAACACAAGAGAGGGACTGAAGCCATTAAGCAAATGAAGGTGACGGAATGAATAGGAAGAAAAACAAAATACATAAAGAAATTATTACATAGAAAATAAGACAAACAAATGGGTTGTGGTCTTTATCTTCAACCGCTCATGACCATGCGGACGAGTTCTGTGGGAAAAAAAAGAAGAAATAAAACAAAGTTAGTGTCCATTTGCAGCAAAAAGGGGATCGACCCCAACTACAGCATACGCAAAATCTTTTCTAATCTTCAGTCCAAAGTTATTTTTAAAGAACCTAGCCAAATGCCCTCCACATATCCTCATCGACCCTTCAAACTGCACCTGGCCTGCCATGTTTGCTGTAGTTTGAAGCCGCTCCCCAGTACTCGTTCTTAAGTGGTGAGAAACGGGGTGAGAGCGAGATCATGGCTAGCTCCTACTCAACCACAGTTTAAAGACTTAACAAGGTCTAGGATTCAAGAAAATGTTAAAGAAGCTCCTTCTGGTTTTCCTCTACAGGGCAAGAGTGGAAACAGTCTTTTAGCACAGCTACAGTAATGAGAGATCGTAGAGTTGAACTATGAATCAGCCTCCATCAGGCAAAGGGAGAGAAAGATCAGCAAAAACAGCCAAATCACTGCAACTTGATTGGTTAGTTCATAATAAAAGCAACTGCGCTGCTTGGTGAGCACAGGGAGGGTTGTGTGCTGATATTTTAAATATCAGAAGACAAATCCAAAAGTGAATTAAATGCTTTTAAATGGCACCCTTATATGCAGCATCCCTTGACCTGCGCTCAAGTCTGAAGCAGCGCAGTGGCTCTTTCGCCTCTTTCGAGCCGTCACAGGGACGGCCACATGCTGAGAGCATGCTGCAGCCAGGGGCCAGAGAAAAGGCTGCTGCAGAGATAGGGAAGAGTTCAACCATATGTCAAAACCACATCCAACCAGGCTCCCTAGCTCAGACGTCACATGATGCACAGCTACCCTGTGAAGGACTATATTAGCAAAACGATAAGATGTAGACTATGCAAACATGCACGTCTGAGAGCGTTAAAGAAAAAGCCTGGATGGATTGTTGCTTCACGTGTTATAAATGTTGAGGGCAGGAGGTAGACGTACACCCGAGACATCTCTCAGCCAGACATGATGTGGCGAACGAAGGCTGTGGAAGATCGATTACAGTTACGGCATGCGGTCACCACCAGATTCTCACTAAAAGAACTTGCATAATGCTTGTAAAAAAACCAACAACCTCATTGTAGTACATAAATATAATACAGTGATACAATTCCCAGCACACTGCTGTATTTTAGATTAAAATGTACAGTAATTACCTTTAAGATCTATTGACAAAAACTAGGTTTGAAGAACAGTGAATGCTCTCTTCGTGAACCTACATACATAGTCAAAACGCAAACGTTTACCTTCGTAATTGATGCAACCGTTTGCATCTTCGTGTCCGGCTAGAAGCGTTTCTACCTCCTCTTCGGTCATCTTCTCTCCTTTAAAAATAAACCCAAATAGGCATTTTTAGCAAATAGAACACTATATACCAATACACCATATTTGAAATGTTCAACTCAACCATGTATTTTCATTCAGTGTCCTAGATGTGGAGGACTGGACTATAAATATCTCCTCGGGAGACCAGGCCGGCTTACCCAGTGTGGTGAGAACATGACGGAGCTCAGCACCCATGACTGTGCCGTTGCCTTCCTTGTCAAATACTCTAAGCCCCTCCACAAAGTCCTCAAACGTGCCCTGGTCTTTGTTCTTCGCGATGGCCTGGAGCATGGGCAGGAACTGTTCGAAGTCCAGCAGTTTATGGTTCATTTCTGAGGAACAAAGAAGCCTTTAATCAGACAAGACGGCATTTATTTCCGTATTATGCAGGAACCAAGAACTACTAGAATTACCATAGTTGATACTATCATAGTATTGTCATAGTTATCATTGCATAGCAACATTATTATAATAGTATTGCTACTTATGTGAAAGTTTTGGGCCAGCTGACAGAGCGGACACTTGCCCCATTAGGCCAGTGCTTTTTATGCAATGTTTTTATGCATTTAAACAAACTTTAACATTTGTTATGCTGCATTTAAACATAGTAGATGAGGCTGCTATTATTTGTCATATTTATTTATATATATAAAAAAAGCAGCTTTTTTTTTATATGAAAACCAAAGAAATGTAATGCATTAATGCATTAAAAAAAAACTTACACAAAAAAAGAAAGAAACACCTAAAATATGTGCTGCTAAAATTTAAATGTAATTTTTTTGTTGTGGGATCAGTAAAATTATTGTCAGGGCAAGTACAAATCTGAACATCCAGCCCAACAGTTAAAAACAACTGGTTGACCCATGTATTTTTATCCTGTAAATCCAGATATTGACAAAATAAGAGATAAAACTGAGGCAATGATTACACAGGTCAGCCATTACCTATAGGCCCGGTTTCAAATATAGGGCCTAGATTAAGCTAGGAGTAGGCTTTAGTTCAATTAGGATATTTAAGTAGCTTTTATAAATGTGCATTAGAAAAAAACATTACTGGTGTGCATTGAGACAAAACAATGGCACTGACATATTTTAAGATATATCAGTGCAAGTTGCTTTCAGTTAAGACAGCTCAAACATACATTTTAGTCTAGGACAGGCTTAAGCATTGTCTGTGAAAGCAGGCAATAGTGTCTGATCCTACCTTCGGCCTTTGGGTTGCCCAGGACCTTGAGCACCTCAGCATTGACGGGATTCTGGCCCAACGCACGCATCACATCCCCACACTGACTGTAGGTGATCTTTCCATCTCCCGTCCGGTCAAACAAGAGGAAGGCTTCTTTGAATTCTGCAGAGATCATTGAAGAATTTATTGAAGCAAAATGCTGGAAAAATGGCCAGAGAACAGGAAAAGATGCATGCATGATAAAAGAGAAGCTGAAATGAACAGGGAAGACAAACAAGGATGGTTGACTGTATTCTGCATTTAAAAAAAAGACTAAATATATTATGCCTTGGATCAGGACAAAGAGAAATACTGCACCGGCCATCAATATTAATGCCATTCCAGGCTATTCTAAATGACCACAGAAATCTTATCCATCCACCTAAAGTCTTTATATACTTCCTTACTCACAGACGTTTTGATCACATTAAAAAGCTCGTGAAATATTCAAACACATCAACTAGCTATTTAAGCAGTATCAGTATAGCTTTATTTAATGCAATGTCAGAATCTGTGGCTATCTTCATGGCAAAAACTGAATTACAAAAACAAGAGTTACAGCAAAAAATATTATACACGATTTTTACTATTAACATATGATAAACATTCTAAAACCTTTTCTGGTAAAATCTTACTAAATAAGTAGCTAACTACACTATTATCCTTTAATGCACACTCTAAAAATACTTGATTCTGATTGGCCAGTCAGCATTCAAACAAAATATATCATCATTTTTATTAAACAAAAACTTTAATATATTTTATGTATTAAATTGAAGCAATGTAATGTGCAAGGTAATCTGTATTGTGTCAGGCTCTTGATCACTCTTGATATTCAATTTGACCAAGAATATGAAAGTATTGAAAAACAGAATTTATTTATATATATCTCAACTTAAATTATTTATAAAAAGATATTAAATGCATTTAATTGCTTAGACATTTTTAGTTACTATTAATATTTAAGTAAACCATTAAAATTGAATCAAGGCAAATAAATAAAAAAGATAGATAGAATTTGGGGGGAAAAAAAATCAAATGGATCTTAATTAATATGCTATATATGCTAAAAGCTAAAGAGCTTATATATATATATATATATATATATCTTAAAACAGAAGCTTAAAATATTCCATTATTGAGTGCTTAAACTCTTATGTGCATGGTTAAAAATAAACTATTATTTTGACTCCAAGCCAGAGTTCACCAAAAGAACTGAATGTTATCCGTTAGGACAAGCCCTACCAAAAAAATAAAAAGAATCTCCCATCTCAGTAATGCTTTTCCTGCTCCCTGGAATGTGGCTGTTCCCTTGCATGCCTTAAATTGAGCCTTTAACCATATATGGTAAGAGAGGAAAACTGGAGAGTGAGCAGTATTGTGTCAACCTCTTTTGCTTAAACAAACAAGGGCAAAGATTAACCTACATGGCCATTGACCAAAAAAGCTCATGCCATTAGTAGTAACACAGATTAAAACTAAAATATTCAAGTTTCAAAGTTGACTTAGATGTTTTACAGGGCAATGTTTCACACTCTTTTGTTAGCAGACTTTCAACACTTCCTGACTGAGACACACCCTCTGCAGATATGACGGCCCATGCTACAGAGGAAACACATAGGCCTACACTTCAAAAACGCATTTCTACCGTCCAAACAAACAACAGTTTAATTCTTACAGTTCATGGATGTTAATTATTGAATGAAGTTCAAATGTAGGAGGCAGGTGAGGTGCTTTCAGACACACAAACAGCAGCTTGTTGCCTTTAACACAATGCAAACTAAATGACATCAGAACAGAAAAGTTATTAATACACTCACCGTGTATTTGCTCCAAGTTAAACTCAATCTGGAGGTGACATACAACAGTGGCAAAGGAAAACAATACAAAAGGTAAGGAAAGAAAGTAGGAGGAATGCAAGGGCAGAGTAATAGAGGAGCAGAATAACATGGATGGGATGATGAAAGCAGGCTGTCTAGGAAGAAATGCGGGGGAATAATACATACACATGTAGATCACTTTGAGACAAAGTAACATGCATCTGGACTAGAGACAAACTCACCAAGAATCTGGTCCTCGTTGAATTCAGACTGTTTGAGACAGAGCGACATTCAATGAATATGAAATGATGCACAATAGCAATGCTGTGAATCAAATGGGATTTCTGATAATAACATATCTGGGTCCATAAAATCCGTCTGGGAATACAGTTCAGTCCGGATGAAAAAGTTAGACAAGCTTTCTATCCCTGGCTAAAACTGACCAGCTAATACTGTCCGCTAACTCACAACCGTGTACCGAGTGACGGTTTAACTAAAACAATCCTTTAATAAATGTAATTTAGCTAGCACAGTCTTGGATTTCTGTAAAGGATATTCATGAACAATTTACAGAGTTTTGGTCACTTTCACGCGTACTACATAGCATAAAACTTAGCTTAGCTAGCATGAAATAGGCTAACGACAGACTCTTTGGCACTATCCTCGAATACAGTTTTCTAACCCTACATTGAAATATGTTAACATAGAAAAGTTCTACTCAATCCTATTTTAAATTAAATGTTTATCAAAATGCCTACCATATTTGCAGTGGCTTGTTTTCCGGGGTGTGCGTATCGCGGCGGGAGTGTGAAATGACTAGAGCTGCTGCGTTATGAAGGCTAGGCACTGTAGGCAGGCGATGTCCGACTCGTGAACGAATCGCTCTTTGGAGTCGGATCTTTTTAATGAATTCGCTGAACCGGTTCACAAAACCTGTTCACTAATACGAATGAACTAATGGTTCGCAATTTGGAATGAATCGATCCAAGCGGTTGGGGTCAGTAACTGACAGAGACCGCGTGTTTTTCGTATTTTATATGTCAGACTCGTAATGCTCCGTAAACCGACGAATGAACTTAAACGCATTTGGAGAGTACTGACTTATGGGACTAAAGCCGAAAGGTAAGACATAAATAAATGCTAGTTATATAACTTGAAAAATGGCTGCAAGAAACTGAACCGGGACACATACAATTACAATAAACATTATTAGTTAAAATAATAATAATATTAACAGTAAAAAGTAAAATGGCTGGATCCGCGTGATACGTCATGACGTAAAAGAATCACTGAATCAGCTTTTAAACCGGCTCTTTATAACGAACTGAATTTACCGATTCGCGAGAATGAGTCGGACTTCCCTCTTCACTACAGGGTGGAGAATGCTCATTACACAAAATAACTGCACAAAGACACTCCCAGCGCAAACCACTATAGCATAATTATCGACTGCACACAAATGGCCAAAAGTGTATATCTTCATTGCTGATGATTTGTATATTTGTGTGAAGCCATGCGATTAAGCTTTTGTTTGTAAGGTTCAGTTGTGTATTGCAATGCTGCATTTCTGCATTCCTAAGCACATGGAGGTGTTGGTTGTCTTTATATAAGGATATAATATAATGATAAGTCATCAAACCCATCTAATGCTTTGATTGAATATCTGACTGAATATATTGCTCTGTTAATTCCAACCTTGACTTGAAAATCAGGTCTAATATAATGAAGAAAATAAATGATTTAATAGCCTACATTTAAGTAAATTGTGACAGTAATGCAGCTCAGGGACCCTAGTGTGGACCAGCTACAGCATCAGTGCCCCATTTCTCAATCCTGATATAGCTCTAATATTCTCTTAAGGTTTGGGGGCTGGGTTGACACAGTTTTCCATGTGCTATGCTGAGGTAGAAGCTGCATTAAAAGAGATTATGTTAATGTTTTATTCACAACTAATATAAAATTCAGATCTGATACTTGTGTTGCAGTGTGGCATAGCCTATATGTTGCCATACAGAAATTAATTTTAAATGAATACATCCTTAAATCCACATCAAATTATTCATAAGAAGGTTTTTGGTCTGTCATTTTGCACCACATTCTATTTCTGCTATAGATTTACCTGCTATTTTAGTGATGGGTATTAGAGCTGTTGCCATAGTAATGATGAATAAGCAGGAGAAAGTTCAAATTTGAAACACTTTGTTGCAGGACCATCACTTACCTCTAATGTGCTGGGGTCAAAGGGGGATTCAGAGGGGCGCAGCATCCGTGGTTTCAGCTCAGGAGCTGGTTTCGGGGGTGAGGGTGTTGTGGAAGGGCAAGGAAATGGTGGTCCATGTCTTGGTAAGGTTCCCCCAGATGGAGATTTTTTAATCGATGGTTCTCGTTTTGGTGCCATCGCTAGACCTTGATATGTGTCCTTCCTCCCTGTCCACTGCTTTTGAAATCTCAAGGAAAAATCTGTCAGATGAATTGCATGTGTGTCCTCTGATAGTTGAAAATGAGAAAAGAAATAAGCGGAGAAGCAGGTTGGCAGCAGGAATAATCTAGGAGGAATTCATGCAGTGGATGTGCATGGAGTGAGAGTGGAAGAGAGCGTGCGTAGGAGTGCTGTCTCACTGAGTCTGTTTCACTCTCTCTGCTTGTATTTATATGTAGGTCAGAACCGTGTACATATGTGGGTGTTAGGGTGTTTGTGTCAACGATAGACAGCAGTATCAGTATAAAAGAATCTTATTTTACATTTGCATCAAGACCTCTGTGTGTGCGTGTGTTTGTAAGAGCTAGCTCTGTTAGCTGGGTTATTTATAGGTATTTCAATTTTAATTATCTTCCTTTCATCTCTGGGAAATATTTCTCACACTCTGTGTCTTGGTAAGTATCTGCGTTCTTCCTCAATGTTTCCTTGTGATGATTCTGTCAAGCATTATTATTATTATTATTATTTCCCCCCCAATAAGATCTCTTGGTTTTGCTCAAGTAAAAAATGGGATGATTTAGTCTTTTAGTCTAATCTCTTCAATAAAGTCCATGCTTACTGTTCAGAGGTGCTAGTGTATATGTATTTTTATAGTGAGTATTAAGGACGTACATTAAAAGTATACAAAAGGATAATGTCACCCTCCTTCTAATATACAGCAGTAATTCCAGTGAAAGCTAATCTTAATGACATTATACATTCCAGAGATTTGTGTGTTGGACCCTTTTGGGATGAATTACAATGTTATTGGGTGTTTGAATCATGAATTCACAATGAAAACACTAAAAGGCAAGAATTACTTTTCTATGTAAAGTGTTTTTAACCAATAAGTACAAGTATAGGGCGTGACAGCACAAAGGCAAAGTTGCTCTTGACTATAACCACTAGATGCCAGTATTGCCCAAAATAAAACCTTAATATGAAATAAATCCCCCTAGTAAGTAAACTATTATGTAAGTTTATTTTTTCCTACGTACGTGAAGAAGAAAAAAACGAACGAATGATTTATAATTTATCAAAAATATTTGATAAATTAAAACTTTGGTTCAACATATGTCAACGTTTTATTATTCAAACAGAATTAGACCTATTGATTAAACCTGCTCTAAATGATTTAAATGTTATTTCTCCCTTTAAATGTCAGGCTTGTATAATTTTGTAATCTGGTTTTAAGCAGTAGGCAATCATTCAATCATATTTGTCACGGTATAGGCCCTACCTAAAGTATAATTTTAAGGGAAAAAAACCCCAATAGCTACATAGGCCTAGTAGGCCTATAGCTAATATGTGGGCTAAACGAATTTCTTAAATGAAACTTAAAATATTTGTTTACGGACAACACAACTCTTCTAACGTCATATATGTCCATACACACAGATTAAATGCTCTTGATATCTATTTTTTACAGAAACTGTCGAATAATCGATGGTCTCTCCGCCCTTTAATAGATTTTACGTACAATCCATCGCGCGCTCAATGGGCCTTGAAATCACCGTTTATGCGTCTCGAGCGACAGAACAATAGTGACACAGAACCCCCACCGCGCGACCAACGGCACACTGAATTAATTCATTAATGCACATTTTGCTTATTACAAATGGTCGTCAGGTCAGACCTGTTTAATTCGAAGCAAAACGTGAACATAGTCAATGTATAAAAAAGATATTTGTAAGTAACCAACAGGGAGTGACCTGGCCTCCTCACGTGCTTGCTCAGTGAAGACGTAGAGCTTCATCAAAGCATGTCTGCCGAGTGAACATCGAACCGACTAAAGAGATTAAATTCTGTGATTCACGTTTCTTGTAATCTCTGTTTGTACAATAATCTAAGCAGTAAACAATCCAGTAGGCCTATATTCTAAATCTTCTACTTTTTTATTTTTTTTGCTGTTGTTTATTTTAGGCCTATATTCAAAAGTTTTTTGTATATGAAATCAAAGCCAATCCACCATCTTTAGACTGAAGGTCCTCAAACATCTGCTTTTTCTACACAATCCCAGAATTGATCATTCTGGTTGTCGATTTTTCCAATTGGAAAAGTAAACTTTCTATTTTGCCTTCCTCTTTTCAGGCCTTTGATGAAAATAAATTGAATTATGCTGAACTATAGGCAAAGGGAATCAATTGTTCCTCAGAGGTTCCCCCAGAATGTGTAATAGAATTATAGCAACTGCCCCACCTAATGTCTCACAGAATCCCCGGACCATGCCGAATCATCAAACCACCTGATTTATTTTTAATGGCATTACACCCCTTACTCCATAGTGTCATGGTAATATCAGTGGCTCCTCCAGCTGCCTCTATATCACATTAGCCAAGCTTAATATTGACTGTGTAGGGCTCGCGAAACAATAAGCCTAGAAGACAGGCAGCTTAGAGGCAGCCAGCCAATCGGAAAGCTCTGCAGTTGGCTGGAGGGGTGTTAACTAAAGCACTGAAGTTGCTTTTGCCCTGGAGGAGCAGTTCAATCAATGGGATGCTTAGCGTTGGGGTACCCACATGGACCCACAGCTTTCAGATCCAGGCATCCCTCAACAAGTCCGAGCTGACGAGAAACCATGAAACCTGATGCAACTTGATTCCTTTTATTTAGTCTCTCTGTCTTTCATGCAGCAAACAAACAATCACTTCTCGTCTCATTTAATCAGAAGCCGTAGTGTTTTCCAGCTGGCATTTGTTTTCTGCATCAAAAAGTCTGCATAAAGGTGGAAAAATACTTCAAAAAACAATAAATTGGACTGATTGAAATGTCGGCTCAGTCAAATTGCATTATGCATATACTGCATTTTCTCTTGAAGCTGTGGGAAAATAATGCAGCTGCATTTTCATTTTCTTTATTTTATTAATATACAATAAAATGTTTTATGCATAGAACTAAATTGAATTTGAATTCATTTATGAAAATTAAATCAACCCACTTATCATCTTTGTGTGTCATATTGCTGTAAACCACAGTGGGAATCAGACTATTCCACTTGTGGGCTACATGCACCTGATCACACATAATCTGTGGCTCCCTGCCAAACACACGGAAATCTTTTAATTTGTTGAAATGAAGCCCTGCAAATCTGCTCGCTCATGTCATTAATTACAAAATGCCAGTTGCAGTTCGTTTTATGATACTTATGAATCTTGTATAATGATTATGTTTGTTGAGAAGCTAAAGTAAGGAATGAGTGAAATCTGCCTATTGTGTTTGGGCATACTGATTATGGCCTTTGATTAGTGCATGGGTGCAATCTATTCAACTTCTCTCACTCCCTCCCATCCTCCCCTCCCTCTATCCTTCCCAGCTTCAGCCCCTTGGGGTATGCCCATGTCCCAAAGGACAGCCAGCAAAGCAGATGGAACCCTCCTCCCCCTCTCCCTCGTCTCTCACAGCTCACCCCAACAGGGTTGGGGTTCAGGAAAAGGATGGACTGTGATTGGATGAACACTTCATTTTGTAAAATGTGGTTTAAGAGGAATTTTCTGACCACCTTAATTGGAACTATAAGTGGTTGTATTCGGCTCATTCGAATGGTTCAATTATCCTCCGTTGGCTCTAATAGCCAGTATGACCCTCAAAATTCCCCAACAGAATGGAATTTGCACGACTTCCAAGCAATCGCTAGAAAAATTGCAAGAAGTGTTGTGTGGACACTCTCCAGCCATCGTATCAATAGCAGAACAGCCTAGAGAGGGGTTGCAGGTGGCATATTGTGCAAATGGGCAATTTTACGCTTCCAATTATGCAGTGGGCACTTGATTTAATATGGGATTGATTTACACAAACTGGCAGACTGGCTTTTATTCGCAGAGTCGCCCCAATCGCTACTCTTTGGCCGTGATTTCAGTGTGTTCAATGGAGAAAAGAAATGGTTTCAGTCTAATAATGCTCTCATGACGGTGAGTGATACTGAGGTTAAAAGTCCATACCCATAAAACTCGGCCCCACTTCTCCCCAGTGCGAGAGAGCATGAGTTAGGCTGTTCCTGACTTCCTGTCCCTCAGGATCCATCCCAGAGAACTCCTGTATTCAGCTCCAGTAAGCAGCAGATAAGGCCGGAGCTCTGGGATTACCTTTACAACACGTATCTCTTAAAACACAGACGCACTCCTACTCTCCATTATTCTCTTGAGGGAATACAGTTCGGTTTTCACAATCCCAATTTTGAACACTCTTGAAAATAAAGGTCCGTTATTGGCACGGATGGTTCCACGATGAAAACACCCATGGAAATTTTAAATGCACAAAAGGTTTTTTATAGTAGAAAAGGGTTTGATCACATTTACCATTATTTGAAATTGAGTCATTCCAAAAGGAATCTGCACGATTGGGAGTTTCACATGAAGGCGAAAAAGTTCCTCACGAAGATTTCGGTCATGTTCGAGTTGGTCACACAAATTTGCAGCGCTGACCAACAGAAAGCTACTTGGTTTGAAAGGGAGTTCTGTCCTTCTATTGACACAAAATTTTGCTAATGTAAAAAAAAAAAAAAAAAAGATTACTCAAAGGTTCCATTATGACACTCTATGAAAACCCTCTTCTGTAACATTTCAATTTTAAAAGTTTACTTCTAAAGTTTTAATGGGTTGAATAGTTTGTTTGTAACTTTAAGTTGAAGAAAATTAGGCAGAAAAAGTCATTAACTGCAAATATTTTATCAAAGTTTTCCCCAACAGCCCAGCCCCCATCACCCAAACACCCCTGCTTTTATAATTATTACAAGGGGCTCAGCTTTCAGGAGACATAGAGGGAGCATGTGTGCATGGCTTTAATTCCTATTGTATTCGTTCAATCTCAGTCTAAGCGAGTGTGTCTGTGTCTGAGCTCAGGAGAGAGGGAGTGAGGGAGAGAAAGACAGAAACAAGGACCCATCTGTCAGAGAGGCGCACGAATCCCCCTTCCCACTCCAAACAGGTCCCTTGGGACTGCAAAAAAGGATAACTCACTTGTGGCAATAGTTGTGGGTGTGTGGGTTTTTTGGCACGAAGAAGGACTCTCAACCAAGGGAACTACAACAGCATCACAACAAGCCAGCTAGAGTAAACAACTGCTAAGTCATTGCTGGTGTGCTTAAGGAGATGCATCCTACTAACTGTCGTTGATGTGTTGACAGGGGGCGGATGCACTTGATTAGTCTGTTTTTGACTTGTCAGGTTTCTGCTGAAGATCTGACGGTTTTGTGGTGTGATGCATTCAGTACAAACCTCTCCAGACTAACTAAAATGGTTGTTATATTCTGTCGTTATATACAAATTATTATACTGTAATATAATCATTTGAGAGACTTACATCAGTGTATTTACTGGCTAAATTTATGTTATAATGTACAAATAAAGATTTTTGCTAAAAAAATGACATTATTATTTCCAATGCAAGCCTAGGGTTAAATCAAATATATGGGTCGTTTTTTATTATGACATGTTGGAATCATAATCAACTATTTATTTTAACAGGCAGAAATATTCTTTCAAAACAGTGTTAAAATCAATATGTATTTGAATCAATATCAAATCATCATAGTCTGTTCAAAGTTTCTTCTGCTCAGCAAGGCTGCTTTTATTTGATTAAAAAAGACATTTAAAAAACATTAATGTTGTGAAATATTATTACAATTTAAAATAACTGTTTTCTATTTAAATGTATTTTAAAATGTAATGTATTGCTGTGATCAGGGGCACAAATACATCAAAAAGTATTTAATTACAAATACTTATTCATCAAATGTATTTAAATAAAATACAAAATACTGCTGTGAAAAAAAGTATTTAATGAAAAATACAAGTAATTTGTAATTTGAAAATACAAAAATACAAACAAAATGTACAGTCTTTTGAAGTGCGAGAGTAACTGTGAGTATAAGCGTATAGAATATCGGAATTTCATCGTTCAGTGCAGAAGATGCGCTTTTAGCGTACATGTTGCCGCATACTGTCATAATAAAAGTCAATTACTTATATATTTGTATTATATTACAAACTAGTTAACGCTGCTGTGAGGGTGTTTCTACAGCGGCTGTGACAAAGTTGACATCTTTCTCTCTTCCGACTGCTATTATCAATCTCTCTCTATTTTTTTTTAATACTGTTTTTGAAAGTTGTGAAAACACTGTTATGTTTTTTTTTTTTTTTTTTTTGCTATTTGAGCAAATGGGAACACAAAAAAATATATATTTAATGTAGTCTCTCATTCACTGCTAAGTTTACCCAACTATGACGCCTTCCACTTCTGAGAAACCCGGAAATGTGAACAGGGTCAATAGGATGTGTCACATCACGAGATTTTCTTGCATAGCCAAAAACTGTGAAAGGCAATTTGGTAGTCCTATATTCGTATTTTATGTGTCTATGGTCCTATTAAGCCTGGTGATGAAAGTTAATAGATGCGAAATAAAATGATATATTTAAATAAGTATTAAGTAATAAGTCTCTCAAAGTATTACAAATTACATTTTCTTTTTTTTATGTTAAGGAAAATACAAATGATACAAATTCAAAATTAATTAAATATGCATTTATTACAATTAAAATACTGCCCATGGCTATGATGCCAAAGCGGTATTTTCAGCATCATTACTTCAGTCACATGATCCTTCAGATCCTTCTGAAATGCTGATTTGGTGCTCAATAAACAATTCTTATCATCAATGTGCAAGCAGTTGTGCTAATATTTTTTTGTGGAAAAATTAAATATTGTCTTTTTTCTCGATATTTCTGATATATATATATTATTTTTGATTAATAGAAAGTTCATAGAATAGAAGTCAATAGTAATCTTTTGTAGCATGGTAAATGTCTTTACTGTGACGTTTGAACAAGTACATTCGTGCTTAGTACTTACTGAATAAAAGTATTCATTTCTTTCAGAAAAAATAAATCGTACTGACCCCAAACCTTTGAACGCTAGAAGCCAAAGTATGAAACTATGCAGTCAGTGAATTGAAGTGCTTCTGCACAACAATCTTTATTGAGCAATTCTGTAATCTGTCAGCAAAATTGACATTTTGCTTCTAAATATTTTAATGGTTTATTTGTTTAATCTTCTAAATCGTTGCAGAAACGCAATTCCTTGGTACCGCATGGTGCTGGGGGAGTGGAACTGCCTCTCCAAACAATGAAACGGGTCATGGGAGTTCTGGGTGCTGTTCCTCTGGATATAATTTGAACTCTAAACTATATCTCAACAGGAGGTTGTCTATTGAGTATACCGCAAGTCTCGGGGCTCTGCATTCACAGATTTTCCATGAAGGCCCATCGCATGAAGCCTTCATAAAACCATCAGCTTTAAGGTCAGATGGTGAAAATGAGTAAATGGTCTCTTGTGATCATATAGTGTTCACTTCTGGTTGAGGTGGACTAGAAAATGCAGGATGACTCGATCCCTAAGTTAGCTGTCCGTCGGTAGGACACAAGGGAGGAGAGTTTGGACTCAGCACAGGAATTCCCAATACAGGTTGCAGGTGTGACACAGCGTTGTGAAACACTCCTGGGAGGAAAAGCTGTGGAGAAGCAGGGTTACCATGGGATCTTTGGGGAAGCATGACACAGTTATAGGTGCACATACTGTTGACACACATGTGATCCCTGGTTCATATGGGACAGCAGCACTCCTGATAAAGTATGCCTGAACACACTAAATATATATCCTTGCTTTGACCCCCTGAAACCAAAAGTCTGAACGCCAATTTCTCAGGAACTTATTCAAACATTTTTAAAACTTAATTGTGTTTTTTCCCCCCCAAGTTAATCATGATTAATTGGACATTGATTGTTGACTGTTACCATAGCAAAAGCTTTCCATCTTCATCAGCGCATAGATTTTCTATCTTTACAACACTTCTATGCCGCCAAGTGGAAGCCTTCCTCCCTTTGTGTGAGAGGAAAGAAGCGTCACCCGAGTGAACTAGCGCTATGGATATTGTCCTATTGTGCTGATTGTGTTGTCGCATGAGAGATTATGGTAGGCAGGCGACTGGCGCGTGAGTGCTGGTGTAGCAGACGCATCACTTAAGCCCATCTGTTCATTTATCAATCACCAGTGTCCGGCTTGACTTAAAAGTTGAACTATCCTGAAATGTGTAAATGGTGCATGGCTAACAATTGAAATATATAAATATATTTTTTTTATGAGAAAAAATTGTGAGGAAAAAAAGCATTAGATTTAAAGAATTATTATTTTGAATACCTGTCAAAATAATAGTAAAAAAATAATAATAATCTTAGCAATATATATTTATCACTACGGATCACTTTTTCATCTCTAAAATTCAATGTGATCTTTTAGCATTGGATTCATTATGAAAGTTAATAGTTATCAAAACTTTTTGTAGAGAGAGCGTGAGCGCACTGTCTAGGCCACAGATGTGCACACTTGGTGCATACAATGGGATCAGTGTGAGGACACGTGCGACCTGAAGCCCCACAGTCAATAGCACACTACTACAATAGAGCCCCTACTGTGGTACGAACACATATAGGCTATGTAGCCCGTTTTTCTAAATAAAGTCAAACTTTATGTAGGCTATATAGGCTACAGAGCAAAAATGCCATAAATGGTTAAAGTGCACAGAATTGTATTTTTGTATGAACATTCTTGCTACATTTATTTACCTTTTCTTGCAATGAAGGTTAAGTGACTTCTTGAAGTTTGAAAAAAAGAAGAAGATTATTTTATCATTGCATAAAAACTTAGATATCAATCTGCACATGCGATGGAGATCGGTTATGCTCATCTTGGTAACTCATTTGAAGGAGTAAAACAGCTCTGTATTTAAGGAAGCACATAGCCTACAAAAGACGTTAACTGGAAGCGATGCAACCTGTTTTACGGAAGTTTGTTGCGCTTAATCCCCATCCAGGGTGGAAGGAAATTTGACAGGTTTCACTTTAACATAACACGTAAACTTTTTTTTTTTTGTCACCAGATTTATTTATTTTTTTGGTTGCAAAAAGTACTTTTTAAAAAGCTGCATCACGATCCACCTCAACATTAAAAACGTGTCAATATATAAAAAGTAGGCCTAGGCAATACGTCATTCTTACCGCGTTATCGCGAGAATTTAAATATGGGTCTGCCTCGACAAAGTTCTGCAAATATGATATCACATGATTTAGGCTACATAATTATACGTTTGTGAATTAAAAGATCCCCAGTAGCCTATCTGTTGCATCTGAAGTATACAGGCTAATAAATCTTTTCAGAAAAGAGTATTTTTGGGGGGCAAATCACCCTCGGGCGCAGAATGCATGGTTGAGTGAGTTATCTTAGCGAAACAAAACCGTTTGGGCTTGATTAATCCAGCAGTTATTGAGCGTTATGTTTTGGTGGGACGAGGGGCGCTAATGAGCGGACGGAGCGAATGAATGAAACGGGTGAACAACACACACACCTGCTCACACTGCACCAAGCTGTCACAATCATTTACTGGGACGCGCGCGCGTCTTTGTACACTAGACTACTGTAATTAGAGTTAAGAACAACGTTTGACCTCGCCATAAACCAAATAGGGCTCAGGGGTATTAATCCAGCACTGAGCGGGCTTTATTGGGGCAGAAAATTACGTTAGGTCACGAAAGAAAAGCAGAGAGTGATATTTGTATAGATTCCCAATTATGGGCTATTTTCAATTTGTAAAAGTAGGCTACACTACAAATCAACTGGTGTATTACATAATCCAGTAAACGTAATATGTTGATCATCAAATCAATAATAATAAAGTAACTTTTTATTATTGAAATAGGCCTATAGTTTAAAATAGCTTGTATGTTGATTACACCACCCTGACTTATATTTTGCTGACTTGTATTTTTCGAAATATTAATAATAGGCCTATTTTAAATCAAAATTGTAAAAAACAATAATGAAAAATTATGCCAACATTTTTTGTTTTTGTTTCAAGAATTCAAAGCTTTTTAATGAAACGTTTTATTACCATCTCCAGACAGGAAATTGTAAGCCCTGCAATAGCCTATGTATTTATTCAAATCAAAATGAGCCTATGAGCGTCACGTCATTGACCATGTTGTCAGAAACATTTAGCTTTCTTCCCTTCTTCGAATTGCAGAGCCGCTCACCTTGAACAATTTATAAGGGTTAATGTAGGCTACAAGGGAAGTTGCATCGTTCCCTCGCACACAAATGCGAACTCCCTCAGACACAAAGCCCGGGGGGTAAATGCACACACTTAAGTCGTGAAACTTTTGGCCACGAGCGCGCCACGCGCTTTCGGATCAGCTGAAGGGGGTGGGTGGGTGCTGTGTGGGCGGAGCTTGTGAGCATCGCTAGAAAGTCAAAGCCGGGAGTCAGTGCGCTTCAGTGAGGCATGCGACGCGCTCTGAAGCACCAATGGAGAACTAACGGATCTGAACTAGCGCAGACGGACTGTTGACATACACAAACTATCAGTGGGGCGTCTGGAACTTTGTTTTTCATTTAAAAAAAAAAAAAAAAGCATTTCTTTTAAACATTTTGACAGCGTGTTCTGGCTTTCTGACCACCTTTTTAGTGGTCGAAGTTTTATTGAAGTGAATCCAGGTGGCACTTTTACAGGTAGGTTACGGTTGTTTTTAATCATTTATACAAATAGGCTAGGCCTATATATCTTCTCTTTTTTTTGTGAAGATGTAGAACATCAAATGTAGATTTATTTCAGGATTTATTTCAAGATTTAGATCAAACGAATTCGATTCGATCAAACAAAAAATAATATTTGTTTATTCATTTTATGATTTCTCATTTAAAAAAACAAATAAGTGAATAAACAAGAAATGAATAGGCCATAAAACAGTCAACATATAATAGTAATTCTAAAATGTTTTCATCATTATGTCTCTTGTTTGACAAAATGGAATTTTGTTATGTTTATGCCATTCATTGATCTTAATCTCAAATTCATCAGTAATTAAATACAAAGTAATCGGGAAAAGTTAACTCACTACATCTGCCATATTTTTAATTCACTTTAAGGCAACAATTTAACTTTATTTATTTATTTTTATAGTGCAGTTAATCAACGCAGTCGAAATCTGGGCCGCGTATATGGTAGACCATTCATTATTACAAACTTTCGTGTTCTACTTATAAATAAATGACGCGCCAATGAATGCACAAAACCCACAAATGTTTATAAGTGTCACAATAGAATGTAACTTTAATTAGAATCTAAATATTTCGCTAAGAAGCGCGCAATCTTGAGTAGGAAAACAATCGGAATATATAGCCTACATCAACGGGAGGCCGACATAATTCTGTGACAACATATTTAGAGACAATGCTGATGTCTTTCAATCAAATCAAATTCTAGTAGTTCTAGTAGTATTAGTGTGGCTTGGTCCTGTGTTTGTTGATTCCGGTTTACAGACTCCCCACAAATTAAATCCGAGCGCTTTATCTGTGGACTAAATCCAGTCGTGTCCCAGTTTGGACAGCGTCTCAAAATGACTCCGGAAATCAAAGGGTTTAAACAGAAAGTCCTTTTAGATGGAGCATTAAAACTGAGGGAAGAAATGCAATTGTAGAGCTGTAAGCTATATAATAATCATCTCAATAATCGTGCTCTCTCTATGATGAGGGTCTTAACTCGCGTGAGCACATGTCAAAAGTCATAGTCTGAACACATAGAGGTCTAAATAAAGTGTACATTTGTTTTTGATTGTTTTTAATCATTTTTCTCCTATAGACCTCAGATCACAATGATGACCAAACCTTATGGAAAACCAGGGGATGTGACTGAGCTAGTCAGCTCTCTTGGATGGATGGAGGAAGACCTCAGCTCACAGGATGGTGACAGGACCCCTGAGATAGGTCACTATGCTCTACACAGGAGCAATCGTGAAGAGCTTGGCAGTGAGGATATGGAGGAAGAGGAGGAGGAGGAGGAAGAGGAAGATATGGGTCTCGACGGAGAAAAGGCACCCAAGCGAAGAGGTCCTAAAAAGAAGAAAATGACCAAAGCCAGACAAGAACGATTCCGTGCCCGCCGCGTCAAGGCCAACGCAAGGGAACGCTCGCGCATGCATGGGCTGAATGATGCGTTGGAAAGCTTGCGGCGAGTCATGCCTTGTTACTCAAAGACCCAGAAGCTCTCCAAAATCGAGACCCTGCGGCTGGCCCGCAACTACATCTGGGCGCTTTCGGAGGTTCTGGACAGCGGCCAGTCACCCGAGAGTAATGGTTTTATGGAGATGCTTTGCAAGGGGCTTTCGCAACCTACCAGCAATCTCGTAGCCGGCTGCCTCCAACTTGGGCCCTCGACCATGGTGCTCAACAAGATGGATGAAAAGTGCGGGGTGCCAGGAGCAGGTGGTCCGCAGGGTCACCCCATTAGCTATCCCTCGCCGGGACTTCCCAGTCCACCCTACGGCTCGTTGGAGGCCTCACACTTGCTTCATCTGAAGGGTTTCAAGGGGACTGCCTATGAGAACTCCTCACCCAACGAATGTAGCAGCGGCACGCCACCTTACGACGGCCCTCTTACGCCGCCACTCAGCATCAGCGGCAACTTCGCCCTCAAACAGGAGCCATCTCCTCATGAGGCTGAGAGGAACTTTACCCCTCACCCGGCCCACGCCACCCATTACATCTCCTCACACCCTTACCCACCCACCTCCTTGGCCGGTCTTCCAGTTCCTCAGGGTCACCCTCTATTCCCAGGCTCCCGTTACGAGCTTCCTTTAGAGATGGCTTTCGAGCCGTTTGCCCCTTCGCACATTGTGACATCACAGATGAGCAGCATTTACAGTGAATAAACAAATATGACCACCAGAGACGCTCAGCAATTCTGCCTCCTGCTCCTCAGTGCGCCTCCAGGGGCCCAGCACATTTAAGGAGACACTTTGCATGTATCCTGTCTGATCCCTTAAGAGACCATAGCGGTCACTGAGAGAGAGAGTTTCTGAAACGCAACCTACCTGTGGCAATTGAAGTACTGAGAAAGAGATGCATATTTTTTTTGTTAATTTATTCTTGTTTTTGTCATTTTAAATGTTATTTTTAATTGTTCTGGGATTTGTATTCTGTATACACTTGTTCTCTTCCTCAAATAGGATGGCTTTTTTGGACACGTGCCATTAAAGGGCATCAAATTGACATGTAGACAAACGCTGGAAGGATTTTAGACGCTTAGGAGAGTAAGAAGTTGAACCTAAGTCTCTTCAGCACTGCTCAACCAGATGCTGATTTGCCACTAAACAAAACACGACACAAATGAAAGAATGAAGGAAAAGGAAAAAAAATTTAGCACACTACATTTTTCATAACAAATGCGTTTATTTATGACTGTATTTATTATTTATTTTGATGACAATTGTACATGTTTTGAAACAATTTGTCAGCACTGTTTTTATTGGTTCTTTGGTACACTGCCAGTAACTGCTACCAATACTCATAAAGTATTTAATTTATTTATCATTCAGTTTAATGTATTTTTGTCATTCTCCACAATATTTGTAATCTTGCTCAAGTATTTGTAAATATTTACCTGTTTCGCACTTAATAAAATAAATATTCTTATATAATATGACACTTTTTTGTTTCTTTATTTTTATTTTTACCATTATTATGATCATATTTGTTTAGAGATTCTAGAATGTAAGAAAACATAATGATAGAATGAAAAATGCTATAATTTTAACAAT
Organism: Rhinichthys klamathensis goyatoka; assembly: GCF_029890125.1. Taxonomy (NCBI): domain Eukaryota; kingdom Metazoa; phylum Chordata; class Actinopteri; order Cypriniformes; family Leuciscidae; genus Rhinichthys; species Rhinichthys klamathensis. The sequence goes on along the minus strand of NW_026606571.1, from coordinate 1,386,685 downwards.
AAACCAGACATTTAAAAATGCATTCCATATTATAATGAAATAAAAACTGTTATGCTTTATTCCTTTTTTTTACAATACTTAATGGATTCTGTAATTTTGAATATTCTATAATATTTCATGATTTATTTTAGAAAAAAGTTGGGTTACAATCGTGTTACAGTGTAGTTATCTGAGTAATAATAATAAACTACATTACTATAAGGTTAGGGTGCATTTGCATGTAATTATGCACAATTTAGTAATTCCTATACTACATGTAACACTGTAAAATAAAGTGTTTCTAAATGCTGCATAACAAAATCATTGCATTATAGGCAGAATCATTGCATTAATGCAAAATCATTGCATTAGGCAAAATCATTGCATTAAGCACTTTTTATATTTAAATGAAAAAGAAGAAAAAAGATGTTTCACTGAATTTGTGTTCGGTGATGTTGAATAATAATAATAATGGAGGTTTTAGTGATTAATATTAGTGTTATGATGGGCATGGGAGTCAGTGGAGCATGTGGAGCCATGGGAACATATAGCTGTGGAACAGGTGACTGTGTCATGGGATCCCCTTTCACTATCACTTGCGTTTTCCCAGCCTTTTCATTGCCAAAATGGTTGGGGAAATCAACAAAACAAAACAAGCACACAAAAAGGGGGTTAATGATGTATAGGGAACAAAAAGAATTACAGTGTGAATGTATTTTTAATGGTTCCTGTAACTCTAGCATGTCACATAGCTGTATTGAAATGTTTGCAAGACATTGCCTTTTCCCACAAACCTTTATATCACTTGAGTACAGGACGATCGTTGACTTTAGCTTTGTGCTCATATCGGACAATGCAATGCCTCTCCAAATGAACAAACAGAGGGTTGATGGGGTGACAAGCCAGAGAGCCAGTGTGTGAAAGTGTGTTTATTGTTGGAAGCGGCACTAAGATGAGAACGGGCGCCTCAGAGGCTGTTTTGCTTGAAGTGGACCCTGCCTCATCCACCATCCCAAAGGTTTGTCTTTTCCAGCCCTGGCAAGGCCAGAGAAGTGAAGGAGAAAAAGGGAGCGATTGTTTTAGCGGGCGCCGCTGGTCTATTGTAAGTGCAGTGTGTTCTTTCTCTCGACCTCTGACCTGCATTGTTGTTAGGCTGTTCGTTCGGAGAGCCGAGACAGCTGGGAGAACTGCAGGGGGCTGATGGACAGCTGGGGCCAAACTAGTGAGAGAGAGAGAGAGAGAGAGAGAGAGAGAGAGAGAGAGAGAGAGAGAGAGAGAGAGAGCAAGGGGAAAAAAAGAGAAAGTGGGAGTAAAACAAAACAGAAGTGGTGAACGAGGCCCTATTCTTGAGTGACCCCTTTCCCTGTCCTCTTGTGGGTCAGCTGGGCATTGGAATGACACATAGTTCCACACGTTGAGTGGGTGAAGATGAGGAAAGTCCAGAATGGAGGGAGTCAAGTGCACAGAAGGCTTTCAGGCTGTGCCGTCAAGAGCATTTTTGTTTTTTTAAAAAAGGGAGTGAAATCAAATGATGAGAAATTACATTTAACCTGTAGCTCGTTTTAGTGTTCAGTTCCCCTTGATTTCACACAGGTGTAGTTCAGCACATTAACTATGAACATGATCTAATCATAATGTTTTCAATGAAGGCTATTCAACAACATATTTGTTTATATAAAACGTAACAGTTTGGGAAAAGCTTTGCTTTAAAAAAAAAATATTTCTTTAAAATAAATGCTAAATGATGTAAAGTAAACGATGACTGCATTTTAAGAGTGGCTGAAGTGCCCAAATATATTTGAAGCCACTATACAGTCATTTAGTACAAATAAATAATTTAAAACAAACTATATAATTTATAGAGGCATTTAAATAAATAAATAAATAAATGAATAGAACACATTTCAAGCAAATCAATTCACAGAAAGTTTATTTTATAACTCAGCATGTTACTCATAAAGCTGCAATTTACTATCCACCAAAGTTATATAAAAAATTATACAAGATGTTTTAAGAGAGTCTTTGGCATTGTTCATTGCCAATACGTCACCCGTCTGTGCACAACTCAGCAGGGCTGAAATAAGGGAACGATTTCAGAGTTGTCAGCTGCTTTCGACATATCCTTTGAAAACAGATGAGAAAGCGTAGAGGAGAAATGTGCTAGTAAAAATGAAAAGGCACGTGAAGACTGTTGCGTTTTCCCATAGGGCAGATGGCCATCGCTGTGACCTCTGTGCCACAGCAAATACCCATAGAAAGTTTCTGAAAAAAAAATGAAAAAGAAAACTACAATCTTGGTGTGGTGTTTTTAAGATTAATTTGAAATCTTCTAATACAGCCAAAACTCAAAGGATTTATTCTGCAGGTGAATAAAGCAGACAGTGCAAAGAGTAAACAAGTGGCATTTATAAATGAATAAATAAAAACATTTCAAGCAAATCATTTCGCTGAAAGTTTGATTTAAAATATATACAACAGTACATAATCTACACCTGTGGTCTGACCTACACCTACATACACTAAAATCACTTTGACACCAGCTGGTAAAAATTCATTTCAGGGTTGAAGAGTCTCTGCCGGTCATTTAATCCAGATTATTCCATAAAGTGTGGCTACAGTGTTCAAATACTTTTTGGGGCCTCTATAGGCAATTGCAGATCTTCATTTACTGCACGAGGTAGTTGCCGTGTGGAGTTGTGATTTTAAAATGTTGAGTTAAAGAGAAGGAGTGGATGATGGGACATTAAAGTGCAGTCTGAAACCTCTTTCACTCCTCCCCAGCTTTTTGTCTCTCTGGCACTAATCCACTGGCCAAACAACGCAGTCTCCTACTAAATGAAAGGTCCTGATCCATAGGGGGGAGATGGGGATAAAGCATTGTGATTAAGATTGTATTAATGGGGCCATAGGAGGCTGGAAGGCTTTAATCAGTGTCTGTGCTGCCGTAATCCCCTGCCTTTAAGCTTCAGCTAACGCTGTGATCCTCCTCCTCATGAGTCACATCACACACACTCACACAAACACACTGGATAGGCCGGAGAACAGTGAGGTCAAGGTACAGAGTTGGAGTACAATGAGACTGATAGGTGGTGTATACAAGAAGGCAGCAGGATGAGGACATAGGGAAGAGTATGATGACAGAGGATGAGGTTTGGAGAAAGACAGCAACAACAACAAAAAAACGCTGAACCAGATTATTTATAGATAGATAGATAGATAGATAGATAGATAGATAGATAGATAGATAGATAGATAGATAGATAGATAGATAGATAGATAGATAGATAGATAGATAGATAGATAGTGTGATGGGTTTTTTAAATAAATAAAATAGTAAAATGTATCAAACTAATCATAATTCTAACATCGATCTAACCTTACTTCTCCTTTAGGCCTAACACTCTACCACTTGAACAAAATGTACTGAAGTTTGTGTCGAAACCAGTGGAACATCCTGAGATGCTGGAATAGAATATTAAAATAATAGAATATATAACACAGTCTAGAATAGTCTTATGATATATTGAGTAATCAACTGAACTTCTAACCTTTTCCATTTTTTTAATGATCTAAGTTGCTTCCACCTAACAGAAGGGTTTGCATATGAAGAACCAATCAAATTGTAGGGAAATTATTTAATGTGTTATGTCATTTTTGCCATGCTCCTATTCTATAAAAACTGTTGTATTCTTTTTGCTGGTAGGATTCTCTCTGAAATTTGTCTGAGATTCTCCGGCCGTGATTAAAGCATATTCTGAGGCATTGTCTGGAGTCTGTTTAGTTATTGCTGCGCTGCAAGTTAGGGTTAGGGGACTCGGCCAAAGTTGATGAGGAGACGCGCTAGTGTATAAAAATTATTGAACGGGGACGTTGATTGTAGACGAGACCCAGATACAGGTAAACTAACGTCGACTGTAGACGTTCGGGACGTCGATTAGACAAGACCCAGGTACAGGAAAACTAACGTCGATTGGAGACGCCGATTAGACGAGACCCAGGTAGACTTAAGTCAGGTGCGAAAGAAGAAAAAATCGACCACAATAGATGGTGTTCCTCGGGGATCTGTCCTGGGTCCCATATTGTTTAGTGTTTATATGCTTCCTTTGGGGAAAATAATTAGGAAATATGGTTTGGGGTATCACTTTTATGCTGATGATACTCAAATTTACATCAGCTCCAAATCTGATCCTACTGTCACCTCTAAAATTCTCTCGGTGTCACAGTCTTCGTCTGCACCTGTCTGTCTTAGTCATCACTACACTACCCAGAATCCTTCTTGTCTCCACACCTGAACTCACTCCCTCAATTCATCCACCTGTTCATCGTCTTAATCATCTGTGTCACCTGTCCTCACCTCGTTAGTGGTCGTTTGTATCTGTATTTAGTTCTCTCTGTTCAGTCTGTCTTGGTCGGTTCTCGTCAATGTTATGGTGTTTGCATCCGCTACCCATCTGTCTGCATGTACCTGTTTGTTGTTTTGATTTATAGTAAAGTTTATTGGAATTCCTCGTCTCCTCGTGCTTCCTGCCATACACCACCCGTGACACTCAGAGTGTGTGCAGGAAATAAAAACTAGATGCACCATCATTTTTTTTTAAATTGAATTCTTCCAAGACAGAGATTTGGCACATCTGCGGCTATACTCACAAAGGGAGAAATTTTAATTTGATTATGGATGATAGTGTTTTATTTCCATCTTCTTATGCTCGTAACCTTGGTGTGATCTTTGACACTCATCTAACACTAGACTCGCATATTAAGAGTATTACAAAATCTGCATTCCATCATCTCAGAAACATTGCAAGAATTAGGCCCTACCTTACTCTACCTGACGCTGAAAGGCTTATTCATGCATTTGTTACTTCCAGGATTGATTATTGTAATGCACTATTTGTTGGTTTACCTGCTAAATCAATAAAATGACTGCAGTACATCCAGAATTCAGCAACACGTTCTTACATAAACTTCACCACGTCAACACATTACAGGCGTGCTTTATATCTTGTAAAGTATTGTATTGTATTATAGTATTGCTTTTAAAACTCTTACACTAACATACAAAGCTTTGCATGAAATAGCCCCTTCTTATATCTGTGACAGTCAGCCTGTACGCACCTTCCCGTTCCCTTTGGTCAACTGATTCGCTTACTCTTCAGCACCCTCCTGTAGATTAAAATCTATGGGGGAGAGAGGTTTCTCTGTTGCTGCACCCAGGTTATGGAATGCACTTCCTCTTATTGTTAGAGATGCTCCTACATTAGCCAGTTTCAAGAAGTTGTAAAAAAAAAAAAAACTCATTTTTTTTAAATTGCTTATATAGACTGTCATGATTAGTATTTTACTGTGTTGTGCTGTAATGATTATTTTTGTATTCTTGTACTTCTGTATTTTATTTGCTTTTACTGTCTGTAGCGCTTTGGGTTTTAGAAAAGTGCATTATAAATAAAATGTATTATTATTATTATACACAAATAGATGATAGATAGCTAGATAGATAGCTAGATTTCCAAATTAATGACAGACAGATACACAATAGATAGATGGATAGATAGATAGTTAGTTTTGGGATAGAAGGTTTTCACCAGTGCACCTGCTCGGTGAGCTCAGGTCAGACTGAAGACTAATACGATCCACAGAGGAAAGGTAAAGGGAGGTTAGAGTTCACAGAAGGGTGGAACAAGCCATTAAAGTGACATTGTGAGGCGAGACTCGTCTCCTCAGAGCTTTTGTGAGAGTGTTGGGTTGTCCAAGTTAAAGAGCTTCAAATAGGATGGTGATGCTGTCATGTTTACCCTGCCTCCCCCCTCTACACGCCCAGTGCATTGTGGAGTTGGCCTGGCTTTGAGCCCCCACAATGGCTGGAGAGGAGGGACAGATGGGGGTCCCTATGGAAGGAGGCACAAAAAGAAAGCAAGGTAGGAGGGCCCGACTGTGTGAGAGAGAGCCTGCAGTTAGCTCACACTGATTGCCATGCAAAGTAATGGAGAGTAAAAGAGAAACGGATGGGAAAAGTAAGAAGGAGACGGAAAAGGGGAGGGAAAAGGTCACTAAGAGATTTGAGAGATGCATAATCATCTATTTAAGCTATGGAATACAGTATAAGCCTGAATGTACTGGTGCCCTTCGTAAGTCTAAAGTGGGTACAACTCAGCAGAGGATGATGGAGGTCGCAGACTGGACCACTATATGGAAAAGTCTTAAAGCGCTTTAAGTTCACTTTATAACGCCACTAATCAGTTGACAACACACAAAATAAGTCAACAAACATTATTCTGAACATCAAAAAGTGTATATATTTGTATTGAGGCATTGTTTAAAATAAACTTGATTAATATGCTTACTGATGAATTTGGCCAAATTACATAAAATAATTTATATGATAAATAAGAGTGTCACTGCTTTTTTGTCAATGAGGGTTCCATGCAGCCATGGATCTCAACTGTTTCTGTCTCAAGTGGTAGCCCAGCCCATGAAATTAAGTTAATAGTATATTAATTATATATTTAATACAATTTGTTTCCATATTTCATATTTAATACATTTAATTAATTCATTAATTATGATTACTAATACACATAATTATTAACATCACATGCATACTTATTCTGAATACGGTGAGTTTGGACACATGGCTTATGACGTCAATAATGTGACATGAATATAATTATAATAAGACTTTATATAATGTTTTTTATCACTTCATTTTATTATTTATCTCTATCCATGTCAATAAGCATTTTATTTATTTAAATATATTTAAATATAAAAAAAAAATCTCAACAGTCTGTCTGGTCCAAACATTGGTAGAATAGGTCTTTGTTTAGCATGTTTGGGCCCTGCATGAGCTAATCTATGCTCTTCCAGGTGAGTCCCTCAGCATTAATTTGGCTCAGTGTGTCATAAAGGCTGAATGGAGTGGGAGTTGATTTATGTGTGAAAGGAGGGGATGCTGAGCGGAGGTGAGGCAGGGGTGTGTGGCGGAGCCTCTTCTGGTGTAAGATGAGGAGAGCCGAGGGGGAGGACCCGCGCACAGCAACAGATGGGCCCCAATGGCGCTCTCAGGTTGTAAACTTTCTGTTGGGAACATCTGTCAGTTTGTCCATATGCCACATTTTGAGAGGAGAAGCCCTAGTCAGTGTGGAGTGTGGACACCTGTCATTCCCTGTGATGAGACAGGAAGTGCACCAGCATTTGATATTCATGTTACTCATGCTGTGGGCATTGCAGAAAGGCAGAAAACGAATTGTTAATGCTAACTGAATTAGCAAAGACTTAACATATCCAAAATGCCTATAGCACCTGCATGCATATAGACTGGAACTGCTGGACAATTCAACATTTAAAAGTTGTGAAAAACTGTTCCACATAATGATGCAACTACATGAAATCAAAAGAGTGATTCCAGACCTTTATTTTGAGATTTTAAGGGTCTCCTTTAAACTCCTACTCTAGATGAGTGTTACATCATCTCTCTTTTTTTATATAAAAAAAGCCTTATTTTTCTATTTGCTCTGTTGCGAGCGGATAAAGGAGAATTAAGCAGTTGATCGGGGCTCAGTGTCCAGAGTGTTGCATTAGACAGTAATCCAGGGCATAGGAAGGGGGAGATGGGATAGCATCCCTAATCCCTTGCCTACCCCATCCCAAACACACATTCGGTTATCACTAGAGAACTCATCACATTTTATTTTAAAAGTATGATGATAAATGATTAATCTAAGAACAACAACACTAAGACAAATTTTCCTAACGGACCTTATCTCTTTCCTGTCTGCACCTCAAAACACCATCCTCAGTACCAGAGCCCACTGAGCCTTCCAGTGGTAGACTGTTTTTATCCACAGTTCTCACCAACTCCACTACAGTCTACAGTGACAGATGTTATAGAGGCAACAGTTGGTACTGAGAAGGAGGGGCTTGGGGCCATCTGCCCAGGGTCAAGGTTTGGATAGAAGGAGGTCTCACAAGAGAGAAAAAGTGGCAAGTTGAGCTACATAACTAGTGTTGAATACTTACGATTGTTCTGTTAAACATCACTTACAGATACTGTAAGTGAAATAAGGGACAGGGATGCTTCCCAATTAACACATTTGTTCACCATGTGGTCCAAGCAAACTTTGAATTAAAGCTTCAGAAGTGTCCAAAGCAGCAGGTGTCAGTGGCAAAACAAAAAGCAATTGGTGGATGGAACATAAAAATATTTAATTTATTGGTGAAAATTTTAAATAAAGCATGCCGTTAAAATCATTTTTAATTTCTGGATATCAAATAAGAGCTCTCAGATTTTTGCTTGTGGTCTCCACCTCATCACGAAAGTAGGCTATCTTCCGGTGACCCATCTTCCTCTGGAGAGGGGAGGTTAGTTTTTACACACATTGTTATATAAAAATAAGTAAAATTGAAAAAAGTCTATATTCTATATTAAAAAACAAAACAAATGAAAACAATGTAGGTAACAGATGCTTTCTAATAAATCAATCAAGCATGCAATATTATGGTGGTAGACCATCACCAACAATACATAAATCTACACCACAACTGCATTCACACTTACAATGTAGATGCGAAGTCGCTCCTGTTCCAGCTGAAAATACTCAATGGCCGTGAGCTTGTCAAATGTGTTTTTCATATGGAGAAAGGCACAATTGGGGGAGCGTTTGGCATGCTCAGACCTTAATGACAAGGACAGTCAAAAAAGAGATTTAGTGTTGATTTAGTGTTCCCCTTCTCCACACCAAGTCAATTGTTACAACCTCAAGTTTACAACAGTGTAGATAAGTGAACAATAAAAGGTGTCTTCAGAAAAACAAAGGTGAGATTGTAAAGGTGTGCTTCAGGCAGGAGCTAACCAGGGGTTGTCTTCTGGCTCCCAGCCCTCCAGCTCTCGGAGACAGTAGAAACAGCAGGCCACATCTGGCTCATTCTCACTAGGACAGTGCACAAAACCCGCCTTGGCCATCTGAAGAGAGGATTCTCATTACTCCTTTTAATTAAAGCAGCAGTGGTTTTGTAAAATTGCTAAAATCCCTGTACTCAACACGGTCTAATTTGCTGTCATTTCGACTTCCACTTATTAATAGTCTATTTCTCTCTTCATATCTTCCTTTTTTCCCCCGGACGCACTCACCAGCTCTGGTGTGCACTGACAGTCTTCTCGAAAAGGCCACTCGGAAAACGTCTGAAGACGCTTTTCATAACTATACATCTGGTTAAACGACAAAAGCCGGGACGCAATCACTTCTGCGTTCGACATTTCTGAAGCTCAAACAGAACACACTACCTGCAACTCACCATCTTACTATAAACCTGTTTGAGTGTGGCTGTTTAATTGTTTGGGCGCTTTTGATTAGGCCTATTGATTGATGAATCGCTGCCAGCTGTCAGAGCAACGGAAGGCATTGATATAAAACAAGATCTTGAATCCTGGTGAGTAAATTTGTGATTTTATGCATGTAGATTATCAATCTTTATTCTTTAGTATTGTTTGAATAAACATTTCGTGTTAAAATTATGCTCATGTTCACTTCGTTCACTGAAACAATGTCACACATTTGAAATAGTAGTGTGATGTCTCCCTCTGCTGGACGAACAGAAACACAAATTTGAAATGTGATATTCAAATTGAAATTCAATGAAAAACAGGCTTTGTTTCCAGAGTAGTGTCAATGACACTAAAAATGTCCAAAAACTACTAACAAAATCGCAGTTAAAAGTTTGGATTAACTGACTCTAAAAATTTGTAAATAAAGAAAAAAGTGCAATGTATATACTAAGACATACTTCCATGCTTCCGTTACGTCTTTTTGTTTTTTGCACTACACATTTTTGGTCCTAGAATATATTTAGGTCCTATATATATATATATATATATATATATATATTCTAGGGCCAAAAATGTGTAGTCTTTTTGGTTTTTGCACTACACATTTTTGGTCCTAGAATATATTTAGGTCCTATATATATATATATATATATATATATATATATATATATATTCTAGGACCAAAAATGTGTAGCGTAAAAACCAAAAAGACGTAACTGAAGCATGGAAGTATGTCACCTTAATCATGGAAGTATATATATAGATAGAAAGATAGAAAGATAGATAGATAGATAGATAGATAGATAGATAGATAGATAGATAGATAGATAGATAGATAGATAGATAGATAGATAGATAGATTATATATTTTTATTTGTTTCATGCCATTTTCTTGGACCAAATGTCCTAAAAAAATTAAGTTATTATCTAGGCCTATATGAGTTTTTAAATGTTTGTATAAATTATTACGAGTCTTGCGTCATTGACTCCAAATCAATCAGAGAATTAAGTTATTTTATTTGCTATAAAACCAAATAGTAAATGCTTTGGAATGGAGACCTCATGTCAAACATAATCCTTAACAAGCCCTATAAAGATTCCTGTGTTATGTAGTTAACCGCTACAGGCTGCACACATAGTTCAGTGGATTCCCTGGGCATCAAACATCATAAGCCAATTACTTGACTCAAACTTGAGTCTAGAGGCCTTAGCAAGTTGTGTCTCTTCTCTTAACCAATTACCGTAAGCCAATACATACACCATAAAGTGAGATCATAGTGATTGGCAGACAACATTAATGGTTTGCGGTGTGAGCGTTTGAAAGCTGTTTATGACTGGTGGGTATAGGGAAAGGCCCTGCTGCTATCACCATGTTCTGTAACTGTATCTCACTGCGCCTGGCTGTTGAAATGTGCTTACCACTTCCAAAAAGCGGCCCCTCCACCCCTCTCTGCCCTTCATTTGATAGGAACTTCCCTGAGTGTTGGTTTTGTGTGTCACAAACAAATTCTGCTGTTAATATGTTAATCTGTCTGAAAGGTGAACGTGAGATAACTCAACTAGGATGGTCATATTAATTCTAAAGGAGGGTTTTCCATGAAATGATTTGTGAGATTTGGAAGATTCCCGGCTGCTTGTTCTCTCTTTTGTGGTGATAGTTTGTCACTTAATATTCAGTCTAGAGTTTCACATCAGACATGACATTTGGCGCATTCCTTTCAGGCGAGACCCCACACCGGAGCTGTCACTCATTTGCAGTCGCCCGCTCAGGAGAAGTCAAGCGGGAATACGTCACCATCAGCTGTTATAAGGCTTTCATCTGGTCTGTGGCTTGAGCAAAACCACAAAGTGAATACTTCATGATCAAGCCACAGACTTGATGGAACTATCTGGAATTACATTGCATGGCTCAAATGTTTCTTTTATTCATTGGCTTTTTCCTTTACTACACAGGACACTGGAGAACTGACAGGAAAGTAGAGAGAGAGTGATCGGGACATGACCCAGACCGGAATCGAACCCAGATCCCCAACAGTCATGTGCCGCAGCTCCAACATGACTGGCATTTTCCTGATATTCTTCTCCAATTGCAAGATTCCCAAATTCCAAATGTAAAAGGCTGAAGTTTTATTTATTTATTTCTTGAAAGATAAAATTAAATAAATAATATTTAATAATATATATTTATTTATCTATCAATAGTAATAATAATTGTTGTTGGTTGTTATTATTGAAAAATAAATATGAAATAATATTTACAAATTAAATTAATTAAAATTGCTATGTGATAATAATAATAATATGTATTTTTTATAATCCAATTGTTATTAAGATGACGGAATTAATCACTTTTTTTTTGTCTTCCCTATAACAAGATTTATTTGATGCAATTGAGTTTTGAGATTACTGTGAAGCTCTTGAGGTGTGCATATATAAGTATGTATACATTTATGTGTCCATAAGTACAACAGAGTGGATGGAATTGACTGAATATACTTTGCATGGCATTTCTTTTACTAGAGAATTTTCCTGATATCCTTAGTTGCAAGATTCCCAAGCTTCAGCAGTTCCATCAACATAGAAAGCAGAACATCAGTGGCTCCATTTATCACTTTTGAAGCTTTAATGTAAAAATGACATGTTATACAACAACAGTGTTGTCCATATTATGAAATAAGACCTGGATGCTCGTTGCATTTTGTCACAGGCTGTCTACATCTTCCCAGCTATCATATATATCGCATAACATTCCCCAGTCTGTACCTCTCTCACTCTCCATCCCGATCTGTGCTTTCATTGACACTTGACTCTTTTCTCTCTCTCCTTCTCTCACCCACTCCCTCTTCGTTCTCCTCCTCTCTCCTTCCTCACACAGTTGTCCTTACTTATTACTGTCCTGGTGTGATTATCTGCTGGAATCTCTTGCTCTTGTCCTGTATTCTCAGTGTGGTGAGACTGAGTGTGGGATGGGCTAAAAGTGGGAAATGTGTGTCTCTGTGTGACTGTGTGATACTTTGTGCAGGAGACACTCCCGTAAGTTCATCAGGACTATTTTGGCTCCAAATATCCCTGGAGCCTCAAAGAACCAGATCCGGACGCTCTGTTGTCCATGCCAGCGAGGGTTTCTACGAGGAGTTTGTGGTGTCAGGGTACAAGTGGAAAGACCCACGGAGGCAGAAAGAGGAAACGTGAATACGGGAAACAGTCAGAGGAAGAGGGTTTAATGTGGGGCTCAGGTAAGAACATCCACTAATTTCTATTTTTGTTTGCAGTCTCAAGTGAACACAAAACTGTTTTCCCTGGAGAGCCTTTTTATCGCATATGCTGAAATGTACATCATATGTGTTTATACTAATAGTCTATTATAGAATAACACTACAAGCTGATCTATATTTCCAGGGTTAAAATTTATTATTTGTGTACTATGGCATTTACAATAGATGTACACATAGTATCCAGGACATAGATTAATAGTTTAAGAGATGTGATACATCTCATGGAGTTACAACACCCAGAGTACTCCAGTCTATGACCAGCATCTCCTAATTTACTCATGTCAATGTTGTCATTAACAAGATTGTATTTCATATGAAGAAGTGCATACCTCTCCTGGACATTTGAACTGGCCTTTTCTGTAGATTTACATCTCCTCTTGTTTCTTCATCAGTAATAAGACAGCTTGCGTTTTGTCACAAGCATTCATTATGCTCTCCAATTAAGCTAAAACTAGTTTGATCTGATACGTGCAGGCTACTAAAAATCAAATCAATAGATGTATTATGTGTGTGTGTGTGTGTGTGTGTGTGTGTATAAGTGCACATACCTGTAGGCTTTGTGTTAATGTGTGTGTTTGATTGAGTGTAACAATTTCAAAAGTAATATTGCCCAGAGCCATTAATGAACTATATTCCGTCAAAAATATGCCTGGACTGACCTTTTAAAATGTACCTTTGCTCATTTGATTTTGCTTTTATCAATGTGAAGGACAACAGCTGTAAAAACAAAATGATTTTTTTTTTTTTAAGGGAGAACAAACTGGTCAAGAACAATTTTGTGACTTTTAATATGTGTAGCCTACTTGGAAGTAAAATAGAAAAGGAGCTTAGCTTTGAAGGTCAGTCTATTTCTTAAGGCCTGAGGCAATGTTCACACATTGTGAATTTTGAACTTTGCAGTAAAGCTTTTAAACCAGCAATGTTTATAGTGAAGCTCTTGAGATGAATGTACGCTCATGTAAGTATACGTGTAAGCGTCTATATGTACAAGCCTGGATTTGTGCTGAGAGATAAATGGGTGCAGACATAGTATTAGGAGGCTCTCTGTCTTCTGCCAAAGGTGTGAAATTAGCATCTCAGTGTGAGAGAAAGTGACAGTCAACTTCAACATTCCCCTCATACGCAGAGCTGGAAAAGCACACAGGCTATCCATTTGGAAAAGTCTCATCCCTCCAAAAGCTTTCTAGAAATATTTCCTTCTTGTTGCAACAGGAACATAAATGATATGGATCCCCTCTTGATCAATATTCTAATTTTAGTGTGATCATCCACTGTCATGCAAACGGATACTCGTATGCTGGCTGCTGGCTCTGTGCTTTTCAAGGGCATTGAAGTGGAACCGCCAAGGTCTTACACATATTTAATGAATATCAAAATAAAACCTTTAACCTTGTGCTATGAAAGGTTGTATTATTTTTTCCATTTTTCAAACTAAATTAGATTTGATGTATATCTATGGATACAACATCTCTTTTATTAACATACATTTAATTTCCTAATCATATATGGCTGTTGTTTTTCCTCTTGCAGTGTAAGTCTAGGTTATTATTTATATGCTGGGCTGGGTGCTGGACGTCCCTTTGACCTTTCAGTGCAGTCTCTAAATTCACCACCCGTCCGCCAGCACACACTGCTGTTGATATATACAGTATGTTCTCAGAGCACATGGCACATATACACTGTGGCTCTCTCAATACATAGAAGTCATGGCCAGTTTAACACGAAGAAAGGAGAGGAAGGAAAAACTTAGAGTTAGGTTGTGAAATATCCACATCCCGCCATCCCAGCAGTGGCCTGTATAAAATGTGCATGAATGGCAAGAAAAAAAATGATGACCGTGTAACTTTTTGGTGCAAATTTGCGGCAATTAATGCTTTAGAATGGGGATATAAAGAATATACATTATGTCTTTGTATCTTTATAAACAAACAAAAAAAAGCCCGTTTACCGTCCCGAATAGTACTGAACTGTACTGTACAGGGCTCAACACTAATAAGGATTTTTTTCTACTGGCCAGGTTGGGCCAATGGTTCAAATTTTTACTTGCCCTGCCAAAATTACTCTTTTGACAACAAAAATTACTACAGAAAAAGACAAGAAAATGGGCCTATAAAATAAGCCTAGTATTGTTTTCGTTATTTTTTATACATTTAACCATAACAAATAAGGTTATGACACCAAAAGCTATGATTAACTCATTTAAACAGTAATATAATAGGAACAAATAATCAAATTACAAGCAATAACACAAATAAATACAACAGAACAAACATATAAATGAAATAAACTGATTTTCAGGTTTTTCATGTAGGTTTAAACAGAAGATTTTCAGGTACACAACGTGTAATCTAATGTATAAATAACTAGATGAAGTGAAGTGAAGAGCAGTTAAAGATGCATAAACAATCTTTTGAAATGTTGAAAATATAAAAATACAGTTATTTTAAATTATTTAAAAAAATGAAAAGATACTTTAAAAAATGTTAAATTAAACCCGCCAGGTGGTGGCAGCAAGTCACTGTTAATGAGTGAGTCATTGAGATTCAATCGATTCATTCAAACGACTGATTCATTCAGGAATGAAGGATTATGAGAGTCATTGAATCATTGATTCAGTTGGTTTGTTCAAAAAGCTGATTCATTCAGTAAAGATACACCAAACAGTACTGTGGACTTTGTTTGGAACTATTTTCGTTGGCGGAAAAGAGCTAAACAGGCGATTTGATGTCTAAAATGTAAGTCACTTAATATTAAAGTAACAACAGGTCGTTTTTTGCTCTCGGGCTCCCCCTACAGTTGGGAAACAGTATTGTCCTCTACTACTGTCGTAAACTGTCATCCTACATGCACATGCATTTGTTGACAACCATGATAGCCCTGAACACTGTAGGAGGTCACATGCAGGTGTTCTCGCGTGTGTGAAATGTCTTCATCCCAGGTACAGTGGCATATATTTCAGCATGTCATATGAATATAATTTCATGTGTTTTATTTTTTTTATAACGACAAATGATCGCGTTTACAAGCCAGCGTCATTATAGTAGCCTAGTCTATTGGTTACCGTTTTACTGAATCTATATGATACTTCAATGCAATGTTTGAGTAGTTGATAATAACCATATATCGTCAATATTATAATATCAAGCTACCATAAATGAATCTGCAAATTTTACAAATCGATTTGCATTATAGCTTGAGGCAAGACAAATAAACAAATATCACAGACATGTTAGGTATCCTAAAATATGATTTTATTAATAATCTTCCTCCTTTCTTTGTACATGTTGAGTAGACTACACTTTTTAGGTCAAACATATGCTATTTGCATTTCATCGATTGCAAAGTTCAAATCAGAACGAGAATACTAGCGATAGCTAACCATCAAAAACTAGAATATCGTTTACTAGCTACCAGATTGATAATTCGCTATTACTCTAGCGAATTAGAGAGATTAGAGAGAGGCATTCTTTTTTCGATGGGGGGTTCGATGCTCCCTGCACACGCAAGGTCTCTCGCTCGCTTTCTCTCTCTGCCGTCCGCGCGCGTTGGAGCACAGTCTCTGTCTCGCGTGCGCGCTCGCTCTAGATTCCGGGAGATTTGAACTAATTTGCGGTATAACTTGTCGATCACGAGTGGCTCAACAGGTAGAGATCTATAGATAAACTCATCTTTCAGGCATTTGACCGACCGGGTTGACAATTTAGCGTGAGAAACCGGGGGTGTGGCGTGTGAGCGTGTGAAACCAATTAAATGCGGGTGTCTCACGGCCAATGCGTGAGAGTTGGCAGCTCTGGAATGTTGATCCTCGTTCTGCCTTTAACGCGATCACTTTCTCTTTTTCTCTTTTTGCTTTGCTCCGATAAAACCTTTGCTTTCTTGTTTTTCTGTGCTGCTTGGGCCATGACTATAACATTTGGCTCGCAAGTCCGATTTTAAGGAAGTGGGGGTGGTGGTGGAAGTGACGTATATGCCGTAAAGCAGTCGAATTTTGTAGTTCTCTTTGTTCGCCGGTTACTACCCGAAACCCAAAGTTTAAAAGTACGATTAAAAAGGCTACAGACCCCGTCAGGCTATGGCAGACGTGTCATTCAACCTATTGTAAGTCGATGTACCATCACAAGAGACTTGGAAATATATTATGAAGGCTGAAAAGTTACCTGTTGTTACTTTAACTTGTTTATTAAAATGTAGGCTACGTTTATTAAAATGTAGGCTACGTTGTATAAAATCAATGTCACATTTGTAATCATGCTGATATTTGGAGAAAAACGGCGCTCTTCGTGTAATATTGGTTATCTATATTAAATGATATAAATATAGGCTATAAGACATACAGGGACATTTTGCCCCTTATCTAGAATGTGGGGGCATTCTAAATGCATTTGAATAAATCACGCAGTAAAAGCGCACTCTATATGTGCACGCGCGCTAGTCTAATCTAACTAGACTACATCACGTAGGCTATGCGTGCCTCAATGGGTGTGTTTTTGTAAAGTGAGGGACATACTCGATAATGTCAGATCGTTAAATCAACAATAACGATATCATATAATCATATAAACGATATATGTCGCTAGAAATTGTGGGCCCTATGAAAGAATATGAGGTTGGGCCCGTACCCATTCCATTCTGAATTTTTTTTCTGGGGGCCCCAAAAGTGCGTGGGCCCTTAGAATCGTCCTAACTTTCACCCCCTTACCCCTAAAGCACTGGCCCTAGTTCCGAGCATCATTAACACTGGACCTGGCCATCATTGCTGAGCCCTGCTGTAGCCTATACTGTCATGTACCGCTCGGTGGAAACGAGGCATTAGTTGTTATTATTTTGGTACCAAAAGTTGGCTATTGCAAAAAAAAGAGAGAAAAAAAAAACCTAAATTTGGTATTAGCCTATATTGGGGGTGGAAATGACTTGGTGCTTGTAACCCAAAGCACAATGACACTAGAATATTCATGATTCTAAAGCTGAAAATACAAAATTATTTTAGACAAATATGCACTTATACTCTGTCTACACTCTGACTATGTTATGGAACAGGGACCTGGAGACAGAAGGGCAGGTGAAAGTGTTTAATAGCAGCAGTGGGCAGACAAACAGTTAAATGGTATACACAAGGTTGAGGAGAGCACAGGACACAGACGCTGGAGAAGTACATAGGAGATGGTCGCTGGAGACATACGGGAGATAAAAGGTCTTGGAGGTTTCACACACATAGGTAAAACGAGACTAGACAATGCAGTGCTGTGGATGAGGTGACTATATGGTGCTGGTGATTTAGCTGTGCTGAGTGCAGGCAGGTGATGGTGATTACTGATTAGTATTGGGTGATGGCTGATGGTGTGCAGGTGTGGGTCAAGGAGGATGCTGGGAAATGTAGTGAGAAGGAGGAGACTAGATGGTGACTGTGACAGACTAGGTATATTTAAAACAATGTAGGCCACTTTTTACTGGTAACATCAGACATTTGGCATTATCAGGAGGACACACAAATATCCCCCCACCGCATTATTTTACATTATATTTAACATTATATATAGGCCTATAGTAGTTTAATCTAGTAGGCTACTGACCCTAAAACTCGTTAAACTTAAATTTTGTCTCACACAGTAATTTTCATTTTGGGTGAAATATACACAATACAGATTGTCACTATCCACGATACATACTGTTGCATTTTTGTATTGCGATATATTGTGACACAATATATTGTTAGACTCCTAGTTAAAAACCAAAGCAATTTTCTCAAAGTGCCAGTGTTTACATTTTTTTCATATACCGCCTGTGACTTTCATCGACGAAATGCTGGCGACATGAGCAACTGTTGAAGAAACGATGTCCCGCGCTAAATTTGAGAAAAGTTATGAATTCCATTTTAATTGGAATCCACGCAATTGAGAATTTCAATGGAAGGCGAATGATTTCCTCATGCAGATTTCATATCATGTTCAAGTTGGTCATGTGAACTTGCCACAGTGACCAACTGAAAGCTGCTCGGCTGCTCCACTGTGCTTCATACATTGCGAAAAATTAATTAGAAAACAAAGTTTGACAAGAAAATACTATTTCAGTCTTTTGACTTAAAATTTTTCTATTTATTTCAGTGTGTTTCTTGCCTATTCTTAATTAGCCTATTTATGAAGTTTAATTTCTGATTGAAAATTGTTCCAAAGTAAATCCTACGCCACCAATGTATTTTCAGTGACATCGCTATACTATTTTTTTTTGCTCTTGAAATTTCGCTATGACAGCACCTTAAAGGGATAGTTCACCCAAAAAAGAAAATTCTGTCATAATTTACTCTGCCTCAAGTTGTTCCAAACTTGTATTAATTTATTTCTTCTGCTGAACACAAAAGAAGATATTTTGAAGTAGGGCTGGGCGATATGGAGCAAAAAATATATCTCGATATATTTTGCTAAATCTCGATATTCGATATATATCTCGATATCTTTACAGGAAAATGGATGTGAATACAACTCAAAATATAGGCCTACAATCAATAGAAAATTATTTTTCCATAACAGAATGTAACCAAATGAGAAAAATGAAACACAGGGCCTGAATTTCGTCATCATTATTAATCACGTGATTCATATACAGAAACTGAATAAAGTAATCAAATGGAAAATAACACAGTAGTATTTTAGTCCTGAATAAATTAAATACATAGGTTATAAATCCTGATTCCTTTAACTTAAAGCTATCTTTTGTTGTATTGACAACAAAATGAATGACACACATATGGCTGCCGTCACTTTAAGAGCTAGTGCACGGATCCTGTGTTCATTATACTGGCATGCGTTTTATGCTTATTAAAGACAAAACCGACTATGTTTAGAGTATACTCACGACGACCGAAATTGACAATTGTGCGTGTTAAAGCAATATAATCCGCGAAAAATAACTTTTGTTACTGGCCAGCTGTTCTTAAGGCGGATTTTCTATGAATGTGCGCATAGAAAATAATCTCTCAGAGAGCGCGCGAGCACTGATTAGTTTAAAATTGCTTGAATGTTTAAACGGGTAAGACTTAAAAAGACGTGCAAATGGTAAACTTCAGTCACGATGCACTGCTGGCCCGATTGTGCGAGTGAATATCCATCATGTCCCGACTCCTAAACGCGAGTCTGTGTTATGGCCGCAGCTCTTGATGCTTGCCTTGCGCAACACATTATGAGAGAAGAGAAAGAAGACGCGGCACCGCTGAACACTCACGCTGTTTGTGAAATTGCGTCTGGCAGATAGTTGTTAAAAAAATGATTTGATTTTATAATCTGTGTGGATTACGATTGCGGGAATTTCCAGCATTATAAATGGGAGACCTGCGGGAATGATTAGAATTATGCGCAGTACCCGCGCCGAAATTCGAGCCCTGCAATAGTTTAAAACAAGACGTTTGTAGTAGCCTTCTGATTACTGGAGTCCATTAATCGAACTTCCATGCCTCTTATATAGTAATTATATATTGTAGTATGTAGGCTACCAATTTACTAATGCAATTAATGCTCACACTCGGTTTCTCTCGTGCTCTGTCGCTCGCGCGCAGACACACTCGGAGTTCTGTAGCCTCCGGGCTGGTTGCGGAAGAGACAATTGTTGAATGAGACAACACGCGAGGTGAGGGGGAACAAAAGCAAGGAGGCGGGGGCGAGCACAGCACAGAGAAGGCAAACAAGCAAAGTGGCGAAATCAGGATTAAATATAAACAATATATCGATATATACGATATGTCAAAATCCATATGTTTAAAAAATATCTCGATATATTTTAAATATCGAGATATCGCCCACCCCTATTTTGAAGAATGTGGGTAATGAAACAGTTATGGGGTACCATTGACTTCCATAGTATTTTATTTTCATACTAGTAAATGGGGTCCATCAAGTATTATTGGTTACCCATATTCTTCAAAATATCCTCCTTTATCTTCAACTGAAGAAATAAATTCATACAGGTTTGGAACAACTTGATGAAATGATGACAGAATTTTCATTTTTGGTTGAACTATCTCTTTAGGAATCTCATTCCATGTTAAAGTCAATCATCTGATTTTAAACCATTAAAAATAAATATTCTGTAGAGTTAATTCTCATTTGCTATGATTATACACTTTATAAAAACAACCCTTTATATAGGCTACCAAGACAAGCATAACATGCACAATTTATATTCAACATGCACAATTTATACAACCCTTTCCCCTCCAGGATGTTTGTTTTTTCTGTTCTTAGTACCAGAGGAGCAATGTTGAGAATTGATGATGATGATGAAAGATCTGTGAGTACACAGATTTTACAACTGGGCTTCACTCTATCCCTAGATATACTGTATCTGTGTCTGCTGAACTGGCCAACTCAGAGTCCAGATTTAATCTCTTGTGCTCTGGTCTCTCGTTAAACACATTAAAAATAGAACCTCAATATTCCAATATACCCATGGGCCTCTGGCCAGACAGGGAAGCCTTCACAGAGTCCCTAAAATGTTTTTGGCCTAGACCTCCTAGCACATGGAGCCTTTCCCTACAGCTGGGCAGTATCTCAACATGGAAATCTCTATTTCTCTCGCTTACTCTCTCTGGCTCTTGATGTCTTTGCATCTTTGATCCGGTCCTGCACACAGTGTTTAATTTTGCATGCTAGTTCCAGGTTTGTTGTGTCTCCAAGGTTTGTGCCCCTGCTTTGCCCTGCGTGAGGTGCTTGGTGCTTGCGTGAGAATCTTAGTTTGCAAGGCTTGGTTTGCAGTCTGGAGGCGGTCCAGGCTGCTGCGCTACAGAAGTGTGTATGTTTGGGGGTGTGATTCCCCAAGGCTCTATGTAAAAATAGCTTTTTAAATAAACCATAATTCTCTGTGTAATTAGTACTTTTAACAGGGAGAATGAAATATAACTTAGCAGGTATGTTGAAATCCTCAAGGATGATTCCCTATATTTAAATGCCACAGTTACATAAGTGTAATATATATATGAATATATTATACTTCCATAGTATTTTATTTTCATACTAGTCAAGGGGGTCCATCAACTGTTTGGTTACCGATATTTTTCAAAATATCCAATATATATATATATATATATATATATAAGCTGTATAAACTGTATATATGTCATATATATATTAGTGCTGTCAAACGATTAAAATATTTAATCGCGATTAATCATATTAATGTCATAGTTAACTCGCGATTAATCACACATTTTTGTCTATTCTAAATGTCTCTTGATTTCTTTTTGTCCCATTATTTTTTCTAATTTTAATGCTCTTCTCAACATGGAAAAGTGGATCGGCTTGCTTTGTGCAAATGTTTTTTATTGAAAACAACATTGGCATATACAGTGTTCAATTTCACACTAACATTCTCACTTGGAGCAAATAATCTCTCACACAATGTAACACTGTCCATCAATAAAAGGGTGAAAGAAATACTGACGAGGTCCTGATATTGACGAGGGGGCGGAGAATTCGCATCAGCTGTGTGTGTGTGTGTGTGTGTGTGCTTGGCCATCATCAAGTGGTATTTCAGACTGGACGTGCTGCGATGATGATAACTCAGTTCACAACGACAAAACACACAGATCACTTTGGTCTTGTCAATGGAACCATTTGCAACTTTTTTAAAGTAAACTTTCCATTCAGAATCTTATTGGCATCCATTTCGGCGTCTCGCGCTCGTCATCCACTCAAAACGTAACGTTAACCTACTATTTGGCCGCTCGCAAGCCCAAACAAGTGTGTGCGGCGTCACCGGCGTGCCTGTTGTTTTGTTTCCGGTCTAGCTAGATCCGCTTGCGCTTTGGTCGATGAAGCAACAAAACGTCCTCGCGTGGCGCAAGCCATTGAAATGAATGGGTTTCATAGCGCAGCGCATGTCGCGTCCTGTTGCAAAAGCATGTGAAAAAAACCTACAAAGTTTGCTAGGCCAAAAAGACCGTTAATCGCGCAATAAAACAATGAACGCCGTTAAAATGGGTTTGCGTTAACGCCGTTAATAACCCGTTTAACTGACAGCCCTAATATATATTCATTCAGTAGTGGCCAAAAGTGATGTGCGGAGGATATAATGACCCGGCCTACATGTTCGATTAAGCCATCAAAATATGAGGAAATATTTGATATATTTGAAATATTTTAATATATATATATATATATATATATATAATGAAGGAAGAACAAAACAAAAGAACAAAATACTAAACTTAGTTAAGGGATTTATCTGACAAAATGATTTGGCAAAAAAAGAAAACTACAGCTACAGGTTTTATTTTATTATGCAACAAATGCACAGGGAAAAAAAAGAATTAATTAACTACAACATAACCAGTTATTAATATTTCATTGGTTCTCGCTTGTTTTTGCATATGCTCATTTTTTATTTGTATTCCAGCCTGACCAAAAATTATGTCTGTACATTTTGGCATGCGTTATTTGCGTTATCACAAATAAAACAACTGACTCCAAGCACAACTATGCAATATGCTTACAAAAACTTTAACACATTTTTAATAATATCTGAAGAAAGGGTG
This sequence comes from Rhinichthys klamathensis goyatoka, assembly GCF_029890125.1. Lineage (NCBI taxonomy): Eukaryota > Metazoa > Chordata > Actinopteri > Cypriniformes > Leuciscidae > Rhinichthys > Rhinichthys klamathensis. The sequence continues at coordinate 1,363,590 of NW_026606571.1, read as the reverse complement.
AAGATGTCAATTTTCCTCAGGCTACATCATATAAATTATTTAATATGTAAATCAATCCTTGATGTGCTGCTTTATGTTGTGCGTATGTATGATTCTCACCTCTGAACCTGCAGAGGGCAGCAGAGCGCTTTTGCCTTTGCTGTAGGGGTCATACAGAGAGGAGCTTTCGAACATAATGAAATGGACTAATAGAACGCGAGTCAAGGCCCTGTGCGAGTCTGTGTCGCAGTGCAGGTTTATTCTGGCAGTGGGCTTTTATGGTTGAATGGTGGCAAGCAGAGGTGTTCCAGCCTCTCTCCCTTTCTCTCTATTCCGTCCATATGGTTGCAGGGATATAGACAGATTAGTTCACAAGGCAGCACTTGACTTACACTCTTCAGACTCTTGGCCTAGCAAAGCCTCACATGGGCCGGCGTCCTTAGGTGACCACATTTTTTCAAAACCGGTGCACTTTGACCACTTATTGTGATAAAGTATGGTATATATCTTTTTCAGACTAAGCTGTCATGTCCTGGCAATTGTGTTATACAAAATATTATTATTATACACTGATTTTTCAGTGACTTTTTCAGCAGTTTACATCGTTCAGCCAGTAGGGGGCGACAAATGACTTTTTGTGTAGTCTATTATGAGTGAGTGATTCATTCGCTCAACCAATTCGTTCAAAACACTTCATTCTGGAGAGAAAAATGACTGGCTGAATTCGGAGAAGCATACTACTATATAAAGTAGGAGTAGTATGCTAGTACGTTATTTCGAACCGAGCCTCTGGCTGCGTCCAAAATCGCATAGCCTACTTAGTATATATAGGCTATACTAGTAGGTACTTATTATTCTAATAGTATAAATAGTAGGTACTTATATTTTGTATAATAGCAGGTACTAGATACTACGACCGCTAAAAAAGTATGTTCTATATACAGTATGAATGTGTGCAGTATTAATGTACTCTGGATGGATGTAGGCTACTACATTCACCATTAGGGCTGTCACTTTACGTTCGGAAATCGATTGCACAATCGATCGGACCAACCAACACAAGTATCAAAAACGAAAATAGGGAATCGATTTTAACGGCCTTCTCTCGGACACGACACGCCCGCAGCGAACGCGCGTCTCACAGCAACTGCAGGCTCTGACAAACACGCATACAAACTAAACTATACTATACTTCTGCATAATGTGTCTCTTTTTACAACAAAAATGTGAATTCTGCCGGTCTTCAGACAGTCTCATGCATACAGATACAGATTCGGCCTACAATCGCCTACGTAGGCGAAATTTGTTTGACATTTCTAATCGTAAACACAGCCATGTTGAAGCCTGCAGTAATGTTTTTCTTTGATGTTATGGCAGTCCACTCTGCTTATTGTTTTTCGAGAATCTTGCACTCCTGTGTTAACCTGACTCCGCCAGATGGATTTGCTCCGCATATCCATCTGGAAACCTTCCGTTGAAGTAGTTTTGGTAAGGGGCGAAAATACTGGTTAGCTGATTGGCCTATGTTGGTGATAGACGGGCCAAATCAACCAATCAGATCAACGAAGCATATGACGTACTAACAGAGCGTATCTTTTCCTCTGAGAAAAGCCTCCAGAGCAGTGTTTTGCTCTTCTTTCAGTGAAGAAATACTCTGTAATTCCGATAAAACTTGCTCGATAGCCACGCTGATGCTAGTTTCATCCGCTGAAGCCGACATGTTCTTTAGACTGAACTGACGCGCTTCTCGTTGCGTCACACCTCAACCCGCCTCAAAGCCAACGCTGATTGGACGTTCGTTTGGTGAACTGCTCCCAAATTTTCTTTAACGGAAAGTATCCAGACTGATCTGCGAGTGAAACCTTGAAAGCTCGCGAGATCAGGATGGTCTCACGAGGCTACTCCTGTGTGTCATTGTGCACGAAACTTCATGGCAATAAATCATCAGAAATATTGCTGACTTGTGCGCGTCTCAAGCGCACTCTTTACGTTCGTCCTAATGCCTGTTAGTTGTCCGCGGATTTGCCTATATTTGGCGCTGAAAATGGAAACGTCTTTAGACATGGAAAATCGATTTTACAATCGATTCAATGAACATTTATGTCTCAAAAATCGATCAGGATTTTTTCACAAAAGTGACAGCCCTCTTCACCATGTTGTCATTATCATGTGACCTACCAGATTAAGTTGCATTGCTTCACTAGCATTCATAATCCTCTCCCGTGGCCTCATGGGATAGTAAAGTGTCCATCCTATGCACATTTCAGAATCTCGCTGGAAGAAGTAGGTCATCTGAGTACTTTTTCCCTCTCTTTTATTAGCACTGTGAATTCGGACATACTACTTTTGTCACATACTTTTTTTCACCTACTATATAAAAGGGAAGTATGCGATTTCGTATGCAGCCTCTGTTTTTATGAGTGAACCGTTGAATCGTTCACGCAACCGATTCATTCATTAACACTGATTCATTCGGGACGGGAACTGAATGCTACTGCTGTATGTTGCTCAGAAGCGTGCAGCGTTTAATTCTTCTTTGGCTTCTTTTAGAACTACTTTTGTTTGTGGAGCAAAAACAGGCAGTGATTACTGTAAATATGTAAGTTACTCAAAATTAACTTTTTGTTTATTGAACAGTTGTGTACATGTACTTCACTCGCTGTCGTTGTCGGAATATCAGAACAGACTGCTGTTGATTCAGAATAACAGTACATTCAGTATAACAGTACATTCGTGTACTGTGTCATCCCATAGGATGAGTGTAAACATGTTCTCATGGATTTTACGCAGTTTAAAGCGGTTTAAAGGGATACTCCACCCAAAAATGAAAATTCTGTCATCATTTACTCACCCTCAAGTTGTTGCAAACCTGTATGAGTTTATTTCTTCTGCTGAACACAAAGGAAGATATTTTGAAGAACGATTGGAACCAAACAGTTGTTTGGCACCATTGACTTCCATAGTAGAAAAAATTAATACTATGGAAGTCAATGGTGCCAAAGTTCCAATCGCTCTTCAAAATATCTTCCTTTGTGTTCAGCAGAAGAAAGAAACTCATACAGGTTTGCAACAACTTGAGGGTGAGTAAATGATGACAGAATTTTCATTTTTGGGTGGAGTATCCCTTTAAGGGAGAGTTTTTACATGCTTTCATATCGCGCCTCGCAAGTCACGTCCACGTTATTTTGAGACATTGTTTCAAAGGAAACTGAAAGACATTTTTTTAATATAGGCTATAGCTATATATGGCTTTTTTTGCGTTTTGAGGCAAGCAGCAGTATCACTGTGGGATGACATGTAATTGACTATTTTTATCCTTTACAGGTATGAAAATTGAGGGACAATTAGGTAGCCTACTGTACTTTCTTTGCATCTCCAATGATTATATCTACAGCCTGTTTTTTTTGTCAGCAAACTGGCTTTGATTGGTCCCATGCAAGGTTTTAAACCAGCAATCTTGAAGTTTTATTCCTGAAGTTTATTATATATATTATTTTAAATATTAGGCTATGTTTTTATATAACCCAATAGAAAATGCAATGCCTTGCACACCTGAATCATAAAGTATCCTATGTGCTTAGAAAGTTTAAACATAAAAATATAAATCCTCCAGACTAATCAAATAAATATTTCTTATGATGATGCAAGTTTAAGCATGCAGAAGTCATATTTTTTTCTTGTTTTTTTTGTAAAACATAAAATTCTCCGAGTAAAAATGCTGAGCTGTTCTTATTAAGTGTCAACATGTTTATAAATGTAGTGTTCTCTTCTCTCTCTTTTTAATCTGTAGTGTCATTAATGACTCCAAGGTAGTTAGGATGTGATTCTGTGGTGCCAAAGCTGTCAAACACAGAAATAGCGGAACAATTGTTGGGATGTGGAAGTTACTGTAGGGTGACTTGTCATCTTCAGCTCTTCTTCCTGACGTTCTGTTCACACCTGTTCTTTAATAGCCATTCTCCTCATGCTGTGACCATACCCATCCCAGACCTCACACACGCACACACACGCACATGGAGCCAGGGGTTGCAAGAGGATCCCCACTCTTGGATTTCACCCTCTCATCATGACATCCATTAAAGTCCTGCTGGGTCCCAGTCCCTAGCGGGTAGACAGCACATTAGCGCTTGGACCATTGAGCTCAACAAGGCCCTGCTCTGAATTATTGATCCCAACACAACTAATGAGGGAACCCTATCCCCTCTTTTGATGAGACACACACGGTCACACTACTGTGTGAGCTCTGCATTGCCGTACACACTGGCACACTGTCCACGCAGCCATCACTCGGTTTGCCAAGACTGGGCTGGTCCATTTAATCAACCTGTTTATCAATGCTTTGACGTTCGAAGGCTCAGATGGCGTCACTGAAAAAAACAGGACTGCATTTCCCAAAAGCATCATAAGCATATGTAGATTGTAGAAACCACTGCCACCAATAGTCTCTACAATCAACTTAGGCTCACAAAGCTTTTGGGAAATGCAGGCCAAGTTAAATGGGTGTGAATTTACAGGCTGGCCCAAACTGTTTTTTTGATTGTTCGTGGTTATTTTTTCAACTTAACACGATGGCAAAGGTAATCTAAATGTACAATGTTCATTTAAAGTTCATCTTAAAAAAGTAATTATTTAAAATAAAATAATAATTTAATAAGACTGCTATATCTAATCACGTGCACTTTATGTACACTTCTTTTGTACTGTACATTTTAATGCTATGATGCCAAAATTCAGCATTTAAAATGATTTTGAGTTTATAATGTAATTTTTCACTTATTTACTAGACAAAGTAGTATATTTCTTTATTAATTTTAATATCTGCCAATTCATTTGCATTTTTAATTTGAATTTCAGGAGGTAGAATTCAAATAAATTGGAATTCAAATAAATGTATTTAATCCCAATAAGTGTAGTTTTTAATTAGAGATGGAAAGCTTGTCAAGACGAATGTTAACATGACAACCTTATTTGAATGCATTAGGACAGGGAAGAGACAAACTTGGTTTTGGAGAGCCACTGTCCTGCAGAGTTTAGCTCCCACCCTAAAAATAAACTCACCTGCCTGTAGCCTTCTAGTGATCCTGAAGACATTGATCAGCTACGCCAGGTGTGTTTTATTAGGGTTGGAGGAAAACTCCGCAGGACAGTCCCTCCAGGACCGTGTTTGCCCATTCCCTGGTAAAGACAACAGCATACCAGCATCCAAAACACATTATATCCTCAACATGAGGGTGCATTTTAGCTTTGTCGCCGTTTGCATCCACAAATGACAAACCCTGATTCACGACCTTCCTCCTGACCTTTACAAAGTGAATGATTAAGCAAAGCTTCAACAATATGCAGTTAATCAGTAAAGATCAGTATAAAGACCTCACCTGTATCAGTGTGTTTACCCATTGGTGTATCAGGGCACACACACACACACACACGAGTCCATCCTCATTATGAGCTGTTTGCTCAGGTGCTGGTTTAATAGTGTGTATGAGTGCCCTCTGGTATCAGATGACGGCGTGCGTGCAAATGCACATGTAATGCACCTTTTAGTCCTTTTTTTTTTTTTTTTACATTTATGCATTTGTCTGACGCTTTTAATGGAGCTTATATGTCCAATTTTCCCCACCCTTCTTTATTTTCTGTGCAGTGCACTATCGAGAGTGTGAGCCAGCCTCCTTAGTATTCACATCCCCACTCGCTGACTTACTGCACAAGCCAGAGACAACAGAAGAGAGAGAGAGAGAGAGAGAGAGCGAGAGAGAGAGAAGGTAAAAGGAACAAAAAGGAAGACAAAATAAAAGAATTGCAATTTTTCTAGCCCCCGGCTCATGTGTGCGTAGTGTGTGTGCAAGTATGCGGCTTTAGAGAATTCATTTGTGACACCTTTTTTTTCTCTAGCCTTATTTTTAAATGGTCGATTCACCCCTGCAGCATGGCTTTCCTTCATCGGAAAGGCTGCCATAAGCTCAGCTGTTGTCTGAGGCGAGCCGAAACGTTTACATACCAAAGATGTTCAATTTTAAATTCTTTATGTGGTGCATTTCATCCCGACAATGACACGTTTTGAAATTGGGCCAATTGTGCTAAATAAGACTGCGGCTTGTGTCGGTGTCTCTCTCTCTCTCTCTCTCTCTCTCTCTCTCTCTCTCTCTCTCTCTCTCTCTCTCTCTCTCTCTCTCTCTCTCTCTCTCTCTCTCTCTCTCTCTCTCTCTCTCTCTCTCTCTCTCTCTGTTAGTTTCTCTGTCTCTCTCATTCTTCCTTCCAGTCTTTTCTCCGTGTCACTCCATGTCTCCTCATCCCTCTGTCAGTTTGAATTTAGTTTAAAATCCCCCGCTTCCCCATTCCTTTGCTCTGTCGCTCTCCGTTCCATCTCTTCCGAACGCTCTGTCCCCTATCTCAAATCTCCCCAAACTATTGAGAAAAGCTTTGCGTAACAAATATTTCCTGCAACAGAAAGACTAAAGGAGCGATGGAGCCTGAGGGAGTTGCGGAGAGGACGTTAATCCCCTTAGAAGTTCACCGCCACAGGGTTGCAAAGCGAAAAAGAGGAATGAGAGATGGAGAAGTGACCACCACAGTCGCGATTGCCATAAACAGACCGATTATGAGAGTGAAAGAGATGGAGGGAAAAATTGAGAGAGAGAGTGTGTGGCAATGCTTTCATGCTTTCCACTCTGCAGGATGACAAGCGGCTGCTGCCTCTCCAATTGGTTGGGACTGCCACCAATCAGAGCGCAGGCAGGGAAGGTGCCTTTAGGTTATACCCAACCCCAAAAGAGAGAGAGAGAGAGAGAGAGAGAGAGAGAGAGAGAGAGAGAGAGAGAGAGAGAGAGAGAGAGCGAGCGCAGATACCGGCTTGACTGTGCTACTGAGGCATTTCTTCATGTTATCTGAGAAATGTTCCTGTTGAAGGGAAACTGTTCATCTTGTGTTTGCTATAGAGAAGCACGGTTCATCCCGATGTGCCTGCAGGAATTTCGGCTCATTAACTGACCAAAGGCTCTGGCATTTCTGACACCCCCCCCCCACCCCCCCAATCCCCATCTCTGGAACCTCCCCCACATTGCCCTCTGACTCACCTGAGAGAAGACGGCAGAAGACCTGCAGATCCCTCCCCTCAGAATACTGCTCATTCACCTGGAGAGAGAGGACATACGAGATACAGGATGGACAACAGCTATGCTCTCTCTTACGCTGCACTGGCTGCTTGACTCACTTCTGGTTTGGAAGAGAGACGCAGAGAGGAGCGCGGAGAAGAACTTGTGCTCTCCTGGATTAGAATTCAAAGAGAGCTGATCCTTATCGTAGGAGCGAGGCTTTCAGGATGATCTTGGGTAAGTTCTGCCTCGGTTCTTCTCCAAGGCTTTGTGTTAAGTGCTGCGGAACCCCTGGCACTCAAAACGTTCTTAACGCCACTCTTTTTAACTTAAAAATGACTTGTGTGAACCTGATGCGCAAGTATAAATCACAGTGGTTTCTTCAAGATGAATTCAGGTTGACGTTGAAGGTCACAGTTCTAGCAGCGGGTGTTCAGCTATACAAGCTGTTTCACCCTTGGTCAGACTCCCGCTGTCCATTCTCAGGGATTTTGACCCTCAAATAGAAAAGAAAAAAACTCTAAGGGAACCAAACAATCACCTTCCTAAGTTGAACTTCCTTAGTTTATGACAAGATAAAATGACCAGTTATATCTTGTTTGTGTGTGTATGTGAATATGTTGATTTGCTGTCTTATTCCATTGTATTCTTTGTGCATATTTTTTCTGTTTATCGTTATCATGATTGCAATAAGGATGCACCACTATAAAAACTCTGGCCGATACCTATATTTTTCGATAATCATTTGCATTTTTTTGGCCAATAATGATAAATGACTGATATTATTATTATTACGTCTAAATAAATAATAATAAAAAAATGATTCATGTTACAAGTTAATTTGCTACAAATTTAGGCATCGCATAAAAGTGTTCTTTTTTTATTATCGTTTTTAAAAATGAAGTTTAAGTGTGTGTTAGATGATGGCAAAGGTAATCTTAATGTACAAATAAAGGAAATGAGCTTGCATAATTAAACATTCAATATCAACCTATACAATAATAAAAATAATCTGTAAGATTGTCTGAGAACCGATATCTTGTGCGAATTATATCTCTTAATTTGCAATCCTTAAATTCTCTTCAGGAGTTTCCAATCGTATATCTTGAGCCCTTGATTCAGCTCTAAAATGAAACCTATAAACAACCACGACAGAGGTTGAGCATGATAATTTTTTATAGTCATTTGGATGCTTCTGGAGAGTTCCTCTATTGCTCTAGGCTGTAGATGTGTGTGTGTGTGTGTGTGTGTGTGTGTGTGTGTGTGTGTGTGTGTGTGTGTGTGTGTGTGTGTGTGTGTGTGTGTGTGTGTGTGTGTGTGTGTGTGTGTGTGTGTGTGTATGGTGACTAGAGGCTGCAGCATCTGAGCCAGCTCATATTCCTGTAGGGGTTGTGTGTGTGAATATAGCCTTTGCACTCTATTGCAACAACACAATCGTGTCAGACAGTTGTCATTGTGTAGCTTAGCTCTAAGTTAGATCATCATAATCTTTTTTAGTATACCTGTAACATACCTGTGTGTTGCTGTGCGTGTTTGCTCTGTGAGGGAACACCAGTTGAGGCCACATTGTTTAACGCATGCCTGGGCTAATTTAACAGCCGAGCTGCTACACTTCTCGCCGGCTTTTTCCTCTAGGCATGTTTTCCAGGGAGCCAAGCATAATGATTATAGGGATTGTAATGTGTGATCTGTCTGCTTTGTGTGAGTGTGCGTGTGCATATGCCATTACTACAGACAGAAATAATTTATAGTTGCAATGGAATCATCCTTACATTTGCTAAATATGTCTTTACCATCTTTAGCATGCAGAATGGGCTGGTTTGTGAAATATTCTCAGCCTAGAAGAGTCTTTATGTCCAATATGTTATGTTAAAAGCAAGCAAGATAATTCACAAAAAAGTGTGTATTCTCACCTTCTTTTAAAAAAAAAAGATTATTCCTCTTTATTTTTAGGATAGTTCACCTAAAAATGAAAATTCTGCTGCCTACTAATCCTCATGTCCTTCCAAACCTTCTTTCTTGTGTAGAACACAGAAGGAGATATTTAGCAGAGCGGATGTGGAACAGAGACAGTCATGGTCACCATTCACTTTCATTTTGGGTATATGAGCAGCTTGGACATTCTGCTAAACATCTCCTTTTGTATTGCATGCAAACAAGAAAGTCATACAGGTTTGGAATGACATGGGTGAATTAATTATATTAATTATATTTATTTTTGTTTTAATTATTAATTTGCTTTGTTTGATTGAATTATTAATCGAATTAGATTTTAATTGAAAAATTCGATTTGACGCATGCGATTCATTTTTTCAGTTTAACACGTTAAAAATATTTAACGCAATTAACGCAGCGTCCGTTTTTCCAACATAATTTGGCTAGCGTTACATTATATGATCACGCTCTATTCACGCAAATGCTTTTAAACCATTCAAGCGCGACAAGACAATAGAGAAAGCACTGTCTGTGAATGTCCTGACACACACACGATGCACAGAAAGCTGCGCATCAGTAACGCACGCACAGATAGCGCGCCAGAATCGAGTTCTCTTTCGCGCTTGAACAGACAATAACACACAGAATTATGCCAAAATGCCTGTTTTGTTGAGTATTCTCATAAGAGCACTCTTAAATGAGTTAAATGAAGTCGTAAATGAACTTAAATGAGTTATGAGAAAATGGGAGCATGTCAGATCCGCGCCATGTGCGTCAGATCTTAAAGTTAGAGCAGCCTAATAAACCAGTTACTGTGATGTCTGTCATTAATGTTAATCAAAGAACAAAGGTAACAGAGAAAATTGTAGCTTTAATAAGGATTATTTATAATTTATGCAGTTAAGTGTTTGATAACATTATTCAATTTCTGTATATTTCTGTATTTTTATATTTGTATATTAATATCTGTTAGACTGTAGGAAGGTGCCACAAGTAAATATGGGATTTATTATAATGGCTTTATGTGAAGTTTTAAGTTCACTTAAATTAAAAGTTATTTTTTATAGCCTAATAAATGTCTGAAATTGATAGCTTTCAATTATACTGTAATGTTGAATGTCTGTAATTAATGCTTTAAAAAAATCTATTTCATAGTCATCAATACCAATATTAGTATCAGTGATATTGGCCTTCATTCATAAAATATACTGTCTTTAAGTTGTTTCTACATTGATTTGGAGAGGAACTGAAATTATTACGATATAAAAATATTAAAAACCTTAAAAATAATCGAAATAATGTGCGATTAATTTTTATTTTTTTAAATATCGATTGATAGCACTAGAAAAAATCAATCTTAATGTTCAGAATTTAACTAGTTAACATTCCCTTTGTGTTCTTTCCACCTTCAACTGTGTTTTATTTGGTTTGTGTGCAAGGGGTTGCAGAATTGTGAGTACTTGAAATTGGCCTGGTTGAACAAACAGACGAGCACAGACGTGCCGCTCCGTTCCCATCAGAAGAGGCAGGAATGATGTTTGTGACTGGAGAAATGGGCTAATGGCTTCATTAACCTGTCTGATTACAGCTCCGTCTATTCAATCTAATCAGTCACGTCTGACAATGAATGTTTTCAAGTAGGCTACTCCATGTGATGGAGGAATGTTTTCAAACACTCTGTCAGCATCTGTGTTCATTACCACATTTCGGTCCTTTTTTAAAATAAAATTTCAGACTATTAATAAATGAATAATTAATGTTTTTTTTCCTGCACAAGTGTGCTCGGTGCTGCTATGACTCCATGTTTATGGACACATCTGAGGTGAAAAATAGCATTGCTGTGCATGCAAAGCTAAATTATACTAAATTATTGCAGACCTGTATCTTAATTTTAGACATTTGTTTCTGTTTTTAATTAATATTCTTTTAATGTGGGTTGTTGGTATTTCGAACAAAGACTTTTGTCATTGTGGTGACCTTTTGTGTGATTGCAGATGTACACAAAACGGCACATCTCTGCACTATTTTACACTCCAGTAAACAAAAATGATATAACACACTACATTATAAGAGCTGTAGTGTGATGCAAAACAACTCTTTTATGATCTTCCTTTTTTGTGCAGAATCTGTGTGATGACTTATTTAGTCCTTATCTAAATGACCTTGACCACATCCCCTTCCTCCTTTTTATTTTGTACCTGCTTTTAGCCCTTTAAAGGCCCATTCCCATTAAGCGATTACTACAGTAGTGTACACATCGATGTACTATAGCATACATTTTATAAAGTGAAATAAGCAAACACTGAAGTGGTATCATGAAACTTAAAAAACGGTGGAATTTTTTTTTTTTTAACACTGTTCCTGAGCATTATAACCCAAACGTTTATCTGTGTGCTGCACATTTTACGGAGGACAGCTTCCAGAGCCTAAGAGAGTACAATGCTGGCTACGCACAAAAGCGTCTCCTGAAAGACGCAGCAGTTCCTAATTTGTCGGGACAATCAGTTGTTTATGGATCACAATATCTATGCTTTATTATTAGTGGCTCCGGCTGCTAGCTAACATTACAGTGTTGATGAAGTGTTTAGCTAACGGGGCTCTCGCTTTTGTAAGACTGTTCACCAATCTTTAGGAACATACCACTCTGAAATGTCCTGTAAAATCCGTGCTTGCAAAGGTTCTGCATGATCCTCTTGTTCGTGGACATTCTCAGGGTCTGAATCAGGCTCGAATTGGTATGGCAAAATTGACAGAATTATTAATATTTACTGAGCAGATGAAACTCGGGGTTATGCTAAGGGAACACCCTCTAAGCGGTTCGCAAATCACAACACACTGGGCCAGCTAACCAATCAGAGCACATTTCGGAAGGAGGGGCTTCATTGAAACGAGTACTTAACAGTGCGTTTGAGACAGACTGGGAAGAGAGGAGCTGCAATAATGTAAAATATGTGAAAAATAATGTGTTTTTTGAACAGTCAAGCATAAAAACTAGGGGTGGGCGATATGGCAAAAATATTATACACGATTTTTTTCAGGAAAATCACGATTAACGATTTTATCACGATTCTTTTTCATGTTGGTTTTACTATTTTGCAAGTGACTGAGCATTACAGCCAAACTAATGTCCCTATTTAAAAAAAAAAAAGCCTTATAGGTAACAAAAGAAAAAAGAATGGCAGACATTTAGGCCAAAGTGGCGAAGATAAAAATCTTTATCATTATTTTCTTTGTTATTAAGAATTAGGAACAAAGATACACATTAAGCAAACACAACTTAATATACAAATGAAATAAACAGTGCTTTATTTTTTCAGCTACAGTAGGGGTATTTAACAGTAGCATTGAAGAAAGTAATTAGGCTAAATGAACAAATACGAAAATAAAACACAACATAGACTTCACTGTATAAATTATACATTGATTATTATTAAAGCTACTACTAAAGTTCTCAGTCAAGAGCAGTGAGTGATTTCCTCTTTGTGTTTTGTTGTTTTATTAACATTAAAGGGATAGTTCTCCCAAACATTTTAATTTTCATCATTTACTCTCTCAAGTTGTTTTAAACCCGAATAAGTTTCTTTCTTCTGTTGAAAATAAAAGTTATTTGGAAGAATGTGGCTAACCAAACAGTTGCTGTACTCCAGTGACTTCCATAGTATATGTTTTCCTATAATGGAAGTCAATGGGGACCAGCAACTGTTTGGTTAGCCACATTCTTCCAAATAACTTTTATTTTCAACCGAAGAAAGAAATTAATACAGGTTTGGAACAACATTAGAGTGAGTAAATAATGACAGAATTTTTATTTTTGGGTGAACTATCTCTTTAAGGACAAGAGGCAGCTTGTTTACTAACTGGCTACTGTCGCTTTAAGAGCTGCACGCGACGCGTCTAATATACACGCATTTGACAAGCAGATTTTCTCTACATTTTTTTCTGTTTGCTTTCACTTTAGACATAACCAACTTTGTTTATGTAAACTTTGTGTGTATTTGACAATATTAGCGCAATAAGACTCGAAAGATAACTTATAACGTAGTCCAGTAAACGGACGCTGTTAGACAGGCTTTTAGTGCCCGTGTGCTTCGGGTGTATGCGCTCAGAAAGCACACGTCATCAGCAGAACAGCGCATCAGCACGTGAATTACATGTTTAACCAGCAAGGCTTTAAAGCACATGCAAATAATGAACTTCTGTGAACGGCAGTGTCCCGTTCCTCTGCGTTAACATTTGTTGTATGTTGAGACGGAGCTCGGCGCCAGAACTGCAACTGATAAAATGCACGATACTACGATATTTCTTCAAAAGCAGTTCGTGGAGACATTTTAATCGTCCACGATCTACCGTGATATCGCACACCCCTAATAAAAACCTATTCTAGTACACACTAAAAACAAAATCAAGACTTTTTAAAAAAGGAAAAAAAGGTCCCCTTTAAAGTCGGAGGGATCCTGATTGGCTGTCAATGTTTTTAGCCTATCGTTCATCAGCTGGGAAAAAAAATCGTTCAGAAAGTGATTCCAATCATATCATTTCTCTGTGACGTTATCATTATAGTTGTGTTAGAACGATTATTATAACTTTATAGTTCGAGTTGTCATAGTTAGTTTCTTTGTGTAAACTGTCCTTAACTCAACTCTTACTCTTCTCTAAGTATATGTGCTTTTGAAAAGTGAGCAGGTAGATATTTAGTCCCAGTGGTGGTGATGACTAAGCTGACTTTGATAATGAGACATAAATGCTCTGCAGTGTGGAGATCCGCTGAGCCCCACACTCAAAGACAGTCCATAGAGTGCCTCAAAAATGCACACATACAGACACACATTGACTTTTTGGAGCCGTGGCATGTCGCCTGGTCCCCAGTGTTTTCATCGGCAGGACTGAGACAAAGAGTGGGGTTGGCTGCTGAAGGAGAGGTGAGTAACCCGAGCAGCAGCACTGCGATGTGCATTCACTGCCGCCTGCCCAGTGTGGAGTTTCCATTGTGGCCAACCAGTCAGAACGTCCCCCCTTTCCTCCATGCGCACCTGCACACCTGTCGGAGCACACACACACAGAAGTAAAGCTCTTACAGACAATTTATTTAAAGCAAAAATTCCGTAAAAATGAAAATTTGGTCATTATTTTCTCACCCTCATGTCATTCATGAGTGTTCTCATGTCACTTGTGCTCTGTATTTATCTGGAGCTGTAGGATAGCTTTAAATACGTCAATGCATTTGGCAGACGCTTTTATCCAAAGTGACTTATATTACATTCAAGGTATGCACTTTATCAGTTCATGTATTTCCTGGGAATCAATGACTTTGGGGTTGCTAGCATTTTAGATACAGGAATGCAGCTTTGTGAGGAAAAAGCCTAAAAATCCTTTTCTCAAAATCGTATTCTTAGTTATTTTGCATCTGCGGTTGCAATTGTATTCAAACTCTCTGCGACATAATCCGTTACAAGACATTAAACAACCAGAGACAATTGGCACCATTAGCTGGGTTTGCATTATATGTTTTTATGGGAATTTTGAAAAAGAAATCTGGATGGAAACAAGATTATGTAAATGCAAATTTCCAAAATAATATTAAAAACCTAGAACTTCCATTTCTATTTTGCGCCAATTTTCCCATGTGTGATTTTGGTCTCTTGTACTTGGAAATTTGCAAATTGTTTTATCGATTATTCTGATTTTGTGCATAAAATTATTTCGCACCTCAGGTGGAAACATTAGCTGAACCTGATGTGACGTGTTTTCATGCACCATATTTAATATACTGTATTGTAGATTGAAGAGTGAGGGAAAGATTGGAATTTAGTGCATATGGACAACTTTATATTATTAGTTTTTGTCATTTTGGAGTTCGAAAGCATACCATACATTTTCACTGAATAAACAAAGAGCAGAAAAGGCCGTACGGTTTTGAAATGGCTGGAGGGTAAGTCAATTATTTTTGGGTGAACTATCACTTTAACAACAGTGTTTCAGACATGCAGAACAAAGGACTCTGAAAATCTCTCTGTATTTACACATGCCGCCCCTTATTTGTTTCCCCTGGAGGGATACGTTATGTTTTGTGACATTTAGGCACAGTGCCCAGAGTCGTCTGATGTGTTGGCTTGTCTCTCTGTCTGTCTGCCTCTCTGATTTTATGTTCATTGCAAGCACATCTGTCTTTATGATACGGCATCCTCTCACGCTTCCTGTCTACCTGGTAATCTGTCGTATGTACCCTCCCCCCTCACCTTCTGTCTTCTTGCTCTCTCTCCTCCTCTCTTTTGCTGCGGTCAACCTTTACACTCACCTGTCCCTTGAGGTTGCGAAACAAAAAAGTGTTTTTTTGAGCAGCTCAGCATTTCTGCTCTTTTTTTTCTTCTTTTTTTTTACCTCCTCTGCATGGCTGGAAGAGAATGACACAGCAATTATGAAATCTGTCCCCTTAAAGCCCAGTCCACATATCACTGCATATTATAGTGCAGTTTAATCCAGTTATCTTTAAATGTTTACTATGCTTTTGCATGATGTACACTGAAGCTAGCATAATTGATTGTTGCGTTTTGAGCAGCATGGCTTCTAGATAAAAGGTGGAAACTAAATGGAAACATAGCTACTGACTAATCATTAAAAATACAGATTAGTCAGTAGCTATGTTTCCATCCACACGTTTTTATCCGAATTAAGTGATATCGAATGAAAAATAATTTTTCAACCAATAAACTCCTTTTTTAGATCAATATTTTGTGTCAAATTATAGATTTATTTGGTAGGTATATGTAATACGCGGGATAATGTATAGCGAGGCGGTTGTTATAGCGAATACAACCCCTTCAGGCTAACAACCTCCTCGCTGTACAGTATCCCTTACATAATTTGTCGCTATCAGCTGGCACATAAGCACTATTAGGCTACAACTTGTGCAATATTGATCATTTGTTGGTAGATGGCACGATCCATTTTGTCTAGCAAAACTTTGTTCGCAAATGTTTGCTTGAATGTTGTGCGATTCAGTGCGAAAATGAATGGAAACACCTTAAAATGTCTCAAATCAATTCGATATACCAATTTGATCGCAAAACAGCATGTGACGTCATTACGTACAGGTTTTTATTCGCTTTAAAGCTGTTGGATGGAAACACACTTTCACAGCTTTATTCGCATGAGTTTTTTTACCGAACTTCAGATAATTCGATTGACACGTGGATGGAAACTTGGCTAGTGAGACCAACCACAAACTGCTCTGGTCTAGGCTGGTCTCTTTAGCTATAGGTGGTCAGGGTTTGGCTGGTTAGAAAATTGGAGAGTTTGCCCCTGCTGGCTGATGCTGTAATTACATCTAAATGTGGCTATAAAGCATGTTTCTCCATTGATGACCCATCAAAAGTAGTTGTTTATTCTGATATAATTAATATTTTCATATTGTTTTACCAGTGGCCAATTTTTTTTACAGGGCACTATTCACAGAATAGTCACTAAAGAAGGGCTTTACTGCCATGGAGTTGAATGAGAATGCTAACTAACAGATAGCTTTCTCCAATCTGTAGTGAAAACGCTGATGTTTTTCATATGTCTTGACTACATGGATGTTCTGCTAAGAACGCTAAGGGCTTTTTTTGTGGCTAATTTTTTAAGTTGTCAATTGCAGGACTTGTTAAACTATAGACTATTTAATGCTAAACATGCAGTTTGTCACACCTGTTTTGTTCACTTTGGAGAAACTCAAACTGCTCTTTCCATGCTGTTTTTCCCCTCTTGTACAGATACTCTGTAGTTTGACTTTATGTGCGGTTCCACACCCATTAAGGCTAAACACCTGCTAGTGGTTTGGCTGAGCAAATGCTGGTTAGCCACTTAGCTACATTACTAACTAAAACAGCATGTGTGTGTTTTTCTCTCAGACAGTTCAGCTGTGTGCATGGTAGGAGGTCAGTTTATTCTTTCGCCACATGGCAGGTTAACTGCGCTTGAGCTTCACACTACTTTAGCGCTTACATCTCTGTCCATCTCCCCCTTCTCCCCGTCAAACCTAGCCATCACTCTTAGCCGGACATACAGACTTGCTGGGTGCTAGAAGACTGTCAATAGTGGGTGTAATGGACACTAATGAATTGGCTATAACAGGAGCTCTGGGAGACGGAGATGCATTACTGGCTGTGTGAGGCCCAGCAGACTGAATGAAATGGTCCCAACTGTATCTACACACACACACACACACTACACCTCATTCCTGGCCTGAATACATTCTCTAATGGTTTAAGCATAGTGTGTGTTAGTGCCAGGTGTCCAATAGAGCTGCTCTTTAAAGAACACGGCCAAGCCTCTGTGGGATCCCGTAACACGGTGTATTTTCAAACAAAACGCACTCCGGTATCTGTGTTTGCTGTGAGGCACATGGCTGACTGGATCCTGGCTTTGTTACAGAACCTCCTTGTTTGGTTTACGGTTTATTTTGTTGTTTAGACAGGACTCAGAGAGCAAACAAATCATAAAAGCCTGACTATACAATACCAGAGATGGGTCATCCTTTGAATAAGACGGTTTATGAAATACGCCAACCAGAGTGGATGATATATACATCCATCCGTCCACAAACAGCACACATTTATCAATAGTTTGAGCACAAATCCCTGACAAATTGGAAGGCTGGATGAATTGTGAAGCTTATATCTCCAGGTTTTTGTAAGGGACTGGCACGAACGAGAAATGTGTGTGTGTGAGCGAGGAGAGAACATACAGTGTTTGCCATTCAAGGAAAGAGGGTCTGTAGATGTTTATAGTTGGTATTACATTGTTTCCCACTGTTGTTAAGGTTACAAAAAGAGGAACAAAATCAATTCTCCTTGAAATTCTGGAAGGTCGATGCTTGGGAGCGTGGAGGGGGAAATGAGGGAGGGGTGGTTGAGATGTGATAGCTTGCAGCAGAGAGGGAGAAATCTCTCCTCCAATCCCACTGAGAAGACTATTGAGTCTCTTATACCCTCTCTGGGTGGATTCATGCATGGAAACTGAAGCACTTTTTGTAAGTCGCTCTGGATAAATGCGTCTTGCTATATGCCTTAAGGATAGTTCACCCGAAAATGACACTCCTGTCATCATGTATTTACTCTCATTTCAATTGATAAATGGGTGATGTGATTCTCTCTCTTACCCTGTGAAACATACAAGCAGCAGAATCTCCAGAAAAATCTTGCCTTCTGCTGCGTGCTATAATGTAATATTTTTTTGTAAAAAAAAAGTGTTGTGACTACCTGTGTTATCTTGCAATACTTTGTGAAAATTTTAATTGTTCGATTTTACTTTAAGATATTCTTTTGAAAAAAAAAATTA
This sequence comes from Rhinichthys klamathensis goyatoka, assembly GCF_029890125.1. NCBI lineage: Eukaryota > Metazoa > Chordata > Actinopteri > Cypriniformes > Leuciscidae > Rhinichthys > Rhinichthys klamathensis. The sequence goes on along the minus strand of NW_026606571.1, from coordinate 1,345,270 downwards.
ATTTAATTTTCTGGGAGAAAATGTATATTATTTTCAGCGAGGCAATATGTATACCATCATGGTTATTTGGAAATTTAAGAATCTTAAGAGTTTTGAAAAAACAAATGTGTGAATCGCCTTATAATTTATGGGGGAAGGGCTCTCCCATTATTTTTTTTGTAAAATTTTATTTTAAAAGTTAGTTTCTTCTTATTTTTCGGTTCTGTGCAGCGTATTATGTTGCATTTTATGTTGTTTAGAAAATGTTTAAAGGATTAGTTCACCCAAAAAGTTTAATAATTTCTCACCTTCATGTCGTTCCAAACCTGTACGATTTTCTTTCATCTTCGAAACACAAATTAAGATATTTTAAACTAAATCTGAGCGATTTCTGTCCCTCCATTGACAGTCTACTTAACTACCACTTTGTCGCTTCAAAAATTATATAAAGAGATCGTAAAACTAATCCATATGAATCGAGCAGTTTACTCAATTTTCGGAATAAACTCGATTGCTTTATGTGATGAACAGATTGAATTTAGGCTTTTATTCACAAATAAACATTGATCAGCGAACATGAACAGAAGTATTTGCTTGATGTGTAAGAACAAACGTCTTTGGTTCTTGTGGAAGCTCAAACGTGCTGCGTAACAATCTAGAATGAACCTCATTGGTTCTTGCTGAAGCTCAAACGTGCTGTGTAACACGAGAATACACCTCATTGGTTCTCGCACGTCAAGCTTGAACTTCCGTTTACCATGAATGATGTGTGCATTGATGAATGTTTGTGAATAAAAGCCTAAATTAAATCAGTTCATCATATAAAGTGATCGTGTCTCTTCAGAAAATTTGGACTAAACCACTCAATTCATATGGATTAGATTTGCAATCTCTTTATGAACTTTTTGAAGCGTCAAAGTGGTAGTTGCATGGACTGTCAATGGAGGGACAGAAATCTCTCAGATTTCATTAAAATATCTTCATTTGTGTTTCAAAGATGAAAGAAATTCTTATTGGTTTGGAACTACATAAGGATGAGTAAATGGGTTTTGGGGTGAACTAACCCTTTAAGGCATTATTTTAGTCACCCTGATGGTGTTTTGTGTGGATAACACTGTGCTCTGTGTCTTTTTTTGTCGATTTTGAGTCTGAAGTGGCCAAAAGTCTAAAGAGGCCAATTTTGATTCAAGTCATTCAAGTTAATTCAACTTCATGTTCAACTTCAAGGTTCAGCTGAAACTTAAGTTAAATTCTTGCACATACTGTAGGAACAGTCTTACAGCTTGTGGGAACAAACTGTTGTAGTGTGATTGTTTTGGCCTGGAAAATAGCTTGACCCTCTGTCGTCTGGTGTTATGTGCCCAAATGTCAAATTGCTGAATGTTTATTGTAAAACCATCATTAAAAAGAGTCTGAAGAGTTTTAATGGGCCTTGGAGGCAGTTCCAGCTATGCAGGGTGAGCTCAGACCTGCCTGAATGTTGTGTGTGTGTGTTAGAGGGAGATAAAGGGAGGAACATGTGTCTGTGTGTGAATGTGGATCTTGCAGCAGTGTTTGGATAAGAGTCATTGGCTAGCAGATAGCTTCCTTGGTGAAAAGAAAAGTGATGTGGCAGTCATGAGCTTGTGGTATGCACACCTGCACCTTCTCTCAGTTTCCCCTCCTCCTTCATTTTGCGATCTGGCAAAGGGCAGAGGATACAGAGGGACTGCGCTCAGACCTGCCCCTGCCCAGGAGGTAAACGTGCGTGCGCGCATTCCTATGGAGAGATTAGGCTAGGTGCACCAGGCTGACGTGGCTAGCCGGGTCCAATGATGAATAAGGAAACCTTTCCAACTTAGCTACAGTTTTAAGGTGACTGACGGGCACATTGGCTGAAATTTCAACTTCCTTGTGGAGGTGTATCCATGAAAGGCGATAAATGCCTTTTTCTCGAGTGGAACTGCCCACATTAGTGGAAGGAATTTTGAATTTTTTTTACACAGTTCTGTCTTTTCTGATAGGTAGATCCAGATTATTTAGTACAAATAACAAAATGAACACGATGCTCCATACACAAATCATTTTCTATTTAACACGTCCTATTAGCCACATTGATTAAGGCCTGATTGATTAAATGCTCAGATGTATTTTTTTCTTCTTTATTAAAGAACATTACGCCAGTAGGTGGCTACAAGTGAGTGTTTTTTGCATATTAAGTCATTAACGCAACAAATTTGTTAAAAAAAAACATTTCTGAAACTGATTTTTTTTTATTTAACTTAAAGCCACGGTCCTATTATGCTTTTCACTTTTTTAAACTTTAGTTAGTGTGTAATGTTGCTGTTTTAGCATAAAAAATATCTGGAAGGTTACAAAGCTCAAAGTCCACTCTAAAGGGAAATATTCACTTTAACAGAAAATACTTTTCAAGAACTAAAACAAATGGCTCGTTGGGACTACAAGACACTTCTTCCGGATCTTGTAAAGTCACTCATTTAAATAATCCCTGCCCACAGAATACGCAAAAAGGGACGAGGCCTGGTTGAGCTGCGCTAAAGAGAGGAAGACCTGCTTTTAGCGTCTTGTTGCCATGTAAAAGAGATGCTGTTTTTTCCACCCCGGTTCCTAAACCTCTTTGTTTGGCCTTCCTAAGGTGGACGAACTGTTTTATTTGTGGCAGTTAACGCATTGGCTTGCTGAAGAGATACACAGATTAATCTGCGGCGTTGCGTGTTGCGGTAAAGCACCGTAATATCTGGCTATAATATGTCATATAGCCTATAACACACTCTCACACATTTATTTTCTAATATTTTGGGAGGAGTAAAATTTACATATGTGGTTTCAACAACCAGATGCATTTAGACTTGAATGCAGCCCAGACCACCTCAGTGGTTTGAGCGATCGGATTTAAATCCGTCTCAAATGCGTTTCGGAGGGCATTTACACCTGGTCTTTTCACGATCGGATAGCTATCCGGTCTGAGAAAACGCATGAAGTGACCAGGTATAAACAGACCCTACGGGGCTCTTGCTGTTCACCAATCCTTAGAAACGTACCACTCTGAAACGTCCTGTAAAATCTGTGCTTGCAAAGGTTCTGCATGTTTTCCTCTTGTTCATAAACTTTCTCAGGGTCTGAATCACGCTCGTATTGGTATGGCAAAATTTACGCCATCGTTAATATTTACTGAGCAGATGAAACTTGCGGTTATGGTAAAGGGGCGTGACATTTAGACATTTATAAAAAAAAAAATCTGAACACCAAAAAGATTTGATCAGATTCATTCACTGATTTTTTGTTTGTTTGTTTACTGGCCATTTCATTACCACCAGTATGTGGCTACAAGTGAATGTGTTTTCATTTGTTAAGAGTGAGCCACTGAACCATTCACATAACCGATTCATTAAAAGCACTTTGTTGACAAATGAAAAAATGATTCGTTGACTTAAATGATTTGTTCAAAAACATTGACTTATTAACAATAATAAATGCAAGTTAAAGTGTTTATGGTCTTCCACTTGAGTTGCAGAGGCAGTTTATAGTATTGTTGAAAAGCACATAGGACCTGGGCTTCTTGGGTTCTTTTCAAAGCCCTCCTGGTCCATTTACAGCTCAAATAGAAGCACTGTGCTCTCCTGCATCGTCTTATTGAGATGCGGCCAGTGGCTTAAACGTGTTGTGAGAACTCTGTGATGAAAAACAGCAAAGCGGCTTGTGGAAAAAGACGTGGGCCATTTCCATAAAATTAGCTTAGCAAATGGAACGAAGCAGCAGCCCCTGCAGAGCGAAGACAACAGCAAGAGCCGCTGGAGAATTCACAATCCTCACTCTGCAATACGCCTAACGCTGATCTCATATACGTGGCCTTTCATGGAATTAAGCACAAAATATCTTTACACTGGCACCGGATTGGATTAAAGAGCACATTATACAGTGTCGCATTGGCAAAGAAGTGCTAAATAAGGCCTCAGCCGCCATATTCCTGTGTTTTTGCTGTCTATCTCTACATAAGTGTTGCTATATCGGGCGATGGGAGTGTTTGAGCTTTGTGGCACCCCAATAATCACAGCACATACACTGCTACATATCTTCATTAGTGGATTAGCTGTGGGAAATGAATCCTGCTTTGTTCCTCCTCCACCCAAGCCTCATTCCCTGTTTTTTCTTCTTCTGTCATATCTACTTAGTCTTCTCTCTTGCTTTGGACACACACACACACACACACACACACACACAAACACACACGTCAGCTTGCTAGGATGCTAGCTTCTGTTAAGCTCTTCTTTTGTTCCCTGAAGGTGCATCAGCCGCCCAGTGGGTGTACTGACTCGAGACAGAACAAATTAAGGTCACAGCAGGCAGTGGACAGCAGAGAGAACCTGCGCTAGACCAACCTTCCCTGTCCACCTTCAACACATCATAGAACGCAGTTGAGGCCCGCCGCTAGCTTACTTTAGGGAGTCATAATCATTTAATCAAGACCCTTCACACCCCTCTGTCCTCCCGCTCTCCCCAGAGGCCCAAATCGCCTATTGTTCGTATAGAGAAATGATGAAAGGTGATGAGTGTCTTTGAACTTGAGTATGAAGAGAAAATGGGGATGTGAAGTACATGTGAGATGTGCTGCTGCAGCTCTGAGGGCTGTTTTTTTGATACGGACCGGAGCTGCGAGAGAGAGAGAGACCGTATTACTCGTGAATGGGGTTGGCATGAGTCATACTGCTCTCTGGTGCTTGATGGTAGAGTTCTCCCACAATGCATCTATTTCGGGCTTACTTTTCTGTCACTCTCTATGTACTTAGAAGCGTAACTTCAGAACACTTACATAAGGACCTCCATGCCGTGCAAAACAAAACAATAAAGTCAATTCACTCTCCCAAAATCAGAGCGGCTGAGTACTAAAATAAGAAATGCCGTGGCGGATGCAGCATATTCATGGGTCAATGACTTGACGTTCTTTTTTTTGTAATTTTTTTAATTATGAAATAATCATTACGATGTGTACAGTCAGTACAGTATTTCAGGTGTAAGAAAAATATGCTATTTTATTCTTGATAGTCACATGACATAAGATATTCATTTGAAACCTTTTTTGAAATTGGAATAAAAGTTTTTCAAAGCCAACATAATTACAAAGAGTGCATTTCTAAAAACTTGATGTTTTAACCTATACATTTTCCCTCTTTTTAAAAGATTTTTTTCTTTTTGTGGACTCTCTTATACGTCATTGAACCTCATATGCTCTATATTCTTGGGTGAATCCCAATGCCTCGCCAAACATTAACACCTTGGTGGAAGTGGACGGCGTTCGGCAGACCTCCTCTCAAGGACGGTATCCAATTCTGCTTGTGTGCGCGCCTGTGTAATCCATAGCTGCAGGAAGGATGACCTTCACAGCATGGAGCCTCAAAGGCTAATGCGACAGAGAGAGAGAGACAGACGAAGGAAAGGAAAAGTGGGGTACGAAATGACATATTTAGACGTTTGCCTTGCTGGCGATCACTCAAGGGCAAAGTCGCACCACTTTAGAAGGAGGTATTTCAGCACAAAAACTTGTTTTTGTTTCTTGTTCATTAACCCTTTTGTGGATGTTATGTAAACCTTAACCTGCTCTACTGCTTCATTTAGTTTCCAACTTGCCAGATTCAGGCCAGTATGATTTTGGTTAAAAAAAAAGCACTGGCTTATCAAATATTAATTGATCTTTGATGCAGGAGATGAAAAGGAAGCGCTGTGTGATGCTGATTCAGCATTTGGCAGGTGCAGTGAACTGCTAGTGCTGTTTTATCAGATCTCATCAAAGATGCTAGCACACACAGGTGTCATTTACCCATGTCACCAGCAGATTTGTGAAGTAAAATTTTCCAAAAAATGTTCTGTCCTATTGTAATTAATTTGGACAAGTGCAAAGTGGGTGCCGGTAAGATGCCTGTACAGACGCAGACTGATCTCATGAAATGGCGTATGTATGACACGCCAATTCGTATTTCCATTTTTGGCGTGCTATCAACACGCATAATCGCTTTTCAGCGTGTTTATCAACGCCTTTGACTTAACGTTATATTACTGTATTATGTACATATAAATATATGACCTACCCCAACCCCGTCCCTAAACCTACCCGTCACTGGGGTTAATACCATTTATGAGTCTTCTCCTACCATCCTAGGAAAAGAAATTTCGCTCCACAGATGTAGAATATAGATTTTGCTTCGTTTCGCTCGGACATTTAACGGCGTACACATACACGCGGAATCACTCGGACGTTTAATGGCGTAGACATACACGCAAAAGATTTCGGCGTGGACATACACGCGGATAGCTCAAAATGCGTATAGATAACACGCCACTTGAATTGAAAGTGGCGTGTATGTTTACGCAAAGTCATGATGTCATGTTGACAGACGTACTATACTCGGCCAGAGTCGTCTCGAAGTCGTGTAACTTCAGAAGCAGACCCGCACGCAAATGTACAAAAAAAAAATTACATGCACACCACCACGCAAAATGGGATCTCGTGCACTCAGCGCGCTTGTGCGGACACGGCGAGTATTAACCAGCCTTAATTCCGAATTCAGAAAAGGTACAGAAAAAAAAAATGCATTCAGCGGAGCCCCTAAACATGGTTAGGCTTGTTGCAGTAGTCAGTTCCATTAAAGTACATCAGATTTCACTTATACGTGAAGATAGTATGAGAGATGACTGACAAAGCGAAAGTAAAAAGCAACGTGCATTCAAAAGCAATTCCAATACCCCACATATTGATAGCGGCTCCCTGATACCCCCGAATTACATACAATATAATTACACAACTATATGTAATAGTGAGAGAACACAAAAGCATTGAAAAATATATATATATTTCCATCACTATGTCCCTTTAAGGGCTCAATTGAAAGTAATATCCTTTTCTAACATAATTATATATTATATACAGTTAGGTTTTTTTTTTTGGTTGGGAACTAACAAACTGAACTATGAAACTTTTTTTAAATTATTTGTTATTATTTATATATAAATTTTTTATTATTATTTTGTTTTATTCCGTCCTGTACGGCACTTTGGTCAGCCTTGGTTGTTTTTAAATGTGCCTTATAAATAAATAAATATTGTATTGTATTGTATTGAAAACTAAGCCGAAACTTTCCCATCTTTCAGTGGCACAAAATAACTATTAAGTTGTCTAAAAGTATTTATTTTCCCTTTAGTCACGTCTTATATTGCCTAGGCCAGCAAGTGAATCAGGACTGCCACTGCTGCTCCCGGTAAAGGTGTGTGACGTCCCTGGTCACATGCAGCTCACAAAACCAGTGACCCCTAAAACTGCTTCTTTTCAAATGCTTTCTCCCTGCTGTTGATGTGCCATCCATTCTCTTTCCATCCAATTTCTCTCTCTTTTTAATTTCTTTTACCATCTATCTTTTCTCTGTCACCCCCTCTATTTTTGTCAGAAACAATCAGTGGATTTTCCAGTTGACTGCCTTGCATTGCCGCAGTCACAGACATGGAGGGAAGTATGAAGGGAGGGGGGAAAACAGAGAGAGGGGGGGAGGGGGGGGGGGGTGAAAATGCACACAAGACGCGGGGACAAAAGAGGGCTGAGGGCTCTCATGATTTGAAATCCGTTTTGAAGAAGCATCATATCGGTCCCTCCTGGTGCCCCACAGTGAGCTGACAGCACTGCAGATCTGCATTCCATTACATGCAGCCGTTCTCCCGTCTGTCTCTCTCCCACTCATTCCCAGCCACCATTTCTCCCCTCCTCACCCGGCTCTGCACATGCACTCCAGAGGAAAATGCGCATCTCACATTCTGACACCACGCACCACTGTCCATTCGGGCAAATCGGGGGAGACCTCCAAGGTGCATTAAATTATATGTGCATGTCCTTGCTATACCGAGAGACAGATAGCCTTAAATAGCAGCGGAGAGAGACTGACTGAGAAGGAGACAGATAAATAGAAACCAAAATCAACACAGAGGACAGATAAAGGAGAAGCGAATGGAAAAATAGGAGAGAGAAATATATATGGGTCAGTGAATAAGGATGTCTGAAATGAGGAAAATTTTCTAAATCTAGTTTAAAGCACATGGCAAGCTGGTTGGCTTCATACATTTTTGAAACCATTTGTACCATTTTCTACAAAACATTTTTGTTTAATGACTTTAATGTCAAGTGGTGTAACCAAGTAAAATTTTACTTACACCATGTGGTTGTATTCAATTATTGTATTAATACTTTTATTTTGAAAGATGTGCATTAACGCTGTTGACTCTTCTGTCCGACGCAGTATAAGTAAAGCGTACCTGAGAAAAACACTTTGCCCTGATTCAGTATTCAGATGAGATGTTTTCAGGCTATATGTCATTGTCACTATTCTAATAATATTTTGATAGCTTATTACGAAATAAAAAGTCTCTCACCTCAGAAAAATGAACTTTCCTGTCCTGTCGACGGTATACTGTGCTCGTGGCGTGCACTCTTCTGTTGAGCATGTAAATGCAGAGGCACGCACTGTATATCATTTCACTATATGAAGAGCAAATAAAATAACGCATCCAATATTGTAGTTAGTAAGTCATGAAATTACCAAAAAGTACCAATAAAGTATAGTTTCCATAATCTTAAAGGGATAGTTCACCCAAACATTTTGTCATTTACTCACCCTCATGTTGTTCCAAACCTGTATGAGTTCCTTACTTCTGACAAAAGAAGATATTTTAAAGAATGTTGGTATCCAGACAGTTAATGGCACTCATTGACATCCATAGTATGTTTTTCCTACTATGGAAGTCAATGGGTGACGTCAACTGTCTGGATACCAACATTCTTTAAAATATCTTCTTTTGTGTTCAGCAGAAGAAAGAAACTCATACAGGTTTGGAACAACTTAAGGCTAGGTAATGATGACATAATTTTCAGTTTTGGTGAAACTATCCCTTTAACCCAAAAACACCCAATATTTTCACTTTGAACTATTTTCTATATTTTTGATGACATACCATCTTACTAACTTTATTGTATTATGAAAAACTATTTTGGGACTGCTATTTAATAGCCATATTTAAACTGTTTACTCATCAGTGTTAGTAATATTCTTGCAATACATTTTCTTTGTTCAAATGCCTAAAAATTTGGGTCGTGGCAGTTTGCATGACCATGGGAAAATGTTGGTCCCATGGCCAAAGTAGTTGAGAATCACTGATCTAGGTCATTGTATATATTGTATTTTTAATGTTTTTTTAAAATTACTTAATAGATCTTTAACAAAAAGTAATAAGCTCAAAATCATTGAGCCTTATTCACAATGAGCGAGACCAGGATAAACGGAGGACAACAGTGAGTGGCCGAGAGAGCACCCCTTTTGTTTCTGCTTCCGTGCCTAGTTGTTTGCGCCATGGATGAAGCATGGCATTATTCTGGATCAGCAGCCATGTTGCCCACATATGTCAGCAGTGGCCAGAGGTACACATCAATATTCATTGAATCAGAAATGATGACTTCTCCTGTTTGTTCCTCCCAGACTGAGAAGGGAATTACTCCAAGGATATTTGTAGCAGATAAACTGGCCCTTTAGACAGGTCAATTGATTGGGATGGAGGCGATGTTTAAGCAACTGTAACAGTGATAGATCTAAATGCTTAATACAAACACATGGGCATTTAAAAGAGAGGACTGATCTTTTCATTTGTGGTGCGAAGCCATTAGGGCGAGAATTACCGGGGACTTGATGGACTCCGTTGCCTGTTGTGCCTGCCCCACGCAAGGCTGATCACACATACAGATCAATTTAATGGCCCGTGTGATAGAATCGACAGCGCTGTGCGGCACACAGGCGTGAGATATCAACAAATGACTTTGCCCTCAGTGTCCTTCATGGTGCAGGTGGAACGCACACCAGATCAAGACCATTCTTGAGTTTCTATAAGCATATGAGCGTTTGAAGGACTCACTGCCGTAAGTTTGGAGAGCTGGCTAATATCCTCTCCTCTCGAAAAACATGTGGCGGCTTCCTCTTAATTCACATTGATTTCATGGCTATCTAAGTGTGGGCAGAAGAGAGAAAGAGGGGAGGAGAAACAGTAAACATGGTCTTCTTTGCTCAGTATATTTGACACCGTTAGAAGAGATCTTAAAGGGATAGTTCACCCCAACATGAAAATTCAGTATAATTTACTCACCCTCATGCCTTTTTAAACTTGTATGACTTCATTTTTTTGTCCATGTTGTTTTGGAACCCATTGACTTTCATTTCAAATGTAAATGATAACAATATTTAATTATTTGGTTTGATGTGTTTACTTATTTTTATTCATTTTATTTCTATGTATTTGAGTTTTTATTTGTATTTTATTTTATGTATGTATTTATTTATTTAATTTATTTGTTTTGTTTTCATGTATTTATGTTTTTGTTTTTATTTAATTTTTGCAGAAGAAGAAAGTCATACAGGTTGGATAAACTATCCCTTTAATAATCACCCATTAAGCTCACTTTAAGGAATAGTAGTGACTGACTGAATGAATAAGAGGAATCGAAGAAATATGGGCATAAATAAAGGTTAGAGTAATTGTGACCAAAGCAACATGAATTATGCATCCGAGGCGGCGAATGGAAGGCACTGGCGTCTCCGTACGGAGTTGCAGGCTTATCTAAATGAATCATCTTAATGCCTGATGAACTATGCAAAACCTTTCATCTGTAAACAGCTTTTTTCCCCCATCGAAACAGAGACTCCATTAAACTCCTCAAGCAACAACACCAGATGACATATGAGACATTAGGCGACTTTCAGTCCCTTGAAGACGTTTACAGCAGTATGATATGACAGCTCAGATGCCATATGTCTTTCGTGGCGGAGTGGGATTGAAAAAGCACTGCCGTCTTTCTCTTTCATTCTTCCCCTTTTGCTTCTCCTCTCCCTGCCTTCAACGCAGCTCTTGGGCTGAGGAGAAACATCAAATTCACAGAAGCATTGAAAAAAAAAATTCTACAGGTGCACATGGACCCTCAGGGGCAGCCCATCATTGGATATTTTTCGTGTGGCTCCCTCTCTTTCTCCATCTCTCATCCTCTCCTCCGTCTCTCCTGGGTAAGCTGGAGATTGGGGTTAAAGTATACACTGTGCCACATGCTGCACGCTGACACTGTCTGCCAGTTAATCGCCAAAGCCACAGAAGGAAAATCAAGGAAAAAAGGGAGGGGGTAATAGAAGAAAGAGATAAGAAAAACACTGAAAAGAGGAGAGAGGGTTGGCTTAGGATGCGTGTCACGTGAAGGCCAGACAACCATCTTTTCTGCAGCCTTCCTCCAGCGTGCCGTTTGCTCAATCATCATTTACTGCAGAGAGAAAGAGAGAGGGAGAGAGAGAGAGAGAGAGCGAGAGAGAGAGAGGAGGGGTGTTCAGTGATGCAGGAAGGAGGAAGTAAAAGAGCTTGAAAGAAAACAGTGAAGAGGGGAAAATCACTCTAGATAGAAAAGCATGCTTTGAACTGTACTGCAGAGGTGATGCACCAACCCGGATGTGTGTGTGTGTGTGTGTGTGTGTGTGTGTGTGTGTGTGTGTGAGAGGTGCATGTAAGCACAAAAGCTATGTCACAGCTCTGAGCTTACATTGTTCAGTGTGACTGTTGCTCATGTATTCCAATAGTTCAGCTTTTCCCAGTAACTAGCTTATTTTTTTCAGCAAATAGTTATTGCTATAGCATTACAGAACTAATTTTAATGTTTTTAATGTCTTTTACAGCTGAGCAAACTAATGTAATCAAACACACTCGTTTGTGCACATTTTGAAACATTTGCAAGTATGCTTATTTAAGTGACTCGGTTTTTTGGGTGGTTCATTTAAAATGAACGATTCACTGATTCATTTCGTACCTGTACAGACAGATATGCAGCATTTTTTCTTTTTGTAATATATAAAAAATGTTGAATAATTTTACAAAATAATTCAGTATTTAGTCAAAAGCTTCACTTCGTTATTAAATGTTGGATTATTGTGGTTTCTAGTTTTGCTGTGACTCTTTAATATCCTTTGATCGATATGTTTTTGTGGGGAAAATGAAAAATAAAGAATGATATAAACTACTGGAGTCAGATCGATTCGAAATTAGATTTTAAAATAAATTCAAATAAAAAGCAATTATTTTAAATTGTAATAATATTTTACATTATTACGGTTTTATACTGTATTTTTTGATCACATTAATGCAGCCTTGGTGAGCATAAGATATTTCTTTCAAAAAAACATCAAAAAATCTTGCCGACATCAAAATATTTAGCATTAGTGTATTAATAGTTATCATATATCATTGGTCATGTCTAATTTATATACATGTTTTTTTTTAAACATTGCCTTTCCCTAAAATAACTTTTTTTTTTACTTAGTATTTTTTGATACTTTTTTTTGTTGTTGAAGTTTTTGTTTCTTTTTCAGAAGTTTTGCTTGACTGTTGTTGAACTTTGAAGCTTGTCAAGCTTCAAGCTCCTCAAACTTTAAAGAGGCTTCATGAACACTTGTACGTTGCGCTCTGTTGGGTTCAGTGTCTGCAGTTTTGCAGATCCCTCCTCTCCTGGCTCACACCACATGTAACCTTTCTGCTGTCCGCTTAGCCTTTCTGTTCCACCGCCCACCTGAGAGTGTGTGTGCAGAGGATTCTTGCGCAGTGTTGTGTAATAGTCTAAAACACAGTCTAACAGTGCACAACACTCAGCTCTCATCCCAGAAGACTCTTCCTGGTGGAGACGATTAAAAAAAAAAGAAGATATACCGCCCCCTCCATATTCACTCACACCAGCTCCAGAAAATTCCAAATCTCTCATCCCCTGCTTCCTCTGTGAGCTCCTCCAAACTGTGAGTGAGTGTGTGTCTCTAGTGCAATTACTCAGATGATATCAGCTGTCAGTCAGCAACTCAAAGATGAAGCTGGGCTCTTTTACATGATAATGGGATGCCACATTCAATCAGGCCTTTGTGTGGCAGAGAGGGGGCAGTTGACTCATTAAAAAATGCAGCATAACAACAATGAAAGAAACAGCATCAGCAAACTTACACTTTTACACCGCCGTGGAGCTCTCTGTCTCGCTCACCTTTCCTTCTGATTTTCTCCCTTTTCTGCAAAACCGGTAGTGCAGGGTTGCAAGGAGGAAACAAGATAGTGGAGGAGAGGAGAAGAGGACACAAAACAGTGGAAAAGAGGAGAGGAGGAAACAAAATAGCAAAAAACAGGAGAGAAGATGAGTGATAATATCAGTGAAAAAGAAGAGGGGGGTGGGAGAGAAAACAATACAGTGAAAGGAGAGGAGAGGAGGAAAAATGTATTGAGGAGATGTGTGAAAACAAGACTGTAAAGGAGAGAAAGAAAGGAAAAACAGTATGAGAGCAGCCAAACAAAAAAAGGACAGGAGAGAAGGAAACAAAATTTTTTTAAAAAGAGAGAAGAGGAGGAGACAGCTAGAGGAGGAGGAGAGGAGGAAAAAATGAAAAAGGTGAGGAAAGGAGGAAACAAAACCGTAAAAAGGAGAGGAAATGAGGAAACAAAACTGTAAAAAGGAAATGAGGAAACAAAACTTTATAGAGGAGAGGAAATGAGGAAACAAAACTGTAGAGAGGAGAGGAGGAAACAAATATCTTAAAAGGAGAGGAAATGAGAAAAAAACATGTAAAAAGGAGAGGAAATGAGAGAAAAACCTTTAAAAAGGAGAAGAAAGGAGAAAACAAAACTGTAAAAAGGAGAGGAGGAAATAAAGCTGCAATAAAGAGGAAATGAGAAAACAAAACTGTAAAAAAGAGAGGAGAGGAGGAAACAAAACTGTAAAAAATAGGAAATGAGGAAACAAAACTAAAGAGGAAACAAATCTGTAAAAAGGAGAGGAGAGGAGAAAACAAATCTGTAAAAAGCAGAGGAGAGGAGAAAACAAATCTGTAAAAAGGAGAGGAGAGGAGAAAACAAATCTGTAAAAAGGAGAGGAGAAGAGAAAACAAAGTTGTAAAAGGAGAAGAGAGGAGAAAACAAAACTGTAAAAAGGAGAGGAGAGGGGGAAACAAAGCTGTAAAAAGGAGAGGAGAGGGGGAAACAAAGCTGTAAAAAGGAGAGGAGAGGAGAGAACAAATCTGTAAAAAGGAGAGGAGAGGAGAAAACAAATCTGTAAAAAGGAGAGGAGAAGAGAAAACAAAGTTGTAAAAGGAGAAGAGAGGAGAAAACAAAGCTGTAAAAAGGAGAGGAGAGGGGGAAACAAAACTGTAAAAAGGAGAGGAGAGGGGGAAACACAACTGTAAAAAGGAGAGGAGAGGTGGAAACAAAGCTGTAAAAAGGAGAGGAGAAAACAAAGTTGTAAAAAGGAGAAGAGGAGAAAACAAAACTGTAAAAAGGAGAGGAGAGGAGAAAACAAATCTGTAAAAAGGAGAGGAGAGGGGGAAACAAAACTGTAAAAAGGAGAGGAGAGGGGTAAACAAAACTAAAAAGAAGAGGAGGAAACAAAAAGCAAGTGTGAAAAGAAGATGAGGAAGAAACAGGAACGAGGAGAGAAGGAAACAATTGTAGAGAGGAGAGGGGAAACCAAACTGTAAAAGGGAACTATGTGTGGACTGTGAAAGAAGGAGAAAGGAGAAACCATGCAGTGCATACTCAAGGTTAAATGGGGATTAGACCCTCCTGCAGCTGTGGATGTATTTTCTAGATCCTGACAAGTAGCCTAGGGATGACTTATTAATAGCTGGTTCTGTTCAGTGCCAGATGAATGTTAAATGAACGTTCTTCCTTCTGAGAATCGAACTATTCCGCAGTCAGTTACATTAGGTGACAGTATTCAGGGAGAGTGGTGTGAAAATGAGATTCATAGAAGGAGGTCAGGATTCCCCTCTCTCTGTCGTCTTCTGTCTTTTCTTTCACACGCCGCCTTTGGGACCTTTACGTTCAAAGAGAATATGTTTTCAGACTAACCCAGTTCCCTGCTTGTTTTTTTTCTTTCACTCTCTCCTCTCTCCTCTCTCCTCTCTATTTCTCAGTGTCTGCTTCTCTCAGTTTTGAAGGATTGGTTTGCCAAAAGATGAAAACATTTATTCGCCTTCATGTTGTTACAACCTAATATAAAGGACCTGGTTACTCTTTTGCAGCATTCAAGCTTCAGAAATGACCCAAAAGAACCATAAAATATCATAAAAAGAGTCCATGTGCTGAATAATCTTTCCCGTTAGCGAGCAATTAAATGCTTGGGTTGTGAGTTGAACTCAACAACCTGATAAAGGCTTGAATAAACGGATCGGAATCGCAAATCACTAGTTTTCATGAACTCTTGTGAGATTTTTAGCAAATAACTTGGTCTGTTTTTTACACAAAGCTATTGTTTGTTTTTAGAAGAATGTATAACCACTTTACGATGCTTTATGGTCATTGAAGTTTGCAGCCCCAGTTCCCATTTAAATTCAATATATTGAAAGGATATTCTTCAGAAATGTGCTTTTTTGTGTGAACCCCTAACTATACACTAAAGTTTGGAGTCAGTAAAGTTTTTGGAAAAATGTATACTGATCTAATAATATGCAATGATGCATTAAATTGATTAAAGATGACAGTAAAGACATAAAATGTAACAAAAGATTTCTATTTCAAATAAACGCTATTCATTTGAACCTTCTATTCATCAAAGATTCTTAAAAAAAACATGTATCACAGTTTCTACAAAAATATTAAGCAGCACAACTGTTTTTGACATTGAAAATAATGTTTCTTGAGCACCAAATCAGCAGATTAGAATGATTTCTGAAGGATCATAGCACTGAAGACTGGAGTAATGATGCTGAAAGGATTTTTCTCAGTGATGAACATTTGCTCAGTGTGTGATTTAAGAAATGACGGATCACTTTGACTTGGAACAGTGAACAACCACCTAGCAGTCAGGACAGTCCGACTCCGGTGAACATACACCAATAACGTCACGTTCAAAGAGCTAAGAGCACTTAAAGAGATTGGACTGTTGGCGTTAATGGTACATGGATGGAGCGGAAGATACACTCGTTTATCATGCCACTAAAACACAAAACCACTCCACTGATATGAACCTTCCTTTGCTGTGCAAACCCTCCTCCATTATTCATGTCCTGGGACTTACTGAGACCCATTCTGCAGTTTTTCTTTTTAAAGAAACAGTGGCTTATGCGGAGGCCTCCAGGAACTACTAATAAAATGGCCAGCGGTGGATCATCTTACCCACGTTCCTCCCAGTTATCTGTGCAGGAATCTCCCAGCCCTCTTTCTCCACTCCCCCGTAGATGAATTTGGCCTAATCCAGCCATTTGTGCTGAGTGATAGAATTTCATACCTGAGGGCAGGAGGCTTTGAGAACGCGGGTAAGATAGACAGGACGGCCATTGTTTTACCTGGGCGTGCACCGCAGACTTTTAATAGGGGAGGGGGGGTTGAGGAAGGTTATAGATGTATTGAGAGAGGATAGATGGGAAACTGCTGCAGGGGAAGTTCAAGCAGGTGAAGAAAGGGAATAAAACAAGGGAGTGGCCACGTTCCACAGCATTCGGGTCAAAGCTGCAGTGCTTTTGTAGTGGGGGATACAAGTAAGACGGCCATTGCACTTTCAGGGCCAGTTTAAAGAGAACCGCATTATTCAGAGGGTCAGGGCAAAGACGCTTGAGACTGATTAAGGATCAAATGGTTGAACTCAGAAGCAACAGGGCAGCATGTCGGTATGCTATAGTCTTTTCTTTAATGGCCAATGAGGATATGGATAAACGGCGCATTAGATCGTTGGCTCTCTTTCTATCTAGCATACATCCCCTTTTCACGATCACCCTGAGCACTTCACGCCATCTTACCATCCATCAAAGACTCCGCTTTGCCCTACGGCCAGGAACATTCTCATAGATCACAGATGGATAAGAATGGATCATCTTACCAGTCAAGCTGGCCCTCAGCCAAACATGGGCGATTTATAACAATAAGAAGAAAATGATAGAAACTCAAGGAAGACTAAAGGGGGGATAAAAGGTGGAGATGTAGAGTAATGGGGTAAGAGATTAATGAATGCTAATGTAAAGTGAATCGGCGATGTCCTTATAGGATATCTTTCAGTTCCACAGCGTTTAACATTTTGTGCCTGATGTAATAAGAGGAATGCATTTGAGTGCATTATTTGTGCCACTCTCACACACATGCATATTTTTGTGTTATGCTGCAGCATGTATGTGATCTATTCTTATGAGTGGATCTTGTTTGGCTGGTCTCTCGGTGCTTCTGTCTGTTTGGCTCTTCGTTCTCATGTAGTAATAAGCGGGTTTCGTTTGTAAGCGCTGACCTCAATACATCTATTTGTTTTTCTCTGTTAAGCTAAGCAATCATTCCTTTGATGAAAACATCTCTTAACAGACCAGATGAGTTACCCACAGTAGTACGTAATAATACGCCACAATGGCCACTATGAATGCATTTGGTGAATGAATCATCATGAGTCAGATGTATTTACTGTGTTAGGCTATTGTTAAAATTAGAACTGTCAATTATTGTTCATTTTGAATATTTTAAAATATATTATATAAGTTTTATATTTAAAATATTTAAATTAGGGCTGTCAAATGATTAATCGTGATTTAATCACATCCAAAATAAAAGTTTTTTTTACATAATATATGTGGGTGCACTGTGTGTATAATTATTTTATATACACACATGCTTGTATATATTTAAGAAATATTTTCATGTATATACTGTATATAGATTTATATATAATTTATATTATATATAAATATTTTATATATAAATAATATTTTTTTCTTAAATATACATGCATGTGTGTGTATTTAAATATATACAAAATAATTATACACAGTGCACCCACATATATTATGTAAAAAAAACTTTTATTTTGGATGTGATTAATCGTGATTAATCATTTGACAGCCCTAATTTAAATATAATTTATTAATATTTTAAATATTATTAAATATTTAAGCAAGTAGTCTCATAAGTTTTCATAGTTCGTTTTTATTAAAAAAAAAAAAAAACATAAGTGTTGGGTTTTGCAATTTCTGTGTAATGCTGAAAATTCTTTCAGTTCATTTTATATTTATTATTATTGTAGAATATTTTAAAACATTTTACGAATTTTCTAAAATATTTAAGTAATCTAAACTTTTTTTAGTTTCATTTTTATGAAAAAAACAAAACAAAAAAAGTTTGCTGTTTATTTAGAGCTGTTATTGTACTAATGTTATTATATTAATTACAAAATTATACATTTATACTAATTATTTTTTAATACATTACAAAATTTTGTTCATAGTTTTTATTTTATTTTATTTTTTATAATAAGCAAATGTGCCATTTGCAAATAGCTCTCTGGGTTTTGTTCATTTTCACTCTTTCTTCTGAGCGACCTTAGTTTAGCTTGAAGATTGTTGATAGCCAATATTCTAGCCAGCTTCAAGCGGTTCCTGTTTGGACTTGATGAGGAAGCGTGTCTTGAGTGTATAGAGCCCATCTCCCGCACGAGCCATCCTGCCTCTCAGTGATTCCTGCTTTAGGGAGGAACCACCCTTGGGCCCCACAGTGGAGCCAAGACCAGATTAATCAAAGGATTAGGGTGTGAATCTGCTTCTGAGACTGGAACACGTGCACGGAGCCCTGTGCCGTGAGGGGGAGATGAAGACAGAAAGTACCTGTGAACTTCTCTGCGACTTTAATCAGTTTCAGAGCAGAGCAAAGTTACTTTCAGCACGACTGCATCTGGCGGCTCTACAGACAGACTCAGCACTTTTCCATGAGAGACAGACGGGTAATTAAAGCCTCGCAGCCTTGATTCACCTGCTTATAAGATCAAAGCACGGTCCATTCTGGGGCTTTTCGTCTTTAGCCGTCTATGATCTCACTGGGGTGTCATTACACACGTGCTGTCTGTCATTACTTCACCCTTATTTAGCCATTGGAAACTTTCCTGACCTAAAATAGGCTATGTGTGTGGCTGCATCTTGTTTGTTTGTTTGTGAGTACTGAAGAAAATGACATGATAGTTACTGTATGAGACCGCAGTGTTAAAGAACAAAAATAGTGATGTTAATAACATAACTACATTTTAGCAGTAGCTCAGATTTTTCCAAAATAGTGTAGCTTCATACAAGCTCCTTTTTCGAATAGCAGTGTGGTGTAATCTCTGTTTTGTCACATTGTTTTGCGCACACAGATTTGTCTTGATTTATGAGGCAATAATCGAGCACGCTTTCCTAGAATGTCTTTCTCTTCTTCATAATATTCATATGTAGTGTTGTGAAGCTTAGTAAATTAGTTCATTTGAATAGTTCATGTAAACTATAACCTATACAGTATTTAAAAACAACCAACAATTGATTCATTTGAGTCACTGCAGTATACATTTTTAGATAAACTGTTTTGAAAGAAGTCTCTTTTGCTCACTAAGGCTGCATTTATATGATAAGAACGGTAATATTGTGAAAGATTATTACAATTTAAAACGACTATTTTCTATTTTAATATATTTTAAATTGTAGTTTATCCCTGCGATGGCAAAGCTGAATTTTCAGCATCACTACTCCAGTCTTCAGTGTGACATGATCTTTCAGAAATCATTCTAATGCTGATTTGGGGCCCAATAAACATTTCTTATTATTATCAATTTTAAAAACAGTGCTGCGTAATATTTTTGTGGAAACTGAAACTTTTCCAGTATTTTTTTGATGAATAAAAAGTACAGCATTTATTGATCAATCTAATGCATTTAATGCTTTCAACTTTTTTAACAGTGACTTTTAAATGGTAGTATACCATTATATAAATTAGTATGTTTCTATTTTTAATAGTTGCAGCTTGTCCCCAGAACTGAGTGGATGATCTGATACTGTAGCTATTTAAAAAGATACTAGCCTAAATGTAGCTCTTTAGTTTGACCATTAGTCAAGCTACTGTACCAGTTTTTTTAAACTGATCAGCTACTTAAAACTAGCTTTTGAAGCTACAAAAATAAATAAATTTGGTTTTGAAGAATCTTCGTTAATACTGAGATACGGATAGTGTTTTTCCGCGATGTCCGTACATGCAAACTTCGTTTTGAGAGGTGAGGGGGGATACACTGCTTGGTCTGTGTCCATTTACAGAAGAGCTTGAATCAGACATGGCTCCCTGTTCAACACAAGCTCATTTAACAGTAACACCCGCTTTGATTTAATCTAATTTAGAGTCTGTGGCTGGATTTGAAGCGATATGGTGACCTCCTAAATATGTGCACACACTGTAACCCAATATATAATTCAGGTTAGAGTAAATCAACGTAAAATACTGAAATTATAGCACCCGTAAATATCATTTGGGCCATTATGATGGTGCAGCTCCCATAGGCGTATAATTTGTGGTGACATTTTAAATCACAGGTCTGACAGTTACTGTAGTAGTCACATTCTTTATCTGTTTTCTTCTCTTTTACTGTCTCTCTTCCTCGCACAAAAACAAATCGTTTAGCTGCTTCACACTTTTCTCCCTTAACCTTTCCTCTGTTTTTCTTAGCATTCAGTCAAGACAGAGCACCGT
Source organism: Rhinichthys klamathensis goyatoka (assembly GCF_029890125.1). NCBI lineage: Eukaryota > Metazoa > Chordata > Actinopteri > Cypriniformes > Leuciscidae > Rhinichthys > Rhinichthys klamathensis. The sequence continues at coordinate 1,324,759 of NW_026606571.1, read as the reverse complement.
GTAGTGGAAGTGCGCTGCCGTGAATGTGTGTTTGTGTTGGTATGATGTGTGGGATTAATGTCAGACATGCTGAGGCTCATACCAGCCTCCCGTTGTAGCGTCTTGGAGGCTTATCACAGTCAGCAATCATCTCTTTGTTCGCCTGTAAGCACGCGCACACACGTACCGCAGACACGGTGGCTCATATAGCAAGGCATGATGGTCAGGATCCGAGGCTTCAAGTGCTGAGCACATGCAGTTAGTGATGCGGTTGGGAAGAAGTTTTTATCTCGCTGCTAAACTTCTACATCAGAAGCTCTTGGGGAGGGGTTGATGCTGCAGGGCCTAAAGATAGAGAAGGGGAGGATAATTGATTAAGAGCTGTGAAATAAGGATAAAAGGGATTTATATCCTGTTTGATATCTGCGGAAGGGTCAGCAAGCAAGGTCACAGTAGCACCTCCTTGTGGCCAAATATTGCATGTGACGCAGCCTGGCGATTCTAGTGACAGCAGATATGTTCTGCTTGAATCAGCTCTGCTTTTAACATGGGTCATTTAAAGGGCTGAGACTGTAGGCTGTGTTTGGAATGCCATACTGCTCATATTTCTGTGGGATGCAGGATGTACTGTATGTTGTGCACAGTATGTGAATTTTCTTTAGCTACATACATTACCGTTCAAAGGTTTGGGGTCAGTAAGATTTTTTTTTTTTATTAAGCAGCACAACTGTTTTTAACATTGATAATAATAAGAGTTAAGAAATAATTCTTTAGCACCAAATTTAGCATCCAGTGAAGAGTGGAGTAATGATGCTGAAAATTCAGCTTTGCATCACAGGAACTCAATATTAAAAGCCGTTATTTTAAATTGAATATATATATATTTTTTTTAATCAAATAAATGCAGCCTTGGTGAGCATAAGAGACTTATTTCAAAAATATTAAAAAACGAAATCTAACGACCCCAAACTTTTGAACAATGTATGTGTATAAACTCCAGATGATCAACTACAATTTGCAAAAAATATATGAATATTATATTCCACAATGCATTGCATTTCATAATGCAACTTGTTTTTCCATCAACTTTGATTTGATCAATTAATTACTGATAAACTATTTTTTCTTACAAAAACGCATCACTTTGCTTCGGAAGGCCTGTATTATTAACCCCTCAGAGCCGTATGGATTACTTTTATGTTGGATGGATGCGTTTTTTTGGGCTTCAAAATCTCAGTTACTATTCACTCCCATTATAAAGCTTGGAAGAGCCAGGATATTTTTTAATATAACTCTGATTGTGTTCGGCTGAAAGAAGAAATTTAAATACACCTAGGATCGCTTGAGGGTGAGTACATTTTGGGATAGTTTCATTTTTAGGTGAACCCTTTAAGCAATTTTAGATACAGCAATTTTATATCAAATATTATATACAGTTTCGTGTGCTATTTTTAACAAATAGTAGGCAAAATACAGTATATACTGTACTTCACAGTATGCAATAAACAGTATAGCATTCCATTCTGAACACAGCCAATGATCTTGTGCAGTCTTGTCTCATTCCTTTGCTTATGCTTTATACATTGGACTGTATAAATAAAACATTTAGCATTTTACACTGCATTCTGTTTCACATGCTATTTTAAGCAAATAGGCATTATACTATATATATACTATACTTAGCAGTATGGTGATATTCCATTCCAGACATCACAATATCATTGGCTCCCATTCATTTCTTATACTTCAGACACTGGTCTCTAAAACTGCTGTAGTCTGTTTTTGTTAAACTGAGCTTTATGCATATGTTTCTTCTCCATATTTGTTGATGCACTAGGCCGTAGGAAGCCAGGCGAAGTGCAGAAGTGTCGAGAAGTGTGTTCATTCTAATTAAATGAGAATCTTAACGAGTAGCTCTCTCCACAGACCTCGAGCCACTTTCATGTGCTCAGTCTGAGTGAAGAAATCGAACCAGTAGGTTAGAGAGGGGGCTGGTAACCCAGACGCTCACTGGATTAAGGCCGTATAAAATGTTTCAAAACTGAACAGTTCCAGCTTTAAAATCTGAATGAATAAGCAACTTTTGTTGAAATAGTCAATACAGACTATAGAAACCAAGCAACTGGCAGAATGCTTTTTAATTTGTCACAAGCTGATTCCATCCACCTATTTGTGTGTGAATTTTGGGATATTGCATAAATAACGCTGGATGGAAAAGCTAAGATGTGCATACATTCTAAAAATGCACATAAAAAAACTTGTGCACTCAATTGAGGCGAGTAATATTTTTATCTGATAAGATTATGCACATAAACTACGATGGAAACACATTTACCGAATAAACCCCTCGAAGCGCAACAAAATCTCACGTGACTTTGCCTCAGGAGGATGTTGGGTTTGGTCATTCTGAAATGCCTGAGCCAAAGTCTGACATCAAATTGATGTCATCAAAAATGACCTCCCAGAACTGTCTCGCACGATTGCGTTCCCAAACACCAGGCATCCGCCTCCGAAAGCAAGATGACAGCAATTTGAAGCATCATACCGCTTAGCAGATGCATATCGTGTCTTTTACCTTATTGCTGTTGCCACTTCTTTAAAAGCACACTGTAAGAAATGATCTTTCGAAGTTGTAAATAAAACAAAGATTGGAGCTTGTTTTACCCTTTCATACTACTTGACAATTTCACGTTTAATTCAATGTTACTTATTTGTCCTATTTGTGAAATTTACTAGCAAAATTCCTACTCTAATTGTGTTTTCAGTGCAGTAAGCTGTCAGTGTTACATTGATTTAGCTTTATAAGATTGTGTTTGTGTCTGTTGTTCTGAGGTTGTTTTTCATGGTGGATTGCGTTGGCGGTTAGATGAGGGGCAGGTTGTCTTTCCCTGCCGTTCTGAGACAGGACTGGAATAGCGAGCAGCGCTATGCTGCCGTCACAGTAATTGGACCTAAATTGGTTAAATGAATGAGCCATTTCTGCTGCCTTGGTCACAGCTGAGGACAGGGCGGACATAGGCCCAGGTCCCCGACTGGACGGGTCTGTCAGCATACAGATGAATAAAGAGAACAAAATAAATTTTCCGTAGAGAGTTTGTGATTTGTTTTTTGTTTTTGTTTTCTGATCAGTTCTGATGAATTTTTGTTGGAGAGCTGATTTGTTTTCCTTGTAATTTACAACTGTAGACAGTTGAAGACAAACCTTGACCTTATCACCAGACAGTCTTGTCTGGCCATCTTAGATTTCAGCTAATTAAATCTCTCCTCGGCACGAAAAACTCACAGACGTCAGCAGTGCACGACAAAACTGTCACTGGCAATATTAACACAATTCACTGCACTTACCTAGCCTACTTTATTCTCTGCAAATGTGGTAAACAAATGTAAATGTAACACAAAACTGTGTCTAAAAAGCTGTTGAGACACATAATCATGAATTTCAAACACACTGTGCCGTTCTGTCGCGGCATGCTTTAATTAAAACGTCTGAGTTTCAAAAGCAAAAATAATGAAGACGTACAAACAGTTTTTGTCCCATGCTGAGTACCTCGTCTAATATACTCCAACTGTTCATACTTGCAGCTTTGATGGTTGAAGGAGATGGCACCTGTCTGCTGTAATACAAGCAATAATTACACAGAGCGTTCAGTTATGGAATATGCAGTGCAAATCTGGGCCTATTTATAACCTGTGACTTTTTACGATGTTTACACATAATAATAATAATAATAATAATAATAGTAAACATGTCACCTGTTTCATGTGTAAACATCGTAATGGGCAAATTCCAAATGCTGTTTTTGTGCCCTTGAAGTTGAAGGGGATGTTATTCATGATTTTGTTCTATTAGGGACGTTTACATACAATAGTCACTTTGAGGATTTTTTTTGCCTTCAAGATCATGTTATGGGTGTGAAACCTGAGGTCTACTTTTAGTTAGTTTCTAGTCAGCACTGAATGGCGCTAATTTAAAGCTCATCAGGATGATTAAAGTATATGGTTGTTGAGAGAGAGAGACAGAAAGAGAGCAGTGGATTCAGAGGGGACTAAACATCTATCTGCATCTCTCATCTCATTAATCTGCATTTGCTCCAATCTCACTCTTCCCTGGATCATCTGCACGACAGGTGCTCAACGAGGGGCTCTTAGGGACCATGGGTTTCACTCCTCCCTTTGCTCGCTTACTCTTTCTGACTCACTCACTCACTCACTCACTCACTCACTCCAATTTGTTCAGGACCACTGCTGCTTGCCAGGGGACATCTGTGTTCATCCAAAGCCAGCCATCCTTTCATGCCTTTCTTTTACCCTTTCTCTCATTTCTTGCTGTTGCATTCATTGCATCCCTCCTTCACTCATGTTCCACTTGTTTTACCTGCATGTACAGAAGGGAACAGTCGAGCTATTTCCATCACCCTGTTTTTATGCATTTTGAAGTATCGCAGCAGAAACGAGTAATGGAAACGGCAAATAAAAAAAAATCCCTTAATTCGCAAAAAAGTTTTTACGCTTGCTCAAGGCTTGATTTGTGCGAAAAAGAGTTAATGTGAGATGGAAACACATTTCCCGAATAAATTCTGATGTAGAGAACATTAAACCCCCATGACTAATCGGCTGTTTCTGTTGATAGTGTTTTATTTACTGTTGGTTAGGTTACCATACCACCGTCATCTGCTCAAAATACTTGAGGGAAACGCACCTAATTCACATTTGTTTTGCAAACTTTAAAAAGATTTGCTTCACGTTTGGATGGAATCCCAGCTTGTGAAGAGAAGAAGGGAGAAATGAAGTATATGGCACTTTCCAGCAGGATGCAAAATAATTAGATTCTAATAATTAGAGTTTAATTTAAAATATATAATAATAATGTAATTGTTGTTGTTAGCTTAATCTGGGTTAAATTTGCAACTCTTTGACCAATTTGGCATATTTATAATAATAATAATAATTATTATTATTGTCAATATGCTTTTTTTACCAAATTAAATTAAAATTATTATGTTAATGTTAATGATAATGATTTGTATTATTATTGGCTTATTTAACAAGATTGGCATGTTTATAAAAAATAATGATAATTCTATATTTTTTCAACAAACAGGGGGAAATGTCTTAAGACAGTTGAATGTAAAATGTATAAAATAAAATAAAACATAATCCATGTTATTTCTTTTTTCTTTTTTACTTGCTTCCCATCATGTTAGAATGGGTGCAAAATGATATTGCTTCTTGGGTGTCAAAAATATAAAGAGAGCAATTTGTACTCTCTGCGTACTGTATTCAAATGTGCAATAATGTTGCCCAAGGGAGCAGCCTGAGGCCAGAGACGCTGTGGGTTCCTCTCCGCACCTGAAGAAACCAAGTCACCGATTTCCACCAATTAAACTACTGACCTCGCAGTTTGAAGGTGACCAGCCAGCTAATGAGATACAGCCCAGAGACTTTTAAGTGTGTTTAACGTTAACATCCTTTTATTTTTCAACCATCGCAGAAATCTTCCCTCCTTTCCTTCCGTGTCTGTCAGCCTTGACCTCATCATGATTATTCCTTATCTCCAAACCATTTCATCCTTATCTTCCCCCCGCGCTCCTCACAATTACTCCAGCCCTCTGAAAATGGCAAACGCATGGGGTAAGAAATAGGATTGCCAAGCTTCAGTATTAGAGAGCGACAGGCACGCCTGAGATTCCATTTATCAGGCCCAAACAGGCTCAGAATTATTCGAGTTTGTTGAATCGCTTCCCCTCGCCTTTGATCTTCCTGTGCCCTTCTCTCTATTTATAAACCTCTCCTCCCCCACTCTTTCTACCCCACTTCTCCCATATCCACACACAGCCCTGTGGATCATTCTCTCCCAAATCCTCTTCCCAAAGATTCCTTTCACACCAGCTCCCTTATCCCTGTGCGCGTCGTTTGTCCTTCGGTCCCTGGCTGCCCCCTTGCCGCAGGATCTTTAAACGGGGGTGATTATGGACCCGGCGTGTGTTGAAGGATTCCTAGCATGTCACTGGCTTTAAACGACAACCGAAACACGGTCCTCCACCCCCCTGCTCCAGCCCGATCAGGTTCCCGCAGCTTGTTAGGAAAATCAGACTGAGATACGGTGGCAGAACAACATCTCTTCATGCGCCACATGGGTTTGATGAGGCTGTTAAGTCCGCTGGTATTATCATCAAGGCACTTTGTCTGTCAGCAGAGGATCTGGTAGTGTTGCAGTGTCCAATCAACGTGCTTGTTTGAACCCAGTGGTCTTAGTTGTCATTGTGCAGGTTTAAGATGCGTTCTAGCGCCATACGTTATCTGAACAGTAAGTATGAAATCTTATTCCCCTTTCTATCCTACATGACACACACACTCGCATGCATTTACCCTGTCACAGTGATTTACAGTGTGAGCTGGGCCCTGAAAGTGTTCTTTAATTTAATGAGGTAATTATACACTAGGGGCAGGAAGCAGACTGGACCTGATTTATGCATGCTGGCCGTGTTGTTTTGACACACACTTTGACTCTGCTGCAAGGACAACTGTCCCCCCACACACTTCGAGTGCACTCGTGTTCTGATCCCCTGTGTGTTTCTCTCTCGGTTGTCAACAAATCTGTGTCGTTTCTCAGCTGGCATGTGAACAGACCAAACTTCTCTCGTTGGATCAGTCACACATGTCCTGAATTATGTGTATTGCAGTGACAAGCAAACAGTTCCAGCGAGAGTGGCGGTTTACATTAGATCTTATAGTCTTCTGTCTTGTTTATGTGGCTGAAGGGGGAATTGGACGTTCAGACGAACAGATAGTTCACTTAAAAATTAAAGTTATATACTGCAATTCATGAAAAGGGTTTTCAAAATAATTTTTATTTTTAATTGAAGCTTGCGTCGCATTTATTTTATTTGATCAAAAATACAGTAAAAACAAATACTGTGAAATATCATTACAATTTAAAATATTAATATTAAAAATGTAATTTATTCCTGTGATGGTAAAGCTGCATTTTCAGTCTTCGGTGTCACATGATCCTTCAGAAATAAATACGCTGATTTGATGCTGAAGAAACATTTCGTATTATCATCATCAATGTTGAAAACAGTTGTGTTGCTTAATATTATTATATATTTATTAAATAATCCTGAAAAAATATTATGACTGAAATTTCAAAAGAACAGTATTTATTTTAAAGCTTTTGTGACATTATAAATGTCTTTACTGTCACTTTTGATCAATTTAATGCGTCCCTGCTGAATTAATATATTTTATTATTTTATTTAAAAAAAAAATTTATCCTAAACTTTTAAGCCGTGGTATATATTGGTCATAAATTTGAAACAAAAGTGTGATTGTTTGTTCGATAAAGGTGAAGGATATTAGTAAATAATGACTTAAATTTCAGTCTGCATGGCGTCAGAAGACTTGGAATACAGTGCATGAGTCGCATGGATCACTTTTTGAAATTTTATGGTGCTTTTATTGTGCTTTTATGTCCTTTTGGGAGCTTGAAAGCCCCAGGCAACTATATACTTAAAGAAAATATCTTCTTTTTGTGTCCCATGGAACAAATAACAACATCAGAGGATGAGTAAATCACAGAATTTACATTTTTAGGTGAACTGTCCCTTTAAGGCACACTGCGGCACTTTTGAAGAGAACCGTTTGCAGCAAAAGGGAGTATTTAGAGTGTGAGTCATGTGACTTTTGTTGAGCACTGCATCAGGGACCAGCATTGCCCACAAGCGACCACTGGCAATTTCTCTCTCTCACCAACAATCTTGCAACCAGTCTGCCTCCTTATTCTAGCTCTTCTCTTTCTCTCCCCCGGCCCCCGCTCTTTATCTCCCTGTGTGCTGCGCAGCCAGTGAGGAGTCTTGCATGCCTAATTTGAGTTAACGATGCCAAGGCTCGTCCAGGCCTGAGGCTCCAGCAGGAGAGCAGGAGGAACAGCTGTGGCCAGGCTGAGGCAGCATATCTCTCCAGTGCTCTCACCATTTCTCCTTCATTCTGTCTCCCCGCTCACCCTGACATGTATGCCCACAGCAGCCTCGACTGCAGCACAGCCTAATGACGTTTTCTATGTGAGGAAACCATCTCAACGGCGCTCGGAAGAGCTGGAGAAGTCAGGAGAGAGTAGAGGCTTGACGAGCAATCTTGAAATAGAAGCGGCAAAAAAAAAATCATCCTAGATTAAGAAGGAGACAGGCAGCGAGAGGGAGAGAGATAGAAGGGAACAGATTTAAGACTGCGGGGAACTCGAGGCAAGGAAAATCCAGCAGCAGAAATTAAGCAGCTTAAAGTAACTGCTCGCTAAAGCTTAATTCTGACGAGAGGGTCCTCGCACGGTCTCATGCAAGAGGTTGCGCGGGCTGTAAAGGATAAGAGAAGACAGGCTGACAGGGAACAGAGACTCTGTGATGTGGATTGGGAGAGAGAGAGAGAGAGAGAGAGAGAAAAGAGGGGGCTGTTTCATAAGGTTGACATCTCTCTGATGAGTTTTGTGCTGACAAAAAAATGTGTCAGCACAGCCACCTCTGAGCCACCGTGCTTCACCTCTGTATGGCAAGAAAGTCATATTTTGAGCAAAAGGAGCTTTATTCAGGCTTGGTGTTACAAATTTAACCTGATGACAGGATTTTAAGCTCATTTGGAAAGTTTAAAGTAAGAATTTGTGCGTTTGCCTTCTTTAACTTCATTCTTCTTGTCTCTCCAGGAAGCATCAACCGAACTGGGGGTGTCCCTACATTTCTGCGGACCCCCACCGTCATCCAGCCTCATCTGGATATGAAGCCCTTCCTACAGTTTCAAATGGAGACGAATCCTCCACACAGCGTTGGTCTTTTCCACAACTTCAACGCGGTGAGATTATGCCTCTGAAACATCTCTATTGACAGTGTTGCATTATTGCATGCTGTCCGGCCAAAAATAAATAAAAAGGTGCTGTTTGGATTTAAATAGGCAAAAACTTAAAGCTGCAGTCCGTAACTTTTTGGGGTTAAAAATTATCCCAAATAAATTTTTGAGCAAGTACATAACTAGCCAGTGTTCAAAACTCGCTGCTTGCCGTAGCTCGATTCAAAACGGTAAGCTTGTAATAATGTTTTTAATTCCAGTGGTACTGGTGGATTTCCGCGGGAGATTCGAGCATGTCTTTGCGTCATTACGTTACATCTGTACACATAAAGAAGGAGTCTCGGCTAGTCGGCTATATTGCGTGTGAGGATGTTGGAGGTGGAGATTTATAGCTTTTTCTCATAGCACTTGATATAATTAAACTTTTCAATTTGATGACGGATCCAGAAAGATTCAAACGACAATCACCAGTGACAACTGGAGACTCACCCGCTGTAAAATGCAAAAGACTTCAGAGTGGCTACAGAAAAAAAGAGACTGCAACCGGGCCCATGCGAAACCAAGGATAAATATCAGAAGGGCTTTTGAAAGGTGGCGTGAGCTCCGTGTTTTGAAGGGGTTCAGAACGCAGAGACTGCTTTTTTTCTGCTGGACAGGTAAGACAATTCAGTGGTTCAATTATGTAACAGTAGCGCACTTGTTTGCTTAATTCATACAGTTACAGAGCACTGAACTACAGGTAGCCCTAATACACATTAAATGTTGTCACGCAATGCTGATGTTGTTAACATTAGCAATTTGAGAACAAAGTATAATTTGCACGGTTTGACGTGATATGATAAGCGAACGTGAGATTTAAAGGGTTAGTTCACCCAAAAATAAAAATTCTGTCAGTAATTACTCGCCCTCATGTTGTTCCAACCCCGTAAGACTTTCGTTCATCTTCGGAACACAAATTAAGATATTTTTTATTAAATCTGACAGCTGGATCACTCCTCCAGGCTTCTTAAGGGATCGAAACTGGCCGGCCCAAAAGTTATGAAAGACATCGTTAAAATAGTCCGAGTGACTACAGTGGCTCAATCTTAAGTTTATCAAGCGACGAGAATACTTTTTGTGCGCAAAAAACAAACAAAAATAACGACTTTATTCAACTACTCATTTCCTTCCCTGTGGGCCTTGAGATTTCACGTAGTGAAACTGCGCAAAGCTTCTGTGTTGTACGTCACACGTAGGCTCACTATTGGCCGACGCTGGTCATGTGTGTGATGCGTGTGACGTACAACCTAGAAGCTTTGCGCAGTTACACTACGTGAAATCTCAAGGCCGACAGGGAAGGACATGAGTTGAATGAGGAAATTGCAGATTTCGAACAGAGATAGCGACAAAGAGGAAAAACTACGGACTGTAGCTTTAAGAGCCTATGAATGTATTATTATTGCAGTGATTATTATGTTTCTAGCGTGTTATATGTTTGGCAACAGTTCTAACCCTAATTGATGGAGTGTGTAGCTTTTCATTTCTTAAACAACCATGTGGGAAGCAGTGGTGGAGGAAGTACTGAATCTCAGTACTTAAGTAAAAGTACAAATAACCAGAGACATATTTACTTTAGTAAAAGTAGAAGTACCACAATGACAACCCTACTTAAGTAAAAAGTAAAAAGTACCTGATTTTAAATGTACTTTAAGTATTAAAAGTAAAAGTACTTGCATAACAATTTGTTCTCTTAATGTCTATATTCTAATGATTAATAAAACAGTTAATTCTAACTCATTCAACCTAATACTCATATAATGATGTTCAATATGATGGAAAAGCAGTTATATTTTAAGTTTTTGTCACCATTTCTGAACACAAGCTTGCAATTAGGCAATATACACATGAAGCTTACTATATACCCTTACTATATATATATATAAACACACATATTATGTTAAAACGCCGTATATGACGGCGTTTGGCTGTAAACGCGATTCATTTATGGCGTAATTCTGAACCTCTTGGCTTGCCATACTAATCCTAACCAAACGTATAATACACACGCACCCCACATCACTACTAAACCTACCAATGCGTTTCCTATGCATGTAAAAACTAATTTTCGCGTATAAATTGCACGATAAACACACTGCGTGCTATAGAGACGCATTTAGTGTGACCGGGTTGATATATCTATGGCAACCAAACTTCACTGGTGAGACAGAAACGTGCGATGAACAGACGGTCAGGATGACGTTTTGGCAGGGGAAAACTGATCAGAAAATTTAACGAAAATGTAACAGAACGTTGTAGAAATGTAGTGGAGTAGAAAGTATAATAATTGCTGCAAAATGTAACGAAGTAAAAGTAAAAAGTATGCACTATTGATTCTACTTAAGTAAAGTACAGATACGTGAAAAATTTACTTAAGTAAAGTAACGAAGTATTTGTACTTCGTTACATTCCACCACTGGTGGGAAGACACGTCATGGCCATATTCCAGGCCATATTCATGTATATGTACAGGTCCTTCTCAAAAAATTAGCATATTGTGATAAAGTTCATTATTTTCCATAATGTAATGATAAAAATTAAACTTTCATATATTTTAGATTCATTGCACACCAACTGAAATATTTCAGGTCTTTTATTGTTTTAATACTGATGATTTTGGCATACAGCTCATGAAAACCCAAAATTCCTGTCTCAAAAAATTTGCATATTTCATCCGACCAATAAAAGAAGTGTTTTTAATACAAAAAAAAGTCAACCTTCAAATAATTATGTTCAGTTATGCACTCAATAGTCAATACTTGGTCGGGAATCCTTTTGCAGAAATGACTGCTTCAATGCGGCGTGGCATGGAGGCAATCAGCCTGTGGCACTGCTGAGGTATTATGGAGGCCCAGGATGCTTCGATAGCGGCCTTAAGCTCATCCAGAGTGTTGGGTCTTGCGTCTCTCAACTTTCTATTCACAATATCCCACAGATTCTCTATGGGGTTCAGGTCAGGAGAGTTGGCAGGCCAATTGAGCACAGTAATACCATGGTCAGTAAACCATTTACCAGTGGTTTTGGCACTGTGAGCAGGTGCCAGGTCGTGCTGAAAAATGAAATCTTCATCTCCATAAATCTTTTCAGCAGATGGAAGCATGAAGTGCTCCAAAATCTCCTGATAGCTAGCTGCATTGACCCTGCCCTTGATAAAACACAGTGGACCAACACCAGCAGATGACATGGCACCCCAGACCATCACTGACTGTGGGTACTTGACACTGGACTTCTGGCATTTTGGCATTTCCTTCTCCCCAGTCTTCCTCCAGACTCTGGCACCTTGATTTCCGAATGACATGCAAAACTGAGCAACAGTCCAGTGCTGCTTCTCTGTAGCCCAGGTCAGGCGCTTCTGCCGCTGTTTCTGGTTCAAAAGTGGCTTGACCTGGGGAATGCGGCACCTGTAGCCCATTTCCTGCACACGCCTGTGCACGGTGGCTCTGGATGTTTCTACTCCAGACTCAGTCCACTGCTTCCGCAGGTCCCCCAAGGTCTGGAATCGGTCCTTCTCCACAATCTTCCTCAGGGTCCGGTCACCTCTTCTCGTTGTGCAGCGTTTTTTGCCACACTTTTTCCTTCCCACAGACTTCCCACTGAGGTGCCTTGATACAGCACTCTGGGAACAGCCTATTTGTTCAGAAATTTCTTTCTGTCTTACCCTCTTGCTTGAGGGTGTCAATGATGGCCTTCTGGACAGCAGTCAGGTCGGCAGTCTTACCCATGATTGCGGTTTTGAGTAATGAAACAGGCTGGGAGTTTTTAAAAGCCTCAGGAATCTTTCGCAGGTGTTTAGAGTTAATTAGTTGATTCAGATGATTAGGTTAATAGCTCGTTTAGAGACCCTTTTCATGATATGCTAATTTTTTGAGACAGGAATTTTGGGTTTTCATGAGCTGTATGCCAAAATCATCAGTATTAAAACAATAAAAGACCTGAAATATTTCAGTTGGTGTGCAATGAATCTAAAATATATGAAAGTTTAATTTTTATCATTACATTATGGAAAATAATGAACTTTATCACAATATGCTAATTTTTTGAGAAGGACCTGTATATGTGTTGTGTATAGGAATATATATATTTTTAAAGGAATTCAGTTAAAATGGATAAAGTATCTTGGGTATTATGGTGATATTAATGTAATGGCTCTCAGCTTTTTATGTCAGTTTGTAAAAAAAAGTTTTTAAAAGAGGGATGAGTTCTTTCAGTTTTAACTGGATTTGTTGAATAGTGAAAAATTACACATGAAAGACCTAGAATTAACAAATCGAATGAACTTACATAGCCTACAGTACATCTTTCTGTTATTTTTGGTAAATTCTGTTACTCTTGAGTTTTTTGTTACTCTACAATTTTTTTTTTAAAGAAATCAACACTTTTATTCAGTAAGGACAAATTAAGTTGATCAAAAGGCAGTAAATACGTTTATAATGTTACAAATGATTTCTATTCCAAATAAATAATTTCTATTCAATAAAAAATCCTGAAAAAAAATATATATATATATCACGGTTTCATATTTAGGTTTTTACTGTTTTTTTTTTAATCAAATAAATGTAGCTTTATAAGCAGAAGAGACTTCTTTCAAAAACATTGACAATCCTAAAACTTCTGAACAGTAGTGTATATAACAAAGAAAATGGATTTTAAATTGTCAGATATAAATTAATAAATAAAAAAGTGATACTGCTTTGCGGGAGCAATATTAAAAGCATGCTCATTTTCATGTCATTCCAAACCAGTGTTATGATTATTATTTTCATCTGTGGAAAACAAACGGGAAACAGTGAATATGATGATTTTGACTTTCAAGATCTTCAAAGATTTAAAGATTTCGGTTGCACTTTATTTTACAGTACGTGTACCGTGTACTTGCCTGTAGAAAGTACAGGGTAATATAAGGGAACTACATGGGTTAAGGTTAGGTTTATCTGGTGGTTAGGTTTATCTGGTGTATTAATGTTACAATGCATTGATGCATTTGCATCTGATTACATAGATAACCTTAAATATTAAACCACTCAGTCTATTTATGATAGCTGGCTTGTTTGTGTATTAGAATTTTCCTGACTGCCTTCCATTAGACAGTGTAATGCTGTATGAGTTCTCTCGTGTCACTGTGACTTATAGCGAATCATTTTGATTAGCATGCAGCAGCTCATTTCACTCTCTCAGCACTTTTACTCAGAGTCTGTTCCGCACATTTCCCAGATTGCATTCTGTTATGTTAATGAGGATGCTGGTCAGCGAATTGAACAGGAAAGGTTGTGGGATCCAGCCATCCTCGACTCTCGAGGTGTCCGTCATATGTGTTCTCTCTCTTAAATTTCATATATTTGCCTGCACTTGTTGCAAGTGTGAAAGATGGCGTGCCTTTTGGCACAGTCTGGTGACACTGAGAAGGAAAGAACACTCTACCCATGCCAGCTCAATAAATCCACATCACAAGTTGTTGCCTTCCAATTCTGCCACATTATTTTCTTTTCAGTATAAGCAAGGGATGTTTAAATGTTTTTAAATATGCATGAGCTTGTGAAAGAGTCAGCATCTAAGTCTAAGAGCTTAACTACTGTCTCTTGTACTTTGGCCATTTATTATATATTCAGACACTGAGCTGTAATCTTTAGATTGAGGCAGTTTTAGCATTGCAGCAGGCTATTAATCACAACAGTTAAAAGCTCAATGTGAGAGTGACCGGGTGTCTGGCGGTGAAATACTCCTGATGCCCAGTAGGGGGCGATGTTGGAGTGGCTGGAAGGACAGGCTGACCTCTCTCTAGGACACTGCTGAAAGCACACTGCAGTGTTTAGGCTATCGCCTAATGGAATACTGACAATTACAAAAGACCCCTTACACAAGTTGTAATACATAGGCTTTTATTGAGGTATTTATATAATGTTCGGCAAATGCGTATATATATAGGTTCATTCTGGGATTATTTTCTATTATTATTGATTTATTTAGCAGAATTTTTAATAAGTAAATTGGAATTTTAAACAAATGTACATGGTGTACTAATAATCAAATGCGCTCAACTAAGCGGTCCTCTCTTTCATATAAAGTGTTGTTTAACTTTCTGATTCGTTCTAGTCAATTGTTTCCAAACAGTCCTCTCTCATAAGCAGTTCTCTCTTTCATATGTTCTTTCAACTTGGAACTGGAAAGTGTGATTCATTCTATCTAGTGAATCGGTTAGGTCAGTTTCATAAAAAGGATTCACTAATTTAAGTCCCTGTACCATGTTTTTTGACTCAGTTATGTTAATTATGGTGGCTTTACTGTACTTTTAATAAAAATGTATTCAAGTTTACTGTCACATACTGAGAATATTTGTTTATTGTTCAAAAACAGCTCTGATTAAATGATAAATTATATTCTTAAATAGTTATGTTTTTATTATGTATAAAAACAAACTGTAACTTTAATGTAGCTACTATTTGTTTGCACAAATTACGTTCAAATTTTCTAAATTATGATTAGCTTTGTTTGGCCAGCTACAGTTTCAAAGAAGCTTCCCCAACACCTGCTTATAAGCATAATATTTGTTGGCTGTGCTCAAGTTGTTCCGTCTGGAATCGCATTCATGTTGGAATGCAACAACCATGATCAAAGCTGATGAAGCTGTAATTTGTTAAATGTGTGTTTGGCCAAATAATTATTTTGCTGTGTACATTTCACCAATATCAGATGCTTTTGATCAGCTGTAGATAGAGCTGGGACGGACCACAATCTTCCATTCCTACAGTCCAGCTGTAATTTGTCTTTAATGTGATTTGGCCTCTACCTGTATGTCTGAGTCAATTTGCCTGCAGGCAGTGAGGCACCTGAATCATTTATACCAAGCAGCTGGTTGTGGCGTGAAGGTGCAGAAAAGCTGCCCCAGACACGCTTATTCTGCAGAATCAGGAATTTCGTAGGCGTTAAATTGTGCGGCTTGTGCACCAACTTGTTGCATTTCACCTGCAGCCACCTTTGAGTAAAGCCTCACTCGCAGAAGACGACGTTTCAGCGCACAGCTTGCCAATTTTCCTCGCTGAGTAATGCAACTCCACGTGGACTTTTGGAGTTGAAATCTTTTGGCTGCGTTCACTTTACCTCTGATGACCCCCTCGAAAAACTGTAATTTTCTAACTTAATAGCTGGAAGATATCAATCACAAGGCATTATGAGTTCAAATATTTTGGGAAGTTTTATTAATTGAGACCGGGTCACAGCTGTATTGGTTCCACATGAGGTTAAGAGGTATGTGGCAAGAGCGAGAGGACTGTCATAATGGGGGGGAGATGGAGGAGGGCTGAATTCTGCAGCTTGTGCTTAAGTGTTTTTGATAGAATGAGGGAGTGAAGGGGTGATTTGGGGAGTGAGAAAGGAAAAAAACTGAGGGAGTGCATGACATTCTTAGTGCATCTGGGCAAAATAAGCAGTCGGCGAGTGAGCATGTAGGACAGAAATAGGAAGGATGAGTGTTGAAAGAGCACAGGAAAAAAGGGGAAGGAAAGGACAGAAAAAGCAAGTGAGAAGCAGAGGAAAATGAAGAGAGAGCATCCAACCAGGAACGCAGTCTTGGCTTGCTGTGAAGTGTCAGGAAGGATGGAGGGAGGAATGGAAGGAAGGTGGATGAGATTAAACAGCAGAGAACGAGAAACTGATCCCTAACGGCAAGAGTGACGACCGACGGTGGCAAAGAAGAGACAGAACTAGGAAGAGAGACATCAATTAATCATATCCTGGACCTGTAAACGCAAGAATTGCTCGCTGTCATCCCCAGAAGGGGGCACAGAAGCGTGCGAACGCGAGAGTGTGGGAGAATCAGGTGGTGTGGTGGGACAGCCAGGATCCCTCCAGAATGAGTGACACTCTCGCACACACCCTCCCACACACAAACACGCGCTCCCTCATGGAGGATCCAATGCAGCTGCGAGATCCAGGCGCTGCCGAGGATATGAAGGTGAGTGCCTGGCTCCAGCTAACTCAGGCAGAGAGGTATCAAAGCTGGGTACTTTTCTCTGGGTCTCAAGAGCTGGACGCTGAACGGCATTCGTTTCCTTCGTGGGTCGTTTTATCTGCCATCGCACCTTCTTCTGTGTTTGAACGCAGTGCATTTTGGGCTTGTGGTGTCTGGCATGCTGTGTTTGTATTAACTGACATGGGATCTTGTTGTAAGTGCAAGGGGAGACTCTTGTGAATTAAGTTTTTTTAACAAATTTTTTTCAGTGTTTTAAATCTATTTTACATGTTTCCTTTGAAGGGATAGTTTACCCAAAATCATTCACGCAACTTCATGTTGTTCCAAACCTGTATGAACTTTATTTTGAAGTTCATATTTTGAAGAATGTTTTCACGTTTTTGCCCATACAGTGAAAGTCAATGAGGTTCAAAACATTGGACCCTTTTGACTTTCATTTTATATATATATAAAAAAACTTCTTTTACATCATGTTCCACAGAGTAAAGTCAGTAAAAGAGTGAGTAAAAATGACAGAATTTAAATTTTCGCATGAACTATCCCTTTAAAGGGTCATTAAAGGGTCTGTGTTTTTATAGTAAGAAGGATCTGGCTATTTTTGAGCAGTTATCAGTTTGTGGGATGTGGTTTTCCAGAAGGAGCATCAGGAGGTCATACACTGCTTGCCAATTGGATAAATGTAACATGCACTGTTAATTGCTCACTTTGATAATAAGTATAGATGCAGTGTCTGCCAACACCATAAAAATACAGCATGTTATAGAGGCTTCTATAAAACATGAACAATACACACGCCTTAAAGGAATATTTCACTCAAAAATCGATCATGTACATTACATCATGTCATCCTGTATGACTTTATTTCTTCTGTGGAAAATAAAATACTGTATGTTTTATGTAACATATAGAGAGTTTTAAAGATATATGTTTTTTTTCCCCCATATACAATGAAAGTCAATGGAGTTTAAGTTTAGTGTTGTTTTGGACCCCATTGACTTTCATTCTATGGACAAAAACAGCTCTTCCAAATAACTTATTTTGTGTTCTGCACAGACAGAAAGTCATGATGTAAAGTAAAACGATGACCGAATATTCATTTTTAGGTGAACTGTCCCTTTAAGGCATCTCTCAGCTGTGGTTTGGTGGTTTCATTAGTTCGATTCTTGTAGCATCATCATAAAGCTGTATCATGACATTGTTGAAGTTCAAGGAAATTGGTTGGGATAGTTATGTGCCAAGATGTCTCTCGGCTGAGAAAGTCAAAGGAATAAATCAACACCAGCAGAAGACCACTTCAATGCAGTGCTATTTTTACTTCATAATGCGAAGCATGATGGACCAACACCCATGATTTTGGTCTAGAAACGCATTTTAACTTCTGTTTGCTATTAAATCTTGATTAGAAGGGCGTTCTGAGTTAAAATGCAGCCAGTAGACTTTTAAAAAAGACATGAGCCTTAAAAGTAATCTTTTTCTGAGCTTTGATTTTTCCTGTGAATCCTGCCGGAGCCCCTCCTCCATCCGTTTCCTCGCTGAGGCTGTTAGTACTGACAGTTGTAGCATCTATTGATGTGTTCTAGCTGGAGGTGTTCTGATTACCCTGCTAACTGCCAGCTTCACTTAATCCTCTGGAGATTCATGAAGGCAAAGCCATAGAACAACATCATTGTGGCTAATCCACTGCCTGTCTGACTGATGTAATGTGGACATTGCACATGCACAATGGCATCAGGGTCCTCGGCGGTTTACGGTGACGCAGAACACAAACAAGTTTTCGGGCCTGTGCCAAAAGAGATAAGAGGCAAAAATCTGAGGAAGTCCGGTTCAAGAACGCTAACCTACAGTCGGTGGACGCCTTCATCCTGAACCACGTCTCGGCTCTGTGTTTGCTTCTAGTAGGGGGTTGCCTGGATACGTTCCGTTTGCAGAGTTTCAAAATGTTTTTGTTTGACTAAGAGAATATTGATTTCAGGTTCTCCCGCATTTCCCAGCCAAGAGAAGATGTTCCAAACGGGCCTGGCTTAGTCTATTGTTTTTAGAATTTGGAATAAAAAGCACAACCATTATAGATGTTTTTGAAAGGTTAAACATTTTCTTTCTGCAACTGGCTGTATTGGAAATCATGTATCACATTCATTCTTTATTAGTCCAAAACATTTGTCAAGTTTGACTGTTTTCCAGAAAGACTGATTTGGTAAACGTATGCACGCAGATTAGCTGCAACATATTGTATAATATGTCATGTCGAAATACTCTAATTAAATGAAACTATATCAAGTGAATAATCATGCTGGGAATCATATGACAGTCAATAGAGGACTGAATGCAGACCACAAGGCCAAAAGATTTTTGGACTGCGACCATCAGGCTTTGTGTATTAAGCTGGTCATAAACAGAGGCTTAACCATTGGCGCTATGAGATGCGGTACTTAGGATAGTGGGTTAAATTTATATTAAAAGTCTGACAACTCACATTATGGACACTGAAACAGAAACAATTTAATGTGTGTCTGTGATGTATGTACACGGTACAGTATATTATCTCCGTACTGTAAATACATGTATTATATACATGCAGTCAAACCAAAATTTATTCAGACACCTTTAACATTTCTCACATTATCTCACAGTTTATTCGCTATAGTTTAGAAAATGGTAATAAAATATGATAAGAGCTCAGTGTTATCAAATCAGTTGATATTTCACTGGTTTTGGCCACCCTTCTGTTAGACTGTCTCACTAATGAATTAGGTTGAATAGCTGTCAGCTGTTAAATGTAAGTACACAATTAGATAATACCAATTTAGATCAACCAATTACCAAGCAATGCTTAATTTGGTTCAGTCTCTGGTGTAAAAAGGTCGCATTAGCAATTAAAGAAAAAACACTCAGGCAAAACATGGTCAGGTCAAAGTGTCTGAATAATTTTTGGTCCCAAATGTTTATAAATTTGACTGTATAAAGACTTTTTGGGTATAATGTCACAGATAACTTTATTTTGCTATCCTCACTTACATAAATGAACTATAGTGTCCTACACCCACTAGAAAAAAAAACCCATCAAAAATGATATCTGGTGTCTAAATCATTTTTGGTTTGACTGTATATATACTGTATATATATATAAATGAATAAATATATATGAAAAAAATATTTTTGAATGAAATATATTTGTAACATTTTAGTAACAAATGTTTTTGTTAATATTATCTCTTAATATTATTTAATTGACCAGATCTAACATGAACTAATTATAAACAGTCAATTACCAAACTGGAACAAATGTATTGCTCATTGTTAGTTATTTATCCAGTAGATTCTATTCAGGAATCTTTTGGTATGCTGGTTTAGAAATGATCTAGTGTAATGTGGCCTCTTTAATGGAAAGTGAGTTATTAGGTTGTCTTCGTTTATTAGCAAAGTCATTGATATCTTGAAACTGAATGCAGGAACGAGCAACATTTGTGCAAGAGATGAGCTGCTCACCCTGACTTGATCTCACAGGTGTCCTGACTCTTTGCACCATATGTTCACCCTTTAGCCATGTTCTACTGCCACTGTACTGCCACCTAGACCTTTCCATCAACATGATTAATGACCTTGTCTGTCTAATGAGAGCTGGACCAGAGTTTAGTTTCACACGTCCTTTCTCTTTTCCCTTTCCCCCTTTCTCTTTCTCCTGTTCTGTGTTCAGATGGATCCTGTTCAGAAGGCAGTGATCAACCACACCTTTGGAGTCCCACTGGTGAAGACCAAACGGCCAATCATTTCCTGCAATGTCTGCCAGATCCGCTTCAACTCTGAGGTGAGGCATCTGATATTGGACTGTTTGACATGCATGTTCTCTTTGATGGCTTACTCAAATGGCTTGTTATTGAAGACATGAAATCGTATATAGATTTCTTAGATTGAGTTTTCTATGTAATATGAGTGTTATGTTTATGTTGCTGAGATACTTTGCACACTCTGCTTTCTAGTCCGGAAATAGCCAATGGCAAATCCTCTTTGAAGTACTGTATCCGCACAGCATGTCAGAGTGAATGATTACAGGATGAAGCCTTTTTCTTTCTTTC
Source organism: Rhinichthys klamathensis goyatoka (assembly GCF_029890125.1). Lineage (NCBI taxonomy): Eukaryota > Metazoa > Chordata > Actinopteri > Cypriniformes > Leuciscidae > Rhinichthys > Rhinichthys klamathensis. Next base: position 1,303,870 of record NW_026606571.1, on the reverse strand, counting down.
TACGATTAAAAAGAGTTTTAAGAACATCTCTCAACATACAGTAGTATCTCAATTGTAAGATATTATTTCCACCAGGAAATCCTACAGAAACCTTCCTACAAAAACAACGTTAAATTTTAGACTTCCCACCGCCGTCACTTTAGACTCCATTTTAGACTTACCACCGTCATTTATTGCAAGATTCCTATCGCACATTTTGCAGTTCCAATATTCCTTGCGCATCAATGAAAGCAATTATGTTAGTTGTTTATGCTATACGCTTGTTTGGGGGGAAACTTAAGCCTGATATATTCTGGGCTGAATTCAGTTGCAGCTGTGGCAGACATTGTGACATGTGTGAGATTAGTAACAGAGCAGGACCTGGGAGTGTCCCACTAGCCTGCGCTATTTTTACGGACGAGAACTGTAATCATGGACCGAAAGTGGCTTTCTTGGTGTGAGCCTGTAATCTTGGGCCTCCAGTCGAGCAGATGTATGGCCTTCTTTAAACCACATCCACAGACAATAAAAAACAGGGAGAAGACGGAGAGGCCAAGCCTGCATGTGAAGACCTGCGAAAATAGCTGTTAGCCCAGCTCGCTTTTAATGATTTATGGGGAGAGATTTTGAGACAACTCAGCAATTCTGTGAAACAATTGGACTTAAGAGTTGTAGTAGGTTCATTGGAGGTGGAATTTCATGGAGGGGAAGATTAGATTGAGGTTGTATACTGCAGTTATTTCCATCATCTAATGTTGCTTTGTTTTGGTTCATAGTAAATATCCTAGACGGCTGTTAGTTCAGCTATAAATTCCATATCCCAAAGTGCCACCCAAAGATGCCTTTAGTTTACAACCTAGTTCATGACCCTCAAGTCAAACGAGTTCGACACATACTGTACAAGTGTGCTTGTAAATAATAATAATGCATGCTGTTCAATAAACCTTAAGCACTTGACTACAGATTCGACATCTCTGACACCTGCAGCTGTCCTGTTTGTAAAAGATAGGCATATAATTTCAACACCCCTGCTTTGCATTTAACTACACACTCACACATGTTGTGTTTTCATGTTTCATGGGGACTTTCCATAGACATAAGGATTTTAATACTGTACAAACTGTATATTCTATCCCCTTACACTAACGCTACCCCTAAACCTACACATCACAGAAAACTTTCTGATTTATAAGTTGTTTTCCTCACGGGGACCAAAACATTTCCACACAAGGACAAGGAATTTGGATATTGCCATCTTTGTGGGGATCCCATAATGTAGGGTTTACAAGGACACACACACACACACACACACACACACACACACACACACACACACACACACATCTAAGGCCCCGTCCACACTACTGCGTTTTCGTTTAAAAACGGAGACCTTTTGCTACGTTTGCACCTCCCGTCCACACTAAAACGGCAAAAACGGAGACCCAAAACGGAAAAGTTTAGAAACGCTGCCGATCCGTTTTTCGTTTAGAATCTCCGGAGGGCGTTTTAGTGGTGACGGGTCAAACCGGAGGACTTTAGAAATGATGCCGTAGTAGAGGCTCACGCTCGGCTCTATGATTGGGTGTCATCAGTCATGGCGTATATCTTTGCTAGCAGCTGTTGTACAAGTACATTCTGCATTTTACAACGCTATAACTGCCTACATGCGCCGGAGTCAAGCTATTATTCGAGCGATCTGTGACAATTCCCGTGTGCAGCGGCGGCGTTGACCGTACATGGAGCGTCGGTTTGGGGTTAACCCAGAGCATGGTGGGATAATTTTATCAATGAAGTTGTGTTTACACCGGCACGCGCATGCCCAGTGTTGGTGAATGGTCACGTGATCCGCGTTTTCAGTCGTTTTAATGTGGACGGAGATCAATTCTAATACGCAGCTTAAACGCTGGTGTGGACGGAGATCATATTCGTTTTAATTATCCGTTTCTAAACTAAAGCGCAGTAGTGTGAATGGGGCCTAAATGGGGACATTCCATAGACGTAATGGTTTTTATACTGTACAAACTGTATATTCTATCTATCCCCTTACACTAACCCTACCCCTAAACCTACCCATCACATTAATAAACTGCATTTTTATATAAAAAAAAAAAACTTTAATTACTTTGTTTATACCAGATTTTCAAATAAGGACGTCCCTAAAGGGAGGTTTTTGGAGATTTTGTCAGGTTTTTGGTCACTTCTGGGTACAAATTTGTCCCCAACATATAGCTAAGTAGGCACACACACACACACACAACCACATGGCACTTTCCACAAAAAGGGTACAATATGGGGCCTGCTTTTTTTCTTACTATTATTATATAATTTTTTTATACAGAACCACATTTTTTTTGCAAAAAAATATATAAATATTTTGATCATATTTTTAAATAACATGGGTAAGGGCTGATGCTTAATAAATACAATTATTATGACTCATATCAGTTTAACGCAGTCACGGGCCCACCGGTGGGCCCAAATCCTTTACATTTTTAAAACAGTAATATCCTATACTAAACCTAAACTAATCTTGACAAACTATATATCATTTGAAAGCTTACAATCTCTAGTTTCCATATTTGGTGATTGATTTTCAAAATAAATTACAGAGGAGCCGTAATTTATCAATTTGCAACAAAATTTATCTTCATACTCTTAGACCTTTATTTTGAAATAGTGATGAACATGAAAAATCATGAAAGAAGGGTAGAAACCTCAGTTTGTTTTCATGCCAAGAGTTCAAAAGATAGCATCCATTTAATTATTTTAAAAAAAAAAAGGTCTGAATTATTTTTTTTATATAAAGAAAAAAATTATATGATGTGGCAGGAAGCTAAAACGCACACATGCGTGTTCTTTTTATGTTTCTTAGAGGTTGAAATCATATCAAAATCTGCCAAACTTCTCATATTACTTCTGAATAGGATGTCTACTTCATAAATTGTATGAAAATAGTGGAAATAATGGTTCATATCACTCAAAACACATATGGAAATGGAGGCGCCCTAATATGGGCAGTAATGGAGTCTGCTTGTCATCTAGTGAAAAAGTTTGGTACTGCGCACAAACAAAATCTTACTGAAAGCTCATTTTTTGAGATATCAACCTAAAATTTGAAACACAACTTGTTCAGATTTTTGGCTTTGATTTTTTTGCAGTTTTAGAGTCGCCCAGGTTTTGAAAATATATATTTTATATAAAATATGAATAATAAATTTTTTTACATTGTACATTTTCATAAACTCAAACTTCTATAACTTTTTTTCTGTTTCACTTTCTTAATTTATTTCACTTCTACAACAATCTGCCAAATGTCTTCTTTAAAACAAGACCAATCTTACGTCTATATTCCAAAGCATTCTTGAATTACAACCATTTAAGTTCGAAATGTGCATTTTCATGTATATTCAAAAAAAAGGGGGTGACACTTAAAGGGTTAAGTGAAAAGTATGACATATTTTATTTATTCATTCATTTATTCTTACATTTTTCAAATGATTTTATTATTTTTGCATTTATTCATTTAGTATGATTTTTAATACACGATACATACATTGTGTGTTTAAAACTAACTACTTTTCATGCTAGGTTAATTTTACGTTAGATTAGAACATAAAAAAAACGTAATTTGGGTATTGAATTTTTCTTTTTTTAAGTGTGCTGTATCCGTGGACAGTGCCACATGCAAACACTCATAAACCTTCATACAAACTCACACATTCTTTTGTCATTGTCCTAACTATTTAAACTCTTATTTATTTTTAAAGTTGTCAGGCATCAAGTGTTCACGGCGTCAAATCAGTTGTGAGCGAAAAACGGAGAGATCAAAAGAAAAGACATCAAACAATTGCAAGTTCGTATGTTTTATTCGAAATCGTGCTACTTCTTTCATGCATTGTTGCACTGGAAATGATTCAGCTACGTTAGGAGATTAAATTATACAATGCCATGTTTCATTAAATGGTTTCACAGAGCAACGAGTCTACATTTTCTTCCTCTACTATGCTGAATAAAGCAATGCATTTGTTCCTTGAAAATATCTAATCCCTCGCCTCCTTCCCATCATCATTTCACGCTCCATTATGGATTCATAGATTCCACACCCCCCAGTGCCGATAACTGAGGACATTTGTAGTGGAAAAAGCAGACTATTGGCTGCCAGCAAGTGTTATCTGATGCATTCATCAAACTAAGAGCTCAGACTTGTGTTATGCTGTGCTGCCAGTGTCCCTCTGTCCCTTTCACTCTAGCGCAAGATGGAGGTATAACCTTGCCGCGCTGCAGAAGTGATGTCACCATATTGTGTCACTGTTGCTGCAGGACAGGGTTGAATGCGTGTCCCTCCCACTGCCAGAGCTGCAATGGCCCACCGATGTCGCACAATTTCCGTCATTCACTGGCTGGTTTTCCGTCACTAGGGCAAATTAACCTTCCTTCCATGTGTGTGATGAGCGTCGGGAATAGCCACAGCTGTCAATCCTCCTCATGCAGCCCTTTCCCATTTTGTTGTGGTAATTGTATTTATGTTGGTGTATGTTGCGTTACATACTGTTCACACGTGGTTCAAAGAGACTGGGACAATCTGGTCTCTGTGTCCTAATTTGTCCTTGGAAAAGTTCTTCATGCTTCCTGTTTTTCCATCGTTGTGCTTAGGAGAATTAATCTTGTGCTCTCAAAACCAACTCATCTCTCTTATGTAAAACCCTGTGCCATCTGGGTGAGAACTTTCCTCGTTTCCTTGTTCTATAGATAGCGCTGTATTCATACCAGCACTTCATTCTCATTGGTACATTTTGGATTTGGCTTGGTACTTGATTTGTATTCATATCTAATGGCTGAGGTATTCTTCACACATAATGCATGCCCTCTCTTGTAAGTCACTTCATTATGAAAGAATTAACTGAGAATTTCAATGAATGAATTCTGTATGTGGGTTCAAATTGGATTTGTATTGCTAATAGTTGAATTTCAGTTAGGAACTGGCCAAAACAGCTTAGCTACAAACTGGTTGTTAAAAATAAGTATGTTTCTGAAGGATGATAGTGTCATTTTATCAGTTATTTTTTTAAATATCAGAACTGAATGATGCTCAGTTGCATTCTCATTGATGCATTCTTTCGCCAATGCGGACGTACCACCATACAAAAATACTCAAGACACAGAACTGTACTACTATTCGGTGTTTGTCGACGCAATGGCGCTGCTGAATCTACGGCATGAAAAGGACAACATAAGCAGTTTAGTCCAGATCCCGAATCTTAAGAACCTGTTCTTTTTAGTGAATCAAAATTTTGCATTGCAACCAGTGTAGTCTGACTCTCAAACAAATGACTTTAATGAATCGGTTCTTTTTAGTGAATTCGAAAACATACAGTGTAGACTGATTCCTGAATGAATGATTCTAATAAGCAGTTTCTTTTTAGAGTATCAAACAAATACAGCTTACAATTAACTGTGAGAAATGTAGTTTCTGATTGGTTGTTCATTCATTCAACAATGTGTAAAGATGCACAGTATGAGTTTTGTCAGTAGTATTTAAAAAAAATGTAATGTTTTCCTCATGTTTTGATTGTAAATTGAAATTGTGTGTGTATATATGTATATAATATATATATACACTACCGTTCAAAAGTTTGGGGTCAGTGAGAATTTTATTTTTATTTTTTGGAGGAAAGAAATCAATACTTTTATTTATCAAGGAATAATTAATTTGATCGAAAGTGACAGTAAAGACGTTTATAATGTTACAAAAGTCTTTTGAACTTCCTATTCATCAAAGAATCCCAAAAAAAAAAAAAAAAAAAAAAAGTACAACTGACAGACCAACAACTGTTTCAACATTGATAATGATAATAAATGTTTCTTGAGCATCAAATCCTCATATTATACTGATTTGTGAAGGATCATTTGACACTGAAGACACTGACACTGGTGATGCTGAAAATTCAGCTTTGATCACAGGAATAAATTACACTTTACTGTATATTCACACAGAAAACAGCTGATTTACACTGGAATAATATTTAATACTATAACTGATTTTTGTTGTATTTTTTATCAAATAAGCGCAGCCATGGTTAGCAGAAGAGAATTCTTTTAAAAGTATTTAAAATCGTACCGACCCCAAACTTTTGAACGGTAGTGTATATATCAAAGCCAATTATTTGATTTAATTTATGACACCTCTAAAAGACGGTTTGTGTAAATGCATTATTAAAGAATTAATTTAAAATAAATAAATAATTCGTATTCAAGGATTTAAAAAAATGACAGCATTTTTATAAATTTTTTAGTCCTTACTAAAAGAATTGCTAAGAGGAATTGGAACTAGAAACGTTAAATTCTTTACTTTTACCATTCCTAGTCACAGACTGTTTAAAAAAATACTTGTAATCTCCAGTATTGACTGCATTCTCTGTAACTCATGGTTGTGATTACCGCCCTAGACAGTTTGAGTCTGTTGCTTGCACGTGGCAATAGCAGGAACTGTGTTTCTCATTTGTTTTTGGATGCATATTCTTTCTTCTGCATTTTTTCTTCCCTCTGTTTCAAGTCTAATCAGTTTTACATTCATTTTTTTTTTGTCTGTGTGACCGCTGTCTACAAAACATATGGAGCACCTGTGCTTTAGCCCCATATCCATTGAGTTCTCTGTTGGTTTCCGCCAGAACCACATGGCTATCTTCTCCTCTTTCCTCCTTAATCCCAGGGATCGCTGCTCTTTTAGTGCTTCTTTCCCACATCCTCCTCAGTTTCCTGTAAGGCAGCTTCTTCAAGCCCCCGAAGGCTTCGATTACAGACCACCAGCTATATAAGGTTCTGTCATCACCAATTACAGCCCACAACCTGCCACAACAGACGGGAAGGGCCAACCTAATGCCATTCCCTCAAGTGTACCCTAACGGTCTTAAAGGCCTATCCTAGCTGTCTTAATCTCTTTGTTCCCATGAGTCTCTGCTGGGGATCCACGCCTCTTTTAATGTTGTGAGCGTCTGAGCCCTGGATGACACTCTGGTATGAGTCTCTTGGTCCTGCTCCCAGTGTCTGCAGCAACGGTTGTCAACTCATTCTCAGTTTCACACAGCAGCTAATCCAGCCATTTAATAATCATCATGTTTGTCCTTATGGGACTGATTCTGAGGCCATGGCTGTTTTGGGAAGCGGCTGCTAGTTGATCTGTTTGAAGCGTGCTGCTGGGAGGCAGGACAGATATGCATTGTGCTCCCCTGTTACGAGGATGCAGACCGCAGGCGACAGCTCCAGTGTGAGCATCTCTGGAAATATCACCTCGTGTGTTCCTGCTAGAGGTCAAGTCAGCATGATCGATGTGTGGACTAGATTGTGCCACATCAGAGAAGTGGAATTGTTTATGCAGATTAGAGCTTTCACAGTAGTCAACTGTTTTGTGTTTTCTTTGGTTTTGCACTGTTACTGGACTGACCGCTGAGACGGCTAAATATGTCCTTTCACTTAACAATGGTCTCATTCTCTCTACTTATACAAACGCAGGGTTGTTAATGAAATCATGGAAAAAGACCTCATATTCTTTGTCTAATGGTATAAATTATTTTGTGTAATTTATTTTATTACTAATAATAATAAATTAAATATAATTAGTAGTGTTAATATTATGCATAACATAATCTAAATAAAAATAAAATTGTATAAGACATGTAAAAGCAGCCCATTAAGACAGTCAGTTTCACACTCACAGAAAATGGATGTTATGTGGCATCAGTGTCCTGGGACTAGCATGTAGGTATAAGCCCATGTTATGACTCCTGGATGGGACATCCAGTACCAGATGTCAAATTTGGCCCGTAAGCATTAACAACTTTTTGTACTCTACCGGTTTTGTTTGTGTGCAGCTCCTTGTGGATTTTGAAACGTGTGTGCTCATAGAATGTTTAAGCAGCATTACCTGTATGTTCATTTCAGAGTCAGGCAGAAGCCCACTACAAGGGGAACCGTCATGCTAGGAGAGTCAAAGGCATCGAGACCTCAAAGAGCCGCCCACAAGAGAGTGACAAACCTCCTCCCGGGCCCATCTCGTCCCCCTCACCTACGGGACCCTTGCTGGCTGTCTCAGACACTGAGCTCAACAAAACAGGTAAGAGCTTGAGAATAAGTGGCTTTGTACAATATAGTGATTGTAAAAAATACACATTTGGTCTTCTGTGCTCACTCACACATAACCTTTGGAAAGTAAAGAGATTCATTTGAAGAATGTAAAGCTACTGTAGGCAGTATATTCTGCTTCAAAATTCTTAAAAGAGATGACTGGAAAGCGAGGATACACTAATTCACCCTATGAATCAAAACTAGGACATGAAGAAACAGCAAATATTCAATCTGTGTGTGGTCTGACCTCACTCTTCAACAAGCAACCAATCGAACATTCCCATCACTGAAGGTCTAGGGTCTGTCACAGGGCAAAACTGTACAATAACAGAAAGAGACAAAGACAGCATTCTTAAGTCCCAGCACAAGATTTTAAATAGCTAGTTTATGAAATATAAGATGGTGCAATCCTTGTTGAAACATCTTGAGGAAGTCTGGGTAAAGGTCTTGAACATGGACCACCATATTCAGAGCCTAATTTTACTAGAGTGGCGTGACTGACCATGACCACTTGATTTGCAGCTTTATTAGGAAGGCCTAGCTGATGTGTTTATGGAGCTGTGTGCAGGGTTATTAGGTATTAAAAGCTCATTTGTCTCTGCATCAGAATAAACTTTGGGATTAGGAGGGATGGGTTGGAGCAGAGGATGAGCAGTGAGTGAGAGTTTGTGAGACATAGATTGTGGATATAAAAAAGTTCAGAGTTCTGAGGATTAGTTAAGAGGGAGAAGGGAAACATCACAGTTCATCTTGGTTTAATGAGTGATTAAACACTGGCAGATCATAATGATGGTAAGATGAAATGGGGGCGCAGAGTTTATAAACTGCCAGAGGGTGGGTGACTCCCTCTTGTGCCTGTTATATGCCGGTTTTCTTTCCCTATGTCTCCATGTCTCCGCTCCCTGCACTTTCCATTATTGCCAGGCTCAATTTGTATCAAACCATCAGCCCCCACAACTGGTAGATGTTTTATGAGAAGCTTCAAAGTGTTTGAATTTAACTGCCTTTAAATGTAATATAGTGATTTGGTGCTCGAGAAACATTTTGTTTTATTATCAATGTTGGCAGCAGTTGTGCTGCTTATTGTTTTGGTGAAAACTGTGATAGTTGTTTTTTCCAGGATTCTTTGATAAATAGAAAGTTCAAAAGAACAGCATTTATTTGAAATGGAAATCTTTACCTAATTGCTAAAATAGTGGCATATCTTTAGTCAGGACAACTTAACATTTTAAGTGAGGTCAAGACATTTAAATGAGACAAGTAAATTAATTCATCTCAAAAAAAATATGCAAACTGTTTTACGATTACAGAATGACTGCTTTAATTCCCACCTCCCCCTCATCCTGCTCATGGTCTCTGTCACAGAGGATGGAGGAGGACAGTATAGCCGTGTCTCTCACTGAGGGATTTGCCTGTCCAGAGAAAACTGTCTACAGTCCTCAGGCCGAGAAAAAATTCCAGCGGGAGAGAGCCAAAACAAACCGGCCATGATCTAAATGTGAAACCAGATACATGTGAAAGAATGCCGTTTTCCATCCAAAGCTCACTCCCGTGACCCCGACCCCTAGCGGGCTGGTGGCTCGCTTGTTTGTATATCCCGACAATCACTTTGTTTTAATGCCCATAATACTAGTTTCACAACAGAGTCTTCATTGAGCTGCCAACCCCTTGAGTCATGACAGCTGCAGTTCCATCTGGACATTGCAATCCCAGCGTGTAGAGAAGTGTGTGTGTGTGTGAGATTGTGCAGTGTAAATTTATTTAGCAAATGTTTAGAGCTTGCTGAGTGTGTTTCTCTTCACACTCCCCCCCCCCATTGCAGTCAGAGTTTACAAGCATGCAACTAGATATTGGGGATGCATCAGGGTTCGGTACTTGGGCCTAATCATTACAGTATATCTCACATGTCTACACATCAAGCTTTCTGCTCTCTCTCGGTGTGGGTTTTTATGTGAAAGCTCAAGAGGAGAATTCCCACGCTTCATGAAAAACCCAATGTCGCGTTGGACCTCAGCTGCCGGAGATGTAATTTATTGATGATTTTCTTTCACGCATCAGTAAAGCCAGTTTTGCTTCTTAGAGGTAGAAAGACAATACTCAGACCTATGGAGTCACCTTTTTAGTGGTTATAGAGTTTCAGCTGCCTTCTGCATGTTTCCTTGACTGTCTCCTGAACCATTGATAATTTAAAAGGATAGTTCACCCCCAAAAAATGTGTATACACTGCCGTTCAAAAGTTTGGGTTCAGTGAGATTTTTTGGAGCAGCAAATAGCATATCAGAATGATTTCTGAATGATCATGTCACACTGAAGACTGAAGTAATGGCTGCTAAAATAATGAAGCTTTTCCATCACAGGAATAAATTACGTTTTAACATATATTAAAATAGAAAATAGTTTTTCTTAAATAATATTATTAGCATAATATACACTATTAATTCCACACCAATATAGTTTGTTCTTAGATACATTCTTAGCTCTTTTACAAGGAATTTTAGCTGTGGTTTATCTAATTATGATGTTTGCTTATTCCTTATATTTAACTTTTTACATGTCCCGTGTTAGGGACACTTTTATTCTAGTGAAGATTTGTTTGTAAGGCTTGAACGCAGCTAACAGGGCCCATAATAGCATGGAGAATTGGCAGGATGTGCAGGAGGTTTGGCATTGAACCGTCTTAGCACTCTGTTTGTCCCCAAGATCCACTTCTGCACAGTCACTGCTTAATGAAGCCATACGTCTCCAGCAGTCTTCTACACATCTGGAGATTGTATAGAGACAGAAGGCTGCACGACACTCGTCTGGGCCTCCATATTTCACAGCATAAGCTTGAAGTGCCATTAAATTTCCTGCTAGATCTTTCTCCATCTCCGACAACATGGTTCTGCTGAGCTACAGTGGCAGAATCTCCACTTTTACATGCAGATTCTATAGAAACAAGAGGATCGTTTGGTAAACAGGCCTGCTCTAAGATGCATCTGGGAAACAGCGATCTGAGCGAGGCAAATGAATGCACCCAACTCCATAATTAATAAGTCCCAAAGCTCATTCAGGCATCTTGTTTCAGGGTTCATTAATCATTAATGGTGGGCAGGGTAGGAGTGGGGTAAAGGCCGGCCTCTTTTCTACCTGACCCCTCGAATATCTGATCCACCTGCATGGGTCACAATCAGACCCCTCCTTCACCACATCACACTCCATCTTCTCCGCTATAGCTCTGTCAGTGGCTGTGAAACCAGAGCAGCATTAATAGCAGGATTAGTTTACTGTCTGGAAACTGAGAGATTGTTCTTGTGGGTTCAGGTTTATATGTGGAGTCTGTAACTAAGCTATCATAATTCTACTAAATGCACAGGCATCATTTACACTTTCTGTCAAGGCCAATTTTGTCCTAATCAATAACTGGAATAACTCACAGCAGGATGTGACTAATCGACAAAGCTTTTTCCAATTGTTCTGCAGGTGTTTTCAGGCTGTTGTGTGTTATAATTAAGTTACAATCCAATAGAATTTGTTATTATTTGTTGTGTTTTAAATAAACAGCTCTGACATGCTCTCCACCTCCCATTGTAACTTGCTATCAGTTATGGTAAAAAAAGAAGTTGTTTTTCTGTTGTTATATTGTCCTATACAGCCGTGCAGATATACAGCAATATCGCACTGCTACTCGTGTGATATTGCTCTATTTGTTTTATAAAAATGTATATTAGGGTGGATTAGAATACTGAACAGCATGTATTCAAAGGTAAACCGTTAAACCAAAAATCATGAATGGCAGATAAGTAAGGTATCTTTATTCATTATTAACGTTTATTCATTTGAATGTTGAATTAAAAAACTGTCTCAACGTATCAGCATTTCCACAAAAATATTAAGGAGCGGTTTTCAACATTGATAATAAGGAATGTTTCTTTAGCAGCAAATCAGCATATTAGAATGATTTCTGAATGATCATGTGATACTGAAGACTGGAGTAATGATGCTAAAAATCACAGGACTTTTAAAAAAAAAAATGTATCAACATTAAAAAGTTATTTTAAATAGTTATAATATTTCACAAAATTCCTGGTTCACTGTATTTACTGTATTTTTTGATCAAATAAATGCAGCCTTGGTGAGCATAAATGAATTTTTTTCTTTTTTTTTACATATTAAAAAATCTTACTGACCCCATAAGCGTTTGAATGGTAGTATAACATTTATCAAAACAGTAAAAATAATTGTGACATCCCAACCAGCTCTGTCCCTGCCTCTTTGTAATACAAAGTGATGCCCATGATTCCATGCCCACTGATTTGCAACAGTTACACGTGTAAAGCAAAATTAAAACAATATTTTGGGTTTCTGTTGGACCTCTGAACTTTCATGAAAATATTTACATCATTACTAGCTTGTGTTTACAGCGGCTGACTCCTTCAGCAGTTGAAGGAAAGCGGGTGTTAATTTAGGCATTAAATATGAGTCCTCAGAGAGTGCATGTTGTGTAACCGCACTTTCAAATATGCAGAGCAAGAATAAATGGAGGGCAGACGGGTGCACATTGCAGCGAACATGGAGGGCATGTCAGTGAGGGTGGTGGATAACAGCCGTCCAGAGGATGAAGAATTCTGAAATCCCCCATTACACACTCCTCCACCCCCTGAACCACGATCTGCTAACACAAACCACATGTGCACGGCCAAACCCACATTTTTCATTACACACGCAGTGTGTGTGTTTGTTAGAGGGTGGGGGCCTGTAAGGGAATGGGGTGTGTTGTGGAAAAGGAGCAGTGGGAATATGAGCTCAGAGTTATAAGTTCAGGCTTTTCAGAACCACTCCTGCACTGAATACAAGCCACATGGTTCGGCCTGTCCATTCTGATGCTGTAATAGCTATTGCACAAAGTGTTGATCTATATTTGGTGTGTTTTTTTTTTTTTGGAAGGGTCATGAGGTTTGCTGTAACATCCTGCATCTTCCAAAAGAGCAGTATGTCATCAACCCGTGCTTTGATCCAGATGATCTTTATGAGGCTCTGACAGGAGCTGAAGCCCTGCTCATCTGCTCCGCGAACAGAGAGACACAGAGAGAAATCTTCATGGAAACTTCCAATGTATAGAGAGAGAGAGAGAGAGAGAGAGAGAGAGAGAGAGAGAGAGAGAGAGAGAGAGAGAGAGAGAGAGAGAGAGAGAGAGAGAGAGAGAGAGAGAGAGAGAGAGAGAGAGAGAGAGAGAGAGAGAGAGAGAGAGAGAGAGAGCAGTTTCCTGTTAAATGAGGGATCTGGTTGCCTCTAACCAGCTCTTATACACCTGCCATTCAGGATTTGCCTCCACAGCAAAGGCAGTTGAACTTTAAATGTCATGGTGAATAAAACCTGAACAGTGTGTTTCTTAAGGAGACACTGAGTTCGAATGACTAAGAGTTTATGTAAGACGTTGTGGCCAAATGTTTGTAAAATGACAAAAACATACAGTACATAATCTTTGTAAGGAAATAGTGAGGTAACTGCACACTCAAAATATCTGACGCATGCATTTATTCCGCAATTGATCAAAAGTGACAGTACAGTACATTTATAATGTTACAAAATATTTTTATTTTAAATAAATGCTGTCTGACTCAAAAAATGTTAAAGAATATTAAGCAGCACAACTGCATTCAACATTGATAAGAAATATTATTTTTGAAAACATTTTAAATTTATTTAAAATTGTAATATTTGAAAATGTTACTGTTTTTACTGTAGTTTTGATCAGTAACAAACATTCTAAAGATAGTTTAAATGTAATGTTTTCCTTTTTCATACATAATAGCCTTATATGAGGCAGTTATTATGAGTTTTGCTTACTCTACTTAGTCTCAGTCGACAGAAACATGTTTAAATTAGCAACGACTGCTATTTCACGTCCTGAATACTTTAAACGGTATGGTTACATATTTCTCAGCATCTCCCATTTTAATTTAGAAATTAAACTAAACAATATGTGATGCCTCATAAAAAATACAAACATATGTAAATTATTTTATTTTATGAAGTCATTTTTTTGTAAACTTGTTTTTATGTGGTCTCTAAAGGCTGGGGTTGGACACTTTAAGATGAGGTATTTGAAGTACGCCTGGTTTGAGGTTTACAGGAAAAAACACATTTCTGAGGCATGAACCGAAAGCTCTTGAATTCTTGCATAGCAGCGTTGTTATTGTCAAAGATGAAGCAGCAGAGCCCATTAACTTCCAGAAATACTCCATTTAAATGTCATTTTGTTGTTTGTTTTGCAGATGAGACGCGGCCAGCGCCACAGTTAAACGGACCCGCGGTGGCCCCGGGGCCCGTGGCCATTTCTGCTCCCCCTACCCCAGAATCCCCCGGTCCTTCTGCATGTCCCCTTCTGTCCACCCCCACTAACCCTCAACCACCCCCAGCCACCTCCTCATCCCCCGGCTGTGGCTCTTCTAACCCAGAGCAGGCTGGCACTGGGGCCCCTGGGGCCCCATCAGTCACTCCCAGCAACCCTGAGACAGAAGAGGACAAAGCCAAGAAGCTGCTTTACTGCTCACTGTGCAAAGTGGCCGTCAATTCGCTCTCCCAGTTGGAGGCCCACAATAAAGGTGAACATTAATTTAGCGACAGCTCATCTTGACTCAATAACTTATCCGTCTGACTGATTACACAACACATTATTGGAATAAAGAGTCTCCAATAGGTGCTTAGAGGTGGATAGATTGTACATAATCCCAAATGCCCCCTGTGTATTTTCTTGTTTGGGGGATTCACTAGTCTGTATACCCGTGACTTTGTACTATCATAATTGTAAAACTCAAAAGTCATTGTAAGACTCCATAGTATCATATGCAGCAACAATATGATGCTGCAATCACTTTTCATGACAGAAAACCATAAAAAGCAAATGCAAAGGTGTACTACAGTGTTAATCTGCTTTGTTAATGTTACTTTTATGGGGGAGAATTTACATTTTGGCAGTGACAGGTGCATTGAGAAAATTTACCAGCCATAAATATTTTCCATTTTATATTCCATTATATTTAAATCTTCCTGTCACCAAGCAATATATATAATTGCTTGCCATATTTTTTATTTTCATGGATTAATGCAATATACTCAAGCACTTTGAGTACCCAGAGAAGCGCTATATAAATGTAACAAATTATTATTATTATTATTAAGAAGCATTCCATATAGAAATGTAATATTCGTTATTCCATAAAATATACATCTTACATACATTTCCGATGGTAGAAGATAAGAAGTTATGACTGATCCTTTTATTTATTATTTAAATCGCAGAGAGTTAGACCATTTTTCAAATTGGATTAAAACCATGTATTATGTTGCAGTTCCTAATAAATTTGCTGACAAACTGGGAAATATCGTAAGTTAAGGATTTATATAGTCCTCCTTACTTGAATTTTGCACTTGGCAAATGTTAAATTCTGACCTTCTGGTTGCCTTTCTCAATACTTGCACAAATTACTTCAGAAGACAGAATTATTTTAAGAAGAGTCTGCAAGATTGATCTTGTTCTGAAATATGTTTTGCGTAGCTCAAGGCAGCTCACAGGGGAACACTAGCGATTATGTCCATCACAGGAAAGAAAAAGCTTTAAACTTCTAAAACAGCCGTCTTTAGAAGCTTTCACTCACTCATGATTTATACACAACTTTACAGCGCCACTTGTCCTCTTGGTTTTCCCCCAAAGGTGTGCAGAAAAACAAATGGAGTAGATCAGTTTTTGAATTGCAGTGCAGCTTGTAGTATTTAGGGGAGTGTTTGATTTCTCGTAGTATATCGAATGCCTGAGCAGATCTCATTCTGTTCTATTATTCAGTTTGTGTCAACATAAACAACCCTGTTTGAAGAGACCAAGGTGGATGTTGAGGAGACTCTGCTGCAGAGGCACACACAACTCTCTTTATTATTGATCTCCTCTTTTATTTATCAGGAAAAACTGCAGTCATAGTTTCAGTATGTTTAGGAATTTCTCATGTTGAGCTTGTTGATTAAATAGTCTGTTTTTCCCCAGGCCAAAAAAAAATTAAAAAAAAATTATGCTTTTATAAAGTATTTGAGAATTGTTTATGTGGACTGAAAATTACACTTTGATACATGGAAGCCACATGGAAGTCGTTCCTCTTGGAACACGACTATGTTTTAAAGTAAACATTACAAGTTATGAGTGATATCAGGGCGCTGTTGCCGATGGAAGCGTGAATTTATAATCATGGCCTGGGTTAAGGAAAGCTATCTGGAATCAATACAGTCCATTCCCTAAATTAAACTCCTAACCACAGCCAAAAATCAAATCATATGTTGTGCAGACAGCCACAGATATAAGTCAGGAGAGTTTTAGCTTACTTTATTTCTGCAGCTCTATGTCCAGACGCAGCTGTCAATTCTTGTTTTATCTGTTTATTTCTCAGACGGCATTTACAAATGACCGTTACACAGTGAAACTAGCCACACTCATTGTTTGGAACAATTTTTTAATGTAAATATTGCAAGAGTGCATTTTTTTAACAGCACAAAGGTCATTGTATTGCCTTGTCTACTCAAACCCAAAGTTAAGGTGAACTTTTGGTCAAAGGGAGAAAATTAAAATGTCTGCTTTTGATTTGGCAAGAGAATGTGTCGACATTCTCAATGTTTTCTTGGTTAAGAACAAAACAAAGACATTAGTTCTTAGGAACCCAAGCATGTGGACATCACGTGTTTTTTTTTTTTTTTGTCCATATAGCTGTGTTTTCATTGACATTGTGAGGCCAGGAACATGACGGCGAAACATTTAAGGAGAACCATGTGTTGCATGGCTCAAAATACAGGAAATGGAAAATTAATGAGCTTCGTTGTAACGACGACAGCCAAATTAAAAAAAAATCTCGAAGACTTGAAGAATTCAGTTTTGCAACAAAGTTTTGAAATTGAAAGCCAAGCAATATATCTTGATTTATAATCAGCCCTGTACAATATTGTAACCTGAATGAAATTCAAAAATGATATGATTTACAAATGCAAAACATTCCGATAAAAGAATGGTGTGACTGCTTATTAGACATGTGGACAGGAGGAATAAGAATAATCCCTGGCATGAGCAGCTGCAGTCAAGGATAATTCAAAGTGGAAGATTCAAGTGCCCTCTAGTGGTCGCGACTGGATATTACAGTTCATATTATCTTTATAGATAAATACATTTAATCTATTTATTTATCTTATATTATTTCATAATATTCTCATTTTATTCTATTTTATATTATTATTATAATTTTATTTTATGTATTTATTAATTAATTCTGTCACACTTTAGATTAGGGTCCAATTCTCACTATTAATTATAACTCCTAATTACTGCTTATTAATGGTTAGGTTAATTTAGGTATTGTGTAGGATTAAGGATGTAGAATATGGTCATGCAGAATAACGCATTAATATGTGATTTGTAAGTACTAATAAACAGCCAATACCGAAGTAATATGAATGCTAATAACCAACTAGTTAACAGTGAGAACTGGACCCTAAACTAATAATAAAAAGTGTTAACATTAATTTATTTATTTATTTATGTGTATATACACAACTGTTCAAAAGTTTGGGGTCTTTTATACTTTTATTTCGCAAGGATGCATTCAATCTTTAAAAGTGATTTTTTTTTCTCTCTTTTTATCAAAGAATCCTGAAAAAATCAATCACAATTTACACAAAAAAATATTAAGCAGCAGAACTGTTTTCAACATTGATAATAATAAGAAAAAAGAGTTTCTTGATTAGCAAATCAGCATATTAGAATTATTTCTGAAGGATCATGTGACACTGAAGACTGGAGTAATGATGCTGAAAATTCAGCTTTGTATCACAGGAATAAATTACTTTTGAAAATATATTAAAATACAAAACAGTTATTTTAAATTGAAATAGTATTTCACAATATTATTGTATTTTTGATCAAATAAATGCAGTCTTGGTGAGCATAAGAGACATTAATAAAAATCTTACCAAGCCCAAACTTTTTTTTAACCATAGATTAAATGCATGTACACAGTATGCGCATGTGTTTTCATTTATAAAAAAACACTTTTGTTTTTCTCTGTGCTCCTCAGGCACTAAACACAAAACCATTCTGGAAGCCCGCAGCGGACTGGGCCCCATTAAGGCATACCCTCGTTTGGGTCCGAAGCCCAGCGGGGAGCAGGGAGGCGGGGCCTCAGACCCCAATACTCAGGAACGCACCTTCCACTGTGAGATCTGCAATGTGCGGGTCAACTCAGAACTACAGCTCAAACAGGTGAGCGAGGGTTATGGTCTTCATATATCATGAAATAACATTAGTCTGTTTGCTTTAATATGCTCGCCATGTTGTTTATACTAAATAAAATTGTCATCTATGGACTATGTTTGCAGCACATATCAAGTCGACGGCACCGGGACGGAGTGGCAGGAAAGCCAAACCCCCTCCTGAGCCGACACAAGAAGCACAGGGGAGCTGACCTTGCTGTAAGTGGTAACCGAACCTGATACTGGTTACAATCCTAATTTAAATGTGCTAACATGCACTGAAAGTTATATTTGATAATTGGATGTCAAATTACTGTATGATATCGCTGAGTCATAACGTTTTTATCTTATATAGGATCTCACCAAAGCATTAGGCGCCGGCCTCCTGCCGAGTCCTCTGGCCGTTGCTGCGGCAATGGCAGCGGCCGCCTCCTCCAATCAGCTGGCTCTCCGCGCAGCAGCCCCCACCCATCCACATCATCACCTGCTGCAGGGTCCGCCCCTCAGTCACGCCATCTTGAGACCAGCTCCGGGGCCCATACGCACCTCACACGGTCCGATCCTGTTCTCGCCGTACTGACTCCGCCCTCACCCCCCTTAGCCAATCACAGCCAGTCCGGAGCCTCACCTCCAAAAGCACACTGTGAAGACGAAAAAAAATAGTGAAACAAACATCACAGAAATGACTAGAATCGGCTCATCAACAACAACGTCAATCATCAAACCAAGCAGAAGGGGGCGCAAAGTGGGAGCAATCACGAAGGAGGGTGCAACTGGCGTTCCAACTCTCTTTTCACCACCCTTAACTGCCTCCTCCATCTCCGTTCGTTTGGTTTGAGTGATTTATTTGTTGGTGGACGAATGGACAAATGCAGGGATTGTTGGAATAGAGCAATATTGTATGTATCTGACATCCTTGTTCCTTCCCTCTATTTATACTCATACTGTGAGGTAGCAGAAGTCACATCGTAGCCAGACATGCTGGAATGAGTTAGGCAACTATCTAGAGACCCCAAAACACACAACCCAACACACAAAGACTACAGTTAAATGTTTCTGTTGTTCGGAATAAATGCACCCTCAACCCCTATGCACCTTGAGAAACATACAAAACCATGTTACATCAGTACGCTTCTCGTAGTATTCTCTGTATTCAACTTGTCCTGTCTGGCTTTGGCATCTTCGCAAGAGAAAAACGCCACAATCTCAGTCGCAGTTCCACCATGTCAAGGCTCAAAGCAGGGGATTGTGGGGAAGGTCTAAGGATGCTCGACTCTTTCCGAATGCTGGTTCGAAATGAGCGTTTGAAGCTCAGCGTCGTCGACTTCATAGTCGCATCTCTCTAGGGAAACAGAGAGATGCAGAAGAGATACTCAAGATCTCTTTTGTGTCGCTTTTACATCCGTTAGCGCTAGGAGCGGTTGACTGAAAAACCCCAGACCTCTGTCTAGAGCTTAGAAAATCAGTAGATGTCTATTTATTCTATTGCGTAGTGTAGCGTAGTTTAGTTCAGAACATCCAAGCTGGTTGACTTAGGAAAAATATTCAGAAGTGAAATATGTGTGTAGAGAATGATGTAACTGCTGAATAAAGATGGACGGGTCCTTTGATTCTCAGAGAAAGGCAGCAGATCTAAGCACACACTTGGACTAACAGTACAGGCTCCTCTGTTCATTTTGTCTCTGTATGTTCGGTGGACATTATGCAACCCCTAGCAATACGCCCCCCTTCTGCGTTCAGTCTCACGAGACGGCCTGCATCCCCGGCAAAGATTGACACTGCAGGTCAGCCACTCCAGTGGAACCCCAAGAGATCTTGAAAAATGAACCGAGTGAAGACGCAGAGGAGGGTCACTAAGGACACGACTGTGCAATCTCTCCTGTTTTTGGTATGAACTTCCTGTCTTGAATCTAAAGCCATGCAATGCATATGATTTTTTATTTTTATTATGATCAATTAATTGTTTTGATGTTAGTTTTTTTGGGTTCCTTTTCATAGTACACTGTTACGTTGAACAAATATTGTTGTGGAAATCATTGAACAAAAGAAAAAAACAAGAATATTTTTCTATGGAAGATTGAAAGCCTGCACTTGGATGGGATCGTAATGCGGCTTAGAAAGCGTATTTTGGAGGTGAAGTACGAATACAGATAAACATCAAACTAGGGCCTGTCGTGGTGGTGGAACTACGCGGCAGTCTTCCATTGATAAGCAAAGTGTGACAATGTCTTACTGTTGTTTGGATATTGCAATGCAATAATCAATTGAATTATGTAATTTGTTGTAGAAGATCCTTTATAAATGGTTCTGTACGGCTGCTAATAGGCCTCCATGTTCTTCCACAGAGATAAATTAGCCTTTTCAGTACAAATGCTGGGAGTTTAAAAGCAAGAAATGGGCACCCAAAGGGACGGGTCCTTCATATTAAAGGGTCTTTTCTCATCTCTGAGTGGGGGGACAGGGTATATCTGAACGCAAACAATGTGTAGTCAGCCATAGTCTTTGCGTATGTAGCTTAGTTCGACTTTTTGTTTCTTCGTGGCATTGTTTGCATTGTGTGGGAAGCGTCATGATAATGCCATTACTTCATGCTAACTGTGGTTAGCGTCCACCATTGTGCTTTGATGAAACTTTACCTCTGTTTCTCATTAGTTATCGGGGCACTAGTATATGGTGTAGTTTCATGTCGGTGTGTATCGTGATGTGTCGTGTGCGTACGGATAGAATCCGGTTCTGGAGAACTTTCGATGGGCAGAACCTGCCTTAAAAGGATAGTTCACTAAAAGAATAATCTTATTTTGTCATTTACTCACCCTTCATGTAATTTCAAACCCATATGCTGCTTTTTTTTTAGAGGAAAACAGAAGGAGATATGTATGAAGTATCACAGTACAGCAACAGTCATGTCAAAAACATAAAGTGTTCAGAAATAGTCTATGACTCTTGCATGGAGTCTTTTGTAGAGATAAATACAATAACCGTCTTTCGGCAAATTTGCCATTGAAATTCACGCCACCTACTGTCAGAGAGTAATTTTGCATTTTAGTCTGCCTTTTTTTGTTCAGACCAATTATATACAGTATAGACCTAATATTCTGCATAAGGTCTGTATATAATTGGTGCGCCAGAAAAACAAGCGCGCAGCCATCTTTAAAATTTTGTGTTCGAACTTCTGTGTTTCTACGGTAGCTCTGTATATTTCTATGGCATCGCTGTCAAAGAGTAATTAGCTGGTAAAGTGGATTTACTTATTGTAGAGTTAACGAAAGCTATTATGAGCGTTGTAAAATGTTAAGCGAATGTCATAACAAATGTCAGTAAACCGGGAAGATTTTAAAACGAGAGGTTGATTCATAAATCCGTAAAAGATCTTACCGTCATGCTGTGGTAATACAAACTGGAAGACAGAACACAAGCGCAATGCTGAAAAGGGGCGGAGCTACATACGGTCTATAACATACTACTTATGTGAGATTTATCATTTTCTAAAACTTTTTATTTTTGTCAAAACCTACATTATTTAAACAGTAAAGATGTTTGAATCGTAGTGTTTACAGTAGCCTACAGACCATTGACATTGGAGTTATTTCAAAGCAACATGCTACCTAAACAAAAATGTACTTCTATTCTAATTTCAGAATTTTCCAAAACTATATAAATTGCAGATTCCAAGAATTTTGACCATGCATATGCATATATATAGTGTTCTATGGGACAGCTTGTGGGTTTGGACCAACATGAGGGTGATTAAATAACGACAGTGTTTTAATTTTGGGGTGACCTATTCCTTTAAACTGCACATCTACAATCAGCTGTTTCTATCCCAAACTTAATTATTAAAACAATCAGTGGACGGAGTATTCGGCTGATTTTAGATGAGCATTTTGTGGTAACACTAGTATGCCCACTGACACATGCTGTAGTTTGAAACCAGGTGTCCAGTGCCCCATTGAAACCATGTGAGGTGATAAAGCCATCACAGCTAACACACTCCACAGGCTCGAGACAGACTCGCTTAGTCCCATCCGTCAACACTGTAAAGACCATGTTCATCCTGTAGTCAGAACTGTCATCACTGTACAGAATTGTCTTTGGTAGATTTATTCAACCTTTCAGGGCAGGTGTAATGTTAGTTGGTGAAGTCTATTTTAGCCTTAGCCTTATTCTACACCAGGCCTCTCCAGGAGCAGACGCGGACGGAGAAGCTTCGGTCAAACCTCGTCTTGCCAATAAAGTTATTTTTGAATTAAATTGTCAGATGGGAAAACTGTATGTGTGATGGAACGTAGCAATATTCAACTCATACTGGCTACTCTTGTTTATTGCAATAAGGAAATCAACCAATAGATGCATATGTGAGTACAATAATATAGATGTAATTTAAATCAAACACAGAAAATTATGGAAAAACTTGGTATCAGAGAAACTTGGAGTTACCACAGGGGAAAAAAAAAGAAAAAAAAATCAATGTCTATAAATCAATAAAGAATATTAAAACTCATGTCTCATGCTTCTTTTTTCAGTTTCTTTAAATGAGATGTTCTAATTATAGTCAAAAAGTTACCTCTCAAATTATTTAAAACATCGAGGCACACTGTAAAAAAAGAAGGTTGTTTTTATAGAAAAAATTGGCATGTAATCATTCTGTAAAATATATAGTAAAATGTAAAAATATTTACAGAACCTGTAAAGTTTAAAACTATAATTTACATAAAATTACATTTTAAATTAGTAAATCCAACAGCCCCTTTCTAGAGAATTACACTGCTACTAAAAGTTTTGTACATTTAACATATACTGACCACCACCATGATAACACAAATTGAAAGAGAACGAAGAAAAATCCACATGAAGAATGAAATTTCATCACAAGTAGACTTTTTTCACAAGCAAAGTTAAAAATCATAGAAGGTGCACAAAGTCATACACACAAACAAAACTCCTAACACACATGACACTACAATAATGCAATAAACATTAATGAAAAAACAAGTTGTAACATAAAACCCTAACTAATAACAAAAACTAATGAGAAACCATTATATAGGCCTAGATGAAATATCAAATCTTAAGTGTCTCACAATGAATTTGGGGAATGTCAGTTTACAGGTTTTTACTGTAAATTATATGACGTTCTTTTTCAATTCCAATTTTTTTTTTAACTGTAAAAAACAATAAATGAAAGACTAAATCCATTAGCCTACACAGGTTTAAGGAAACTTAGGCTACCGGTAACCAACTAACAGGTTTTTACTTCAGCATTTGTACAGTCTTTTACAGTTTAAATATTATTTTTACAGTGCAGAAACTGTAAAAAAAAAGAAAAAAAAAAAAAGAAGAAGTAACCCCCACGTTCTTTCAAGAGTACATTGCACAGGAAGTGACTATATTTAAGCAGCTTGTGTGTAAACTCTTATTTTGGGTCACTAGATGGCGCTCTAGGACTGATAGGCTATGCTCACAGTGCATAAAGCGCACTGAAAAACGCGGACTAGTGCGCTGAGGATTTTGTACAGTAACAGCTGCTGTGAGGAATTAAAACTATTTAATAACGTATGAATACATGCTTTATATAAACTAGCACCTTCTGTGATGTGTGTTCATGTTTTGGTTGTAAACTCAGTGCACGTTTAAATTGTTTATTTTGAAGTAGGCCTAGGCTATGCTAATGTCATAAAAAATATGGGGCATGATGTGTCTGTCTGAACTTTATGTTTATCCCTCTCCTCATTTGTAGTTCTGTGAACACATTTCAGTCCATAGTGTGTTGATGTTGCCTGACAGACTGAATGTTAGTAACTTAGGTCAAAATCCTTTTGCCTTTATAGATTTGAACTTTGATCTCCGACCTTGCAGGTTACTGTTTTTATTAGAAACATCATTCAAAATTATTTATTCATGGAATTCCCCAGTCCATATGATATATAATACTGGGTGTAGAAATACTTATATGTAGGCTACTTCTACTTGTGTTATTATGAGTTGTCACAGTGAGAGTGTCTACATTAATATAAATGTGCCATATAAAATAGAGACCTAAAATGAATGTCATCATCTGTGTGGTAGTGTGCAGCAATGATAATGATTTTTATTAATGTCCATCAATCAACATTCCAATAAACTGTGAAGACTTCTAATATAGAATCCAATGGCTTGTATTGTCAGGGCTGTATATGCGCTAAACAAGCAACTGCCATTTTCATTCCAGATACTGGCATGCAAATCACTGCAGTCATGCTGTATGTTAATGAATTTACATCAGCAATCCAAGGGTTTGGGAGCAAGATTTTTTGCAGCATATAGTTGCAATAAATGGTCTTTTTGGACTGAAGGAAGGTTATGTTATTCATGATATGCACCCTTTTAAAGTTTGTTCCCTAAAGTTTTAGATCAGCATCATCCAAACTCAAGGAAAGTGCAGTTCTGCACTGAAATCCGAGCATTATTAGAGCTATAATCGTCTCCATAACACTTGAGAGCGGGACGGAGCACAGCTGAAGTACACGTACTGGGGTAGAGAGGATGGGTGAAAGGAAGAAGAGACAGGAGAGCTGTGGCAGACACACATCTCATAAGGACACAGTGTCAGAGTTTGAAAGGTTTACACGTCGCACTCTGCAAATGGAGAACTCCATTAGCTAAAATATGTGCCTGTGCTTTTATCAAAGATTTTAGCACTAACCTAACAGATCTGTGGAGATAATTGCACAGCAAATAACACATACACCGAACAACAGGAAATCATTAAAGGTGAAAGACATGCAGAGAAGACAGAAAGAAAAGGGATAATGCACTGTTATATACTTGACACCTAAGAAATATTCCAACAACGGGAAAAAACCCCACTAGATAGAGCTGAACTTGATGAACTCTTTGTGAACGCCTTGAGATTATTCACGAACATAAGGAATAATGAGAATTAAATTTCTTCCTTATGATAATGTCACAAGGAGGGGATTTAATTATAGTTTCTGTTCTCAAATCATTGCACATTCAATAATTACCAGGAAATTGAGCCATCATAGTGTGTCATTGTAAAAAGCTTCAATTGATTTTATGTCTTACTGTGGTCCACTGTGGCCCTTAATTCAATTTAAAGCCCATCACTTTACTGCAGAACATGCATATATATGTATATATTTACAATTATTACAAGTTTTCTATTTGAATATATTTTAAAATGTATTTATTTCAGTGCAGGCAAAAAAATTCAGCAGCCATTACTTGTCTTTCTTATTAATTTCAACGTTGAAAACTTTTGTTTGTGCCGTTTAAAATTTTAGTGAAAACCGTGCTACACTACCATTCAAAAGTTTGGGGTAAGTACTTTTTTTTTTTTTATTAAGAAGAAATTAAATACTTTTATTCAGCAAAAAAAAAAAAAATCTGCGTTAATGTTGCAAAAGATTTCTATTTCACATAAATGCTGTTCTTTTGAACTTTCAACAAAGAATCCTAAAAAACAAATTGTTTCCACAACAATATTAAACAGCAAAAATTGTTTACAAAATTGTTAATAACCAGTATTAATAATTGAGTACCAATAAAAAATGGATAATAACTGAGGAAAAATTCAATGGCTGCTGAATTTTTTTTGTCATCACAGGAATTAAATACATTTTAAAATATATTCAAATAGAAAACAGTTATTTTTACTTTGTGCACATTTTTAATTGTATTATTTGTGTAGTTCACTATGCTCTCTAACCGCATAAATACTAGCATATTGATTTTCCCACCCCCTTCACCCGCATCTCTCATCATTCCCATAGAGATGTGCTTCCCTCTGCCATGATGCTCCGGTTGCTTGCCTCTGTGTGAGAGAGCATGGCTTTATGAACCCCATCCGCATCCCAGCAGTGGCATCACACATGTAGTGTGAATGCTGGAGGCAAAACTTCTCTAAAGCTTTCAACCTCTCTGTGTGACACCCATCTCAGAGAGAGAGCAACAATACTGAGATAACTCGTGTCCCTGAGGGGTGGGGGTGTTCTGATGGCTGTTTGAAAGGACATTTGACAGCATTTTTTCCCCAGTCACGATTATGGACGCTACATCAGACTACAATTTGGATTGTGTGTGTATCTTGCAATCCAACTTCAAAGGAAAGCGAACAATCCTGATAATTGGAGAGGGTGTAATTTGTTATATAATGAAAAGCAAAAAGGTTCATTATAATATAACAACTCTAATCCTCTAAACGAATTAATATCCCAGACTTGCGCTGCCTCAAGTGGCCACTGCATGAGGGTCACATAAATGATTAACACAAATGTAGGCTCTTTAGTATTAGACGCTCAGTGAAGCATCCCTTCATGTTAACTCATCCGAGTAGAATTTCGAGTGCCTCGGACAGAAAAAAAAACCCAGAAGTGATATTACAAAATAAATATTTCAAAATGATTGAAAATATATGTATAAATTACTAATATATGTAAAGTAACACAATTCGGCGAATAATAAAGCTTTAGAATGAGGCATCATCTCTTTTGCCTTCCTAAAGCTCATCGTGTTCTACATGTTGAAACACATGTAAAGTCTAAAGAGGAGGACCAATCAGCTGTGAGCAAAGTGACATGTCTGATGCAATAAAGTCACTCCCCCCGTTTCAACTCCAAATTAAAAGGTCACTAAATAGGAAATTATTTTAAAAAACAAAATACATTTTTTAGCAATGTTTATTTAATAATTTTGTATGATTTAGATATGTAATTATAATACGCTTAATCCATTACACATGTACAATTTTAGTTTATCAATTATTATTAAACACTTAGTTTAAATGGTAATAAGTTTAGAATCAATAGATAAAGGCTATAAAATGACTCCATGTGTGAGGTCAAATGTCAATTCTCGTAGTTCTGGCATGAAAGTCTAATGGGGCAAGCTGATAGGTAACTCATTTGGTAGCGATCTCATCATTATCTGCAAAGTACAGCTGATTGGTTGCTGTTTCATCAGTGGCCAATGAGTTGCGGCTCAACATTTAAATACCGGTAGTGTTGTTGTTAGCAGTCAGCACGCTTCTAGAAATTCTCCATCTTCCCCATCACCTATAGATCTGCTACATGGGGTTATTTCATGTATGTTGCAACATGACATCATGACTTTGCGTAAACATACACGCCACTTTCAAGTCAAGTGGCGTGTTATCTATATGCATTTTGAGCTATCCGCGTGTATGTCCACACCGAAACGAACCGTCATCTTTTGCGTGTATGTCTACGCCGTTAAACGTCCGAGTGATTCCGCGTGTATGTGTACGCCGTTAAATGTCCGAGCGAAACGAAGCAAAATTCATATCTACATCTGTGGAGCAATATTTTTTTTCATAGGATGGTAGGGGAAGACTCATAAATAGTATTAACCCCAGTGACGGGTAGGTTTAGGGACGGGGTTGGGGTAGGTCATATATTTATACAGTAATGTAACGTTAAAGGTGCCCTATGCAACTTTTAGCGGCCTCTAGTGGTGATGTTTCAGATTGCAACAAGAGCACCCGTGCTCGTGTGCGTGCTCGATCTCAAGAGCGAGCATTCACTACCGGCCACACGGAGACTTTCAACGCAACGGCGAAAGCATCACACAACATGCTGGAAACTCATGTAAACTCCCACTGCAACGTTACAATAATAGGCTACCTTTATCAGCTTGACGTTGAACTAATGCTCCATGCTCGTACCATGATAACGTTACATTGACTGCATTTAGCCAACATGTGGTGTTAGCATAAGGCATTTCACTAACTATTCGTGTCTCTTTCACAATCAGCAATGTCAACATAGGTGAATGTATAATATGATAACGAAAACGGTTAGTGAACTAAACTGAACAATGTCAGTGTAACAGTAAGACAGTAGGAAGTAACATTACTGTACTGAACGTGTTTGGAAATGTTTATTATAAACAATATGATAGTGGGATGAATTACGTTATAGCATAACGATCTATAACGTAGATCTAGTACATAAAACAAGTATCCTAAAGCACCTTTTCTTATCCTGGAACAGTCTTTTTGTATTAATTCCATGTCTCATGTAGTTTACCTTGCTATTTCATTTGAGTTTACTAATAATTCAAAAGCTCTGCCTATGTCGATCCATGTTTTCGTCCTGAGTCGATCAGAATCACGTTTGGCCTGACGAGCTTCAGCAGATAAAACTTTGTTTTGTTTTTTATATTTATGTGGAGTTAGTGTTGGAGTGTGTGTTGTGCTGGAGGCAGGTCGTTTTGGGGTGTTATCAGACTCCATGTCGTCAGCTGCAGTGCCGTCGGTCGCATAGACTGTATAAGGAGAGAGGCTTGGGAGCGCGCATGCACGTCACATCCGATGGATTTCGCGGTAAATCCGACCCGGAGACTTCACATATAAATATGAATATTGGCCTTCAGAGGTAATAGCAAAACCCGACAAGTGGATCATTGTAATGTGTGATTACAACCCCTTCACACACAGGCAATAAAAAAAAGGATTCATTTTAGAAGAAAAGTTCCATATAGCACCTTTAAGTCAACGGCGTTGATAAACACGCTGAAAAGCGATTATGCGTGATGATAGCACGCCAAAAATGGAATATACGAATTGGCGTGTCCGTGTCATACATACGCCATTTCATGAGATCAGTCTGTATGTTACATGTGCAGCAGCAGCAGCATGTCTTACATGTTCACAGCAATGTCTGTGAATGTATTGGCAGTAGCAAGTCTCAGTACTGGCTCTGCAGCAGCAGCAGCGTAGCAGATCTATTCCACCAAATACATTAACATTGCCATATCTATTACCATGCCAAACTCAAACTCTAGTTGTCATGACAGAACTATGCAAACTAACTTCACAGCTTTTACTTGCACTGATATAGAAAGATTTTTTTTATAGTTATCCTCTTTCATAGACAGCTCTTTTCTTCTTGCTGCGTACATTTGTTTACATTCTTAATATTTTTGAATCTCGTAATATTCTGCAGAAGAGATTTCACTTCTCTCACAAGAAGTGATTCGTAGTTTACTGTTCCACAGCTTGTGATTGGCTGTTCACTACTGACGTCACACCTAAACTCCTAAACTCAGGATCAAAGCCTGAGTTGATAGAGGAAGTTGATGATCAGCGTAATGGTACCAACAAAGCCTATTTGGATTGGTTTGGTTTTGTCAACTCAAAACTAATCCTGTAATAATGAGTTTGTTCAGCTACCATCATGGTACTGGCCCATGAACAACAGTTAGAAGTGACAAATAAAGCTAGATAAATGCTTTTAATGAATAACTGTAGCTATTGTTTTTGAAGTAATATTAAAAAGATCTTCAAAAGACTTGGTTCTATAATTCTGTAAACATTATATAAAACTGGTACAACTTATATTGCACTAAAAACACAGATGTAGAGAGGATTGTCAGGGTTATGTTTAGTTCTGCTTAGTTTCACTGTTTGTTTGTTTTCAGTCAGTACTTTGTCCACGTTTTGCCTGTGTTCTGTGTTACTTACAGGGTGCACACTGTGCGATTTTGGCCACGATTTGCCCAGACAAATTTTGTAAATCCTAAAAGACTCCTAGGTTAAAATCTGAAGTCCTTGATCGTTAGTTTGACATGTTCACCGATAGATTAGTGACCGTTGCGATAACATTTTACCTCCGACGAAATTCTGCAGTGTCCGAAGTTTTGACTCACAGTCCTGCAGTGTGACTTCTCCTACGACGACCATCAAATTGTCTTTGTTTTTCAAGTCAAGCCATGACCAAAATTAACGTTAGAGATTTCTTTTTAGCCACCATTAGAATCCCGTGTGTAATGCAGCTCACTGTCACCGAACGTGTCATTGATTGATGATGTAAAACTCCGGACAAGTTTTCTTGCATGCGTCCGTTTTTAACGCGTCTTGACTGTCGTTCAGTCTGACATTAATGACAACCGAGATCTTACAGTGTGACATGGCTTACAGCAAGGATCATACAGTCTGACAAGGAACAATCGTAATAAATCGCACCTGGCTTAGTTAGTTTCCTTGGTTGTTAATTAGTTCCATCTGTTTCTGTTCAGCTGATTACCGCTCCCTGTGTATTTAAGCCTTGAGTTCTTTCTTTTCTGTGTCGTAGACGTTTATGTTTAAGTGTGGTTAGTCTTATTATATCCCCTGTGGTTTTCCTGAAGTAATCGTTGAGTTTTTTTTAAATACTACTTTTACTTTGAATCTCTTTGTGCCCGCCGTGCGTGTTGTTGAGCCACACCAAATCGTTACAGGGATTTTCTACACACACATTTGTGTGCTGGCAGATGTTTCTAATAGGGAAGACATTATAATCTCTATCAGCTTCCCCAGGATGCTCCAGCTAAACAAAAGCTGGCAGGTTCAGGTGTGAGCCCATCATATTGATAATTAGAGCAATCTCACACAGCCTGCCACAAGAGAAGCTATAGATGGACACAAACAGTTGTTGTCCTTTTCTTCCCAAAGCCTGCAATGAATCAGCCTGTAATAGACTCATTTGCAGGCAGAATTGTCTATTTCAT
This sequence comes from Rhinichthys klamathensis goyatoka, assembly GCF_029890125.1. Classification (NCBI taxonomy): domain Eukaryota; kingdom Metazoa; phylum Chordata; class Actinopteri; order Cypriniformes; family Leuciscidae; genus Rhinichthys; species Rhinichthys klamathensis. Next base: position 1,273,000 of record NW_026606571.1, on the reverse strand, counting down.
TCTCAACAACTGGTGGAGACAATGCACTACAATCCAAGTGGGGCCTAAATGGAAAATTTGATAGATGCAGACATGGATAGCTAGAGGGATGTAATCGCATACAGATAGATTTGCTTTAGCAATCAGGTTGCAATGTGTAGCTTGCAACAATGCACTTGTCAATTGAAATCTCAAAGCTAGATCCCATTGCAAATATTTTAATCACATGACTTACTGTAAAACCAGTTATTGTAGTGAAATGCAATTTCTAAGAAAGGAGGCGAGTTGATTTGGTACCGTACACACTGCTCAATCGCAGTAAGCATCCCAAGGACATTCAGCATTCTACCCAGCATTCACTGTGGATGAAACCACAACAGCACACATTAGCAGGCATAGAGCTCTCTCACAGATGCTATCTTTTTGACCCTGTTTTCCACCTGGTATTAAGATGTGTTTTGGTCGATCGCATCACAAGTGGACGATGCTAAATACAGGTATAGGCTATAAACGGGGTCTAAAACGTTTTGAGCTTGTCCATTTTCAACCACTTCCAGAGGTAGTAGAAAACGTATTCGACCAGATTGCTTTCATATTGTAGACACTCATGTGGTCGAATGTGTTTGAACAGCCACAAAAGGCCGCCTATTCTCCTCCTACTGACCTAATGGATAAACATGATGGGAAGCACGTTAGCCAGACGGGATTTAAACTTTGTTGCCTGAAGACGAAAAACGTACCACGCACAATGTTCTCACATAATTCCTGATTTCTAACACGCACTCACTGTGTTTTTGCGTGGTCTCACAGCTATCAGAACAGAAATAAAAGCCGATGCTGCATGTGTTTCCGTTGTCTCTGGGCACGTTCGTAAATTGCACAAGCTTGTTTTGTCCATTAGATTGAAAGATCTGAAAAAACCCATATGTTTACCCACCCATAGATCCTCTCCTCGAAGAAATCAGGACAGAAGTGGTTGAAAGTGGTCAAAAGAGACGGATTAAAATACCAGGTGTAAATAGGAATGTGTCTCCCCCGTCTACTAGTGATCCGACCGACAAAAAAATGTATTTCCCATGATGACTTTTAAGAATTAGAAGCAGAATCAAAGAATTAGGTGTTTTTGTAGAGCTAAACTATTAGATAATTAAAATAAATAAACATTTTAAATTAAATTATTTAAAATATTATTAGTATACCAACCAGCCAAAATTCAACCCAAACTAACTAGCACCAGTGAGGAGCTTAATTGAGTCTTAACTCTGAAGCCCTGTTACTTGCAACCTTATTAAGATTCTGGCCAATCTATTTTATTACTGGTTTTTGTTTAATTGAAAAATGGGTAAATTTTGTCTGTTTAATGTGGGTTGTAAATACCAAAGCCACACAAATATTTTTATGTGTTTTTAAGACGCATCCTACATTTTGGTGAGAGGGTCAAATAAATGTAAAATAATCAGCGTTCACACTCATAAGACATAATATCTAGCTTGACTTTTTAAGCACCTCTCACTGACTTTTCACTAAAAACTTTTTTTAGTAGAGTGACACATTTTCCGAAAATACTTGGGTGGTCTAGGTGATTTGTGATTTATGAATAGAGGAAAGGCGGTTTACTATGATTGTGTGTTATGACAATAATCAAATCATCATGCACTGGGCAGCCTGGATGGCAGTTGTCTATTATAGAGGGACAACCATTTGGGAAGCCTATGGTCATCAATCTTGTCTCTGCATTTGTGTATCTGCGTATGTGTGTGCGTGTGGAGTGTAGGCGTTGGGTGTGATGGGATGTGATGCCATCAACAACTTGTCAGCGTTTCCTCTGGAACATTCTACAGAAGAAAACACACATAGGGACACGCATAAAGTCTCCACGCATATGCAATGCATTGATAAAGATCTAGAACAATGAGCGTGTGCTTAAGCATATCGTAGCGAGTAACAAATAATGTGCAAGCTGCAAATGCGCACAAGGTAATATAGAGCTGTTTGATGCACGTAATATGAAGTGACATGGAGGACATTGTCAGCTACATCTCTAATTGAAAATTTAACTCAACTAATGAGGCAGAGGACAATCAGATACAGAGTGCATTTGTTTCTTTCTGTTTGCACAGACAACTTAATGAGACATTTTCAGCGCGCTTAAAACAACCTGTATAATATATTTTAGAAAATTACTGTAAAGACATTTCATTCAGTCCATGGTAACACATCATCACTGCACTGTTACCTTTAAACCGAGGGATCTTATTTATGTCAAGGCTGTTGACAAAACTACATTCTCCATGTTTTTTTCTTTTCTTTCCATTTTTCTCAACCAGCGCAACCCTGCAAGTGAAAGACATCAATTAAATTTGTATTTAGCCGAAAGCATCAATATCTGCAGCCCTACAAAGGCAACTATTCACATGCTGGGCATCACGGAACATCTTTATTATAACTGACAGGCATCCAACAACGGTGAAGTCAAGACAGATCACAGCCACTTCGGCCTCTCTAGAAAAAGACTTGCAAGTTTTGTTTATACAGTATAGCAAACTTCACGATTTCCTAGCACAGATAATATACAAAGAATATAAAGAGCAGAGCTTTGCGTCAAGCCATCAATGTTTGCAGTTAAGGTAAATAGACAGATCTCTTAATGGTGTATTTATGGAAAACTATTATGACAACTCCCTTGGTGGGCAATAATTTACTTGAAATCTGTATGAGCAATATGACCCCTGCTTCCATGCAAAAGCTTTATGCGAGATTTCAAGGGCAGAGCGCAAGGAGAAGTTCTCCATTGTGTTCTGTCAGAAACCATTAAGCAACATCTCAGAACGTTTTCATAGCAATAATCATACCTATGTGTATGTAATGGATCTAGAGTCCATAGAGCTGCATGAATAATGTTTTTAATAGGCACTCAATTCTTTTGTCCTCTTCCAAAAAAGAAACAAAAGAGAAAAATGTCAAAAGTAATGAGCAGGTGAGAGCTGTATTATTGCTTTGGAAATTACTTTTACACCCATGGCCTTTACCCCTAGAGAAGCCGTGTGTTGCCATGGCAATAAATCACCTTCTGGAGAGCCGCAAGGCCTACTGGTTATTCACAAGTCTGACCACGTTGTTTATTGGTGCGTTCATCCTTCAGTCTCGAAGACACATTAAACTCTGGTTTCCAAAGCCAAAGTGAACATGGAACTGAGGTGATCATTACAAAATAGAGCTTTGGGCCAGTTTTTGCAGTTTGGAAGCGATCAGTAGTGAATAATTGCAGGATCGAGAGGCATCTTAATATTTAATGGATGTCGTTGTCTGCCACCGATTGGGCGCTGAAAGAATTGTGGCCTATAGGTGTCAAACAATGTGCATGAACAGATTGAGTACGCAGATAAGGGACAAGAATAAATCTGGTAAAGATTGATCTTGCACTTGCAATCAGTGAATGCATAATGGCAGTCAGACAAGTTTAATCCTTTCCAATCTGACTTTCAGTTATTGCTTGGCCTATCCTGATCCCTGTCGTATTGCAATTTCCCTTAAACATTTTAGACGAGTGCCGAAGGAATAGGGAGGGGCGTAGAGGAGTTGAGAGCACAGATGCCCTTATCTGGGAGCTGGTTGGGAAGGGATCGGTCAGTTGTGGATGGTATAACATAACTGGAATAAGCCACTAGGTTATTTAGCATCATTAGAGCAGATGTATTCATCACATTCTGCGGCACATTGATTGAGCTATACAACACCATTTCCTGTCCGAAGGGCTAAGAGATGTGTACCGACATGGGCATTCTAGCATCCACAGAAATGAAACATAAAAGAGCAGATTTTTTTTTTTTTTTTTTTGATCACTTGATGAATTAATCACATAATAGACCTGAATCGAGAGAGTTGGTATCAAAGGACACTGCCTTCAATATGACATTGCAACATTTATACATCTAATGGGTTACATGGCTAATGCAGGTCAGTATATTTATGCAACATCTGGCAGAACCATTTAATGAGATGAGGGAGGTCAAGGGGAAAGATTCAATGTCCTTGGACTCCTCAACCAGGCTACTGTGGAACATCAGATAGACACTCGCAAGACTAGCACATGATGTGTGTCACTAGTATGTTTCAAATGGCAAACATGATGCATATGCAGAGGACTTTGAAGGAAGAACAACTATTGTAGCATTGTTGAAGAATCTTTCACTACCGAAGTGCTCAAAAATAGCAACATCAAAGGGCCCTTCAAAATGAACTTCACTCGCAAGAAGCTTTGCATCAGAATATTTAGCCATTTGTCATAAATCTGCAAAAATGAATAGTCATAAATATTTTGTATCTCTTTATTATATATATATATATATATATATATATATATATATATTTTAGTGGAGAACAATATATCTTCTGATCCACTTAAGCACTTTCCTTCTCAAGTGATAGTGCTTAAGTGGAATGGTATATATATATATATATTAGGGCTGCACGATTAATCGCAATTTCCATGTAATCGCACTTAAACCGATTTGGCTTATCGCGATTTTGAAATCGCAAAGGCAATTATTTTTTATGCGCAGCTTGTCATTGATGTACGGCTCTGTAAACGCTGCTCCATCTGAAAGTACTGTGAGTTTGAGTCACTCATAATGTGCATTTGAAAAAGCAACACGCGTCAAACATCTTTCCAAACATGAGAAGCATTTAAGAACCTCTTGTCCAACAAAAGACAAAATTTAATAACATGCTTTTACTCCAAACTCACTTCATAATGACTGTTGAGCATCCTTCTGTAAGATGATGTGGCTTCTTACACAGAATAAGGCAGTTGTGTGTTTATTAGTCATGTTTAATCAATCAAAGCGTTTTAATCTGCTGTTTATCCGACTACAGCGATAGGGATTTCCTGGAATGATGTGCGTTATTGTACTTCTGCGGCGGGGCATATTTGGCGTGTCTGCGTGAGAGCATCCTCTGGCGTTCAAATGGAGCAGCATTTACTACCCTTCAGTTGCACTGCACTGACAATCTGCGCATAAAATAATCGCAGCCTTTAACAAATCGCGTGCGGTTTCATTGTGATTACTTGTGCAGCCCTAATATATAATATAGACGAAAACACAGAAGAGTAAGGTTCCAACACAAAGTTTACTTATATAATCCAAACGGGTAGCGATCCAAACCGGCAGAAGAGTTCACGCACATAAGCATAACGGTGACCGGACAAACTCAAAGGGAACAGACATCACCTAATATATGAATGAATGAGGTATATTTATATAGCACATTTCCTATGTACTCCTGTACACCCAAAGCGCTTTACAATCATCATGTCAGGGGTCTCTCCTCAACCACCACCAGTGTTTATATACAATATACAAAAGATAACGAGGTCAACACAGCTAAACCAAACAACACTAAATTAATGAGTGGCGAGAATCTAAACAAAGGGAAATCAGGAACTGAAGGATTACAAAACTAAAAGTACATGAACAAAACAAATTAAGCAGAATGGTGACATCACGCCCCCTTCCGGCAAGGTGCGACCTCGCGCAGTAACAGAATGATGGCAGAGGGAGGAATGGAAGGGGTTTAGGAGGAAGGCGAGGATGTGGCGAAGGGATGGTGATGGTATAGGACGACGAGATCCCAATGGTGAAGGTGGAGGAAGCCTGATGGCGCAGACCCAGAACTTCACAGATGCGACAGCCCACGGCTGAAACGAAGGCGGGAGGAGCCAAGATGTAGTGTGTGTGGCTGCCGACATCTGGGAGATGAGCAACGGAGACAGAGGACCGATGGAGCTGAGCGACATTGCTGGTGCTGGAGACTAGGGCTGGGTATCGCCAAGGACCTCACGATTCGATATATAACGAATATAGATATATAACACTTTAGACATAACCAACTGTGTTTATGTAAACCATGCGAGTATATATTTGAGAGTATTAGTGCAATAAGACTTGAAAGATAACTTCCAGTATCCAGGCGCTGTTTGACAGGCTTTTAGTGCCTCAGAAAAGCACATGTTTTTCAGAACATCGCATCAGGATGCGAATGAAATGTTTAACCGGCAAGGCTTTGAAGCACATGCACATGCAAGTCCCGTGAGTGTAACTCTACCTCTGCCTTAACATGTGATGTGAATGTACGTCGCGTTGTTGGCCAGCGCTGGTCATGTGTGTGATGTGTGTGATGTAGTGAGCCAGTAGTGAGCCTACGTTCTGACGTACAACCCAGAAGCGCTGCGCTGTTGCACTACGTGAACTCACTCAGAGGCCCACACAGAAGAAAATTAATAGTATAAAAAGTGTGTCTCGTCGCTTGATAAACTTAAGGTTGAGCCACTTGTACTGTTTTAACGATGTCTTTACTAACCTTTCTGGGCTGGCAGATATCAATTACCTAGCAGCCTATGAAGGAGTATAACAGCTCTCAGATTTCATAAAAAATATCTTAATTTGTGTTCCGAAGATGAACGAAAGTCTTACGGGGCTGGAACAACATGAGGGTGAGTAATTACTGACAGAATTTTCATTTTTGGGTGAACTAACCCTTTAACAAAAAATTAAAAAAGGTTGCCAATGGAGGATCAAGCAATAGGTATTGCTATAAGCAAACTTTGTGAACAAGATAATGAAAAGTGTAAATTGATTGTAAACTCAAAGATAATAGCATTGAAACATTTTAAAGGGGTCATATAATGGTACATGCACTTTTTCAAGTTGATTGTACTGAAATGTGTGTTGGCAGTGCCTGTACACAACCATCATATAATGATAAAAATCCATCCAGTGTTTTTGTTTTAATCTCCTTATATGTTTTCCCCTGCCTCAAATCGAGCCGTTCGACCGTGTGACGTCACACGGTCGGACGCCCCTCCCGCGATTGTCATATCATATCAGATCAATCATAGTCTGCGCGGACCAGCGTGGTCATTGTTGATATGCTGGAGCACTGTCTATGACCAGAATGGCGTCTAAGCGATTGGTGTTCTGTTCTTGGGTGCAATGACGAACACAGCAGTCATTTTAATGTTCCCAAATCCGAACCGCTGAAGACGCAGTGGCTGAGTTTGTTTTCGAAGGGAATATTCCCCACGAGCAACGTCAATGCTCTCATGTTTGCGCGAATCATTTCTCAGCAGACTGCTTTATAAACGAGGGTCAGTATAAAGCTGGTTTTGCTAAGAAGCTACTCCTGAATAAAGGATCGGTACCAGCTATTCGTGTTCCTGCTGAACCTCTAGAACAACTGAAGTGAGTGTAACGTTTTATTAACCTTTATATTAATATTTATATCTTTGCAAATCGCTTGCACGCTTCACGATGGATGAGTCTAAGGTTTACACTCAGGGTACATTACGGCATGTTTTCTATGTACGACGTTCTCAATATAATTCATAAACCCATGTTTATAATGAACAACGCGTTATGGTTATTGTGTAACAAACGTGTACGCACAGAACAGAGGGGCGGAGTGAGCACAGCTCATGATCATTTAAAGTCATATGCACTGAAACGGCGTGCTGAAAACAGAGCTGTTTTTGACCAGGTAAAATAACTGTTTTCATACAATACTAATGAGAATTTTTAATTAAAGTATATAACAAACTTTTAATTTAGACCCTAAAGAATCATATTAGCTTGTACAAAAATGGCATTATATGACCCCTTTAAAGATGAATTGTGGAATTTCTGCACCATTACTGTACTAAAGAAAGAGTTTCCAAACAAAATCCAAAAATCTTCAATTGCATGACATATTGTAAGCAAAAAACATAGTTACGTACACTAAGCGACTTACTATAGAGGTACATGGGGCCAAGCAGTAAGCACTAAAATGTACAGTTTAAAAGGCTTATATGTGTTGGTATGAGATTAGAATAATTAATTTAAGAATTCATTATGTAAGAAAAAACATGCTGCACATTTTTGCTTTCAATCCCTCTAACACACTAGCCCGGTGTACGTGCATTCCTGAAGGACAAGTCAAAATTACTTCCTGTGGTAATCAAAATGCCAGCACAAAAGCTTTCAGAGCATAAAGGAGTAGTTCACTGTAAATTAAAATTCTTTAAGCATTTACTCACCGTAATGTTCTTCCAAACTCATTTGATTTTCTTTATTCTGATAATCACAATGTCTGAGCTGCTTTCTTCAATACAACGCTAATGGATGGTGGCCAGCTAGGCCCTGTTTACACATGGTATTAATGCTGCCTTCACATGCAATCAGAATTACCGTAAATACTAGTTTCATAGTAAAAAATTGGACATGAACGCCCTCTCAAGTCAAAATATGGACGCACTGAGCTCGTAATCACGACTTCAGAAGTGGGAAGTAAGAAATTTCCGATGTGTTTTGGTCGATCGGATCACAAGTGGGCGACGGTAAATACAGGTGTAAACGGGGTTAAAACATTTGGAGTTTGTCCACTTTTGACCACTTCCAGAGGTAGTAGAAAATGCATTAGACCGGATTGTGTAGACGCTCATGTAGTCGAATGTGTTCGAACAGCCCCAAAAGACTATGGACCTAATTCATAAACATATATTTCCCCATGTCTTGTCTGGACTTTTGTCGTATTTCCTGTCCTAGTGCCATGTTCTTCTTCTTTTTCTTTTTTAACGGCGGTTGGCATCCATCTTATTGGTGCATTACATCTGTTCTGGAGTGTGGATCAATTAGTAATTATCTAATTTTACGATGAGTTGGGAAAGAGGGGGCGGGGATAAAAAAATAAAAATAATAATGAATCAAAAATAAAAATAAAACAATTCTAGTGCCATGTTTGTAGTTCATTGTAGGTTTCATGTTAATAGAGGGAATGCATTAACGTCACTTCCCCGCCGGAACACGCCCCCCTCAGCGGGACTGAGTGGCAGAAGAGCTGCTGCGTTACTGGAGTTAATAGGGGAAACTGCGTTAACGCGAGTAAAACAAACTATTATCAGTTTAAACTAAAAGTTGGACTTTTGTTTTTGTTTTAATCTCCTTATATGTTTTCCCCTGCCTCAAATCGAGGCTTGGTCCCTCACCACTTGTGAGGGACCAAGCAGTCAAGGAATGAGGGCCATAGAAATATTTCCCAAAAAACATATTTTACTAAATCAAAGAAATCATATACAAAGGATTCAACAGGAAACAAAGTCCAAATAATCAAATCAAATGTTTAGGCCTATAAAAGAGATCAACAAAAACAAACTAAACTCAAACAACTGAGTACGTGAGAAGACAAACTAAACTGATCTCTTTATAGTGTTCCTCACAACTTATCAAAGATCCAGTGATCCATGGATATTGACATGCAGCCAGGAATCGTGTTTCCTGACATTTATATGTGCCTGATTTCGACGCCGGGGAAATAAATGAAGAAAATTTGCCTGTAAACGTTTTATATAAATACAATATAGATAGGTCTAAATCCGAGTGATCACTTACAATAATGTTATACTGTATATCATCATATCGTCCAGCCCTAAAACTTGTATAGTTTTTTGTCAGTGTTTATTTAAAAACATCCAATTATGCAGAATATAGTCTGTTCTGTAGCTTTTTGCAGTCTGTAAAAATATACAGTACCTCAGATTTCTGGTCAAATCTAGTTGTACAGTCAATCGCAAAGCTCTTTCCCGTTTTAGATGTGTTTTGTGTGATTTTCACGGCATTCACGCTGAAAACAAATGCTGCCGCTCAGTCTTTTTGCCACTTGTGGGCGTGACCGCATTCACTCCGGCCGACGGTGACGTCATGCGCATACCCTCTATTAGTCTCCCCAGGTGTTTCTCGTTTCCTCGTTACCTTGTTAAGCCTGTTTGCCCCTGTGTTTCTCTTGTGCTTTATTAGTCACATTGTTTTTGTATTGTATTGTTTTTGGTCAGATGTTCCTGTCTATTCATGTGGAGTTTTGTTATAAAAAACATGCTTGCAAGTGGATTCTCTCTCTGCCTCATCTCTCAGCAAATGTTACAAACATTATGGAAAGTGTGCTAGCCGGACAGGATTTAAACTTTGTTGCCTGAAGACCCAAGTTTGGTTTGAAGACGAAAAATGTATATTACATATATTACCCACCCGAAGATCCTCCCCTCGAAGAAATCAGGACAGAAGTGGTTGAAAGTGGACAAAAGAGACGGATTAAAACACCAGGTGTAAATGGGTATGTGTCTCCCTCATCTACTTGTGATAAGGGGTGGGACAAAATATCGATAGGACAATATATCGTTGTCCTTCTCCGTGCAATACGAGAATAGATTTTAATGAATAAAATAAGGCGCTCTAAATAGATTTCCCTGCTCCCAGCGTCACTACCGGTACTTCATACTTTCTTCTCCAAGAATGAGAGGAAGGCCATTAGGCCATGAAGAACTGTGCACATAGCAGTGATGACAGTGCTCTAAAAAATTTTTTTTTAAATGGAATTTTAAATTAGCTAAAAAATCTAGTAACAAAATAATTCAGTGACGTCAGCACTCTAATAAATATGTTACAACATAGAATGAAATAAAAAACTGAGCTAACACAGTACCAGAATTTTGTTTAAGAAAGAAGCATTGACCAGCTTACCATAGATTTAATTTGCGCAAGAAACTCAGAAAGTCTCTTTTCAACTGCCACTTTTTTTGTTTCGAGCAGCATGTTGATCAAGCGCTGAGAAGAATTCTTGCTTGAGGCTTTTGACTATGATGTGATTAAACTGCATTGATCTGTGAAAGAAAGAAAAAATAGTTAAATATACATTGGGCTTTTGGTTAATGTGTTAAGGGATAATTGTTTGGTTTGCATCAAGATGTTGGGAATGATTTCTTGTTAAATTCATCTTTAATGCATTAAATAACTTGAATGAACACTAACAGTTTGTGTGAAGGCATGGAATTGGACTAGTTCTGGTGCAGCTTCCATGTTTTAAGCGACACTGCCACAAAACAACACAATACTCACATTTCCATTGTATATCTCATTCCATAAAACAAATCCTGCAAATTAAGAAAATAATAGTAATCTACATGTCTCATTCCACAAAACAAGCTCTGCAAATTAAGAATTTAATTTTAATTACGTATCACTGTGTAGTGTTCAAACATTTTAATCTAATGAAATCTAAAAAAAAACAATAATAATATAAAATATAACATCCCTGTTCAACACATCTAAACATCCAAATATAAATCAGTAGAGTAATCTGTAAAAAATTTCCTCAGTCTAAATTGTACACACAATAAAAACATCTAAAACATAAAAAAAAAACGTTTCTTTATTGAATACGTGAATTGACTCCATTGAATTTTATTAGTAAGATCATCAGTTACATTTTACACTGTGGACACTGTGAAATGTTTAATTTACTAAACATTTTCAATTTAATTTACAGACTGAAACTTTTTATGCTGTTTTCTAACAGTTTGGACTTGAATAAAAAGAGAAAACCTGCACTTAACCTTTTCACATGTTTTCATTGTTACAGATATCGTGATGTATCATTATAGGATTGTCTAGCAATATATTGATTATCGCAGAATTGCTGTATCGTCGGACCTAAGCCAGAGCCTCTACGCTTTATGCTACGCGTTGGTTTTCATTTATACTTCTGCGTCGTTGTCCGCATTGACGCGCAATTACACATGCAGTGAAACCTGAGGGAGGGGTTCTAGCAGACCAATCACAGCGCCTGCGTCCGCGTAGAATTGACGCGTTGTTATTTTTGGAGAGGTGCACATCAGGGTATGCCGAAGGGTACGCGTGCTACACACAGCCTACGACGTAGCTACGGCGTGAGTTCGACGCAGAAGTATAAATTGGGCTTAATGCTAATCGTAAATTCTCTAAGATTACTATTCACGTCGGCACTAATGATGTTCGAGTTCGCCATTCGGAGATCACTAAAATTAACGTTAGAGAGGTGTGTGAACTCACAAGTACGATGTCAGGCACTATAATTTGCTCTGGCCCCCCTTCTGTTCAAAGGAGTGATGAGAAAGTTAGTAGACTGTCCTCACTCAATGGCTGGCTGTCTAAGTGGTGTCCGAAAAATAATATAAAATTCATAGACAATTGGAAAAGTTTTTGGGGCAGACCTGACCTGTTGAAAAGAGATGGTATTCATCCCTCCTAGGATGGTGCTGCTCTTCTCTCTAGTAATATGGCACATAGTCTTAGAGCTCAAACATGACAATCTGGAGCTCAGGTCAGGAAGCAGACAGACTGGCTAAACCGACCGTCTGCCAGCTGTCTCACGTCACCAAGGTCAGATAAATCCCATCACATAGAGCCTCTTTCACCTAGATATCATCATATAGGGACTGTGTCTGTTCCCCGAATTAGGAAATACAAAAAACTTCCAAACCCATCTACGGGTAAAATTTGTATTGATGTTCAACAAATAAAAAAACAGATATAATACAAATGAATAAATGATAAAGCTCGGGTTGCTGAATATTCTATCCCTTACTTCAAAAGCACTTATAGTTAATTATATGATTACAGACTATAACCTAGATGTGCTCTGTTTGACAGAAACCTGGCTAAAACCAAACAATTACATTACTTTAAATGAGTCCACCCCCCAAGATTACGGTTATAAACATGAACCTCGTATGAAAGGCAAAGGGGGAGGTGTTGCTGTGATTTATAGTAATATTTTCAGAATTACTAAGAAGTCTAGTTTCAAATATAATTATTTTGAAGTGTTGGTGCTTAATGTAACAATATCTAGTGTAAATGATAAATCACGTTTGAGATTTGTGCTGGCTACTGTGTACAGGCCACCAGGGCACCATACAGACATTATCAAAGAATTTGCTGACTTTCTATCAGAGTTAGTACTGGCTGCAGATAAAGTCCTAATTGTTGGTGATTTTAATATACATGTAGCTAACGAAAAAGATGCATTGGGATTGGCATTTAAAGACATTCTTAACTCTATATTTATGTAAATAGTTGTGCAACTGCTCAAACTTTATTTTGAAGTTTAAATTTGTGACACTTTCACCTGTTCAACCACATCAAAGTTTCGTAATTAGTAAGTCCGTGCTTTTTCTCTTTTTTTCTTGTGTGCTGACTGATGAGGGGGCCGGTGTACCTTGGTGAAACGGTGTTTTTGTACATGTAGCCTATTTTTTTAATTATCGTGGCAAGCAATCAGCCTATACAGCCAATACAGCCTATTGCAAAAAAAAAGAAAAAAAAAAAAAAAAACTATTTACTGTGAGAAACTCACCTCGAGTTCTGGTCGGGCTCGGGCTTAAAATATAACCGTAATGGTCGGGTCGGGTTAAATGATTTCGGGTACGGGCCGGGTTCGGGCTTAAGTTTAAAGCCCGTGCAGACCTCTAATTAGGATACGTACCAAAAACGTTTAAGCTGGCTATGATTAAACCCCTTGTTAAAAAAACCGCAACTTTATTTATTAGTTAATTACAGGCCGATCTCGAATCTACCTTTTCTGTCAAAGACACTAGAAAAGGCAGTATCTTCACAACTATGTTCCTTTTTAGAAAGAAATGGTATCTGCGAAGATTTTCAATCACGATTTAGACCGTATCATAGTACTGAGACAGCTCAGAGTCACAAATTATTTGCTCTTATCATCCGATTGTGGCTGTATCTCTCAATTAGTGTCACTCAATCTTGGTGCTGCATTTGACACTATCGACCACAACATTTTTTTAAATAGACTCGAAAATTATGTTGGCATTAGTGGAATTGCACTAGCATGGTTTAAATCATACTTATCTGACCGTTATCAGTTTGTAACAGTAAATGAAGAGATTCAAAAGTTCAGTATAGTGTACCACAAGGCTCAGTACTAGGACCGTTGCTGTTCACTCTGTACATGCTACCCTTACTGTATGTTCACACCGCCGCGACTTGAGCTTCCAAAGCATCCGGAAGTCATTCATTTTCAATGAAAGCTGGCTTCTATCAGCTGCAAGGAGTGTCAAATCCATGGGCGTCGCGTTTTGGGCATTTTGAGCGTTTTGAGCATCAATCAGAAAGTTGAAAGAAGCTCAACTTTTTGGTAATGAGCTATGACGCGGTTCAGCGGCAAGCAGCGGCAAAACACCAGCAACCATATAGACGTCCTTCACGCTGGCTGATGCCGGAGAAAGATAAGATGTAAACTTTCGTTCCTACCAAAACATTAGTTCCGAGAAAGCTGGAGGAGAAGCTAATAATCACCGTTGCTGGGTTTCCTATCATTTATGACATGACGTTGTTTGCTTATAGGGACAGCATGAGCACAACTTTTATTTGAAATATTTACTAACACTCGTTTTAAGCGGGAATGCAAGTCATTTGCTCACGGTGACACCGATTTGACCAATTGAACTAATGCAAATAATAGCCTAATGCAAATAATAATAACAATAGCTAATTATTATTTTTTTCCCTGACCAAATGTGACCAAAACGGTTATAAAAATGCTGTCATTATAAAAGCTTTCTTCAATGTATTGCTTTTTCCCCCTGTTTATTACATTTCATGTTGTGACACTTCTCTTCTCCCTGCTACGTCAGAGCGTCCAAAGCGTCAACAAGCTTCGCCGTACTTTTTGACAAGAGTCCTTGACAGGGGGGCCAGAGGTTCTTTGCCGCTCAAGTCGGCGGCAGTGTGAACGTACAGTTAGGAGATATCATTAAGAAGCAAGGCATTAGTTTTCACTGTTATGCTGATGATACTCAGCTCTATATTTCTGCACGCCCTGAAGAAACTTACTAATCCCCCAAATTAACGGAATGCATAGCTGATATAAAAAACTGGATGACTAGCAATTTCCTACGAATTAATTCGGAAAAAATAGAGATTATTATTAATAATAATATTTTTTTATTAATAATAATCCATTTTTGTCCATAATTATTGGACAAAAAACTTCCTCACGTAATAACCTAGAATACTGTCTAACACTTGATGGCTGCTCTGTCAAGTCCTCGTCGTCGGTTAGGAACCTGGGTGTGCTCTTTGATACCAATCTTTCATTTGAAAGTCACGTGTCTAGTATCTGTAAAACCGCATTTTTCATCTTAAAAATATATGTAAATTACGTCATATGCGCTCAATTAAAAATGCAGAACAATTAGTTCATGCGTTCATGACATCAAGGCTTGATTACTGTAATGCTTTACTGGGTGGTTGCCCTGCCTGCACGTTTAATAAATAAACTACAGCTGGTCCAAAATGCAGCTGCTAGAGTTCTTACCAGAACCAGGAAGTATGACCATATTAGCCCGGTTCTGTCAACACTGCATTGGCTCCCTATTAAACATCGTATAAATTTTAAAATATTGCTGATTACTTACAAAGCACTAAATGGTTTAGCTCCCCAGTACTTGAGCGAGCTCTTAACGCATTATAGTCCTTCACGTCTATTGCGATCTCAAAATTCCGGCCAGTTGATAATACCTAGAATATCTAAATCGACTGCTGGCGATAGATCCTTTTCCTATTTAGCACCAAAACTTTGGAACAATCTTCCTACCATTGTCCGGGAAGCAGACACAGTCTGTCAGTTCAAATCTAGACTAAAACACATCTCTTTGGCCTAGCATACACTATAATTCAATGTTAGGGACTGAACACGTGATGCGCATGTGCGCGCCGTCTGCGTTTTCGCGAGTGTGCGTTTTTGGGGTTTGCGCAGAGATAACGGATAATCGTTTGCACCTTTGAAACTATTTCAGGGAGTGCGTTCTCGAGACACGAGACACTGTTTTGTGCGGATGGGCGGCCGGAGCGCGTTAAGAGTTTTTCTGTTGGAGCGGTGTCAACCCCTAAGTTAATAACTAATGATCTTCGCAACGGAAGGGAATCAATCAACTTTAGCTAGACAATAACTTTATCCTAATGCTGTTGTAAAGCCTAAACAATCTGTTACAGTAATTTCTATTATAACTGTAAAGCTGCTTTGAAACAATCCATACTGTTAAAAGCGCTTAATAAATTAAGGTGACTTGACTTGACTAGTTGTAGCAATACACACGCATATTAGGCAAAATAATGTGAACACCTGGAAAATGGGCAATATTTCTTTATTAAGGTGTTCTATCACCATTTGCCAGCTTTCAATCTTCTTAGAATAGATTCATACAACTTTTTAATATAGTCTCCAGTGGAATGTTGTCAATAAGAACATCTGCTAATTAATTCAGAGATCTTGGAGGGGGGAATCAGCTTCTGATTCTTTTCTCTATTACTGCCCACAATAATAAAATTCAACATTGATAATGTTGAAGTCAGGTGACTGAGCTGGCCAGTGCATATGTTTAA
Source organism: Rhinichthys klamathensis goyatoka (assembly GCF_029890125.1). Classification (NCBI taxonomy): domain Eukaryota; kingdom Metazoa; phylum Chordata; class Actinopteri; order Cypriniformes; family Leuciscidae; genus Rhinichthys; species Rhinichthys klamathensis. Next base: position 1,256,771 of record NW_026606571.1, on the reverse strand, counting down.
GTTCATCTTGGGGCGCTCCAACTGTCCGGGTTTTTTTATCATGACACCATCATTTTCACATTTTACCATTGGCGTCTCATTAAAGTTTGAGCAATTGCAGTTCTTTCATAGAAGTTGTGAAGTTCTCTGTGGTCGGTTTTTGTGGAAACAAGATCTTCAAGGTGAATATTGACGTTTGTTGTCACTTTGCTGAAGTGGTGCTGTGTTGTTTGGACAGAATTCTTCTTGGTGTTTGATGGGCCCTATCAATCAATTTCCCTTTTTACCCACTATTCTTCTTCTGATGAAGTCTTGCCATGCTTTGTGTGTGCAGTCATAATCATAAAGAGCACATCATTACTTTTTTTTTTAATTCATGTGGCCTTGTAATCTTTAATCAAAATAACTTTTCCTCCTCTTTGCTATGACATCGCTTCTGTGATTCACCGGCGTGAGGGCGGCACAATAACCTCTCCCTTTCAGCAACCTGTCACTCACATGACATCGCAGCAATAGCAAACTACAACAATCCAAAGATCAAATCAATTCCCAAAGGGTAAAATCAATTCCCAATCCCGCCCTACATTTTTTTTCTGATTCTGAATCATTTAAAAAAGTATGGGTAGCGTATGTTTGTCATGGCCTACGGCATCAGTAGCGTCGCTTCACTGCCATTTACAAATCTTCTCCTGTGGTCTCATGGGATAGTAAAATCTCCAGTGGATGCACACTTCAGAATTTAGCCGGAAGTAGTAGGTCATTCGGGGACTTTTCACCAACTGTTTTATATGAATTCAAACATACTACTTGGCTCACATACTGTTTTTTTGCCTACTATATAGTATGGAAGTATAGGCATATTCAGACGCAGCACGCAGGGAAAATGTTCTTTTTAAAACTAAACTTTACATGCACATCAAAAAGTTTGAGCTCATCTATTGCACATTAGATCATTCTCATCTCTCTTAAATCCAGGTCTGATGTATTTATAGAGTACTGCACCCATGTGACGCCTGGATTCTGTGAAAGAGAGGGGTCTGGCTCAATACACAGAATCTGTTTACTGTGACAATCACTGTCACTGAGCCTGTCCCTTCTGCTCTAATCAACACCTAAAATACCTTAATTACAGATCACTGAAAAGAACAGAATACAAAGGGCACTGCCATCAAAAGCCAGTATGATAGGTCTGTGCAAAATAATGTGACTCGTGTCTCTAGTTTTGGATTGTGATCTAATTTGGGGACAATAACCACCAGCTTACCACAATAATCAACAGCATACATACCATTACAAAACTTTTTTAGAATAATCAAGTAAAAGCCTGACAACACAATGCACAACATAATAAATAAGTCTAATTTTAAAGAACATTGGCAACACCTGGAAAAAGTACATGAAAGCTGATTATTATTATTATTATTATTATTAATTATGAGCCAATCCTTAAAAATATTTTGAGTTAATACTAATTTTCTCAGAAGATAATCAAAGTTCAAGTGCCTATATATTTTCTTTGTAATCAGTTAGGGTTTGTATTTATTTGTTCTTTTTGCATTACACCGAGATATTACATCCTGTGATATTAAGTGGTTGATTAAAGATTATACAAGACCAAAGGGACTGCACAACAATCAAAAATAAGCATGGAAAATTACAGCTAGAACAAAGTGAACTCATAAACTCTGCTCATCTTTTTGACAGAATGAACAGCCAATATAGTATCAGCATTTTGATGGTAAAATGAAAACACATGATTGCATTTCCACTTATGCGCAAGGACTGAATCCTTTTGTTCTGTGAAACACTGTGGCAAACCGCTGAAGAGTAGATATGTATGCAACAGATGGGAGATGTGCCTTAAGGACACGACACGCTGCCTAACAACCCTAAATGTCTTTAAGTGCAGAACATTCAACTCTTTCGATAAGAGGACGCAATCAGACTTAAATTAACATTAAGATGACCATAAAATCTTGAAAGCCAGGGTAAAAAAAAAAAAAAAGTGAGATCACAGTTTACACCCGAAGACCTGTGTAGCAGGTCCTGTAGAAGCAGCTCAAAAGGGAATATGACTAAGTCTCACAAGTTATTCCAGCTAATCAATCAAATTAGTGTAATGCGTGTGTGAGGTTACACATGCATACAGGGGAAGGACTGGGCTTCCTCTCGTCCGTTTTATTTATGGCTCTGTTGTGTCGCCTCTGGGTGACACGAGCAGCGGGGGACTCTGAGCTACATTGAGCTCACCCCACTGTCAGACACGTCCCTTACACACACAGCCACCCCCAATGCCTCATTGGCCATCAACCCTTGGATGCCCCGTCAAAGCCTGTCTTCACATTTAGCTCCCCTAAGCCTCGCCACTTCATTGACCCTCCTCCAGCCTGGCTTTTAATAGCTCTTGAGTTTTATCAGCTTTCTGCAATACTCCCCTGCATCTGCTGTCCTCTTTCTGAAATGCGCTAATTTGCTGTCTTTCCGCCTCGGTCCATAAAAGCCAGCACAAACTTGTGAGGTAGTGGACAGCATAAGTGTCATACTGTCCTTGAGCTCAACTCCATTCTAATGCTTAAAGGGATAGTTCACTTTGGAATTAATTTTTGATATGTTTTAGCTTACCTCAAGGGCATCCAAGATGTAGGTGTCTTTGTTTCCGCAGTAGTTTCAATTTTGATATTTTTAGGTCAAACCGTTCTTGTCCTTCAGTCATATAATGCAGGTCTATGGTCACCACCTCAAAGAGCATGCACAGAGAAGTCCAAATTAAAGATGATTTAATGACTCGTAAATGTAAGTACACACATTGATGGCCTAAGACACGAAACGAGCGGTTTGTGTGAGAAAACGAACAGTACTTATATCGTTTTTACCTCTTGTAACCACAGCCACGTCCAAGTGATCTGAGGGCGCGGGCGCTTCGGTCTGTGCGTTACAAGAGGTGAAAACGATATAAATAATGTTCGTTTTCTCACACAAACCGCTCGTTTAGTGTCTTAGGCCATCAATGTGTACTAACATTTACGAGACATTAAATCATGTTTAATTTGGACTTCTCTGTGCATGCTCTTTGAGGTGGTGACCATAGACCTGCATTATATGACTGACAGACAAGAACGGTTTGACCTAAAAATATAAAAATTGAAACTACTGCGGAAACAAAGACACCTACATCTTGGATGCCCTTGAGGTAAGCTAAAACATATCAAAAATGTATTTCAAAGTGAACTAACCCTTTAAATAGAAACAAGACTTTGAACTGTAAAGTCTAATACAAAGTTGCAGATATAGGGGTTTCGTGGCCTTCCGCAGCCCCTGCCAACACAGCAGAGGCAAGGATCAGCCTCCTGCCTACGTAATTTGCTACATTATAGACATGACCTGCACATCTACGTGGAGGTCATAATGTTGGTTTATTCACAACAGTCTTAATTTATGGAGACTGCAGTTGATTCAGACCACTTATATAAAATGGTCTTAAACAGATTTAGCTGCAGTGCAGATTCAACAGCATTTTATTGTGCAATGTATGGCGAGCCTGCTGAAAAATCCAGCATGAATTCCATGTAGGTCCAGGCTGGTTTATGCTGGCCTATAGCTAGTGGACCAGCAGCATAGTCACGCTGTTCTCAAGGAAAACTGAGCTAGTGTGGCTGGTCCACCAGGACTCCCGCTTCCCATGCTGAGGACCAGCAAACCAGCAACCAGCATCCGTTGCTGGTCTAGCATGCAAATCATAACTTATGCTGATAACCAGCAATGCTGGATTTTTCAGTATGGAACAACAACAAAAAAAGTTTAAATTGCTTAAATTCCTTTGAATACATTTTTAAGAAATTACGCAAGACTCCACTCCAAGGACACCACTGTGCGTACATGGGGAAAGAGAATAAGAGTCATGCTTGGCATTTAACAGCAGTTGGTGAGGTGGCATTAACTTCAGGTATGCTTCATCACATGCTGCAGACCCTGTTCGGATGCCTGGCTGCAGGGAGGCGATCGAAGGAACAGTGCTGGCATAAGGGGATGTTTACAGCTCATAGCATCATCTAGATCAAGAGTTTTCAAACGTTTTCATGCCAAGGACCCACAAATATGATGAATATAATGATGAAATATGAGGGACCCTCATTGTAGAATATAAAAGCGGGTTTATGCATAAAAATCCATTTATACTGTAAAAGAAAAATATTGAGAATGATATTATAAACACATACATCAAATATTTTTTTATTAGTTTAGTTTATATTTTTCCCCCCTGATAAATTAATTGGCTTTTATATGGCCTTTGTACTGACACAAATTGTTAAATATTATCTGGAAAATATTCATTCTTCACATAACTATGGTTTTAGAAAGCAGAGTGAAATTGTAATATCAAATGTACCCCCCTGGGGGTCCGTAGACTCCAGTTTGAAAATTCCTCCAGTAAGGTCATTTGTACACAAAGGCTGAGATTTTGCCATACTGTGCAATTTGTAGCCGTATCAGCAATCATAAATCTGATCCATATCACATTAACTACAGCATAAAAATTGAATGACATCTAATCATTATATTTCATATTTGCACAATAGTGATCAGTCACCCTTCTGGTCTCAACTTGACATCCTATGGATCTTACTAGCTGTATTTGTCCCCAGTCTGCACAAAGCCGTTGCCAACACCCTGCTGTTCCTGAGCATGGCTGGGTGGGACCAGTAAAAATGACTTGTCAGTCATTATTCCATCATGTGTCAAATCTCATTTACTTCCTTCTCCATGCACGGACAAACACAACGTCATGGACACAATTGCACAAGAAAGTGTCTGGAAGTTATGCAAAACCCTTGACAGTGACCAAACAGAAAAACCAGACCTTTTGAAAAGAGTGTGACCCTGAGAAAGATATTTCTAGGTGCAGAATAGAGAATAAACTCTTGTGGTCACCTGATTTCTTAGTAATGCAAACTTAACTCACTGTGAGCCATTACTATGAGTTAAAACAAACAACTCATACTGTACAAAAAGTGTGAAGGGCTCATGACATTAGCAGGTAAAGATAAGATCATTTTCAAACACCAGCTGCCACAAAATGCAACTGCTCCATTTCACATTAAGCAAAAAAAAGCAGTTCTATCTCGCAGGAAATCAATAGAAACGTGAACATCAGGACTGATTTTGTCTGCACTGATTCACATTTTCTCATGCGCATCCTTCGGTAAACATATGCTTTCGATGACAACCAAAGATAATTGCAGTAAACTCTTCCTTGGCAGCAGTATATGGCTCCCCTCACGTTTTGAGTGCACTAAATGATATCTAATGCTGATAGCAACGTTGTCACGAGTTTACCACTAAGGCATCCTCTTCCTGTCGTCATCCTCACAGCGGCAGAGGCCCTCCACCCTAGCATGCAAATAAACAGCCCTATGGTGTTCTCATTGATACTCCCAGGATGTGGCTCTGTGATTAAGGGAAAGAAGAAGTCATTAATTATGGAAGAATGCAATTAATTACTTTTTCTTCCCCTACTGCTGTTAGATCTGTCTCCCATCCATCCCCATATCCTTAATCTGACCCGCTGCGAGATCCATGCAGAGCAGGAAGAGACATATATGGGTTGGGACTCAATTACTAAAACATCAGAATGCTAATCCGCTAACCTTTGGGAAAACCAGCCATTTGGAACTCCGACCTGCCCTTTGTTGTAGACTACATGTCCCCGCAAGTCATAGTTCGGTCTGCATAGAACATTGGCAGTGACTGTCTCCTGTGGATCAACACAGCCAGCAATGAAGTCCAAACATCTGCATCAAAAGCATTATGAAACACACATGGTTTGCTTAGTAGAGGAACAGCGTATTCACCAACATCCCTTGCAGTGAGAAATAACTGGCCTGCTGTGGGAAGAGTACTGGATCCATTGTTTGTTGAAATGCTTTATGAGCTTCAAGCAAGCACAAACAGAAAATTTGGAATTTAAAAATGTGGACAGTAAACATTATTTATATTTAGAACATTATTCCCAACATATTTTTGCCATAAAGTCTTCACTGTTTTATTTATCATCTATCATTTTAAAATATGCCCACTATTTGTAAAGTAATTTTCATCCAGATATTTACTCTCCCCTATCAACACTAGAAAAATATGATGCATTTTCATGTCTCATTTAACACAGAGTGCAAAGTGGCAGAGAGCAAAAAAAAAATTCTGTTCTTCTCTAGTGAAATGAGCTGCCAAGCACTCCCTTTAAACCAATGCACTTACACACACACACACACACACACACACAACCTTTTCTTCTCTGCATTTCTCCTGCATCTCTATATCTAGTTACATTTCTCTAGTGTGCTTCCTAATCTAGTTGTCAAATAAACCTGGCATTGTATATTATGAATACTGTTGGCTCATTGACAAATTGCTTTTGTTCCTCTCTTGTAAGTCGATTTGGATAAAAGCATCTGTTGCATAATGTAACTGTCCTCAGACATTGTTTAAAGACAAAGTACAAAATGAATAGTCCAGTCTTTAAATCTCATTCTCAAGGCAGTAATCGTGCACTACATTTTTATATTTTTGCATTTGGAATATGCTTTTATCCAAAGCAAATTACATTGCATTCAAGCTATACATTTATGTTCAATTCATGCATTCCCTCAGAATTGAACCCATGACCTTGGCGTTTCAAGAGCAATGCACTGTTTGAGTTACAGGACAAACTGTGGAGCAGCTGACATTCATTCACTAAAAAACATGCCCTACTTGTGTAAATCCACCTAACCAGAGGAAAATATAGATAGAATATTCTAATTGGACACACACATTAATTTAATATATAACTCTTCATTTTAATTCTGCTTTGTTACATTCAATGTAATATTCAATGTTTGAATGTCAGTTTAAATTGGAATTTAAAAGGTATTGTCAATCCAGTTTAATGGTGTACATTCTCCACACTCAACAAGGTCAACATGCCAAAGTTTTCATTTTGATAACGTCAGAGTTGGCGATTGTGTCGGAGTCTCATAGGATTTATTATGTTGATGTGGAATTGGGTTAGTGCTGCCTGCCCGAGCTGTTGCTATCATTGGCTTCTGTTGATGAACTGATCAAATCAGTTCTCCAAAAGGAACTTCAAAGCACAGCTGCCCTTTGCATGCTGCATACTGAGTGTGGGCAGCAACTAATGGATGTTCCCACTAATCAACCCTGCATGTCGCCAGGCCAGTTAGATGCCCCCTCAAGATGTCCACTGAGTCCGTGAGACACCGTTCTCATCATCCACCGCTCCATCTGTGTAATTGCTTCCTTGAGAGATTACATTCCCGCCAGTGACAACACCAATTAGGCAGTCAGGAGGAAAATACGACAATAAGGCCCTACTTAGCAGAGAAAAGTAGCATTTGGATAGATATCAGCATAATCTTAATGAGTCAACAAACATGACATTTAGATGTGCTCTCACGCAAATGCTTGAGTATGGCCCGCACATGCGGGGAGACGCGGTTGCCTTCAAGGATGGTACTCAGTAACCTTGAACGGAAAAAAACCTGGCAAAGTTACAGATATGAGATTAAAATTGCAAGAATTCAAATCGGAGTAATTGATGATAGGGCTTTGACAAAAGGGGCAATGGTTTGTCCTTTTAAGGAATGTCTCACGCCTCTGATGTCAGGATCTCAATTGCATGGTCATTGCTGATGCAGTATACAAACCCTTAAACCACACCTACACTGCGACATCTGATTGGACTTACGCACATGTTGCTATCATTTAATAATCAGACAGGAGAGAATCCCGGTCTCTGTGTCTCTTGTCTGATAGTCCATCACAAAAGGATTTAACTCCTCGACCAGAAACTGTACTCAGTTGTTTCCACAGACCATTATCCTCAGCTCAGGTAAGTACAATACATGTAAAATGTTCTTTATGTTACCTAATTTAAACTACAATTTTACATTATTGTTTAAGTTTTTAATCATTATTTGTTAAAAATCTATTTAACAAAGCTTTTCACTCCTGATGGTTTTAGTGGTAAGTTATAGGCTACTGAATGTTAAGAGATTAAACAAAATCCAATCAAGTATGGCTGAAATTGGGATTGGAGAGGGGAAACTTTGTGTTTTCATTTTTGATGTAAATGTTACTAAGTTTAATAAAGAAAAGGACGCTATGAAATGTAGCATCTTGTAATATTTTCTCCTCAGACTGATCTGTAAAGATGTACCGTGGACTAGTGTTACTGTTCTTGGTTTTGGTGCTGGAAACCCGATGGAGTGAATCGAGCTGTCAGCAGTCAGAATCTCAAAGATCAGATTCAAACGTAAGTGGCAGATAATGATCATCTAATAACTATAAATATATAGTTTTGCCGATTTTTAAAATAAAAATGTAATTTTATGCACAGGAGAGTCCAAGTTTGCGGCTGTCGGCTCATAACTTGCTGAAGAGGTATAATGACATAGATTATGACAGTTTCGTCGGATTAATGGGGCGCAGAAACGCCGGTGAGTGAACAGATATTTTTTGTTGTATTATTCTAGCAGTTTCTCTTTATTTTATTATTCTTTGAGACGTGCTAATGTTTATACGAATCTTATTATTTTCCAGACACGGATGATTTACCACCCCAACGTAAAAGTAAGACATTTTGGTCATCCTTTTGTGCTTTCAGAATAGGCTAAAATAATCTAAGAAAACTGAATATATGTTGTCTTTCAGGGGAAATGCACGATATCTTTGTTGGACTCATGGGTCGACGAAGCGCTGACCCTGGTAATAGCCTTTCTCTTCAATTCACTGGTGTTTGTGAAAAACAGCTTTTTAGGCGTAATTTCCGGGTGGGACATGTCCCCAACACTTTTTGCCTGGGTCGATATTGTCCCCTACACTTTTTGACACATCTGGCGGCACATACAAACGAAACATCTCAAGTTAGAGTATCAATTTCATTCGTTTGTTATTGTCATTGAAGTCATGCTGAGTGCGCGTTGCCGCTGTAATTAGTGGCGGAACACAACAGTGTTCTATTGGCGCTCGTACACAGTATTCAAAACGGAGGTGCGGTGCAATCTATCCGCCGTTCCAGAGACTCATTCGTTCCAAGAAATCACAAAACAAAAGGCACATTACGTGTCCATGCTCATGAGTCATGACATACAATCACTAATGAACATCTTTGGTTTTAATGAGAAAAAAAAGAAGAAAAGCGGATTAGAACCCAAAACTTCTGACACGTATTCACCGACGTGAAGAATCTCTAGTCGGGACTAATAATATTGATATTGTATTGTAAGGAAGAAAATATCACGTTAACGGTTAAACATGACTTCTATGTTTAACCGTGAACATAGAAGTCACACTCACCCACTTTTTAAGACAAAGTTACGCTATAGCTTTAGCTGACTGTCACCTTGATATAGGCCTACTTTAAGAACTAAAGGCTCGTGCAACTTAAATCAGTAACTTAACTGATTGGTTGTTCATACGAAATCTAACGTTACTGAGTTACTCGCGGGATGCACGAAATAAATTAATATTCAGCGCGAGCATCAGTTCGAATCACAAACGACTCTTATGAGCAGGTTCTTTTGAGGAATCAAAAACATACACCGCGAGAAGTGTGAATTGGTTAATGAACAAATGACTTTTATGAGTATATTGTTCGAACTAATTGATCATAAAAGGACTTGGACTGATGAATCCAATAGTTTTTTGTGTTTATTACACCGCGTGGGTTAAACCACCGACATACGACGAAGTAGCCACATATTATCGCTAACGCTGTCAGAAATTCATCAGTCTATCTAACCTCCCAGACTTACTGTATTTGTGTTGACAGAAACGGGGCGTCCATTGAGGAAAGAGTATCCAGAAACAAGCGGAGGAGGCATCTTCTTCAACAAATGCAAACTGAGGTGAGTAATTCAGTGAGGCTATTCTGCCACCTGCAGGCTTTCTGAATATATTACAACATGTATCTCACCACAGCATTTGTTCGTAAATATAGCATGTCTGTTATGCTTTTTCTTGTAAATATAAATCGTCTCTGCTATATATATATTTTTTTTTTCAATTTGTTGCAGGTTTCGTCGTGGGTTATAGGCAAATGAATTATTTCATATCCAGTTAATCGTCTGTACCACCCTGTCATGACAGCTTCTTTTCAAGACATTTCTTTGGAGCAAAACAATTTATTTTACAAAAGTGATAGAGCAAAATAAAATATTTATATAAAATGAATAAAATAAACATGATTTCCTATGGTGTGATTTGTTTCAGTGTACTGCAAATAATATACATTTATCATTATAAATTATCAAATTTAAATCTCCACTTACATCCCATGCCTTTCAATTAATTTTATTGTTATTTTTTGCTGTTTAATGTATAAAACATGATTTTTGTAAATAAAAATACTATCTATCTGATCTCACAATGTTTTATTACTTAAACGTTCAATAACGCATAAAATGTAGTGACTTCAACCAAGCAAAAATTTTACACAGCAATAATTTGCAAAACACTGATGCTTTCTCATTGTCAACTGCATACCGCTACATATAAAATTATGTATACCAAACCTATATGTGTTATAACTTAATTGAACATAAAAAGAAAACATAATTGTGTCCCTCTAGATGCACAATTCATCGCACTGTCAGAGTTTGGGGATATTCACACATAATGTATCAGGCTACACATAAAACATGATAGAGTTTTAAAATTAAACATTTTAAAAGAGAACATCACGGTTGTTTAAACCAATGAGCATTAAGCTGTGTTGTCAGCAAGTCGTTTCCCATCGTGCTTTTGATCAGCGCAGTCGGTGGAGAGAAACTGCGCGAGACTGCAGAATCCGACACATCCGCCTCGCCATCGCTACAGTTTTTTGTCATATGTCAGCATGACATCAGAGCAAGACAGACCGCTCTCCCGCACAGTCGCACAGATTCTAACCGGCATGCATTTCGCGGTGATCACCGGTGATCGGTTCTGCGCAGATTTTGCTAATCTCAAACAACCAAAATCCAACGTCTGTCCAACGTCGGATGTTGACGTCAGGCTGACGTTGGGTTCTGAACTTCTGACGTAAAGCCAACTTTCGGCACTGACACATAGATTGGCCCCTAAATCTAGACAATTGATAAATGAAATGCAAACATGCCAAGGTTTTAGACTGGTCTTGCAATAACATCTCTATAGCTACATAGTTTTGTGAGGTTTTGAACTGAAAATAAAATTGAAAAACTCACTCGTTTACACTGCCTCTTTCTGCAACTTTTTTGCAAAGTAGGCTACAACGTGAAAGTGCAAGGCTGATGCTCTGTAGTGGATTCACACATATAGGCCTGAGCATCGCGAGGCAGTTTCATTTCGATTGAAAGGACGTAAAAAACGCGAAACCGCACAGCACACTCCCATAATCTGTATGGTGCGTTTCCACTAGTTTCCATTTTCAGTTCATAGAAGTTTAGCTTCACGCGCGAGCTTAAAGCTCAACTTCCATTGAAATTAATAGTAAACACTCGCTCTGCTCCGTGCCAGTGAACATGCTCGAGCTGCTCACGCAGTAACGTTAGTGTGAATCTGATGACGGTATATCGCGCATTCACGCGTCCACAAAAAAAAATAAAAAAATAATGAAAACAAACTTTCAACAACACATTCAGGGAATTTAGAGCGTTCTGATGAAAGGGTATATAGGCCTAGGCTAGAAATACATTTGAGAATGAATCGCTGGTTTTAAAAGAGAAAGAAATATTTGCGTGGTGCTCCCCTGGACGTGGTGCCCCTGGCCACTTGCCCAATTGCCCATATGGTTAATCCGCCTATGTCATTGATGAAATATGGCTTGTAAATACTGCACTCAGACCAGAAGCAGCAATACAATGCAATCACATAGCAAGGCATTATCAACAAATTCATTGAGCATATGCCTAAGTAGCAAACACTTGTCCAAAGTGACTTACAGTTCACTTAATGGGTACAACTGGGCAAGTTACTAAGAGTAATAATGGCAAAAATGTGTTCTTTGTTGAGGTTTGAACCTACAGATTTGGTTATTAGCCCAGATCTGTAACCACTACATAACACCACTCCATCTGCACAGGACACTGGATGATCTAAAATGCTCATCACATTCACATTAGTCAGTGATTTAATTTTAAATTTACATAATGCAATATTTTCTGCAGTATTATCATATTCACCATCATGCTGTGCTTCTGTCCGTTATGTTTTTCCCCTGGGAAGCATTTGTGACTTTGTGACTTGTTGTTTCAGTAGTCTTTGTGTTCTCAGTTTTGGGATTCATGGTATAAGTTGAAACTGACTTTTCTTTAAAATGTTCAAATCTCTGAGCTTCTGTGGTGGGTTTCACAGTGTGGGAAGCCAACGGTAGTAGAGCAGGCACTGGAGGCTGGTAGCGGTGTTGGTAGCCATAGGGCCTCAGACGGTAAGTGTAGTACTCAAGCGTGTACATTAGCACAGGGTCTACGTAGTGGAAAGACACTGCTAGGTCAGAGCAGCACTGTGGGCCCTGCAGGGGAAAAACAGACATAAGAGATGCTGTCACATTTCCACGTGGTCACGGATAGGTTGCATTAAAAGAATAGTCTGGGTTCATTACAAGTTAAGCTCAATCAACAGCACTTGTGTCATAACTTTAAAAATCACAACAATTAATTTAGACTTGTCACAGAACTTTCAATAGAAGTGAATGGGGCCAATCTGTAAACATTAAAATACAGCTATAATAAGATATAAACGATGTGTTAATACTTGCTATTTTAGTATACCATTTAGTTGATAAAACCTTAAAACAACAACTTTACAGCTCCAAAAATACACTTTTAAAAGAATTCAGTGCTTTAAAAAATAAGCTTCAGATTTCTGAAATCCTTTTTACTTCCATTATAAGAGCTTCACTGTAACCTTGATTTTTTTCTTTTTTCTTTTAATGAAAAGTAAAGAAAAACTTTTTAAGTCTTTAATTATTATTACTTAAGAAGTTACACAAATCCACTCAATCATTTTATTTTTTAAACTCACTTTATAAACACTGAAAAGCATTTATATCCTTTTTTGTTGCCATTTTGAAAACCATGGCATGCAAGACAAAATTATGTTTATTTCTTGGGTTTTTTATTGTTAGTCATTAGCTGTCTAGTCACGAATCACATCATCATGTACATGAAAGAAAAACTATCGACAAATACGGTCCCCATCAAACCTATCCATTGTTGATTTCAATCACCTGAAGGACTTGCTAGTTCAGTGTGGAATTTAAATGGGGCTAAAATGAGGTAATTTCATTTTCAATATATATTTCTCAAACAATGTTGTTGATTTTTATTCATTCTCAAAATACTACATCTTGAATGGAAAACTCCTTTTGACGCTTAAAGTGTTTTCTTCTCTCAGGCACAGATGGTACTCAAGTTCTAAAAGCTTTTCAAAAAATAAGTTTAACTTCTGTAAAAAACAAAAAAACAAAGTAATAACTAATTAGCTTGCTGTGGGAAATGTAAGCTGTGGAATGTAGAAAAATGTCACGAAGGACATTAATAGGACCTTTTGTTGGGGCAGTCGGGGACTAATGTTAAGAGTCAGACCTGTAACCCGGATCGATTCTCAATACCGGCAGGAAAAATTTAGGTGGGTGAGTGAATGAACAGCGCTCTCTTCCTCCCTCAATACCCACGACTGAGGTGCCCTTACCTAACCCCCAATTGCTCTCCGGAAGCAGCAGCAAATGGCTGCCCACTGCTCTGTGTGTGTGGGTGTTTCTACAGTTTGCACTGTGTGTTCACTACTCCTAAAGTAGGTGCACTAAATTGGATGGGTTAAATGCAGAGGACAAATTCTAAGTATGGGTTACCATACTTGGCCTTCACGTCACGCTCTCACTTAAAAATATCTTGGCAAAAATGACAATGAGTACATTTTATCTTACACTACCATTCAAAAGAATAGTGTTTTTTTTTTTAAATAAATTAATATTTTAATTCAGTAAAGATGCATTAAATTGACTAAAAATGACAGCAAAGACACTCATAATGTTAAAAAAAGATTTATATTTCAAATGAACAGATTGAATTTAGGCTTTTAATCACATTCATCGGCTCACACATTAGTGGTGATAAACGGAAGCTCAAGAATGTTTGCTTGACGTGCGAGAACCAATGAGGTGTATTCTCGTGTTATGCAGCACGTTTGAGCTTCAGCAAGAACCAGAGAAGTTTGTTCTCGCGCATCAAGCAGGTTCTGTTGAGCTTCTGTTTATGTTCGCTGATCAATGTTTATATGTGAATAAAAGCCTCAAGTCTCTTCAGAAATTTTGCACTAAACCACTCAATTCATATGGATTAATTTTACAATCTCTTTATGCATTTTTTGAAGCGGCAAAGTTTCAGTTGCGTAGCTGTCTATGGAGGGACAGAAATCACTCAGATTTCATCAAAAAGATCTTCAGTTGTGTTCCGAAGATGAACGAAAGCCTTACGGGTTAGGAATGACATGAGGGTGAGTAAATGATGACAGAATTTTCATTTCTGAGTGAACTAACCCTTTAAGCAGCAAAACTGCTTTGAACATTAATAATAAGAAGAAATGTTTCTTGAGTACCTAATCAGCATTAGAATGATTTCTGAAGGATCATGTGACACTGAAGGCTGGAGTAATGATGCTGAAAATTCAGCTTTGCATTACAGAAATAAATGACATTTTAAAATATATTAAAATAGAAGTCATCTATTTTGAATTGTAATTGTATTGAATTGAATTGTAAAATATTATTGTTTTAGCTGTTTTAACCAACCAAATGCAACTTGGTGAGCATAACAGACTTACTTCAAAAATGTTTTTTTTTTTGTTTTTTTTTAATATTACCGACCCCAAATGTTTGAACGCTAGTATAAGTGTTTAAAAAAAAATTTAAGTGTGTGACTTACTTCTACAATTGGGTAGAAGCAGTAATTCCAGTACCAGAAGGTCTTGGAGAACTTTCCAGTAAGATGGTGTTCAGGAATGAAAGGATGGAAGGTTTCCCGGTGCAGCGTGTCCCTGGAGTCTCCTGCTACCACCCCCATTTTCTCCAGGCACTGACCCATCGCTAGATCCTCCACTGGGGTTGTATGAGTGCACACTTTAGTGTTAAAACCCTCCACAAACCTTTTTAAGGCCTCTTTGCTGAGAACATAACCTGCACCACCGCTCATGTAGCCCTGCTTAGCGTACGGCTTGAACCTCTTGCCAAAGTATATGGGCTGCTCTGCCGTGTAGTTTGACAGGATCCAGCGCAAGTTGTCCACAACGACGAACGTGTCATCGTCTGCTTTGAGGAACCAGTCTGCCTCATCGACGTGGTTCTTCAGAGCGTAGTGGAAGGCACGAATGGTCTTCCAGTACAGCTGGTCACGGCCTTCTCCTGTGCCCAGGCCCACTGTGGGGAAGCTGCGATCTTCTTCAGAGCTCATGAACAGAACTACGTTACAGTGACGACTCCAAGTGGCCTTCACATGCCGAGCCTTTGACTGTAGATTACTCGGCCCTGTCATCACCCAGCACAGGATACGCACTTTCTTAAACAGCTCGTCTGCAATGTGACTGTCCTCTCCTGTGTATTTAAAGCAAATTCTATAGTTATGTTTCAATTTAATACAAACCATTTTGTTCATTAGAGACTTCTTTATAACTAAACTGAGAGTTGTATATTAAAGGCGTACTCTATAATTCTCCCCAATTAAAAATGTCTTACACATATATAAAAGAATAGTCCTTTTAATAAATATATTAATATTATGTACACTAACTAATCAGTAATCTAATTAAAGCGATTTTATTTTACATGGGGGCAGACATAATGAGATTAAATTAAGTTCAATGACATAAGAATGTCCAGGATAAATAAAAGTATAAATATGATACAAATCTAGCTTAAACAAAGTTATATCATTAAGTTTTACAAAACAGGCGTCAAGTCATTGACCCATGTCCATCCTAATACTCGCTGTAACTCAGTTACACCCCTGTTTTTCAGACACTTTTACTCGCATAATAAATCAACCATGGCTGACAGTGGATACAATGGCATCTGTAACTGAGAAACATTGCCTTTGCGTAATGCTAATGCATAAGTCCAAGACTGAAAATTAATTGGTGCACTTTGAACATATTACTGTGGCTACAATATACACTTTCATGCAACATCTTCCAATGAAAACTTAAAGGATTAGGTCACCTCCAAATGATAATTTACTCACCCCAATGCCATCCAAGATGTTCATGTCTTTCTTTCTTCAGTGGAAAAGAAATTAAGTTTTTTGAGGAAAACATTTCAGGATTTTTCTCCACACAATGGACTTCAACGGTAACCAAATTTGAATCACGTTGGAAAGGTCACGCTGGACGTAGGCGGAAGTACCGCCCCATTGTTTACAAGCGTGGAGAAGGAGGATCGTTCAAATTTTATTGTATGTTGAATGACATATTTATGTCTTTGTGTCAGTTTATTGTTTAAAATGGTCCTTTCGTGTGCGTATCCTGGATGTTTAAAACAATGGGGCGGTACTTCCATCTACGTCCAGCGTGACCTTTCCAACGTGATTACGTAATGCCTGGCGCGTCGCAGACCAGCACAAGACGAACAATTGTGGTTAAAAAGTAAATACATTTGGTAACGCTTCCTTTTACAGTCCTGTTACCCATGTACATACTATGTACTTATTATTGTAATTACAATTACTGGGTAATAACTAGGTACTAACCTTGAACCTACCACTAAACATACCCCTAACCAATGTACTTACCTTATATTAGCCAGTTCTTTCTAAGTACACTGTAAGTACACGTAAGTACTGTAAAACTTTTTTTTTTTTTTTTTAAGAAAGTGACCGATCGTTTTGCTAGATAAGACCCTATTCCTCAGCTGGGCTGCATTGATTTGGACTTCAACAATTTGGTTACTGTTGAAGTCCATTGTGTGGAGAAAAATCCTGAAATGTTTTCCTCAAAAAACTTAATTTCTTAGAAAGAAAGACATGAACATCTTGGATGGCATTGGGGTGAGTAAATTCAGGAAATTTTCATTTTGAGGTGAACTAATCCTTTAATGAAGTGTTTAGAAAGTGAAAGCTTTAACCAGTTATTAAAGGGATAGTTTACCCAAAATTTTAATTCCGTCATCATTTACTCACCCTTAGGTTGTTCCAAACCTGTATAAATTGCTTTGTTCTATTGAACACAAAGGAAGATATTTTAAAGAATGTGGGAAACTGAACAGTTCTGGGGCACCATTGACTTCCTTAGTCAATGTTGCCCCATAGCAGCCTGGCTACAAACTTTCTTCAAAATATCTTCCTTTGTGTTCAGCAGAACAAAGAAATTTATACAGGTTTGGAACAACTTGAGGGTGAGTAAATGATGACAGAATGCATCCCTACAATATTTCATATCATGTTGCGCTCATTCATAAATGATGCACTAGAGGGCGCTGCAGCACCTGGCTGGTGAGGATGCTTGAGGTTGATCAGGGCAGATCCTTCCACTCTCCAGGTAAGGTTGGGGGTGTTTTGCTCTGGCTCCAGTGGAGAAAGGTTACTTTTGCCATCATGCTGCCAGCTGAAGCTCTCCTCAAACCATACCTGTCTCAAAAACACGTACAACGTACAGCTGCCCACCAGGAAGCCCAGGGAGAAAGCACACTTTGAATTTCCTGCTTTCATGGTGACCACTCAGGGATCCTCACCACATTGCTGCAAGGCTAGAATACAAATATTGGTTACAATCATTTGATTGCATTCATTTTCAGAGATTTCTAATATACTAATTTGCATTAAGAAATGACAAAAATTCTCATTTTAAATTATAATATTACTTAATTATTTAATAATTACAATAATTACATTCCAGGGCTCCAGACTAACATTTGAGAGCAGTAGCTCTGGTGCCAATAAGTTCTACAGATGGTGGCACCAGCACCTGATTTGGTGGTGTTGGTTGGATTATTAATCATACAAGTAATTGAATCATATTTCTATGGTTTTGCATTAATAAGTGCAGTTACTAATTATATTACATGTTTATTTATTGGAAATGTAACAGCTTTAACAGCTTGAATTGAGATGCAGATAAAACTTTTATTGACAACAGTAACATGCAAAAACCAAATTTTATATTTAATTTAAATATTTTACTCTTATTAAATATACCATTGTTGCACTAGATAGAATCATACTGAATAAGGGATTATAAAATGAGTGCTCTTTACTTGCTTTCTGTGTGAAATACAAAAAGACTACTTTTCCATATATTAGGGAGTGGAAATGGCTAACAAGTCAATAAGTGCACCTCTGCCGCCATCTACTGGTTATAGTGGTAATTGTATGTCTTTAAAAAAAAAAAAGTGTTTATTTGCCACAAAGTGTTATGCTGCGTCCCAATTCGCATAATATCCGTCCTAAATAGTATTCGAAAATAGAATTAGTATGCCCCAAATTGTAGTATGTTGAAATGAGTGTTCCAAAGATACCCGGATGGTCTACTATTTCCGGTCAGAATCCAAAGTGCAGATCGATCAAAGAGTATAGAAGTACCAGCATTGTGAACTTTTGTAAAGATACGTTTACCCATTAAGTTTTAAATGCATCATTACATTCAAATTGCAAACACATGAGGAGAGTCTTCGCATGAAAGACCCATGACTGGCAGATCAACGTGCTACAACATTTCTCTCCGAAACGGTAGGACATTAAATTAGATTGAATGGAGGATTTTAACTGTGACAAGATGATTGACAGGGCAGTTTATGGTGACAGGATGCATGCGACAGAGCTGTTCGTTAAAGATGACGAAGTAGTATCTCCCAAAGCTTGCCTACTCTTTTGCTACACACTCAAAAGTATGTACTTTTTCTTCACAAAAAGAGTACATACTTTTAGGGCATAGTATAAGTAGCCGAATTGGGACGCAGCATTAGTTTTACTTCATCTATCATCTTTAAACTTTTACAAATCCTCACATTAAAAATAACATTAAAATTGATTTTTATTTAGAGATTTGAAGTGTTGGAAAAAGTGTAAAAGCACTTGAAAGGCATTGAAAATGGCTTGAATTTCACTCTCAAAACAGATCAAACGCTGACGTGGAAACCAAGAGAAACGTGCCATGAACGAGAAAGTTATAGAAGGCTTTACAATCCACAACATTCTCTATGGATTTAATTTTGTATGCTAACTGTAACCATGGTATTGTGGCAGAAACAGTAGATTGTTTTTACATTATTCATCACAGGCTTCGTACAACCATATCTGTGGTTTATAACAGAGAATTATTTGCCGGAGTAGTGATTTGATAGCTTCTCACTATATTTTTCAGCAATGTTATTAATATTGCGGCGAATTCAAACGCTTACTCACCAGATCTCCCAGCGCTGTGAGTGATGTGATCGAGATCGGCCCGCGAGTGTTCTCTTTCAAGCATACGTTTCGGTGTCTCACTATGGGATATGCCCCTTCCGCGTATTCCTCAAAAGCCCTATTACATTACGCCAGCCCCAATTGGCTGGCAGACATGACGTTGTGTCTGCAAGTGGCTACCCCACCCCTATAAGTATAAGAGGAGCAACGCAACGTCATTACGACATTCAAAAACCTCTTCACGCTTCACACCAGAAGCCTAGAAGCCTACAAACTTTCAACGAACTTCTGGACGAATTACTGGCCACCACGCCATTTTTCGTCTGGCTCCTTCGATTCGCATTCCAGCCGATTGCAAGGATTGTTCGACACTACGATGGCTGCAGCAATGCAGACTATCCAGGCTAGTGAGGGAGATTCTGTGCGACTCTGTTCATGCGTGAAACAAATTTTCATGCAAGGACACACACCAGGTCTGCTCTGCATGTCTCGGGCTGAAACATGCTCAATTGGCGATCGAGAGTCCCGGCACATGTGAACACTGCGCACGCTTCACCATGAAGAGCCTTCGTCGCAGGCTAGCATG
Source organism: Rhinichthys klamathensis goyatoka (assembly GCF_029890125.1). Lineage (NCBI taxonomy): Eukaryota > Metazoa > Chordata > Actinopteri > Cypriniformes > Leuciscidae > Rhinichthys > Rhinichthys klamathensis. The sequence continues at coordinate 1,236,803 of NW_026606571.1, read as the reverse complement.
CCCCTTATGACACCTAGCCCAGGTAGGTAGCGGGTCAGAGCGGAGCACAGGAACAGAGATCTGCCTGGCCTAGGAAGAACTATTCGCCTGCAGCAGCTCAAACGGCCCAGCCAGCTCCTCAACCTCATCCTCATCCCCATCTTCAGGGAGCGAGGAGGAAGAAGAAGACAAATTGACAGGGTCTTCCCCAGGGAAGGGAGTAAACAACAGCCCCCCAGTTTGCTAGCTCCCGACCCTCACATGTTCAGCGTTCGTCAAATCACGAGTTCCACTGTTCACAGATGTTCTGTGGGGAAAACAGCGCCCGGTTGGGCCAGGGGAAGTAGAGCGGTGAAAAGGAAAAGAAACGGTGCAGTGGTGCACACCAACCCACTAGTGATATGCACTTTTCATGTTCAAAATTCAATAAAGTTTTCACTGTACCCCCAAAAAATGTTGCAAAACATATTAAGAGAACACATTATAACATCACCTCAGGGAGCTTTCGATCTCTTAGAGGTGATGAGCCACTCAGACTCTGTCCAAACGCTAAGAGCCCACGCATGCGCAATACAGACCACGAACTCGTTCATGGCTCAGCCACACGATGGCACCGGAACGCTGCGAATAAACAATTGGCAAGAGTGTACAGAGTCCCGCTGGGTATTAAAGACAATACAATTCGGGTACAGACTGCAGTTTGCCACTTCCCCCCCGCATTTCAAAGGGATAATTCATTCTCAGGTGCGGGCAGAGTTAAAACATGTTCTTCAGGATGAAATTTATTCACTGTTGAACAAAAGGGCGATAAGAGTGGTACCGCCCGAGCAAAGCCAGAGTGGGTTTTACTCTAGATACTTTCTCGTTCCAAAGAAAGGAACTCATGCCCTTCGTCCCATATTAGATCTGTGTGCACTGAACAAATACTTAAGGAAGTACAAGTTCAGAATGCTCACTCATTCTACACTCCTAAAACTGGTGTGCCCAGGCGATTGGTTTACATCGATCGACCTGAAAAACGCATATTTTCACAAAGATAAACCCAGCCCACAGGAAATTCCTGAGGTTTGCTTTCCTTGGAGTGACATATGAATACCTGGTTCTTCCATTTGGCATGTCTCTCAGCCCAAGAGTTTTTATAAAATGTACAGAGGCGGCCCTGACCCCGCTCAGGGAAAAAGGCATTCGTCTCGCTACTTACATAGACGACTGGTTGGTGACAGCTCAGTCAGAACAAGAAGTGAGATATCACACAACCATGCTGCTGGAACACATACAGAAACTGGGTTTACAACTAAACACCGAAAAGAGTGTTCTGATTCCTGCACAGTCCATAACATATCTTGGGCTGTCACTGGACTCGGCGACATTCAGAGTGCGACTGTCAGAGGACAGGGAGGGAAAATTCACCCGATGCCTGACCGAATTTCAGAGGGGGAAAAATATCTCTTTCCGCATATGCCTCAGACTATTGGGACTGATGGCCTCAGCCCTAATAGTGATTCCCTTAGGCAGACTGTTTATGAGAGAATTTCAGCGCTGGCTAGCGTCTCTGAGGCTGGACCCATTAAGGCAGTCTTTGCACTGCGCCAGTGGAGACACCCAACCTTTCTGGTTCAAGGGGTACCCATGGGCGTGGTTCAAGCCAGAAAAGTCATAACGACGGACGCTAGAGCTTCGTCGACTAGGTCTCTCTATGAATGCAAATGGGGCGTGTTTGAGCGCTGGTGCGCGGCTAAGCACGAGATTCCCTTCAGTGCTCAGTGGCAGTCGTTCTATAATTTTTACAGGACTTGATAGACCAAGGGAAAGCGTTTTCAACCATAAAAGTGTATTTGGCCGCTATTTCTGCTTGTCACATAGGTTTTGATAATAAAACCGTTGGGCAGCATCCTTTATTATGCAGGTCCATGAAGGGCGCGCGTCGCGCTTTACCAGTTTCAAATCGCTTTCCCCTTCATGGGATTTATTACTGGTACTTGATGCTCTCTCAATGTCCCCATTTGAGCCACTGGACAAGATTGATTTAAAAATATTGTAATTTAAGACGGCCTTGGCTTCGGCGAAGCACGTAAGTGAGATTCACGCACTTTCGGTGCATTCAGCATGTACACAGTTCATGCCCGAGGATGCAGGGGTAGTTCTGAGGCCTAATCCTGCATTTATGCCCAAAATAGTTAATTCTATCACTCCTTTGGAGTTAAGAGCTTTCTATCCACCATCTTTTGCTTCGTCAAAACAGCAAAAGCTAAATGAGTTGTGCCCAGTGCGTGCTTTACGCATTTACATCGAAAGAACCAGAGGGTTCCGGGAGAGTGATCAGCTGTTCGTATCTTAGGTAAAACCACGTATGGGGAAGCCGATTACTAAGCAGCGTTTGTCGCACTGGATAGTGGAGGCGATTTCATTGGCATATTCCAGTAAGGGTAATGCGCCCCCAGCTGGTTTACGTGCACACTCAACAAGGGGAATGTCAACCTCGTGGGCTCTTTTTAAAGGAGTCACGATACAGGATATTTGCGAAGCGGCGAGTTGGTCCTCGCCACATACATTAGCTAGGTTTTATAAACTGGAAGTTACAGCTCAAACTTTAGCACAAGCGTTATTGAACGTTGGAGTTGAGTCATAACTCATGACTCGTCCACCCCTGGAGGCGGTGCTGTGGTTGGCAGGAGACTTTGAGGCAGGCTATCTGGCAATACGGGAGTTAGGATATCCCATAGTGAGACACCGAAACGTATGCTTGAAAGAGAACAATAGGTTACTTGCGTAAACCACGTACTAATTTTTCAGGAGTGATGATATTACTGCGCCGTGTCGAAGTGCTCCCAAACACTTGCTATGGTATTCCGCCATACATTATAGTTATCCATTTTACACGCTTAGAAAAGCGCCGCGTTTTATTTTGTGTCACCATACTTGGTCGAGTTACACTACTCGTGTAACTGTATTTAAATAGGGAAAACGTGGAGGTGTTTGGTCGCTTCTCTGTTTGGATCCTAATGAATGAACGGGGCTAAGCTAAGTGCTAACAAAGCTAACAGAGCGATTTAGTGCACGCACTGAGACGAGAGAGGGATGTATCAACTCGTCTTAGTTAAGGGAATAACATAGTTTAATATGAAAAAACGGTGGAGTATCCCTTTAAGTTAATATTCAAAATTAACAAAACATTGCATGTTTGTGGGGTCTCTGGTGTCAGTTAGCCTAATGGTAAAAAGACACACAGGTAAACAAATAAAATATTTAAGATTTTTATGTTTCATTTTCTTTGTTTTTCATTTTAAAATAATTCATACATTTTTATGATTTAATGAATTAGCTTTTCACCAAGACACAAGCCAGATGGATACTTGAGGTAGGCTACTATGAGATTTTTTACATATTAGGGTTAAATACTGTGTGAACTGAATTATATTTTTTTTTAATTGAATACACAAAGCATATGAGTTCTTCCCAAAATCACTTCAAGCATGTTGATACACTAAGCCCATTTTCTATTTAGGATTCAGCTGCTGCCAGGATAAATCTGAGGAATAGATTACCTTGCGTGACTGACAAATCTTGGTTCTTACCCTCATTTCCAAGAATTAGGCACCTGCTGCTGCCAGTCCGTTAGTCATATTGCTACTGTTTAAAAATTTCATTTTGACTAAATTGACAAGTGACATTCAGGTTGACTAGTAAACCCTTATGGTGGATGAAATAGCCTACTTTATGAAACCATTATAGGCTAGCCTATAACCTAAACTATCTATTACAACAGCTAGGCCTAATAATTTTAATTTAATGAAAGTGTTCAAATCGAATGTTTACCACAGGAAATCCTCAAAGACCCTACAAATCCAAGTAAAGCTGGTTTTATCCAAAGTGGATTAATAGACAGAATGCGGCACGGGAGTTTATTAAGTTATTACATATAGGCCTATCTTGTGCACGGATAAAAGAAATAACATTCTGCAATACTGTGTTAAATGGTCTATAGGACAACCAAAATACACAATGCATGCACTTGTGTTGACATGAGAGGTGCACCAGAGATCTAGGCCCTTACCTTGCATTCTTTAACGTTACCTCCCCTCTGCAAGCCTCTCACCGTCCCAAACAATGTTGTAAGCTCCGGTCAGTTTCATGCCTTCAGTCTTTCTTTCCCTCAATATCCGCGAGCTCATGAAAGGAGCGCGTCAGGTTGCTTTTGAGTGCGTGCTGTGACGTCTACATTAACAGACGTTGAGGGTTTAATTCCTTATTTAAAAGGCAGAGTGTGTGCCAGTCACCCGATTTATTTTTCCTCGTATTAGCAGAGGGTTTGCCATTAACCGAATGGTTATTAGGCCTCTTTGTGCGCTATGACCGGACAACAGATCCTCTGTCATGAGCGAGTACCGTGTCAGCATCACACACGGATAGCCGTAGCGAGGTTTGATTGGAGGAATGGCCGGTTTGTTGTTATGGGTGTCCCCGCCTACTGGGCCGTCGCTCAATTAAGGGATGACAAATTTGATTATAACATTTAATTGCCAAATTAAATAATTTACTTTTTAATTGGAATTGTAAGACAAAATCAATTGTAAAATGTATTATAAAACATTCTTTAATATTTAGTACATTAGGCCTATGTGTAGCCTACAGCACACACATTTTTTTTCAAAGCTGAATAAAGTGCCTGATAACCATCAGATTGCAAAATATACAGTGGTAATAAAGATATAACACAAATTAAACAACTTAAAAAATACCCTTTTTATTTTACACAACCATGTGCATATAGGCCTATTTGTATTTATTTTAAAAAAAAATTAATTAAGTGATGCCAATTAAAATAATCAAGATTAATTTGATAATTTCCTCCTGGTATTAACTAGCATCTGTTGTTTTTACTTGGATGTAGCCACTAGATGTATCCATTTACTTTCTGTAGGCTAGACAGGAAGCAGGTATAATGGCCAGACCTTATTTTTGGTCAAACGTATGGGTCAAATAAGGCAAACATTATGTTGTAGGCCCCATGCAGAAAGCCTTGTTGACAGAATAGAAAGTCCTGTGAAAACAGAACAAATTGAGGAGACAGGAGCAAACGTGTCAGCGTCACACATAATCCACAGCAACGGTTTATTAATGGGGTTTTTTTCACATTGTTTTCAAATAAAGTATTTTTTTCTTATTATTGCATAAGTGTCATTCTTTCATTTTCTCTATTGTGTCACAACAATGCACATTTCACATTTTCTCTTTTTTTCTCCACATAAAATGATACAGTATAGCTTTTCTCATTGCTCCTTTAAATCTACTCAGAATGAGCCAAAGGGTATTTTCTGCATATAAAATCAACATATGACTAAACATGTAAGGCCTAGAAACCTGAGAAATATATGTAAACCATACATTAACATTCTAGTTACTGATTTTATAATCAGCACTGCCATCACTACATTAACATGAATTTTTACCTCTGCATTGGCAGGAAATAGAACAGCATTACATTCGTTTGCACTGAAATGGCTGTTTGAAACATGGAGAAGTGCATTAAATTAGGGTTGGGAGAAAAAATCGATTCACCTAGCTATCGCGATTTTTTTTTTTTACGATTCTAAAATCTTTTTTATTTTTTTATTCCAGAATCGATATTAATTCAAATTCAATTGCTTTATTTTTGTCTTTGCTTGTAGATGAGGTTGACAGAAGTTAGCCACTTTTGTTCCAACAGAGGATGAAATGTGTCGTTGGCTGCATCCGAAACCGCATACTTCCCTACTAGGCTATAGTAGGGAAAAACGAATAAGTATGTCCGAATCCTTTATACATAAAAGGGTAGGCGAGAATTACCTGGGTGACGTACTAATTCTCGCGAGATTCGGACCTGCGTACTTATAGTGCGTTTAAAATACCTACTTACCTACTATATAGGAGAAAATAATACGTGAAAGGTGTTACATGTATGTCCTGTGTTTTCCCCTGTTTAGTGTTTTTGGTTCAGTCCAGTGTCCCAGTTTTCCCGCTCCTCGTTTGTGTTTAGTTCCTTCACCTGCGTTTAGTTAATTTGCCCCAGCTGTGCCTTGTTTCCCTAAGCTGTTCCCTGTGTATTTAAACCCTGTGTTCTCCCTCATTCCTTGTCCGTTCTCGTTTGTATTAAGACGTGTGTTGTGACTCCTACGTTTTGTGTAAATAAATTCCTGTTCTCCTGTTCCTGGTCGTCTCCCTCGTGTGTCCTCCACCACGTCCCGTAACAGAAGAACGGACCGAAACCAACTATGAATGCTACGACGCAGCTGATTTTGTTGGAACAAGGCCAGCAATCTCTCGAGGCCCACACCGCGGCTTATCTCGACCTGGCGTGCCTTAGCTCCTTCCCCGATCGCTCATTGAGTGTTTTTTTTCATACTGGCCTCAATGCAGAGACTAAGGCACGTCTGCCCGGTGTGGGACCTCGAGAGAACTTTGAGGCGTATGTGGAGTGGGTGCTTAAAAATAACGGATCCCTTTTCACTGTGGGCCCTGAGTCTTGTCCTGCCGAGCCTGCCATCAGGTCTGTCTATGGACGCCAAAGGCTGGTGTCCAGCCAGGCAGATCCTCCATTAAAGGCCACACGAACTGCCAAGAAGCGCGCCCAGCCGGGGTCTCGTCCCGCCAAGATCGTCCAGCCAGAGCTTCACGTCAGCCACGTCCAGCCAGAGCTTCACGTCAGCCACGTCCAGCCAGAGCTTCACGTCAGCCACGTCCAGCCAGAGCTTCACGTCAGCCACGTCCAGCCAGAGCTTCACGTCAGTCACGTCCAGCCAGAGCTTCACGTCAGCCACGTCCAGCCAGAGACCACCGTCCAGCCAGAGACCACCGTCCAGCCAGAGACCACCAGCCAGAGACCACCGTCCAGCCAGAGCCCTCTTCGCCGCTGGTCCTGTCCAGCTCAGAGCCCTCTTCGCCGCTGGTCCTGTCCAGCTCAGAGCCCTCTTCGCCGCTGGTCCTGCCCAGCTCAGAGCCCTCTTCGCCGCTGGTCCTGTCCAGCTCAGAATCCTCTTCGCCGCTGGTCCTGTCCAGCTCAGAGCCCTCTTCGCCGCTGGTCCTGCCCAGCTCAGAGCCCTCTTCGCCGCTGGTCCTGTCCAGCTCAGAATCCTATTCGCCGCTGGTCCTGTCCAGCTCAGAGCCCTCTTCGCCGCTGGTCCTGTCCAGCCCAGAGCCCTCTTCGCCGCTGGTCCTGTCCAGCTCAGAATCCTCTTCGCCGCTGGTCCTGTCCAGCTCAGAGCCCTCTTCGCCGCTGGTCCTGTCCAGCCCAGAGCCCTCTTCGCCGCTGGTCCTGTCCAGCCCAGAATCCTCTTCGCCGCTGGTCCTGTCCAGCCCAGAACCGTCTTCGCCGCTGGTCCTGTCCAGCTCAAAGCCCACTTCACCGCTGATTCCGCCCAGCTCAAAGCCCACTTCACTGCTGGTTCCGCCCAGCTCAGAGCCCTCTTCGCCGCTGGTCCTGTCCAGCTCAGAATCCTCTTCGCCGCTGGTCCTGTCCAGCTCAGAGCCCTCTTGGCCGCTGGTCCTGTCCAGCTCAGAGCCCTCTTCGCCGCTGGTCCTGTCCAGCTCAGAATCCTCTTCGCCGCTGGTCCTGTCCAGCTCAGAGCCCTCTTCGCCGCTGGTCCTGTCCAGCCCAGAGCCCTCTTCGCCGCTGGTCCTGTCCAGCCCAGAGCCCTCTTCGCCGCTGGTCCTGTCCAGCTCAGAATCCTCTTCGCCGCTGGTCCTGTCCAGCTCAGAGCCCTCTTCGCCGCTGGTCCTGTCCAGCTCAGAGCCCTCTTCGCCGCTGGTCCTGTCCAGCCCAGAATCCTCTTCGCCGCTGGTCCTGTCCAGCCCAGAACCGTCTTCGCCGCTGGTCCTGTCCAGCTCAAAGCCCTCTTCGCCGCTGGTCCTGCCCAGCTCAAAGCCCACTTCGCCATGGCCTCCCGAGGGGTCTTCACCGCCGTGGCCTCCCGAGGGGTCTTCACCGCCGTGGCCTCCCGAAGGGTCCTCTCCGCCATGGCCGCCCGATGGGCTCGCTCCGGCCTGGCCGCCTGCACAGCCTGCTCCGCCCTGGAGGCTTCCTACTCCAGATAGTCCACGCCCTCGTCAGCCTCCAGGGCGCCCACCCCCCCACCCCTATTGATGTAATACGGCGCGAGGACGCGCCTTTTCCAGAGGGGGCGTTCTGTTACATGTATGTCCTGTGTTTTCCCCTGTTTAGTGTTTTTGGTTCAGTCCAGTGTCCCAGTTTTCCCGCTCCTCGTTTGTGTTTAGTTCCTTCACCTGCGTTTAGTTAATTTGCCCCAGCTGTGCCTTGTTTCCCTAATCTGTTCCCTGTGTATTTAAACCCTGTGTTCTCCCTCATTCCTTGTCCGTTCTCGTTTGTATTAAGACGTGTGTTGTGACTCCTACGTTTTGTGTAAATAAATTCCTGTTCTCCTGTTCCTGGTCGTCTCCCTCGTGTGTCCTCCACCACGTCCCGTAACAAAAGGAGTAGTATGTCCGAAACATCAGTATTCATATAGAGAGCCTGTCCCTCCCCTCCGCTTCCGGCTCATGGGACCTTATTTCGGAAAAAATATGTTTGGTAGTCAATGGCGAGAGACAACTTATCTTTTCATTCCGTCTGACCTGTGCCCTGAATTACACATATGATGTTTGTCAATTTAAAAGATAATTATGAAAGTCAAAAAAGTCGCAGTTTGTCATGAAACAGAAGAGTAACATTTAGTTTTATGTGAAAATCGCTCAATGAACTACATCTCCCGGGAAGCGAAACAACGAGCAAGATCCGTTGCTCGTATGTGTGCAGTCTGGTACAAAACACTCAGGCATGACGGCGTAACGTTACGATTATTAACGTAAGACTATAGAAGAAATGACAGACGTTAGCTTCAGTAAAGTTAGCTTCATTCATTGAGAGAAAATGTGCGCCTTTGGGGTTTGTAGTCTTTGTAATTACATATTTTCACAGTCTTATACCTCAACAGTTTTACATTAAACTGCGACTTTCTTGACTTTAAAATGTATCTTTTAAATTGACAAACATCATATGTGTAATTCAGGACACAATTCAAACGAGATCAAAATATTTGTTGTCTCTCGCCATTGACTAGCAGTCTATCATATCATATTTTTCCGAAATAAGATCCCATGGTGGTCGACCGGGAGGGGAGGGACTTAGGCTCTCTATAAGCTGTGTCCCAATTCAGGGGCTGCATTCTCCGAAGGCCGTATATTTGAAGGCCGATTGCGTCACAGCGGCGCAACGAAGGCTGTCCCAATTCGAAGGCTCCTCCGAATGTGGCTTACCGTCAGTGTTGCCAAGTCCGAGGTTTTACTGCAGAATTGGGCTGCTTTTAAGTTGTTGCCATGGGTAAAAAAAATTTTTTACACGGGTTGATTTCCACCCCCGTAAGTACGATTTCGGAGCTCCAACACCCCCAAAACATCCCTCAGACCCACATATCCAGTGGAGAATTCAGCTGCCCTATGGAGAAAAGCCGATGGGCTTTTTGGGATACTTTTGTTGCACAGACCTGGCAATCCTGCCTACCGTCCTTCTTTTCCGGGCCGCGAAGGATAGAAAGAGGAACCAGCAGCAGCCAAGAGACACCAAGGGGGTAATCCAGCACCCGGAAAGCATACCTTCCATGGGGGCCGCCATTGGCTAGCAAGCCATCACCTGCTGTTAGCATTCCATTGACTCCCATTCATTTTGGCGTCACTTTGACAGCGAATAACTTTACATCTGAATCGTTTAAAGACTCCATTTGTCCATTATTTATTTCTAAAGAAACACGACAATGTATAAAAGGCCCCATTACCTTGTATCGTTATGGCCCGTAGAAGCCGTTTTTGTAAAAATAGGCTAACGATTGCGTCATAACCACGCGACTCTTTGTAGCACAGTAGAGAAATTACTGTATGAAGAAGCTCGCAGGCAATCGGGGGGACGTGGAGGCATTAAGTCAAAGGAGAAGCCCATAGAGAGTCATAAAGTTGCTCGTGCTGCTAGCTCATGGACAGCTCCTACTTTCTGTCTCTGCAAGATTCGGAAGGGAATGATTCAGATTTCTTTTGGCACTGTTACTAGACTATTTACAACTGTCAGAGAGGTTGCTCACGTCACATCTACGTCGTCAAGCTCAGTTTGAGGCTGTGCAGTACGCTCAGCCATCAGGAAGTGAGTGCTTCTAATTGAGTTAACTTTTCTCCGTTGAAGTCTATGGGGTCGCTGTGTCCATTTCTTTGGTGAAAGGTCTATTGTCAAACAAAACGGAGGCTAGCTCGACTAGCATCTGGATCCAACTCCTCCCCCTGGATTTCGTTTTCTGCAGTGAAGACCATCTCGTTCATGAGTTTAAAAATAACGCATATTTTGGTTCATTTACTTTTATTCATTTTAAGCATTCAATAATTTATTTGTAATAAACACTTTAAGTGGGCTATTTAAAAAGTGTTAGGACTATTTATATGTTAAATTATGTTGTAAAACATGCGCAGAGCGTGAGGTCATATTGTGTGTGCGCGTATATGGTGCCGGTAGAAAAAATTCGTCAGCAGCCTCTCAAAATTAATCACTGTGGAGTATAGTTTAATTGTATTAATAAATTACAATTTTGTACTTATTTAATCTGTTAACTCTCATTCGCTTGACTCGCTCATAACATGGCATTAGTTGGGGTGGGGGGCGGTCAGGGACCTGGATATTGGATAGGGGGCGCTGGCTACTGTACTACCGTTTATGTAGCAGACAAAGGCCCATGCATTTTCAAATCTACTTACTAACAGTAATGGCGCACATTATATGATTACTGCACCGTTATTTCTGAAAAGCTACAATAAAATATTTTTACTAAAAAAACGATACAATATATATTAGACAGCAATATTTCATTCATACTTACTCCTCAAATGGATCGATTCCGTCGAGAATTTGCTCCTCTTCATCTGAATCAAATCGATCTGGATCAGATCCGTTATCTCTCTCAACGCTCTCGGCAAAAATCACTTCAGCAGCTTGCTCGGCAGTGAATCTTCATCTGGCCATGTTGATTTTCTTTGAAAAGATTTTCTTTGAAATCTGACCAGAACAAATACGCAATACAAATGTGTTGTTATCACATTCACCTCCTTCATCTGTGTCTTCACCTCCTTCATCTGTGTCTTCACTACACTTCCCAGCATTCCCGGTCATCATCACCTGCACCTGCACCTCATCATCCTCATCATGATCACCGTCACCTGTGTCCCATCACCAGCATGGACTATAAAACACTCACTCTCCCTGCAGTCACTGTCTGGTCTCGTCGAATAACCCTTGACGTCCTGACTCCCGCTACTACTCTCAAGATACTTACCAGCCTGATACTCACCTGTTCCGTGAAGATTCCCGCCTGCCTTCTGATCCTTTTGCCTTCTCCTGATCAGCGTTCTTCGTCCTAGTTCACCACCAACCCATCTGCAACAGATAAGAGACTTTATCAAACCAGATCAAGACGAACTATTCAGACTGCTATCATTTAATGCTTACCTGTTGATTTATTCACAACGTTAATAAATACTTCACTTGCACAAGACCTGTCTGTTTCCTCTCAATCTGTGACAGAAGACCAGACCAACAAGGAGTCAGCATGGGAATTCTTCTCACACCCTTGATAGTGGATTCAATCGCCGAAAGACTAAGTATGAGAGTTGTGTCCAAATACCGTATATAAAAAGTTGTGACAGGGAAGACGCGGGAATTATTCAAAACCCCTCCCCTTTTTATGTTCCAAGGACACCTGACAACATCATTGTTTTATATTGGTCTGTGATTGGCTCACACACGCCAACAGAATTTTATATCATTAGATAGGGTAAATACCATTTCTCTGTTTTGCAGTAAAATGCTATAGATTTGCACTCAAATACGGAAGGCTTATCATTCGCGGAAGTCAACACAGTATACTCATTATTACGCAGACGAATGTCAGCTTTTTCATAGAAAAAAAAGTTAATACCTTTTCTATCCATTCCGACGCTATTAATAGATATGTCAGGGGTGCTCACTTTGACGCTCTAGAGCGTCAGTCGACTTTGAAGGGTCAATATCAAGTACCGGCCTGGCAAAGAAAATGTGGATGCAGACAGCCTATCCAGGATGCCACTGAACATTAAGACAGTAATGAAGGAATGCACGGAGGAATTGCCATCTGACTGTGTCAAAGCAACCATCCAATCTGTTGAGGCACCACACTTCAGCATCTCCTGGACTGCAATGATTTCTCTTGACGACACCATGGCATCTGAGCATGCATGCGAGCCATTACCTGTGGAGGAGATCAGACAAGCACAGCGAAATGATGACCACATTGGAACTGTACTACAGTTTAAGTTGTCCAATAAAAAGCCAACAGGACATCTGTTTAAGACCTTCAGTGCACAAAGTAAATGCTGACTTTGGGGTTGGGACACACTTCTGGGAGACGATGGCATCCTCCATAGAAAGACGAACACCCACACAGCTAGTCTTACCTGCAAGGTACAAGCAGCGTGTTTTGAGAGAATTACATAATAACATCAAGGTCTTGATCGAACAATATCTTTAATCAGAGAAAGGTTCTATTGGCCATAAATGCACAATGATGTTGATCAAACAGAAGAAACCATGTAGGGAGGCCAGAGCACCACTCCAGAATATTGTCACTACTCACCCGTTCAAGCTTGTTTCCATTGACTTCTTACACCTGGATAAATGTAAAGGAGGGTGTGAGTATATCGTAATCTAGTTGACCACTTCACGCGATTTGCACAAGCCCATACGCAACTACCTCAAAATTAGCTAAAACTGTTGTTGACAAGTTGTTTAATGACTACGCTCTGAAGTTTGGGTTCCCACAAAGAGTTCATCATGACCAAGGAGGGGAGTTTGAAAACCAGCTGGTTGCTCAATTGAAGAAGAGTTGTGGAGTTGCTGGATCAAGGACCACGCCGTATCACCCCCAAGGAAATGGGCAGGTTGAACATTTAAAAAACGGGTTAGAAGCCAATTGGAAAGAGTCACTAAACAAACTCATCTTTGCATACAACAGCACACAATGTGAAGTTACAGGATTTTCACCATTCTACTTACTGTTCGGAAGGTCCCCGAGATTAGCCATTGATCTATTGTTCAGTTTGACTTCTGAAACCGGAACTACTGATTATAAGGAGAATGTGAAGAGATGGAGACAAGAAATGCAGGGAGCATTGGAAATCATCAGACAGACTGCAAAGAAGGTGGCAGAAAGAAACAAGAGGAACTATGATGGAAAAGTGAGGGGTTCTATGTTATGTCCTGGAGATCGCGTCTTAGTGAGAAACTTGACACCTCGAGGTGGAACTGGGAAGCTTCGAAACCATTGGGAAGATGTTGTACACACAGTAGTCCGTCAAGTAGGAGGAAAAGGCCCGATTTTTGAAGTGAAACCAGAATATGGTAAAGGAAGATCACGTGTTCTCCACAGTAACCTCTAGATGCCTTGTGATTATCTACCATTGGAGACTGATCTTGAAAAAGAATAAAAAGACAAAGGGACCAGTGAAAAGACCAAAACTAGTAAATAGATGTGTACCAGGTCCGGAAGAAGAAGAGGATGAGGATGAAGAATATCCTTACTATAATTACCTACCCAAGGTCCAGCCTCAGCAACCTGGACGTGAAAACTGGCGAGATGAATATGTACCTGAAATCCAGTTTCAGCAACCTGGGGAAGGAAACGGAGAAGAGTCAAGAGGTCAAAATTGGTCAAGAGGTAGCAAAGGATAATGGAACAGAAGTTTGAATGGAAAATGAGGAGATACCTCAACAGGAAGTTGATGTGATGGAGGAGGAACAACCTGGAGGAAGACCTTATGAAATGGAAGATGTACCTGTAAGACTGGGTGAGAATAATAGGAAAACAGGACAGGAATACTGTCAGAAAGTCTTTTATTTCCTGTCGTTTTATTTTGAAACTGTAGTGATATCATTTCCTTTCTGAGTGCGTCATTTCCTTATTACCGACTCTGCATTCTGTGGGATGGTAGCTCTCGTGTGCGTAATCTAAGCGAAAGTAAGTTTCATTCAGTAATAAGATACAAATATTGCCATCGGACTTGTTTAGATATTGTTTACTTTTATCTGTTTTCCTGTTAAGTCTCTTACATGCATACTTTTGTGTGTATTTTGTTAGTTAATAGGTATTATGGGACTGTTATGACGTATTAGACTGGAGATTGTTTCCTTTACACTATTTCAGCTTTAGCTGTATTCTCGAGTGCTATATTTCAGATATAATGTCCTTTAGTCCTACAGTTAAATCGTGTTTAGCCTCTGTGTCGTCTTTAGGCGCGCTTAGAGTGTAGTTCGGCACTCCCGCTATAAGCCCCTCACGTGTTGAGCGCATGGGGTGCAGTTGCGTTCGCTTCCACTAGAGGGAAGTAAAGAACACCAAATCCATTTAGAATATATACTTTGCCCATTAACCTTCGTATGCTTGTATATTAGTTATTTATGGCTCTTTCCGACTTATTTGACCAAATTAATATCTTTTAGTATTCTGATTCAATGTTTACTATTATATTGGATATCACTGTATACATTTTGTACATATTTTATACTTTTGTACATTATGATTAATATTATTTTATTCTTTGTTTCTTTATAGACCACACAAATACATATATTACTGTTTGTACACTGATGCCTGTACTCAAACTTCAATAATTAAAAAGTTTGCTGGAATAATTTCTCCGTGCCCTTCTCCTTGACCGGAGCCCTGTCAAAAGAAACTGTCAGACCAGTATTATCCCTTCAGAGCATCGCACTCTAACACAAATACAGATGGCCTAAGAGAGAAAGGAGGCCACCAAATACATTTACTTATGATTACTTGGGTACTCCGGCATGTTATAATGTAGAGCATACAAACACAACAGTGTTTTCAACCCATGTCATACGAAATGCTGAACTTACCTCCATTGACTTACCCAGCACAACACTATCAACCAGTATACTTGTATGCATACTGAAGAGACAGAGGAAATGGAGAAAAATAATGGGGTTTGAAGAAGGAAGACTATTCAGTTTCCTTATTCATGGACTGTATATAGAGTTAAAATGCAGTACACATTGGCATTGAAACATTGCATATACAAACAGTAGGACATTGAGATAAAACACCAGTATCAGGAGAAATTAAATTTCTTATTTTGGGTTGAAGCAAAAGGAGAGTAATTTTGGGACGACATTTATTTTTGACGGGGAAAGTGTGGTGGTTACAAAAATATAAAAAGGAAAAAGAGTATGAATGAATAATGAATGAAACGAATATGTTGTTGTCTTTGAAAAAGAAATTGAATATCATTAATGCATACTGTATGGTTTTGATGGCGATTGATATTCCTTGCCTATGGACGATTGATTATTTGATTACTTTTGCCTTGGGGCTTGTTCACCTGCTGGGGGAGTGGGCACACTGCTCAGACAATAGAGACTCAGAAGATGTTGCAGCAGCTCCGTGTCCTGTGTCTTTATTGACTGTTATCTCCCCTTACCAGGTGGTGAGGGTACTACATATACACCACCCAGCATCTCACCGGAGCCGGCGGAACCTGCTGGTCCTTGTGTATATCCTGAGTGAAACTATCACTCCCCCTTCTCTCAATCTCTTCCACCCAGACAGTCCTACTAAAATAATAAAATCTTCCTACCTTGTTTGTTGATTAGCCAGAGATGTCACCAACGAATAATTGTCAGTTTCAAGACTCACAAAGTCCAGTTCGTAGGATCATAGCAACATCAAAGCAACATCAATCACAGCAATTATACCCTCCACCAAGGTCTAAGCTACGTCATTCCTTCAGCTTGAAAGATTCTGATTGGCTAAGAAATAGATAAACATAGTACAGTTTCACACATGGACTGATAGGCAGTAGCACATAGTCTTCAACTCATTTGATATTTAGAAGGAAAAATATTGATTACCTTGATTATAATCACTCATTAGATATACATTGAAGCAGCAGTGGATTCCAGAATCCACCCCCTTCAACTGGTAGGGTGCTTCTCATTTCTTATTTGTGCATCCTCGTTTCCTTTCCTCGCGTCTCAGCTCCACCCACTGTAGGACACGAGGGAAGGCTGCAAGGAAAAAAAAATGAGGACGGAGGAATTGAATGAAAGCTTTTTTGTACATTGGAATACTTGATCACTCGAGCGTCACTTCACTGCGTCACCAGCAGTGCTCAAAGGATCTGCCCTTATGTTGTTAAAGTTTGTTTATTTAAGAAATTCATAATAAATAATAATAAAGCAAGATACCTAGTTGAAATATCTAAGTTGTGTGGTTTATGTAAAATACAAAAGTAAAGTATAAATTCAAATGATTGTGACAGATGTGAAGGGGGAGGAGAATTGATACGTGCGTCACGTTTAGTCGATAAAACTCTTCCACAAAGGACACCTGTGTATCCTCGCTCATAGCTCCTCTGGAAGCCTCCTCACTCCTCGATCCTCGCCTCCTCGCGGTGCAATTAGAGAATTGAGATGTCCTTCAAGATGGCTGAGCTCGATCGGTTTCCGGGTCATAGGATGGAGGACGGAGGAGCGAGGAGACGAGGAGGAGGATATTGAGAAGCACCCCTAGTGTACATAGGAATTTACTTCAAAACTACTTTACTTTTTCCCCGCCATTGACTGAATTTTCCGGCTATCCATGTTTTCACTGTAGGGGGCGCTATTACGCATCTTCTAAAAGAGTACAGAATCTCCGGATCAAAACACAGATGAAGAAGCACAAACAAGTTATAAAAGATTGCTTACGCAAATGTAAAATAACACAATCATCAAACATTAAACAGCATGCAAGTTTAAAACTGCCTAACGTTGCTTAATGAAATGTCAACACAGGAAGGGTTAACGACTGTGAAGCTTTAGGAGTGTTGATGGACTTGATCTACTCCATCTGTTTTGATCATCGTTCTGAATCCAATACGGACGTAGTCTTGACTTATAGGCTTAAAGAAAAAAATAATATAAACAGTAAACTATAAATATTATGTTATGTTCACTTAAAGAAAACTTACAAGTATACTTGCAGTATAAAACTACTAAACCAGTAGTTTACTGAAAGTATACTTCAAAGTGTGCTTTCATAAACTTAAAAAAAATGTGCTACAGGTATTTGACTAGTAAACTACCTATATAAGTTCACTTATTATTAGTATAGTAGATAGTATAGCTGCAGTACAAACAAAACACTGTTGTAAACTAGTTGTGTACTCAAAGTTTACGGTTACACTTAAAGTATCCTTAAAATTAAAAAATTCTAGTACATTAATATTGATACACTTACTATATAAAGTACACTTAAAAATAGAATTGAACTTTACTTAGGCCAAACTATAGGCATACTTAATCAAATTAACTTGATGTATACTTATTTTTGCTAAGGGTAGATCTGTAGTCCAACCATACTACCCTTGGCTATGAATCCACCACTGTTTGGCCCAGTATATTGTCACAGGTCGGGGGGGCCAAGCCAGACTGCGCCCACCCCTCAAACCCAGGACCACCTCGAGGAGCGTACCAGAGACCAGGCAGACAAGAAGAATTTCTAAAAGTAACAATCTTTATTGAATAAAAGCAAGAATTAAAAGTCTTAATGCGGGCTTCGTCTCTTTCCAGGGAGGAGGAGGCCGAGGGGTTCACTGCGAGGGCCCGGGTTACTGGCAGCCACAGAGGAAGAAGGAGTCGAACGCCCGTCCGGCGTACAGGTAAGTAACGTGGTAAGTAGACTCTTTTCGGCGTAATACAGGCGGGCAGCGACCCGGGCAGACCAGGGCCGGGGCCACGGGCCAGGAGGGGACTCTCTCCACAGGACAGGTGGGTAGCAGGTAAGTTTTTCCCAAGCGTCAGCTATTCGGTAGATGACCGGCACAGGGGGCGATGGAGTCCAGGAGGGGGACTCGCTGCCGGCCAGGTAGGTAGTCGGGTAGGCAGATCTCCTCCGTGTAGGGTGCTCTCCTACGTGGCGTCACTGAGCAGCAGGTGTGAGGTCCTCCGGGTGCCTTTCCGCCCTTGACGGCTCCAGCCAGAGCCAAGGGTCCCCTCTAATCCAAGATAGAGACAAGTTTGCAGGTTCAATTCTGTTTCGGTGAAGTAAGGATTTACGGCTGGAGCGGGTGGTTCTGAACAAGCAGCGTTGCTGCTGGGATGTGTCTCTCCTCTGAACAGGCAGCACACAAGAAGGCCGAGGCAGACGAATCTTCTATTTAAATAGACAAAGCCTTTGATACAAGAACGAACATGATCCTTTCGTATAATGGAGAATTGGCTTACGGCTGGACTGGGTTGCTCCACACAGGCACTAGGGCTGGGATGTGTCTCTCCTCCGACCAGGCAGCACCCAAGAAGGCAGTGGCAGGAGAATCTTAAATAGACAGAGCATTTGATACAAGAACAAACATGATCCTTTCGTATAATGGAGACTCAGGCTTACGGCTGGGCGGTTCCCACGGCAACACTAAGGCGGGGGTGTGTCTCTCCTCCGAACAGGCAGCACACACGAAGGCGGTGGCAAAGGGACGTTCTATTTAGATAGACAAGACAAGTTAAACAGGACAATCACACTCCTCTCTCATAGCACAGGACCTGGTGGCTGAAATGGAACATACACATTCAACCTGAGGGCTTTGCTCCGCAAACACTGGGCGAGGACGTGACCTGGAGAGTACTGGCGGTTAAATAAACGTGTACATCCACACACTGCAACTTCACGTCAAGTCCAATACTGTGTGACACTTCAATTCAGGCACCGCAATCCACTCTCAAATCTTCGTGCAATAAGGCCAGCACTCACCCACTGTTCAATCCCTCCACTGTTGCGCTGGATCAACACTCAGAAGCTGAAGAGATGCAGAGGACTTCACACCGCATGGAACACGCGTCTTCAACACTCTTTCACACTCAGAAGAAGATATCAGGGTTTCACGGATGAATCAGTTCACACTCTTGGTGGTAATTATATTTGTGGTCAATACACTTCGCAATTCCTCATTCAGTTCAATACACGGCATGCATTCACACGGATCCGGTGTTTCATTACTTATCTTTCTCTCTCGAGTGATGACATTCTCCAATCTTGACTCAATCTCCAAAATACCCTCACTTCACATCCAATTCACGTTCCAGCTTGTACTCCCACAATCACCGTTGCACCCCTTTCCAGTCAGATCCTCACAGCCGCTCCAAAGATCCCAGCAAATCCAAGCCACTGCCAAAAGAATCGATTTCTCCCAGGGGAGTACCACACCCGAATGCCTTTTCCTTTTCCTTTTAACTGCTTCTCTAGGCCGTGTTTCCCAATCACAAATCCCCACACCAAACGCCCGCACCTGGTACCGCTTAGCTAATCAGCTGCCACTGTCATGGCAACTGACAACAAGCAAACCAGCACGGTGTGTCAGTGAAATCGTCCCGGGGGGAAACACACTCCTAGCGGAAATTGGTTCCGCTGGATTTGTCACCTTGTGACAATATCATGGATTTTAGCCACCAGTGTCAAGCCATATGTATTCAAGCCATTTGTCAATTCCATTAAATGCTCATGTTTATCAATGACCACAAGATTCCCAGGGTGTTCCGGCATTGCCTCAGTGTCCACCACTCTCTCGGCAGGCTTTGCGTAATCCAGTAGCTGAAAACGAACATCCTAACAGTTCCAATTATCTGTACCCCCTTACCATTCAAACTTAAAATCTGACTAATCGTGTTCAGCAGCAAAGTCAAGTTGGAATATTAAAAAATGTTTTGACTGGTCTAACGGTAGCCCAAACTATACTGTTCAAGATGTTCAGTCTCCATTACTTCCATTACAATCTGTAATGCCCAGTTCACCTTGTCCTTTGTCTTTGAGACCTACTTTAGGCAAGGCAAGGCAAGTTTATTTATATAGCACATTTCATACATAATGGTAATTCAAAGTGCTTTACATAGAAGGAATTAAAATAATCAAAAGAAATAAGAATAGTTAAAACAGTTTAGAATAAAAAATAAAATAAAATACAAACAGTCAGACGAACAGATGCACAGTGAAGATTCATTAAATGCACAGCTAAACAGATGTGTTTTGAGTCTGGAGTTGAATGTGACTTTACAACAACAGAATAACCAAATGGTATAAAATTATCCTACACCTTGTGTTTCTCAGTCTTCAGTTCATTTGCCTATTTCAAGCTCTCAAGCAGGATTGGAGTCAAGAGCCCAAGTGAGCTATCCTCCAAGATATTCCTAAATTTTATACATTTGTAGACTATTTAATTAGACATTAGTATAATTAAAATAAATAATGGTAGTTATATTAAAGGTGCATTGCGCACCTCTCTGAGTTTTTGCAGAACTATGCCCCCCTCTGGCGACAAGCAAAACTGTCTTACTGTCTTTGTCTTGCGTGGAGTTTGCGTTGGGGTTTATGAACTACAAGCCGGTCTCTTTGAATCCATCTTCTACTTTTGTCGAAAGTTGACTGAAGTTGTCTTCGCTAATACGGAGAATGGCGGCGAATACACAAACCTGCCAGACATAGCCAGGGGAGCGTGAACGCGCATGACGTCACGCCCAGTCTCACGTTCCGGCCCGAATCCCTCTTATTTATTTTACTGTACAGGATTATAGAGGCAATCGCAGTGATCAGAGAAGGGCTCATTCAGCCCATCAGGCAATTGTTTAAGCATGTATGGGTTAGAAAAACGGGTATTTTTAACATGAAATGTTGCGCAATGCACCTTTAATAGTTTTATTGGCCTGTTTAGCTGAGCCATTCATAGTACTAACAAAACAAACCCTGACAATTGATAAAAGAACATATACACTTGATAATCTTATTAAATGATTAGATAATTACATTTGAAAGATTTTACTTTCAATAAAACATTTGCAGTAGATTTGTAAAAGGGTTTTTTAATGCATGTTTGGCCCGGGTTTTTGTTGCATTTACACTGTTCTGACCACTAGGGGTCACCATGGTGTCGGATTGTTTCGAAGCCTCGACACAATACGGCACATTTGCTTCAACTGTTTCAGTGTTTCATGAAGCCTCGATCTGCCCACGTCTAGTATAACCAACCCTGCTCCTGGAGAGCTACTGTCCTGCAGATTTTAGCTCCAACCCCAATCAAACACACCTGGACCAGCTAATCAAGCTGTTCAGGGTTACTTGATAATTACAGGCATGTGTGTTGGAACAGGGTTGGAACTGAAGTCTGCAGGACACTAGCTCTCCAGGAGCAGGGTTGGAGATCCCTGCCCTAGACCATTTAAAATTGGATTCAGCACGCAATTTAGCTTTGGCTTATTCTAACCATTCTCTGCCTTTAGTACAGCGTGAGCAGCCCTCCAGCAGAAATGGTCAGCTAAATCAACTTGTCCTGAGGGAAATTGCTGATATCATGAGTCTTCCAACCATTAAAACTGGTGATTCACAAGCCTTCAGTAGCTGTTCATATCCATACCTTGGTGGGCATGTTCAGTCTTGGGGCCAAGGTGAAGGATTAGCAGAATTGGCTTGTGCTTCTCATGTGCAACAACTATTGAGTAAACTCCCCCTGAACAAGTTGCTAACTATATCTGGCATAGCAGAACCACTCTACTAGGAGAACCTTATGACCTGGTGAACTTTTCTTCATGGCTTCAAGTTATCACTCAACTTTTGGTTGTTGATGTAGATTTTAAGTTGGGTCATCCTGGTAATCTTAAGAGCTATTATTGGATCTTAAAATGTATAAGCTGTGAAGTATCAAAGAACCAAGTGTCTGGTCTTCTAGAGCAGGGCCCGTATTTATAAAGATTCTAAGAATCCTCTTAGAAAACTCTTAATTTAGCTTAAAAACTTTTGCTTAGGAGTCTTAGCTTAAGAGCGATTTGGGAATGATCTGAGAGCAACTCTGAGTAAGGAAAAGACAAAAACTTTCATCTTAGTGAGGAGGCGGGGTTGACCCCGTTGCTATGTATGACACAATCTTTTGAAGACTGTGATTGGTTGGTTGTCCAAGAAGGAAAAAAAGAGCAATTTTAAGTATAGAGTTTACTCTCTCTCTCTCTCACACACACACACACGCACATTATATATGTATATAAATCCTTTTTTTTTTTTTTTACCATGCTGTTAATTTCCTAAGGTGATTGGCTTAGAATGATAAAAAATGTTCCACTCTTTCCAACACTGATTGCTGTCTATTTAAGTGGTGGTTTGAATGTTGGTTTTAATATAGCAAACATGGAATAAAAAAACAAGAAAGACGAGAAAGCCCTACTAACCAGAAGAACCGTGTTTACACAGCACGGAGCGAGAAGCGGACATGGGAGCTTATAGCGCAAATTATAAACGGTTCATTGCCCTGCTTGTGCGCACCAGGGAAGCCTGCTATATTCATAACTGCAGTTTTTTGAACCTGCAAGGTGGGAATGTCCAGTGGAAACAATGAACTGTGACACAATAAGAGGTTCTGAAAGTGCTGTAATGTTTGTGTGATCACTGCTAGAAGGTTGTGACAGACCCAAATCACTGCTGCTTTATTGCATTTTCCCATTTGCCAAATATCTTAATGTAGTGATTACTTTCATTTCTGGCATTATGACATTCCTGCGCTGTCTGAGATATTAGTGTGTCTCTAATAAGATCAGTCACAAACATGATCCCTGCACGATCTCATCTAGCGTCTTATTAACTCACTGTCATCTATTGTCTGCATCACATTTCTTCTCCCTCTTCATCGTTCTGTCATTTTCTCCTCTGCTAAAGAAACTTTCAAGCCTCTTAAAAGTCCTCATCCGTACTCCTAACAATTTTGACCTTAAGACATCTTTTAAGGGTTAAGATGCTTTCTGAATTACTTTTTTCTTTACTAGGATTTTTTCGTTAATTTTAAGAGTAAAGGTCCACATTTCTAAGAATTTTCTTAGAATTTTGTCACTAGGAGCGACTCTTTGCATTAAGATTCTTTATGAATACGGGCCCAGGTCTTGGTTCCCCGACTCCGTTCCCCCATGCTTTATGGACCATTGCTAAATGATTGAAGACTTTCTTGGTGAGAGTGTCAGAGTAGCTGAAATAGAGATCAATGGGAAATCATATACAACCTCTAAACCATCTTATTCCTTTACCCTTTATTGAGGATTAGGATTTGAGTCTGTCATGTCATCAGGATTTTCTAGAACTGAAAATATGATGTCATATTTTAGGGCAGCCTTGTTGAAAATCCCAGTGACAATGCATTGAAGCCCCGCCCACTGCTGACAGCTGCAGCCTGTTGTGATTCCAATTAGTGGCCTTTAAGAAGGGTTGCTTTAATATAACAGTTTACTCCCTGTTTTTGTCTTTGCTGCTCAGGACTTTTCATATGATGTTGTGGCTGTGTACAAATGTAAGTTATCTTAATTTGGGTTGTTTGATATATTGTATGGTTTCAACTGTGTATGCAATATATTGTTAATTTAACTCATCTTTATCCATATTCTTTGTGTATTTATGTTTAGAAACCAGTCTGGTACACCTATGGAATGAGGTAATGGCATTAGTGAAAATAAAACTTTAAAGTTTTTTTTTTTTTTTTGCCTCAAGGTGTTTTAACTCAGGGGTTTTCAAAGTGTGCGGCGAGCCTCCCCAGGGGGGCACCAGAGCATGCCATTGGAGGTGCGGAGAGTGGTAAATTACATCCTAATATTTAGTTTAAATTAATACATTTTAAGAAGTTAAATTGTAATTATTCTGAAAATAAGGCCCAGGGTAATTGGGTAAGTTGTGTCAAAAGGGAGGCTCACTGTCTTAGACTTTGAAAACCCCTGTTTAAGTTAAACAGTTTAGGGTAATTCCAGCGACATTGTGACATTTGACAGGTGAAATGTCTCAGAAAAAAAAAACTTCTTACAATATTTAAATTGGAAATGCATATTCTCAGAGCACCCAATTTGGGGAATTGACAGGCAAAATATGTTTTTCTAAAATATATTTAAGCACCCCCAAAAAAGGAAAATATGCATGCGTTATGGATGTGACGGGAAATGACAGAGTTTTTGGTATACTGTTCGATTTCCTTTTAAAGTCTGTGAACTTTTAAATCCAATGTATAAATATTGCTATCCACATGATGAAGGGGTCTTAGCTGAACATAAAAATAAAAATATAAATGTTTAAAATATATATATTTTTATGAAGTGTATTATGAGGAAAAACCAACGTTATGGATGTGACGCGTCTGAAATACACAGAATCTGTTTGGAAAATCAACAATCAAACCATCATGGCACTTTTGTTGACGCATAATGGCTGTGTTTTCACATTAAGAAGACTGTCTGAAATTATTCTGTTCAGTTATGAGACGCGCTCAAGTTTACGTGTTGCAAGTGATCGCATCTCCATGCTATATTTGCTTATTTATTAAATCCAGGCAATTGGTTGATGAAACGTTGATTTAAAATTAAGATACAATTTATACAAAACGAAATTCACTTTAAATAAAGTCTTTCTACAAAACAAAACTTGAAATGAAGTGGCCAAAATCATTTCTGTCTTG
This sequence comes from Rhinichthys klamathensis goyatoka, assembly GCF_029890125.1. NCBI lineage: Eukaryota > Metazoa > Chordata > Actinopteri > Cypriniformes > Leuciscidae > Rhinichthys > Rhinichthys klamathensis. Next base: position 1,212,272 of record NW_026606571.1, on the reverse strand, counting down.
AAACCGATCACAATAGTCATATGCATGATTTAATATGAAGCGTCCGTAACGGTCACGTCTGTAACGCATTATTATGGTTGTTCAGAGCAAAGTATTGAGATGAATTGTCTATCCTAATAAGCATAAACATAATTTAGCTTTGTAAATAAAATTTCAAGTTATTTGCATTTATAATTGTCATATTAAATAAACTAAACCTTTAAAACGTTATGGACGTTTAGTGCACTGAAGCGTCAAGACCTCTTTATTATAGCCCTTATAAATTCAACAGGCAGTGCTGTTATGACCAAATTAGTATATTTATTTCTCAGGCATGCCTCCATCTTTCTGCAAAATGCTTACTGTTAAAATAAAGTTTAAAAAGGGGTGTCTTTGATACCTTTTTTGAAAGCATGAAATATGGCTGGTTGAAAATGTAATTTAAGCATTGTTGCTCACCTCATATCTGGTGGATAAACAAGGCAATTTTCTTAATTTTTGTTAAAGCACATTAGTACAGTATATTACAGACCTAAATGGACAACTTAAAAAGGGTTTTGTTCTTTTGGTTAAAACTTTATTTTTTCATGGTAAAGATGACCTTTGCATGGAATTGCCCTTTAACTGATGCCGCCTTATGATAATGCTCCCTCTGCAAATCAGCAGTATCCTATTTTATAGGTAAACTAAACATTCAGTATTTGACCGCTGTTTTACGATAATGTTAAACGACAACATAAATAATCAGGGATGCAAACTAATAAACACTTATTGCATTTCCTTCAGTTTCTCAGAGACTGTTTGTATTGACAGAAATCTGAGAAATATTATACTTTAATAGACAGTCAAATGTTGCACCTCACCCCATAGCAGGGGATGGCTGCAAAGTCATTAATAAAATCAATCTTTAATATAATTTTTGGCAATTTCTTTATTTTATTTGTGCTTCAAAGTTATATATTTTTACAAATCCTTGGATGGATTTATCAATACTTTGGTCACTTTTTAAAAAAAATTCATCAGAGCACAACAGAAGTCAATGTGGGCTAAACTGGGGATCATTTATCATTGCTTTGGCACAAAATGCATCCAATGACTACTACTTTCAAATTACATAAATTATTTTCTCACTTTGACACAACCGTTGGCAAAACCGTATTTACAGGCTAATTTGCACGTTTACTTAAACTGTGAAACATTATGGCCCGGTTGCACAGACAAGGCTTAGATTAAGCCAGGATTGGGCCTTAGTTCAATTAGGGCATTTAAGTAGATTTTATAAACATGCTGAAAAAAAAAAAAAACATTACTGGTGTGCATCTTGATACAAAACAGTGACACATTAAGATGTGCAAGTTGCTTTCCGTTGAAACCGGGCTATGTCATATACAACTTGTGACTCTTGATTAACTGGTAGGTTGTGAAAGACAGGGTGACCTCTTCATAAAAACCACGAATGTCTGTTTCACATTCCAGGTTTTGGGATAATTACTGTGATAATGCACAGCCAGCTGGAAGGCAAATTGACAAACCTGAAAAATAGATGGAAAATCAAAACCTGAACAGTTTTGAATTTATTCTCTATATTTGTACTTGATTCTGTCTTGTTCTCCCTACCAGTCTTCCTTCTGCTGTTTTACTCCTATACAATCTTTCAATACTTTCTTGTATCCATATATACACTCTTTGTTTTTATACAAAGATTCTTTAATAAAATTACATTTTTGTTATGAAAAGCTTTTTCATTGTTGTTGTGATCAGGGACCGTTGCAACCGCATTTTGGGGTGGCTGCAACTGTCCCTACACTGACTGCCATGATAAAACTTGCTATGCTTGATATAGCTATGCCTGTTAGAAGCTAGGCTAAACACTGATTAAAATATGACTTTACAATGCTTATTGCAAACTTCGACAGTATGAAACCAATTCTGATCATAAAACGAATCGGTTACCTAACGTAACCTCGGTTCTCTCTAGATGAGGGAACGAGTATTGCGTAAGCTAGCTTACGCTACGGGAAAGATTAATCTTTTCTGAGAAATTGAAGCCAAAAAATTATCCTATAATTTTGTATCCATTGTCAACGCAGTTCAGCTGCAGCAGACCATGAGCGGGCTAGCTAGCAGCTCATTGGTTTGCTCACAGAGAACTGCTTAAGCATATGAGGAGATGCGAATTAACTCTCTGCCAATGAGAGTCTGACATGCTCTCATTGCGTCAGAGCCCGCCGAAACGGGCGTGGTCAGAGAGTATAAATATTGGCGTCCTAGGCTGTAAACTCTGGTTTTCATAGAATGAAGCGAGAACGCTAGAAGCACAAGCACGGCCAGGAACGCAATACTCGTTCCCTCATCTAGAGAGAACCGAGGTTACGTTAGGTAACCGATTCGTTCTCTTACGAGAGGTTCTCTCGTATTGCGTAAGCTAGCTTACGCTACGGGAACACCTGGTCAACGCCGTGCGTGCTAAGCATCCACTATGAGTCCCAGGGGAGACCCCAGGGAACCGTTATGAGTGGGAATAAATATATGTACATGTGACAAAGGCCAGCAGAGCGGGCCGGAGAGTGTGTAGTACATAAGCACATGATAGAGAGGGACAGAGCGAAACCGGTCTGTGTGAATAACTCCCTATAGTGCAGCTCAACCAGAAGAGCTGTAACATACTAGACTGCTAGTAGTTTAGCCTGCAAGGCGGGAACTTCCAGATTGTAAAATCTGACAAAGGTGGAGGGGGAAGCCCATCCCGCTGCCACACAAATGTCATGAATGGAAATTCCGCTGGACCATGCCCACGATGAGGCCATGCCTCTAGTGGAATGAGCCCTGATGCCCAGAGGGCATGGCAGGTCTTTTGATGTGTATGCGGCTGCAATGGCATCAACAATCCATCTGGATAGAGTCTGTTTCGAGGCGGCCAACCCTTTGGTGCGCCCACCGAACGAAACAAAAAGCTGCTCGGATCGTCTGACCGGAGCAGTGCGAGTAATGTATAATCTCAGGGCCCTGACCGGACACAGGAGATTAGAGTCAGATTCGCTATCGGATGCAGGCAGAGCCGATAGGGAAATAACTTGTGCCCTGAACGGGGTACCAATCGCTTTTGGGACACAACCATGTCTAGGTTTGAAAACGACTGAGGAGTCATTGGGCCCAAACTCGAGACAGGAAGCGCTAATGAAAGCTATGAAAGCCCCCCCCATTCGAACCGCTAAACACCGTGGACCTCAAATACCTTTCGCTCAAAACCGTTTTTCTGCTCGCGCTCGCGTCAGTAAAACGTGTGGGAGACCTTCACGCGCTGTGAAGACCTTCGAACGCGTGAAGGTCTCCCACACGTTTTACTGACGCGAGCGCGAGCAGAAAAACGGTTTTGAGCGAAAGGTATTTGAGGTCCACGGTGTTTAGCGGTTCGAATGGGGGGGCTTTCATAGCTTCGAGAACTATGGAAAGGTCCCAAATCGGCACCGAAGGGGGGCGTGGGGGGTTCATCCTTCTAGCTCCCCTGAGGAAGCGGATGACCAAGCTATCTTTGCCCAGTGACTGGCCGCGCCGGGGTTCAACGAACGCTGCGACGGCTGCCACATACACCTTGAGAGTGGACGGGGACCTGCCCTTGTCCAACATCTCTTGGAGAAAAACTAGCAAGGAAGGAACCTCGCATGACCGTGGGTCCAAATTTCTGTCGGTGCACCTTTTAGAGAACACAGACCATTTAGACGCATAGAGCCTTCTAGTAGAAGCCGCTCTAGCCTGCATGATCGTGTTTAACACTCCCTCTGGCAAAGCAACAGGTAGTTGTTGATCACCCACGCATGTAGCGCCCAGCGCTCTGGGTGGGGATGCCAGATCGTGCCGCGAGCTTGGGAGAGGAGATCTGCTCTGACTGGAATGGGCCACGGGGCTGTCTGTGACAGCTGAGTGAGCTCCGGAAACCAAGTCTGACCCTCCCAACGCGGGGCTATGAGGAGCACCGAGTGGCGTGTTTCCCTGATTCTCTGAAGCACCTGTGGTAGCAGAGAAACCGGAGGGAATGCATAAAGCGGGCGGCTGGGCCAGGTCTGGGCTAGCGCGTCCTCGCTCTTTGAGAAAAATATTGGGCAGTGGGTGTTCTCTTCTGAGGCGAAGAGGTCCACCTCTGCTCTGCCGAATATTCGCCACAGCTTTTGGACTGTAAGAGTGTGCAGGGACCATTCCCCGGGGGGAATGGGGTTCCTGGACAGACTGTCTGGACCGTCGTTCAGATGGCCCGGCACGTGCGTCGCTCTGAGCGAGAGCAGGTGACACTGAGACCAAACTAAGACGCGTTCTGTCAGCCGGAAGAGATTCCTGGATCTGACTCCGCCCTGACGGTTTAGATAGGAGACCACGGCTATATTGTCCGAACGGATCAGCACGTGGTGACCGTGAATGCGCGGAAGAAAGCGCGTGAGCGCGTTCTCGACCGCCAACATCTCCAAACAGTTTATGTGGAGGAGGCTCTCCTGAGCTGACCAGGGGCCGAAGGCCGGTGAGCCCTCGCAGACCGCACCCCAATCCGTGTTGGATGCGTCTGTCGAGATGACTTTTCGGCGAGAAAGGGTCCCCATGGAAACGCCCCGCTGAAACCATTCTGCCACAGTCCATGGCTGCAGAGCTGTGATACAGGTCTGCGTTACTTTTATCAACTGGCGGCCTGTGGTCCACGCACGTTGAGACACACGGCTCTTCAACCAGAGCTGAAGCGGGCGCATGCGCAGTAACCCCAGCTGGAGCACCGCGGAGGCTGAGGCCATGTAACCCAACGCCTTCTGAAAAGTTTTCAGAGATGTGAGTCTGTTCATCTGAAAAGATGCGGCGAGACGCTGAACACGGCGCGCACGCTGTGTTGACAGACGAGCCGTCATCGTGACCGAGTCTAGCTCTATACCCAAGAAGGAGATAGTCTGACTGGGTTGTAGTGCGCTCTTTGTCCAGTTGACAGAGAGGCCCAAAGCTTTCAGATGGTCGAGGAGAACTGTACGATGAGACAGTAGCTCTCTCTGTGATTGTGCCAAAATCAGCCAGTCGTCCAAATAGTTCAGTATTCGCAGCCCCTGACTAAGCAGGGGGGCGAGCGCCGCATCCATCCACTTCGTGAACATACGGGGTGCTAAGGATAGGCCGAACGGAAGGACGGTGTATTGATAAACCTGGCCTTCGAAGGCGAAACGTAAGAATGGCCTGTGAAGGGGATTTATCTGAATCTGAAAGTAAGCATCTTTCAGATCTAGTGAAATGAACCAGTCTCCCTGGCGCACATGCGTGAGGAGTTTTCTGATAGTGAGCATTTTGAACGGTCTCTTCATGAGAACTTTGTTCAGAAATCTGAGGTCTAAGATTGGTCTGAGGCCACCGTCTTTCTTGGGAACCAGAAAATAACGGCCGTAAAACCCCGACTCGCTCATAGACAGAGGAACTCTCTCTATAGCCCTTTTGCACAATAGCTTTGCTATCTCTGAACGGAGCAGCGTCACTGCTTCTGGGTTCACAATAGTTTCTAGCCGCGCTTGAAAACGTGGAGGGCGGCGGTGAAACTGTAAACGATAGCCTAGCCTTATTGTGTTTAGCACCCACTGGGAAATTCCCGGAATAGCTTCCCACGCTTTGAAGCGTAACGCTAGGAGGTGAATGGCTACATGGTCCCCGTCGCTGCACATAGCGGGCTGCGTGAGCGCGCTCACAGTGTTTATGACAGTGGGACTTACACTCAGAGAGGAGTTTATGGGCCGTGTAACAGAGTGAGCAGAGGTGGGACTCTGAAACTCGCTTATGCACTCTGAAACTCGAGCGGGTTGGAACCGCTTTATGAGAGTGGACTCTGTGTGAGACACGAGAACTGAAGTGCTTTTGTGTATGAGTGAACACAGTGTTGTGGGCACATTTTCTACACAGGAGGCTTTTATGCTCTTTATGAGATTTCTCTGGGTCGCCGTGAAAACGGCGTTTGCGCTCATGCAAGCGGGAAGGGAGACCGGCTTGGTAATGGCGGAGTACACTGCTGTAGTAGCCGCATGAGCGGGGACTAACAGAGGGCGAAACTTTGACGGCGGTCCGGCCGCGGCGGGAGAGCGCCGTCTTTTTCTCAGCTGTGCTAGGCAGACTTCGAGTGATCAGGTTTCAGCGCGATCCTAGGCCGAGGCCCCCGAGGAGGCGGCGGTCTGTGACGGCTGTCAGAGCGAGAACGAGGGCGGCCGCCCTGGCGTCGCTGAGAAGTCTGACTGTGCTGAGCTGGGCGCTGGGGTGGGGCTCGTGCAGGAGGCTGGTCACGTGAGCGGCCTGCAGAGGAGCTAGCGCGACGAGGCAGAAAGAGATTCATGGCCTGGGAGGCTTTCTGCACTTTGGAAGATCGGTCGACGATACCCGTGACAGCAGATCCGAAGAGGCCGGATGGAGAGAGCGGGGCGTTGAGAAAGGCGGCGCGCTCAGAATCTCCCATGTCGGCGAGTGTGAGCCACAAATGTCTCTCAGACACACAAATGGCGGCAATGCATTTCCCCAGGGCTTGAGCAGCAGATTTTGTAGTGTGAAGGGCAATGTCCGTGGCGCTCCTCAAATCCGCGACTGTGGGGGGATTTTTTTCCGCTCTCGCCCCATTCACGAAGTATGTCACCCTGTAGTATCTGAAGGACGGACATGGAGTGAAGTGCAGAGGCTGCTTGGCCGGCGGGTGAGTAAGCGCGGGCGTGAAAGCTTGAAGTCGCTCTGCAGGCTTTAGAGGGAAGCACAGGTGATGAGCGCCATCTCGCGGAGGGCGGGCATAGATGTGCGGCGACCAGGTCCTCTACAGGGGGAATGGAGAGATAGCCCTTCTCTGCGGCTCCATCCACAACGCGAAGCGGGGTGGAAGAGTCTGAGCGAGTTCTAGCAGAGAGCGGGGTGTTCCAGGACTTCGTGAGTTCCGCGTGCAGTTCAGGCAGGAAGGGCGCGGCCCGTTTAGTGGCGGGAGTCGAGCGCTGGCGGAAGTAGCTGCCGTCCATACGGGACGGTCTGATGGTCTGCTCGGGGGGAGGGGACCAATCGAGCCCGAGGCGTTCGACGGCCTGTGAGAGGAGGCGCACTAATTCCTCCTCGATTCCAGCGCGGGTCCCGGTGGATTCTCGGGCCGAGGAGCCGTGAGAACCGGACGATTCCTTACTGTCTGAGGCGAGATGCGAACATGTCTCCTTGATGTCCGCGGCGTCATCGGAGGCAACAGAGCGGCCACTCGGCGGCAACTGTAAGTCCGGAAGCGGCGGAGAAGGAGAGCGGGAGGCGACAGGCTCCGGCGGGATGAACGCTTCTGGCTGGGGTTCCGGCGGCCTCTGAGAGCGGCGTTTCTTCTTCCGCGGCGAAGTCAGAGGCGGCGCGGAAGCAACTTTAGTGGCCTGAAGTCGAACCCGCAGGGTCGACAACGGCATGTCTTTGCAGAGATCGCAGCCGCGATCGGCGAGGGCGAGCTCGGCGTGCTCCAATCCGAGGCAGAGAGCGCAGATGACGTGGCGGTCTCCATCCTCGAGGGGAGCGCGGCAAGAACCGCAGGAAGATTTACGAGACATCTTGAAAAAGACGCTCGGCTCTTTTAGATACAAAATGTACAGGAAGCTTTTTGTAAAAAGGATACAAATCCGTCGGATGGCGCTAGCTCGCAGGACGGCTGAAGGTGGCGAAGACGGCCGGCTTCCTCAGTCTCCCAGATGCTCGCTAGAGTTGCCTTTTTGACGACGGCGGCTTCTCTCAGGATCAGCAAATGCGTGTAGCCTCGCTGAAGAGATGAAAATCAGAGTTTACAGCCTAGGACGCCAATATTTATACTCTCTGACCACGCCCGTTTCGGCGGGCTCTGACGCAATGAGAGCATGTCAGACTCTCATTGCCCGAGAGTTCATTCGCGTCTCCTCATAGGCTTAAGCAGTTCTTTGTGAGCGAACCAATGAGCTGCTAGCTAGCCCGCTCATGGTCTGCTGCAGCTGAACTGCGTTGACAATGGATACAAAATTATAGGATCATTTTTTGGCTTCAATTTCTCAGAAAAGATGAATCTTTCCCGTAGCGTAAGCTAGCTTACGCAATACGAGAGAACCTCTCGTAAGAGAACTACTTTTTTAACTTAAATATTTTTTTGCAGAAGGAATGTTCACATGGGGCTGCTTTTTCCAGGAAGGAATAGGGGCTGGATATGTGCAGAATGTACTGTAGGCCTATACCATGTAGCTAATTCCTGATTGGAGGAATAAACCATGTTGCAACTTCCTGCAACCATCCCAACTCTCCCCTACCTCTGTACTTTGTAATCAAATGTTTCAATGTGACAAACCAGTTCATTTATTCAAATTACATTTCCAATTTAGCTATATACTGTACATAGTTAAATACATAAAATATACTATTAAGCTGGCCTGTATACATGTTCTATAAAGACCAGATTATAAATGGGGCCAGATGGCCCTAGGCTTCTTGCCCCATACTGTAAAAAGTGATCAGTTGACTCAACTTGTTTGTTCACATAACTTAACTTTTTAATTTAGCATAGTTAATTTACTTGTTAATTTTAAGGCAACGGGTTTCCTCACTTTCTTAAGTTTTTTTTAAGTCAACTGATCACTTTTTACAGTGGGGTAATGTTTCCCTCATCTTACCCTATAACTCGCATTTCTTATATATTATTAGTCGAAATTGCGAAATTCCATACAGCGCATCTCTATGCAAACACAGAACGCCCCCGTAACCGCAACTAAAAAGACAGCACTGTGCAAGATGAGAGAGAGGCTGACGACTGCTCAACATGCATGGGAATAATTTACAATGTTCTAGATTTTACAATGTTTTCTGAATAACTCGCTGCTGCGCTGCTGTAACCTACGGTGTAGCCTGCTCTGTCTTGTGTTTTTGGTTTTTTTTTTACTGCGTGATAACAGTCACTTGCGTGAGGTTTTTTGGTGTGTGTTTGCCTCTGCTGCAACCCTAGGCTACATCCGGTCTACTTGCACTACTGAGTAAGTTAAAGTATAAAGGAGTTTCGTTTTTTTTCTTCGATTAAATGAGCAACCTACTGTAGTCAAACGTGGTTCTTTATTCTATTCGACCAGTTCCAGTTTCAAATCTTTATTCACGACTCTCCACACGCGTCTTTGCACTTGAAGCAATTAAATCGATTTTGGAATTAACACCATTTTAGGGTAAGACATTATATGCTACAGGTTATATTATTCAATTTATATGTCAAACTATACGTCATTGAAAAAATGAAACTTGACCTGAAGGTCCCCAAAAGAAAACTGAAATTGTAATAGTCTACTTTCGTAGCCTGTATTTCAAAGCTGAAATTGTGTAAAGTATGGGTCTGTTTAATACAGTAAGTTCAAGAAAGCCTTAAAACATAATCCATATAGAAAAAATAATATTTTTCTAAGTGTAAGATTGTCTTTTGGCTGTCTTATTCTTATTTGTTGTTGCTGCTCTCAACTTAAGGCAAAATAAAGATTAGCCTATTTAAACGTTTCATTTGTGCCCATAACCTACATAAACAAATTTGAGGTGCTTTAGGACTATTAGCCTACATCAAGGAAGTTCGTATTAAGCTGCTCAGTAGGCTACATGACCCTGTAACGCCACTACTATTTAAAAAAATATGATCGATGCACTAATTTTAATTCGTGGTTCAAACGAATATATAGCTAATAGCTATTTAGAGTAAAAGCCAAATATAATTTATATTGGCCTGATTTATAAATTGCAAGATGAGACTAGAATATAAAAATTCCAGAATATACTGTAATAAACACATTCATTATAGACTACACTGTTCATGACAGGGTGATGGGATAAGCTACCTCAGGTGGTTAATGTTTTGCATATGTAGGTGAATTACAGCTGTAATAAATCATTTAAAACATGGACTTTGTACTATGTCATAGCCTACCGAAAAAAAAGGTGTGGTTCACATGTAAAATATTTTGGAGAGCTTCCAAATTCCAGATCTTGCTAACCAAATAAACCTCTTTTTAACCATTTTTTTTTAAAAACTTTGACACATTTTTTTGAATAACTTTTAAGCTGAGGCCCACATAAATTAAAATCGAAAATTCTAAAGTCTACTTTTTTTTTTTTTTTTTTTTTTTTTTTTTTTTTTACAATTGCGAGGGCTCTTTTTTCAAGACTTCGGTCACTTTTTCAAAATTCATCACACAGTGAGCACAACAGCAGTCTGTGTGCTACTGTGGATTGTTATTAGTTTGGCACAAAATAATGATTACATCCTAAATTATTTTCTACATTAGACATGTTTAGACACCTACAGGCCAATTTGCACGTTTACACAAGCTTTTCAAAACTGTTAAACTTAAGTTCAAAACCTTGCATAATACATATGAATAAGACTACACATTATTTCTATAGTATTACCATAATGATATATATTCTGAATCTAAAAAATGAAATGCTATCAAAACAATTAGATGTAGCTGAACACCTGCAGGTTAGTCTTTCAATTTCATTATCTATACAAAACGGGAAACTTGGGAATCATTTTGTACTGTAATGTTAACATGGACTATGTAACATACTGCAGTGAATTATAAATGGTAGCTGGTGTTATTCTTGTTTTGTAGAGACATTTTACAAAAGAAAACTGTATAATGCTGCCTGTTGTTAGTCTTTTTAGGTCATTGTTTTATGAGTAACAAAGTGAGTTTGTCAACAACCTTTGCTATTGTTATGAAGGAATGAGTTGATCTGAGACATGTATGAAGTGTTTTGGTAGTTTTAAAGCATTTTGAATGTGAACTTAACTGCTGTGCCAAAGTTGAAAGTTGGTTAGGAGAAGTGTGAAGAGTTTTGAAAAATGCTAATGTATTTTCAGTTTCCCTTTTTTGATTTTGATTCCTCATCCTGAGATTTGATACATTTTGAATTTGTTTCTAAAAATCAATATTTAAATGTGTGTGTGCATGGGTTTGGTTATACTTGTGAAGGCTAAAGCGCTCTCACATAAAAAAAATGTCCTCACTATAGTAAAGCCAGGTATAACAGTGACTGAGGTGTTAAAGAATGTTTGTTTTTACTAGTAAGAATTACATTTAAGATATCTCTTTAATGCAATTATTACTAGTAAAAACTGATTTAGAGAGCTCTCTAATTCAGTTCTTACTAGTAAGAATGCAATTGCAGAGCTCTTTAATTCAATTAGAGAGCTCTACAATTCAATTCTTACTAGTAGCAATTACAATTGGAGAGCTCTCTAATTCAATTCTTACTAGTGAAAATACAATTAGAGAGCTCTCTAATTCAATTATTACTAGTAACAATTCTAATTAGAGAGCTCTACAAATGAATTGAATTGTTACTAGTAAGAATTACCATTAGAGAGCTCTAAATTGTTACTAGTAATTCAATTACTCTCTCTAATTCAATTCTTACTAGTAACAACTCAATTGCAGAGCTCTTTAATTCAATTAGAGAGCTCTCTATTTCAATTATTACTAGTAAGAATGCAATTAAAGAGCTCTGCAATTACATTTTTACTATAAGAATTCCCATTAGAGAGCTCTTTAATTCAATTACAGAGCTCTGCAATTATACATATCTTTAATTTGTTTTTTTACTAGTAAAAATTCAATTAGAGAGCTCTGTAATTGCATTCTTACTAGTAAGAATTGAATTAGAGAGCTCTCTAATTGACCTATGGCTAAGCCACGCCCCCAAACGCGATGAGCCAATCAGTGTGCATAGCTAACCCAATACACTCGGACATTCTCTGCTTCCACGTCCATTGAAATGCATTGCAGTTAGTCAGTTTTCATCCGTTGTTATGTTTTTTCTTGTCATTTTAAGTTTAAAATGGTCAAACGGTGTGCATGGCGTACATGCAACTCCGACACAGGTATCCTGAGAGGCTGGGCGACGGTGTGTATTTTTTACCCTTTCCCAAGCGGCAAGCCACATCTCAACCGAGATAAGTGTCTGTTCTGGATTAAGTTATGCGGTAACGTTAGACCACAACACCAACTAAACGTGGATAAATTAAACAAGAATTAAACAAGGATGTCTACATCTTTTCTAAGTCAACAGCGTATTTGAACGTTATCTTTAACATCTCTAACTTAACGTTATCTCAAAACTTAAAATTAAAAATGAATGGAAGTCAATGGAGACACATGACTATAACAATTAGCCTACAATTAGAGAGCTCTACAAATGAATTCTTACTAGTCATATGTCTCCATTGACTTCCATTCATTTTTAATTACAGAGCTGTCTAATTGAATTGTTACTAGTAACAATTACAATTAGAGAGCTCTACAATTGAATTGTTAGTAAGAATTACCATTATGAGCTCTCTAATCCAATTATTACTAGTAACAATTACAATTAGAGAGCTCCACAAATGAATTCTTACTAGTATTGAATTAGAGAGCTCTGCAATTGTAATTGTTACTAGTAATAATTGAATTGTAGAGCTCTCTAATCGAATTCTTACTAGTAAAAATGTAATTACGACGAGTAAGGCTGGGTACAATTTAAGCTAAAACGCCTTGCCATAGGGGACACACTTAACGACTGTAAGGCCGGTTATATGTAATTTGATACTTATGACTGATCGTGCCCAATGGCGCTGAGTCAGAGACAGAGGCGTTCAGTCGGTGTTCACACACAGTCGGTGTTTAGAAATCTGCTCCAGTCGTTGGAAACAGTCTGTAAGTGTGTTTCAGCTAGTCGTTAAGTGTGTCCCTGGCATTAGGTAGCCTAAAACCTCTAGAATAAACCTCTCTCTGGCCACTACACACTGTACTGGATTAAGCACTAAAAGATGAATTGACAACCGAATTTAGCTGCACTGTACACAGTCCAGTAATTTCAGGAGTGACAACTGCATTCCACAACCGAATTAACTCCTGAAAAATGCAGGTAGTAACAACCGCTTACAAAAATTCGACAGTGTGTACGGAACCGAACTGAACAACTAGTTGTTAAAGGTGCCCTAGAATGTTTTTTTTTATTATTTTATAATGTTTCCTGGGTTACCCTTATAATGTTAGTATGTTTTTTAGATAAAAAATAATCATAATTTAGAAATAAATGGCATTTTTCCTAGCCTGCTTTTAGCCTCTGATTTGAACACTCTGTTTGAAGGGGCGTGTCTGCTGTGGGATTCAGTGTAACCGCGGCCACTGCTGTGATTGGCTGACATGCTTGCATATGAAATAGCAACGCATTACATGTGAAACTCTCTCCCGAATACTTTTACTACTGCTATTATACGTTTTTACTATAACAGCTATCGAGATTAACGAATCGTGAGATGTTTTTAAAGTATTTAGATCTATTCCCATCACATAAAATGTTGCCGTGATGAGCATTGAGCAGATGACTGTGTGTTGATCGCGAGAATGAAGATCTAATCATTGCAAAGCAGTTCTCTTACGAGAGGTTCTCTCGTATTGCGTAAGCTACCTTACGCTGCGGGAAAGATTCATCTTTGCTGAGAGTTTGAAGCCAAAAAATTTTTTCATAATTTGTATCCATTGACAACGCAGTTCCTCTGCGGCAGACCTAGAGCAGGCTAGCTAGCAGCTCATTGGTTCGCTCAGAGAGAACTGCTTAAGCCTATGGGAGAGCGGGGCTGAACCCGCTTCCAATGAGAGGCGCCCGCGCGCTCATTGCGTCATGGCCCGCCAGAATGGGCGTGGCTATGGTGTATATAACAGTCTCTCCCAGGCTTATATGTTGATTCATTTCATCTTCAGCAAGCTGCACGCTTCTGCTGTCCTGAGAAAAGCCGTCGCCGTCGAGAAGGCATCACTCTAGCGAGCTCCCGGACCCTGAAGAAGCCGGCCGTCTTCGCCACCTTCAGCCGCCCTGCAAGCTAGCGCCATCCGACGACTGTATCCTTCTCTTTTCTCTATATATCTAAAAGAGCCGAGCGTCTTTTTAAAGATGTCTCGTTTTTCCTGCGGCTCTTGCCGCGCTCCTCTCGAGGACGGAGACCGCCATGTCATCTGCGCTCTCTGCCTGGGACTCGAGCACGCAGAACTCGCCCTCGCGGATGGAGGATGCGACTTCTGTGAGAGCCTGCCGTTGTCGTCCCTGCGGGCACGACTTCTGGCAGCAAAATCAGCTCCCGCGCCGCCTCCCTCTTCGCCGCGTAAGAAGAAACGCCGCTCCCAGAGGCCGCCGGAGCCCCCTGCGGAACCATGCGGGCCGCCGCCGCCGCTTCCCGCTCTCCCTCCCCGCCCCTGCCGGACATACAGTTGCCGCCGAGTGGCCGCTCTGTCGCTTCCGATGACGCCGCGGAGGAGAAGGATTCCTGTTCACTGCTCGCGTCAGACAGTGAAGAATGGTCATCTCTCGGATCCACGAGAGAGTCGGCGGGGATCCGCGCCGGGATAGAGGAGGAACTAATGCGCCTCCTCTCACAGGCCGTCGAACGCCTCGGTCTCGAGTGGTCTCCTCCACCCGAGCAGGCCCCGAACCGGATGGACGGCAGCTTTTTTCATCGGCGCTCGACCCCCGCGTGCAACCGGGCTGCCCCATTCCTGCCTGAACTTCACACAGAGCTGACGAAGTCCTGGAATGCCCCGCTCTCGGCTAGAAACCGCTCCGATATATCCGCCTCGCTGCGCTCGGTGGACGGAGCCGCCGAAAAAGGTTACTCAGCCATGCCGCCCGTTGAGGACTTGGTCGCCGCACACCTCTGCCCGCCCTCTGCTAGATGGCGCTCTTCCCCCACGCTTCCTTCGAAAGCTTGCAGAGCGACCTCGAGCTTTCATGCTCGTGCCTACGCCGCCGCCGGTCAGGCCGCCGCAGCGCTACATTCCATGTCTGTCCTCCAAGTGTTACAGAGCGATATTCTCCGTGAGTGGGCCGAAAGTGGTAGAAACCCCTCCCCCGCTGTCACGGATCTGAGAAGTGCTACGGACCTCGCCCTTCGCGCCACTAAAGCCGCCGCACAAGCTCTGGGGAGATGCATGGCCAGCCTTTGTGTAGCCGAGAGACACTTATGGCTCACGCTCGCCGACATGGGAGATTCTGAGCGCGCCGCGTTTCTTAACGCGCCCCTCTCCCCGACGGGCCTTTTTGGATCTGCTGTCACGGGAATCGTCGATCGCTTTTCCGAGGTCCAGAAAGCTACTCAGGCGATGAATTTGTTTCTGCCCCGCCGCGCTAGCTCTTCCGCGGGCCGCTCTCGCGAGCCTCCTGCCAGAGCTCCACCACAGCGCCCCCCTCCGCAGACTCAAACAGCCCAGCGCAGACAGGGCGGCCGCCCTCGCTCTCGCTCTGACAGCCGCCGCAGACCGCCGCCCCCACGGGGCCCGCGACCCAAGATCACGCTGAAGCCTGATCATCAGAAGTCTGCCTAGCAAAGTTAAGAAAACGACGGTGCTCTCCCGCTGCGGCCGGACCGCCGTCAAAGCTTCGCCCTCTGCCAGTCCCCGTTGTTTCGCCGACTGCTGTAGTGTTGACCGCCACAAACAAGCCGGTGTCCCAGCCCGCTTGCGAGCGACAAAAAGCCGTTTTTACGGCTACCCAGAGAAATCTCAAAAAGAGAAAATTTGCCAGTTGTGTAGAAAATGTGCCCACAATCATGTGCTCACCCATACACACAAGCATAACATATCCCGTGTCTCTCTCAGAGCCCCATCACATGAAACGGGCACAGCCCGCTCTAATATCAGAGAACATAAACACGCCCACGAGCTCGTGCGCGTGTCCCCTCTCTGCTCGCTCTGTTTCACGGCCCATAGACTCCTCTCTGAGTGCAAATCCCGTTGCCACACACATTCAAAGCGCGCCCACACACTGTGTCCAGCCCGCTATGTGCAGCAATCAGGGCGATATAGCCATTCGGCCACTAGCCGCATGCTCCAAAGCGTGGGAAGCCATTCCAGGCATTTCCCCGTGGGTGCTAAGCATTATAAAGAACGGCTATCTGCTACAGTTTCGCCGCCGCCCGCCTCGTGCGCGCGCGCGGCTCGAATCTACTGTCAGCCCGCTGGCCGCCGGCACGCTCCGCTCAGAAATTGCGACGCTGTTGCAAAAGGGCGCCATAGAGAGAGTCCCACCATCTATGACCGAGTCGGGGTTTTACGGCCGTTATTTTCTGGTTCCCAAGAAAGACGGTGGCCTCAGACCGATTTTAGATCTCAGGTCTTTGAACAAAGTGCTCATGAAGAGACCGTTCAAGATGCTCACTACCAGGAAACTCCTCGCGCAGGTGCGCCAGGGGGACTGGTTCATCTCTCTAGACCTGAAAGACGCCTATTTTCAGATCCAGATAAATCCCCGTCACAGGCCATTCTTACGTTTCGCCTTCGAGGGTCATGTTTATCAATACGCCGTTCTCCCGTTCGGCTTATCCCTGGCGCCCCGTACATTCACGAAGTGCATGGATACGGCGCTCGCCCCCCTGCGGAGCCAGGGGCTGCGCATATTGAATTATCTGGACGACTGGCTGATTTTGGCCCAATCACAGACGGAGCTTCTGTCGCACCGCGCAGTTCTCCTCGACCATCTGAAAACGCTGGGCCTCTCTGTCAACTGGACAAAGAGCTCCCTTCAACCCAGTCAATCGATTTCCTTTCTAGGAATAGATTTGAACTCGGTCACGATGACGGCTCGCCTGTCTACACAGCGCGCGCGCAGTGTACAGCGACTGGCCGCCTCGTTTCAGATGGGCACCCGCACACCTCTGAAAACTTTTCAGAGGATGCTGGGTTACATGGCCTCAGCCTCCGCTGTGCTTCAGCTGGGCCTTCTGCACATGCGTCCGCTTCAGCTTTGGTTAAACAGCCGTGTACCCCACCGCGCGTGGAACACGGGCCGCCAGCTGATCAGAGTTACGCAGACATGTCTCACGGC
The DNA here is from genome assembly GCF_029890125.1 of Rhinichthys klamathensis goyatoka. NCBI lineage: Eukaryota > Metazoa > Chordata > Actinopteri > Cypriniformes > Leuciscidae > Rhinichthys > Rhinichthys klamathensis. Next base: position 1,195,439 of record NW_026606571.1, on the reverse strand, counting down.
GCTGCAGCCATGGACAGTAGCAGAATGGTTTCGACAGGGCGTCACGATGGGGACCTTTTCCCGCCGAAAAGTCATCTCGACAGATGCATCCAACACGGGTTGGGGTGCAGTCTGCGAGGGCTCACCGGCCTTCGGCCATTGGTCGACACAGGAAAGCCCCTTACACATAAACTGTCTGGAAATGCTTGCGGTCGAGAACGCGCTTTCGCGCTTCCTCCCGCTCATTCGGGGACACCACGTCCTGATCCGTTCGGACAACATGGCTGTGGTCTCCTATCTCAACCGTCAGGGCGGTGTCAGGTCCAGGAATCTCTTCCTACTGACACACCGCATTTTAGTTTGGTCTCAGAGCCGCCTGCTCTCGCTCAGAGCGACGCATGTGCCGGGCCATCTGAACGACGGTCCAGACATACTGTCCAGGAACCTCATCTCCTCAGGAGAATGGTCCCTGAACACACAAACGGTCCAAATACTGTGGCGGCTATTCGGCAGAGCAGAGGTGGACCTCTTCGCGTCAGAAGAGAACGCTCACTGCCCGATATTTTTCTCAAGGAGCGAGGACGCGCTAGCCCAGGAATGGCCTCGCCGCCCGCTCTATGCATTCCCTCCGATCGCTCTGCTACCACAGGTAATTCAGAGGATCAGGGACACACGCCACTCGGTGCTCCTCATAGCCCTGCGTTGGGAGAGTCAGAATTGGGTTCCGGAGCTCACTCAGCTGTCACAGACAGCCCCGTGGCCCATCCCAGTCAGAGCAGATCTCCTCTCTCAAGCTCGCGGCACGATCTGGCACCCCCATCCACGGCGCTGGGCGCTACATGCATGGGTGATCAACGACTATCCGTCGATTTGCCAGAAGGAGTAAGAAACACTATCATACAGGCTAGAGCACCTTCCACGAGAAGGCTCTATGCGTCTAAATGGTCTGTGTTCTCAAAATGGTGCACCGACAAACATCTGGACCCACGGTCATGCGAGGTGCCGTCTTTGCTTGTTTTCCTTCAAGAGATGCTGGACAAGGGCAGGTCCCCCTCCACTCTCAATGTTTACTTGGCAGCCGTCGCGGCGTTCTCTGAACCCCGACGCGCTCAGTCCCTGGGCAAAGACGAGTTAGTCATCCGTTTTCTCAGGGGAGCTAAGAGGATGAACCCTCCGCGCCCCCCTTCGGTTCCTATCTGGGATCTTTCTATAGTTCTCGAAGCTATGAAAGCACCCCCGTTCGAACCGCTCGAGTCTGTGGACCTAAAATACCTCTCGCTCAAAACCGTTTTTCTGACGGCTCTGTCCTCAGTAAAACGCGTGGGGGATCTTCACGCGCTCTCATCCAGCGCCGCGTGTCTTGAGTTTGGACCGAATGATTCTGTTGTCATTCTCAAACCTAGACATGGCTATGTCCCGAAGGCGATTGGTACCCCGTTCAGGGCTCAGATTATTTCCCTATCGGCTCTGCCTTCATCCGATAGTGAGCGCGACGCCAATCTCCTCTGCCCGGTGCGGGCTCTGAGATTGTACACTACCCGCGCTGCCGCGTTCAGACGCGCTGAGCAGCTTTTCGTGTCGTTTGGGGGGCGCACCAAAGGTCTGGCCGCCTCTAAACAGACACTGTCTAGATGGATAGTAGACGCTATCGCCTCTGCTTACGCATCTAAATGCCTGCCCTGCCCTCTGGGCATCAGGGCGCACTCCACTAGAGGCATGGCCTCATCGTGGGCATGGTCCTGTGGAATTTCCATTCATGACATTTGTGTGGCCGCGGGATGGGCCTCCCCGTCCACTTTTGTCAGATTTTACAACTTGGAAGTTCCCGCCTTGCAGGCAAAATTACTAGCTGTCTAACGACCAGCTCCCTAAGAAGCTGCATTACTGGGAGTCCCTCACACAACCGGTTCGCCCCTTGTGCTCTCCTTAAATGCTTATACACTTCATGTGCCCGCTCTGCCGGCCTCATACATGCTTATGTATACACTTCATGTGCCCGCTCTGCCGGCCTCATAATACATTCACTCCACGTTAAAAATCCCCCGGTATCACCCTGGGATTCATGAGTGGATTCATAGCGCGCACGGCGTTGACCAGGTGTTCCCGCAGCGTAAGCTAGCTTACGCAATACGAGAGAACCTCTCGTAAGAGAACGAATCGGTTACCTAACGTAACCTCGGTTCTCTCTAGAAGAGGGAACGAGTATTGCGTTCCCGGCCGTGCTTGCGCTACTAGCGTTTCGCTTCACGCTGAAATAAATCAACATATAAGCCTGGGAGAGACTGTTATATACACCATAGCCACGCCCATTCTGGCAGGCCATGACGCAATCATGCGGGCGCCTCTCATTGGAAGCGGGTTCAGCCCCGCTCTCCTATAGGCTTAAGCAGTTCTCTCTGAGCGAACCAATGAGCTGCTAGCTAGCCTGCTCTAGGTCTGCCGCAGAGGAACTGCGTTGTCAATGGATACAAATTATGAAATAATTTTTTAGCTTCAAACTCTCAGCAAAGATGAATCTTTCCCGCAGCGTAAGCTAGCTTACGCAATACTCGTTCCCTCTTCTAGAGAGAACCGAGGTTACGTTAGGTAACCGATTCGTTTCTGCACTCTCTCTGCTTTCACCAATGCAAACACGATGATGTAAATACAGTAAGAGCTTCGTTGTGCAGTAACGTGCGTCATTGATTTCATAACGAGTTTGGCAAGTGTCCAGATAAACTCGCGCTGTGTGGAAAGATTGTTCTTTGATCGCTTTCTGTATATAATTTGTTCACAAATTAAATACGATTATTTTCATCCTACTAAAAGAAACGATGTGAAGCTGATATTTTAGTCACTGGCTTGACTTACTGATGCATAAACAGTATTGAACGATTTTGAGAGAAAGATTACCTGTCTGAACTTGAACAATTACACAGAAAGTGTTGCTTGGTAGCTCGATCCGAGGCCAGCTCTGTATTGGCCCAAGTTGAGGAAACAGGCGGTGAAATGTTTGGAAATTTCCAGAGAAAATAAAATTAACCCATTGTTTCTTCAGAGGCCCAGATGAAGGAACTAAAAAATACTTTTGTGTTCATGTGTACATCCACACTGAGCAACTGCCATGCTTCGGCTGCGCAGTTCCGCCTGGCATTGAGGGCTGGCATTATGCAAATATTTGGAGGCGTACATATTAATGATCCCGACTATTGCGTCACAGTCGGTATTGTGTGGAGAACCGACCGTTTTTCAGGGGTGTTTTTCATAAACGTGAATTAAATGAGAACGCGAAAACAGTCCAGTTTGAGATTCACTCTATGTCATGTCCATGCACTGAACTCTTGTTATTTGACTATACCAAGGTAAATTCAATTTTGAATTATAGGTCACCTTTAATGGCGTACTACGAGCGATATGAGAGATAACAGACGAGAGATACATCTCTGATGCATGTTAAAGTGCGTATTTTAACGTGCATCAGAGATGTTAGCTATCTCTCTTCTGGATTTGCAGTTCAAGAAATCACAAGGAAAGCGATACGCGCCTGACTTGTGTTGTCAGATCTTGCAAGCAAATCAGCAAACAAGCCCATAAAAAAATAAATGCTAAATGCTAGAAAACAAGATCGAAATATCGCGACCCACACCTGCTCACTTTAATAACATTATAAACTCGATCACTGTACATGAGCCAAGCTTAAACAGAATCCCCAAAACGCTTATAATAAGTGGACATGGAAATGCAAGCGCTCTGTGAAGCAGCCTTAAAGTTACCATTAAAACAAAATAGACCTTTATCACACTTCCTATATCCAGTATCGCTTCTTCCGGTACCATCACAACACAAATTAAAACCAATGGCTGAATCCTCTCGCTGATGTTACTGCAGTGTATCCAGCTGCTCTAATTGTAAACAACGACATCCTTACCTCAGTTTTCACGATTTCCCGACACAAAAGCATGGGTGAGACTGATATGGCGAAAAAATAGTCCTTCTAAAATAATATGCGGGAGTATGTTTGGTTGTAGCCTATAAGGATTTCGAAACTGAGGATGTTTACATCTCATATCTTCACCCTATAAATGTATTTCTTTATAAATTAATTTATTTCCCAACTAACCTGCCACAGTCCAGTGCTCGTCTTCTCATTAACAGTGTTTTTCTCATACTGATCATATTTCATACCGGTTGAATTAAAAAAAAATTTGTATGCGCGGTAACTGCCTCAAAGAAATTTAACGATGTTAAAAATTGAATTAATCGTAAACCGTAACACGTTGACAGCGCGACTGGTTTGAATATAAAGAATTTTGGCATACGTGCATGTGAATTGCATGATTGTCAATGAAAATGAGAGAACTCATAACATTTGAGCTTAAAAAACAATATACAAGTACTGTGAATGTTAAGTCACAAGTGTCTAATGTTTTATGGTTTAATGTATACTTTCATAGTGTTTTATTTATTTATTTATTTAAACTTTTTGATCATTTGAGTTTTGGTATAGAAAATGGATACATGGATGCAAAGACGTGCTCTCCACTGACTAAGCTGCTAGTTCCATAACACTGAAGAGAAATGCAAAAATAAGAAAATTAGGTCCTTGTTTTGTTTTTTAACTGACGCTGCAGTTGGTTGGTTGGTTGGGTTTAATCATCTACTTTGAGAATCAGAATTCTGTACTGATCAGAATACAAGATGAATGCAAAGCAGTGACCGGACTGGTTAATTTTTATAGGCCTAACTAATAATTATCATTAATATCAACCGTATCCTGAAGATAATGTGTATGTTTTCAAAATGACTCTAGCTCTAAATGCGTATGTGATAGCCAATACCTCTCCTGTCTTTTTGTGCTTTAGGCAATTATGCGTTTCTCACACAAGAAATCAGTGGTGGTTTTGCTGGTGGTCTTGCCGCTCACAGCCATGCTCATTTACCACTGGAATTCATACACCATTACAACGATTAATGTGCTACAGGGAGACGACTCTTTAAACGTGCTACTAGAGGAAAGGATACGAAGCATGGACCGTGGAAATGACCACATCCCTTACCATATCAAAGATGGCATGTCAAAGTAAGATACACTCAAACTTGTCTGCCAGCTTTGCATAGCTACAGTACAAAATCACTTCCTGATCAGGACATATTGCAGATGTATTTTGGGATTCAGTGACACTGGAAAAAGGTCTTCTGTTTTCAGGCTGGAAATTTAAAACATAATTTGAAATGAAAATCTCCACATTAACGATCATAGTGGCACTTCTTCCACTTTATACTTTTTTTCTTATTTTTTTATTTTGTTGCACATGGAATGAATGGCATGATTTATGGCTAAATTTAAGCCCATAATTTTATATATTTATTTTTTTACTTTTTACCAGGTTACTTGCTGTTAATGGGTGTGTTTGTGAAGGCGACAAACCAGGCATTAATTTTCCATTCGCCCATCTGCTGTTCCCTCAAGTATCAGCTTCACAGCTACATGCATTTCTCCAAGATTCAGACCAGCAAAAAGCAAAGCAATACAGAAATAAAGAGTATCGCAGTTTCAATAAGAGGTGGACCATCATTTCACTATTTCAACATTAAAAAAAATGCCGTTGCTCATTTTGAGTACAGTTTTTGTAAAAAGATACAATTGTTTTGTGTTTTTCTTTGTCTCTTTACCCACTAAAGGGAGAGTTCACTCAAATATGAAAAGTCTGTCATGCTTTACTCACCCTCGTGTAATTTGAAAACAGTATGACTATCTTCTGTAGAACACAAAATAAGGTATTTGAAGAATGTTGGGGTCCAAACTACATTGGACACCAATGAATTTCATTGTAAAGATAAAAAAAAGTCCTAATTGTTCCACTGTATTTGGAATAAAATGAAGATATAATGACAGAATTTTCATTTTGTGTGAACTATTTCTTTAATTAGGACCTTAACTGTTAAATTAATAGTGTTTCTCTATTCAGGACGCATACAGCTGCAGACTCACTTATCTTATCTGAAGCTAACAGCCCTCTTCAGTACCCTACACAGGGTGTGGAAGTCAGACCAACAAGGACGATTCTAATTCCTGGTAAAACACAAAATGTTTTTATGATATAATAGACAGAAGATAAACAGAATTCTCTGGCTTGTCATAAGCTGGTTTCACCACGTGGTTACCATTTCAATTTTTTTTATTTTTTTTTTATGTCATTTCCAATCAGATGCGGACTTAAAGGAGAACTCCGGCGCAAAATGAACCTTTGGTCTAATAAAACATTGGTAGTCAACCGTTCTCTGAGATTTGTTTTCATGATAATCGAATGTAAAGTGTTGTATCTCTAAAAACTGTTTAGCGTATAACGCTAGTAATGGGGGCATCTATTAAGTAAAAATAAATCGCTAGTTTATACCACTAACAAGACTCAAAATAGCCCCACACGAACACAGTAACATAATGAGGGTCCCACATGCAAAACAAAGCATTGAGAACTTTGTAAGTGTACAGACCGTTTAATAAGAAGATATTTAATGAAGACAGTCCACTTCGTGTATACAGACAGGAGCCATCTTTGGAAAACAGTCTCGACTAATCAAACCACGAACGACGTGCTAAGTGAGCTGAACTGTATGAAGTTCAGTGAACTTCTGAACTGTATGAATGGCGTTCGTGGTTTGATTAGTCGAGACTGTTTTCCAAAGATGGCTCCTGTCTGTATACACGAAGTGGACTGTCTTTATCTTTATCTTCTTATTAAACGGTCTGTACACTTACAAAGTTCTCAATGCTTAGTTTTGTATGTAGGGACCCTCATTATGTTACTGTGTTCGTGTGGGGCTATTTTGAGTCTTGTTAGTGGTATAAACTAGCGATTTATTTTTACTTAATAGATGCCTCCATTACTAGCGTTATACGCTAAACAGTTTTTAGAGATAAAACTCTTTACATTCGATTATCATGAAAACAAATCTCAGAGAACGGTTGACTATACCAATGTTTTATTAGACCAAAGGTTCATTTTGCGCCGGAGTTCTCCTTTAAGTCAAATTTCTGTTACCATTTCGAAATTCAGATGTGGGTGGGTAATTTCTAAATCACACGAGGTCCGGACCCCAGATAATACTAATCCAGTGCGAATAATTATTTAGTATCTGTCTTGAGCTGAATTACCTGAGAACGTAATTTCCATTCTACAGGAAACAAAGCATTATTATTTTTTTTACATTTTAATATGCCTGTTTGTCTTCTACATAATAGCCATTTTAACACCTGCCTGGTTTGCGATAAATTTGCATCAAAGATTATGATCAGTAAAACTTTTTTTTTTTTTTTTTGCATATAAGCTATATATATATATGTGTGTGTGTGTGTAAAGCACAAGACTACACATTGCGTCTGTTAATGTTCTGTTCTGTACAGGTTTGAGTCTGAACCAAATACACAAAGTGGACCATTATTTGGTAAGACGATCAATCTGGTTGCTTCATAAATGGCAATTCATTACATATATTTTTGCTAAACTATTAATTTAATGTATAGTCTGTTTTGGTTTCATGTTACATGTGATTCCCTTTCCCTCATGTGATCCTGCCATGTGCTTCTCTAGCCTGTTAAGTGTCACCCCCCCTTTTTTTGAATATACATGAAAATGCACATTTCGAACTTAAATGGTTGTAATTCAAGAATGCTTTGGAATATAGACGTAAGATTGGTCTCGTTTTAAAGAAGACATTTGGCAGTTTTTTGTAGAAGTGAAATAATTTAAGAAAGTGAAACAGAAAAAAAGTTATAGAAGTTTGAGTTTATGAAAATGTACAATGTAAAAAATGTAATTATTCATATTTTATATAAAATAAATATATTTTCAAAACCTGGGTGACTCTAAAACTGCAAAGAAAATCAAAGGCAAAAATCTGAACAAGTTGTGTTTCAAATTTTAGGATGATATCTAAAAAAATGAGCTTTCAGTAAGATTTTGTTTGGGCGCAGTACCAAACTTTTTCACTAGATGACAACCAGACTCCATTACTGCCCATATTAGGGCGCCTCCATTTCCATGTGTTTTGAGTGATATGAACCATTATTTCCACAATTTTCATACAATTTATGAAGTAGACATCCTATTCAGAAGTAATATGAGAAGTTTGGCAGATTTTGATATGAATTCAACATCTAAGAAACATAAAAAGAACAAGTATGTGCGTTATAACTTCCTGCCACATCACAAATGGTGAATCTAGAATTGTTTTCTTTATATTAAAAAAAATTCAGACCTTTTTTTTATAAAATAATTGAATGGATGCTATATTTTGAACTCTTGGCATGAAAACAAACTGAGGTTTCTACCCTTCTTTCATGATTTTTCATGTTCATCACTATATTTCAGAATAAAGGTCTAAACACGCCTTAGGAGTATGAAAATATTCTTGTTGCAAATTGATAAATTGCGGCTCCTCTGTAATTTATTTTGAAAATCACCACATATGGAAACTAGAGATTGTAAGCTTTCAAATTATATATAGTTTGTCAAGATTAGTTTAGGTTTAGTTTATATTACTGTTTTAAAAACATTAATGGATTGGGCCCACCGGTGGGCCGGTGACACTTAGAGGCTAATCTCTTGTCTTGTTGTCTTGATTATGTTCACTGGTGTGTCTTTTAGTCACTAGAGCTTGTTCATTAAGCCCTCATGTTTGCCATGTGTCTCTGTCTTGTTTGTGTAACCACTGTTTGGTGAGTTTTCTGTTAATTTTTAAGTTTATAGCTCCATGTCAAGTCTTTGTTTATTTTGAGTTTGTTCATGTTTGTATACAAATAAATACTGCACTTGGGTTCTTCAAACTTGTCATCAATGGAATCATTTTATATATATATATATATATATATATATATTAGTCATTATTTACTCGCCCTCATGCATTCCAAACCTGTATTCCGTTACAGCTTTGATTCATACAATGGTGACCATGGGCTGTTAAATGGTTAGTTCACCCAAAAATGAAATTTCTGTCATTAATTACTCACCCTCGTGCCGTTCCAAACCCGTAAGACCTTCATTCATCTTCGGAACACAAATGAAGATATTTTTGATGAAATCCAAGAGCTTTCTGACCAACATCATAACCACTTTCAAAAGCCCAGAAAGGTAGTGAAGACGTCATTAAAATAGTCCACGTGACTACAGTGTTCCAACTAGGGCTGCACGATTTGGGGGGAAATGTCATATTGCGATTTATTGAGGTCAATATTGCGATATGCGATTGCGATATAATAAACAAATGGTTTCATGAGTCAACTTGCTTGGTTCTAAAGCAAAATGCACACACAGATTAGTGATAATTCTGAAATGTGTATTTCTCAACTCAAACTAGCAACAACTAAATGATTGATAACTATAATGATCAATAAGCCATTGATGTCTGGATAAAAAATAATTTAATTTGAATTTAAGTGAACTTCAAACAATCCTTACATAAACCCATGATAAATGTCATATTTACCTGTGCTCTTCCTGTCTACAGGTAGGACATATACAGAAATTGAATAAAGTTATCAAACAGTCTGCGCTGCATAAATTATAAATTATATGGACTAAACTCCTATTTAAAGCTTCAAGTTCTTTGGTCAAGAGCAGTGAGTGTTTTTCTCTGTTCTCTTTGTTCTTTGATTAACTTTACTGACAGAAAGCATTATTGGATGCTGGCCCTTTAAGAGTTGCTGACAGAGACGCGGATCTCACACTCGCCTTATTCTCTCACAACTCTTTACGACCATCATAAGACTGCTCTTATGTTATGAAGACACTCGACAAATGATATTTTGGCATAATTGTGTGTGTTGTTCGTTCACTTCAAGCAGAAAGAGAACTGTATTCTGGCGCGCGGTCTGTGCATGCGCATTATGGCGCGCGTCTTTCAGTCAGGACATTCACAGGCAGCGCGCTCTCTTTTGACTTGTTTCGCTGAATGGTTTAAAGCATTCGCATGAATAAGAGCGGGATCATGTAACACTAGCCAAAGGATGACAAAAAATAACAGATGCTGCGTTAACAGCCCTAATTTGTTTATATAAAATCGCAGTATTTTGCGTCATATAATCGCATAGGCTTGACATCGCGATTACGATTGCGATATGATTAATCGTGCAGCACTAGTAGGTACATTCACCGCAGAGGTCTGTTTTTCAACAGTAACAACATTGTAGCTTGATTGTCCTTGAAGGAGTGTGGAATCATGGGAGTCGTCATCTTCACCTCCACAGCCCATGAAATCAGTACGAAGGGAGCAGAAATCATGTTCATGAATGAGGAAGCACACTGTATTCATAGCTTAGCTGTGCACTGCATCTGACTCAGAGCTACAGGGTGTATGCTTCCCCTGCCAAACTACACTCGTTTTAATATTAGTCCTATGGTTATACAACATGCTTGTATAAGATTTTTGTTGCCGCTAGTCTGAGCTAGTGCTGCATGGTGTATGCTTCTCCTAACAACCTACACTAGTTTTAGCAATAGTTCTTTCATTATACAACATGCTTGTTGTATCGGTTTTGTTGCCGCTAGTCTGAGCTATTGCTGTAGGGTGTATGCTTCCCCGGCCAAACTGCACAAGTTTTAGCAAGGGTTCTGTGGTTATACAACATGCTTGTTGTATCAGTTGTTGCTGCTAGTCGGAGCTATTGCTGTAGGGTGTATGCTTCCCCTGCCAAACTACATTAGTTTTAGCAATAGTTCTGTGATTTTATACAACATTCTTGTTGTATCAGATTTTGCTGCCGCTAGGGGTGTAAGCTTCCCCCAATAGATCCCATCAATTGGTAAATTGGCTACAGAAACACGCTTGTTGCAATGTGTCCTTGCTTGCTCCAGCTGGGGTGATTCTTCACCCATTAAATTGGATCTATAGTGCTCAACATATGCCGCTAACATCAGGATGTATTAAACGTTCTATCAGCCTCAGTCGTGTTGGAGGTAGGGTATTTTTTTTTTTTTTTTAAAAGAAGAAAAAAAGTGTTTTCTTGGTTTCTACAGAAGTAAACTACAACCAACTATAACAAGGTTATGACATAATTGACAGGTGCAGTTTTTGCAAACCTACATATTTTTGCCTAAATATATCTAAGTGTCAGATTCACGCTTGTTGCATTAAAACTTCCAGCTGTATTAATGACGTGCTGCTTAATTCTACGTGAACTGGAAGTTTCCACCAACATTACTCCATTATTGTGACGTATTTCCAATGAAAAGGATAATTAAAAAGGAAATCTCCATCTCATCGCTAGCTTACAGTCGTCACTCAAAATAAACTGGAACTGGCCTGGGAATATACCACCACAAGCAAGCAGCTGATTCATTTTGATATTTCAATTTTCACTTCTTCATTTCAGACAGCATGTCATTCATGGCAATATGCATGTTTACTGCTTAAGCATTTCGGGTATTGACAACATGCTTGTTGCTATGGCTGATGCGGGAATTGGCAACATGCTCGTTTAGGTCATCCAGGTAAGGGCAACATGCTTGTTGCTTAAGGCTTTCCGGTATTGTTGGTAACATGCTGTTGCTCAAGTTTTTCAGGTATTGGCTACATGCTTGTTCCTTTGGCTCACTCAGGTAAATGCAAAAGCATCCAGAATTGTGCTGTCAGTTGGGTTTGGGGGATATTGGCATATGGTTTTGTTTTGGGGGGTTATTGCTAGGCTGCATGGATGCGCAGGGAGTTCTTGCCCAGAATGGAACCATACCTCCAATCCAAACTGTATGCTAATTGTCAATCGTATTTGACGATAGTGGTCCTGACAGAAATCAAGCGTAGCGTCAGTTCTGGCAGGTCACGTTAGTCAAGCTCGCAACAGCTGACTCTCAGCTGATCCACGTCTACCTATAGGAATACGACGCCTATCACTGTATACATATAAGCTCCTATCATATTATTAGCAGCTATTGTGTTTCTCAGGAGCTAATTACCCTCCTCCATCCCCAGCTCCTCTCGCCCAGTCAGCATTTGGCATTCTGATTCCCCTTGAATCAGAATAAATTCTCGAATTATGTTGTATTTTAAAATCTTGAATTAATGATATCTGCAATACATTCATGTTGGTTCGGTTTACCCTAAGGGGGGTTATTGCTGCTCTCCCTGCTCTTATCCTTGCTAGGCTGCATGGATGGTGCCAGTCGGTTGGAGGAATCATACACCACTGATTTATTGCAAAGAGTTTCGGGAGGGATGGTGTCCTGTTGAGACACGCTTCTAAGTCATTTTCTTCTTTTCCTGCTGATTAGGTAATGTCCACATGGGATTCTGTTCTCATTTTGACCACAAAGCTGCAACGTTCACAAGGAATTTCACCCAAGGGTGTTGAAGCTGGAGCATAATTTTCCATGCACCAAGGAGGAGTAGCTGAAGTTAGGTTGCAGGATGGTAATCCAGGAATGCAACACAGAGAAGCTGGGAGAGATGTGATGTTTTAATATGTATTCTTGTTGTATTCCACTGTCATGAACTTTGAAAAAGGTACATGTGTCACAGTTGGAGATGGGGTGTGCCACCCATGTGATTCCTGCTCCTACTGAAGGTGGGTATGGCATGCAAATGTTCTTTCCACCAAACAAGGCGTTTTTGACACATTCACTAGCTATAAGAATATGTTGTCTCTGGAGTCTACACTTTGTGCGATGTCCATGATGGTTACTAGTATGACAGTCTTGATCATGTTGATGGATCACTGAAGTTCCCGTATGTGAGTCTCTGCGTTGTTGTTTTTTAAAATTATTTTGTGATGGTTGGCTCGGCAGTGGGTCTAGTTGTTTTCTAGAGCTTGTGGCTTCATACGCAGGTGAGGAGGTCGGTGCATATGGGTCTCGGGACAGCCATCAAGTGGTATCTGCACAGAGTAAGAAAAAAAACAAGACAGTAGAGCAGTATTTGTTCAAACACTAGGGTTGTATCATTTTCCGAGTCTGCTGTTGTTGTTCCTTCTTTCCCTATTTCTTAATTCCTGCGACACCTAAAGAACAGTGAGGTAAGGATGGACTAGTGGATGGGGAAGGCCTATGAGGGAGTCTTCACCGCAGGGTTGGCCCCCGAAGCCTGTTGCATTCGGTTCTTCCCTTGGCTCCTCACTGGTCCATGTCCTATCTTATCCCTGTCGGTAGGGGAACAACTTTACAGTGTGACACATGAGTCCAGGTTTTCCTTCCCTGACACAACACTGCAGCTGCTGTAAATATAACACATCTCTGGACTGTTTCGGTGGCTACCTTTCTGAATTTTGGATTCCACCATTGATTTGAGAACCTGTGATTCATCATAAAGCCTAAGTGTTCATGGACATAAACCACAAAGGGTCTATCAGATTGTGCAATTCCTAATGCTGGTGCTTGACATAGTGCTCTCTTCAAATCATTGAAAGCTTTGCGATGAAATTCTTCCATACAAACTGTATTGAAATCTTTAACATGGCCTTTCAACAAGTCATAGAGCGGCTGCGCAATCGAGGCATAGTCTTCAATCCAAGGGCTACAGTAACCTGCTGTTCCTAAAAATGATCTGAGTGTTTTAATGGTAGTAGGCGGAGGTATGGCTTGTATTGAAACGGCTCGATCCTGTGTAATGGATCTATTTCCTGTACCAATTGTTTGACCCAGAAACATGACTTGATTTTTAGCAATTTGAGCTTTGTGAAAGCTGCATTTGTGTCCTTTTTTTTCTGTAAATAGTCCAACAATGCTGCCAATTCAGTTTGATGTACCTCGTGATCTGTTGGGGCAATCAAAATTTCATCGACATATTGAATCACAGTGGACTGTTTGACAGGACATTATGGGTCACACAAATCACGTCTTACAGCCTGATGGTATATTGTCGGGGAATTCTGAAATCCCTGTGGCAACCGTGTCCACTGGTATTGCTCAGTCAACTGCGAAAGCTAACCATGTCTGGCTGTCAGAGTGTAAGGGTACAGAAAAGAATCCATTAGACATATCAATTACTGAAAAAAACGTACAATCTAATGGTAAGTCATTACAAATTGTAGATGGATCTGCTACTGTTTTTTTATTATTTTTTTATCAATATATTAATTGGCTACTCTGTAGTCTATGGTGAGTCTCCATGTCCCATTGGATTTCTTGATGGGCCATATGGGTGAGTTACAGGGACTGTTGGTTTTAACTAGCACTCCTTGCTTCAGCAACTTTACTACAATCGGTTTGATTCCCTGTATAGCTTCCTTACTGATCGGATATTGTTTGGTAACCAGAGGTGGAGTTCCTGTCAATTTGACTGTTTCTACGCCTGTCAAAAACCCGCAATCATCCTTGTTTTTAGCCCAAATTGGATGATTATGTAAGAAAGCATACTCTTGCGTTATTGGTAGAAACTTGTGCTGAGGAAAGATTTATGGTAGCAGATTCTGAGGACCTGTCTAAAGTTAGATGTACTTGTCTCAGGAGATCCATGCCTAAAATTGCACCTGTATTTAATGGAGCACATAGCAATTTTGTAGTCAGAGTTTTCAGGCCTAATTGTACCTCTATGGGCGGGGTTTCATACAAAACAGAATCTTCACCTATTACGCCAGTTAAACAAAGTTTAGTTTTCTTATACGGGAGGTTTAAACCTTTAGTCAATTTTGTAGGAATTACTGTAATTTCTGCACCTTTATCAAGCAAAAAGTCTCTTTCTGTTGTATGGCACCTTTCACAAAACACAATTAGTTTTTTTCCTGTTCTTGTTGTGCTCTTAGAAGAGCCTGAGCGAGCTGTCCTAAAGTTTCATTGGACACTGGCGGAACTACTTCAGGGTTGTAGGCGGGCTAAGGAGCAGAATTCTGGATAGTATTTCCTCTACTATCTTGCGTCTTCTTCCTACACTCTTCCTCCCAAAGCTCTTTCTCAGAGCTTGAAGTTTCAATCTGGATTAAGGTGAGGAGCTCTATCCGAGTCATGGCACCAAAACAGTAGGAAATTCAGAAGCGAAGACCAGGAGACTTGGTTGTATTTTCAGCAGGATTCTTTATTTAGAACACGAGCTGTCGGTAGCTGCAGTCTAAGGCCGTGTACATTGTAGTTTATATACATTTCAATGGGGAGGGATTTACATAGAGGTGGAGACACTCTGAACAAAGCATTTAAATTAAGTAGAGTTAGCTCGTTACTGGAATTTCCCCAGCCCTGATCTCATCAGCATATCAGTGTCATTCACATGAATAGATCCTAATCCAATCAGCCTGACAGTATCGCCCATACCTTCACATTATTATCGCTTAACTTGGGACAATGACACTGTTCAGGAGGTGCATAAAGACAAAAGGTTAATGTCAGACACCTGGGTTGCTTGATTTAATCTTCTTTGAATCTCATCATTTATACCTCAATGTAAAACGCAATGTTCAGAACTTTCTCAGTTTATATACTATTGTATTGGAACCTAGATGTAACATTTTATAAATTTGTAATCCAACAATAATTATTTGAGAATGAATATAATGACTTATATTTTGGTCTGTTTCTCACACAAACCTATCATGTGACTTCAGATATTAATCTATCACAAAAATTAGCTTGGAGTACTTTTATGAATCTTGTTAGCCCATGGTCAGTAAACTCTTGTATATAAAATATTCTTGATTCATGCATGCATGCTCCAGAATACACGTTTGAAATGAGGGTAAATTTACACAATTATAATTTTTGGGCTGGAATATCCCATAAATGGATATTTTATTCAAAGAAAGCTACATGACTGAGGGGGTGAATTTGTTCTATGATGAAAAGTTCTAAGATGAGAGTCATTTAGTTCAAAAGTTATCATGACCCTATTATTCATACAATATCATTTGCAGGTAGATCTGAATGCTACAATGGGAACATTTAATACGGCAGCGCTGGTTGATGGAGTGCAAGTCAAAGGGGAAGGAGAGATGCATATTAGTTTTATGAGCAGATCTCTGGCATCACTAAACAGACAGCTTGAGTTTGTTACCTACACAAACACACTGTTCCATCCCAACACAGCAGATGTAGGTGAGACTCCAGAACACATTCTTTAAATCTAATATGGTTAAATCTGTTATGTTCTTTAATTCAGCAATAATAAAAAAATTTAACATCCACAATTGGGTATAATGAATTCAGATGTTTGTTATGCAAACAACAACACAATGTATTATCTCATTGGCTTGGCTAAAAAACAGTTTGCTCTCAGAAACATGTTTTCTGCTCCATCTACAATTACAACAAACCCCAGCACTGAGCAAACAGCTTCATGATTGCCTTTATGACTGTACAGCACTGCATAGAGAAGGAATTGGTCAAGGCAAATATCCATTATCTGGCCAGCATATGTTCCCTGTCGTCTTGTATAACCGGTTCCTTTGATTATCTTGTAATGACACAGAGGATCGAGCCATCAATAAGGATTTATAAAATAGAATAATATAGAAATAAATAATCCAAAGTGGACAAATCAATAAATAAGGCAAGATCAGGACGTGATGCATTTCAACGCAAAAGAAATGCAAAAAACTGTCACCTTTGGAGATTAGACGCATAACACAGAGGAAATTAATGATGCCTGAAAACAGAACCTATATCTAATGGTGTCTCATGTGTGGGCACTATTTAAAAAAAAAAAACACACACAATTTACTGTACTGACAATACTTGGTAAGAAAGATCATTTGAGAGTGAATCATCACTTGCATTTGGGTCTGTTTCACACAAACCTATCATGTGAATTCAGAATCACAAAATTAGTTTGGGCTACTTTTTATGGATCTTGTTAGCCCATGGTCACTAAACTGTTGAATGGACAGAGCTGCATAAAGATTTGTGAAGATTTAATCTTAATTCCTCTTGTGTTCCACACAATAAAATTACCGCGAACAGTTTTGAAACGAGGGTAAATATTGACATCATTTCCCTGTGATGATGTTGTAATGACAGAGGGTAAAGCCATCTACAGGGATTTATAGAAGATAATGATATTGGATTTTAAAAAAATCCAAAGCACACAATTTAGTGAATAAGGCAAGAACCTCAAGAAGATACATTTCAACAGAAAGACTCAGAAATGCAGAAAACTGCAAAACTTTGGAAATTACACATGTATATCATGTCATATATGCCTAATGTTACAAACTGTTTGATTAAACAAAATTTACTGACAATACATGTCATTTCGAATTTATTTATGCTGTAACACAGGTTTAGCTCTATATTCAGTAGTCTTTTTAATTGTATAACACTTTTCCTTTGTCTGTGACAGTACAATTTAAAGCAGGTATTTTCCTGGCCACCTTCACAATTAAGATCAGACATCCACCAATGCCTAAATTCTATAATCCTGGACCCAGAAAAGGTAAAACATATATATATATATATATATATATATATATATATATATATATATATATATATATATATATATATATTATATGAAGTCTTTTCAACTTCACAATAAATTTCACAATAATCATGTTTTGATATTTTCCTTCCCACAGAATACAATGTAAGCACTCTGGTCACTATTGCCACAAAAACATTTCTACGATATGATAAACTTCAGGATTTGATCAACAGCATTCGACAGTTCTACCCCACTATAACTATAGTGATAGCTGATGACACCAGGGATCCTAAACCTGTAACTGGTCCCTACATCGAACATTATATCATGCCCTTTGGCAAGGTATGGATGTTACATATTAACTCAGCATGGGCTTTTTGAGCTACAATGTTTCCTTTTCAGGACAAATAGATGGTTTGTCTGTCTGCTCATCATTACAGGGCTGGTTTGCTGGGCGTAATCTGGCAGTCTCTCAGGTAACAACCAAATATGTGCTTTGGGTGGATGATGACTTCATTTTCACCTCAAGCACCAAACTGGAAAAGATGGTGGATATTTTGGAGAGAACCACTTTGGACCTGGTGAGAGAGCAATTTTTGTTGCATTTTTACATGTTAGTAAGGAGAAAGCAGGAAGTGATGTGATGCCACACCTTTGTGATTTAAAAGCAGGGATGTATAAGAAACCGCTTTACAAAATCTCTGAAACATTGTGTGACACATTATGGTTGTGCATTTGCAGCTGGCTAAATTTAGTCAATTTTTATTCTCATAAAAGGAACACATAAATTTGCATATTACAAAACCAAAGGTGACATAAAAAAAACACTGCAAATGCATATATTTCTCATAACACAAAGCTTTTGTGTTTGACTAGTTGTGGCAAACAAATGAGATTCAAAGATAACATAAACAGAAAATTTTAAGATGCAAAGTAGTAAGCGGGAGGCATCATGCACCTGGGGTTTGGTTCACCTGCCTCAACAAACAAAAACATTCTAAAGTTAAAGGCTGTTGGATGTAGTATGTTGAGAAACATTGCTGCTGTGTTCACACTACACAAACGAACACCATCCTTAACAAATACTCAAGTGTGTTTGGCTTATTGAGGGATTGCGAACTAGAAAACGCATTCTTGAATGCAAAACCTGATTTTCGACAAGTACTGTAGAACATGTTCCTGGATCAACAACTTTGTTCCATTCAACCAGATATGAGGGACAAGTTTACAGTCAATCAAGTTTAGGCTTACAATAAGGGTTTGATGCTTCTATATCAGTGTTTTTCACATATCATTATATTTTAGGGATAACTTATGGGTAGGATTAAGTTTATATGGATATGATTAGGATTACATTTTCAGACAGGAATGTTGTTCCAGGATCAACAAAATACTCTGCAAAATGCCTGAACGTGCATGGTGCTTCTGGTAGTGAGAGATGCTCATAAAGTTGCATGAGCAATAGTTTCAAGAGCAAGTTTAATTACCAGGGGCCTCATGTATCAACACTGCGTACGCACAAAAACACGGCGTACGTCAGCTTTCACGTTCACGGCCAGATGTACTAACAGTGAAATTAACGTAAGAATGTGCGTTCCTCCAAGTAAACTTCATGTCTGGCGTACGTACATTTGTCGTGATTTTTGTCCGTTGGCGTCGGCGACTCATAGAGGCAATAAAGTGAAGTGGCGAACATTACACTACGAATTGTTCTATCGCACCACCAGCTGTCAGATATTGCTTATAATTTGTAATTGATAAATTATTTGACATATTGTCACACGAGTTTTATTAAAATATTATATTATGCAATTAAGTAAGAACATAGGCTATATAAAGCATGTCCAAACTGATACAACCCGTCTAGCAATGGCAGCGTTGGCTTAACTAGGAATAAAAAATAAACTTCATTAATTCGGTCAGTAAAGATAAAAAAAGAAAGTAATATTTTTATTCAGCAAGGACACATTGAATGTGTTTAAAAGTGAGAGTAAATGCATTTATAATGTTACAAAAGATTATAAGATTTCTATATCTGTTTGAATTAAATTTTTATTCATTAAAGAATCCTGAAAATACTATATCACGGTTTCCACGAAAATATGAAGCAGCACAGCTGTTTTCAACACTGATAATACTCAAAAATGTTTCTTGATCATCAAATCATCATATTAGAATGATTTCTGAAGGATCATGTGACACTGAAGACTGGAGAAATGATGCTGAAAATTCAGCTTTGATCACAGGAATAAATTACACTGTACTATATATTCACATAGAAGACATTTTCAGTGAAATTTCGTTTCTTGCTTGCTTTAGCCATGTTCTTGCAGGTTTCTTTTGCCAAATTGGACTAATTTCCATATTTAAATTAATTTAATTGGGGGAGGAGACTGGGTGGGGCGTTGTGCTCGTGCATGTGCGCTCAATTTTACGTTAATTGGGATGTACAAAGAGAATATGCGTGGGATCCTGCGTACGCAGAGATTCATACATCTGCTTTTTTTTGTGCGTACGCACATTTACAGCTTTGTCCGTACGCAATGTTTTAGTATGAATTCAACGCAAGTCTTTGTACATGAGGCCCCAGGTGTGACTTTTCACTGTAAAAAGTCAGTTTCTCCCTATAGAGAAACAATCTTGTGATTAAGGGGTGGGGAACTCCTCAGTCAAGGTGAATGTGAAAATAGATTTAATGATGAAATGGAATAGACAATTTTTTTTTTAAATCGCAAGTGCATAGGCTTTCTAGCATTAATATTAGGCTACTATAACAACATTTTAGTTAAGGACAGTCTGTTACACGTCACATTTTAATTGGCACATTTAACACATGAACTTCCTGCACTACAAATAATGCAGGTCTACCTGGCTAAAGGTATGAGATGTACAAAGACTGTGCACTCACATTATTATAAATGGGAGAAAATGAATGGCAGACAAGGCCAAAATAACAAACAAAACAATCTTCTTTTTAGAACCTAAATGACCTCAAACGAAAGATAAAGAAAAAAAAAATACAGGTTAACTCCCTTAACCATAAACTAGGTGAAAAAGCAGTACAAATAAATTGGCGTCAAACCCCCTACATCCCTTAATCTGGCAAAATGTATTTACAAGAATATTTACACACTTATTTACAAAGTCTCGTGGCGACAAATCAGAATCGGAATCCAAGCAGTCAATCAGGCAATTGTCAGATAAAAGAGAATATCAGAAGTAAGATTACAATCAACACAACACACACACACACAGTTTCCACACAACACTAACAATCTCTCTGGCATGACACTCTTACTTACGGTGGCCGAGAGAGCTCAACGCGCTGCAACTGAAGAAAACACATGCAAATAGAAAAAAACGCATGCAAATAGAAAAAAACGCGTGCAAATAAAAAAAACCCCCGCAAATGAAGAAAAATCTTCATCAGTTTCACAACACACGTGTGCTCCAAATACTCACAACACCACCAAATACAGAAACGCGCTGCAAAAGCTCACAACACAAATACAGAAACGCGCTGAAATAACACAGAGCACAACGGAAATGTTTCCAGGGGAACCAAATAAGTGACGAACCCGCCTGGGACGTGCTGGCATATATATCCATAAATCTATGCGTGCTGGTACTTACAGCTTAAAATGATACTTTATTTATTTATTTATTTGTGCAAAACATACAGAGAGATAAAAAAAAATTATGACATACAACTTGTATACAATGTACAAAATGTATTAACAATATGTTCAATGTCATCAGAATACAAATGAGAAAAGAACAATGAGCTGGAAACTAAAATAATTAAATAAAAAAGATAAAGAAGGAAAGATATTTATCTATACATCAGTTACACTGTACAAATTGTTTCATGTTATTACATTTTCATAAAGAAAGGTTTCGTAAGAAATGTCAGGTAATGTAGGGTCCAAAATTTTAAAGTTGAGACACAGATATATAAAGCATATTTTAAAAGCTTTTTTGTAAACAAAAAAAAAAAATGTATTTGCATCCGTTATGTTAACAGCATTATATTTCTGTCGTAAGACCAGCTGATGGACACCTTGCTGCGTTGTCATGGGAACATCCCAGGTGAAAATGAGGAAATTACGTTGTCTTTCGTTGCTCCCTTCATCAAGTGCGTTCCACACGGCTGCCTAACAGCACACTAGAGCCCTGCTCACTCCACAGTCCCACTTTAAGGGCTCTGCAATCTGCCCTT
This sequence comes from Rhinichthys klamathensis goyatoka, assembly GCF_029890125.1. NCBI lineage: Eukaryota > Metazoa > Chordata > Actinopteri > Cypriniformes > Leuciscidae > Rhinichthys > Rhinichthys klamathensis. Next base: position 1,173,928 of record NW_026606571.1, on the reverse strand, counting down.
CGAAGGGAGTAGGGCATAGGGAAGCTCACGAGCAATAAGCACGTCCCAGCCGGGTTCGTCACTTATTTGGTTCCCCTGGAAACCTTTCCGTTGTGGTCTGTGTTATTTGCAGCGCGTTTTCTGTATTTGGTTCTGTTGTGAACTTTTGCAGCGCGTTTCTGTATTTGGAGCACACGTGTGTTGTGAAACTGATGAAGATGTTTTTTTTTATTTGCAGGTGTTTTTTCTATTTGCACACGTGTTTTTTTCTATTTGCATGTGTTTGCTTCAGTTGCAGCGCGTTGAGCTGTCTCGGCCACCGTACTTACTCAATTAAATGAGGAAGAAACGAACAATGGTGAAGAGGAACACAATCAATTCGAACGAACGCAAGGCACAACAGCATAAAGCACAAAGTCAACTATAGACTCAAAGGCCTCCATTGAGTGTTAGGGGCGGTTCTTATATCTGGGTCAGGTGCTTAGCATGACCAATCAGAGTCTTCCACAGGTTAACAGAGGCAACGCCCATCTGAAACACAAACCTGTCTACACACAGAGAGAGAGAGACCATATGCACACAAGGACAGTTGATATAAACACAAAATATCTCAGGGTCTTAACAATATACACATATAAATATACAGTAACAACAGCAGAACACTAAACAGGAGGGTTGGAAATACTGTAAGAAATGATGATATTTGAATGAGGATATAGTAGAAGTGTCACAAAGGAGTTAAAGGAAGATCATTCCAGAGTTCTGGAGCCACGGCACTGAATGATCTACCACCCATTGTTGAGAGACGAACATGAGGTACAGTAAGCAGTTTTAAGTCAGATGACCGGAGAGGGCAAAGAGGTGAATAATAGTGTAGAAGTTCAGATAAAGAAGACTGGAGAGAGCAAAGAGCTGAATAATAGTGCCAGAAGTTCAGATAAATAATTGGGAGCAACTCCATGAAGACATTTAAAAGTTAACAAGAGAACGTTATACTGAATGCGGACAGGAACAGGTAACGGCACCCCCCAGCACCCACTGGTTGTGCCCTGACATAACAAAATGGCATGTTTGGTTGCCCCCCTTTTTTTTTTCTCTCCTTTCTTTGTGGCTTAGACCTTGGTGTGCACTGGTTAGCTCCCCAGCCAGAGACACCACATTCAACCCAGATAGTTTTTACATGAGAGAAGGGATTTAGGGCAAAGGCAGAAAAAGGGAGGGGCCAATCAACCCAACAACCGAGTTTGTAATGACCATGCTAACAGGACATGCCAGTTGCACCCACCGACAGCACCCAGACCATTTATATTTTATAAAATAATACAAATTATAAATATCTATATATAACGTTTTCTGAAATATTATTTATATAGGCGAAGATAGGGAAGACAAATACTTTTATAGTATCAATACAAATACCACCATCCCTACCACCACCATCACCGACAAAAATAGATAGCGATAGCAATAATATGCAGATTTTACATATATAGATAATAAATGAGAAGTATAGCTTATCGAGCACTATATATATAAATGACATCTATCCATGAATAATTATAGAATGATGTATTCAATAATACTCAGAGATTATTTATTATAAGTTTGTGAACATGTGGTTGGGAGAGTGCGTGGGTCCGGTTCCAGGTAGCTGATTTATATGGAGTTAGGAATGGTTTCCATATATCAAGAAATGTAGATATAATATTCTTGTTAGTGTATGTTATTTTTCTAATGTGATGTATTCTGTGAGAAGATTAGTCCAGTGATTCATATGTATACAATTTTTGGATTTCCAGTTTTGCAAAATTACTTTCTTGGCGATAGTTAGAGAAATGAGTGGGTTTTTATATTTGACTGGGAGATTATGAACTTCTGTGCTGTTATTGAGTAAACCGAGTGAAGGAGATGGAGGGATTCCACAACTCATGATAATGGAGAGTTTTGTGGTCACTGATATCCAAAATGAGTAAACTGATTGACAGGTCCATATGGCATGAAAGTAGTCGTCTGTGCTCCCCAATGTGCACTGTGAACAGATATCAGTGTTTCTCAAGCCCATTATAAACTTCTTTCTTTTGGTGATGTGAGTCCTGTGAATAATCTTGAACTGTAGAGCTGGAGGTTTGTAGTGTGAGTTATTGAAAATGTATTACAGATTTCCTTCCAGATGTCGGTGTTGGGGGAGAAGGCTAAATCTTTTTCCCATTTGGTCATGGGTATTATAAATGTTACATCATTATTTAATATAATTTTGTGTAGTTTGGATATAAATTTTTTGGAGTTAGTGATTTTCCTTATATCTTCCATTAACTGAGAGGGATGAAGTGGGTTATTGATTATATTGATCTTGGATTTAACAATGGATTTAATTTGTTGATATTGGAGAAACTGTTCTCCCCCAAGACCGTACCTCTGGACTAGTGTTTTAAATGATGCGAATTGGTTATTTTCAAATAGGTGATGAAGGTGAGTAATTCCTTTTTGTTGCCATGATGGAAAATGTATAGGTTTATTGCATAGTTGGAAATTAGGGTTGAACCAAATGGTCAACCTATTCTTTAATGCACTATTGTTCTTTACACTGCTCCAGTGGATTGTGGTGGATAAAGACTGTTGAAATGCCAATCAATTCCAAATGCGTTTGGCAAGTGGGGGGTCACTTTTGAAGCAAAAGGAGTGCCATTATCGCTTTCAGTCACACTTGATATGCCAAATCTAGGAATTATAGGAATTAATTATGTGCTAATATATTGCCGCCTCTGGCCAATTTGAGAATCTATCAGTCATTGCTAGCATAAGTTTTAGATTCCATACAGGAGGCATGTGCGTAAAATCAATGTAGATGTTGGAATGGTGCTTCCAGGCGTGGTATAGCGTCATGTTTGACTGGCCGGTTTGTTTTTGCGCAGGTTAAACACGCATCTAGAATCAAACTGACTGTTTCCCTCACTTATGGTACACAGTACAGTTCATTGATGGTCTCACACACTTTATGCTTACTCACATGTGATAGAATAGTCCGTGATAGTGTTGTGTGAGCAATATTAGCGCTGTCTTAGGTTATACGGTTTTGTTTGTCTCGCATAATGCCATCTTCATCTGTCTTGCATTCATTTGTGGACAATTGCCCTAAATCTTCTGGAGTGGGTTGACTTTAAAGTGGTTTAGCTCATTGGGCTACTCTACACTGCCCTTTCGCTATCATGTCCGCTAATTGTTTTCCTTGCCGCATCTTTAGTAGCCCCTGTCGCATGTCCTGTTACTTTTACGACAGCTAAGTGTACAGGCAATCATGTGGCCTCAATTAAATCAGCAATTAGATTAAATTGTGATACGGGCTTACCATCAGCTGTTTGGAAATTTCTCTGTTTCCATGTGGCTGCAAAATCATGTAAAAAACTATGGGCATATTTGGAATCGGTGTACACCGTAACCCGATTGGCTTTTGATAATTTACATGCTCTAGTTAATGCAACTAATTCAGCTGCCTGACGTGTGGAATTATAAGGAAGAGGAAGTAGAGGTTTCATTCTGCTCAACGGGTGTTTATAAAAAAAATGGAGTGACTACCATTCAAAGGCAACTTTGATTCTTCTTCCCATCCTCGTTTAAATCGAGTAAGAAATGTGCTATGTGTCTCTTTACTTGTCAATTTGGTATTGGCAGCATTGGAGATGTCTAGTCTAGACATACACCTTTTTTTAAGCAGCACATTTGGCTTGTCCAAAAAATCATTGACATGGCTCTGATCTTTCCATTTACATGTATTTGGGTAATCAGCGGTACCCCAGTCTCCCAATTTGTAATTTTGCTGATTTATTCTTCGGTCACATCGTCGCCTAATGTACGGCGTAAAATCGTACGAAATTCGGCCCCAGTCAGTTGCGTGTAACGAGTTTGGAGGCGCAGAGTTTGTACAAATGTATGTATGGCAATGAAGAACAAATCAAATTTATGGTCTCGATCTACACAAAATATTTCTTGGTTTAAAATTCTTATTGCCATCGTCAACAATTTCAATTTGACAAATAATCTAAACAAATTAATGTGTTTTAAACATCTGGAGGATTAAAGGGAACCCTTAATCATCTTCCTTTTACAGGAGGAAAACCTTCGATAAATACAGATATATTACTGCTATTTCTTGTAATAACCCTTTCTATGGTTATATAACCTGTTATATTAACAGGTTGTTATGGCCCAGCTCAAAGGCCACAACAAAAAGAGGAAACCACGCTTAAGGGATCACCAAAAAATAATGTTTATTAACAAAAGTAATTTAGTTTAACCAATTGTCAGAAATAAAAGTCTTCCAACTCTGAAGTGCCTTTTCTCTCCGTCTTTTATTAAATCGTGAATGAACCATACAAAGTCAAAAGTGACCAGCGCTGGGAAGCCAGAAAGAATAGTCCAAGCTCCATACGTGGCATGCAAATATAAATGAAATAACAAGGGGAGTTATCTGGATTTAACCAATAAAAACACATGACTTCATAGCATATCATATGTACGTTATATAACATTTACTCATATATAGTCAACATCCGTCTAAATCTCCACACAGACCATGAGGGTCCAAGAAGGCCCTCAATGCATTTTGAATGTAGAGGAGAAGAGAGGGGAGGGGGGTCTTATAAAACAGATGTTGGCTTGCATATATACAAAGGAATGTGTCGACAGAGCATTTTCTTCTGGACAGGGCTGAGATATAAAGAATACATTTCTTACACCAATATAACAAATAATTTTTAAAGTTTAACGAACGATGCTGGCAAAACATAATGCCAGGTTCATTTAAACAAACAAAACACAGCAAAAACAAAGAGGAAACGCCATGCTGGGGACCAGCAAAAGAACAAACAGTCCAGCCCGCAACAATCAGGAAGGGGCGGGTTTTATGCAATAGAGACAGTGGTCAGCTGACTCTGATCTGACAAAACACAGACCGAGACACACACACACACACAAACACCCTGGCAGAGGCCCCTGGCCCGTCACATTATCAGGATTAATACTAAATCTAAAGGTACATTTAGGGCTGTGTGATATAGCTAAACAATGTATCACGATATGTTTCATATCGTATGGTATCAATAATTATTGACTTTTTTTTTTTTTACTTTTTTTTTTGTAGAAAATAGAAAAGTTTGAATTTAAACCACTGTTTTGTTAGTTTTTTATCCACATTATTAGCCCTCTGAGGTCGACTATCGCGCCGGCGCGGCGAGCTCGCTTTTTTTCTTATCAGTGCAAAAGAGACTCAAAATACTGAGTTGATTTTGATCTTGCATATAAGTGTTGTACATCATTAGATCCTGTTAAGTGTGGATCTATGTGGATACTCACAATAAAAACAAAGTGTTGTGCTTTTTAACAAATAAAGAAAAATAAACATGATGCACGTTCTGCCATCTCTCTCAATGTGAAGTCCATTAACGCGTCCGAAAGTGAACCGTAACTCAGTGAATACTCAGTCACGCAGGCATACAGGCACACAGGCATGAAGCTTGAATTCTCAGTTTATGTAATCTGTATGAAAAGAGAGAGATGTCAGTCGTTTTCTTTTCAGCTCAGTATAGCTCATTAAGTGCTAATGTGAACACGCCCACGGAGAGAGCGCGCTATTCAAACGCAAATGATCTGAGGCAAGCCATGCAAACATGCCAACGCCCACATCAGCTGGATAAAACACATAAACATATTAATGGCAAAGGTGTCATGATTCTTATTAAACTTGATAAGCAACTGAAACGAGCACAAATGTTAGGGCATGTCAAAACATCAAGGACCCCAAAAACACCTTAGACCCCAGAGGGTTAAGGCAAACAACAAATTATATTAGTTTTAGCAGTCAAAAAATAAAATAAAATGTAAACAAAAATATCATCTGTCTCATATTAAGATGGAAACTTAAGTGTTAAGGAAACTCTTGAACTTAAATAAAATGTTACAAAATGTGTGCAATGTAAAAGTGTAAACGTAGTACAATCAAGGCAAAATTTGAGGTAGATCAACATCTGTAATACGTAGGGGTGTAACGGTTCACAAAATTCACAGCTCGGTTCGATACGACAGTGGTGTCTCGGTTAGGTACGTTTTTGATACAGCAAAAAGAAAAGAAAATACCAGAAATTCCCCCTTTTATTTCTTTTCTTTTTTCTTGTTTTCCTACATCATGAAACTTTTAGTTTTATTAATTGGGGTAATATTTGAAGGGTGAACAAATAATGTTTTGGTCATCACATTAAAAGTAACATTTAAATATGATCATATTTGTGTTTTGAAGTGCTGGAAAAATATGTGTGAAGTACTTGGAAGTTTGGCAGGAATAGTAAAATGCTTTCATGGCTACAGTTAGTGTTACTACATTAAATCCATGGTGAATGTTGCTGATCTGTGGACTTAAACCCTATAACTAATTCATTCATGGCTCAATGTTTCTCCTGGTTTCCACATCAGCGCTGTTTGATCCGTTAATAATGGAGAAATTTGAATGCTTTAGATCTTGCAGCGATGTTATTACTTCTGTGGCGAATTCAAATGCTTTTTTTTACCGGATCTCTTAGCCATGTGTAGTAACAGTGTCGCTTGATCAAGATTGGCTCGCGCTGCACTGGCATTGGTCCAAACTGATAAACGGTCCGTGAAGCGCAAAATGTGTAGTGCAGTTTCGTTCCGCTTTCATTACGTTAGCCATTTGATGTTGGGCAACTTTGTTGTGGTCGAGCCAGTGATGCGTGCATTTTAATGAAAATATCGAGTGCTATATCGAAAACCATTTTTTATATCGTTACCGTTACGATAAATACCGATACTGTTTTGTTGCCCAGCCCTAGGTACATTACTACTATTTCAATTAATAACCCTTTTCATGGTAGATTTATTCTTTAAAAATCACAGGAAGATTGCTTACCTGTGATGCGATGGAGCGGATCATCAATTAAATTTTTAGCTGCAATTGCCTGCATTCTCCACCAGGCACATTCATTTATACATTCTATAAATGAATGCGAGTAGTATTATATTTATATTTTTACATAGTATGAATGTTATTCGGACTACATTCGCCATGTTGTCATTTATCATGTGACCTACCAGCATTAGTTGCGTCTCTTCACCTCCATTAATAAATCCTTGTTTCCATTGAATATGCACTTCAGAATCTCGCCTGAGGTAGTAGGTCATCCAGGGACTTTTCGCCTACTGTTTTTCGAATACTGTGTATTCTGACATACTACTCTGTTGGCGTACAGTTTTTCACACACTGTTTTCTAAACAAACACTTTCTTTGGAAAAACTCAAATCAGAATTTTTATTTGACTAAAATCCTACTGATATGTCACTTGCATGATAATTTGGAACAGTGTATATAGTAGGGAAGTATTCTATTTCAGACACCGCGTCAGTGTTCTGAGACATGCGCTTATGACCGCATATGCGCATTGGTGGATCTAGCTCGGATTTCTTTTTTAACTCTATTTGAGCATAAGTAACATTTATGAGACGGTTGTTGTCAGATTTTAGTGGTCATTTCAAATATGAAATTTAATCGTAAGCTTGGTGAACAGGTTTGGAAAAATTTGATGTTTCCCCATTCAAAGAGATAGGAGCTGTACTTTCATGACTGAAATAGCTGTCCGAGAGGTGTCGCCTTAAATAGATTAGAGGACTACATAAGTGGTTGCACTGGTTTTGTCACTGGTTGCAGTTCAGGCTGTTCTAACTTACCATACGGGTTGCAATGAGTGCGTTATGGCCCTTTCACACTGAGATAAAGCTGAGATTCACACCTTTCACACCAAGATAAAGCTAAGCGAAACGCAGATGAAAGGAGCTGTTAAACTGAACGTGAAACAAATGCTTGCCTTCAGCTAATTCACGCCTGCACGATAGGTGGCACTGACCGAGAATTTTTTTTTTTTTCCTCATGCATACATCTCGTAGGTTTTCCCATTTGGCTTTAACCTCGTCTGGTGCACAAGATACAACAGTATATTAAGATAAATACTACACATTAACCATCATCGAGTGCAGTTTTGAGTGGATTTTGATTCAATAATGGGCAGATTATTTGTTGTGTATTATAATAAACTGAACCTGCTTAGCATTTTTCTTGTAAGCATTTCCTACTTTATTGTCATAAGAACACACCGAGCCGCATGAAAGACACATACAGAACATATATCGTCGTAATCATTATATATTTGGCTTCATGTTTCATCTGTAGAAACATTTTTCAGTTGTTTATGTGTGGATTTTAACACAACGGAAATTAACACAACGTTGTCATTCGTTACGATCACTTAATTCAGTGGAAAATGAATAGAAATGATAATCTGTATAAAGAACATATGAAAAAATCTGTTTTTCAGACCCCAATGATAACAAGAACTCACATTCTCTTCTGGAATACTTATCTTCAGTGTTCATACAGGGTTTCAAAACCGTGCCACCACATTTACACTTCAGCAACAGCAGTGGTTTGGGTAAGCTCAAATCTAATTGGACGGCTCATTTCATTGTGGGGCGAAGGAAAAAATTGAGACACTGGTAAAAAAAAAACAAATCTTTCTTTGTTGCGCTGCGACTTTCATTATCATTATTTCGATTCAAGAGCGTCATCTCGTTGTACATTCACGCCGTTTAATCGTGCTCCGTGTAAAAGGGCTTTTACGTGTTATGCCGGGTTCAGACTACACAATATTTTTGTCTGTTACGATAGTCACTGTGTCAGATTATGCGATTTTTGACTCCTAAATTCTTGTCCTGTCATGGACAAGAAACCTGTCAGACTACAAGTTACTTCCTGACCAATCATCGCTTGCCATCTTTAACGACGTGTGTGATGTCACAGAGAAGGCAGAACTAGCGACTGACTTCACAAGAGCGTAAACAAACAATGGTTTAATGCTAATTCCAGTATTCACCGGGTTGCTGAAGCTCTGCTATTGAACAGTGACCTCTAGTCAACTTTATCTAGATCACTGATAAAGGCACAACAGACTATCCGGTTTTTAAGAATGCTAAGCACTTAAAATGACATTCCATAAAGATTCCCATAATGGAAACTTGTGAAAGCCCCATGTAATGATTTACAGCCGAAGACACACCTCTTCCACAAGCACTTAACTAATCCTCAAACATAAACCAAGGCACTTACTGTAACTCTTATTTGCTGCTTTGTTTGTTTATACTATAAATATTTCCGTTGTGTTAAATGTTTATACTATAAATTCTCCTTCTCCCTTTTTGCATCATCTCTGCTCCAGCTAGTTTACTAGTGTAGTTTTCACTGAACTTATATATGCTATAATGTTGTTCTCCCTGTGACAAATTGCCTGCCACTTTTCAACTTAATTTAACGCACATTGCATTTATATACATTTATATATTATATATTCTTTCCTTTAAACCAGCGAGCCCCATCATCAGCAATTAATGATTTTCCCCATACTTGTATGTATCCTTGAGAAAACATAATTTAATCATGATGATAAATAAAAGTGGACTTATTACACTCTCCTTATTACACTTTTATTATCAGTTACACCACTAGAGGATATAGCTCCGCCAACCCTCACCCTAATGCTGCTCCCAGTTAAAAACCCCTTTAATCCATATATACATTCTTCCTTTTATACTCATCTTTCCTACCTTTATTAATAATCCCTCCTTCCACAACATATGCCTTTTCTATATCGAAGAAAACAGTGATGACACTTTCCTTATTTATAAAGTTATTTATAGTGTATTATAATAAATTTGTTTAAATTCATTAATAAATTATAATAGGTTTCATAAGAATAATTCTAATGAAATGTAAAGTTAAATTAGTAGACTAATATTAACTGATATAGCCTATTTATAGCTTAAATGCAATGTATATTTATTTATTTAAATTGTGTTGGGAATACTGTTGTGCAATTATCATGAATGCACTTTTCAATAACCTGACTGACAAACTTCTTCCTGGGTTTGTGTTTGCTATGTGAGGTGGGGGGAGCAGTCAGCGAAGTGACGGGATACACTGCCACCTATCGACACATCATCTCCACAGACGCAGGTGATGAAGAGGGAGATTGCTTACACATAAGGACAGGATTCCACCACGCCATCGAGGGATTTTCTAATTGTGTTGTTGCAGATGCCGTCATTAATTTTTTCATGGCTCGCACAGAAAAGATACGAGAAGTAGGCTTTGACCCTCGTCTGGCTCGAGTTGGCCATTTAGGTAAGAGGTCTAATGCAAAGTAGATCATGCATGCATGTGGCAATGTTTTAGTATTACCCTGACGGTTTTGTTCTTTCTTCAGCATTTTATATCGATGGGCTTGGCTCCCTTCATGTGGGCTCCTGTGATGATGTTATTATCAGTCATGCATCGAAGATCAAGGCTATGTTGCCATGGGGACAGTCTGAGATTGACAAAGCCTATTCCAAGTTCCGTTATCCTTCCACCGAAGAGACCTCAATGAATGAATATGATCTTTATTATCTCAAGAATCATTTTAAATGTGTCACTAGCGACTAAATGTTCTGTGAACACATTCATGGCAGTCACCCTTTGATAAAGAGCCGACAAGCCTTTTTCAAACATAAAGGCAGACCGAATGGATGCGAAGAAGATTAGGATAATGACCCCAGAACAAAATGAATGGCCTCCTTAATTTTTTCTCTTGACAATAAATGGCACAACACATTTAACATGACACATTTTATGAATGGCTATGCTCTCTTTAATTTGGTCCTTCTAGCAATTATCAACATTTGTGAGATCTGTTATAGGCCCACTAATTCTGTCTTATTTGCAAAATAGTGCTCTGTGACATTGTATTATGCTGAATATTAAATGTGTCTGTGTCTTTTTATCAATGAGGGGTTGTGGGAACATTAATATAGAGTAAAAAATAGTTCCCTTTCAAGGGAACTTCGAGCTGCGTTTGAGACGCGGTGGGAACGCTCTGCGTGATTGCGTCATGAAGCACGTGTAAAATCAGTCCAATGGAAGCCCGATACGCCATGGGTGACGTCATAGACCAGGAAACTATAAAGCACCTTTGAAAACAGACCGCGACAGCTTCTGTTGTCTTCAGCAAGCGCTCTCTGTGATTCTGTCCTTGTCTATTTATTGTTGTTTGTCAAGCCCAATATATATATCACTATCTATCATTATGGCGAGCAAAGCAATATTATAGACGTTGTGTTGTTCCCTGCCCTCGTTACATCACGGGTGGGGACACACATCAGCTTTTTGTTGCTGTTTGGGAGTGGAGCATGCAACAGTCATTTCTCGAGGGATCTGACTGTGCATTGCGAGAAGCTGTCCGTGAGGACGCTCCGCTCCCGCCGGGCGTTCTTCGAGGAGGACGGTTCGGTTCGCGTTCCCCGAGCGGGTCTCTCTGTTGCCGAGGCTCGGAGACGGCTCGTATTTCGGGGTTCGAAAACGGATTTGACAGCGGGGGTTGTGACGGGCTCCGCCCTTTCTCAGCTTTCACATGCCAGATCTAGTGTGCTGCGATTTCCAGTTCCGAGGAATTGGTATCGTTAGTGTTTTGTTTAAAAAGAAAGAGAACAAAACAAATACAAATCTTTATAAAAAGGCAGATGTTTGAGTTTTCAATGAATACATTTTCCAGCTCATAACTCTGTTGAATAAAGAGGAGCTTTTTTAAAGAAAAAAAGGAGGTTTTATCTAGTGCTGTTGCCAGTTAAATATTTACTGGCCAGCTGAACATTATGAGATTGAAAATAAAGAAGAGTTTGTTAGATGAACTGTATCTTAAAACAGGAAAACTCTGTATCTCAGCCTCCTCGTCGGGGACTGTGGTTTTTCCCTATCTCCACACTGAGGTGTCGAGATCGTGGAATAAACCGGTTTGTATTTTATGTGTTTAATCCCCAGATGTCTGACTATAGTAATGTTTGGGTATTAAGTATCATAGTATGACATTGCCTCGGGTTAAAGAGACGCTTGCGAGCTTTCTCTCTCCCGAGTCGGCGTTATCGTTATTAACCCCGACGTTACCCACCAGCCATCTTAATAATGAATACATTTTTATTAGGCAGCGCTGGTGGGTAGAGTATATAAGGACATGGATGAATGTGAGGGGCGACTCTCTGAGGAGGGTCGCAGCGCTGCCAGTTCGGTTGTTTCCTGCTGGTGGCCGCAGAGTGATATATATGTATATATATATAAGTTTTTTCTGATATAAAGATAAAGGAAAATAAAGATATAATTATGTCTGTTCTTCTGGACGCTCCGCTTTCAAGAAAACTAAGAAATAAACCATTCAGCGGCGTTCCAGAGGTTTCTTCCTCACCAATCTAATGTTCCTGAGACGGCCTATTATGCTCCTCTCAGCAAAAAAAAGTGCAAAACAGAGCGTCGCCATTCGGGCTCCTCCGCAATTGAGGGGTACCTGGGTGGCGGTCGCAGTCTAGCCAGTTAGAGACATGCAAGATCTGAGGACTGTTTTATCTCTAAAATAGCTTTGACAAAGAAGAAGCCCTGACGCCGAGGCGATCAGGCTTCTAAGGGTGGTCCCCTCTGGGGTAGGGATGGTTTTGAGAAATCGTTTCTCCTCAGCGCCCTTTGGGGTGCGACTCTCTGAGGAGGGTCGCAGTACTGCCAGTTCGGTTTCCCTGCCGGTTCGCCGTTTCAGGGCACCAAGGTGTCAGTGTCCCCAAACGAGCCTTCAAATAAGAAAAAAGAAGAGCAGTCAGTTCGGTTTCCCTGCCAGTTCGCCGTTTCAGGGCGCCGAAGTGCCTGCTTTTTTCAACGATCCTCCGAGGAGGGTCGTAGGAACTAAGCTAGTTAGAGGTAGGCAAGATCTGAGGACTGTCATCATCTCTAATAAAGCTTAGACAAGAAGTCCTGTCGCAAGAAAACGAGGCTATCAGGCTTCTGAGGGCTCCTCCGGGGCAGGGACGGTTTTGAGAAATCGTTTCTCCTCGGCAACCTCTGGGGTGCGACTCTCTGAGGAGGGTCGCAGCGCTGCCAGTTCGGTTGTTCCCTGCCGGTTCGCCGTTCAGGGCACCGAGGTGTCAGCGTCCCCATACGATCCTCCGAGGAGGATCGTAGAGCGGTCAGTTCGGTTGTTCCCTGCCGGTTCGCCGCTTCAGGGCACCGTAGTGACTGTTCAACCAAGGGACGGTTTTGAGAAATCGTTTTTCCTCTGGGGTGCAACTCTTTGAGGAGGGTTGCAGCGCTGCCAGTTCGGTTGTTCCCTGCCGGTTCGCCGTTCAGGGCACTGAGGTGTCAGCATCCCCATACGATCCTCCGAGGAGGGTCGTAGAATGGTCACCCTGCCGGTTCGCCGCTTCAGGGCGCCGTAGTGACTGTTCAAACAAATCCAGAGGCCAGTCTTGAGAGACTGGTTCCCCTAGTAAATTTCTGGCAGCGTGGAAACTACTGCCACATATTTCTCAGTGGGTCCTGCACACTATAGAAAAGGGTTTCAGAATTCAGTTCGGTTCTCGTTCGCCCAGATATCTAGGGGTCCTCCTCTCATTGGTGGACCCCGAGCAGGCTTTGGTTATGGAGCAGGAAGTACTGTCACTTCTGCAAAAGGAGCTGTAGAAGGGGTTCTTCCTCCCAGCAGACAGCCATTACTTCATTGTTTCCGAAAGAGGATGAGGGAGGTTCCCGAGGTTTGCTTTCGGGGGCGAAGCATACCATTATCGGGTTCTTCCATTCGGCCTAGGTTTATTACCCCACACCTTTACAGTATGCGTGGATGCAGCTCTGGCTCTTCTGAGACTCCAGGGCATTCGCGTATTATACTACATCAATGATTGGTTGTTCCTAGCTCAATCTGAGTTTATGGCAGTTCGGCATCGAGATGTCGTTCTGTCTCATTAAGGATGTTGGGGTTGCCTCTCAACGCCAAGAAGAGTGTGCTCTGAGGACCACTTTTCTAGGTGTAGCAATTCTTACAGCCGTAATGGGGTATATCTAGGCCAGTCACTCACTGTGAAACAGTTTCAGACGGGTGGGTCTCATGGCAGTTGCGTCCAACGTATTACTTTTGGCCTTCTGTTCATGATACCCCTGCAGTGGTGGCTCAGGACCAAGGGGTTTTCTCCGAGGGGAAATATGTTTTCGCATGATCAAGGTCACGCGGCTATGCCTTCGTGCTTCGGTCATGTGGAAGAACCTTGGTTCCTCGCCCAGGCCCAGTGTTGGGGGCTTCTTGTCGACGCATATTGCTATCGACGGATGCTTCCCTCACAAGTGGGGGCGATCATGAGTGGTTGCTCGGCGAATGGCGGACAACACACTGATGGTCTCGTATATCAGAGCAGATATCCTGTTGAGGCAGGGGCTGAGGCCCAGGGGATTGGAGACTTCACCCCAGGGTGGTGGAGCTTCTTAGGGAGAACTTTGGTCTAACTTAAGTCAAGTCGACCTTTCACATCGTTTGTACAACACATTGCTCTATATGGTTCCCCCTCACGCAGCCAGCTCTTCTCGGACTGGATGCGATGGTTCCGGTGTGGCCGAGGCTGCACCTGTACGCATTTCCCCCGATATCTATGCTCCCGGAGGTTCTGGAGAGGGTTCGCCGGGAAGGGGCTCATCTGCTACTAGTAGCCCCATACTGGCCGACTCGAGTTTGGTTCTCGGACTTTGTCTCTTCTGGACGGCTCTCCCATGGAGATTCCGTTCAGGAGGGACCTGCTGTCCCAGGCAGGGGGCACGATATTTCACCCTCGACCGGAGTTGTGGAAACTGTGGGCCTGGCCTCTGAGGGGGCCAGGCTCATAGAATCCAGTCTCTCGACTGAGGTCGTTGAGACATTCTCCATTCCAGAGCTCCTTCCACGAGAAGACTGTATGCACTGAAATGGAAATTATTCTCCACCTGGTGTGGTGAGCGTCAGTTAGATCCTGTTAACTGCCCTGTTGGTTCAGTTCTCGATTTTTCTGCAAGACCGTTTCTCTGCTGGATTATCTCCTTCCACCTTAAAAGTTTATGTGGCGGCTATTTCGGCCTATCATACCCCTCTGGGGGGTACTTCTATTGGGAGAGATCCTCTGATTACTCGTTTTCTCCGTGGTACATTGAGGTTGAGACCTGCACTGCACTCTAGAGCACCGGCTTGGGATTTAGCCATTGTACTTGAGGGTCTGGCTCTGGCTCCCTTCGAGCCTATTGAAGAGGTTTCAGAAAAATTCCTCACTTTGAAAGCTTTATTTCTCCTTGCTATTTCATCTATCAAGAGAATTGGAGATTTGCATGCCCTGTCGGTTGCTCCGTCATGTCTGGAATTTGCACCTGGTATGGTGAAAGCATTTCTATACCCTAGACCGGGTTATATTCCTAAGGTCCCAGTTAATGTTGGGGGCCCAATAGTGTTGCAGGCCTTTTATCCTCCACCTTTTAATACCCCAGATCAGGAAAAACTGAACCTGTTATGTCCAGTTCGGGCATTGGATGCCTACGTTCACAGAGCTGCCCTGTGGCGTAAGTCAGAGCAGTTATTTGTATGTTTTGGGTCACTCAGAAGAGGGTGCCCTGCATCTAAACAGGTTATGAGCAAATGGATAGTCGAGGCTGTATCATTGGCTTATGAAGCGGCCGGTCAGCCTTCACCTATGGCTGTACGGGCCCATTCTACAAGGAGTATGGCGGCCTCTACGGCCTTAATTTCGGGTGTTTCCCTTCTTGACATTTGTAATGCGGCAGGTTGGTCCTCTCCACATACATTTGTCAGGTTTTATGACCTTGACCTCTCCACTCCTGGGGCGAGGTTGCTTGCTTCTTAGTGTGCGCAAGGACTTCACACAGAACGGGCATTTGTCACTATGGCGTAGTGGGTATGGGGTTCCCACCGCGTCTCAAACGCAGCTCGAAGTTCCCTTGAAAGGGAACGTCTCAGGTTACGTATGTAACCCTGGTTCCCTGAGAGGGAACGAGACGCTGCGTTTGCCTGCCATACTTCCTGCATGCCCTGATCGACTTGCTTCAGACTTTTTCAGAAGCTGTCGCGGTCTGTTTTCAAAGGTGCTTTATAGTTTCCTGGTCTATGACGTCACCCATGGCGTATCGGGCTTCCATTGGACTGATTTTACACGTGCTTCATGACGCAATCACGCAGAGCGTTCCCACCGCGTCTCAAACGCAGCGTCTCGTTCCCTCTCAGGGAACCAGGGTTACATACGTAACCTGAGACGTTTTTATTTTGAAGAGAAAATATCAAATTAGACCCTTGGGGTAAGATTGCCCCCCAGAAGTGGCATGTTTTTACGTGTGTTTTTTTTATTTAATAATTATTGAATAAAAGCACCATGAATTGCAATGAGTAAGATGTACAATTTAGACATCTTGGCTGTTCATTAACCCTCTAGTCTACAGCACAGTGTTACCCTCAGGCAACAGAAAGTTTTCTTAAGCCCCATGTTCACCTGGCAGTCACTATCAAGCACCATTTGAAAGTGGTACTTCCTTTTTACATTGGTCACACCGTCACAGGAGCACATGGTGTGAGAAGGTGGCAAGATTATTTGCTTTAGTAATCTTATTTAAAATGACATGAACTGTACATACAAAATGTGTGTGACTATTAACCCTTTAAAGTCCGCACCAAGAAAAAAAGTGATGGAAAATGTTTTTGTTTGCATTTCTTATCTCCTTATGTCGCTAGTAACCACTCTCAATGTATTTTTTTTTTCAACACATCCCATACTTTTTTAAATATCGGCCTCTACCAAATGGTTGAGATGTCACGATTAATGTCACTTAATCTTTTACCGGAATTCATACACATACTTTGCCATACTTTTTCATTGCCCATCATAATTTATGATCAAAACCTTTTCCAATCTTGACAAAACACATTGTCAGAAAGGTCTTAGTCTCAAGGTTCCATATTTTGTGACAGAAGTGATATTTGGACAGAAATTTATTAATTTGTTACAGCAGAATGCATACAATTAAATTCAATTGAATTTATGTCATATTTGGTATTACGCCTAAACAAAATATCATGGGAACTTCAATTTTTGTGATATCAACTTCAAATTTGGAACACAACTTGGTTAGATATATGGCTTTGATTTTGTAGTAATTGTATAGAAAAAAATATTTTGTAAAATATATATTTTATATAAAAGAAAAAATATTAAGTACAGTATATTTGATTTAATGTAAATTTAAAACTTCTATAACTTTTTCATACTTTTATTTTTTGAAGTGCTTTTTACTTCAGCAATAATCTGCTGAGTGTTTTCTTTAAAACAAGACCAAACTTAGGTCTTTATTCGGAAGCATTCTTGAATTACAACCAAGTTTTAATAGTGCATGGTAATATCCATTCTGAAAAAGGGGGGGTGACAGTTAACTGTTATGTGCCAAATCAACCGTTTGGTTGAGCATGTTTTTGAAAAATTATTAAAAACATACTTAAGTTTTTTTCATGGCACCAAGTAACATACTTTTGTAAAGTAAGGGCTCTTACAGTGTAATATGTAAAAAATATATATATATACTTAGCTTGCAAAATTTCCCCCAAAACAGTTCACATGGCTGGGGTGATTTCATAGACAGTAAAAGAAAGGGTGATTTATTTGTTTCTGACATACATGTTAGAAGAAGTGTTGTGACAAGTGCTGTTGATTGACACAGTGACATCTAGTGGATTTTTTTGGCATAACATACCTCAACCAGATGGTAGAGATGGCTCAATCAGTTAGAGTTAAGTTAGGTACTCCTCTCAATAAAATATAGTGACTCAAAATGTGCTCAACCGTTTGGTTGAGAAGTCAGAGAAGCCCTTAAGAAGTTATTATTTTATTTTGCATGGTCAGAAATTGCCTCGGCAACGTTGTGCCATAAGGGGTACTTTTCAAGGATGTCTTTGTTTACAATGTGTTTGGACGTTAACACATCACGTATTAGTGCACAATATATGCTCTAAATATATTTGTATTTATTTTTGTATTCTTGACATTTTTGAAAAAGATTTGTGATTTTGTATTGCTCTCTGACCATTGTCAAAAAAGATTATCAATAAAATGTTCCAAGAAATTGTGGAATCATTTTTATCATGTAGGCTACCATCAAAATGTGTGTAGAGGGTTAAAAACCTTAGTTTATTAAAATGGCAAATAGTGTTGCTATTATGAGATACCTTCAATTAAAATATGGATGGATAAATATGTATATATTTATATGGTTGTATAGTTATATAATACATTTACTTAGATGAATCTCTTTTAGGCCTACTGAGATTCTCCTTGGTCTGTCGTAGGTTATTCAATTGTTGTGAAGGCCAATTGTATTATCATTAATACAATTAGTGGGCCTCTTGAATAATTTTACATTTTGTTCGACAACTTAATTAGTTTTTAGTAGCCTAATGTTTCTATTTATTTTGCGTGTGGTTTCAGTTTTTCCTAAAAAAAAAATCGTAAATTTATAATATATTTTAGTATGAACGTTTTTGGTGAATCATGATTTGTTCGTGAACACGTTTGTGAGTAGGCTATACATCTTAGTGAATGAGACCCATTGTTCTTAAGGGGGACATCTTCCCCAATTAGCTGTATTTTTTAAACAATTTGTGCCAAAAAATAAAAAAATATTTGTTTCGTTTTTTTTGTATGTATTTCGAAGTTGCTGTTACTTTATAAAGTGTGGTAATTTCCTTTTCAAGCCACAAGATGGCGGCAATTCATCAGGACTTCCGTTAACTTAAAAGGAAACGATAGAGCTTGCATATTTGGAGTTTGTTATCTAGTACCCGTCATTGGTATTTCTATTAGCCTATTTTTAATAGATTTTTTTTTTAAAGTACAGAAAAGCTGAACATTTCCAACAATATGGGCCATGGAAAAAAAGCCCTTTTGTGACAACTTCTGTAGAGCCACATGCTATAATTGAAAAAAAAAAAATGGAGTATTTTATTCAGTATATAGTCTATATCTGATCATTAAAATCTACTGTCACAATATCCCTCACATTTTTAAAGCCTTGGTTTTGTCTCTATGAAATTCTTCATAAAGCAAAGAAAAACCAACATCGAATCACATCATCATTAAATATAATTATTATTTTAAGTCTTTTGTATAACACCAACATAGTGTGGCTGAGAGATGCCAACAGTGGCAACTGGGCAGTCTTGTGCACCAGTAATGTGGGCTGCTTTCCATCCAGCCAATTAGTGTAGTATTTCTTGAGCTTTAAAGAGAAAACTGGTGATCTCCTGAGAGTGGTCTTGAAATACGCCAGGAAAAATGCAGACATCAAACAATAAACAGAAATTATTTGAGAATTTAAGAGTCTGTGTATGAACTGTATTTTTTATGAGGTCAAGGTAACAGGTTATAATGAGGTAGTCAGTAGTAGTTCACTGGCAATATTTAAATTTAAATTGATAACTTTTACAACAGTCATTATTAAATGTAAAGAGTGCATACAGTAGCCTACTATGGCCAAACTTTGATCCTGGTTAAAGAGGGAATACTGTCTGAGTAGAGCAGGATATATTAAAATTAACTTTAATCTATTTTTTTGTTAATATTTATTATAAAACATTTTTTAATTCATATAAAGTTAACCCTTTAAAATGATTTTGAAAAGAAACACAAATTGTCCAATGAAGGAAAACACTTTTATGCAAAATTAAAGAAAATTATTTCTTGGTTTGGTCTCGTTAATCTTTGAACATGACAACGTAATGATTACAAGTTAGTTTGACAAGGATGTGAATATTGCATATATATTTAAAATACTGTCACAAATCCCTTACATTTTAAAGCAGTGGTTTTATTACAGCATTTAGGCCTATGTATTCTCTAAAAGTAAAAGATGGCAACAATGTAAAATCTGAAAGTAGGCCTTCATTATTATTAAAATACCAATTCAGCCACTTCTGATCAATTGAAAATATTTAGACATACAGAATTGATAAAATAACCATAATTGATCTCTCTTTTTGCCTACACATGGAGTTTGTAGAGCAATATTGTTACTTTAGCACTGCTGTTAATCATGTTTGTGCATGTTAAGGCTGATTCACACCAACACAAATGTGTACGATTTTGGGACCTGTTAAAACCAATGCATAAAAACCCCCAATGGGGGTGGGAACTCCAAAACGTGGTGAGCTCCCCTCTCTCTCTCTCTCTCTCTCTCTCTCTCTCATATATATATATAGAACGGAAAATACCCCAGCAACATGCCATAAACAAAGCACTGCTTAACTGTCTGTTCATGTCGTGACATCTGCTAGTCACGAAGAAGGAAGTTAAATCTCTTCAATCAGATTCAGACATCAAGCAACATGTACAATAAGAGTACAAAGAGACAAGAGAGCCTGTTCCTTCCAGACTGTTCCTCCGCTGTTCACTCACTGTCGCTCAGCAAAATAGTCTGTTCGTGAGCGCCACCAAGTCTTAGTTTTATGTAACAGCATCTGCTCTGACCATGTGACCAAAAACATATATCTTATTGGTTGGCCAGTTTTCTTAACTGTGCAAGATGAAAAATAAAGATCACCTCTCCGTAAAAAATAGATTGCATTGACGGCATGCAAATCTTTGTTTTGTTCTAAACGGACATTACCAGTAGTTCATTAGAATTCAAATGTTTATCGCAACAAATTTTCACAATTGTCTTCACTGTGAACAGGCTTTTAGCAAGTAATGAACACAACAGCCACTGCAGGTAACTTACGTACTCTTATTAGACACCATAGAGGGCCCTGTCTAAATCACAGCACGTTGAGTCCAAATAAATGCTGGAATGACTCATTCCTCGACACACTTGTAGTCACCCACAGTTCTTCAGGTCCAGTTCTGAGTCTCAGTTAGCATAAATGTTGCAATACTTTGGTAGTGTCAGATAAATCATACCCATACCGTTGTGTTGTTCTCAGGAGGTTTCTCCTGTCAAGCGAAAAGGATGAAATGTTAATGCAAATGCAGTTGTGCCACAACAGTTTAGCACTCAAAATATGCTGTTTTGTTGTTGAAGAATTTACGTATATGAAGAAGCCTTTGCATCTTACCCGCTGCTGTTGTATGTAGACCACAGCATCATGGATTGTAATAAAGATATGCTGAGGATTCATGTATTTCATGAGCCCACTGGATGTGAGAATCTTCAGTACACTCTCTACAGAGGAGAGAAAATATTACACTCAGGAAGTAGTTTGTAAGGTTTGTCCAAGTATATACCTGGAAACTCACCATTGCAGTTAGCCAGGTATATCGTTATCCCAATCTTCTGGCACTCCATGCACATCTGTGAAAGGATATAAGTACCGTGAGCATATGACACGATTCGACTGGTGTCAAAACAAAACCTATACGGCCCAGGTCACCTGTATGAATAACCGAGCTCCCGCAACATCCACAAAAATGACACTGCTGCAGTCTATCAACACGGCCTGGACTTCACCCTCAGCCATCTCTGCAATAAACAATTGAGGAAAAGCCACAAGTGTGATTCGTCTGAAATAAAAGACTCTCTAATGTGATTTTTGATGCTGCCAAATAAAAATAGGAATGGACCTGATCTGAACAAGTCATTATTTGAAGAAAATGAACTGTCTGCAACTCCTTGTTCCTTGAAAAAAAAAAAAAAATATATCCAATCAAATGTTTTCTTTTCATAATCTGTTATTTTGTTGTTGTTAGAAGAAAATCTCCAAAATATCACATCAAAATAATAATACATTACTGATTACAGTCATAGGTAATAAATGCAAAAAAAAGTTTTTTTGCATTACAGTGATTTTAAAAGAAGTTAAATGCAGGTAATATAAAACCACAGCTACAGTATGAGACACCAATATTCAATAAAAATGAAATAATAATATTTAATATTATATAAAAGGTGCACTATGTAACTTTTGGCCCCTCTAGCATAAAGCGGCATGCTTTTTGTGGAAGAACATTGTTTTGGGTGTGTTTCGGCTCTGCGTGACTGCGGATAAATATGACAACTAACTGTTCAAAAGCAACATATGGCAATTTATCTGTTCAATAAAATACCTTACTCACCTGTTGCGTAATAAAAATCCCATCTCTGCGTCGCTTTTACAACATTTCAAATTCCTCAGTTCTCGTATCTCAAAAAAGCCAACCCAATGTCGATTCTCGTTTTATTACGAGCTCTGTCGCGTTCTCTTTATGCCGGCAGACTCTCCTCTGTTCGGCGTTTAAAAAAAAAGGGATTTTCGAGATTTGGCTGTTCCATGTCTACCTTTCTCACTCGTAGTGACAACTAACCTATGATACTCCGTCACCATATACGTGTCAAAGAATGACGAGACACTCACGGGCGGGTGGAGTATGTACGTAATTTCCAGTGAAAACCATCCCGTCAGGTCTAAAATATAAACGCTTATAATAGGCTTAACATAGCGAATCAGGGTAAGACAAAAACACGTTTTGGAAGAAGGATTGATAATGTATTTACTCTTTGGTTAAATTTAGTTCATTTTGAACAAAAAAAAGTTACATAGTGTACCTTTAATAAACAGTTCTTCCATTAAGTAATATAGTTCAGTATTCTAATTACATAACTAATATAATATGACACATGGTGACTTGGCGCATTAACAATTAACAGAATGTGCATTTGTGCTTTTACAACAGCTCTGAACAAGGCTAATGAACATTCAGAACTATTTTTTTATGTAATAAATTATTTTAAATAAAATGCTAGTGGACATTTTCAGGCTTAAGCGAGCAAATAATACAAAAAGCAAAACTATAGATATAAATTGATAGATTGATCATCTTACTACAGAGCTAATGGCCTCTCTCTCTCTCTTCGCTTTGGCCTTCAGGGCTTTCTCTCGGCTGCGTATCCTCTCAGGCGTGAGGCCCAGAAGCTGAGCCATATCGGCCTTGAAAAAGCTACGGTTGCCATAGTAGATAGGCCCATTGTAAGTCAGGATCTTCATACCAGGAACTTCATAGCACTACAATTCAGAGGGATGGAGAGGGTGTAACCACATCATCAGTTACACAACAGAGAAGTGATTGAGACAAATGCAGCCGAGCAAAGGTTAAGCGATTGCATTTACAAAAAAGGCCCAATTCTAATCATAGTAAATTACATTATGTGTGGTAATAAGCAAAGAAACTTAATATGACTGACTCTGTTGACTCACTTTATTATGGTTGTTGATGGATCTGTAGATCTCCGTGTTGGCGGCTCTTCCTAACACAGAGCAGCTGGCCCTGAAAACAGAAAGTTTACTGTGAGTTCAGGGACATCTTTTTGTCTCAACTTTATCTCCTCTTTCCTTAAATGTGAATTTCATATCCGCCAGGAGAGGAAGGTTGTTTTGGAACACAGGGGTCTGTAAGGGATACTGGTTTGCTGTTTGTATATAGCCCCTGAGCTTTGGAAAGCATAATTAAAGGATGTAGTAAACATGATTATTAAAGCAGATAAATACACAAATCTAATTAGGTAGTTTCGATCTCAATTATATTATGTACTCAATATCTTGTTTCACTGGGGCTGCTCTAGTTGGATTGCTAATATCGTTATCTCTATACGGTCAGAATGATACTCTAATTCAGTGGTTCCAAGCTTTCTCCCAGAGGATCACTTTAAAATGCTATATGTTTCACAACACTTCTGAAATCTAAGCATACTTGTAATTAAATCTGATTTACACAGAAGTACACTGCATCCACAAACAATTTGGTTATCCTTAATGTAAAAAATGACATGCCAATTCATCTTTTATGGGAATCCTGTGCATTCTTTTTCTACAGCAAGTATATTTAGGTGTGATTTTTTTGCTTGCCAAACTAAAATCATTGCACACTTCCAATATGTTGCATGGTGTTTGGATCAGAAATATATATTTTTTTTAAATGCAATTTTTTTTTTGACATGTATAGAACTGTTTGGTCTGGTTTAGCCATATGGTTTTAATCATTTTTATTATATAATCATTTAAAATCTATTATCTTTTTTTTTCACTAAAGAATTTTCACTTATTTATGTATTTAGTGCACAGATTAGGTTTTAGTGACTTAGAGTTAAATCCAAAGCTGTGTCATAGTGGATGTAATCGGATGCACTCATTCAATCCCATACAATGCACTACAACTGATGTACACTCAACTAGAGAATATCCATAATGCACTGTAAGAGTCGCACGCATGGCAAATGAATTCCCGCGTCTTGTCAGAAGATGGCGCCCGCAGCTGAATCATCCATCCATCCATTTTCCAAACCGCTGGTCAAATGTGGCTACAGCATAATGTCATACAGGTATAAATTCCGTTTTAATTGATCATTAAATTGTTTAGTTAAGGTTATAGTTTCCATGGCAGAGTTCAAGATGAGTCTTTTCATCTAACAACTGGAGCTGCCAGTTTGTTAAGTTTCAAATGATTATTAAACAGCAAGAACAAACTATAAAACAGCGGCAGCCCTTCCGGCGCACTCAGTGTCTGAATTCATTCACTTGTTTTTATTCACTCCTTCAAGTGAACTATATTTGTGGAATAATGTGGGGAATAGTAAATGAGGTATTTAGAACACAGCCCAAGTGTGCCGCACATGTCATGAAAAGGGAAGCCAAAACATTTTGATCACCCCCTGGTGGCTGGCTGCAGTATAGGTCATTAACCATTGTAAACCATAAACCATGTGATAAAACGGGGTGTAACGTAACAATTGGCAGCTTTGCTTGCGATTGAGGGTAGGTTTACATGACAATGATGTACTAAAAAAAGACGCTTGACGTCACCGTTTGCACAAATTCGCTTTTTTGAGACAATAATGGTATGGTTTTCAAAAACTTGCACTTTGAAACACGTTTTTAAAAGTTTGCCATTTCAGGCCTCCAAAACGCTGTTGTCGTGTAAATGAATGGCCAAAACACAAAGTTTTTCATTTTAGTTGAAAACTGGGTAGTGTAAACGGCCCCTGAATCTGCAGGAGTATGGGTGGCTCCATGGGCGGCACTACTGGGCAGCCTCGGGCTCCAAATGACGTAATCAGCACACTATGTCAACGGCCATTTCTGGGATATTTTGGCTCCATTTTTCTACAGTGGAAGGAAGTGGAGACATGTCATCCACCTTTTTTTACAGTCCATGTTGAAATCATAATCATTTCCTCTAAAATCAAGTATGTGTGGCGACCCTAAGAGAGCACTAGTAACCCCTAGTGGAAGTCATGACCCTGAAGTTGGGATACCCTGCTCTAATTTATACTAAATATCTCAAAACGTGACAATATGCCCATAATGGGAAGTGTCAAAGCATTTTATCCAATAAATAAAGTTTAATTTGAACAAAATGAGTATATAATGCCCTAAGAATACCTCTGTGTGCGACAGATAACTGTCATCATGGAGAAGACCACCCCAATGGCCAGGCCCAGGTCAACATTTAGCACAACTACTGACAGCCAGGTCACAAGCCACACCATCTGCTCAGACATATAACAAGAATTCAAATTGATCAGCTGGACTCAATGTCAAATTAAAGATATATAGCACTTTTCTGGGAACGAGAATTGGTAAAAACATACAAAATCGATTTTGCTGACTCTCCAAAGGTCAGGAAGATCCTGAAACAGCAGAAACATCTGTCTCAGGCTGGTTACGTTTATACAAGCAAGCACTGCCTGGGTGGAGAGAAGGGAGAGGGATGTTGTTGGTTATATTGATAATTCCTTAAAGAGAACATTAATTCAAAATGTACACTATTTGTTTTGTAACTATGTAATGTCTATGAACCATAAGACAGTATTACTCTACATAAATATCCCAAATTACACTCTGAAATGTATTGCAAATCTGTCATTGGTAAACCTAGATAACAAAACAAAATGTTTCCTAAGAACTTTTTTGATAAAGTTTTGATTAAGTTATTTCTAAATTTTCTCAGGACGTTCAAAATGTCCAATTTTTTAAATGTTTAAAAACATTTTTCTTGTTTGTGGGCAAGGTTAGCAAAGACATTAAGGGAATGTTTGATCATTTTAAACATTATGGGAACATTACTTTTTGAATGTTGAAAATTTTGAAACAAGTAGTAAATAATAATAAAAAAGTTAGACGAATATCCAACTAAAATGTTTCAGAAAAAATATTCCATGAATGATGTACACTTTAGTGCTAAAATATTGAGAACATCATTAAAGACCAGATAAATATGAACAAACATTCTATTAATGTAACTGGAAGAACGTTTGTTGAAAACTTTGAGAAATCCTTGCTAGAAAATTAGCCAAAGTTCTGAGAATGTTTCCTGTTAGCTGGGAAGGGACTCTTACCTTGGGTAGGAAGTAAAATAGAGGTCCTATCAGCAGAAGTACAATAAGAACAACCAGACTTGTGAACAGTCCAGCGAGCTGTTGAAGAAAAGGGGTTTTATCTAACTGCTCTACTATGTTCGACAAACAAGAAAAAACCTGTAAAGAAAATCATTACCTTAACTTCTAGCAGTGAATAAACTACAGCAAAAATGTAATTATCACAGCATGACCTTCGCAACATAACATTGCTTAGTTTTTTTTGTTTTGTTTGTTTTTTACATGAATTAAGTGGCTGAACAGTGAACAGCAGAGGTGATCTCAAACAAACCAGTACCTGTGTGTGACCTCCAGCACTCTCCAGTATGTTGGTGGTGGCCAGTGTAGCTGAATTGGGGAAGCAGGTGAAGAGAGATGACACAGTGTTGGAGATCCCATGTGCTAGAAGCTCCTACAACAACAAGAACATTATCTTTTGTTATTACACGTTTCTGTGGAATACTTGATTCTGATTGGTCAATCGCGCCATCCAGCGGTAAATTATTCCCAGATAACAACCGCTGAAAACAGATAACACAGGCTCATCCGGGTTACTGAAGTCAGCAGCGCTATACGCTTGCTAGGAAAGTTTTTTCTTCTGGGAAGTTTTGCATTTGGTGAAGTCGAATCAATATTTTGTGTAGTTATTTAATTATGCCATCCAGTATCATGGACTCGCTCTCTCTTGTTTCATACAAACGTAGCTGCTGCCATTTTGTGACTATTGTTTTGTACACTGTTGGATTATAAAACACAAACAGGTACAATTATAAAACAGTCTCATCCAAAATCAATATCTCTTCTCTTCATAATTATGTGTGGCGAAATGCTGTGTAATACTGTAAGTGGTACGGCTGTATACCGTATCTGTTAAATGTCCGTCTAGTTTGAACCAGTTGAACTGGCAACTGCTCTTTCCACGGAAGCTTTGCATTTAAAGACCTAAAAAAATATTTTAACTCAGATCAATATTTCGTGTCTAATTATTTACTAATGTGGAAAGTAGCCGTGTAATAAGCGGGATAATGCAAGTCCTCATCACCCTGTCGCCGGGGGTTTATTCTGAGAGAACAACCGGCTGGATGTACATTATCCCTTACATGACTAACACATTTACAAACCTATAACCATGGCTTAACTTGCACCATGCTCCAGTTCCACCAGTCAAAACTTTTTTGAACTTTGATTATAAATACAGTATTTACCTGATTTGGATCAATGGAGTATCCATGTTTATCTGCATAAATCATGGCCAGAGAAACAGACACAGCGTAGGCAACAAGGGTGATAGCAACTGTGTCACCAGCAATTTGTGGAACTGTCTCCAAAGCAGGCAGCCGTGGCTCAGGGAAGCTGAAAAAATAGTAAACTTTTAGCTTTAAATTATAGTTGGTCCCACTTTATATTAAGTGTCTTTAACTACTGCGTACTAACATTAAAATTAATAATTTGAAACAATGCACTTATTGAGTTCATACCATTTTTAACACTGTACTTATATTAAAAAAATACCTGCATTTTCTATAATTAATTTCTGTAATTACATCTATAATTGCACTATTGACCCTTCCCTTACACCTTAACCCACCCTTAAACCTATCCATACCACCAAACCTGTCCCTAACCTTACCTGTATTTTGCAATACTACATCAACACAACTTTTATTTTTATGTAAGTACATAGTAGTTAAAGACACCTAATATAAATTGTGATCTTATAGTTAAACTGCAGGTTGTTTTTGAATTGCAGGTTAAATACAATTAAATATATAGATGCATTAAATTGATTAAAATTGACAGTAGTCTTTTACATTGTTACAAAATATGCCTATTTCAAATAAATGCTGTTCTTCTGAACTTTCTATTCATCAAAGAAAAAAATGCATCACAGTTCCCAAAACTGTTTTTAACAGTGATAATAAGAAATGTTTCTTGAGCACCAAATCAGCATAAACTGTAAGAATAATTTATAAAGACTGAAATAATGGCTGCTGAAAATTCAGCTTTACCCTAACATGAATAAATTACATTTTAAAATATATTAATAGAAAACAGCTATTTTAGATTGTTATAATATTTAACAATATTACTGTATTTCTGATCAAATGAATGCAGCCTTGCTGAGCATGAAACATTTAAAAAATATTACAGATCCTAAACCTTTGAACGGTAGTGTATATACCATTACTATTGATGAATATTATGAATATAATGTATTAGATAAAAGAATATATTACCCTGCTGGAATATGTCCTACTATCTGTATGTCATACTTGGAGTCCAGAGAAAAGACATATGTAATTCCTGTTGCAATTATTACCTGCAGGAGCCACAACAGAATGGAAGATTATTTTTCACAATAAGCAGACCACAGCAGAAAATATGGTTGATGATGAAACTCTCATTATACTGGACTAGTTGGCTGACGAATGGCAAATATTTGTACAAAAGTTCATTTACTTATTTATGTCTGTGAGTCACTCTAAATCTTTTCAAATGCCTGTTGTGAAGTGCAGACTCACAGTGATGATCTCTATAGGGATGGGAGTTCGCAGGCGCTCCCGAAAGCGTGAGTTGACCTCTTTAACCGGCACCAGAACAGCCAGGCAGAGCAGTGATATCACCAGCTCAGCCAAATTAGTGTGGGGCACATTCTCCATCACTGAAGCCAGAGTCTGTGGGTTTAAAGGGAACCTCTGACATGCCTGATTCATTTGTGCTCAGTCATATTCAGTGATACTGCTTCAGTTGTTACTAGAATTATTACACCAGTAATCAGAAAAGGAAAAAACAGTCTGTGTTATGCCATTTCTGACCTTAAAAAGAGAGAAGGCACCAGCATATCGTGGTAGTCGTAATCCCAACATGCTTTGCAGCTGTGAGACGGTCACATGGAAGGCGGCTGCACTTGTGAACGCCTTAACAATCGGTTCCGAGAGGTATGTGGAAAGGAAACCCAACTGGAGGCCACACATGCATAGCTGAGACAATAAAAACAAGCAACACAATCTCATAATTCTGTTTTAAAGTGCTATATGTTTAAGTTGAGCAGATATTGTTTACCATCATTATGCCTGAGAGAAATGCTACAGCTGATGCCACCCCAATTCTCTGGGCCTCAAACTCTGCAGCCTCTGGGCTACTGGAATTCAGAGCAAGCGGGATGGGAACCAGTTGCTCCACCACCGAGCCAGTCATCAGACTCAACACAGCAAAGGTACCTGCAAAAGTCAATCCCTTGGATTATGGTATTTCATTTTCTTGATTAAACATTGACTTTGACATGGTTGCGGATTAAATTTGTTTTTTCACAACTCTGGTAAATGATCGGTCTTTTACCTGTGGAAACGTGGTGACCAGTGCCGAAGAGCATATAGAGAACCACAGGGAAGAATGATGTGTAAAGACCATAGACAGGAGCCACCGATGTCAACAAAGCAAAGGCCATTCCTAAAAACAACGAAAAAATTATGTTTGTTGTCTTGAATATGGGTCAAGAAGACATGATGCATATTCAATTCATTTATTAAATTAAAAGTTCCACACAAAACCTTAAATAGGCTAATGCATTTTCTATGATGAACATGATGTAGCCAATTCGCCAAATCGCCAAATCAAATTCACCGTAAACTCGTAACGAATGCAGGACGCCATATTACTGTCATGTGACAAGTAACGTTTTTTCATCATGTATTTTAACTTTTTATGTAAAGTTTTGTTCAATGCGAAATTGCGAATGGAGTAAGTAAACATAAGAAAACGTCACGATATTATTTGTTACTCAAAATGTATGCACTTTGTCTTTCAATTCAATTGTGTTCTCATGTGCATTCAAGTTACAAATAAATTAGTTTAACACTTTTTATTCGATGGTTAAGACTCTTTTTTTTGGATTATTTATTAGGCTATTATTTAAATAAATAAAAAATTGAACGTTTTTACAAAACCATTTAAATCTGACGTTATACAGAGGTTTATACATTTCCAAGAACTTGACAAGTATTTTAAACCAAATTTGTAAATATATATATATATATAGGCCTAAACTTTTTGATGTTTAGATCAAGACAGACAAACAGTCTAACAATAGTTTTTTTTTTCTAACAAAAAAAAGTTTATCTCATTAAAACCGTAGCTATACCGCAACAAAAATATGTTGATGTTAAATAATTAATCATGTTATGTACTGTTGTAAATGAGTTAAGCTTAGTATTCAAATAATCTTTTTCTTATTCTCTAACCTTTTCTTTCTCTTGCTATTACGTTAGCCTAGGCTACTACAGCTAGAAACAACTAATTAATTAAGGTTTATTTTTTACCTTGGGGAATGTGAACTATTCCAACAGTCAGTCCCGCTATGATATCTCCTAACAGCCATTTTTTGAGCTTGTATTTGGGCAGCCAGCTGCACACGGGCAGTCTCTTCTTGAGCAGGTGAACACACTCCACCTGAGAGCAGCTGCATCTCTGCGCCAGTCTGTCGCGGAGCCGCTCTCTCCCACTAGACTGCGCTTCCGTGCCATACGTCTGTCTGAAGCGATCCTCAGTGTATATGTTTCTATATACAGCCACTGATGCGCTCATCTCGTCCTAACGTGTTCTTCCGAGAGCAAGGTAAATAATCTTCATTAAACTGCTCCAAAAAAGTGCCCAACCCGTCATTTATAGTAGGAGTCGCTGGAATTTGACATCAGGAACAATTGTATTTTCCTGTCAAGTACTGGAGCCAATTGAACAGCAGGTTTTTTTTTTTTTATAAAGTCAAAGTCGGACGGCAAAAAAAAGAAAAAAAAAAGCTACTTTGGAGCTTAATACTTGACAAACCTCAGTGTTAAATGTCTTGCAACTCTTCCAGGTCCTACTGCTAAAGGCTTTTTAAAAAGCAAACAATGACATGGACACTCTCATCTTTAACACATAGACCAGCTCTCAGTCCCTCCTCCCCATCATGGCCCGAAACTCTTCAAAAAAGACTCTTTCTTCGTGGCTATGACATGAGGAATCATGGAGTAGCCTATAGAAAGCGTACAATGTATAGCTCTGTGAGACATCTGCATTATGATCAAAGTACTATTGTTTACAGGGTGAAGGTGAAACCTCAAACCACAACTATTAGCCTACTGATTATTAGAGGAGGTCATTTCTGGGAGGGAGTCGATTTCTCCCTGCCTTTGGTGTCTTTATGGACTTTGAGGAACCAAAGCTGCCTTCTGAAGTGTAATGATATGTTTTCTTTGCCTCGCTGATCAAACTGCAATATGATTCTGGTGAGTGTGCGTTATATTCCCTTAATATGGTTAAGAGGAAGCAAATGTCAATTTGGGATGACATTTTTGGATTATAGAAGTGGAACATCACCTGAGTAGCCTATAGAGACCAAGTATGTTATATAACCCTTTAAATAAAAAGATTTAATTCATGAAAATCTTATAGTTGCATGTTCTTCATTTGTCAAGTATTTTCTTTTGTCTGAAAAGCAACTTGCGTTGATAAAATTCAATGAAAAATGGGTGAGCCTGCAGTTTTAGTGTGAACGTGGTGGAGATCACTTCAGCGCTGGCTCAGCCAACAAAACCAGTGACGTTTGTACCTCTAGACAATGTCACGGGTGCCTGAGATTGCAATCTGACAAAGTGTCCAACCCTTAAAACAAAGAGTGATACAATATAAAAGGAACAGTTGTTTTGGTAATATAGCCCAGTATTAGGACGCATGAATGAACCTCTTCCTGGCCATGTTTGTTGGTTCGTGCAGAATGCCACACACCTGCGCTGGGTCAGACTCGGCAGCCACTGTCCCACTGCAAACTCTTGGTTAAGGTGGTACTGTTGTAGTTCTTATTTATCTCTGTATGACTTCTGACCAGGGTTATTGCATTATGAAAGGTATTCGAAAAAGCATAAAATAAAATTAAAGTAAAATTTAATATAAAAAAATTATGTTAGGCCTACTTATTATTTCAGCTGTAGTTGCCGTTGCAATATTGCTTTATTTTCGTTTAGTTTAAATTGAAGTAATGAAATAACTATAACTAAATATTACGTAAAAAAACTGAAACTAATAAAAATGACTGATTGAGGAAAATGTGGCTAAAGTGCATGAACTTTATTACTAATTATCTCATACATTCTTTAACAGATTGTTCCCATTACACAAACCTTTTACATCAGCATCAGACATTCGTTTCGTAACTTTTTATTTGTCACTATGGCGGTATTGCAAAAGCCCAGAGGGGATGGCTTCACAATGTCTTCACCATTGGTTACATTTCAAAATGTAAAGTGTATCCATTTTGGGTTTATTTTTAATTATAAGAGAAAAATACAGTTGTTTTGATCCCATATTCCAAGAATCTCCAGGTCTCTGTAGATATGCTCTGATATGTGGAGGTTTTTTTTGTTAAGGAATGCAGCCATTGTGTTCATCAGCTCAGGAGAATTTATGGACACGCTGATGGCGTGTTGCGTCTGGTGACTGTTTAAACAAGATATTAATCAGCGGTGAAAGGAACAATGCGCTGAATGGAAGAGGATATGGAGTGTTGAACTCCTCTCCCCCTCGAAAGCAAGATGAAGCCAAGCACTCCAAGAAAAGACAGGTTATGTTAAACCAGAACAAAGGCAATATAAACAAGAGTGACACTCTGATTCCCTTCGACTGGAGTGTGTTTACAGCTAATGTCCGTCTGCTCTGAGATGACAGGCGGTGGGTAGTTAATAAAGCACATATTTCGGTATTGGGCATATTTCCCCATTGACTGCCCAGTCCTGTAATGCTGCAAACAGCTGAATGATGAAAGCATTTGGAATTAGGGATTTCTAATCCTTTTTTGAACATATCACATTTTGTTCATGAGGGCGGCCTTTTGTTAAACGCATTCATTTAATGTACAAATCAAAAGGAAAAGTGCAAAAGTTAATAGTGCTGTTACAGAAAGATGGATTTTTGTGAACTCATTGTCATTGCATAGTTTGTATTGCATAAAATAAAGCATGTCATATGATAGTACATGCATCAGGGAGAGACAAAGTTAGTTTTCTTTGGCTCCAAATCTTTCTGTGGTATAATTTCCCTAGTTGTATATGCAATAATTGCATTAACAATATCTTGTTAACCTCCATGCATGCCCCCCTCACGCTGAGAGTGTGTTGTGGTCCTCGGCTATTGTCGTCTGCTTCATCGTGCTGTTCTTGTTTTGGGAGGGCTGTCCTAATAATTTGTCAAAATTCTATAGTTCCTCTTATTGTTCCTTATCTTTTTTATGGGCTACTTCATCTTCCCCTCACTTGTGTGTCCTTTGCTCTGACCTCGACAGCGAGACGGGTGCTGAACCTATCTTTCTGTCGCCATCCGACCACCTCTCCCTTCCCGTTCTATCACGAGTGTGTCTCCACATTAAAAGCATATGTTATAATTAATAAGGATTAGTTCTCTTTTTTTCCTTATCATCCACTGTGATCTCTCCATACTGTTTTACTACATGATCATCTTAGCAGTTAGTACTGGACATCAATACCAGAGAATATTCCCTTATGGACATATTGTATATTACCCTTCTTGTAACATTTTATCATGTTGTGTTTGTGAGTGTTACAGCCTAAATGGTTTTGTTAAAAGTTATATGTAATGTTTGGCAATTCCATTTTATTATTACTTATACTATATTATTAAAATGCATATACTGTATGCATATAGATAGATGACAGACAGACAGACAGACAGACAGACAGACAGACAGACAGACAGACAGACAGACAGACAGACAGACAGATAGATAGATAGATAGATAGATAGATAGATAGATAGATAGATAGATAGATAGATAGATAGATAGATAGATAGATAGATAGATAGATAGATAGATAGATAGATAGATAGATAGATAGATAGATAGGTTTTTCTTTAAAAAATTTATACATACGTACCTCCATAAGCAACATCTGCAAAATATGTTTTTAAGTTCTATAATGGCTCTGCGCAGAATAAGCCAGAAAAAAACTGATTACAAAAACAGAAGGTTTGGGGTCATTGAGTGCTGACTCCGAAAAAGCAGCACAGTAAAACGCTTACAAAGTTTAAATAGTTTTGAACCATGGTAACTTGTCTTTTCATTGGGAAAACAGGAGTGTGACCGGCGTCTGAACAGCAGCAGGAGAGGAAGGGGAGTGGAAGGACATGCAGTGGCCTTCTGTTCTCTGTGGAGGATAACCCGAGCAGACACACCTTGACCTCTAATCTCACACTACTCTATATATACTGTATTTGATAGATATAGCCTACATGCAGTACCTTCTCAACTTTTATTGTAAGTAGAGATGAATTAGAAAGTATGAGAAAGTATTAGTGTAGCAGTGGATTGTGCTCTGGGGAATTACTGTTCCGGGCCCTTACTTAAAGCATTGTGCTGCTCTTGCCCTGTTGGGACACAACCTTGAACTACATTGTGAAATTTTCTTTGCATTGTCCGCAGCTCCATCACTGTGTTCTCCACCCATGTGGCCCTCAAATTCTATATTCCCTCTTTATACGACCCCTGAGGATCTCAGTGGAGATTGATGACAAATATTTGGTGCCAGAGAGCAGTCTTGGGTGGACCCAGGTCAGCTCTCTCTCTCTCTCTCTCTCTCTCTCTCTCTCTCTCTCTCTCTCTCTCTCTCTCTCTCTCTCTCTCTCTCTCTCTCTCTCTCTCTCTCTCTCTCTCTCTCTCTCTCTCTCTCTCTCTCTCTCTCTCTCACACACACACACACACACACACACACACACACACACACACAGTCACACACACACACACTCATCTTAAGTAAAGGGTCCAGAGATCCTGAAGGACTCTTGGCTCTAAAAGAGAGCTGACATCAGTGATTTCTAGGCCACTCTGTCAGACTGGTTTCATTTGTTTATGCCAAATGTCGTTGAGATGGTCAAAATGTCATGTTCATGGATAACCAGTAATGGTTTTGGTTTAGAGAATGATTAGCGATAATGAAACAGTGAGTTCTTACAGTATTGCTTGGATGCGCAGTTTTACTAAACAAATGACAAAAACAAAAAAGTATTCTAAGAGTGAAACACTGACATGGTCAGTTTTGCAAGAGAGGCTGTAATGGAGGTACTTACAGTACTTGTCTTGTTCCACCTCGCATACACTGAGTCAGATAGGGTCATATATACAGTCACCCTGAATTAATCATATGAATGTCACCATGTTATATTTAATGATCACTGGATTATGATTCCACATATAATTATTATTATTTTATTTAAAAAATTTTAACATATTTTTAAAAAATGTTTTGTCAAATAACAAATGTTATATTAATATTATTAAAATATAGCCTATAAAAATTATTTTTAATATATGATTCAAAAGTTAGATTTTTTTATTTAAATTAGATTTTTATAAGTTCCTAAAATATATATTTTATATGAATATTCATATTAATTAAAAATAATATTACATAAATTGTTATTTATATGATTTATAAACTTATGAATTAATATTTCTGTGATACTTGAATCAGTTTCATTCAGATGACCAAATAAAGTAGATATGTTGGAGAGCCTTGATGCTTGTTTTTGAGTGAAGTTTAAAACACGATATTGTAATGGCAAGGCTTTCTGCAATCAGTAAGAGCAAGGATGTGATGAGTTGTGTTAAAAGACTGGGGGGAGGAAGAGACCCAAAGAAAGGTCTGCCATATTCTTTAGAATCAAGGTTTTATCATAGCTAATGATGTGTGCCAAATCCAATGATTGGAAAATTCATACTTTTTAGAGTAAATTGAATGACATTTCCTGACAGAAGATTATTAATTAACATGTTTCCCTGTCTGTGTCCTCTGAGGGGGCCAAAACATACAAGAGGCTCAACAGGACCCAATAACTGTTCCTCCTGCTCTCCCTGCACCCACACTTCACCTTCACCCCTCTGTTTTCGGCATCAAAGGGCAGTCATGGCTCCAGCTGGGTGGCCACCGGCCTCTTATTTCCTCCCACATGCTCTCCTGCCATTCATTCTGATCCAGGCCCCGTCAGGGCTGAGCGGACCCATGGGATAGGACCAACGGGACCGCTCATGGCCACTTCCTGGTCATTTAAGACCTGTGCCGCAGAATGGAGGGCCATTGTCCAGACTGTTATCTGATGGCCTGAGCCAAAAGGCAGACAAAGCCAAGTGCTTGGAGACTCACCCCTTCCGCTTTGCTGAGGATACGATGCTTTTTTAAAGCATGGCGACGATGGAGGATTAAAAATAGGTGAATGAAACTGAAATGTCATCAACGAAAACAAACATCACCTGTTTTAAATGAGCATAACTAATGATGATAAATTAAACAAATGGTCAAGGGGGTCTATGAAATATTAATTATGATGGGTGGAGGAAGTGACTGTTGTTTGAAAGTGAGTCCATAAATCTGCATCGTTTCACTTTCTCCTATTATTGTCATTATGTCAAACAGTTGTTATTGCACATAGCAATTCTGTTTTGTTTTTTAGGTTTTCATTGAAAAAAAAACCCTCTTTATTTTCTATTCCTCATTCCAGTATAATTTGATAGGAATTTCTATTAATTTGAACCGTTTAGACCATTGAACTCCATTTTAGGCCTACAAAAATCACCTTCCCAAATGAACGCTTTAATTGTTCTCAAACTGTAAACATATGGGTTGTTTACATATCTTATAATTTATGCTAATACTGTATACAACCCTCTCTTAAAGATATCAGAGTTCTTAGTTCAAACCACAGACTGTAAAAAAACAACAAATAGTTTAAAATGTGTAACTACCATTAAACTACCATTCAAAAGTTTGGTCTGTAATTATGTGTGTGTGTGTGTGTGTGTGTGTTATAAGTAGTGTTTCCTATGTTATTATATTTTTGTATTACTCTGATGGAAAAGCTGCATTTTCAGCATCATTACTCCAGTCTTCGGTGCAGGTCTCCAAAGCGGATCAAGGGACAAGCGAACAAACCATAAACTAAATTTTAACAGTAACATAAAAAAAAACGAATTTGAGTTAACCATTAACCTGTTAAAGGTGCAGTGTGTACAATTTTTGAGTATTTATTAACAGAAATGCAATATGACATCCATAACTAGTGTTCAGTGGTGTATAAAGAACTTACTTAATAAACCGTAATGTTTTTATTACCTTAGAATGAGGCATTTATATCTACATAGGCACGGGAAGCGATATTTTTTTTCAC
This sequence comes from Rhinichthys klamathensis goyatoka, assembly GCF_029890125.1. Taxonomy (NCBI): domain Eukaryota; kingdom Metazoa; phylum Chordata; class Actinopteri; order Cypriniformes; family Leuciscidae; genus Rhinichthys; species Rhinichthys klamathensis. The sequence goes on along the minus strand of NW_026606571.1, from coordinate 1,136,457 downwards.
AGGATGGTAGGGGAAGACTCATGAATATTCATTAGGGAACTCATCCCTGATTGGTCTTAACCCCAGTGACGGGTAGGTTTAGGGGCGGGGTTAGGGGTAAGTCATCAGACCCCCAGTGACGGGTAGGTTTAGGGGCGGGGTTAGGGGTAGGTCATCAGACCAATCAGGGATGAGTTCCCTAATGAATATTCATGAGTCTTCCCCTACCATCCTGTGAAAAAAAATCTATGAAGGTCGCCATATTGTGACGTCATGTTTCTACAGTAGCCGAACGCGAACAAACAACGCTACAGAGCGCGTTTCGTCACTGCCTTGAAAGAGAAGCCGCAGGAAGCTAGAAGAAGCTAGTCATAAACACCGTGAGTAGTGACTTTTCCCTTGTCAGTGGTGTAAATATGTAGTTGGATTGTTTCATGTAACTTAATTCTTCTCCCTCGCTGTGTTATGGCTTTGCTATGTGGGGATAAATGTGCTGGTTAAGTTCGTGAGACGGCTGATTAGTAGGGTACTCTTGTCATTGACCGTAAAACAGTTACAGGAATCACCAACCCGTCGATCTTGGAAGCATTTTAAGTCGATCGAGTTTCCAAAATCAGAGAAAAAAGCCTATTGTGTGTAGTAAGTGGTGTCTAGGGGATGCGGAGGCGCGCGCGCTGTTACAATCACGTCATTTTTGCCGCACGCACCTTTGGGCTCTTGCGGACGCGTCGAGTATAAACAAGGCTTTACGCTTTAACCAGCTCAGCCACAGTAACAGCTCATATTAGCCAGCTAAACTTTTACTACCCTGTTAGAAAAAATATATAGTTGCATATTTTCATGTGGTTCTTCTCCCTCGCTGTATTATGGGTTTGCTATGTGGGGAGAATGTGCTGGTTACGTTCGTGAGACAATCAGCTGATTACTATCATTTATTATGTATTAAGACCCTTGATCCTCACCTGAAACTTTATCCATGATGTGGTTTATAATGGACTGTAGTACAGAAACTTGGTTTACGCTGGCTATTCTCTGCTGTCTCAGTCGACGATGTCCCGTTTTAGCCACCGTAGCTTCTTCGAAAGGGAGGGGTGAGCGGCGGGCTGAGCCCTTAGTGTAAACTCGCAACCGAACCGCTAGATGTCGCCAAAAATCACACACTGGACCTTTAACGTTATTTTATTGCACTGTTTAATATTTTAATTTGGCAGTCAATCATGAATTTAAATAGTAAGTAGGCCTTACTACTTGTTCATACTACAAGCGACAAAGCAACACGAGCCTACCATTGATTTTAATGGAGAGCGGGCGATTTCAGGTGTTCTGACGATTCATGCTACCTGATCGGTCACTGTTCAGTGCCGATGACTGACTTTTCTAAATAGATGTATAGATTATATATAAATGTAGGCTTTTCCTTCCAAAATGTTTGTTTGTAGCGGCAAGAAAACGCATTTGTTGTCTACAACACGGAGTAACATCCATGAATGTCACTCACAAACATTAGGCAACCAGTAGTGGGAACGCCCTAGCGACATCACTGCAAGCCACTGGCAACATGCAGCGACTCTAGTCGCTTGTAGAGTGAACTTTTATATTAGGCTATACAGGGGGGACATTTATATTATAAAGCTCGTTTTGAGGAGAATTAGGGTTGTAGCTCATTGTCTAGGTTACTGTGATTGTAAATAGGTGTCGTTTGTGTTTTAACAACGTTGACCCGGGAAGTTTGAATAGCATGTGAATATATTGCCAACTTCACTGAACACCTTGAGTTAAGCACTGACCGCATTTCTTTATATTTGAGTCCAAGTTCAAACACTATGAAACGCTCCATTAACGTACGGAGCTCTGAAACACTGCCAGCGGGACATTAAACTGTCCGAGCTGTCAACAGGTTCCCTTATCGAGTCGGTCTCTCGACATTACGTATGGGGAAATCCATTTTCCTCGAATCATGAAGTCTGATAGAATAACTCTTTTGCTTGCAAATAGCCAATGGCAGTCCCGCCATCACCTGATTGGCTGACACTGCTCAATATAGGTGACGGCGGGCGCCAAAAACCTCAGAATCTTTTTTCTTCACTCGAGTCTGTTTCACCGTTTGATTTACGCATTCAGAGCGGAGTAAAATTAGGAGTTTTTATCCCCTCTCGCATTCCGGTGGATTCTACTATGTCTATTTGTCGCACGTGTGGTGGACCCATCGAATTCCCGGATGCACACAAACTTTGTGTGCTGTGCCTGGGTCGGGACCACGCTGAGGCGGCACTTGAGGGATCGGGATGTCCCGCCTGTGAGGAGCTTCCCATCAAGATCCTTCGTGCAAGGCTGGCCGTTACACGTAACGACGACCTTGTGTCTCCTGCCTCTCCCCAGTCTGCCGCCGTCGAGCCGCGGACCGGGAGACAGCAGAGATTTCCATCCGCGGGTTCTGTTGAGGCGCTGTCGTCGGCCCAAGGCCCACGCCATCCTCACGTGGCAGAGCCCGTGACTGACTCTGAGGCCTCTTACCGCCCTCCTCAGGAAGCGCGGGAAATGGTCTCGTTTGGATACGACGATGACGACGCCATGTCCACCAATGCCTCCGACCCAGGAGCATGGTCCGAATCTCCGTCTGAAGGCGCCCCCGCCTCTTTGGATGCGGAGCTTATGGCCATTCTCTCAGAGGCGGTGGCAGATATGAAGCTGGAGTGGACAGCGCCCAAGGAGCTGCCGTCGAAAAGATGGATGGACGGTTCCTTCCTCGGCGCGGGCCGTCAAGCTGAAGCCCCGCGGAGACCCGCCCCCTTTTTCTCTGAGGTCCACGAGGAGCTCACCAGATCATGGCGCTCCCCTTACTCAGCCCGAGCCCATGCACAAGGTACCCAGCTGCTGACTACAGTGGAAGGGGCTGAGAAATTAGGGTACGCTCGGTTGCCTCCCGTCGAGGATGCCATCGCGGCTCATCTGGCGTCTTCTCCTGGCTGGAAGACCGCCCAACTGCCTTCCAGACCATGTCGCGCTACTGCCCACATGGCTGAGAAGGCTTACACTTCTGCTGGACCTGCAGCATCTGCCCTCCATACGATGGCAATTCTGCAGGTTTTCCAGACGCGACTCCTAGAGTCCCTGGATGAGGGAAGCCCGGACCCTGAGTTGCTCAGGAAACTGCGCACGGCGGCAGATCTCGCTCTGGCGGCGTCTAAGAAGGTCGCTCAGGGAATCGGCCGCAATATGGGCAGTCTTGTGGCCCTGCATCGCCATCTGTGGCTAACGCTGTCGGGGATGCGCGATACTGACAAAAGGCAGTTCCTGGACGCTCCGGTAAGCCCCACGGGCCTTTTCGGTGTTGCGGTGGAGTCGTTATCCGACAAGTACGCAGAGACCGTCAAGCAGTCTAGAATGATGCCGCATCTGCTGCCGAAACGGTCTCAAGCCCCCCCAGCGGCGAGATCCAGATCTTCCTCTGCGCAGCGCCCAGCGGGACCTACCAGACGCGCGCCCCCGAGCGCGGCAGAACGTCGCGAGCCAGAGCCCCCCTTCCGCCAGAGGCAGTTCAGGAAGCAGCCCCGCTTCGGTGCGAAGCCGGCCTCTAGTAGCCAAGGACGCCCGGCGGGCAAAAAAGAGCGGCATTCCTGATGCGTGTGTCGGGGAGGAGAGAGCGCGGGACGTGTTCGTCGGACCCGCTGCAAAGAGGGCGTGTTCCCGCCCAGAGTTCGACGAGAATGTGTTGATTTTGAAACCGCTGTGTTCTGTTTCAATAAACAAAGTGCATTACATGTCTCAGCAAAAGAGCTTTCTTCCTCTCAACACTATTACCCGCGCCATAAGCGAAACCTCTCCCCCGGGAGACGTTTCGCAGAGCGGAAGCTCGGGGAAACCCGAGAAGGTGGTTATTTATGTCCCCGTGCAAAGAGCCGCGGACGAGCCATCTGCCCTCAATGTAGCGGCCAATGCTTCCCCGGTGGCTGGCGCTCAGCCCCCACCGCAGCATTCATTAAAGCCCCCCCTATCGAGTCACCTGGGTGCGTGGTCAACACTACCGACGGCTTCACTGTGGGTGTTAAACACGATAAAACGCGGCTATACGCTCCAATTCGCTCGCAGACCACCCCGCTTCGGCGGTGTGATTTTGACAGAGGTGTCAGAACAGAGCGCCCCGTTACTTCGGGAAGAAATCTCCTCTCTCCTGGCCAAACAAGCAGTAGAGACAGTTCCCGAAGAGCGGAAAAACTCCGGTTTCTACAGCCGTTATTTTCTTGTACCAAAGAAGGACGGAGGTATGCGCCCTATTTTGGATCTGAGATTACTGAACAAAGCGCTCGCGAAACGCGCGTTCAAAATGTTAACAGTGAAGCAGATCCTCGCGCACATTCAGCCCGACGATTACTTCCTTGCAGTGGATCTAAAGGATGCATACTTCCATATTCAGATAGCCCCGCATCACAGGCGCTTCCTTCGGTTTGCATTCGAGGGTGTGGCATACCAGTTCAAAGTGCTGCCGTTCGGGCTGGCCCTGGCACCCCGTGTGTTTACAATGTGCATGAATGCAGCGCTTGCTCCCCTGAAGCTCAGTGGAATGCGCATTCTGAACTATCTCGACGACTGGTTAGTCATCGCGCGTTCGAAGAGTGTCCTTGTGGAACACAGACACAGACTCCTCGCTCACCTGACGGATTTGGGACTGTCTGTGAACATGCAGAAGAGCGCGCTTCAACCGTGCCAGTCCATCACATTCCTCGGTATGGTGCTGGACTCACGCACTATGATCGCGAAGCTATTAGAGGCGAGAATCCAGTCGATTCAGAGTGCGTTAGCCCTATTCGTTCAAGGCAGAGCCATCCCCTTAAAAACGTTTCAGAGGCTACTCGGTCTAATGGCAGCTGCAGCCTCCGTCTGCAGACTGGGCTTATTACACATGAGACCGCTTCAGCACTGGTTACAGGGACGCGTACAGCCGCGGGCATGGAGAGCGGGAACGGAACGCCTTGTTATAACGCGTTCATGCCTGGAGACTCTAGCATCGTGGTTCGGCACGACCATGTTCGAGCAGGGAGCTGCTTTGGGCAGAGTGGTCAGACGCGTAGTGGTCACTACGGATGCGTCGCTGTCAGGCTGGGGAGCCCTCTGCGATAGCAGACCGGCATTCGGTACGTGGACAGGAGATCGGACGCGCTGGCATATAAACTGCTTGGAGATGGAAGCGGTTCATCTAGCGCTGCGTGGTTTCCTCCCATTTGTGAAAGACCGTCATGTTCTCATCAGAACGGACAACACGGCGGTGGTGGCGTACATAAATCGCCAGGGAGGTTTACGTTCGCGATCCCTGCAGGGGCTAGCGAGGCGGCTGTTATTATGGACGGACAAAGTACTACTGTCGATTCGAGCAGTGCATGTGCCGGGCAGTTTGAATTGCGGCGCGGACATGCTGTCCAGGGATGGCATTGTGCACGGAGAGTGGAGGCTTCATCCGCAGACGGTAAACATGATCTGGGATCTGTTTGGCAAAGCGGAGATCGATCTCTTTGCATCGCAGGAGAACGCCCACTGCCCGCTGTTCTTTGCATTGACGACGGCCCCTCTAAAGGGAGACGCACTGTCGAGCCGCTGGCCGAAGGGGCGGAAGTATGCTTTTCCTCCGATCAAGTTAATGCCGCTGGTGCTGCAAAAGATCAGGGAGGAGAGATGTGCGTTGGAGATGTGCGAACCAGCCGTGGTTCCCGGAGCTAGTGAACATGGCGCTTTTTCCCCCGTGGCGGATACCGCCGAGAAGAGACCTCCTATCTCAGGCGAGGGGGACCATATGGCACCCCAACCCGGAGCTGTGGGACCTGCACGTGTGGCAGATCAGCACGGAGTATCACAGCGGGTGCTACAGACAATAGCAGAGGCTAGAGCCCCTTCAACGAGGCGCTTATATGCTCTAAAGTGGAGGGTGTTTGCTAACTGGTGTGTTGACAAAAAGGAGGACCACAGGAATTGCGATATCTCCATTATTTTGACCTTCCTACAGGAACGTCTGGATGCTGGCAGTTCGCCATCTACACTGAAAGTTTACGTGGCCGCTATTGCTGCTTGTCGTAATGTAGATGGCCATTCAGTGGGGAAACACCCTTTGATAACGGGTTTCCTCCGGGGAGCGAGGCGGCTTCCCCCCCCCCCGCCTTCGTCAGATGCCGGTTTAGGACCTGTCGTTAGTGCTTAGTGCGCTGTCTGACCCGCCTTTCGAACCAGCTGAGTCTAGTGACATCAAAGTTCTCTCATTCAAGACGGCGCTTTTGCTCGCGCTAGCCTGCGGTAAGCGGGTGGGGGACTTGCAGGCTCTGTCAGTGAACAGTGCATGTATGCAGTTTGGACCGAAAGATTGCATGGTCAGACTTTTACCCAAGCGCGGATACTCGCCTAAAGTGCTCTCAACTCCATTCAGAGCCCAGGTGGTTACAATTCCAGCATTTTGCCCCGATGAGGTCAGTATTTCAGAGTCTCAGAAGGACGCTTTGTGCCCCGTGCGTGCCCTGCGTGCTTATGTGAACAGAACTAGCCATTTTCGAACTTCAGAGCAGCTCTTCGTCTGCTACGCGGGTGCCAAGAAAGGCGGCGCGCTGTTGAAACAGAGGCTATCACACTGGATAGTGGAGGCTGTGCGACTGGCTTATACTTCTCGGGGAGCTGTTTGCCCTATAGAGGTGCACGCCCACTCCACTAGGAGTTTGGCGTCATCATGGGCGTGGGCGAAAGGCATGTCTATCCAGGACATTTGTTTCGTGGCAGGCTGGTCGTCGCGTAATAAGTTTGCGAGATTCTATAACTTGAATATTCCTTCATTCACAGCACATGTACTGTCAGTACAGGGAGAGAAAGCTGAGCTGTCATTGGACTAGGCTAGACATGCCCCTAATGGCGCACACTCTAGCCGCGGTTCCGACTAAGCGTGAGTTATTAGCAATATAAAGCTATCTGTTCTCTATATTGTGTCCTTATTATTATGCCCGCATTCATAAGCCGGCAGTGTATTCCTAAGCACCAATCACCTTGCTGCAATTCCCCACTCATTCAGTTCAGTGTTGCTTAACTGTGTGGGAGGGGCCATGTTGGTGCGGTTGCCGACTTGGCTCTGTGCCAAGAGGTGGTTTCGACCAGGTCCGGTGGCGGTTTCCTGAGCTGTATAGGGATGAGCGCTTGTGCTATCCTCAGCTCGTTCTAGCTGGGCGGGGTTTTTCCCACGCGGCGGGGGTTTTATTGCTCCCCATACGTAATGTCGAGAGACCGACTCGATAAGGGAACGTCTCTGGTTACTCACGTAACCGTAGTTCCCTGAGAGGAGGGAACGAGACATTACGTAACCTGCCGTGTGGGAAGGGCTCACAGTTCCTTACTCTCGTTCAGCTAAGATTCTGAGGTTTTTGGCGCCCGCCGTCACCTATATTGAGCAGTGTCAGCCAATCAGGTGATGGCGGGACTGCCATTGGCTATTTGCAAGCAAAAGAGTTATTCTATTAGACTTCATGATTCGAGGAAAATGGATTTCCCCATACGTAATGTCTCGTTCCCTCCTCTCAGGGAACTACGGTTACGTGAGTAACCAGAGACGTTTTGCGTGGGAACGCAAACAACTTTGCGAGGGAACGCAAACTTTGCGAGGGAATGCAAACATTTTGCGTGGGAACGCAAATAACTTTGCGAGGGAACGCAAATATCTTTGCGAGGGAACGCAAAAGTTTTGCGAGGGAACGCAAAGTTTCTCGGGGGAACGCAAAAGTTTTGCGAGGGAACGCAAAAGATTTGGGAAAAAAAATCTCCCATCCTAAAAGTTTTTCCACCACCACGTCCCTTTAGGGGCTCCGTACTACATACGTTCGAAGGCTATATTTACGACATACAGGTGAAACGCAAGGAACAACAAGGCATCCAAATAGAGGCAAAAGCATACCGGTCACAGTCAAAAAATGAACCACCACCGCATATCCTACTAATCGAGACGGAGGATGGGACTAACAATATCAAGGAGCAACACTGTTCATGCAAAGCTGGGTAGGTCTCTATTCACTTCTATAATCGTTATTACAAATGTAACACACTTGAAGGAATGAACAAGCGTGTGAGTTGGTTGGGTTCTTTTATTTAGCCAGCGTCATTCGGAACAGCTCCGTACCACACAGTACAACACGGTACAACATAACTCAATACACATAGTCCCGTTCAAACCTCGCGTGAACTAACTTTTCTTTTTCTCTTCTAGGTTTTTCTCCGGGGGTATTCCTCTGGCTTACTGCCACCCACTGGACACCCATCACATAGCTGTATACTACAAATTAAAATGCAGGTACTGAATTAAATAAGCATTATTAATAAAATAACTGAAATGACAAAAAAACTATTACATGGGGGGGTCTAGCTTTTAACTCACAATTATCTTATAACAATTATACTACTCTATCAATGTATATTCTATTCTATCAATGTATATTCTAGATTTCCCCACACAAAGCAAACGGACTACGCGAGTATAACGTTGTATTTATTAGCAGCGTGTGCTAGACGACACTTGTCAGGATTTGACTTCGGTTTTGGGAAGGGAAAAAAACGGACACCCCCCTCCAACCTCTCTGGGAAACGCGTATCTGTGTTACAAATGCCCCAGGCACAACATTTAACCATATTTTGATAAAACCACGACGGTAATAGCCTGCCGAGACCAAAAATATGAGACGCCTGTGTTAAAGTCAATGGAGCGCTGTGAAAAAGTGTCGGACTCGGACCTCTGTGGGAGCTCGTTCTTGCCTGCGCTGTGATTGGTCAATCTACATTCTAGGGTGTGGCTTAGCCAAAGGCGAATTTAATGCATCCTTGCTGAATAAAAGTATTAATTTATTTTTAAAAGCTTGCTGACCCCATACTTTTGAATAGTGTACAGGCCTAAAAACTATCATGAAATATTATTTATCTAAGACTTAATGATTTAAAGACTGTCCCCTAGTGGATAAATTGATACAGGACAACCTCACTTCATTAGGTGTGAATTAATTTTTTTCAATCACAACCCCACCTACAGACTCAGCAGGCATCTTCCCTGTATTGTCCTGCTGTTTGGGTCCAGGCATCCCATTAGTGCCCTTGTTTCCCACAGGTAGACAGGTGATGGCTGCCATACAGAGCTGGCATTGTGTGTCTCATCAAAGAGAGAGCTGTTGAAGAAGCTGTGCTGTTCTGGACTATCATACACATCAGAGCAGGTGCGCAGAGGGGGATGGTGGCAGGACCGCTCACATTTCAGGCATGCTTATTCTGCCACATGAACGTATCTGTGTTTTAGGCAAATATAGTGTAGCCTATCTGTCATTCTACAGAGTTCAGTTTTATGAAGTCTGTGCAGACCAAACTCAGTCCATTTATTATGTGGCACTAAGATTGTGAATATTTAATGCAATGTGAACCACGTGCTGCCTTGACTCACTGCTTCAGGATTGACTCAGCACTGCTCTCTGCTGGACAACAACTTGCAATACAGACAGTTGAAATATGTTTCCTCTGAGGATTGCATTTTTCTATGAATCAAAAAGACCTTGGTTAATAGAGATATTGCATACAGTCGATTTAAAACCTACACATTCCAAATTCAACATTACAATACTCAAAGTGTTTAAAGTATTAATACTAAAACAGACAAAATATTAGCATTTAACTAGGAATATTGCAGCAAGAAATACTTCTGAATATTTCCACAAACTGAAAATGAACAATATTGGTTTATCTGAGCTCATTAACTATAATTTTTCTTTAAATGCTTAATTTAACAAATGACAAAAACAGATTTCCATCCACATGAACAGGGATGCAGATTTGGTTTTGATGTTGAAATGTTATCTTGGTCATGTGGATTATATATTGTATATGAAAATCAACAGGACAGATATTTACAACAAAAGTGTGAAGGAGAGTAAAAGCAGTAAGATAAATAAACAGACAACATCCAACCTATCCATCTCTGCGTTTCCCCACGTTCATTTCTTTTATTTTTGAAGATCAAGCAATGGCAAAAAGTTGAATAATTCTGTGTCTTTGATCTACACACACAAGTACGAGTTCATTTCCATTTTTAATTTTTTTTCTTCTTCCTCTCTGTAAAAGTGCCAGCATCAAGATTTACCTTGGTGTGCAAATGTGCTGGAATAGGTTAAAAGGAAATCTCCCTGCATGCTCTCTCAAAGCTGAAGTGCAGATGTTATGAAGTTAATTAAAAATTTAGCAATTTGTTTATTCGGCACCAATTTAGGTTGCATCAAATGGGAGAAAGGAGAAGGATTTTTTTTTTTGAGTGAGTGAGAGAGATGCATGAACCTATCACATTATGTTTGATAATGACCAGAAAATATTAGTCCAACTATCTGGAATATGTATGTTTAATATTTTTATATTTAACCCTCTGGTGGGGTCACACTCATACTCCTCCCGGTCAAAAGTGGCCGAACACCTCAAATGTAACTTTTTTACAGTAAAATCATGTATCAATGTAATATTTTGAACAATAATATTTTTTTATTTAATATTTTGTATTTTGAGGGAATTTTATGGAATCAGGTAATATTTATGCAATTATGATTCATTTGTTTCCATTTTTACAATACAATAAATTAATTAATCCATACAATTTATTTCTATTTTTTTTATTATTATTATTATTATTATTCAATTAACCCATTTATGCTGTGTGCTTTCTTCAGCATTGTGGCTGATTTGTAGATTGTACCCCCAAAAAATTCTCTATTATGGTTTTTATATTTTTTTTCTTCTAATTAATTTCTATGGTGATACATTTTTGTGGGACCATTTTACCTTTGTTGTGTATACACATAAGTGCCACAAAAGTCAAAAACAAAAATTCAAAACTGTTTTGGTCAAAAGTGCCAGAAGGGTTATTATTATATTATATTATATTATATTATATTATATTATATTATATTATATTATATTATATTATATTATATTATATTATATTATGCCTTTATTATTAGGCCGATGTCTAGTTTATAGACATTAAACTAGGTGTCTAGATGTATGTCTAATTATTTTGTACTTACTGTATATATCATACATAATTTTTCCTGTTATAGGGGCACGTGCAGAAGATTCTGCATTTCCACCTTTGTCAAAACCTGTTGGCAACTAACTTGAGTTGTCAAGGCTCATTACTCACAAGCTGACATATCCAGAGGACACGTGCACTGAGCATATTCCACAAGCCTTTTAACAGCTATCCCGGTACAGTAAGCCTGCGGTTCATAAATAATTATCAATGTTTACTGATATTGCATCAGATTGTTGACACAGACCGTGTGTTTCTCTCTGTTCGCACCTAAATAACGGTACCGTGCAGAAAAGGTGTCAAGTCTCCAGGGAGGGTCTGCCAGCCCCCCCACCGCCGACTGCCTGATCATGCTCCTGACATGAGTGAGGTTTGGATCCTCAGCACAGGTGTTGCAGCAGCGTTGGCACAGAATTCCCATGCCCGTGCACACAGCCCAGTGTTAACCACTATCTGCTGGCTCTTCCCAGCGGACCTGTGCTTCCATTGAGGGATATTACAAGCGGCAGGCGCTCTCCTCTGATCTACATGCGCTCGGCACTCTCTCAGTCCTGGGTGAATAGTGCTTGACTTGTTCAATTTGTTTAGAAGCCTCAGTCAGCGCTTTGAAGCCACGCATCTTAGCATAAATCATAACCTGTCTAGTTGCTCACAAGTGCTTTGAAATGCAGCATCTGCTTTGAGTCCCTGCTTTACAATTAGTTAGGCAACATCAATAGATTGACTAAATATCATGTTTCTTCATAATGAAGTGTTTGGGGTATAGCCTACGAATGAGGGTAACTTATTTATTTATTATTTCGACTTACCTGGATTTAGTGGACAGTTGGAGTTCGTCATTCATATACGCAACAATCAAAATGGGTTATGGCGGATAACCTACTTAGAGAGTATTATGGTTGTGGGGCATCGAGCATGTTGTTTACTCTTTCATCACTCCATTCCTGTTATCTGTTTGTTCATTTGTTTTGCAAACTAGAGCCGTCTGTTCTGTTGTGGGGAAAGAGGAAGGAAAGATCTTAGAAGACAAGGAGAAGAACTGCCTCTGACGTGCCTGATTGTCGTCAGCCGGTGAAGTGAACTCAATAGACGTAACGTACAGTAGACCGAGACGTCTTGAAAGGACTTTCTCACAAATGCGTGTACGTAGCATCCCAATGGTGACTCAGAAGTTTTTAATTTCTTAGTTTGTTATATTTCAAACTCATCAAATTCATTTTATTAAATTAACCAGGGCTCATGGCAAAAATGGCGCTGAAAGTGATATTTAATCAATCAATATCGTTCTATCTATCATCCATCCATCGTTCTATCGTTCTATCATCCATCCATCGTTCTATCGTTCTATCATCCATCCATCGTTCTATCATTCTATCATCCATCCATCCATCTACTAGCCTATCCATACTGCTTTTACTTTCCTTCACAATTTCATTAATTTTCTTATGAAAACATTTATTTATTGACATTTTGTCCATTACTTTTCTATTGGATGTTGTATTAATTTTAAATTAACTGCCATGCTTAATGTATTTAATTGATTCACTTGAATTATCTGACATAGTGGATGCCATTAGTATTATATGGTTAGAAGGTCAAATTAAAGGTTTAAAAAAATACCTCTGAAAATCGACTAATGAAAAAAGGTTTACCTTATAAAAATTAAATTCAGTCTGGGTTTTTTTTTAATTATGGGAAAAAAATAACATTTAAAAAATAATGGAATGTAATGTAAAAATGTTTTTTCAATTTTTTTCTTTTATGTTTAGCTCTAAAATATTTAATCCGCTAGAAATTCTTTGCATGGGCATATTAAAAATGCTTTTTTAAAATGGCAATCGATTGGAAATTGTACAAAAAAACGTGGGAACCATGCACTGCATATGAAAATGGCCGTTCTTTCTTAAGTACGCATTATAAATTTGTATCAGGAATGAATTTATCATTGATCCATCACAGTCGGTTCGGTCTTATAATGTCTGCACACTCAATTTAGCTTTAGATCAAAGAAAAGTCGATCCACTGTTCTTCTCCATCATAAAGTGCACCCCTTCAACCTGCAACATTAGAAATTCTTTTTGCATTGAGAAGAGAAGGGGAAAAAAACAGAAGAAGAAAAAGAAAATACTTAAGTTTCTCATTTTCAAAAGGCAGGTATTTGATCAGTAGTCATAAATTAAAGTTACGGGGGTGCAAATTACGGCATGAGGATTAGATAAAAGCAGCTCTCTGTCAAAAGGTGGCATCTTCAAAGCGCCCCTGGTTAAGCAGCACACAACAGCACGCCGCCGTTGCCTGGCATGGCTCGCTGCCGGATGACATCTCTCCGTGCATTACGGGGGCTGTGCTAACCGTGGGGGCCAAACAGCTGCTGATGGAGGTGTGCAAACACAAATAAATCTACATCTGTGAGCAGAGCTGCTGCTTGTGTCAGGGGCTCATCACTAATGCATTGGATAAGTAGGCCGCATATGGCCCGGGATACAGGGTGGAGGAAGGGCACAGAGGGGTCTAAGTAAGGAGACCCTTAATCTTACATAGTTATTTTCATACAGTTACACTAAAGGGATAGTCCACCCCAAAATGTGAAATATTCTGCCAAACAGTTTCGGGTCACATTAACTTCCATTGTATTTTGACAAAAGTACAATGGTACAAAAGCTGTCACTGGGATGGTACCCTTTAAAAAGGTTCTAATTTTTACTATTTAAGGTACTAATATGTACACATTTGGTACCAATACATACCTTTGAGGTATACTGATATGCACCCAAAGGTGTACCACCCCAGTGACAGCTTTTGTACCTTTTTTTCTGAGGGTACAATGAAGTCAATGGGAGCCGAAACTGACCGAAACCGAAATGTTTGGTTACCAACATTCTTCAAAATATGCGAAAAACCTTTTTCTGTGCATGTTCCACAGAAAAAAAGACGGTCACAGGGGTTTGGAACGACATGAGGGTGAGTAAATGATGACAGAATTAAAATGTAAAGAATTAAAAGTGAACTATCCCTTTAATAGTGAAACGTATACTGTCAGGCTCCAATAAGGATTGTGTGAGTGTGTCCTGGTAAAAAACAATGTGGGGATGTTTTTTGGTCCCCAAGACGAAAACAGCTTAAAATGTAATGATTAGGGTTAGTGTAATGGGACAGTTTGTACAGTATACAAATCATTATGTGAATGAAAAGTCCCCAGAAAATATGGAAACCTAGCGGGTGTGTATGTGTGTGTGTGTGGCCTGGTAAACCTACATTATGGGGACAAAATGTCATTTTTTGGTCCTGATGAGGAAAACAGCTTATAAAAGTGATGGTTTTTTTAAATGTTAAAATGCGAAATGCCATAAAATGTGAAAACACAACATGTGTGTGTGTTTCATTGAATAATAATAAGTGCACATGCACTGGGAATAACATGAGGGCGATGATATAAAGACAAAATTTAAATTTTGGGTGAATTATTAATAACATATAATATTCCATAATACATAATATTAATAATTATAAGAATATAATGCATTTTAAGCACTTTTAAGTATCTACTGGGCTTGCACATGTACGGTCATTTGGTGGGCCTGTAGAAGCACCTGCATCCTTTTAAAGAAACACATTCTTCACTTAAAATGCTGAGGTCATCATTCACCGTTGTCCCTTCCATGTGAATGTCATCACTGTCAGAAGCAAACGTCATATCCATTTCAACAGCTTTTCTTGGACAATTGTGATCTGCATAGCTCAAGCTCAGAATGTACCACTCTAACCAAACCTAATGTTTTGCACCAGGTTGTTAAAAAATTTTGGTGGTTAAACATGATAGTTTTTTTTTCACTTCATCTTCTTATAAATTAAAAATATTTCTCAGTCCCTTTGAAATGTTTCTAATTAAATATGTTATTTCTGATTTGGCTGGAATATAATGTATTGCTAAGATAACATTCTACCATTCTAATAGTAGTGATTTCCACAGAGTAAAGCTTTCTGCCATGTAATCAAATGGAGGTACAGGAATCATACGTAATTAGAACACAGCCGTCAAAGCTTGACAAACTCTTCACATGTCTCACTGTAATTCTGAGCTTCTAAGGAAATTGGCTGGGGTCCAGGTGCTGCACAATACCCACATTAACTCGACAATGTCAGGTGTTCTAACTATTTATTTTCTTCTGTTTTCAGTGTGTGTTTGCATGTTATGATCCGTATGTGATTGATAATACGCCTGTTCTTTCCTTTTGTTTTCAGCCGGGCTTGTATATTATTTATATTATGTTTCCTTAGACTGACAGCCATGTTGGGGAATTAGTCTTTAGTCTTTAAGGGTTTTAAATAACATGATCCATAAATAAACAATGTCCCCCTCGCTCTGTAAATTAGTAATCATTCATTTTAAATTTCAGGTATGGTACACACACACACACCAACATCTGCTGTGTTTGAGTTCAGTCCATTTTAATAAGTCGTAAAGTAATAAAAGTATGATGAGTCTAAAATCCACATTGAAAAAAATTGATTTAGGATTAAAAAAAATGAAAGCTATAAATAAACAAACAAACAGAAAGAGAAATATACACACTACGACATTCTGAAATACAAGTAAATTTAGCACACAAGTTGAGTTTCTATTGTGATATATTTTCAAATGTATTCCTGAGATAGCAAAGCTGAATTTCCAGCATCATTCCTCCGGTCTTCAGGGTCACATGACCTTTCAGAAATCTAATGTGCTGCTCAAGAAACATTTCTTCTTATTATTAATGTTGAAAACAGTTATGCTGCTTAATATTTTTGTGAAAACCATCAGGATTCATTTATGTGAGCTCAAATCTTTTGCAACACAGTAAATGACTTTACTCTCAAGTTTGATCTATTTAATGCATCCAACCTGAATAAAAGTATTAATTTCTTTCAAAACAAATCGTACTGACCACAGACGTTTGAACGGTAGTGTATATCAAATAGTCTGTCTTCCAATGAAAGTGCTTGAGGTTGAATGTCTGCTCTTCAAACAGGATGTCTTTTCAATATGTGAGAGTTCAAAGTGCTGAAGTAGTCTTCAAAGCTCGAAGACTGAGCAAGATGGCAACTTTCAGAGCTAGTCATGTGACTTTGTGTGGGTCAAAGACCTGAATCGCTCTGGTTTCCCTATCCATTGTTGCTCTGGGATTAAGCAGTCAGTGTGTATTTAAATGACAGACGAAGCAGATCGGGGCTGAGGAAGGGAGTTGTTCCTTGCTGTAAAGTCTTCACTCTCGTTTTATATACAGTTCCAGTACCCCCACCATTTCACTCTTTCCTTTCGTCTCAGGGAGTGCAGGCGCATGTCAAGCGATTGTTGAATTGAAATATTGATGTAGAATATCAAAGCATGGGGTATAGCTCCTGTGTTTCCTGAACTAACCGAAAACTGCTTTGATCACAGGCTCCTGTGATCTGACTTCTGAAGTTGTTAAGAGTACTGAAAAACAAAATGCAAACAAACTTCAAGTGCCCCTAGTAATGATAAAAGTTTCTCTGACAAGTAGATTTTTTATTTTCACACATCAATGACGGAATTCCATCTCACATAAATGCAAATGGACAATTGCTGAAAAGATTTCATACACATGCATATATTATAAAAACTTTTAACTTCTTTTTAGCTTTCTCAATCTTTCATTTTTAAGTACATTAAACTATACTTTTAAATGTAAAGACAAACTTAAATTCAAAGTGAAAAATAAAAATACTTCTGACATTTTCTGGTTAATCAGATTATCATATTCAGAACCCTTATTTAAGTTCCTTGACTACAATAGGATAGGATAGGAAAAAAGGATAGAGATTCTGCCAGGAGCCTCCAATGCCTAAAGAATCCTTTTCATTTTGTATTGTGCATTACAGTTAAAAATGCTTATTTGAGCCTTAAATGCGAGCTTATGGTAAATGAATCAAATATTTGTGCCAATCTGTCAATGTTATAAGCCAGACCTAACGCTCAGCATCCTGAACTATCAACATTCCTTGACTCTGTCGTGGTCATTATGAACAGTGCTGTTCCTGATTGCATTGATTAGTGTTTTAGCTGGAAAGATGCGGGGGGGGCAGCAGGTTTTTACATGCACTCTGTCTCATCCATTATACCACATTTGTCAAGTTGGGGGTTTTGAGTCATTTAGTCCATGTGGGGCTGTAAACTGGCTTTTGGAGATGGCCAACAGTACAAAAGCTTGCGGCTGGCTGTTTGGGGTGCAGATGGTCAAGACAGCTGGGACAATTTAGTGATCTGAGACTCTTAAACTGCCCTCCAGACATGCTAAAAAACAGCTTGACAACATGCCTGCCATTGTTTGGGTCATTTTATGAGGACATTGATCTTTGAATGAATGGATTTTGCATTTATGATGGAGAAAAGTAAGACTCTTGCTGTCTGGATCAATAGTAAATTTGTAAAATTATAGATTGTAGAATTAAAATTTAATCTAACTGCTATATACATAAGAATATATTCTCTATGGTAAATTAGGATTAGAATTAGAATGTGAAATTATTTTTAAATTGACATTTAAAAAGGACAAAATGAATCTTGCTAATTTATTATTTACAACCACTATTTAGAATAATATTTAAAAATAAAAATATTATAAATGTTGTGGGGCGAAAATATTAGCTATTAAATAGTTATAAAACTGATATAAACATATCACTATATTCACTCCATTTTGTCATTTTAACCCCCAAAAAATGGTTTTAAGCCATATTTTGCTGTAGTGTCGGTAGGAAATATTAGTTTACATTTCCAAACATTAATTTTACCATTAATTGTAATAATCCAGTGAGATTTTTGTATGCACAAGGAGTCTGACACCAGCCGGTATGATCAGATCTCACCATCACCGAGTCCATATTTGGTAACACCACCCTTTGAGTTTAAAACAGCTTTTGTCCTAGATACACTTCCACATAGTTTTTCAGGTAGGCTAGGTTTCTTCAAGCATTTTGGAGACATTGCAGTTCTTCTGGATTTAGTCTGTTTCTTCATGTAATCACAGATGGACTCGATGATGGTGAGATCAGATCTCAGTGTGGATCATACCAGCTGTTGTCAGACTCCTCGTGCATACAAAAATTGGATTATTACAATTACTGGCAAAAGTAATGTTTGGAGACGTAAACTGGTATTTCCTAGTGACACACTAAAGCAAAAGATATAAACTGGCTTAAAACCATTTTTTTGTGTGAAAAAACTAGCATGCCTAAGACTTTTGCACAGTACTGCATATATATATATATAATGTGTGTGTGTGTGTGTGTGTGTGTGTGTGTGTGTGTGTGTGTGTGTGTGTGTGTGTGTGTGTGTGTGTGTGTGTGTGTGTGTGTGTGTGTGTGTGTGTGTGTGTGTGTGTGTGTGTGTGTGTGTGTGTGTGTGTGTGTGACATACAGGGAAAATATCTTGAATTAATATGAATTTTAAAAATGGACAAAATGGGATATAATACTTTAATAAGAATTTACTAGCATTATTTAAAACAATATTCATCCAAGATTTATATATAGCCTTTATATATATATATAATGTGACAATATTCAGAATATTATACAAATAATAAATAACATGCATTAAGCAATCTCAGATTACGTTTGTTATAAATAATAAAAGTAGTAAATTAGCAAGGTATATAAATCCCATGCACATCCCATTTTGTCCTTTTTAAAAATTCAATTCAGACCATAATTTAAAATCATTTAATTTCAGTTCAAACCATATAAATGTTGGAGCCCAAATGAATGCCTGAAAGGCTGCAGTAAAGCGACTGTGCTCAGGCCACCTAACAGCAGCCGAAACCTCTGTTAAAGGCCGTTCTCCTGATTGCCTGCCATCTCTACAGCTGCCTAATGAAGGCTGGGATCTGTGCTTGCTTTGGAAATGAGTTTTCCCTTGAAAACGGCATAAGCCGTATCCAGGTCTATTTAAATGAGGTAACATGGGGAAGGTAAGCACAACCACTGGAGCATTGTTTGCACAGTTCAAAGTGAGGAGAGCGTACTTTGCACTTCAAAGACACTCATCTGGGAGGCAGTGAGGGGAGTGGGGGTGGGTGGGCTGAAGGAGGGGCGGATTTAGGGGACAGGAAATAAGAATCTGGGTAATTAACAACTTCTGCTCCGTAATAAAGCAAGCAAAAGGAGACGGAAGCAGCCTCCCCTACGTAAAGTGACCAAATATTTGATGTGTTATACCTCCATCCTCTACCTGTTCCCCCTGTTTTTGACTGTTATTTTGTTTTATTAGTATTACACCCCTTAATTGCCCCCATACAGTGCAGGGATGTGCTGCTGCTTATTATGTTATGTTTAAAATTCAGTCTCTCTAATGTGATTTTTACACAGAGCAATAATTTTGCAGGTTAATTTTGGAGAGAGGGGATGTTGTTGATTTGTTTATACATGTGTTTTATTTATTAATTTGTTTTTATTTTAATGAACTCAGTCAGCAGTCAAATGATCTCTCTCTCATATATATATATATATATATATATATATATAATTTCTCATTGAATAACATTAATGTTCTCTTCGTCTCTCTTTCAATGTGTGAATGAAACCAATAACTCAGTGTATAAACAGTTATTAATAGACTACAAAGGCTAGTTTTTTTTAAAAAATACATCTTTCGAGATACTACATTTAAAACATTAAATACATTTTTTTTTAAACTTCTTTTTTTTTTAAACAACTCAATTGGACTGATTACAAGTCGACGCATGTATAAGTTTAGCACGTTTCCTACGTGTCATCTCATTTCTCCATCGCTGTGGTATATTTTAGCAGACTAAAGCAATGCATCTGCTGGGACAAAGGTCGATTGTTATGCGACTAGGTGAGAGGCAACACAAAGCAGTGAGGATTTTCTATGTATTAAGATGTTAAATGGCTTTCCGACTTCAATGTAAATTCTCTTAGAGAAAGACTCAAAGTGTTAGATGAACTTTGGATGCTCTGCATTTAATCCCTTTAAATGTGATGACGCCCTTAACTTGAACCCGGAGTGTGAAAATGTCACGCAGGGCTCTTTATTTATAATATCACTTAGAGTGCGAGCTAGTGCGCATGGACATTTATTTCACTTGTCTTGTTTGAAACTTTTACAAGTTGGTTTCTGATTACCTGGTGTAGCTTCTTCATTGTCTTTTATTAACGGGACGAGAATAATAGCCCAATTCGATCGTCTTCAAACATCATTTGGCGTCTTAATACGCCATTTTCCCAGAATGATCGGTTAACTAACAGAACAGCTCCTATCAATAGACAGATTAACAGTTAGTGTTGCTCATCAGAAAGAAAGATCAAATACTGTCGAACTAATCTGCATAAAATACTTTCAAAAGTTTTAGTCACTTTAAACCGCTAAAAACATTATTTCAACATATTAGGCTAATTCCCAGTAAATTGTTAGAAACATGTCACTTTTTCATAATATGTATCAAATAATTTATTTTCATTTTCCTTTTTAAATGCACTTCAACTGTACTTTGCAGTCAGCTAAAATAGAATATATAAGTTTAAACTGATGCCTTAAGTAATTAAAAAAAAAATTTTTAAACGTTACTGGCTCGTTGCACTTGATGGAAAAAAATCAGGTTGAAACTCTTAAAATAAAGTAGAAATTAATGTGACAAGTTAAATAAATGGAAAATTATGTTGGCATTATTGAAGTTGTTTTAATGATTGTAACAAGAAAGTAGGTTCGTTTCGTTCTTAATTTATGACAAAAGATTCAAGAACAAGTGTTAAACTTGTAAACATGCAAAACAAACTTTTTCATTTTAGACTCTTCTCACCAACAACCGGTAAAGGAAAGGAACTCTCTCACGTTCAACATTTGGCTAAATTAAATTAGAATAAAATGAAGGTTATAGTACACCCCTCTTCCTAATCTCTCAAAGATTGCCCTCCCCAATATTCCCCCACCGCATCTCTCCTCCATTCACTGGCCCTCCTGATACATACTTAAGAGACCCCGTCGAGAGGATCTTTTCCCTATAAAGAGAAGATGCGATCCGAGCGCCTTTGAAATGATCCTCAGGACTTATTGCGACAGGCCCTTCAGTCGCACTTCAAAAGGACGAGTCTTGAAAGCCGCTGCTTTTTAAAAAGGGACCCAGAAAACCAGCAGCAAGAGCGCGGAGTGGCCAACGACTCTTACAGCCGATAAAGGACAGGAGTAGCAAGAGCGAATCGATGGATTATTGATGAGAACTATATCTAAACTCATGCACCGGTAACCTGACTGTGTAGCGGGGTCAATCCGAGCAGGATCTTTGCGCGCCTCCTCGCCCTCGTACCCGCGCACTCTGACTTTGGCTCGGTTACGCACTGTGCGCCGCGCTTTTACGCAGGTGTGGATATTTTGAAGATCCAGTGCACACATGGCTGCGTTAACCTTATCCAGAGCGGACAATTTCCTGCACAATTTCTTACAGGTACTGCACTTTAATTTGTTTTATCGTGCATTTTTCGAGTACATAGAGAGACTTTGGCACAATCACATCTCCAACTTAGAATTTTTTTTTTTCTGCATAGCTCTATTTTTGGTTCAGTTCATTAATTTCCTTTCTTTCTTTCTTTCTTTCTTTCTTTCTTTCTTTCTTTCTTTCTTTCTTTCTTTCTTTCTTTCTTTCTTTCTTTCTTTCTTTCTTTCTTTCTTTCTTTCTTTCTTTCTTTCTTTCTTTCTTTCTTTCTTTCTTTCTTTCTTTCTTTCTTCTGTAAAAATGTATTGACATAAGTTTAATTGCTGCACTATTCTATTATTAAATAGAATAAAAAATCTATTTTCAGTTTTTACTATTTTTGTATCATACAATTATTATAATTATGTTTTTTTTTTTTAAATTTCATAATTATCCAAAATAACAATAAATACAAATAAGGCAGCAATTAAACTTATTTTGTTATACAGTGATTCTGTATGCAAGGATGAAGGTTGATTTAGTCACAATTATTTGTTTTCTCCCCTCTAGGATCGTACTCCCAGCTCCTCTCCAGAGAGCGGTCCTAACACCCTTTCTTTTTTGGCCACCACATGCAGTCAGGCTTGGCAGGAGGGGTCACAGCTCCCTTACGAGGGTCCCGTGGGCTCTGCTACCAGCATGTTTCAGCTCTGGAGCAATGATGTGGCCCCTAACTCCAGCTTGAGCGCTCACCAGATGACCTTTACCATGCCCAAAATGCAGTTCCCCGGCCACATGCAGCCCACCCTGGGCTCGCACGCCCATCATCACCATCATCACCACCATCACCACCACGAGCTGCCCCTCACACCTCCGGCCGAGCCCCCTTCTGCCTACTCGTTCGAGCTGTCTCCGGTAAAGATGCTCTCCTCCCAGACGCAGGGGAACGCGGCGTACTACGCGCAGCACAACGCTGTGGGTCAGAACTTTCCCAGCTTCCTTCAAAACGCTTCAGGAAGACCTCACCTGCCCGGCGGGCACGTCGAGGACGGCCAGCAGTGGTGGAGTCTCCCTCAGACTAGCAGCGCACCCTCCAGTCACCCCTTTTCTCTGGGACGGCAGCTGGTTTTGGGCCACCAGCCTCAAATTGCTGCACTTCTGCAGGGCACCTCAAAGGGTCTGTTGAGCTCCACTCGTCGCTGTCGCAGGTGCAAATGCCCCAACTGCCAGTCCTCGGGAAACGGAGGTGCTGCTCTAGAGTTCGGGAAGAAAAGACTGCACATTTGTCACATTCCAGATTGTGGCAAGGTTTACAAAAAAACCTCTCACCTGAAGGCGCACCTGCGCTGGCACGCCGGCGAGCGTCCCTTCATCTGCAACTGGCTCTTCTGCGGGAAGAGCTTCACACGCTCAGATGAGCTGCAGAGGCATCTCCGCACACACACCGGGGAGAAGCGCTTCGGCTGTCAGCAGTGTGGGAAAAGGTTTATGCGGAGCGATCATCTCTCCAAGCATGTGAAGACCCATCAGAGCAGGAAGAGCCGGTCCGGTCAGCCCGCTCACAGTGGGACTGATGCACTGCTAAGCAACATCAAGAGAGAGTAGAGAAGGCAAAATGCAAAAGAACTCAATATAGTATCCGGAATGAGACCAGAGACCTTACAAGGACGTTTGCGTCATCTTAACAGATATTCCAAACAGCAATAGGGACATGGGCCTGTTTCCATTGTACTTTATTTGAAAACACTGGAGCGAACGCACACGATGCTGCACCGAAACCAACCTTTGAGATTTTAAAGAGACTTACGGTCACAGCAGAAGTTCTCTCATTGTGATATATCTAATAAAAGTGACATTTTGTTATGGCTCTGGATGCAAAGACTTCGCCCTTGCACATTTATTTAAAGATTTTAATTCAAAAGCTACAGGAAATTCTTTGAACAGCACAATTACATGTATTTGTTACTTGGTGAAACTGTCATTTGTTTACATTTTGTTGTTGCTTTATTGGTATTTTGTTTTAGGGGGAATTGATGCCTTATGTTGAAATCGTAAATTCTAGTTGCAAAATTTGCCAACACTATTCCCTTTCTTGCAGAGAATGGCACTGATATAAATATCAGTCGAAATCTTAATCCCTAGAGTTTCAAAACACGAACCACATGTATATAATGTTTATACAGTGCACAGTTCTATGAAGACCAGCATGTGAAATATTAATAAACATGAATAACTCTGCAAATCAAAATCTTGTGCTTTGTTTTGTTCATTCCTTCATAGCAAAAATTCCATTTAATACCTTGTCAAGCACCCTTAGTTTGTTTTAACAGATGTGTGAAGTTCAGCAAATGGCTAATGTTAAATCTAACGCGGTGTGTCGAACCTCAGCGTTTTGCATTTATTCAAATGTTAATGTAATAGCATTCAGGATGCTAATTTGAGATGGCCATTGTTTCTAAGGTGTCGAGGAAGCACTTAAAGGAAAGACAAATGATTGGAGAGTCTTCAGACATTTTACAGTTGTCAGTAAAGTCGGGCCATTCATGGGAACAGTGGTCTGACCTTCTCCCATCAAGTTCACAGTCATGTTGTCTCGTAATTGCCTGTGTAAATAACAGACAACAGTTACGCTCCACTGGAGCTCAATGTGAATGGACCCCCAGCTGTTTATATCCCACTGGCCGCGACAGAAGTCACTTTGATTTTGCACCTTTGTGATAGTGAATGCTTAAAACCCCTCTCCCCCATCTGTGTGTGCAAATGAACCCTTTACTGCTCAAGAATGCCCAGAATGTGACTTAAAACAAGAGACAAATGAACCAGATGTCTGCATGTGTTGACTAGATTACCTAGCCAGATCTCAGAAAGCTCACTGATTTGGAGGATTGTTTTTCTTCATCAGTATGATTTTAGTACATTTCTACCCATAACCAAACCAAAGCATTAATGACTGTGAAGGTTTTCATCTATCTAGGTCATCATAAAGTGTCTGATGGAGTTTAATCATAAGCATTCTGGTTAAACTCCACTAGAACCTGCATACCGGGGCAAGTTGTCACAACAACCAATAGGTTTTGAGTCAAAAAGTCTACACACTAATGTTTGTTTTCTCTACCAGAGATTTTGTATGTTAGTTTTAAACACCTAGATCAAAAAGAGTCTAAAAATCTAATAATTCCTGTGAATTATTTTTTGTAATATTTCTTGTATAAACTCATTTCCACAGTAAAACCACACTAATAAAGGATATAATTAAGATTGCCCTGTTTTAAGGGCAAGAATATTTTTCATAATATCAGGGCAAGTTGTCACGTTTAATGCATGTTTTAATACACAATTTATTATTACAATGTTTAGTTATACTGGAAAAGTTTGCTGAATAATAGGCCATAACAGACTGTTTAATGGCAGGTTTCATTGTGACAACTTACTCCATTTAGTGTGACAACATGCCCCCTCTATAGTGTTCAGTAAACTATCTTGGGTCTTTTTGTAGGTTTTTTGTGTGTACAGAAACAGAAATAATCCTACTTTGAGAAATATTTACATGTGACAACTAGCCCCGGTCTCCCCTATATCAGAAACACACATCCTAAACATCATCACACAGCAAACTACAGAGAAAACAGCAGAGAAGGAAACATTGTGTGTTCTAAAACACCCTTGCGTTCCAAAAGGAACCAGTTTAATTTGATATAATACAATGGTTTTGTCACATAGACATGGATCATGTCCAATTCTTTCTCTACATCATTTCCTTCATCATTTAGAGGTGTTCTTCAAAATAGCATGCAACAATGTAAGATTCAAACCCACATTTGTGGAAAGGCAGTACAGGAAAGCTTTCAGTTTATACAGGGATATGTCAAATTATTTGATTTCTGCTGATTTGAATATTACGTCAAGGCAAGAGAAGGTTGTTACAATCATTTTAAGGATATTTAAGCGAATGCATCTGAAACATGCCAACAAGTAAAGCATATGAGCTTTGGTGCAGAGTTTTGAATTTGAAGTTTTAAATTGATCTGTGGAAAAAAGAAGGAAAAAAAGAAGACTGATTGGTTGTGTAAACAGAGCTAAAGTCCTCTGGCACCCTCTCTTGGAAAGAATGTGCAATGAGCTAAATGGAGCGAAAGTGCTTTCTGATCATGCTTCAACATCAAATACCAAACACATTCCATCCCTTCTTTGGCGAGGCATCTAACATTTTATGACAAACCGTATGTTTCAGACTCGATTAACAATGTCAATACTCTTTTTTACTAATGATTTAGTTTGTCACTAACAAATACATTTTAAAAATAAAAATAAAACAACACAACAAAACACGGAGAAAACGAAAAAAGAGACATCTTTAGCTTTTTCCTTAGTTTTTATGAGAACATTTTCCCCCAAATTAAGCAAGTGTTTTAGATGAAACTGAAACTGAATAACATTTTACGCTTGATAATTCATTCATTTTCTGTAAAGGGTATACTGGCACCTGCGTTTGGCACATAATGATATAACATTTTACCTTTGGCCTTCATTAAGTTAATAACAACAACAACAATAATATTAATGGTTTTATAATTATCATCATCATCTAATATAATTTGGAAACCTCATTTTGTATCGAGAGACCTGCAGAGTAATCCAGGCAGTGAGCGTCAAATGAGGAGGGGGCGGCAGAAGCTAAAACGGGTCATTAAACCACAGATAAAAAAATATTATGCGCCATCTTCTTCTGCCATAACAACTGCTGTCCATCTTTCAGTCCTTCCCTTGAGCGAGTCCTCCTGCTCAACAAGGCAAATGCTCGTTGTGTGTGATCTCTTATGTCCACCTTGTCCAACATTGATCTTAGAGAATTCAAACCCCCAATCAGCGAAGAGAAAGTCAAGCGTCCGTGTCTCCATGCACAGATCATTCCGCTACATACGGTATATACAAATTTAGCTGCATTTAGAGTCTGTTTCCCCTTAGCTCCTTCATAAGAGTTTACGCAGCCCACGAGAGCATTCAATATAGGTGGGAGAAAGACAGCTTCTGTAAAGAGGCACCGATAGTGCGAAACCTTTGAAATCCAGCGTGAGCCCCCTAAGGACTCTCTTATGTTTGTAATAATACAGTATGTTCTCTGCAAAACACATCTGATGGAAAATGTTCAGCATGTTTGCAAGGATGAAGCCATCAGAATTTAGCACACAAACACACACTCAAAAACATACATACATGCACGCTTGCCCAAACGCATCCTCACACCCTCAAATAAAGGTTTACTCTGGTTCCTGCTCCAGTGACCTCCCAATATAGGAATGGTTGATTCTCCTTTGAACAAAACACAACTTTAGTAAAAAAAAAAAAAAAAAAAAAAAAAAAAAAGAAATTATGTAAAACAATTTAAAAAGTCACTAGGAAATTCACGTCACAGGTTCAGGAAGACTACCACAAGATAACAGACGTGAATAAAGTCCAGACTGTGGCATGCTCTGGTGCAAACATCAGATTCAGGGTCATTTCCATTCACAGGTCGTCCTCATCAAGCTGGGCCAAGTTACTGGAGCGCTGAAGAGTAGAGGAGGGACTAGGAACAGCCATGCGTCCCTCTCTCGATGAAGCTCTGCGTCCACCCTCTCCTGAGATCTGGACACAGTGGAGGAAAAAAGGCCATTTCTGCCACTGATGGTTTATTTTTCTCAACAGCACATTATTAATATTATGATTCTATGGAAGCCTGTTTTAACCTATTGTGAATTTGTTTTTAATGTACAAATTGTACTTCATAATGTAAGATGTAAAGTCACAATCATAAGATATAGTCACATTTATGAGAAACAAAGCCGCAATTGCAAAACACAGTCACATCGTGAGATATAAAGACGCAGTTACAAAAAATAAAGTTGCAAGGATAAAAGATAAAATTGCGAGATATCGTCACATTGCAAGGTATAAGGTCGCCATTGTAAGTTAAGTCGCAATTGTGAGATATAAAGTCACCCTGTGGGATATAAAGTCACATTTACAAGAAACAAAGTTGCAATTGTGAAATATAATATTATGAGACATAGTGACTGAGACATGAAGTCATTTTTATGAGAACGTTTACGTGACAATGTTTTTTTCTTTGTACAGATGACAACATTGTCAAAATGATCCCCGCTCACACGGATCCATGAAACCGCTGTATTATTCATGCCAGGCCAGTAGTTGGCGATGAACTTTGTAAAGAAACACTATACGTGCCTATAGACTGAACATTTAATACGTATGCGAATGACGTCACCATTTCACAAATTCGCGGTTTTGTTGTTTACACAAAGGCAATAACGGTATCAGTTTTCAAAAACTTGAACTTTGAAACCCGTTTTCAAAACTTTTCCAGGCCCCCAAAAAGCCGTTGACGTGTAAATGAACGGTCAAAACGAATGAAACGTTTTTAGTTGAAAACGGTGTCGTGTACGACTTTTTAGAATCTAAGTCACAATTGCGAAATATAAAGTCACAATTGTAAGAAAGTTGCAATAACAGGATACAAAGCCATAATGTGAGACAAAGCCATTTATTAGAACATAAATAAAGTTGCAATTGGGATATATAACATCTCAGTTACCTTTTTAACACTCACAGGCTTCCATAGGCTTCAAATTTTTCCCCACACAATTCATGTGAAATCTTCATTCATGAATATATAAAGGTTTGTGATGCGTGACAGCTAAGAAATTCTCGCCTATTCCCCAAGCAGAGAATAATGAGCTGTCACGAGCCGAGCTTATGTCTAAAAATGGCTGAAGAGTTAATTACCAGGAACAGCCTAGGATATTAAGAGTAATATTTTTGTTACAGGGTTTATGACATGACTAAAATCAGCATGACTTGAATATCATAACGAGAGCTTCAGAAATGATATCATATTGTCGAACACTCCTGTCAGACCCAGAATCCTTGTTAGATATGAGAGAAAAAGCTTTTCACACTTATTATAAACCTCAATTATGTTCGGTGTCCCTTGGTATTACCTGTCCTTGACTCGTTTCTCACCTCCAATATCAGAATAGAAATAACAATCAAAATCCTACTATAAGCCCATCCAGGTAAGAAACCCTTGTTTTTCCCCTTGCCATAATAAATATATAAACTGAAAAAATAAAATCAAGGCAGTGATTATTTTAGATTAGATATGGTAGATGGTTATAAAATTAATCTAGCATGAAAAGTAGTTAGTATTAAGCACATAACCACATGGGAACTGAAGTCAAAACAGCCCTCAGATCCCAGCACCAGTCTGATCCAACAGCCTGCAAGAACAATCAGGCGTTAGATAGGGATCTGGTACTTCCTTCTGTCAACCTGTCTCCTTCCTGTTTGTAAAGTGGCCTGAGTAAAGCAGATAAACAGCTATTTCACGCACAACTATTGTTGCGCTGTCATCAAAGCTCATTTTGGGCTAGACGCCGCTGCAAACGGAGAGGGATGTTTTAATGGGCCATGTCTCAGAATAAGGAAAACCTCAGTAAAGTAGACTTAATAACCATAGGTTTGTCTGTAGTCTTATGTATGACCAAAGAGGTTACAAGGTCAAATGAATAATACATATTTAAATTCTACACTATTTCTAGGTCAGTAATAAAATATGCACAATTTTTACTCACATTGCTTTGCTTATAATATAATTAGTAATAAAACAAGTTGTATGAGATGATTAATGAGAGCTTCAGACAATGTACCCGTCCTGCAAATAAGGCCATGTTAGTATATTGTTATTGCATGTCCACAATATACCAGCAGAGGGAGCAGCATGGCCTCTTTTTTTAAAACTCTGACCACATTCTGAGCAAACCAAATCCAAGTAAGCCTGAGTGAGCGGGTATGCACAGTACCTGTGAGCCTTGCGTGCTAGAGGAACACAGTCCGTTGGAGACCGCCTGGCAGTTTAGAGGTGCCTGGGAGAATGACGGCTCTTCAGAGAAGGCCAGCTGCACATGAGTTGGAGACACCGTCTGGGAATTCAGTCTGGAGTCCACCGGACAGCGCTGGACTTGTGTTGACTGTAAACGTCAGACAGAAACAGTGGTTACAAAATCTTTCAGGTTATTTATATCCATTTACCACATACGATTGTGACCTCTCAGATGATGACAGTGGGATTAGAAAATGTAAGAGTCTTAAGAGACAGAAACAGGCCGTTCTTGCTCAGCAAGACTAACTAGAGTAATACTTATACCTGTAGTTAAATATCAATAATAAATGTTATTATTTATAAGTTATTGTAATAATATTTATAAACAATTACAGTTGGTATTAATATTTTGAATTAGCTTTTATTTTTATATTTCAGCATAATTTTAGGTAATTTTGTGCTTTAGTCATTTTTATTAGTTAAAATAAACATTTCAAAATGGTTTTAATGTATTTTAGATTTTGTTTTATTTCAGTTATACATTTTTATACACCAACTTAAACCTATTTCAGTTAGTTGCCAAGGCCATCTAATACTTATATTTTAATTGGATTTCAATTAACAAAAAACGTTGTTTTTTTTAAGCTTTTATTTTTAGTTGACAATAACAAACACTGTCTCTCTGTGAATACATGTGTTCTCTTTCTGCTTGAGATGAGTGTGACAAATCCCAATTCACATCTACTATGGACCAGAAGAACCATTTTGTTGGGGATTGAAAAGTATGTTCGAGTATGTAGTAAAACAAAATCAAGAGAAAACCAGCAAAATCAGTGCAAGCATGCATAGTAAAAATCCACTGAAAATAGTACACTCTCAGGTATACTGTGATATGGGATGCATTAATCATCAAGCATCGCGTTAGTTCAGGCAGGCCACGTCAGCCAAGCTCGCATCAGCTGATAGCCAGCTGTTCCTGACGTGTACCAATCCAGTGTCGACATCTATCACAGCGGCCTATTTAAATTCCCATTCCTTCAGCACTTCCTCCATATAGCATCGCTGCTCGCATTCAAACTCCCTCCTCCAACCCCAACTCCACCCAACCAAACCTTTAATCAATCTGACTTGTTATTCCGTACAGGTCACTACATGGCAAGCGTTCCCTTTCGAAGGGAACTCAACAATACGTCATCGACGCTATGGGGAACGCCTCAGGCGTGACAGGTGTCTGAAATCACTATCAAATCACGTCAATCACATTGACCGGCGACAGCCCGTGAATCATTAACGTGAATGATTAGCGTGCGACCTGGAAGTATATAAGGGTGCCTTGCAAACATGACAAATCATCTTTTCGTCTTCAGGGACTGTTTTGTCTGTAACTGCTTTTAAAATCAGGTAATTATGAAATGCTTTCAGAAGTGTGCAGACCCGTGCTCAAGATATTTGAAGCCGGGTGACACACGTGAACTGTGCATTTTTCGTCTGGGAAGGAAGACGCGCACAGGCAGTTCTCGAGGGAACTGCCTGTACAAATTGTGATCGCGCCTGTCCCTCTTCTCGAGAGAAGAGGGTTCAGCGTCTGGATGTCACAGATGAAGCTCGCCGATCGCCTTGAGAGGGGTGTAATCCTCTCAGACGATGCGGCGGCTGACAAGAAGCTGCAATTGGATGAAGTTTTTCAAAAAAAAAAAAAGGGAAAACTTAGTCCGGCAGCAAGTGCTCTCCCGGACAAACAGGAGATGGCTGATGAGGGTGGTAATAATAAAATATTTTCCTGTATCTTCTCAGCCACCCTGCCCCATGTATGCTGAGCTGGTTGGTATTATAGAACGCGCCGCGGGCAGGCTGCAGCTGCCGTGGCTGCTCGTTGGGGGAGAAATCGCTCGCGATGAGAGCGGTTTTTCCCCGGTCATAGAACCACCAGCTCAGGTGAGCCTTTCATTTCTTCCCGATCCCATACTGAGATCGAGAGGACATGGAAGAACCCATACTCTGCCTGTATCCACCAACATCAGCGGGCTAGTCTCGCTGATGTTGAGAGGATAGGAGAGCGTGGGTATGCGTCGATGGGAAAACAATCGACACTGAGAGCTCAAAACCCTGCCAGTTGAATGGCAGAGAATACACGTCAGCGGGTCAGGCCGGTGCTAGCCTGCACATCATGGCGGTGTTGCAGGTACACCAGGCCGATCTGCTGGGGGATCTCGACCAGGGGGTGGGGCCCCTGAGGCGGTTACTGAGCTGCGGCGCAAATGAAAAAAATGTATGTATATATATATATAGCTCTCCGGGATGGCAATGATACTGGCCACGGAGAGACATTTGTGGTTGAACCTGGCGATTTCGGGAAGAAAGAGAAAGGCTTTCTCCTCGATTCGCTGGTTTCGCCCTCTGAGCTTTTCGGCACCTCCGTGTTGGCGGTGGTTGGAAAGTTCGGAGAGGCGAAGGCGCGCTCAGCTGTATCCAGGACATACATACCGCTGAGATCCGTGTCCATGCCCAGACAGATGGGAGGGCCTGGCCTATCATGGTCCGAGGACCTTAGATGAGGCCAGAGAGCCAGTGTCACCTCTCGTGCGCCTCCTCCGTGGAGTAGTAGGTCGCAGAGGAGGCGCGACTCCCGCAAGAAGAGGGATCTGAGGGAGGTGATCCGGCACAAACGCACGTTGCGTTGGTCTTGGATCATCTTCCCTGAGGGCATGATTATATTTTTGCCCTTTCCTCTCTTCCCTGACTCCCCAGGCGCTTCTTACATCAGGCCTGAGGCTGGGCTCATGGTTAGAACAATGTTCTGATGGCCCGCCTCGGCTTGGTTAGTGAGAGTGCCTCTTTCAGGTATGTAAAGGTGGTAGACCCCATGTTCATGAAGAACTGTCTGGTGAGTCTTCACTTTGCACGCCGCAGGTGAGCTGCTGGTCTTTCAAAGAGTAATTTTTGTGATTAAAAAATAATATGTTTCTCTTTACAGACCTCGTTCCCTGTATAGAGTTATGTGGCCATGTCAAGGTAATAAGGTAAGAGAACTTTTTTGGATTATCAGCTGAAGTTCCCCGTTAGGTGGCCAGAATGATAACTATGTTAGCCTTCGGGCTATTAGCCACCTCAGGGTAGAGTAGTTGGTCTCTCTCTGATAGAATGTTTTACTTAGAGTGTTGACTGATGCTAGAGCTTCAGATAGATCTTATGTCCGGCCCATGGGACCGTTTTGACTTTTCTGAGTATTTCGCCCCTTGAGCTCTGTTGAGTTTTCATTAGGTTGAGCGTTCTGCAGCCCTTTTGTATGGAATAATACAGACTATATTCTTTAGTAGGCTGTGGCTCCTCTGAGCCCTCAGATAGATCTATGCTTACAGGTTGGCCCTCACCAGGGCCGCCTTTGTAGCTGGCCTAGGCTGTGCCAGGGATATTAGAGGCGTTCTGCTAAAATTAGCATTTCTTCCTCTGACCCTTCACTTTGTGAATGTAGGTTTTTGGCATCCCTGTATAATCAGCCTCCTCCCATGGGAGTCGTTAGGCCAAGGCCCGCCCCCTTCTCTGCATTCTGGGGTGACTAGAGTAATGCAGCGTGGTGCAGAGGATGGTTTATAAGGACATGGTAGGCCTCAGTTAGGCCTCCGTGGTATATAAGTCCTTTTGAGCAGGGTTAGGCCGTCTTTCGCTTCACGAAGAAGACTGAGTTTCCTGCCCGACCCTGCCGTGCAGAACTGGCCTACGGATCTAGGCCGCCAGTATGGGCTTCACTTAACTCGCTGAGCTACTGCTCGAGCGCTGGGTTGTAGGTGGTTGGCTTTCATTCAAGCCCCACTCCCCTAGGTTGGGCACAGATACATTTCTGTCACCCCTAGAGCCGCTGGCAGGCCCACCCCCTGGTAACCTCAGGGTGAGGTGTGAGTATTCCCCTGTGATTCAGGGTAGGTCTGAGTACTTCACTCCCAGTTCTGTTTATCCTACCTCGCACCACTATGGCTTGGGTCGAGTATGAAATAAGCCTTTACTTCTTCTTCTTTGGTCGAAGTACGCTCCCCTGTAGCCAGAGCATTGCCCTGAGCTGACGCCCATGCATAGATGGTAGGCCCCTGACTAACTGGGGCCTCCGTTGAGGCAGAGTGGCGTATGTTGTACTCCCCTTGTTTTTTAGGGTGCTAAGCTCTCTTGCCGAGTACACTGCCATGGGCAATGTGATTAGGCACCAGGATGCTGTAGGCGCTGTGTAAACAGCTTATCTGCCAACGAAGGCTGCGCCATCAGGTAGTAGGCCTCAGCAGGCCTCCTTGTATGGGCAGCTCCCAATAGGGCGCTGTAGGCCACTTCTCGAGAGAAATGGTTGGCCTTGGTGGTTCGGGCAGTTGGCTCACCGGTGGGTAGTAGGCCTTAAACAGGCCTCCTCGGAGGTGAGTCCCAACATTGTGGGACATACTTTATAGCCGCTACAGGTAGCTAGCCATACTAGGCCGCCTGTGGGTGGGCCCAATAGTTACGTTGGTGTGGTATGGTTCCCAACATTGTTCCTTTGTAGCAGAATTGACTTGCTATCAGCTAGTAGGCCCAACCAGGCCTCCCTGATAGGCGAGTCCCCAGCTGGTTGGCCTTAGCAGGCCGCCTTGGAACTGTCACCCGAACTCAGCTACCAGTTGCTATCAGGTAGTAGGCCACTCAGGCCTCCCTGAAGGTGAATTCCCCACGTACTATCGTTATCGGGTAGTAGGTCTCTCTAGGCCTCCCTGTAGGTGACCACATTCTGTTGCTATCAGGTAGTAGGCCTCACCAGGCCTCCTTATGAGTGGTTCCCTAGCGGTGCTGGGTTTAGGAAGCTAGTGGCCTCTTGCTATCATTTCAGCTGGCCTTATTAGGCAGCGGCTGAAGGCGAGCTTGCGCCCTGGCTCGACTAAAGTGTTCATTCTCTGCTACTGGTTCCCTCTCGGAACCTCTTTCCTGCCTACAGCCTGGTTTTGCCTACCAGGGGGACCATATGCTCCCCTCATTGAGGGTCACGGTGAGCACGCTGACTCCTGAGTCTGGTCAGACGGTCGTAGGCCTCTCGTGAGGCCTCCCAGTTAGATCAGTCCTTTAGGCCTTCACAGGCCTCCTCAGTGTTTTGAAACACAGACACTGGGTTGACCCGTGGATCGAGTAGAGGAACTCCCCTCGCTAGCAAGGGTTGGAAAGCACTATGCTGAGTCATACTCTCCGGGATATCCCGTCTCTGAGATCCGGGCCGAGTGGTTCACTGCCAGCTTCGCAGTCCCTCGGGTTGGATGCCTTACCTAAGGCAAGTGTCCAGAGGCTCTGTTTTCGAACAGACAGGAAGTGGCCAGACTAAGTGTCTATGCTCTGACGCCAGGTCAGGCCGTCCTGGTGGCACTTCGGGGTGAGTACGTTCCCCTGAATAGTGACTGGCTGGGGAATGATGTCACTGACAGCCCAGTGTGACCTGAGGGTGAGTGGATCTAGCATTTCATTTGAATTAGCTGGTTCGGACAGCTGTCACTGCCTGAGGGCATGCACTCCCCTTAGCATGGCGGCGTGGGTATATCGTTCCCCATAGCGTCGATGACGTATTGTTGAGTTCCCTTCGAAAGGGAACGTCTCAGGTTACGACTGTAACCTTTGTTCCCTGAGAACAGGGAACGAGACAATACGTCTCCCTGCCATGCCTCGGGGCTTGCCTGCCGTACAGTCCCTTCAGACGATAAGGTGATTTGTCATGTTTGCAAGGCGCCCTTATATACTTCCAGGTCGCACGTTAATCATTCACGTTAATGATTCACGGGCTGTCGCCGGTCAATGTGATTGACGTGATTTGATAGTGATTTCAGACACCTGTCACGCCTGAGGCGTTCCCCATAGCGTCGATGACGTATTGTCTCGTTCCCTGTTCTCAGGGAACAAAGGTTACAGTCGTAACCTGAGACGTTTTCTATCATGTATTTGTATTTCCACAACTTAATTATGTATGCATGTACAGTACTGGTTCTGATCTGTACCCCAGGGGGGTTTGACTTGCTGCTCTCCCCGCTCTGTCCAGGCATAGCAGCATGGACAGGCGTGGGAGTTTTGCCCAGAACAGAACCATACTGCCAACACTAACTATGCTATAACTATAATAAATGTGTATACCTGACTAAACTAATCTTATGCACCATTTAGGATTTAAATTGGAATTCAGCCTCATCTGTAAAAGTGGTAACCTGAAATTGTTAACTTAAAGAGAATTTCTTACCTGATTTACCTATAAAAATGAGTTTTGTTGGTATATGTTAATGTAGGTTGACTCAATGATTTATTTTTGCCTTTATTCTGCCTTTATTCTGGTCTTCAGTTGAAGAGAGGACAGGAAGCGAAGTGAGAGAGAGAGAGGGGGGCGGGATCGAGAAATAACCACTAGCCGGGACTTGAACTTGGGTCACTTGAAGCCAACCGTGCTACATTTTGGAGCGCTGCCTACAAGGCCATCAACTTCGACAGGCTACCATTTGTTCAATATAGGTCTGATTGACAGTGGAGATGACCACACAAAAAACCTAGGTGCGTGAGGTTCAAGCAAACCTCAGATGACTGAAATCTCTTACCTCTGGCTGTGAGTGGTCATCAGTGGGGACCTGGCTGGGCAGGTAGAGAGAGGGCAATGATGTGTTACAGGAGCGCAGGCAGGGCAGCTTGTGTCGGTCGATAGATGCTGAGGAGTGAGGCCTCAGACCAACCACTGCTGACAGAGGAGGCTTCATGCTACGACCCAAACTGTTGCTCTTGCTCTCCCTTCTCTGGTACTCAATGGGCGACTGCAGGGCTGAAACACACAAAACAAAATGGATAGAGTAGCCATATTTAATTTGCCAAACAATAACAAGGCCTGTTAACATGCAGTTAAAATGACTTCCTAGTTCATGTTCATGTTCAGAATCAGATTTTCCTTTTTTCCACTGGAAATTCGTGAAGTTGTATTTTCAAAGATTTGACATTCAAAGTTTGAAACTAAGGAAGACTGTTTGACATATTGAACAGACTGTTCTTCAATCCCTCAAACCTTTGTTTATTTTTATGTCATTTAAATATGGAAGGTACTTTGACTATGGTTTATTACTTTCAGTAACTGTTGAGGACTATAATGAAGTGTAAAATGAGCACTGAGTTTAGATATCACTTAAATGTTCATCCATGAATGGTTTGAACATCAGTCTAAAACAGCTTCTGAGGTTGGGGGCTGAGCTGAAATCCGCTGGGTGTATGGTGTTCACTTTGTGAGTCTCACCATTGAGGAAATTGCGTTGGGTCTCCAGTATTTGACTCACGTCGCTGACCCAAGCCTTGCAGATGTCCAGCGACAAGGAGTGCAAGACAAATCGCACCGTGCTGCCATCAGCCCCCCGAGACGTCAGGGCAAAACGATTAGGGTCACTGTCTACACACGTCTCCACGCCCAGACAACTTATCTGAAAGAAGAAGCTATGTTAACACATGCAAACATACTGCGTAATGTGGAAACCTTATGTGATAATAACTTCCTCTAAAGGGGTCGAAAGCTCACCTTAATACTGTTTTTAAAAATATATCCAGGTAGAGAAAATCCCTTTTTCCTGTCTATTGGCTCACTGAAGATGACAAGCTGTTCAAATAGGAAGACCCGTCTCTCCTTAGTGCGGGAAAGGAAGCTGCTGTCCTGTTCTGTGACATTGAACGTGTCTTGCTGGAGAAGTTTTCCTTGTGCTGTGATCTTCCCCTGAAAAAAGAA
Source organism: Rhinichthys klamathensis goyatoka (assembly GCF_029890125.1). Classification (NCBI taxonomy): domain Eukaryota; kingdom Metazoa; phylum Chordata; class Actinopteri; order Cypriniformes; family Leuciscidae; genus Rhinichthys; species Rhinichthys klamathensis. The sequence goes on along the minus strand of NW_026606571.1, from coordinate 1,099,372 downwards.
AGAAAATGTGGTTTTAGGGCAGGGATTTTCAAACCCTTTGGGACCCCCAAATATGATGATAAGCTTTCTAAAATATGAACACAGGTAATTATATATATATATATATATATATATATATATATATATATATATATATATATATATATATATATATATACATATATATATAGGATTCTTTGATGAACAGAAAGGTTTTTATTTGAAATAGATTATTATTATTTTTTTACAATATAAAAGTTTTTTTCAGTTTTTTCAGTTTTTCACTTTTGATCAGTTTAATGCTAATTTTTCCTCTTGCACTCTCTTGCAGAGCCCAGTTTGAAAACCCCTGCTTTAGGGGATCAGAGTGGCTTTCAGTATTTCCACAGACCGACAGCTTTAAACCACAGCCTGAGTCTGGCAACATACCTCAAAGCCTTGCAGCCGACCCACGTTCATCATGTCATTACAGCGCTTCGGAACAAAACACATCACCTCCACTGCTTTCTGTTAGAGAGATAGAGAGAGAGAGAGGGTGCAATGTGTGGAAACAGACCTCAAATCTTTATTAAATCCTATGAGAAAGTACAGTATTACTGATTTCTGGCTCAAACTGACACCAAAGGGAAGAAAAAAACACATGCTGGCAGGGTCAAGGAATCACACAATGTTCCTTGTTGGGATTATGTGTTTCTTCTGGTGTTGAGAAATAAAACTTGCATAACAGTTACAGTTTCTGATGAGTGACGCATACCTCCAGCTCTTCAGTGTCCATCCCAGCCTTTGTGTAGTACTTGAGGAAATCCTGTCGCGAGACACACAGCGTGAGCTCTAGAATGTTCTATTTTTGTTTCAGGGTCTATTTGTACTAATGGCTTTTTGTGTGTAAACTAATTAAGTGCATTCTGTGCAGTAAGCTGGCGGATACATGAACATGAACATGAATGTGGGTGATTCTACTCTTACAAAGCAGCTGAGAACCTTTGAGATTTCAGTTCGATTTTACAGTACAACAGTTGGCAACATTTGACCATTATTCTTCCATAAAAAGATCTTAATATGATGTGACTGGTAACAGGTCTGTGGTGTTACTGTGACAAGTTTCACACCAAAGGCATCAGCATACAAAAATTATAATTTCTTCTAAAGCAGTAATTGCCAACCAGGGCAGAATATAGAAATATACTATGGCTCAAAAGTTTGGAGACAGTAAGTAAAAAAAAAAAAAAACTTTTATTCTGCAAGGACGCATTCAATTAATTAAAAGTGAGAGTAAAGAAATCCAAAAAAAAAGAAAAAAAAAAAGACTGGAGTAATGCTGCTGAAAATTCAGCCATGCCATCACAGGAAAAAAAAAATGAAATATATTAAAATATACAGTTATTTATAATAGTAATAATACAATATTTCACAGTATTACTGTAGTTTTTATTTCTATTACTGCAGCCTTGGTGAACATAAGAGACTACTTTCAAAAACATAAAAAAAAGACCCCAAACTTTTAAAATGATAGTGTTAAAACAGAAACCCCTTAAAGTATTGTTTGATTACTGTATATATTTCTTAAAATTAAATACATCTGTATTACAATGTTGACAGTAATTTGATGTTCTAATTTTATTTATCAATGTGGAATTGATTTGACATGGTCCCCAACACTCCTAATAGAATAAGCCACGAGTGCTCAAGAATGTGTGTGATGTGTGTTTGTGTGCGTCTGTGTGTTGCACTCGGTTTCACCTTCAGTAGCAGCTGGTACTTCATGATCCTCTGCACGGGTTTGATGAGCAGGTCATTCAGCTGCAGCCTGTGACCCAGCTGCTGTTTCAGTTCCTGCACACAAACACACACAAACATGCACCTGATTGACTGATTCCTTTATGCACAAAGAGAGAAAACCAATGTTCTGCATAGCGTACAATAATACTACCCATACTATATTTTTTTTTTGCGGCATGCATACCATGTGAAGTATAAAATGCATGGAATACCCAGATGAGCTACAATGAGCTACCCACAATGCAATGCATTCAACTGCGATATTTAACATCTTTATTTTTGTAAATGTCATATGATCTGACTGCCAAAAGTTGAGCAAAAAAAAAGACAGCTAGACAACATTTGCTGAATTTAGCATGCAACACAGAGGTTATGTGACAAAAATCAGTTAACTATTGTAGGAAACATGCATCATTTACATCCGGCTTAAAATACTAAAAAATAGTAGGCAGTATACAGTACATACTGCGCAGTATGCATTAAGCTATGCATTGGTTTGCTGGTATTCCAATCCAAACATATCCAAACACTCTCCTTGATCCATTATCCCATAATGCCCTGCGATATCCATCTATAAAACCTAAAGTAACCCCAGCTATCAAACCTCTAAATGCTTTGGCACAGCACTGAGAAGAATCCATTAAGTGTCAAACTTTTCAATCAAGTCTTTCCCTATTTTGTCGGTTCCAAGAATTGATGGGTCAGTCAAGGCCTTCATGTCCACTGAGCGATTATTACACACACAGTGCAAATGGAAAGAGAGCGAGAGAGTCTGCCTTGAGATATTTACATAGATGGGCCTGTACGGCCAAAACAGGCCCTCGAGCTTAACCTGTGTGTCTTTGAGGACTCCACTAGAGCGTGTATACATGTGTTTGTGTGCTTGCTCTTCACATGCACTCACCTCAAAGTAGGTCTCGATGTATTCTGACACGATGTGCTCAGACTTAGGTTTGTTCTGGCAATAAACCACATACATGTGAAGCCGTCTTTCCTGCAGTTTGTGCAAACAGAGAGGACACAGTGAATTAGCTAAGTAGTTATACAGTGGACACAAAAAGTATATGTAAATTTAAGCCATGACAAAAATCTTTGAATGTCTTGGAATTAAATGACAAAATATCTCAGCAAGTAGTATTTATTTGAAAGAAATATAGCAACCTTTTCAAGCAAAACATTTCACAAAAAGATCAATTATAATAATAATGGTTATACTGTTAAAATGAAATAAACCAAATTCAGTCACTTTCTATGTCCACCGTTAATGTGATGACGACTATGCTAGTACACCTTGAGGGCAAGTGACTTCATGCAGCCACTTAGGGCCTGTTTTACACATGGTATTAAGATGCGTTTTAGTCGATCGGATCACAAGTAGACGAGGGAGAAGCATACCCGTTTACACCTGGTGTTTTAATCAATTTCTTTTGTTCACTTTCAACCACTTCACCAACTGTCCTGATTTCTTAGAGGGGAGGATCTATGGGCGCGTAAATATATGAGCCTATTTTTCAGATCTTTCGATCTAATGGACAAAATCAGCTTCAAACCAAACCTGGATCTCAAGCCAAAGTTTAAATCCCGTCTGGCAAGCATGCTTCCCATAATGTTTCCGCATTAGGTCAGTAGGAGGAGAGTAGGCAGTCTTATGTGGATGTTCGAACGCATTTGACCATTACTCTATGAAAGCAATCCGGTCGAATGCGTTTTCTAATACTTCGGAAGTGGTCAAAAGTGGACAAGCTCAAAACGTTTTAGACCCCGTTTACACATGTATTTAGCGTTGTCCACTTGTGATCTGATCACCCAAAACGCATCTTAATACCAGGTGTAAACAGCGCCTAAAATCACTTTGACACCAACTGGTTGCAGAAAAGCCATTGCAGTTAGTTCTGAGAAAAGTGTCCTTTGTTTGTAGAAACCACTTACCGGTAGTTTGATATTTTGTATCTAATGTAAAGACATTTAGGTATTTGTAAGTGTGACTTAAGTTTCCAAAAGTGGATTTTTTTAATATGTATAAACTAATTAAAGTACAATCTTATGTCCAGAAATCCTGTTAGTTAAAATTGTTGCCAATTAGACAAAACAGTAGCTGTGACGTTATAGAAAATATATCATTTAAGAAAAAATTACATTTATTGAAAGTTGATAAATTGGCGACTGGTGGTATTTTATCTAGTCAAATCATTCTTTCCTGATCCCATTAGTAAATGCAGCTAAAGAGACACATGAGGCAGCGGTGAACATGTATCATGACAGAGGTGATTCAATGGAAACTTTCAAGCTGCTGTAAGTGTTTAAACAGTTTGAAACAGACTCTGCCTGCAGTATAAGAGCAGTGTGCTGTTGATGGCATAGAGAGAGATTACAAAACACTGATGTAGGAGAGTGAGCAGAAGGCCATGTATAATTCAGTCCAATTATCCTCAATGTAATCAGAGACCCATTCTCTCTCTCACTGCATTCAGGTAGTAGGACGTTACAACTGGACACTACCTCTCACTCACTCACTCACTCACACACACACACACACACACACACACACACAACAATACACACAGACTGAGTTGCCTGGAGACAGGTCGATTGGATAGATGTCAAAGCATGAATGGTTCTGACAACAGATTGTAAGAGCTTCATATGGACCATGTGACAGAACACCGCACAAAATTCATTTCTTAAATCAGCATTTGTGTCGTTTTACCATAAAAATAACAATGAGCAATGTAAAAATATTTTTTGTTACAGTAACAAAAAAGTAATTCTAAAAAATAAAAATAAATTTAATTAACTTAATTAACCCCACTATTTGTTAATTTATGCTTAAACAACTATTTGCCAAAAGTAAAAATACTTTTAATTAATTTATTCAAATATTTTATTTGTAATATATACTACAATGTATATATATATATTTAAAAAAATATATATATATATTATATAATAATATCCTTGTACTATGTTTAGTAAATTTTACTGGAAAACAGCTAACAATACTGATTCAGAAAATGACTTTGGCAGTGTAATGCATGTCCATATAAGACTAAGACCAGCTGAAGGATTTTGCAACCCATCGTCTCAATTTATCTACGTTACACATCATTGACTGGAAGTTGGGAAGTCCTGACATAACTTCAGTGTCTCACAAGGTTGTAATGTACTGTATGAGTTAAAAGAGGGGGTGAGAGCAGGGGCTGAGGAAATTTGAGAGGGGGGTGGGGGAGGGAGAAATGGGGGTTCTTGTTTGTGAAAGGAAAAAAGACTGTTTCTCATTACCTGCCAATTTCCCAATACGCTTGTTTCATAGTTTGACTCAACCTTTAGATTTGTGTTACAAGTTTCTTTATTCCCCTCAAGCCTTTTAAAGTTACCCAAAGGGCTCAGACTCATTAAACAGTAGAAAGGGCAAATGCTGGCAGACGCCAATTTGTACAGTAACTCTTGAAAGTGCTTTTCATTTAAGCAAAACGCTTTGATTCACCACAGAAACTTATATCACAGCATGTGGCAGCTTTAAACAAATTACTGCTACTGTGAAGTACTTCCACAACTGTAAATCTGCAAATTTTAGTTTTTCACATGTACGCCTGTGGGCGCCGGGAATTGTGTTGTTTCTTCTTGGCGAGTTATTTATGTGTGTATGTCCATAGTGTAGGACTGAACTCCAGAAATAGACACGGTGTGTAAAGAAGCAATGTTATAAAGGACATAGCCGTGCTTGTTATTCCTCCTTTGTTTTTCCCGCCTTTTTTTCCCTTGTGGTGATGAGACAATAGACACACAAGCAAATACACAGTCTTAAATGAGCTGTATTAGTAACAGGAGGGACAGAAATAGAGTGGGATGATGGGACGATTAATGGGGTGTTAAAGTGTGTGTGTTAGAGGAAGTTTTGCTCAGTCTTGCTAGGCACAGGCTGATAGAGGAAAGCGAGAATAATAGAGACTTACATGTTTGATAAAAAGTTGGGCCAGTCGTTCAGGCTCAGCCACACATTTCTCCAGCTCACTCAGGAAATAACTGAGATCAGAACAGAGGAGAGATTAGACATACAGCTCACCATAAGTCATCAGTTGGACCATATGGAATCTGCATGCACTAAATTACAGATATTTTCCCCAAAAATCTGTGCAGAAAATGCAAGAAAATTTTTTGAGAAAGTTTAGGAATATACTGAAAGTCTTGTCAGATTCATGATACACACACACAAACACAGATAAACCCACTCTTTATGCCAGTCGTAGATCTGATGAATATTCCCAAACACTATTTTGTCTTTTCCCTTCATGTCTTCTGGAACTCCTTTAGCAATCATAGAGCCCATGTAGCCCTGCGAGAGACAGAACATGATGAACTTCCATAACTCATGACCCATAAAAACACTTTTATTATTAAATCTAAGGCATTTCAACAGAGATACAATATCCCACTCATAAAAAAAAAATGTAGATCATCATATTCCAAATATTTTAAATCCAGGCACCATTATTTTGATTTATACTGTGATTAGTATTACAGCTGAGAGGAATTCGGGTCAGTTCATGTATCAAATCTAATTCTGCAGTGATTAAATGCTCTGAAATGCATTCGAATTATTCTAAGATTACAGGAAAATTGATAGCGTTCCATAACAGAGTTGATCAAATCCACATGTGATTTGTGAATTGATATTTTAACCCCCCCAAAAGAAGCTCACCTCCACAATAAGTCCTAGATCAGCTACATACAGCTTTTCTGTCTCTATCAATTCTTTCAGAACATACCTGTAGAACAGAAGAAGTCAGCTTTCATTCAATACATTAACAATATCTTACAGCTTAAAACATGTGCTGGGAATATAGGGTGTGATATTAGCAGAGCTCTGACTTGTGCAGAATATTAATAATCAAGGAGCTATTTGTGGACCAGATGAAGGGCCTGTTTTATCGAAACGGGTGAATATCCCAGCTGGAAAATCCATGTTATGCTGGTAGCTTTGTTTGGAAACACGGTAGCTTGTTTCTTTGGTCATTAACTGGTCTAAGATTATCTTTACATGGTTTAAGATGAGCTTTAGCTGTTTAATATGATCATCAGCTGGTCTAAGTTGGTCACTAGCTCATTTAAGATGGTCATTAGCTGGTCTAAGATTATCTTTAGCTGGTTTAAGATGATCTGTTGCTGGTCTACCAGCCACTATGTTCCAAAAACCAATTTGACCTGTTATTATAGCCAGCAGATAGCTGGTTTCTCGCTGGTTAAGAACATCATTAGTCTGATTATCTTTAGCTGTTTTAAGATGAGCTTGAGCTGTTTAATATGATCATCAGCTGGTCTAAGTTGGTCACTAGCTCATTTAAGATGGTCATTAGCTGGTCTAAGATTATCTTTAGCTGGTTTAAGATGATCTTTTGCTGGTCTACCAGCCACTATGTTCCAAAAACCAATTTGACCTGTTATTATAGCCAGCAGATAGCTGGTTTCTAGCTGGTTAAGAACATCATTAGTCTAAGATTATCTTTAGCTGGTTTAAGATTATATTTAGCTGGAAATTAGTTCATCTAAGAAAGTCATTAGCTGGAATAAGATTTTCTTTAGCTGGCTTAAAATGATCTTTTGATGATTTACAGTTCCCAAAAAAAAACAGTTCAACCTGTTAAGGCCGACTGGTAGTTGGTTTCTAGCTGGTCTAAGATGGGCATGATGAATCCAATTTTGTCAATAGATAGTTAATTAGATGGTTCAAGCTGGTCATGATCCTCCAGCTACCATGATCCAAAAACCAGTCTGACCAACTAAAGCTGTTATGACCAGCCTGCCAGTCTACCAGCTTGAAGCAGTTAATAACCCACCTACTCGTTTAAACTGGATTTTCCACCAGGGATGACATACTGGTGTGCTGATGAACATCTGATGTCTGCTCTGTTAAATATTGCAATTTAAATCTCAAAGTAATACAGCATTAAAAAGATCTAAATTAAGCTTTTCTGTTACATAAGCTGTCTTAAATAAGAATTTCTTAGGGTTACATAACTCAATTTGCAAATGAAGGAGATTTCACACACACATGCTTTTTTCTAAGGCACTCTTCCGATCCTCTTCGCTGTCTATGGTGTCTGATGATTGGCTGGAGTTGTCATCCATCAACACGGAGCCATTGTCGTCAGCCTGTAGACTGGTGCACTGGGTGAACTGCACACACAGAGGGGATAACTGTGAATAAGAGACGAGAAGTAATGCTGAAATGTTATTCACTTTGGGGATGGCTGCAGGGACAAAGAGGAATAATACAGAGGAGAGAGAGCAGGGTGGGAAAATAAGAGCTGTTGTAATAGCTCAGGTTGCCTAGGTGACAGGAGAGGAGCATGCTGGGTCTGCTGGCGACAGTGACTGAATGATAACAGGAATTATCAATAATCATGACACCAGAGACGGAGTAGATACCGGTACTCTACTCTGAATATCAATGCCACTGACCCCATGAAGTCACCACGTTCTCAGAGAAATTCGAGTCAAATTGTTTTGGTTGAAACTGAGCATTGTTTTAGCGGAGGATAGATGTGCAGACAGCCCTGCAAGTCGTTCAATGATTTGAGACGGAAAGAGGAAGTCTGAAGACGTCCTGCCTTTGTTAATGTGTTTATTAATCAGAGGTAAAACTAGAACATAAACTATGCTATAAATCCTCACACTTTGTCACGTCCCTCAGTTTTTTTTGTGTATTAAGGATTAAGGATTTCCTAAAACAAAAATATAAAGTAAATTGTTCCACACCATTTGTGCTACATAGATGAATAATTCACCTAAAATCCTGCAACTTGTTGTGAGAAAATGTTTATTAAGTTACTTAAAATGAGATCGCATTGTGAAACCGCATAGGTTTGTGCTAATGATCGTATTTATCTATACACACGTTTTTATATTGGCCAGTTGATTTTTCTATTCAATAACCTTACAGCTAACCTTTGCGCATTATCAGATTGTCATTAAAGGGATAGTTCACACTAAAATGACTCACCCTCATGCTATTCTAAACCTATATGAATTTCTTTATTCTGCTGCACAGAAAATAAGTTATTATGAAGAATGTTGGTAACCAAATAGTTTTAGTGACCATTGACCTCCATTGTATGGACCAGAAAAAAGGAGGGGTGCCGTTCGCAGAACTTTGCACACTAGAAGAGAAGCGCCACGTCTTTAAAATAAGAAAACATTTCAGAATCCTCCATTATAATTGTACCAAATCCTTGTTAATGTACATAAAGACTTCATCCTAGTCTGTAAGACTGTACATTGTAATACTAGAAACAGTACTAATAGTATTAGTTAGGTGCCAGATATGTTATATATTCTTTTAAGCTTAATTTATGACTGTGAATAATCTGTATCATGGGAGAATAGAGATCACGATTCTCCCACGATTCTGAAAGTAAAACATAAGAGAACCAAACAACATAATATGTAAATTACTTGAGGTTCTGACAAAATGCTCTAGCCTATTTAATGTTACAAACGAATCTATTTAGAAATGTCTATAATGTTATAAATTAGTATAATAAAAATATTTATGAATTTAAAATAATGTTATAAATTAGTATAATAAAAATATTTATGAATTTAAATGAATTCATTATGTAAAAAATCGTTTGAAAATAATGAATGAAGACTTGTTTCGTCCAAAAATTTTAAACAAATCTCTTGAATGAATGATTCAGTGATACATCAAATACATTTTAACAGTCACTGGTCACCACCAACTGGAAAAGGAACCACTTGCCATTGTTTTCCCTGCTGTGTGTCTGCAGTAGTGTACATCAATAGACATATTCGCCTTTTGTTGGAACAAAAACAAATCTCTACAAACAAACGGAAAAAAATTACACCCATTTATTGTGTTTCCCTGCCTCTGGCTCGTTTCCACCGAGCGGTACGGTACAGTACAGTACAGTACAGATGAATACTGGCCACATAGAGTTAGCAGTTTTAATCTGTCGTCCATCTCTTTTGACCCGGAGTCCCAAATCAAAAACAGTACATTCTTTATTTCAAAAATAAAGATTGTTGTAACCAGAGAAAATAGGCCAGGCTACTTCTTTCCAGCATAATCACATTATGAGGTCAACTCTTAGTTTAGCATTTCCTTTAACATATTTAGTTTCCCCCAAAATTCGTTTTATTTATTTAAATATTTATCTCCTCGCACATTTATTTATTTATATATTTATTTAGTCAGGAATATGTGGATTTAGGTAATATTTATTTGATTCGTTTATTTGTAAATTTTTTTATTTATATATTTATTTATGTAGCAATAATTTTGTGGACTTATTTATTTATTCATTCATTAATTTGAGTAGCCTGTTTATTTATTTATTGCTTTTACAGGTTTCGTCCTCCATATGTAACAGAACTACCACAGTAAAAATTACAATTCATAAACGCAGGGTAGCCTATTCAACACGGTCATCAGATATGCGGAACAAGGACTGTTTGCATTATGCATGATAAGTCCTATTACACTAGTAAAACCTTTATAACTGCAATTAAACAATAGGCTCAATATGTTCAATAGGCTAACTGATATCTGCTGAACATTTGGAATAAAAATATGCTGAAAACCGAAACAATAGCATGTCACAAACGAAACACGGCTTATTAGTTTATTATGCTGCTGTTACGAAAATTGAACAAATAAATAAATAGGGCTAAATAAATAAACGACGAACTACAGTAAAGTTATATAGGACAAAAAACGTTTTGTGTTTATAATAGTTATTGTGTTTGCAGATTATAGTATTATTTCAGTTATCAGACATAATGTAGGGTATCTTTTTATTATAATTTTTTTTCTGTTCTATTCTTCTATTTACAGAATCGACAGAAACAATCTCATAGCCCACCAGTTGAAGAGATGTTTACACCACTGATGTTTAGTATACCAAAGTGCTGTAGCCTAGGCCCATTCAAATGATAAAAGATAAAAACAAAACAAAACCAACAATAAGCTATAAAAATGCAATAGCCTATATCAAAAATATATTTTGGTACCATTCACAACTTTTGACAGTGGAAACAGAAATAATTGCGTACCGTATTGTACCGTACCGCTCGGTGGAAACGAGACATTAAATGCACTAAAGGCTTGGTTAACGTCAGTCACCTGTGGAGTATCACTTTATCTTCATTCTCAGGACCCCGGTTTCTCACTCTCTTTCTGCGTGTATTGTGATAAACACAATACTCACCTTCCACTACTATAACGTCACACATCCTCCTCAAAACAAGGATTCCTATGCACAGACCTTGTGACTGATAGCACATCTCCATCCATCTATTCTGATATCCCTTTTTTCAGTTTGTTTGTTTATTAGAGCTTTACAAAGCACTTCCTTTGCTTATGAGGGTGTTATTGTGTTGTGTGTGAGAGAAATGTGGCAGTCTATTCAGAAACGATGTGAATTACAATGAACGGAAGTTCCTTACATCATTTGATCATTTACTCACTCTCATGTCGTTCCAAATACGTGTGATTTTCTGTCTTCCGTAGAAAAAAAAGGAGACATTTTGAATAATCTGCTCTGGTTGCTCTTTTCCCACACAATTACAATGAAAAGGGACTAAAGATTTCAAGTTTAATTGAAACAACTCACTGAAAATTAACTGATTTGAAACACTTTTATAATGCACTTCAAATTCATAATGTTCTTTTTGAAGCTTGGATTTCTTGAAAGCTTCGTCATTGCAATTGGATGAAAAAGAATGACCAGTCCACAGAAGAAAGTAAGTTAGGGAAAACATTATGTTAAGTAAATGATGACAGGACTTTCATATTCATATTTTAATTTGACTCTGTTTCACAATTAATTATGTTATGAAGCTCATAGGGATCTGTAAGATTTTTTTTTATGTTTCTTCTTATGCGCACAGCTTCATTTATTTGATTACAAATGCAGTAAAAACAGTACAATTGTGAAATATAATAAACATTTTACATAAATGTTTTCTATTTTAATATATTTAAAAATATTATTTATTCTTGTAATGGCAAAGCTAAATTTTCAGCATCTTCAGTGTCACATGATCCTTCAAAAAATCATTCTAATATGCTGATTTGGTACTCAAGAAATATTTCTTATTATTATCAATTTTGAAAACAGTTGTGCTGCTTAACATCGTTGTGGAAACCATGACACATCTTTTCTTCAGGATTTTTTGATGAATTGAAAGAACAAAAGAACAGTATTTATTTGAAATAGATTTTTTTTTTAACAAATGTAAAAGTCTTTAATGCCTCTTTTAATCAATTTAACATGTCTCTGCTGAATAAAAGTATTCATTTAAAAAAAATTAAAAATAAAACCCCAAACCGTGCAAGCGGTGTTGTAGTTCAGCGTTACAACCTACAATTTGCTGATGGGTGCGTGCCGTTAAGGCCTGTTGGAGTATCATATTACACTGTTGTGTTGTTTTCTGGTGCGGGGTGGTGTTTGTGTGTTTTAGAGCAGTGCGATCACTCCTGCCTGGTTCGCAAGTCTACTCAGATCATTTCCAGATGTTTTTTGGCACAGCCTGCAGGAGAATCCCCCACTCTTGCACTTTCCCATTTTTATCTTCACCCAGAAGCCCGGAGTCTTTACTCGGACCTTTAATAAAAACCTGAGATCATATTGGTTGTTATTTTTCTACAGGAAATTGTTCAAGTTAGCTTGAGCAGAGGGAGGTAATCCAACCTTCGTTTTATGTGGGGGTACACGTGCACTCATGTTACGGTTATATCATCAGTGGTTCCTCGCTCAAACTGCTGTGTCAGACCTACATTTGTGTGGGGAATACAACAAGACAGCCAGTTTGATAACATATGCTGCGTTCCTCTGTCCAGGAGACAGGCCGGATCCGAGGAGCGCTTACATATTCATTCAGGAATTTTCCATTAGCCAACAAATAACAAACTCACGCTGGATCCCCACAGCAAATCTTTCTGTGTCAGGTACAAAGCGGGCTGTCAGCTGAGCTGAATCAGAGACAGAAATGAATATGATAAAACTAAAACCTCAGCCTCTCTATGGAGAGAGACAGGAAGTCACAGAGTAATGCATAACATTGAAGAGCAACACCAATACTAAGTAACTAGCCCCAATACACACTGCAGAATGTTTGTCTTGTTTTCCAGCAAAACGTATAAATATCTATATAAGAGGGAAAATAGCTGCATGAGATATTAAGGGGGACATTTATTATAATGGTTAACCATTAGCACTATTCATTTGTTATGGACTACGTTTTCAAAAGTATGGGGTCAGTAAGTGTTTCATTTTCTTCATTTATTCAGAAAGGACACATCAAAAGCAGCAGTAAAGACATTCATAATGTTACAAAAGATTTATTTTATTAATTATATTTCAAATTATATTTTAACATATAACATTAACATAAAAAACTGTTTCAAAGTTTAATAATATTTCACAATAATATTACCGTTTTTACTGTATTTTTGATCAAATAAATGCAGCTTTGTTGACCATAAGAGACTTTTCAAATAAATTAAAAAAAATCTTACTGACCCCCAACTTTCAAATGGTAGTGTAATTTAAAAAAACTTAAATTTACCGCAACGATTGTCCTTGTAAATAATGCCTGAGGCTGTGATTAGTATCACTTACAAGTCTAGACCTGAAGTTCATGTTGTTTCTTAGTATATTAAATTGATTTCCAATTAGAATCACAGTGCTTAAGATCTCAGTCTCTAACTCTTTTTGTTCTGCACCTCTGGTCATAATTACCTTTCACCACTCACCTTCTGATGAAACGATCGAATGAAATAATGAATGTTATTGCATTTAGCCATTAATCTGGATTTGCATTACCTCTTCCAGCTATTGTGATTGTTTATGTGTGTTTTGTATTCATTTGTGTGCTCTGGCTCAGATAGTGTACACGACATACAAAAATATACAGTGGGGTCCAAAATGTCTGAGACCAACATTGAAAATCTTGAGTTTTAAATTTGTAAATAACTATAATTTTAGCACTAGAAGGAAGAGGATAAAAGCAATAGATTCATGTTAATGTTTCAATTGAATTTTTCCCTTAAATTGTTATGCTGATAATATACACTACCGTTCAAAAAGTTTAGGGGCAATACTTCTATTTGAGGAAACACATTAAATTTATCAAAAGTAAATAAATGCTGTTCTTTTGAACTTTCTATTCAACCAAAAATCATTAAAATGTATTGCGGTTTCCACAAAAAAATTTAAGCAGCACAATATAATAAATAATAATAAATGTTTCTTGAGCACCAAATCAGCATATTAGAATGATTTCTGAAGGATCATGTGACACTGAAGACTGGAGTAATGATGCTGAAAATTCAGCTTTGCATCACAGGAATAAATTACATTTTAAAATATATTAAAAATATTATATATTAAAAATAATTTTACCGACCCCAAACTTTAGAACAGCAGTGTAATTTGTGATGTAATTTTTTTATTAAAATAGAAAATACAAATTATAAAACAGATAGTTCCGGTCCTTGATTATGATTATTTGAGCTGCGTTCAAAGCCTTTGTAAATTACACTACAAACATAACCCTGTGAAACGTATTACATCAGTATTACTGCGCCACTGCGTCTGTGTTGGCAACCATTCCGCTTCTGAAGACATACATTGAATGATGAAAGATTAATATTTTTTATCAATAGCATTACATTTTTGTGTCTGTGTGTTTATTTCATGAAACCTTACTAGGTATGTGGAATAGCCATTTTATAAAAGCAATAAGCCTGCAAGCTGTGATTTATAGTGAATTTTGAACAGCTAATAGGGGTTTTAGGCGCTCTGCGTCATGCCAAACAACGGCCCTTAGCTGTTCCAAATACACTGTAAACCACAGCTTCTTGGTTTAACAGAACCCAACATAAGAACATAAGAAGTCTGTTTGATCAATGTGTGTTTTCACTTTTAAAGGTTCAACCTGTAGAAAAGAGCCTGGCAACAAATGACCCATCAGTCAAATGACCATCTGGCCTCTCTCACACTCAGCGTGGATACTAACACATTGAACCCCTGTGCAAACTGACAAAAAGCCCCTAATACAACCTTGCAACCTCCTTTCTTGTTTTCTCTTTCCATTATTCATTCTTACTAAGAGTCTATGTACAGAAGCCTCTGCTTCAGATGACATGTCCACAGACTTTTGATGGGCGGTGTGAAGTCTGATGTTAAAAGGTTTTATTTGAGACACTTACAGCAAGTAAACAAGATCCTTTGATCACACCTACAGTGACCCCAAAAAGCATCTATACAAAGGCCCTGTTTACACCTGGTAATAAGATGCGTTTTGGTCGATCGGATAGATGAGGTAGACAAGGGAGACACATACCAATTTACACCTGGTGTTTATATCCGTCTCTTTTGTCCAGTTTCAACCACTTCTGTCCGGATTTCTTCGAGGGGAGGGTCTATGGCGGGTAAATGTATGTGGGTTTTTTTCACGATCTTTCAAACTAATGGACGAAATAAGCTCATGCTACTCACATATGAACATGACCGGAGAAAACAGAAAAACATACGGAGAGCAGCAGCTTTCGTTTCTGCTCTGATAGCTGCGAAATCAGGCCGAACGCGGTGAGCGCGTGTTAAAAATCAGGAATAGTGAGAGAACATTGTGCTTGATACATTTTTCGTCTTCAAACCAAATCTGGATCTCAAGCCAAAGTTTAAATCCCGTCTGGCAAGCGTGCTTTCCCATAATGTTTCTGCATTAGGTCAGTAGGAGGAGAGTAGGCAGTCTTTTGTGGCTGTTCACATTCGACCACATGAAAGCAATCCGGTCTAATGTGTTTTCGACTAACTCCGGAAGTGGTCAAAAGTGGACAAACTCAAAACGTTTTAGACCCCGTTTACACCTGTATTTAGTGTCGTCCACTTGTGATCCGATCTACCAAAACGCATCTTAATACCAGGTGTAAACAGGGCTTGAATTATAGTTTGAATTATATATTTCTTTTTTAATCAAATGTAGCAATTTTATGTTTTACTTTATCCAACAAACTTAAAGAAAGAGCACATGCACACTTTTTTAGGTAAAACATTTGATTAAAGTACATTTAAATACATTATGGTTTAAAAAAGTATTCAAAATGAATCCAATAGTCTGATTCTGGCAATCTGACTTACCTGTGTATGTCCTAGTGTGGTGGATCCCAGTGGAGAGTCTGACTGCAAGCTGTAGGACTGCAGGTTACCGGGATCGCAGTCACAGAGAGCAGGCAGGCCATCTCTCCACTCCTGCACACACAAACACACATAAAATACTGCTTTAAAACAAACAGGAACCACAACCTTCATGGTCTTTCACAAACATCAATATTCAGGTCAAAATAGAGCTGACCCATAATTCCTTTCTCTGTGTGACTACGATGTGTGGTTGTGTTAGAGGGTCCTAGTAATTAAAGGTCACATCAAACAGTTCTTTCGGACAGAGGTGAACCACAGGGCTCCAGTGAGCAGTTGGTTGCACCGTTTGGTGCAATTCACACAGCATTATGAAAAACAGAGACATCTGTACTGTGATGTATACTGATGTTTTCTGTAAGAGGCAGTCTTTCCCTCCATATTGTGATGTATAACCGAGTGAAATGACTTAGAAACAAGAAAAAATGTAAGGCGGGACTTGATTTTGTCTATCGGGAATTGATTGGAATGGATCGTTGGATCATTGCGGTTTGCTATTGCTGTGATCTCATGTGAGTGACAGGTTGTCCTGCCCTCACACCAGTAAACACGTCATCAGAGAAGAGAAGAGATGTTGTCGCAAGGCGGAGGGGATGTTATTTTGATTATAGTTTACGAGAGCACACAAATAAATAAAAAAATTTAAAAAAATTGTGCACTGATAAATCATTTATAATAAACACTGGGGTGTGCGATATATATTGTCTACGATAATATCGTAATTTTTGTTTTGATGTGCTATCTGACATTATCGAGTATGTCCCTCACTTTGCAAAAACCAAACACAAAAAATATTGCCTAAAGAGTGCATACACTGCAATGATGCATACACTCTGAGCTGCATTAAACAGTCTGTGTAAATACATCTAAATGCTACTTCAGATGCAGCTTCTGTGTTTCCTCTGCATTGCAAAGACTGATTTTGATTGATTGGTAACAGCCCTTTAGTGTCATATTATTCTAATTGAATTTTTTTATTAAATTTCTGTCACTGCTGCGAACCACTGCGCAAAATATGAAGAATAACAAAAACTTTACGAGTCAGCTGTCCACGGCAGTCCCAAACCTGCCAAGGCACCAACACTATAACACACTCAGCAAAATATTGTCTGATCATCATTATCGAAAAAAACAACAACAATCAGATCCGGAAAATATCTAGATGTAATTTTTTGTCAATACGCACACCCCTAATAATCACTGCAACATTCCATAAAAAAGAATGGCCAATTCTAATTTCACTTTAAAAACAGAATACAAAGGCTTCTTGATACTGATAATGAAAAATATCGAGTGGTTTGAGTGAAAACATCCCACATCACAACATTTTCCTTACCAGCTCTTTGTCTATGACTGGCAGGATGGTGAACTGCTCCTCTGTTGTTTGCGGGCTGCCCAGGTCTTGGCTGCTCCTGGTGGGTGGAGGCGGTGGTTTGCCATCCAGTTTGCGGACCTGCCGCTCCCCCTTCGCCGTTCCGGTCGCCCCGGCGCTTAGTTTACGCACCGGATTGGTCAGCCACTTCTTCAGGGTGCTGACAGAGCGACGGGAGCCAGGGGAGTTTGGGGCCGAACTGCCCGAAGCCTGGGGCGGCAGAGAGGCCACCGAGGTGGAAATACTGCCCTCACTGCCAGCGGCTGAGTATGAGTCTGTACAAACAGAGAGAGTGAAGAGAGAGAGGGAAGAGGAATTAAGTCGGGAATAACCATCTGAGAGGACGACAGCAAGGGAAAACTAAATAAATCTGCCTTATATATAAACACACTCAATATAAACACACTATAATACTAAATATGGCCCATAGCTTAGACATTGTGAAGATTTTTTCCCATCTCAGACTTCAGGCCTGTGAGTTTCTTCAACTATGGACACTTTTGACCCTGTGGACTTTCACCAAATACACTACCATTAAAACATTTGGGGTCGGTAAGATTTTTTTTTATGTTTTTGAAAGATCTCTCTTATGCTCATCGAGCCTGCTTTTATTTGATGAAAAATCATGTAAAAACAGTATTATTATTACGGTTTTACTGTTTTCTGTTATAATATATTTTAAAATGTAATTTATTCCTGTGATGCAAAGCTGAATTGTCAGCATCATTACTCCAGTCTTCAGTGTCACATGATCCTTCAGAAATCATTCTAATATGCTGATTTGGTGCTCAAGAAATATATATATATATTTTGCTATCTATGTTTAAAACATTTTTTTTAAAGGTGACATATGAAAATCAGACTTTTTCCGTGTTTAAAGGGTAACTAAACACTAAACCAACTTTTTTAAATTAATGATCTGTAAGACTGGGGCTTTATTAGTACTGTTCATTGATTCGAGTAACTTTTTTGACATTTGGGTATAAAGTGTTTTAATTCTACAATATATGGTGTAAAAACATCTGAGTGCTGCCCTCTTCAGGTTGAACGGTGGCTACTGCAGTTGAATTTTCCTATTGGATGTTTGCGGTAGTTCGTGACGGTAGCGGTGAGAGCTGACGTAAGCAGGTTTCAGCTTACCACACCCTTGGTACGAGCTACCACGTCCATGGCAGTATAAAAACCATCTTGTTTCGTCAAAACCACTGTAGCGAGTCAGGAGTTGGAATTGCGAGTATTGAAAACGATCAGGATAGAGTATCCGTTCATCCCCTCTATCTCCGCCCACTTTTCCAGCATTTTTCAAATATTGCCAGTGGGTGGAGTCAGGCTCTGACCAGGGGTTTAGTTACCCTTTAAGTGCTATAATTGGGTCCCCTGTGCATCTACCAACCCAGAAAACGTAAAAAGTGACAACCCAGTAACTTTGTTTTGGTAAGCCTTTATCTGCAAGCATGTCAAAAAATAAGCCGATCAGATTTCGCTCCCCTTCTGACGTAGGAAGGGGATAATATTACCGCCCCTTAATCTGCACGTTTCTACCCACGGCGCCGCCATTTGGTTAATACAAGCCACAACAGTGTAAACAGTTCTAACCCAATGGCAAAAGTTCGAGCAAAGCATGCAAACTGTTGTCGTTGGCCCCACAGACAAGCACAGAACACTATTTAGAGTCCCAGCCTCAGACAAGACAAGAGAGCAGTGGATTAATTCTATTTTCCATGGAAATCCCCCAGAAACAGATGAATTAATGTAACTCCACAACAACTACATAAATGTATCCACTAACCATTCAGAAACGTCCAGGTGCAGCCTAAAAGTGGCAAACTCTTCCTGGGTCTCTCTGTAAGGCTGCAATCCGCTACTGGTTATTTCTGAGATTTTGGATGAGTGAGATTATTCGCGTGTTTTGTTATTGTATCCGACTTTAGTGTAAAGGATCGTCCCTCTTCTGGTGCAAATAAATGCGCCACAGGAAAATTCTGCCTTTTTCATGAACATTTGCACTTTATTGTCATTTCTACCACATCAAATAATACTGGTTTTCATATTCTGGTGGAAATGACGGTGGTGGAAACAACAAATTTAAAAAACAGACTTTCCACTTGCCCTTTGTCTTGCTAAGGCTAATTTCATAGTTAGTTTTAAATATCCCAAATACACACATAACATCGACAAACTTTAAGCATAATTTGACAAAAAGGCTTGATGAGAAATGAGATGCATATATTCTGTTCTCACATGTAGTCTAGGTCAATATACAAGGACTTTTTTGTGCATCAACCTGTTTTGATAATGACACACTTGATTTTACTCAAAGATCTTTCTGTTTAAGTGCGAGTGAATCTTTAAGAAGAGCAAAGATACGCTAACAGAGTGATGAATGGCTCTATCGTTTACTGAAAAACAAATTTATGGAGATGCATTTGGAATGTAATATCCTAATTAGTAACCCTCTCATTTTTAATAATACATATTCATCAACACTGATATAAGGGTAGCAACAAAATCATGCGCATGCATGCATATGCATCTGTTGTGAGACCAGAAGTGCAAGAACTTTTAAGTACATTGTCATTCCTGAATGCATTTGTGTGTGATCGGTGCAGACAGGCCTCGTGCCACACATCCCAGTTAGTGTTAATCACATGAGGACTACTCAAACTGGTTTAGGGCAGACTTTGAGAAGCTACACTGGTTAGCCACGCTGTCGTGTGACCCTGGAGAGCTAAATATAGACCCCGCCCCAAAGTTGAGGCTCAGGCTGAGACTGCGGTGCTGGTGTCAGAGGGACCCTGGGAAAAGAACAGAGGGGGATGTGCACAGGAAGCACACTTTAATCCTCGTCCACAGGAAGGTCACCAACTTTTTTTGTTCTCTCACCACGTTGTGCCTCATGCCCCCCACTACTCTCTTCCTGACCCAGAACAGTGGCTGTCTGAGGTTATCAGCAGCAGAAAGGACAGGCTTCACATGTGTCAGTCTCTCGCCATTCTAATCTAGCCCCTGTTTGACCCCCTGATTCAGCCGAACACTGCCTGACAGGATGGCATAAACCAAACACACACAGACACACACAGGCTGTGTCAGTACCTGCTATATACCATTGCTAAACCAGTATTTTTCTAAAAGTAATTTTGAAGTTAAGCTTTATTTTCCATTAATTATGACATACTGAAAACTCAGTAGGCAGCTTTAACTAATCACAAATTAGACATGTCTTTTTTCTAGCAATGTGACTTACATTGGGTTTGTTCAGGGTCGGTTTGATTTCAGCAAAAAACACATTGTAAAAAATACAATAAAACAAATCGAAACAAACAACTATCTAAAAAATATATATCTAAATATAAAATAATCTTATTTTGAGACTATTGTGCATCCAAAGAATTGGGCATCATTGGGCATTGCAAGACAAACCGCTATTTTGTTTTCCTTTAAAACTTTTTGAGTCTCAAACAGGTTTAGTTTGAGAACCTTGTTTTAGAGTGTGTGTCCAATTATTTCACATATTTCACAACAAAAACAAATTTGAGAGCAAATGGGGGGGGGGGGGGGGGGATTATTGGTTTTGCTTGCAAAACTTTTCGGATGTATAATGCTCAAAAATAACTGGTAGCACTTTATTTTACAGTCCTGTTCCCCATGTACATACTATAGTAATTACAATAACTGGGCAATAACTATTGGTACTAACCCTGAACCTACCCCTAAATCTAACCTTAACCCATCTAGTTACCTTATATTACCAGTACTTTCTAGTACACTGCAAGTACATGTAAGTGCACGTACTGTAAAATAAGGTGCAACCTAATAACTCCCTAATAGACTCAAAAAAAAATTTTGGAATTAGAATGGGCATTATTTGTCTGGGGCACCCCAGGAATAAGTAACATATATAATGTAACATTAGCTGTTAATATGACCTGGGGGTCTCTCAGACTACAAACAGAACACAAGGGTTAATGTAGAGGTCCAACTAATTTATTAAGCTAAAGTTTTGTGTAGCAGAACCGACCTCGGATTTTTGCTGATACACAGAGAAACAACCCCTGTCGAGAACTAATCCACAAACTTTCCACTTTCATCAGGCAATAATCAGTGAAATAATGGCGCTGACCTCAACCCAAATGGAATTCAGCAGAACCTAAAGTGGAGGGATTATAACTCTTATTGCTGGCTAAACAGCAGGGCAAAGCTGCCTTCCTGATACTGTGCTGCTGTGTGCTTGGAGGGGGGTAGCTCTCTGTGTGAGCAACATGCCAGACTGTTCCTCCTGTGAGAGGAATGGTTTCATTCCACACTCAGTATGGATCCGACAGATTAAGAAAGAGTGGCAGTTATGAAAAAGCAAAACCTAATTCATTACCCTGTTTTGTTTTTTGAGCATGGAACTGAATGTTATCAGGAACTAAAGGCTGTTGTGAACCGGCAGCCACTGCTTACCGTATCCTCTACAAATCACCGGTGACACCCACATGAAACAATGCATGATCCATCACTATATTCCACATGCAGATTAAAAATTGTGTAACGTGTCATATTGCAACAAAGTAGATCTGAACGTTAAAGTAACACCAGGTAACTTTTCAACCTTCATAATATATTTCCAAGTCTCTTGTGATGGTACATCGACTTACAATAGGTTGAATGACACGTCTGCCATAGCCTGACATATGTCTGTGATATTTGTTTATTTGTCTTGTCTCAAGCTATAATCGATTTGTAAAATTTGCAGATTCATTTATGGTAGCTTGATATTATAATATTGACGATATATGGTTATTATCTACCACTCAAACATTGTATTGAAGTATCATATAGATCCAGTAAAACGGTAACCAATAGACTAGGCTACTATAATGACGCTGGCTTGTAAACGTGATCATCGCGATCATTTGTCGTTAGAAAAAAATAAAACCCATGAAATTATATTCATATGACATGCTGACAATTGCACGTGCATGTAGGATGACAGAGTTTACGACAGTAGTAGAGGTCTAGAGGACAATACTGTTTCCCAACTGTAGGGGGACCCCACCCCGAGAGCAAAAGTAACCTGGTGTTACTTTAAAAGATCGAGATCTCGATTCAAACACCCATGCAATCTTATTCCTATATGACAACGATTCACCTGTGTCAATTGAACATTTGACAAAATCACACCGGAAGATTCAAATCTGTGTTTTGCGCTTATTATTTCTTGTTATAGACCGTATTTAGCTCCGCCCCTTTTCAGCATTACGTTCATTGTGTTCTGTCTTCCGGTTATTCCACAGTATGAAGGTAAGATTTTACGGATTTATGAATGAACCGGTCTACTGACATTTGTTATGACATCCGCTTCAAATATTACAACGCTCATGATAACTTTCATTAACTCTACAATAACTTCACCAGCTAATTACTATTCGACAGCGATGCCAGAGAAATATACAGAGCTACCGCAGAAACGGAAGCTCAATGAGAAAATTCTAAAGATGGCTGCACGCTTGTTTCTTGGGTGCACAAGGTCTGTTAGACGGCTCTGTGGAATACTTGATTCTGATTGGTCAATCGCACCATCCAGCGGTATGTTATTCCCCAATAACAACAGGTTTTGAGACGATTGTTCTGTACACTGTAATGGATTATAAGATAACAAACAGGTACGATTTTAAAAACGGCTTCATCTCCAATCAATATCTCTTATTCACATAATTATTTATGTGGTGAAATGACGTGTAATAAGTGGTATGACCGTATGACTGTTGGTCGCGTCAACCCACGGCCTAAAAAACCCAGCGGCAACAGTGTAAAAGTAGCCCAATTCTGCATGAAAACCGCATACTTGGCAACACTGGCAGCAAGTGCAAAAAAAATTTCCATTGAATCATTCATTCAATTCAGATTTGTTCAAAAACGATCAACCCAGTAATGACACAAGTGAAGTATTTATTAGCAATTAATATTTTGTCAGAACATCTAGTAAGTAACATGTTATTTGGTTTAGTTGTCTGTTCAGAATCGTGAGAGAATCGTTATCTCTATTTGAAAAAAAAAAGTGATTTATCCAGAATCGTGCAGCTCTACAACAAAGCACACGAATAGAGAACCAAAAAAACAAGTTTTTTAAAAAACTTTAAAGTACACCTGAAAAAAAAATAAAAGCAAGACTGAAATTGCAGGAAGAGATTCTCCATTTTGATTGCTGGTAAACTGAGGGGCTAAATTGATTCAAAAGCTGCAAAGCTATGCTTAAGTGCTGCTGGTGGTGTACAGAGAGAGATCCTCTTAATATGGCACTGACTGAGTGCTCAACACATTAGAAAGGATTTTCTGAACTCTTAATAGCTAGCTTCAGCGAAGGAGAAACTACATAGATTATATAAAAAGATGTCTTTATGTAATGTCGTTTAAACATGTATCTGTATGCGGTAATTAAACAATTCGCCCAGTAAGATTTTTTTCCAGAACATACAGTAAATTTTTCATGGGAAAGAAAAATGACAAATGATGTCTTAAATATCTCAGTTGTTTCTTCAATAAAGCAATGATATTAAATGGAGAGCAATAGAAGTCTCAGATTTTTCTCCTGACAAAAATATCCTAGTAATTTCTCTGATTCAGAGATGCCAGGATTTTCACAAACTGTTTTCAGAGTTGGCAAGATGTCTGAAAAATTATTTTAATGAACATTCCTCATTCATTTCTTCCAAAATCACATTATCCTAGGAATGCAACTAACATTAAAGTTCTTTGTACAATTGTCATAGTTATTTTTTATTTAAAAAATGAACATCTGAGACAATTTGATACTTGTAGAAATTAGAGATGTGTTGTTAAAATTTAATAAAACTAAAACTATTAAAATAGTTTTTGGTAATTTAAATAAACTGAAATAAAATAAAAAATATATATTAGATGAAAAACTTAACTAACTGGGAACTAAATGAAATATATACATTTAAATTGAAGTACTAAATTATTAAAGCTAGAACTATTTCTATTTAGAAATGTTTAATAATAAAAGAAATGATATATACAATAATAAAAATTGCTATAAACTACTATTACTATAACAAAATTACTAAAACGTAAACTAAAATTAAAATGCAAACTGAAAACATACTGTATATTGATAAAAAAAATATATAATATATAAATAATGCTAAAATAACTCTATATTTACACCTGGTATGAAGATGCATTTTGGTTGATTGGATCTCAAGTATAGACAGGGGAGACGCATTCCCATTTACACCTGGTGTTTTAATTCGTCTCTTTTTTCCACTTCTGTCCTGATTTGTGATTTCTTCTAGGGGAGGGACTATGTGCAGGTAAATGTATGGGCTTTTTCAGATCTTTCGATCTAATGGACAAAACAAGCTTGCGCAATTTACGCATGAACGTGCCCAGAGACGACAGAAAAACATACGGAGAGCAGCAACTTTCGTTTCTGCTCTGATAGCTGCAAGACCAGGCCGAATGCGGTCAGTCAAGTGAAGTCACCTTTATTTATAGCATTGTTCACAATACAGATTGTTTCAAAGCTGCTTTACAGTGATAACAGGAAAATAATGCATCAAAGTTTGTTTCAGCTGTACAGCAGATCTAGAAGAAAATGTCATAGTCCAGCTAAAGTAAGTTAAGTTATGGTTCATATCTGTTTTAAAAAAGTAATTAATTTAGGTCATTCATCTATACAGCTGCTCTGGGGAAAACAGTGATGTCATCGTCCAGCTCAGTTCAGTTCTCATATAATGGTGTCAATGCAGGCAGATCAATAATATTGTTGAATATTAAGTGTCCCCAAGCAAAAGCCTAGCCAAATGCAACAGTGGCAAGGAACTAAAACACCATCAGGTGACAGAATGGAGAAAAAACCTTGGGAGAAACCAGGCTTGTGAGTAGTGTGAGAACATTGTGCTTGGTACGTTTTCATTTTCAAAACAAACTTGGGCCTCCAGCCAACAAAGTTTAAATCCCATCTGGTTGGCATGCTTCCCATAATGTTTCCGCATTAGTCTTTTGTGGCTGTTCAAACACATTTACCACATTTACCTACCTCTGGAAGTGGTCAAAAGTAGACAAGCTCAAAACATTTTAGACCCTATTTACACCTGTATTTAGCCGCACATTTATAATAAATGACCATCGATCTTACAATCTTGATTGTTGTGAAATCTAATTTACATGAGGAGTGAGATCACATTTACATTCAAATGTTAATTAAACTACACAGAATAGAAGCCAAAGCCCAAGCCGTAACTATAAACTGCTTAAATAATCTGGATTCAATCCAATTTACTGAATAGAAAGTAGACACAGTGTGGATTTCCCAGACCTCAGGAAGGGGTGGAACGAACGGTACATGTATTCGTATTGAACCGAAACAGTACGGGCGTCACGGTTCGGTGCATGAATTTACACGGAGAATACACGGTATAAAAATAAATAAAACTCGCGTGCAAATTAATTAATGTAATGCGGAACTACTGTTAGATACGCGGGTTCTTTAGGGACACATAATCTGTACCATCGGCTTAGGCGAGCTCCGCCTATGTGTCCACAGAGCCCGTCTTATTACATTCTCTGGTATGCAGTTTTATGTCAGGTCGACGGTCCAGTGAGTCAGAGATAGCAGCACTAAGGTAAGGACGAGTATGGCGAGTGGTGGCGACCCACAAGAGTTAGAGGACCCGCCGGCCTCTTTAAAATCGCAAATTTGGGAAAACTTCGGTTTCCAAGTCAGTTACAATTAATTAAACCAACAAGCTTCAATATTATTTTACTCACTTGCACGCGCGCACTTTCTCTCTTTCTCTTGCATGGTTAATTCATAAAAAAAAATGATTACAGCGCTACTTTATTTCACTTCAGAATTCTAGATCTGAACTGTAGATAAACGGGAGGGGGGGGAATCAGAACTATATATATTTTCCGTTTGACCAGCAAAACATTCATGAGTCATGATGACAGCTGTTATCTTATCTATTTATCCCTATCCAACCCATTTAAAAACAGTCTGTGGGCGCCATCTTTTGGACATTCATCATATTGCATTGGTTTTCATTTCTTGTCCTCAAACAGAGCACTAATCTGTTTATTTTTAAGTTACACTACATTGGTTAAAAAAAAAGGAAAATCAAATGTGTTTTTTAATGGTAGTATTATTTTATACAGAAAGAAATTATTTATAAATTCAGATAAGAATAAAGTTAGTGTTAATTTAAAAATTTTAAGGAAAACAAATTTGATCTGAAAGATAGCAAATTAATTTATTATGAATTAATAACATGTATAATAACAATAACATTATAATTAATTACATGAATTACTCAAATGTAGTAATACACTAGGTGGTACAGCCTGAGACATGCACAATAAAAAAAAATTGCCTTCTACATTTTTGTTTTGCTTTTCCCTCCATTGTACCAAACTCGTACCGAACCGTGATGTCTGAAACGAGGTATGAACCGAACCGTGACTTCTGTGTACCGTTACACCCCTAACCTCAGGGCAACTGAACGGCCTTTTAGTACACAAAAAGATCTTGCTGTTTTGTGCATACGGCAGAGAGCCACTGGCCCCTGAAACTCCAGTCTCCATCGTTGTAAACCTCTCCAGCAAAATGAGTGCCTACACAACACATTAGCTGTGCGAGACGGAAACGAGAGAGCGCAGTGAAAACAACCCTGCACGAAACAACACAGACTGAATGGTTATCTAAGGTTGGCTCAGTTGGACGGAAGAAAACACAGAATTCCCCACAGCCCCCCGCTGGCAGGCACGACCATCATTTCTGGAGAGCATGTGTTTCAGCTCAGAGCGGCCGGTGGGCTGTTTCATCGGCACTCAGTAACAAAGTCAACATGAAAGCGCGAGTGGGGGGTGAGTGTAAGGGGATCTGAGATGGAGAGATGAATGGACAGAGGAGAGCAGGGGCTCAAAATAGGAGGGAAGGGAAAAGGTCTTGAACAAACACAAGCTTAAGGCACAGTGGATACAGGAAGAGACTGAGAAAGAAAAACGAACATGTTATATCGCTTAAAAACAGGCTGTAAACAAGACAGCAAAAATAATTCCATATAACTTCATAGGAAGCAAAAAACTGAAATGCCAGTGCGTGCGTTGAAGCAGGGATCTGTATATTATGGAAAAGACTTCTTGTTTGCAAGAGTCTGATTTCATGCCACGTCTGTCTGATTCCAGACCTGCGACACTCGGTCCAACAAACCAAAGTTGAACACCACGTAACTGAACAGAGAATGACTTTTAAATTTATTTTCTAAATGAGAGAGAAAACAGGCTGCAGAATTGTCATTTAAATTGGAACTGAACACATTAGAATTGAATTTCAAAAAATTCATATGATGTAGTTTAAAACCCTCTTTTTTTTTCAATTTAATTTTCATTATGAATTACAATGTTATTTAAATAATCAATGTTTGAAATGCAACAAAATACTATTTATTAATTTATTCATATTTTAACATGTTATAAATCAAAATGACATTAATCAATAAATGCTATGAAATATACAATGAAATATATACAATATTATACAATGCAAATAAATTACACACACACCATCATTTTTCAAAATTAATGATGTATATGCTCGATTATCATCATTATTATCGATTAATACATCATTCATATGAAATATATATAATTATTTTATATGAATCATGTAATTATTCATTTTTTGTAAGTAAACTGTTCCCTTTGTGCTACATCAAGACAACCCAGGATTTTACCAATGGGAGGATCCAGGGAATTAACATAATACCCATCCAGCACTGCAAAGGCCGGTTTGTTTCTGACTAGTCTCCCTCTATCACTCTGACATTGGTTGACAGGGAGAGGAGGGGATGTAATACTGAAATGAAAAAAAAACATTCTCCTGTCAGAGTGTGTGTGAACTCATTCCTGTAATGGTGTGTCTGAGAGCCAGGAGATTACAAAGAGGCATTTTGATAATGCTGCCACTGCACCGTTCAACAAAATTGATAATTAAAAGCTGAATTAAGCAAAATATTAAGCCTGAGATACGCTTGTCCCCAGTGATCAGCTAATGCTGTGCTGTTCTTCCAAGTCTGTCATCTATCTCTCTCTCCACAATCCTTTTCCTTCTTCTAAATCTCTATTCCTTCTTCTTCTCTCTCATTCTCTTTTGAGCCCTGTCTTTATAATAAGTCTGGTGCAACAGAAGGGATTGTTCCCTTTTCTGAGCTTCACAATCTCTGTGCTCTGGGATAATGCTGATTCTAAGTCGCTTCCTAAAAACTTCTCAGACTCTATAATCTGAGGAGAAGGCATAAAACTTACTCCTTAATGATAATCAAAGCAAAAAGTTTGAGACCAATGTGGATTCCCAATTTAACTTCAAAATAAAGTTTTTAGTTTCATTAAAGCAAAAGAGAAACATAACAAATATATTTTGGAATGTATATCAAGTTTGAACAATTTTAACCATTCAAACCTTCATATTCCAAATTTCATTTAATTGAAATCTGTATTAATTTAGTAATATCAATATTGGACTTTATATGGGCATATAATACAATATAATAATATTCAATTGCTATTCAAAACCAGCCCAATCATGGCCTAAACTAGCCCAATCATGTTTCAGGGGGTAAAAAATGCGTTCCAGTGGGTAAAAATGTAGGTCTTGGTCACTTCAACTCACAGACTAAAAAAACAACCCGCAGCAACAGTGTAAAAGTAGTCCAATTCCGTGAGAAAACCGCATACTTGGCAACCGCACTTGGCAACACTGAATAATATATAAAAATTTGGTTTTAGAGGCCTTTCGAGGGAACTCGAACTGTGTCGATGACGACACTTTGGGGAATGGCCTTAGCGTAACGCACCTAAAGCATAGGCTTGTTTGAGATGAGCAAAATCTGCGGAGAACCGATCACCGGTGATCACCACGAGATGCATGCCAGTTAGAAATGATTCCGAGTGCGGTGCGCTTTGCTCTGATGTCATGCTGACTGATGTCAAAACACTCTCGCGACCGCAAGGCGCACCTGTCGGATTCTGCAGTCGCAGTTGCTCTCCACCGACTGCGCTGATCAAAAGCACGATGGGAAACGACTTGCTGACGACACAGCTTAATGCTCATTGGTTTAAACAACCGTGATGTATTGTTCTCTTTTAAAATGTTTGATTTTAAAACTCTGATATCATGTTTTATGTGTATACGTATGTTATGTGTGAATAAACTCTCTGACAGTGCGATATGGGTTATGTGATGTAATTTTTATTAAAACAATATATATAAAAACATGTCTGTGTTAAAAAAAAAATTATTGATAAACACGTATTTGGAATGTAATTAAATAACAAGTACTTTGGGTGTCTTGTTCATTATATTTATTTTCATATAAAAGCTACAGAACTTAAATTACATCCAGTTTATTAGCAACACCGTCCACGAGCGCGAATCCCGCGATATCAGTCTTTGATCTCACAGGTGTCTGAACCACTGCGAGAAGAGAGATCTGTCCGTCTTGCCTGCACTTTTTTCACTCCTCCCCAAGTAAACGTCATATTAGCCTTTTATTAACTTTATTTACTTTTTGTTAACATTGTGGTAGTTACGCTTTGTTAAGTCGTTAAGCTCCTGGTAACCCGCGACAGCCACCACAAGTTTATCCTCCATTATTGCAGTCTCCGGACGTTCAAACCAACTGTAGCTTTCGTCACTACAACGGAAGGCCCACCTCTCCATTCATTCGATTGGACAGTGGGAAAAAACGCAATGACGTCGGGCGCTTTCCCCTCGATGTTGCTTTTTTTCAACTGCAAGTGAAGATTACAAGACCGTATAAATATATATTAAAACAGTATTGTCTGGTGATTATGGCTGCATTTAATTCTAAGAACTTAAAATGATGGAATATTATCTGACTTGAAGAAGTTAGATATTTTAATTCAGCCTATACCATTCAGACTGTGTTTCACTTATCCAGTCTTTATGGCTGCATTTAATTCTGAGGAATTAAAATTATGAGCAGAGAACGCACATTAAAGCTATCTTGCATCCCAGGCCAGGCTATGTGCCTAAAATGCCATCTAATGTGGCACGGCCTACGGTTCTGCAGGCTTTTCATCCTCCATCTCACGTGACGGCGGATGAAGAAAGACTTAATTTGCTCTGCCCTGTCAGAGCTCTCGAGATTTATGTCCAGAGGTCTTCTTCATGGCAGAAGTCAGACCAGTTGCTGGTGTGCTTCGGGTCGCCCAAGAAGGGGCATCCTGCATTTAAACAGACCATCAGTAACTGGGTCGTTCAGGCTATCTCTATGGCCAATCAGGTGTGCAGCTTGCCTTCACCTTTGACCGTGAGGGCTCATTCAACCAGAGGCATGGCATCCTCTAGAGCCCTCTTTTCAGGGGCCCTGATCCAAGAAGTGTGCGATGCAGGATAGGCCACCCCTCATACTTTTATCAGATTCTATAGCCTGGACATTCCTTCTACACCAGGCACTCTAGTGTTCTCGTCCTGTGTCTGTGCACAGCTTCACACTGGGACAGGCAGGGCTCGTTGTGGCATAGTGGGTACTCGTTCCCCAAAGTGTTGTCATCGACGCAGTTCGAGTTCCCTCGAAAGGGAACGTCTCGACTGTAATCCGTGTTCCCTGAGAAGGGAACAAGACACTGAGCCCCTTCGCCACGCCTTCCCATGCCTGGGAGCGACTTGCTTCATCGCAGAAGCTAACTCTGTTGTGTGCCGGCGTCCCTTTGTAGCTTCCGTGTATGCCGTCACATGTTACGTCACGACGCAGAACATTGGATTGGATTAGTTTCATTCATACAGATGCGTTACGCTAAGGGCGTTCCCCAAAGTGTCGTCATCGACGCTGTGTTCCCTTCTCAGAGAACAGGGGTTACAGTTGTAACCCGAGACGTTTTTTCTTGAAAGTATAAACCTTTCTAAATTAGTTAAGTTTGTGATTATAACAAGTGATAATGTGAGTGGTACTATGAATGATATTTACTGCTGAAATAGACAAAGATAATGATAATGTTTGTTCAATATATTTGCCTAATGTAACAGATATACAGCTCAAGAAATGAAAGAAACTCATTAGCCATAAAAGTATGTCACTGCTTGAAATTATGTAGTAATGTTTGTGATAATGTGCATGTGAAGACCAATGTGTTTTGGAGTGAACCTTTCCAGGAATTTGGGCTCCATTTCCACTTATTGATTGTGTGTGGTAGAGTGCTGAGGCAGCAGCGCTGCAGGAGGGAGTGTGTTGGCTCTAATGGGCGGCAATTTTCAGAGAGGCTCAGGCCTCTGGAGACCTGCAGATCTTTAGTCAGCTTTTGTTCGGCACAGCCACGGTCACTGCGTTTGGACTGGGGTTGAGTCACTGCATCTGCACCTGATGCTTTCTTCATATAGGATGGGAAAAGACATATATCCAAATACATAAATATTTTGTTTACAATCCCAGGTGAATATGGACTGTAATACGCTGATTTCACACAGCCGTTATTTTGAAATCGAAAGCGATTTCCGGTGGGAAGAAAACCGGAAATGCCGCCTTTAATCACAGGAGAGTCGCGAATGCGATGGCGTATTGTTGTGTTTAATGTAGAAATGAGTTATTCTAAAACTGTACATACATTTCTTTCATACTTTAGTCTATAAACAGTGAAATTCATTTATAATTTTTTTTTTATATATATATAATTCAGAAAGTAAAAAAAGAAGCAGGAACGAAGTATATACATATCCTATATTGGATATTAACATCCAATAGTGTAAATCACGGCAGCAGCTTCAGGTTGGTAGTCCAAGGCATGGTTGTTTATCTTTACTTCCGGGGTTCTAACCACCGGAGCCTCACTTTCGATTTCAAAATGGTGGCTGTGTGAAATCAGCCGTATATAAACACAGACTGTAATTTGTAGATAACTAGATGTCATCTAAAAGTTTGGAGGCTAGAGAGGAAAAGGCTTTGGAAAATATGAAGATGTTATGTACTTTAGTAAGGACATTATTGGGGGAAAAACTTGGTTAGCTAAATAAATGTGTCATGAACAATTTGGTTTTCCATCAACTTCCTCTTTGCAGCCATCTAATATAGCTATAATCCAATTTCTGGAGATTGCACCTAACACAGGCTTTCTCATTTCCACCCACACAGAAGAAGCAAGTTTGCTCCTGGATGGATGATGTGTCCTCCCCCAACCTTCAGTAAAAACTGAAGTAAAAACAGCAGTTCTCAACCAGGGCACCAGGACCCAGTAGGGGGCATCAGCAAACTTGAAAGGGGACCTTAAGATGACTTAAAGGGATAGTTCACCCAAAAATGAAAATTCTGTCATCGTTTACTCACCCTCATGTTGTTCCAAACCTGTTTGAATTTCTCTCTTCAGCTGAACACAAAAGAAGATGTTTTAAAGAATCTCGGTAACCAAACAGTTGATGGGCCCCATTGACTTCTAGTTTTTTTTTTTTTTTCATACTATGGAAGTCAATAGGGCCCAGCTGTTTGGTTACCTACATGTCACAAAAAAAATCATTTTTGGGTGAACTATTCCTTTTAAATTGTTTAAAATAAGACAAAACAAGCGTTGAAATAAGTTAAAATAACTAAAAATCAAGATAATCCTTATTTTAATTTTTGAAGAACACTGGTTCCTACAGTCTTGAATCATCTGGATATATAAGGTAGCCTAACTTTAAAAAAAAAAAATTAAACTAAACCTGAAAAAGTCATGTAGCCTATGTCTAGTTATGATGAGCTCTAAAGCAGGAATGCAAGGAAACAATATTTTTAAATCGAAAACAAATCATTGGGCGTTAGTGATAGTGTCACGCATTTACACATAGTGGTTTAAAGGGATAGGTCACACAAAAATTTTAATTTGTCAATTACTTTGCCCTGTTTTTGTTTATATGGCTCTCTTTTAAAGGGACTACAACTACAAGAGGAGATTATTTCTCTGAAGATTACTTTAGCTATTTTTGTCCATACAATGAAAGTCGGTGGGGTCCAAAATAACACTGAATGCGACTGAATTTCATTGTAAAGAAAGACAGAGACATTTTTCAAAATATCAAAAGAAGGAAAGTCATTGCAAAAGAAGGAAAGTCATAGAGGTTTGGAAAGACATGAGGGCAAGTACATTTTCATTTTGGGGTGAATTATCCTTCTAATGTGTTAACATTGCTTGGGTAGTGTAATTGTAGTGTCCTCTCATTCCACAATTAGAGCATCATTCAACCATGAATGACCGGCATGCGAGTGGAGCCCCAAATGCAGAATCAGTTGGAGTGTCTATTTTTCACTATTGTCCTGATGTATGTAGTTCCTGGTCTTTGTCTCGCTCTCACTTCTAGACCACTTGTTCTCAACCCAGGCCTGGCCTATAGATTGTATTTCACCTACGCAGAGGAAATGGAACGGTTCGAGCGGGACAGACAGGTCTGTGTGTGTAGTGGCACTGAAGGACGGCCTCTCCTGAGCAGACACGTAACATACCGTACCGGGTTGGACCGTACTGCACTGCACCATTAACATAATTTGCTCTGAGCTCGTAGCTACACACTCCATCTCCCGCTCTCGAACCAACTGGCTGGCTGTGATTTCAGCTATTTCCTGGCTTAGTTTTTCCTTGCAATGCAGCAAAACTTTTAAATGTAGCCTGATGTTTATGGTCACCGCCTTATTTGGAGTTTTAATTCTTTTTTCCCCCTTTTCTGTGCTTCTTTAGCTAAAAAGATCATTCTAAACCTACAGTATATGAGTTTCTTTCTGGGGACTAATGCTTTCAAACTTTAAAAAGAGCACGATGAAAGTATCATAAAAACAGACTTTATGTTAAGACTTCTGAAGAAATACCATAGATTTCTGTGACAAACAGACTCGCTGAAAAGATTACATTCTTGAAAGTAGTAGTCTGATTCATGAATGATTCAGTCACTAAGTCTAACCAGTCTGAATGATTAGTTCAAGAATAAGAGTGATTCATTTCACTGACTCAAGGATCCGTCAGCAGCTGTTAACAGTTCAATGGATGGGAACATTATCAGTAAATAACTGACTAATAATAACTAATAGTTACATTTCAGTTGGTTTCTCACCAAAAATGATTGCACAGTTTGAATTACTAATATAGCACACGAGTCATATGGACCATTTTTATGATACTTGTAGGATGGTTTGGGTCCTTTTTAAAGCTTGAAAGCTCCAGTCCCCATTCATTGTAATTGCAAGGGGGGAAAAAACACCAATATATTCTTCAAAATTTCCACTTTTGTATTCTGGAAGAAAGTCAAATGTTTTTTGTAGTTTATAAAGGGGGAGTAAACCATGACAGCATTTTTATTTTGGGGTGAACTGTCCCTTTAATCACGCTTTTTCATGTATGTTTGTTTAATTGATGAGAACTGGCACTTGGCTGTTTCATCCGTTGCTCTTCCACCCTCCCCGTCTTTCTCCTTTGCAATTTCTCTGCCACATGCTCTTTTGCTCTCCTCCACTCCCCCCATCCTGCAGCATAGCGCAGTCGCTGTCGGCCTACTCAACCCCAGAGACCTTCAACCACAAATGCCCTGCAGTGCCCACACCCTGCCCAATTGCAAAGAAATGTCCATTTTCCCCCATTCAAATAGATCAGAGCTGTGGTTTAAGCCACCTACCCACCTTATGATACCCTAACTATCAAAACTAAAGGCATGCTGCATCCTAAAACACCCTTTTGGTCCAAATATTTTTTTTTTAAATGATTAAGGGGAAAAAAGTCAAAATGTTCTATAAAAATCATAACATTATGATATTAAAGTAGTAATATTTTAAGAATAAAGTCATAATTACGAGAAAAAAAGTACAGTAGTATTTCTATTGTGATAATCACACCATTTCTCGTAATCCGAAATATTTCTAATTCATTCACATAATATTATGCTTTTAATTTTGTAATTCTTGATATCTTCGAATTTTTGGTACATTTTAATGTGGCTTTAAAACGTTGTTGTAGCATCCTGATCCGTCATCAGTCCCCCACAAGTATGTATGAAGAACAGATTTGTGGTAATGCATAAGCAAAGAGAAGCAACCCTCTGTGAGTTACCGATATGAAGCCACAGGCCAAAGATGAAGAACCACATACACATAAACAAACCCTGTGTGTTCCAGAAGTCATCATCCCTGGATTTATTGATCTTTTGTTCCTGAGTACGGAAAAGGATTTTCCACATCTTAAGAGGCTGCAAATGCAAGACCTGAACACGTAGGCACACTATAACACGCAGAAAAACACAAAAGTGTCTAAGATATTATGGAAGTATAAGTATGCACGTATAGCAAACTCAAGCAAGCACACACAGTCAGGCTAACAAAGTATAATTACCACCTCACTTGCACACGTATGCCATAAAACTTCCAGTTTGAACACCGATAAGAGCACTTCAGTCCTCCCAACCGAGTCATGATAGAAGACTTTCCCCGCCACAGCATCAGAGACACCCTCCCATTTCGCCATATCAGACGCTTTCTCAGGAGACAGGCTGAATAAGAAAAGTTGAACCGTCGCACAGTTATAAGCATGCGCACATGCTGAGGTCAGAGGACCTGCCCTAAATGCCACTCCATAATCTGGTGAAATGACCGGATTTGGTGCATTTTGATGACTATGAAAAGCGAAACTAGGCATAAAAAAATGCTAAATGCACTAGCGATAGCAGTCTCACGCTCCAGAGCGTCTGAGTAAGAGGCTTACCACTCTATTAATGCTGTCTGTATGATGGTGAGGGAATTGAGTGGCATTGCACAAGCCACAGCATTCCTGCCCGGCTGCTCCCAAAAGCCTTCCTACCGCAACCCCGGCCTCTCTCCCTTGTCCTCTTGCCATGTTCCACCACAGATGCAAAACCGCTGCGCAAGACCAAGACTGTGGCTATCTAGTTTCCTGGCTCAGGCCCTGCTGACACTACAAATGAGGGGTAAAAGAGATGTAAATTACACCCCAGACTAGAGACCTGAGTCAACCCCGACATCACCCCTCACTGCTGACGCAATCACCCAGACGGACACTGACTGTTGTTATAGAGTGGAAGAGAGGAAGGGGTCACTAACAGAGTGAACGATGAGCTTGGCGGTTCCTGATGACTCAGATTTATCTTTTCGCTGTCAGCTTTAGAAAGCACCACAGAATCCTGAATGTGAACGTCATTGATACAAGAGAGAGATGTGTGAGTGAGCTAGAGCGTGTGCAGAGTTACTCGCCAATGGATCGGTAACTTTATTAGGAACTGTAACACAAGACGTAGATTAAATCAAATTGTAAGAACGAAATTTGACCCACGCTGATGTAAACTATGTGAGCGAATCAAATCAAACATGTAGAAAGCATTGACTACAGAAAATATCTGCCATGACTAAACCAAACAACATTTAACTTGGAAAAAAAGGAATAGTTCACCCAAAAATTAAAATCATTTTCTCACCCTCATGCCCTTCCAAATTCAAGGAACTAAAAAAAGTAAGTCAATTATTTGTCAATACATTGAATGTACAATTGGGTAGAATGGACTTTGAAGGGTTTTAAACATTCTTCAAAATATACTTTTGTGTTCCACAAAAGAAAAAGAAATTAAAGTAACACCAGGTTACTTTTGCTCTCGGGGTGGGGTCCCCCTACAGTTGGGAAACAGTATTGTCCTCTAGACCTCTACTACTGTCGTAAACTCTGTCATCCTACATGCACGTGCAATTGTTGACAAGACAACCATGATAGCCCTGAACACTGTAGGAGGAGGTCACATGCAGGTGTTCTGCTTGCATCGCGTGTGAAATGTCTTCATCCCAGGTACAGTGGCATATATTACAGCATGTCATATGAATATAATTTCATGGGTTTTATTTTTTTTTCTAACGACAAATGATCGCGATGATCACGTTTACAAGTCAGCGTCATTATAGTAGCCTAGTCTATTGGTTACCGTTTTACTGGATCTATATGATACTTCAATGCAATGTTTGAGTGGTAGATAATAACCATATATTGTCAAAATTATAATATCAAGCAACCATAAATGAATCTGCAAATTTTACTAATCGATTTGCATTATAGCTTGAGGCAAGACAAATAAACAAATATCACAGACATGTTAGGTATCCTAAAATATGATTTTGTACATCTTATATATTTACTTGCAAGAATGTAGCCCCTACCAAACTTGTGCACGCCGTTTAGACACAGGCTTTCATTTGATTTTTTTTTTTTTTTTTGCCAAGTCCGCATCGGTCGGGCACCCCTCCTCCTCCTTCAGCTCACGCCAGCGAGAAAAGGCTGGCCCAATGTTAATCCTCGTTCTGCCTTTAACGCGATCACTTTCTCTTTTTCTCTTTTTGCTTTGCTCCGATAAAACCTTTGCTTTCTTATTTTTCTGCGCTGCTTCGGCCTTGACTATAACATTTGGCTCGCACGTCCGATTTTAAGGAAGTGGGGGTGGTGGTGGAAGTGACGTATAAGCCGTAAAGCAGTCGAATTTTGTAGTTCTCTTTGTTCGCCGGTTACTACCCGAAACCCGAAGTTTAAAAGTACGATTAAAAACGCTACAGACCCCGTCAGGCTATGGCAGACGTGTCATTCAACCTGTTGTAAGTCGATGTACCATCACAAGAGACTTGGAAGTATATTATGAAGGTTGAAAAGTTACCTGGTGTTACTTTAATACAAAAAGCAAATGGTGAGGAAAAAAAGAAAAGAAAAAAATTGGGTTAACTATCCCTTTAACTTCCCATTTAGCAATATGTGTCAGCTATAAAATAGTATAATGCAGCTGGTTGCAACAAACACTTGGCAATAATTAATTTATAATTACAATGAATGGCTTTCTTAAGGAGCTCCAGGAGTTTGTTGCAACTGGGTCTTAAGCTTTAGCATTTTGATATATGATGTAACAAGACAGGAGGTCAAATAATCACTGTAAGCACATTTTTGCATTGCAGTTGAGTGTGTTAAGGGGAACACTTTTAAAAACAATGACATCATATGGCAAAAAATGGACAAATTGTCTTGGTCAAAGCTCATCCACAGGGACAGATAGAAACTGATGAACAGAGAGACTCAACAAAAATAACATGCTTTACAAATAATGATGTTAAAGAGGCCATTCAGGAACATCTTGCATCACAAACACAAACAAAACCTGCCACCAATCGACCAACTAATCAATCAATTAATCTAGTGTTTACCCAAAATCACCTAGTGAGACTGAGCATGGTTTTGCATGTTTTTACTGTAGTATTTGAATATGTATGTAGATAGAATCTATGGCGTCTGTATACAATCTAAAGAAGAGTTCTGTTGTGTTTATCTGAGTCCATTATGAAGATCCCTACACTGTAATAGTGAGCAATCTGCATCTTTTTCAATCGCCGCCCTGGGCAACAATAACATCCTGATCACGTGGGCACACATGCAGGTGGAGAAAACCAACAGCACCTGTTCCCCACACGGGATAATTAAGTAAGAGAATAACAGAAGAACTGGCATCCCAATAAGATGAACACACTCTCCATACACATCGCTTCGGTCCATAAACATCTGAAGTTATTCTTTCAAACTACTTTGTGTCTGTACCTCATATTCAATCACAAAACACAGCAATTGTGCATGTGACAATGAGTGTGTAGGAGGACCTCC
The DNA here is from genome assembly GCF_029890125.1 of Rhinichthys klamathensis goyatoka. Classification (NCBI taxonomy): domain Eukaryota; kingdom Metazoa; phylum Chordata; class Actinopteri; order Cypriniformes; family Leuciscidae; genus Rhinichthys; species Rhinichthys klamathensis. The sequence continues at coordinate 1,060,354 of NW_026606571.1, read as the reverse complement.
CTGTGTGTAAGCTTTTATCTGCCTATAGCAGCCTTTGGTTCATGAGGCAGGATTTTTGGGCCCAGATGCCACTGATTGGATGGCTCATGGAGATTGTTCCAGAAAAGAAGCCCTGCAGTACGAGCGTGTCCACGTGGCACAGCCTGTGTGCACGGATCTCCACAATTATGATCATTAGAAGCAAAAAAAAAACCATCTCCCTGAAGATGCCTGCATCCCCCTCTCCTTCTGTACCCTACCCACACATGAACACAGCAGAGCATCATGCATTGCAGAGTGCACAGAAAACAGTCTTTTTTTACAGACCTCCCACAGTCCTTTCGATACAATCGATAACTTCACGCAACAACAACAACATCTGAACATCCTTAAAAGTTACATTTACTTGAGAAACAAAAGAGCAAAGATATTTATGTAATATATATATATATATATTAAAGGCCGTGTTGCAGGATAACCACCACTGTCGATTAATGGGAACATAAATCACTCAAGATATGTAAATCATTTTTAAAATGTCTCTTGTTTTTTGCGTTTTTGGTATTAACCTGGTTTTTTACGCAATTCGGTGATGACGTCACGTTGGGGAAAAGTGGAGGAAAGGTAGCCTCAGCCTAGTATTAGAACTATGGCGACTAACTGGGATGAGGAAGAGGTGGCAAGAGCCAACATGTATGATGGCCCGCAGCCGTATAATTTTCGAACCTGCTAGACGTGAGGGCAAATGAGGAATTGCCAAGAACTGATGGCCGTCAAAGCCAATTAAATGCATGGTCCGAGGAGAATGAGTGGAGAGTTGGTGAAGTGTCCTGGTTGCTATCATTTAGCAACGCAGCAATGAGCACTGGACTTTCTTTTACTGTCTATGGCACTGGAGCTAGTCTATGAGCAGCAGTGCACAATAACGACATATATATATTTTTTTTACTGTCATTGAATAGCACCGAGTGAAAAATCAACGTTTTCTTTATATCTAACGTTAGTGGCAGTGATCATGACGTTAGTTCAGATAAGTACCAGGTAACCTTTGTCATAGTGTTGTAGTACTAGTAATCTTCAGTGTTGGGGAAAGTTACTTTTAAAAGTAATGCATTACAATATTTAGTTACTCCCCAAAAAAGTAACTAATTGCGTTACTTAGTTACTCTTTATGGAAAGTAATGTGTTACGTTACTTTTGCGTTACTTTTGCGTTTCTTTTTCTTACCTGGCTGAGGCTTGATCTCTTTCAGGTCTTACAGGTGTTTTTTCGACTGAGAAGTTATTGTACTAGTGTTTAAAGCAGTAATATATTCAACAACAGCCTATATAAGCACCTTGATGTTCTTTTAAAAAACACATATATATTGAATAATAATATAATAATATTATATTCGGAGAACTTCCTGATCCCAGAGCTATGCATGCTATATAAAATATCAATACACATGACAGATTATGGAAAGTAATGTGTTTTTTACTTTTGTGCTTTTTGTGTGGGTAGACTATATAAAGTGAATTCACTATCCATTGTAATAATAAGGAGTGTCATACTAGCAAATTGCCATTATGAAATAAGTTATATTAGGGTAAAAGACATATCTCAAACATTTAAAATGTTTTATTAACTTATTAGAGGATAATAAGATGATACTTGAACAAACAACATCACCAATTAAAGGTGCTCTAAGCGATGTCACGCGTTTTTTAGGCCAAAACATTTTTTGTCACATACAGCAAACATCTCCTCACTATCCGCTGGCTGCCTGTCCCCTGAACACACTGTAAAGAAACGCGATCTCTGTAGACAGCCCAGGCTCCACAAACGGCAACAAAAACAAACTGCGGCGACCCGCTCCCCGAAACATAACAAACTGTTCCAGCCAATGACCGACAAGAAGGGTTTGGGGGGGTGGTTTGGGGGGGTTAGTGTGCGGATGAGGAGGAGGGAGGGTCTAGCTAGCCTCCGTTTTGTTTGACAATAGTTCGAATGTCAACAAGAAGTGACGTCACCCAGGATCGCTTAGAGAACCTTTAAACAGATATGTCAGCTTTCTATTAAGTGTCCTCAAAACAAAATTATTTTATGCACAAAGTCAGATCACTTCTGCAATACAATGCAAAAAAAAAAAAGTATTGTCAATGTCTGCAGGCGATTGCAGCTTTTTTGCGATGCAGAGTAGCAGAATCTATCCAGTGTACTGTAATCCCCAGAAAACTTTTATTCTGCGCAGTCCATAGATCTGCAGTGGTTGAAACATATTCCAAATCGGCCAAAGTTTTCTTTAGTTCGGTCTCCATTTCCATATATGCATTGTCCAAAAAGCTTACAAAGGTTTTACGATCGGGCAGCACGGCTCCCGGCCTTTTCCCTGTCACAGAGATTTTGCTGATGATATTTCTAAATGTGGGCGCCTCCACAGTGGACAGCGGCTGCATCTCCTCAACAGTAAAAGCAGCAACCAATTTGTTGAGTTCAGTGGAACTAATTGTTTTAGCTGGTGATGATGATGATGATGATGATGATGATGATGAACTGAAATCAAGCTTTTGTTGTTTAGCTTGAGGCGGGGTGCAGGTATCATTCGGCGGCGCTCTCTCTTCCAAATCTGCAGTGCTGTGCTTTGCGTGCAATGTTTTTTTTTTTTTTTTAATGTGGTGTTTTTTGCAGTTGACAAGAGCTTTTCACCAACACATAGTTTACACTTAACGATTATTCCCTTATCCTTTTCTTCGACGATTTCAAAATAATGAGCATACTTCCATCGCAGTAATGTAATCTGGCCTGCCATCTCCGTTTCTGACTAGCGTTTGTTCCAGCGCAGGGCGCACACGTGTTCTACGTGACTACGTTCATTTTAATTCAGTAGCCTACCTTTTTTTTTTTTATGCAAGTTAATTAAACTGAAAAGTAACTCGCATTAATTTTATTAAAAAGTAACTCAAATATTAATGTGTAAATTTATAAAGTAATGCATTACTTTACTCGTTACTCCAGAAAAGTAATATTATTATGTAACGCACGTTACTTGTAAAGCGTTACCCCCAACACTGGTAATCTTTGTCTTTGTCATCTAGAAATAGAAGGCATCATTCTAGCTGGGCGTTTCTAAGCGTTTATCTCTTCCTCCGGTGAAAATGTTGTTGCAAACGTAGCCGCCGCGTCCGCGTGTCTGTGGCTGTGTTTGGCAGGTGCTTGTGTGGGCAGTGCCGTCCCATGGAAACTGCGTTGGAAAGTTTGTGCTGTAGGGAAGTGTGTGCGTTTTGTGTGATGTGACGTGCCACATTGTCAATCTACTATATATTTCTATCTATCTAGCTGCTAGCTATCTATGCTAACGTTATGTTATCTGGCTGTCTGCCTATCTCTCTCTATAACTAGCCTATCTATATCTATCTATCTATCTATCTATCTATCTATCTATCTATCTATACAGGCCTATCTAGTCTATCTATTTCTATGTATTTATCTATTTATCTATAATCTGCGCTATCTGAATACTCTCGTCTACTACTCGTCTCTCTAGTCACTCTCAATGCTCTCAAGGCGGGCTTTGGTAAATTCTCTCCCCAAGGTGACGTAATGCAATGCACTGTGGGGGAAAGGAGAATCGTTGCAAACCGCTGTAAGATAGTACCTACTTTTTCGTATTATATTCTGTTTTGTGATACCCAACAACATAAAATACAATGGATAACAGTTTAAAATGTTTATTACCAACAAGCAAATTGCACAAATTCGTTGAAAAATTAACCCTGCAACACAGCCTTTAAGAATCTTAATATTTTATGCACTTACATTTAGATATATTTAAAAACAACGGATGCCCTCTATTTTCAGTTTAATGATTTTGTATTTTGCCTCGTTTCTCAGTTATGTTGTGGTAGCTTAATGGGTGTCACTATCTGTATGGGAAGATCTCTGCTTTTGTGTAATACTTAAAAATGAAGATGCTTCCAGTGACTCATATAGGTGAATTATAGTTAACATGACTGATTGCACACTGTATACAGTATGTGCAGACCAATAATGGCTGTTAAGCCTCCAGCGCAAATTTTCTTTCCTTCCCATTTCTCTCTGTTTTCTTCTAAGTCACATTGCCATGGCAACTAAACCCCAAAGGATGAGAGTTGGGGACAACCACACAAAAGAAAAGCTGTCAGAAAGACACGTTATGGGCATCGACTGACATATGCATGCACACACACGTCTGAAAGTTCACTTTACACAGTGAGCTTGTTATAACTCACATCAAAGTCACACTGAAGCCAATCACTGTCGTTCAGCGCAAGAGATTGACTGACTGTGAAAATGCCGAGCACCATCAACTGAGTGAAGGGCTGGTGTCAGCAAAACCTGCATTTGTTTACAGGTAGAAATCTTTCTTTCTTTCTTTTTTGTTCTTTATTTCTCTCAGTATCAATTATTAATCAACGTACCATGGTATTACCATCTGCTATTAGATCACAGTTCACTTCTTTCTTTCACTAGAAATACTATGGTATTTAACACATTTATGGGCAAGAAGCTGGAGATAATACCATGTTTTATAGACATGTGTCATGGTATTACCATTTGATAACCTTCTGTGTTCCTTACAAAATCTACTGTGATGTACCATGGTATAGTGGGATCTAATGGTAATACCTTGCTTGGTACTTTGATATGGTACTGAAATTCATGTAGGTGTTTAGCCTTAATGGTAAGCCAGGGTACTTCCAAGAATACCATAGTACTAACATAGTACCCAAAACACTATAATAGTACCACGGTAAGTGTTGCTTCTGTCTGTCCGTCTGTCTGCCAGTCAGTCAGTCAGGACGGAAAAATGAACGAAAGAGAGATCTAGAGATCATCTATCCTAAATCATATTAGATGTGGACAGATATTAATTAGGATGAATGGATAGATATGATTTATGATAGAGGGCTATACCTGCTTTATATGCCTATCCATAGAAGTAGAATATTGTGAAATTAGCATGCTTTTTGGAGATGTACCATGACATTAGCGTGGTATTCTTTGAAGTACCTATAGGAGTACAATATAAATACCATGTTATGTGAATTTCGTAAAGCCATCAACACTAGTACCATGTACATTTCAATGTATCACGGTTTTACCATACCATATTGGACCATGGTACATTCTATAATAATTTTTTCAAGGTTTCTTCTTTTTTTTCACAAAATACCATAGTATTAACATGTTTTTGGACATTGTATCATTTAAATACCAATATTTTAAACACGTCCCATGATATTGCTATGGTATTTTTTTTAAGTACAAAGGTATATTATATAAATACTATGATATCTGAATGTCAAAGTCATCAATCATCAGTACCATGCATATATATATATCAAAGTACAATCATTAGAACATGGTACCTCTAACCCGTAAGCATTCTTTCTCCCTGTCTTTCTTTTTCTAATTAAAACAGCATTGGGCCTCATATGGCACTTAGATCAGCAGTTTAAGCCGAAAACCACAGGAGTGAAATAACTAACAAAGCTTGACGCTGAAGCAGCATACTTTCTGTTCTAAAATGAAAGTACACAATGTCCGCTTTAGAAGTACTGTCCGTTATATGCATTTCATTTCCGCCCAAGGTCAGAAGTAACTGTATACAGACATGCATTTCTTAGTAAGTCGATGGCTTGTTGCATAAGAGGATTACACGCTGGATTTCATAAACAAGCTATTATTCTCATGCTCGCTCTGAGCCTTAGCAAGGAGCATCTGTCCTTTTTTTTGTATTCTGTGTACACGGAGTCAAGCTGCTGTTGGTCCAAGAGGTTAAAGAGCTGTTTCTGTTTCTACAATTTGTTTGTTCGCTACAAGAAAATATGTCTACCAATGCTGTCCGTGGAAAACCCTTGAAACTTCAAGACAGAGACTGCCAGCAGTGACAGAGAGACCTTTGTGTTGAAAATCAATTCAATAATGCACCACTAAAATACACATCAACGGTAAATGAAAACTCTCCTCTTTCCACCAAGATAAACCCCAGAAGCGTGTTGCTCATTCTGGCATTTGTAATGTTGTGAATCACAGCACAATTTAGAGCAGAGATTAGCTATGTTCAAAGAACACCAGACTGTGGAATTCAGAAGAACGATGTCCTCCCTCTTTCTTTTTTTCTAAACAAGGCATGGAATGCACTCCTGCGTCTAATAACTTGTCCCCTTATTCTCCTCATCCTTACACTGATGCAAACAGCAAACACAATGCTGCTCAAGCACCTCGGTGCAGAAAACAAGGTGGGAAATGTCTGTGGGGGTTCCAAGGGGTCAAGGTTTAGATGGTAGGTGCCGTAACTACACCATCCGATTAGCCAAATGACATTTACAGCTTCAAAAGAACTGTGGTCACATGAGCAAAGATGGCAGATTTCAAATCACACACTTACAAGGATGCCCACTGAGCAGCAGCCTTTAAGATGAATGGGAATGTTAACTGATGATTTTTTCCACATAGTATTGACCTTCTTGGGGAGGTCGGGGTCAGAGATGGAAAGAGAGAGAGAGTGAAAAGCTGAGGAAAAGCAAAGGTGAATATAGTTGAGGAGGTTATTGCATCCAGCTGTGGACAGAAGTTTATTTTAGCCTGGTTCAGGGGAGAGAGTCAGAATGTGAGATTTGCCCCTGGAATGATCTTAATGCTCCGCTTGACATTCACATTCCTCACAGGCATATCATACAACTTTCTGCCCAATTTTCGGCTGAGGCTATTTCTTCATTCTGCTGGAGGAGCTGAATGTGAGTAAGAGACTGAGTAAGAGATGGAAAGAGTGAGGGATGGAAAGAAAATATATCAGGGAGATTTATAGTGATATAGTGGGAGAGCAAATGAGGGAAGGAAAGAAAGACAGATAGAGAGAAAGAAGGGGGATGGGGTGCCGTGTTAAAAATATCTCCTACTACTTAGTGAAGAGCAGTCTCAAGTACCTCAGCTTGCTTTCGTTTTTCGCTATTTTTGCAGCTTTTTCCATAATGCATGGAGGAACGAGACCTTATAAGTGGATGACAAAAAAAGATGTCTGCCCAGTCAAAAAAAGAACATGATCTATAAACTTCAGTGGTCTAGTGGGATTTGAACATCTATCTATCTATTGCAAATCATATCCATCAATCCATAGTTGGATGGATGGATATGATTTATGTCAGACAGACAGATAGATATGATTTATGTCAGACAGACAGACAAAGCACTTAAACCCAGGTTGTTCCAAGCATACAGGCTGCGATAAGTGGCCTTGCATAAAAAAGTCTGCTAAATAGCAGCTAATAACCTGTCCAATCAGACAACCCCTTGAACAGCCACTTATCAGCGTTCATGTGCAATGGGAGCAGATCAGTCTTTTCTGTATGAGATAATTATTATTGCTGTAGTTGTGAAGCCCTCTCCCCCTCTCTCTTGGTTGAGTAACTGCCAAGCATTGTGAGTGCCAGCTCATTACGAGGGTGAGTCAAGATTGTTCAGAGACACTGGGCTCAGGTGGGCTCGTGATGGCCTGGATGTGCATGCTCGACAAATCCAGCAGGAACCAGGGAATACTGAGATCAAGACAAATCAAAGCAGTGTAGGGGCAGCTCACCTTGAAATAAAGCTCACCAGCACATGTTCAGCTCAAGCACAATGCTTCTGGATCTCAAAATGGCGGCATTATATCAAGTACACAATACAAGACTGAACTGAAGCATGTTTCCTTAAAGACTCCCAGTTTCTGGTTTTCGGTCATGTGGATGCAGACTTCATACAACTAACCACAGACATCAAATTTAATTAATATAAGAATTTTAGTTCCGATCTAAAAACTTGTTCTCACACAAACTCTTTACATAGCAGTTAATTGTTGACCATGGCAGTATATCCCATAATAATGTATTGTAATAACAGGTGTAACATCGATGTACAGGCACTCAACGGCTAGCAGCAGCTAGAAAATACCCATGCCCTGTGAGCAAACTCATTGGCTATGTTTCCATCCACCTATGGAAATGTCAAGATGCGCATAAATAAAAAAAATAAAAAATGTATCCAATAAGAAATGTGCATAAACTACGATGGAACCACATTTACTGAGTAAATCCCTCAATGCACAGCAAAAAACTCACGTGATACTGCCTCAGCAGTGGATGTGATTGGATAACTGGACTAAATTTCATTCCACAGCATCTCAAATGTTGGTTTGATCATTCTGAAATGCCTGAGCCAAAGTCTGTCACCAAAATTACTTGGATGAATTCTCTCCCAGAAGTGTCTCACTTGATTGCATTCCAAACACCAGGCATCCGAAAGGAAGATAACATGACAGCGTTTATTTTGTTGTCTGTGCGCTCTGAGACACAATTCATTTATGATGTAGGAAAAAAGAGCCACAGTGGCTTCCCCGATTACAGTAACTTCCATTTTTATTACAGATATTTTGCGCCAATTTCACAGAAAGTGACGATTTTGTTCTTTTGAACACATGGGATGCTTTATTCGCGAATGTTTTATGAGACATTCCAATTTTGCGCACAAGTTAAATTCATAACTTTGTATAGAAACTTAGCTAGGGTCCGAATTCGCTCTCTCGTTTTCATTTACTATAAGTTTCTAACTTGTAGTATACACTTGGGTTTAGAGACACAGATGGACTGTACTGGCGCTTTTCCACTGCATGGTACGGCTCGGCTCAGCACGGCTCAGCTCGGTTTGCTTTTCCATTGCAGTTTAGTACCGCTTCAAAGTAGTAATAGACTGATCATTATAGTTGTGCTGCCTCTACTGTCGTGACATAATCGTAAACACGACACAAACAAACGCACAACAAAGGAGCAATGGAGCATATCGATGGAATGATGTTCTTGATTCTCGGCATGTGGATGTTTTTCACTGCAAGACGAAGAAGTTTGTTTGTTCAGGTTTGGTGACTCGTGCCGCAAATCCAATGACGCTGATAGTGACGATTCTCTCTGACCAATCAGTGATCTGCAGTGATTACACGTCACATTTTAGTATCGGTATGGCTCGCTTGGAACCTCAAAAGAGGTGGTACTATTTAAAGGTACAATATGTAAGAATTTTGTATCAAAATATCCAATAACCACTTACAAGTCAAGTCAAGTCATCTTCATTTATATAGCGCTTTTAACAATGGATTGTTTCAAAGCAGCTTTACAGAGATAAACATATAATTTAAGGTAACAGAGATTGTTTTGGCTTTATAGCGGTTCTTGAATAATGTTATTTCCAGCTAAAGTTCATTTTGATTGATTCACCTCCATCGAAATGATCAGACTTTAAACGCGAACCTGTGATTAATGCTGACGGCGTTCACATGCACATTCAGAATTGATTCTATAGTTATGTGCTTTTGAAAATATGTGCGCAGGTTTGTAATTCCATTCAACCCATGCCTAAACAAACTACTTGTCTTGCCTATAAATTATGATACAGAATTTTGTTTTATTTTATCACTTCGGGGTACGCGAACCGAAATTCACAACGCTTTATCTGTAGAGTGGGAAAGGGATCCTCCATAGGGAGAGGATAGTTGACACTTCAGCACTGCATTGTCATCGGGTCCAGGCGAATCTCCTTCGTCAGATCTGGATACGGCCTGGATCCGGCAGGCTGCGGGAAAACCTCGGGATAAACAAAGACACTAATATTAGCGTAGATGCCATTCTTCTTATGATGTAACGAGTACATCAAGATTTAAGGGAAGTGTTCCCAGTTCCGGCTGACCTAAGCTATGCAGCCTAACATTGAATTATAGAAGTCTATAATGTATTATGTGTATGCTAGGTCAAAGAGATGTGTTTTTAGTCTAGCTTTGAACTGACAGAGTGTGTCTGCTTCCCGGACAATGGTAGGAAGACTGTTCCAAAGTTTTGGTGCTTAATAGGAAAAGGATCTATCGCCAGCAGTCGATTTAGATATTCTAGGTATTATCAACTGGCCGGATCACTGTTTTGAGATCGCAATAGACATGAAGGACTATAATGCTTTAAGAGCTCGCTCAAATACTGCGGAGCTGAACCATTCAGTGCTTTGTAAGTAATCAACAATATTTTAAAATTTATACGATGTTTAATAGGGAGCCAATGCAGTGTTGACAGAACCAGGCTAATATGGTCATATATTTCCTGGTTCTGGTAAGAACTCGAGCTGCTGCGTTTTGAACTAGCTGTAGTTTATTTATTAAGCATGCAGGCAGGGAAACCACCCAGTAGAGCATTACAATAGTCTAGCCTTGAGGTCATGAACGCATGAACTAATTGTTCCGCATTTCCCAATGAGAGCATATGGCGTATTTTAGATGTATTTTTAAGATGGAAAAATGCAGTTTTACAGATACTAGACACGTGGCTTTCAAAAGAAAGGTTGGTATCAAAGAGCACACCCAGGTTCCTAACCGACGACGAAGACTTAACAGAGCAGCCATCAAGTGTTAGACAGTATTCTAGGTTATTACGTGTGGAAGTTTTTTGTCCAATAATTAGAATCTCTGTCTTTTCAGAATTTAGTAGTAGGAAATTACTAGTCATCCAATTTTTTATATCAGCTATGCATTCCGTTAATTTTGTGAATTGGTAAGTTTCGTTAGGTTTTGAAGAAATATACAGCTGACTCTGAGTATCATCGGCATAACAGTTAAAGCTAACTCCATGTTTCCTAATGATATCTCCTAATGGTAGCATTTACAGAATGAACAGCAACGGTCCTAGTACTGAGCCTTGTGGTACGCCATACTGAACTTGTGATCGATAAGACATCTCTTCATTTACTGCTACAAACTGATAACGGTCAGTTAAGTATGATTTAAACCATGCTAGTGCAATTCCACTAATGCCAACATAGTTTTCTAGTCTATTTAAAAGAATGTTGTGGTCAATTGTGTCAAATGCAGCACTAAGATCAAGTAACACTAATAGAGAGATACAACCACGATCGGATGATAAGAGCAAATCATTTGTGACTCTAATGAGAGCTGTCTCAGTGCTATGGTACGGTCTAAATCCGGACTGAAAATCCTCGCAAATATCATTTCTTTCTAGAAAGGAACACAGTTTTGAAGATACTGCTTTTTCTAATATCTTTGACAGAAAAGGCAGATTCGAGATCGGCCTGTAATTGACTAATTCTGTAGGATCAAGTTGTGGTTTTTTAACAAGCGGTTCTATCATAGCCAGTTTAAAGGTTTTTGGTACGTATCCTAGAGACAAAGATGAATTAATGATATTAAGAAGATAACACAGTCTTACACAGTGTTATATATTTCTTTCAATTATGTACTTACATTATCGTAAATGTTTCCGAGATGCTGAGAGCTTCGTGGTAAACTTTGAGTTGACAGAGATGTTGCTCTTCCATGTACTTTATTAGACAGGTGAGCAAATGTACATAAAACGAATCAATGTTATATAGCTCAAGAATATGGGTTAGAATTAGAATATGTTAGAATATGATCAGTATGTTATTCTAATGTTGATCTAGCTTACTGCTAGTCTCATATAGCCAACAAACTAACACAGAATAACATTAGGCAATAACTTTCAACACACTCAAATGCTGTTTAGTATGATAGTGTAACGTTAGACCAAGTGAAACAGCGCTGCGTTACCTCACACAAGTTTAATTCGTCAAATAAACTGACCTGTATGAGTAGTAATTCAGCACTTGCGTGTAGTTCGGTAGAATTAAATATCCTCATCACAGTCATGTAAAAAAAAAACATTAATATTTTCACTCATCCATAAACATTATTTATAGATCCATCAGCATGACAGCAAGTTCCATGATTCCCCTTATCACTACGTCATCAATCTACGCCTTTGTTATTGTTATAGGTTAGCGACCCCTAGCGGCTGAAAAAATGACATATAGTGAGCCGTACCATGCAGTGGAAAAGCACCATAAGTGTGTACATGAGAGACAGAGAGACAAACAATTGTTCTTGTGACCGGTTCTCCACCCTTAATTGGCCTTTATCATGACTTTCAGGCATCACCAGTCAGCTTTCGAAATTGACTTGGGGTGAAAACTAAATTAAACCTGCAGGTGAAAATGAAGCCATGGGGAGGCAGAAAGCGTGGAGCCATTGGTTTCAATATACGCCACGGCCAGAGAAAATAGAGGAAAGGATTCTTGGCAGAGCAACAGTGCTAAGGTCCTTCTTACTTAATTCGCTCCCTTCTTTCCTGCCACTGGATCCTGTCTGATTTATTCACACATGTTATGACTGCCTGTACTCTGGGAAAGTATATATAAAAGCAAGATTACCTGTAGGTTTGCAACATACCACTGGAGCTGTAGGGAGATTTGCAGTGGTAGAAATGCAATATAGCAGCAGATGTTGTGATTTACTGCAGAGTGGTACTGTCTCCCTCTTAATCACTACCATGACGAGAAGCACATGCTCATACCCGGGCTTCATTAAATCGTTGTTCTTCACCAGCCGTCTAAAGCAGATGGGTTATAAAGGTTTACAAGCCTCTGAAGATCATGTACTTTGGTAGAGTGAAGCTATGTTTTTGGGACGGCCATCTTGTTTTCATGATATAGGTTGCATTAGCAGGATCATGCTGAAGATAAGGCTAGAACTTCAAATATCTGCATCACAACAGACTTCCAGGGACAGCAGGGAGTTAAAGTAATAATTTATCCATTAACAACTAAACACATTAAAGAGAGCAGAAACTTTTTAAAATCTTTGCAGACTTTCTAATAAATTTAAAGGGGTAAGGATATCAAATTTTTTAACACATAAACATTGAACATCCTACAAGTTTCATAGCTTGAAACTTCCTCAGCACAAAAATAACATTTACTTAATCAAGCTTTAAAAATGTCTCATTTGGATTTGCATACGACAAATAGTTTTACATCAACGCATGTGTTTTGAAACCGTTATGGATATAAAACCATAATTTACATAATGTTTAAAAACACTTACAAGCAATAGTGAGAGGGCACTGATACTTTTTCCTATGCAATGACGTTGGCCAATCCTAACAACCTGACAAGAATTAAGGTTGAAGAGAATCATTTTTGTGGATATATGGGTGTTTGTCTGTGCAGTTAACCTCAAGGAACATATTAAAATAAAAATAAAAATCCATGTCATGACTCCTTTAAGGAAATTTACTAAACTGTTGCATAACTATTATTTCAGTGCAAAAAAAAAAGATTGGTCTTGTTCACAGACTAATCCACTTTAACCAGGAAAAATCCATGCAGGACCTGTAATTTCTAGTGACTCGCATACTAAAACAAGTCATATAGAGCATGCTAATAAACAACGTCACCATGCTAATCAGGGGGCACAATTCCTCTCTTTTCCATGGGACATCAGAAATGGTTTTCAGCCTGTATTGCATGTTCTTCATAATGAACACAGCTGCAAAAATCTACGACAAGCTCCTTTGTTCAGCTCATTTTAGGCAAAGACATGTTTTTTCCTGAGGTAAAAACTCAGCTTCCTGTTTCTGTAAGAGCCAAGCAAGTTTCAAAAAAGATAACACAAACTCTTAGCTCGGGTCAGAAACAATTCTTGAGTTATGTCTCTTCAGACTGTTTGCTTCCATCCTTTACTTCCTCCCTCTCTATTTTTCTATCCTTGCTTCTAAGTCCAATTTTTTTTTGTGTCTTTTTAGAAGCAAGTTCAGTGTGCAATCACTATGAAATGTGTTGTCTCCACTGTAAGCTTCTGCTGATGCTTGATTTAATAAAATCAATGCATGGTGCCATTACGTCCAAGATTTCTGTTTGAAGTTTATTGATTCTCTAAGTGGGTCTATGAATGATACATATGCATACCTGCAGACACCCTATTTAGCAACCAAGTGTTTTCATTCAGATATCAGTGGGGAACTGTTTCAGCTACATAGTCATGGTCCCCTTAATAGTGTCTGAGCCAGTGGGGATTTCTTTAAGACTGCAAGGGAAGCTCGGCTTCCCCTATAATGTCAAAAAATTATTGGTCAAATATTTACTATTGTGTTAACATTTTATTGACTAAAAATGTGTTAGAACACGTTCATCTCGAAGACAAGTTCGTTCAGAATCAGCTACATATAGTAGGTCGGCTGACTCGATTTCCTTCACATACATTCCCGTAGCGTCACAGTGCATTTCACTGTTGAAGCCTAGCGTCTATTGACTTCAATGGGGCTGCTTTGAACAGTTTTTTTCAGTGCTTCGAAACTAGACGGTCATTGGATAAATGCTGCGATTATGTCCCGCCCACGGACGCTCAGCGTCTCTGGGGGTGAATGGAGGGTCTGTCGAAAGACTGAATCTCCTTTTGATTGACAGCGATTTTGTACTATAAAAAGTCGCTGAAGCTATTCGAGCTCAGTCCCATCGCGGATTTTGCAAGTGTAGTCGAAAGACAAACTGCTGCAACCTATTTCTTAGTATTTGCTTGGCGAAATTGCTAGCCAATTTTCATCATACATTTCACACAATTATACACCACATTCCTTGTTTCAATTTAACCTAATTCCCACATTTCCCCCTGCTGGCCATTAAGAGGACACTCGTCAAGTCACTGGAAAAGATGCCTAGTTGGTACGACAGGGTCACAGAGCATTTTCTTTAAGGAACGTAGGGCAGAATTTACGTATAAATAAATGGACAATTTGTATGATGTAGGCAGAAAATGAGCTTCCCCTCTTTGAAAGACCAGCAGCCGCCACTGGTCTGAGCAGATGATTGTCTTGCGTCTCGAAACTTGGTGCTCATTAGGAATGAGAGAAGAGACGCCATATAGTGGATTCCTGCTGGGCTTGTAAATAATAGCCATCTATAGCTGCAGTGTGGAAAAGAAACAGCTTTCACTGCTGTGCAATTACCAGAATGATGGTTTGGCTAAAAAAGCCATGTGATTGCATTCTGCTGGTCATTGGAAAGATGGCTACACCACTGGGGAAATGATGGAAGTGGTTGATTTTTTGTAATACTGATGCATATAAATATAAAAAAGAAAAGAGTAAGTTGAGCATGAAGGATGATAAATTGGGTGAAATTTATAAATTGACAATGAATCAAGACATATAGACCCTATCATACACCCGGCGCAATGAAGCACCAGACGCAACGAACATGTTTTTTGCTAGTTTCAGCCCGAAACAGTTATTATTTTCACGTCCTGCACCATTGTCAGAGCTCACAGAAGGAACAGACTGGATGGTAAGTTAAAGTTTATTTGTGCAGATGGATATTCAGTCAGAGATAACAGGTAAGGATCAAATGACTTTGAAACATTAAACAGGCATAGCTGAATGGATAATGTCCTTTTCTCTCTTGCAGATGGGTAGGATGCAGTCACACCGAAGATGGATGGATTCAGAAGGATCGGGAAGCTGGTAAGTAGCAGGTTGGTTGACGGAGAGTCTGTGAGTCATGTATAGATGAGACCAGACCGTGACTGCAGGGAGAGTGAGTGTTTTATAGTCCATGCTGGTGATGGGACACAGGTGACGGTGATCATGATGAGGAGGATAATGAGGTGCAGGTGCAGGTGAGGATGACCGGGAATGCTGGGAAGTGTAGTGAAGACACAGATGAAGGAGGTGAATGTGACATAACTCCCCCCTCCCGCTAGGCGCGACCCGCGCCGTACAAGGCAGAACACGGGAGGGGGGGGTGGGCATCCTTGAGTCCGTGACGGGAAGGTGGACCGGGTGCAACTGGACGGACTCCAGGATGGTCCAGGCGGAGCAGGACGAGCAAGTGGCCGTGGTGGAGTAGGACGTGCAGGCGGCCAGGGCGGAGCAGGACCTAGGCGTGGCCAGGGCGGAGCAGGACGTGGCCAGGGCGGAGCAGGACATGGGCGTGGCCAGGACGTGGGCATGGCCAGGGCAGGAGGTGGGCGTGGTCACGGCGGAGCAGACGAACCCTCAGGCGTCCAGGGCAGGGGGTGAAGACCCTTCGGGCGGCCACGGCGGTGAAGGATAGCCCCCCCTCCCCCCCCAAAATTTTCTTGGGGAGGACAGACACCGGCTCAGGAATAGACACCGGCTCAGGAACAGACACCGGCTCAGGAACAGCAGCCACTAGAACAGTAACAGCCACAAACACAGAAACAGACACTGGCTCAGGCACAGGAAGAGTCTCTGGCTGGGCAGACGGGACATGCATAGTCTCTGGCTGGGCAGACGAGACCTGAACAGTCCCTGGCTGGGCAGACGGGACATGCATAGTCTCTGGCTGGGCAGACGGGACGTGAACAGTCTCTGCGTGCCTGACGTACCCCAGCGGTGAAGAGGGTTTTGTGCTGGACGGAACCAGCGGTGAAGAGGGCTTGGAGCTGGACGGAACCAGTGGGGAAGAGGGATTAGAACACACAGTCTCTAGTTGGACGGTCTCTGGCCGGGACGGAACCAGCGGGGAAGGCTCGGCTGGGCTGGACGGAACCAGCGGTGAAGAGGGCTTAGAACGGGCGGTACTGACCATGAACAGGGAGCCAAACCATCTTAAAATCGCCTCGAGATACCGTTCAATGGTCTCACCGGGACCTCCGGGTGGAATCAGCGCATAAAATTGTGGATCCAAACCAATCCAAAATAGATCCATCAACTGCTGATCAAGGTTAGATGGCTATACTTAATAAAGTCCTCAATGTAAGATTCAATCTTACGGCCATTTTGGTAGAGAGAGCACAAAATGAATCCCGCTTTGTCCATCTCTTGTTAGGTCGGTCGTACTGTCACTTTTTTCTTTTTTTTTTGGGTCTGGTCTTCTGTCAGAGCTCACAGAAGGAACAGACTGAATGGTAAGTTATAAAGTTTATTTGTGCAGATGGATATTCAGTCGGAGATAACAGGTAAGGATCAAATGACTTTGAAACATTAAACAGGCATAGCTGAATGGATAATGTCCTTTTCTCTCTTGCAGATGGGTAGGATGCAGTCACACCGAAGATGGATGGATTCAGAAGGATCGGGAAGCTGGTAAGTAGCAGGTTGGTTGACGGAGAGTCTGTGAGTCATGTATAGACGAGACCAGACCGTGACTGCAGGGAGAGTGAGTGTTTTATAGTCCATGCTGGTGATGGGACACAGGTGACGGTGATCATGATGAGGATGATGAGGTGCAGGTGCAGGTGATGATGACCAGGAATGCTGGGAAGTGTAGTGAAGACACAGATGAAGGAGGTGAAGACACAGATGAAGGAGGTGAATGTGACAACCACGTTGTTTATAGCAAATGCATTTGCGCCCATTTGTCCGCTCATGTCTGAAAACTAGGTGTGTTCAGGCACATTGTTGGCGCGTTCAATTTTGAGGCAACTGAAATAGACTGCGACTTCAGACCAGGTTTTTGATGGTCAATGACGCAGTCTTTTTTAGTTGCCTCAAAATAGTCGCAGTATTTTTTTGGTTATTTAAAGGGCGCATTAGTAATATGTGCCTATAGGCGGGTGCACAACGCGTGTACACTGCTTATTACACACACAGCAGCACACAAACATGGCAAATATTAAAAATAAAAGGATTACAATGTAAAAGATTATTATTGTGTCCATAAAGATATGGTGGAATCCAGCTTGTCCCGTAGATGGTCTGCTTGCGTCCTTTAAACTCGCGTAGAGTCCTGCACGGGTCCGATTTTGTAAATCCGCACCCGCCTGTACCCGCAGTGCTTAAAACCGCATCCGACCCGTTTTCCGACAGCAGCACTAATTAAAATCCCCACCCGACCCGACCCGCTTAAAATAGAACCGCACCCGAAATAAAATCAGTTTAGCCTATCACATTATAGACTCACTTACAAAAATGTTTACCTTCAGTTCTGTCCCCTTTGAAAAATACTGTTTAATAGAACTGCTTGGTTTGTTACCACAGTTATCTGCGTGCTTCCTCAGCAGCGATGAAGTTCCACATTTGCGGCTATCCAACACGAAAACTTTAAGGCAGGTTTTGCATGCACCAAAGCCTTTCACAATATTGTTTTCTTCATCTGAGATAACTCCAAATTTCTCCCACACGCTGGACTTGATTTTTGATGACGTATTGTCGACAACTTTACAATCTCCACTAGCTATTCTTTTCTTCAACTCCTCAGGATCCATCTCGACGACTGCAGGCAGATCACGCGGTTGTGATTTTTTTAAAGTGAAAGTAGACTACTGGGAGGGCACGGGCACAAATAAACTGAATTGAATTTTAAATGATTTTATCAACTTGAAATACAGGCATATTTTTGTAGATGTGTTCCTAAAAATATGCATATATTTTTACGTTTGCACGTGACTGTTTTAAACCCGTGTTTAGACCCGTGTTTCCCCCTTTTGCCGATCCGACCCGCACCCATATCCGACACAGTTGGATATTTTTCACCCGTTTCAGCAAAAAATACCCGCGGGTATACAAACCCGTGCAGGACTCTGACCTCGTGCACGAGCAGATACATTTCCTCTCTGGAGAAGCGTTCAGTCTTTCCGTTCGCAAATTCCGCCATGTAAATAGCAACTGGCTTTTAAAGGGAATGGGTGATGCGAGACTCTGACTGGTTTATTGCATGTTACGCCCCAAAATACACCCATTACTCAACCCGTTTAGACCATGTGGTGGCAATTTTAATGATATTCATTGATCTTTAGTAAAATATAGATGATTCAAAGAATGTCACATGTGTCTCCCACTTGTAGTGAGAGAGGATTCTGTTTATGTACCTGGGGAGGCAGAAGAGGGAGACACTCCAGAGAACAGACGAACAAGGACCTCTGACCTAGATGTCAGAAGGCCATTTGGTGCAGGGGAGCTTAGTGGGCCAACTAGTCTATGGAAAACTACTGGGAGGAAGGCTCTGGGGGGAAGAAGGCCTTGAAACTAAGATAAAAGCTAGTTCAGTCTGTCTGGGGGTGTGTCACTCTTCTGCACAGGGTAACAACTGTGTATTAGACTGCTCCTATTCTTGCAAGAATAAATACTTCTATTTTATATAATTTGACTCTGAGTGTCTCTTACGCAGTGATGTTTGTTTGAGATGAATTTTTGCCACAACAGTTTTGGTGTCAGAAGTGATATTCCTTGGACGTGCCTCCTGGACCTGAGATCGGACGGTGTTTGGCCACCTGGACTAAGTAAGTTCCAGCTCTACCTCGTAAACTTGAGAGAGAGGGGCCGACCGATATCAGGGCCGGGAGAATCGACCACTGGAATCTAAAGAACCCGCAAGTGGCATGAAACAACGTCTCTGGTAAGGGTCATTTAAATTCGGTTTAATTGGGAGAAGAGTGAAATTGAACCATATTGGCTGAAGGCTGTTTCTGTGGTACGTAATCTGAGATTAATTGAGATCTATATAGATCAAGAAATTTCAAACAGATACGAGGGAAAAATCTGAGATTAATTGAGGTCTGTAACAGAACAAGAAATTTCAAGCAGATAAATAATCTGGGATTAAGTGAGAACTGTAACAGATCAAGAGATTTCAAACAGATAGGTACCCTGAAAATTAGTTGTTCCACGACGGAGCAAATTGTTTTTAGGTACTGAGGCTAATTAGGGGGAACCAGAACAGTTTTTGGTAAACCTTAATTAGGAGGGCACTAATAGTGCAACCCGACCGATTTGGGTTAAAAGAAAGAATCGGGTCTGTTGGGGACGCCTAAACAGATTAGAGAAAACGCGCGTTGAAGAGAAATCCACAGGGAACAGAAAACAGCCAGTATGGGAAAATCTCAGAGTAAGCATGCCAAATTTGATACACCGTTTTCTGTAGAACTAGGAAAGTATGGGGGGAAATGTATGTTTTAGATATTGAAAAAACTGGGAAAATACCATGATTTCCCCAGGGAGGGAAACACTGAGCACAAATAGACTAAGGCCCCATTCACACCGCAAGTCCTAATGCTCAATTCTGATTTTTTGCTCAGATCCGATTTTTTGATTGGCTGTTCACATTACCTTTTAAAATGTGACCTATATCTGATTGCAGTGTGAACTGTTTGAGGTTTCGAACTAACCGGCATGCGCAAAAGAACAATAACAATGACATCAGACGGAGCACGCGGTTGCACTAAAGTTCGGGAGGTTATGGAGGAAGTAAGCATATTCGCATTTATTTCATAATGTTTGTGTAATGGAAACTTTTGCGGGTTTATAGTTGCAAATTCACTACAGAGATCTGTGTGGATGCGTAGACGAAGCCAGGAGTGGTGGGAATATGACGTGAATAGTTTCACTGAGACGCTGTTCTCCTGTGTCCTCGTTCTTCCATTTCGTGTGCAATTTTTTCAAAAACGGAGCGGTTACGGTAGGTCCTTCTAGCTTGAATTGAAGTATCTCCCCATATACTACTAAGATCTAACACCTCACTCTCATTGACTTGCTTCATCGCTGTTCTCCATATCTAGTCAAGTTTTTAATGTTAGGCTACTGTCTGTGTCTGTTGTGTCTTGGGCTTCGCCGGCGCATAACTGTGACAAATGTCGACGTAGATTGACGTAAAAGTCGCATCAAATCCGCCTTGATTGTTCACACTGCGGCCACATTGAAAAAAATCAGATCTGGGTCTGATTCAGGACCACATATGTATGTGGTCTAAATCTGATTTGAAGAAATCAGATCTGGGCTAGATTTGAGTGTTCACACTACCTCTGAAGAATTCTGACCTGGTCACTTGACCCCAAAAAAATCAGATTTGGGCCACTTTTGCCTGCAGTGTGAACGGGGCCTAAGAGTGTGCGAGAATCAGTGGAACAGGGCAGCGGGACAAAAGGTTGTTGTGGCTGCGTTCAACATGTGTGTGTGGGGATTGTTCAAACAATCATGTACTGGTTAGATAATGAAGGAACTGGCATGTTTGAGAAAAGAAAGGAGAGGATAATGAAGGAACTGGCATGTAGGGAAAAGAAAGGAGAAATATAGTAGAAAACTATATGTGATGAAAATAGACATGGTCTGACAGAATTTATGGAAGTCAAATTAACTGTTTTAAATGATATGAAAAGTTTTAGAATAAAATAAGGCATTGTATGATTGACAGGGATTAACATGATATGAAGAATGTTTTAAGCAGAATGGGGAACAATTCTAGATTTTGATAAAATAATGATTGAAATGATGATATATCTGCTTTATTTTATTAATGTTAAGAAAATAAGGGTATTGAAGCAAGTAGCTATAATGGTTGTCTGTGTAATTTACGGACTGAGTAATATAATCTGTTTTGGAGAAACAGTAGAGATAAGACTGAGACAATAATGATAATATTAAGTTGTATCTGCAGACTAACCATGTGATGGAAGAAAAAAGGCTTCAAACCAGTTGTAATGAAAATAATGATGTACAAATTGTTACACTTTATGAAGAGTAACGGAACAGTCCGGGAAAACAAATAAATAAATAAATAAATAAATAGTGAGACAGAAGAGAGCAAATGCTGTAAACAGCTCTGCTCTGAAGATCTCACTTTGAAGAGATTTGCAGATGATGTTTTGTAAAAGATAAGCTGGGATAACAGCAACAGTGCTTGCTTATTCGCCCGGTTTCCGGATGTTAGACATGTACTTGTAATTAGTGTTGTTGATGATAATACCAAATTAGTAAGGTAAAGACAGCTATGTCCAAAGATTCTGGAAATCAATAATGTATAATGTTCTGCCAATAATAATGATGAAGATTATGATTTGGCTATTGTGATTAAATCCGCCATTGGTGGACTGTAAAAAGAATACAGAGAACTGCTTATCAGTGGCTCTGTTTACATTCCTGAATGGGACACACACTGCTTCAAGGGCGTGCAGTTAAGTTGAAGCCCTTTGGAAGCTCACAGTGATCAAACTGCAAGGTGTCTGATGCTGTAGTTGAGGCTGACACACGAACCAACCAGATGACAGAGAGTGTCTTGATTGTGGTCAGCAGGACCATTTAACACGTGACACATTTCTGATAATAATGTGGGGTTGAAAATAGATCAGTGTTTAAATGACGACAGTGACAATTTTTGGTCTGAGAAATAAGAGATAAAAAACAAGGTCAAAAGATTGAAGTCTTAAAGTGAATCCTTTTGTGACTCCAACAAATGTGAGTTGCAAAATATGTAAAGGTAATATAGAGAGACAGATCTCAAAGATGATTTATAATAACTGCAAAAGATGCAGAGTAGCCTTGTCAAAGTTAGGGTGAATCCTGATTGGAGACTGATAAACTCCTAGAAGAGAAAACTTTGAAGTCAGAGATTAAGCTATGGTAATTGAGATTGAGAAATGTGAAACGTTATTGAGAACTAGAATAATTACCATTATGTAAGAACAAATAAGCAGAAGCAGTAGGCTACTGAATTAACAGTTGTTAAATGTAAAATGTGTTGAAAGGCATCTGATTAAACAAACAGCTTGAAAAGTTGACCATGAAAGAACTAGAAGCTGATGTTTTGCTTTCAAAAGATAAGTTTGTTATTGGCTGTAATGAAACAGTTTGCTTATCTAAAATCTGATGTGTGCAGTGCCTGAAACTGCCAGTGCGACAGAGACTCAATCTGAGTGGAAATTTGTAATGTCTAAATTCCCTGAGGTGGGCAAAAGACAAATATAAATAATATGTTTATTTGAAACCGTATGTAATTTCTGGCAAAGATGCCTTAAGCTGGGATAGAGTTAAAAGATGGTAGATAAAAGTTTGATGTATATGAGAGAGCAGTGTACCATCCAATAGAGTCTCAGAGTCTCTCTCATTCAATGAGTCAGCTAAAAGCTGGTATCTGTGATAATAAGTAAAGCACAGTGTTTCAGTTGAAGATCATAGACACAGAGATGTTTTAAAAATAAAACTGAATGACTTTAAAGAAGTATTTAAAATAATAATACAGATAGAGATGACATTTTGATTAGCTTATTTTAGGACCAGTAACTTCTTTGTCTCATTTAGTCTCCACCATTCAGGACCGATGGCTCCGGCTACAGATGAAGTACACTGAATGTACGGTTGTGATCTAAATTCACTGAGTATAATCCAAGTAGCTAGGTTGCTGCTTTTAAGATAGTTAATGGATTTAAGTGATTAAATACTGTTGTTATTGACCTGTCTCCCTGTGTGAACACTATTAGGCAATCGGAATGGCTCTGGTGACTCTTGAACGTGCCTTTCCTAAGCTCCAGAAAACAGCTGAGTTCTGTTGAAGAGAACTGATTGTGTGATGGGAAAGAGCGGTCACCAGTGTGTACAGTGGCTACTCAATGACGGGATGATCTTCCTGGCCAGGGGACAGCCTAACGCAGGGGGTCACGAACATTGGGCACCTCCGGATGGAGGTGTTATATGTGAGAAAGGTATGAGAGTTGAGCGCTGATTACTGGAGGCCACCGGGGTCAGCAGAGCATTGAGAGGTGAGATGCGCTGTGAGGAACAGTTATGGCAGTCTAACCCAGAAAATGTGAGTTCCTCCATACCACTCGCCAGAAGAAACCGCATTCATTGTATGGCTTGTTTTTTATTGTGACAAGCGTCTGCAAATATGCCAGGGGAAAACACCCTGATGGAGATTATAGATAAAGGGCTAACAGGAGTGGGCTTTCAAGAGCCAGCTGAGGCCATGAAGTGATTCCCATTAGTTGTTGTGGAGACAGTAGCAAAACTTTTTATGTACTGGTTTGCCTTATGGGCAAGGAAAATCATAGTGTTGATTTTGAACTAATAGGTCTATGACATAGTTTTAACTCTTGAAGGTCGTTAGACATGGTGGTGGCTAAAGATGAAGACAGCTTTTGATTTAAGGAAAGTCTGGATGACAAAGGTGAATGGTCAAAGGTTATTGTAATGAATACAAATTTTGTCTAAGTTACAGCCTTAGGAGGCTGGTGGAAAAATTATTTGTCTATAGTGAGAGAGACTGCCTGAGTAGGAGGAAGGGATGGTAACTGTGTCTGTCTTTCTGTTATCGGCCTGCCTGAGCAAGCTGAAGAAAAATAATGATAGGGAACCAAAACAACCCAGCTGACTTGTCTAAAAATCAAATGAATAATGAACAAGACATGCTTTGAAAGTGGTTAAGATACCATGTAAAATTAGGTAGAAGCTACAGGAAAATGGAAAGGTTAAAATCTTATTTAAAATTTAAATCTTTAAGCAATAATATAAAGAAAAGTGAACATTGAGAATGAGCAGTTAACATATGTGTGTCTAGTATGAGTGAGTGTGATGGTGACAGCACTTTATGTCTTGTATGTATTAGTTTGGGGCACTAATATTCCGCCTGAATGGTGTGTATATTGCGTCATTAACCTCTGGAATGAGTTTATCATTACAGATGGGTTAAGGCAAATGACAACTTTTAAAGAAGCTGATAATTGTGATGAAAAGACAATACAGAACATGGGACAAGCTTTAAGTTGATTGGCCATCAAGCTCTGTCTGGTAGTAATACTTTTGTCATACATAATGTAGATTTGAAGATCAGTTTAAGTAAATTGGAATTGTGTAGTTGTAGATCACCATCTGGTATGGGCTGAGATAAATGAAAATGTTGTAGATTTGAGGGAAACAACAAAGTGACATATTGGCTAAGTCAACATGAAATTATCAAGAGAGCCCCTCACATTTATGATTATTGTGAACAAAAGGGGGAGAAATGATTGACTGACATTGACCAAGTCTGCACAGCATGACCTGACCTGATAGAAACAATTGATGACTTTGGAAATGTTTGTAGATGACTGACTTGAGAGACCAAACAACAGGCCTGAAAAGCAAGATTCGCTGTGAGACTGTGGGCCGTTGCCTTTCAAATACTTCGATAAGAAGATGAGATTGTGGCTTTAAGTGAAGAATGTAATATTTTTGTTTCAGAGGCAGAGAAAGATGTCTGGAGGGAATTTGTCTGAAGGACAACGTTTGGGTTAGTGTTGATGGCAAACTTTATAAAAAAACACTATGTTAAATGTTATGTTAAATTGATGCTCGAGTTGTGTCGTGCATCAAGAGGGAGATGGTATAACAATTGCCAAATATGGTTAATTAAGTAGAACCACAGCATGTTTGAATTAAAAGTTAAAGGTAAAAGAACACGGAACGTCCGTGGGGCGAACGAGATGATCAACACAACTGATGGTTTAAGTTTAACAGAAGAATCTGTTTTTGTGATGATTTTGTTTGATTGAATCAAACTAGGTATTGATTTGATTGTAAATGTAGAAAATATATTGATTGTGTCCGTAAAGGAAATATTAGAGTTAATATTGAACAACTGCATTGGTTAGAAGAATGGATAAAATTATAAGACTTCTCTGGTTAGATTTTGTTAAATATGGCATTAAATAGAGCTTACTAAATTGAATTAGAAGTGAACAAAATATGGTTAGGAAAACCGAGGTGAAATATGGAGATGGGCGTAGATTAATGGAAAAGGCTTAATGATAGGAGTTAGGATTGTTATTCTAATAATTTTGTTATTCATGGGGGAATATGATTACAGTGACAGGTGAAACATGCTGTCTGTTCAATTGGTGAAAATGACAGTCTATCCCAAGGATGAACAAAATTATGTGACGATACAGGTAGCGGGAGCTACAGTAAGATATGTGTTAAATGTATGTTCTGTTTGTTTTTCTTCTATTTGTTTATTTTCTGAGAAAGATTAAGGGCAAAAGATTTAAAGAGGGTTAAAAGCAGCAGTCATCCGTGTTACGAGATGGCGTACAAAGATAGGGTTTGAAACTGAGTGATTTTTATTATACTTTTATCTGTTTGTTTCCTTACTATGTTAAAACTACCTTTTTCCTTACTGGTGTGACTGAGGGTCTGTTTACAGGAGCGCAGGAACAGTGATTTCTCGCTTAGCCCGGCACCGTAAACATGTTTACTTGCTTGCTAAAATATTACGGGGCCTTTCCCCCACAAAAACAGCCTTATGCTTCTTCATTCTAAACTTTTCTTCACAGGTTCAAGGAGAGTGATCATTTATGCAAAAATCAGAGATGAAGAGTATAAGTGTGATGATATGACTTAAAATTTGTTTTATTGTTTATTATTGTGATTATGGGTAATCAGAATGATAAAAAGTGAGGAGTTGTGGTGGCAATTTTAATGATATTCATTGATCTTTAGTAAAATATAGATGATTCAAAGAATGTCACATGTGTGTCTCCCACTTGTAGTGAGAGAGGATTCTGTTTATGTACCTGGGGAGGCAGAAGAGGGAGACACTCCAGAGAACAGACGAACAAGGACCTCTGACCTAGATGTCAGAAGGCCATTTGGTGCAGGGGAGCTTAGTGGGCCAACTAGTCTATGGAAAACTACTGGGAGGAAGGCTCTGGGGGGAAGAAGGCCTTGAAACTAAGATAAAAGCTAGTTCAGTCTGTCTGGGGGTGTGTCACTCTTCTGCACAGGGTAACAACTGTGTATTAGACTGCTCCTATTCTTGCAAGAATAAATACTTCTATTTTATATAATTTGACTCTGAGTGTCTCTTACGTAGTGATGTTTGTTTGAGATGAATTTTTGCCACAACAACCATTAATATTTTTAAATTGTAATAATATTTCACAATATTACTGAATTTTTGATCAAATAAATGCAGCCTTGGTGAACACGAGAGATTTATTTAAAAAGATCTATTTTTAAATCTTACTGACACCAGACATTTTAAACAGTAGTGCACCACTTGCAAATTTTTTTTTTTTTTTAATTTAGAAGATGCTATAACCTATATTTTTAAGTGAAATAGATATTAATTGGCTCTGACAAAAAATCATCTGGTACTACCATATGATACCATCAGAGTACCTATCACATTTTAAGGAGGAGTGGTAAAGTCAAATTACTACAAGTTGAGGAAGTTGGTTCCTGGAAGTGAAAGTTCTGGACTTTTCCATCCATTACACCTTCACAGACAGGAAAAACCTTTGGAAAACAACTGATATGTGAAGATGATTATCTCTGCACAATCTAGATTGTTTTTCCTATAAACATCAAAACAAAAAGGGTGTATCCAAGTGTTTGCATTGCACTCCTGGTATGAGACATGCCTGTGTGTTTCAGACACAGAGAGACATCTGTAGGGTCACGAAAGGGATGTGCGTGACACTGTGAACCAGGCCGATAGCTCTTGCGATCACGTCTGCCCCTTTAACCATGCAGAAAACAGCACGTCGACAGCCCTCCTGCTCCATGAGCATTCAGGTTGTGTACTTTATTCCCAGGGCTGAATAAACATTTAGCCCTCATCCGAGCGTGATTAAACGCTCTTACATAAACCAGTCATTTATACTCCCTTCTATTATAGAGAATAGAGCTTAGGTGTCAGAAAGAGGCATATAATCTTCAAGGCAGCAGAGTCAGACTTGGAAAGTGAAAGAGAGGGAGATGGTGGGAGGAAGTCACGTATAGGTTTAAGCGTGTCCATCTGCCTACAGCTTTCTCCTAATGTGATTTATATTTAAGGAGAAGAGCCTGATGCTAATGCCCAACATTAAAATTCTATTTGCTGACTTAGAGCAGCACTTGAAATCGACTACACGTAACCACAGGGTACCGTCACTTCGAGACGGTCATCATTGCTAGTGAAAGGAAGTGCACTGCCATTTTCCACTTAAGAGGTGTTTTATTTACTCTCCATGGATGCTTAAAGGTACACTCAGTAATTTTTGTTTGGTCAATACAGCGGTTTACTCGTATCATGCAAAAGTAATAATTTTCTACATTGTAGAAATGCACTATTCACAGTCAGTCATGATTAATTTATTCTCTGAGCAATATTAGTGGGCCTTCTGAGATCAAATTAATAATTTTAATCTGGTCATGTGATCTAAACATGATGGCCCACATGATGCCACACACTCTATGTAAAACTTATTAGGCTGGCACGGTTTGGCACAACTTTAGAACAGTGCTATATTTATATTTATGCATTTGGCTTTTATCCAAAGCGACTTACATTGTATTTCAAAGTACACATTTAAATTCTTATCAGTTCTGTTGTCAACAGCAGCATTTTTGCAGTGTAGCCACAGACATGTTTGTAGAGAGTGTCAACGCAATGGTCAATCAGAGGCATTTAATCCACTCAATAGTTTGTTCATTGATTATAAAGGGAACACTCTTTGCTCGGTTTTTATATTCAACTTTACTCGCTTTCTGTGTGTTTCTGTGTTTTTAAGCTGCCACACCATGGACACACACACACACCTGGAGCAGTGGGCAACCATTTGCTGTGGTGCCCAGGGAGCAATTGGGGGTTAGGTGCATTGCTCAAGGGCACCTCAGTTGGTTATTGAGGGTCGAAAAAAGTGCTGTTCATTCACTCCTACCTACATATGCCTGGCGGTACTGAGAATCGAATCCACAACCTTTGGGTTACAAGTCTGACTCTCTAACCATTAGGCCACGACTGCCCCCAAATGGCCCCCAAACATTAACAGAGAACCATACATTTTACTGGTATTGGTAACGATTACTGAAATGTTGGTATTGTAACAACACTATTTCAGAATGATGTAGGTTAACTTAGATGATCCTAAGTGAAGGTAGAAAGCACATACTCTGGCTCAGGGGAAGAATATCCATTACATAAGCACTGGAGATTAAACTAGAGGCATCTGAACTATGCCGAGCCCCGCAGCGTTGAAACAATGATAAAAGAGTACATGAAGAAAGCTTTAAGCAGTATATTTAACATAAATTATTCAATTTTAGACTCAAAACAGATGGAATATAGCAAGAAGCAATTGTGTAGATGTAATCGCAAGACATTTTGCTATGGAGCTCCCATTTAACATGCAGCCTTAAAGGAATAGTTTACCCAAAATGAAAAGTCTGTCATCTTTTAGCCTACTCATTTATGTCATTCCAAACCTGTATGAACAACTTTCTTCTGTGTAACACAAGAGAAGAGATTTTGAAGAATGTTCCAAAAACTTTTTTTGTCCATACAATGAAAGTCAATGGGATCCAAAACAACATTAAACCCCACTGACTTTCATTGTATAAACAAAAAAGAAAGGTTTGGAATGACATGAGGGTAAGTAAATGATGACAGAATTGTAATTTTATTGATAAACTACCACAATAGAAACCTCAATGACTGGCTGAAAATCCCGAGAGACAAACCAAAAAAGATAGGAAAGAGAGACCTGGGCTGTACTTAGTCAAAGTCTCAGAGTTAAATAGGGGATGGAATGTTTCTGTGCAGCTCCCAGAGTTTCTTCCACCCACGTGCTCCTCCACAAAAAAAAACCTGAACACATGGCACCTTGATCTACATGCAAACACGCTGCATCTAATGCATGAACATAAACATGCACACACGCCTTTCTTGCCGCTCGATAATCGCGTGTACGCCTTTGAGAGGGGGAGTGAGATGTAAAGTGTGAGGGGAAGCCGTAACCAGGAGAAGTGACAGACATCTGTTGCTCCGGCTGAGCGCGAGCAGAAGATAAAGAGGCACAGACGAATCCCCCCCGACACGCATGCAATGCAATACATTCACACTCAGAGAGTAGAGATAAGAAAAAGATGGGTGAGCATCTGCCAATGCAGATTTGGAAAGCGAGACCTGCTGGAAGAGGATAGTAGAGCAAATAAGAAAATCAGAACATCAGCGTGGAAGAAAAACTCCAGGAATAACACCAAAATTAGCATTCAACAAAGCACACATGACCAAGAAGTTGCAAACTCAAAGGGTAGTAGTAGTTTTCTTATCCTTCATCTCTTTGTAATCTGTGACAAAGTTAAAGTCACTGACCTCTGACCCGGGCATAACAGCAGCCGCATTTTGCCAGGACTTTCCGAAACAAGTGGTGGCAGGCGCAGCCCCGATGGTGGTGGCCCCCCTTCATGGTCTACCCCAGTCACAGACCACAAGATTAGCAGGCATGGGCATGGCACATCACACGCGTTCACGCCAGGGAAATCCCTGTAGTGGTAATTCCAAAGAGGTGTGGAGGAAAACCTCAAAACAAATCCCAAGAAGAGCAAAAGTCCAGCTAGTCTGCTAGGGAATCATATACTGTCCGAATATACAGTCTCAGCCTGTCACTGTACAAGCGAGAAGACGAGTCAACAGCAGGCAAAAGCACAACTCAGTCTCCCTGTTTTTCCTCCCTCCTGCTCTCACTGTCTGCTCAAATGACAGACTGTTAGACTGCCAGAGAGAGAGAGAGAGAGAGAGAAGAGGGGGCTGAGGGGGTGGAGTTAGCAGCTTGACTTGCTGGCTATTCCAGGATTCAGCTCCCACTCCCCCTTTTATCCCCTTCATCATGCGTTTACTCTTCTCATAATTTTCTCTCTGCTCTCCAGTCTTTTCAACCATCTGTCTAGGACTCTTTTTTTTTAGCACATAACCATTTTAGAAGATCTCAGATGGCTGGTCCAAATTCGAGTCCCTCATGAGTCAGATCCAAGATAAACAAGTTGGAAAATACAAATCTGCTTGTGAGCTTAATTGCATGTGGTAATTATTTCAGATGTACCAGGCTAAAAGGGTATCTCAGACCTGCTGGGACGCGGTATGGGTGTGTTGTGTTTACTGTACACAAGGTTTACAGAATACAAGGGAAGAAGGTAGCTGTCTTTTGATTAGTTAAAGTTACAGGCCTGGGAAGACACACAATGAATCCAGAATATCACATTTCAATGGGTAATGTTTACACATTTTGATCAGTGATCACATGTGTCTGTGTTCATAATTCACAGCGGCTGGAGGCAAGGGTGTGTTTGTGTGCTTGTCACCTCTGATTGGATGGTCTGTTGCAGCGCTGGTGATTTACAATGATATTTCAAAACAACCAAAATGGGAATGTTATTGAGGTAAAGCTGACATAAGGGCTTTTCCCTCCAGATATAACCAGCAGTAAAGGCCAGTTTAAACCCCAGGTTAATCAATGTCTTACATTTTTTTGTTACATTTTATATTATAAATTAGTAGTACCGATAATAAATAGCTATGATAATTAGGACTTTTAGAATATTACGATTTTTTTAGTAATACACAACCAATCGTAAACTGCCTCAGTGCCTCAAACTTTCACACGCTGTTAGATCTTAGCGTCTAAAAAAATGTACAATCTAAATTGATGAATGACATATATGTTAAGTGAAGACACACAATTTTTTTGCTGTGTGTTTTAGAAGACTTCAGAAAACCAGAGAGAATGTGCAAGGTGACATTTCCACAGATGGACAAGCAGTTATTAAAGGAATAGTTCACCCAAAAATGAAAATTATCTCATAACTTACTCACCCTTAAGCCATCCTAGGTGTATATGACTTTTTTCTTTCAGCTGAACTCAATCGGAGTTATATTAAATAATGTTCTGGCTCTTCCCAGCTTTGTAATTGCATTGAATAGTGCCCAAATTTTTGAAGCTCCAAAAATCACACCCGTCCAAAATATAAGTAATCTATATGACACCAGTGGGTTAATACATGCCTTCTGAAGTGAAGTGATGGGTTTTCGTAAGAAAAACATCCATATTTAAAACTTTATAAACTATAATCACTGGCTTCCAGCAATGGCCGTACGTGCAATCATGAGAGAGTTGAGTTCTTGAGGAAGGGTGACCTCTGACCAACCTATGACATAGGACGTAGTTCTTTTCTCTTATATCAAAAACCTCTGTCATTTTATTTTAAAACTTCCCATTTTAGACTTCTAATTCGTGACCGACTTTTTTTGTTCTGTTCTATCCTCTGTGCTTCCGCTTCAATTCTCACCTAAGCTTATGCTACGCCAACGTCATACGTCATAGATCGCGTCAGAGGTCACCCTTCTGCCAGAACTGATTGTGTTCGGCTAAAAGAAGAAAGTCATATAAACCAATGGCTTGAGGGTGAGTAAATTATTGATGCTGTACTACTTGTCTAATCAATAGCTATGTTTCCATCCAAGTTGCAAATTTATGTTAAAAGGAAAAGAAAAAAATAACCACAACAAATCAGAATAATTGAAAGTGCAACTGCCGGAAAAAAAAAATATATAAAACACCAATGCTAATAAATCTTCAAAAATGGATAAAACCTGGTTACCATTGATCATATGTTCATGTATAAAATAAAAACCATTTATATGCATGGTTTGCATATGTGCCATGTAAAATCTCTGAACCTGACTACCCAGGATTAATTACTAAAACAAAATGAAAGTAAGAATGACGTAAAATATGGAACAAGATAGCCCAGGGTTAAGAATGACCCTGGGACAAAGGGATAGTCTGTTAAAGGTACAATATGTAAGGTTTTTCACCACCAGGGGTCGCTAACCTCTTACAACAGGGATTCCCAAAGTGTGGTGCGCGCACCCCCAGGGGTACGCGAGCTGTCACCAGGGGGTGCGCGAGAGGAAAAATGCAATGGCGGTCTGTTTTTTTAAATGGGATTTTTTCCATACAATAAAAAAAAAAAACATGAACTGTAAACATTTCCTTTGTAATCGCTTATATTTTAAATTAAAAAAAACTATTAGTTGTTAGTTTTTAATAGAAACGTATAAGACAGCTGCTGTCTTCTTCTAAACACTGCTCTGCACACGTTATCAACTTCTAAATTCAAATGTGCTTTCGCGCGTTGGCTGGCGCTTAGCCAGTGCTGTCATAGCCTATATCACAACTATTGAGTGTTTTCAACCACATAATGTTTATTTTAAGTTTCAGACATTTAAATATACATAAGTACTAGCAAAACAATGATTTTGATTTTGCTGATATCTAAGGATAAGGCAATAATAATAATTTTTATTGTAAGATGACACGTTTTATTCATATCAGATACACATTGTGTAGAACGTAGCTTCACATTTTTGCTACCCTATTCTTCTCCCAGTTCACCAGCCTCTTACGTTCATGTATTTCGTGAGAAGGGGAGAAACTGACGTGTTGTAAATCCAACAGATCCGATTCTTCTCTGAACTGTGGCACAAACTAACATGACGCCCACCATCGCGCATACAGCTCAACTAACGCAATCGTTATGAAGGCATTTAAACAACACAACGCGTCCACTTACAGATATTTGACAATCGGAATATCAGTGTTTCATGCTATAGCTAATACATTTGTGAATATTTTTGATAAAAAAGGAAAAATGACATAAAAGCAGATCCTCATTCATTCAGCGCTGTGTTGTGGTTGCGCTGTGTCCCGTGACAAGCAATGACGCGTCACCATGGAAACATTAAAGTGACAAATTCTAAATAACGGTTGCATTGGTGTGAAAGGGTTAAAAGTGGAAGCTTGTGCGTAGCTTTGTTGCATTATATTGAAACTTTGTTGATGTTGTTATTGTCATGTGTATTCTGGTTATTTGAGCATGATAAAACATGAGTCTTTATATGACAATAAAACAAAGCTTTGTTGCGTTTTTTATTTTATTTCTTTAAGTGGGGATTGGGGGTGCGCCAACCCGGTTGGGACATAGAAGGGGGTGCGCAAGGAAAAAAGTTTGGGAACCGCTGTCTTACAACAAAGGCGTATTTTGATGACGCAAAGCATTAAGCGGAATTATGGATCTTGTCGTCAAGCTGATGGATCTTTTATGGATGAGTAAATACATTGATGTTTTTAACATAACATGATTGGTATGAAGCAAGGCGCGATTGCTAATGAGAGACGTATACCAGCGCCACACGCGAGTCCCGCGGATATAAAGGAATAAGGACATTTCATTCTACCGAACTACACGCAAGTGCTGAATTACTTACACAGGTCAGTTTATTAGACGAATTAAACTTGAGGTAACGTTAACGCAGCTCTGTTTCATTTTCTCTATCAGTTACACTATCACACTAAACGGCATTTGAGTGTGTTGAATGTTGTTTTGAGTGTGTTGAATGTTGTTAGTTAGGTTGTTTGTTGGCTGTATGAGACTAGCAGTGAGCTAGATCAACATTAGAATAACATACAGATCATATTCTAACATTCCATCATGTTGAACTAAATAACATTGATTAGTTTTATGTACATTTGCTTACCTGTCTAATAAAGTCCTCGCGTCTCTGTCAAGTCGAAGTTAGTCGCGGACGTGGCGCTCTCGGCATCTCGAAAGATGTTGATCTTCGTTTTAGTCCTCTTTTTGTCTCAAAGTCTGCTTGCCATGGTCCATAATGTTTGAACAAAACAACAACAGCGTTGGCGTCCTGCTAAGCATAACCCAGTTGTCCACGTCTGTCGCCATGGTTACTATGGCAGTACGAGCGGAAACCGAGGGTAACGCGGATATGACGCCATTGACTGGCGACTCCTCACCCCTGCTGACACATCCCATTTCCTTGGTTAAAATCGCAATTTTCTCACGATTTACAAATAGTTGGAAACATTTGGGATATTGTAAGTAATCAACTAAACAAAATATATAACATTGGCCTAGTGCTTTTGGGATATTTTACTGCAAAAATCCTACATATTGTACCTTTAAGCAGAAGAAAGAATTGCAAGAATTGTGTAAGTGATGACAATTTGTATTTTTCGGTAAATTATCCCTTTAACAGTTTCAAGTGTGAAAAACCCTATAAAGAGACAAGGCTCATAAGAAAAGTGTATGTCGGAATGTGATGCTAATGGTAAAGAAGAGCAGGAAATGGAGTGCAGGCTTCTTCTCAAGTACATGAGCAGCTGGGGATTGTGCTGAGTTTGTGTGTGTTGATGGAATTAGTCTCTCTCTAGAGCCCAATTACCCGGTGTCTATTGCGGAAAAGCAGAGAGGCTCCATATAAGTACGATACAGCCAATGAGAGTGGAGAATTCACTGAAGTAGCCAACAAACCATTCCCCATCCAGCCCTGTTTAAAAGACAAAAAACATCAGGACTGAGACTGCCACATGCTGAATATATGCAATGTATGAAAGTAAAACAACCTACCTTGTATGTAAAATAATGATGAATTGAATCTGTCTTAACGGTACCTCTAAATGTAAAAAAAATATTGTATCAAAATTGTATAAATCATTTTCATGCAATTTAACAGTTCAGTTTCAGTCAGATTAGAGCAATAATTTATCTTTTTAAGAAACTTTAGTCTGACTGAAATTGTACCAGTTTTAGATAATGTAATGGCTTCGTTCAGCATTATATATGTCAATCAGACTACAATTGGCCTCAACATTGTGCGCTTTCTCTGCAAGAGAGATGGCATGATATTTTTAATCCTTCAAATATTTCTTTACGCATTGTGTCATACTTGGCCAGAGAGATGGAAAATGTAGCTTGACTATGCAAAAACCTGCTGTGGCTCCATTATAACCATGCATGTAAACATACTCCTATTCGGCCTATCACTGTCACTCTTGTCACCTCAAATCGGCAACTCTCATTGAAAACAAATGACGTTACTTTGTTGCTGCAAATTGCCGTCATCCCCTTAACACCTCCACCAGGTTGCAGTGTTGTAAACAGCAACCCATCATGCTGCTGTGTCTGCCTGTGACGTGAATGGCAGAGGATTTTACTCACAAGAACAAAGGAAAACTGCTTTCTCTCTTCGAATCTATTTTGATTTGGTTAAAAGGAAGACAAATTAAATTGAAACTGAAAAAGCTATTTTAAAGCACACCGTCAGATTCAAAGACTAACGCTGCACGTCAAACAAGCAGTGCTGTCCTTATTGTGTTCCTTCTCATTTCAAGTGTACACTGCTTACTACGGTGAAAGAAAGGGAGTTGCATGGCTATGACAACAATTAGCTCTTATGGTGATGTTTGCATATGATCACAAGTCAAGTTTTCTCTCTTCCTCTCTCTAATCTCACCATCCTCTTTCACTAACCAGTTTGCTTTTTTTCTCTTTGCGAAACTTGATTGAAATGAACCATGCCAGGAGTGCAAATTTTGATAAGTTGTTCTGAGCGCTTGTTGTGTTTGCTTTTCCAGTTAAGGTACAGTGTGTTGTTTCTTTAAAGACAAGCAAGCAAATAATTTCATTTCAGAGCCAGACACCTCCCTCAAAACCAACATACTGTACAGTATCTGCCTAAACTGGTTGAGGGAAGAATGTTACATGAACGTCCATGTAATCTTATGATAAATAAGAAGCCTCACATGTGTGCTGTACAGAGTGCATTAACATTTCTGATCAGTAGAGGGAGTGTTTAGTGCCTGAGCATTGGGCAAGTATTTACCCCTCTCATGAATCTCTTCACTGATTTGCTGACACTCAAACTTCTGGGAAATACTAAGGTAATGTGCCTAGTATTTTATTGTAAAAGGTACATGTATTGTCCCATTAAATATTATATAATTTCTGTCTAAAAATATAAAATAATGTAATTTCCAGTTAACCAATAGCCAATTTTTTACTGTAGTAGCTTTATAATATTTTTCTGTTAAAATTGCAATGATGTTCAAAAACAGAATGGCAGTTTTCTATGATGAAAAAGTCAGCCTACTATACAATTTTCAGAAATAAATAATATCTTGCATTTAAATATTATAATCCATCTGCATAGACACATTTTAGAATTCCATGACAACAGGGCAACATAACTAAAGAGTGATATGAGGTGAATAGTGTATTTAAACCCATACCTCTCATCTCGGTCTCTTACCATTACTCTTCCTCTCCCTCTGTTCTTCCCTCACCCTTTCCTGTTTATTTACTCATTCTCCACACTTCATTGCCTCCATTTATGAGTCTACCCAGGCACGTACATATTCAAGTTATTCAACACATGTAAACTCATCTACACTCACCCTCATACATACTGTATGCACTATAGCTTCGTTAAAATATTGCGATATTGAGGCTGCATAACTCGGCTGCCACGTCATTAAGCACTGCTGAAGGCCATCTCAAATTGAAGGATCTTTAGAAGGTAGCCTAGCCTTTGTTTCTTTTGAAGGATGCATCAAGTGAATCCTTCATGTCCTTCAATCACCCACAATCCTTTGCACACATTACAATTCACAAAAAAGAACTGAAGGAAAACGAGTGAGCGCTGAGCTTGTCTGAGTTCATTGTGAAATATAAGAAATGTAAGAAATGTAAATTAATCACTAAACTGCAAAAAATGCAAGTCACTGAGAGACTACAGACGGTTGTTATTCACTGTATTCCATTAATAGAAAGCTAGTTAATATAAAGATTTTTAATACAAAGGTTTTTTCCAAAATTAAGTTGTAATAGTATTTATGCCGTGACCATGGGGGCAGGAACATGCGTGACGTACCCATGCGCACTTAGACTGTCTCATTCTAGTGTTTAACGCTGAGGAGGACACTAGCCTACAACCCTCAGTAAGACTGGACTAGGAAAGACGCAGCCTTATAGGATGCAGCCTTCCATTTGAGAAGCACCCTATATGATGGAGTCACTGAATCATTCATTCAACAGATTTGTTCAAAAACGCTGATTCATCCAGTAATGAAACAAATGAAGTCTTTATGAATGAGTCAACAAGTGAAGTCTTTATGAATGAGTCATTGAATCATTCATTCAAATCGATAAAAAAATTTATTCAAATTAATTAAATAACATGTTATTTTGTTTAGTTGTCTATTCAGAATCGTGGGAGAATCATGATCTCTATTTTAAACAAACAAACAAAAATCACGATTCTCAATTTATCCAGATTTGTGTATGCACACATGAAGATATATAGCCTAGCATGCAAAACTGCAAATATTTTCAAACTCATTTTCCCATCATTCATTAATATATCATATAATAAATATTTTAAAGAAGATATATCAATGTCAACTCATGTTTGCGCACAGAAGTCCATAGACATAAAAACTGGATGGACAAATAGTTGACTATTTGGACTAGTTGACTAGTTGACTAGTAGACTAGTTGACTAGTAGACTAGTTGACTATCAGAGCCAAAATGTTGGCTCTGTTTTCCCACTCCCCTCTGACTTGTTTTTGCACATACTAATGATGATGAGGGATTCTGGCATTGCTTACTGCATGCTAATCACACAAACAACGATTCAAGCTTTAACTAACAACTTTGACAGTGACAGGAACAATGAAAATACTAGAAGTAGTGGGTTCAAGCTCAGAAAGCTTAAATATGTCCCAAGTTCATTTACTTGATGTGTGTAGATGAAAATGAGGTAAACTTACTTAATCTACTCTAAAAAATATATTCACTACCCCTCTCTCCGCTTCTCCAACCCATTCTAAATCATACTATGCAATGCCTTGACCATACTGTGTTTTTATTGGATTGTTTAAACCTCTCCAATTCTCATTCTTCCTCTTTCTCTTTCTAAAAGAAGGAGCTCCAATTAAGGCCTGCATGAATAGGCAGCAGTTTGTGAGAACAGAGACAGTTGGCAGAAAGCCGGCTGGCTGCAGTGAGCTGGTGTTGTATGCTCTGCACTTTGTTTGCTGGTCTGTCTCCTAACCCAGGCCAAGAGATTGGCCAGGACTCTCACAAAAATATATACAAAAATGTGCACACACACTCACATATTCAGACACAAGCGATGTGCACCATTTAGAACTGAATCAAGAAATTCTGTTCGTTTGAACTTTCTATCAAAGAATTGCAATGTATTTTGCCAAAATGTATTTTCGATGCTTCAAAAAATTCTAACTAATCCACTGATGTCACATGGACTACTTTGATGATGTCTTTATTTCATTTCTGGACAAGGACAGTATACCGTGTATACATTTTCAATGGAGGGACAGAAAACTCTCGGACTAAATCTAAAATATCTTAAACTGTGTTCCGAAGATGAACGGAGGTCTTACGGGCTTGGAACGACATGAGGGTGAGTCATTAAATGACATAATTTTCATTTTTGGGTGAACTAACCCTTTAAGTTCATCAAGCGACGAGAATACTTTTTGTGCGCAAAAAAAAAACAAAAATAACCACTTTATTCAACTATTCATTTCCTTCTCTGTTGGCCTCGAGATTTCACGTAGTGAAACTACGCAAAGCTTCTAGGTTGTACGTCACACGCATCACACAGATGGCCAGCGTCGGCCAATAGTTGCGCACAAAAAGTATTCTCGTCGCTTGATAAAATTACGGTTGAGCCACTGTAGTTTCTCGGACTATTTTACAGATGTCGTTCATAACTTTTGGGCCGGCCAGTTTTAATCCCTTAAGAAGCCTATGGAGGAGTGATCCAGCTCTCAGATTTAATAAAAAATATCTTAATTTGTTTTCCTGAAGATGAACGAAAGTCTTACGGGGTTGGAACAACATGAGGGTGAGTAATTACTGACAGAATTTTCATTTTGGGGTGAACTAACCCTTTAAAGCAATAAGCCCCTTGAAGCCATGTTTTACAGTTAATTTAGAACAGCTAAGGGGCGTTGTTAATATAGGCACAACGCGGAGTGGAGTGCCTAAAACCCCCTTAGCTGTTCTAAATTCACTTTAAAATACGGCTTTGAGGGGTTTATTGCTTTTATAAAACGGTAACTCCATAAAAATATTAATTTTAATATTGATTTTATTCATAAAATAAACAGCAACAAAAAATATAACGTTATAACACATTATTCATCCGCCAAGCAATGTAGTTCCAAAGCAACACACGCAGCAACAAAGAATCACAAACGGCAGTTGCGCAGTATTTAGTGCGGTTACAGGTGTATGTTTGTTGAGTAATTTACAATGGCTTCAAACGCGGCTCAACCAATCAGAATCAAGGACCGGAACTATCCGTTTTATAAATATACATTTAAATACATTAAATACATGTAATTCATAGACATCCATTGATATTGCAGGCATGGCATGAATTCACATCTGCATGAAAAAGCTGATGGGAAACTTATCAAGCAATGCCTCCCACAATCCCTCTCGCCAGAACGCCAATTCCTTGCATACTGTATTTAAACAGATTCAGCATCCTCAGATCCTATAAATCCACTCGCTAAGATGTCCAAAAGAGGATTTTCAGGATTTTTAAAGATTAGTGTTGAGATATTTAAACATACAGGTTTATCTAACACAATCCTTCTAACCATATACATGCAATAAAGTTCATTCAACCACAAATTAAGGCAGAGATTATGTAAAGCGTATCTGTTTTAAATTACACTATATACAGAGACCAAACTTCTGCTTCCATTTCCATATAAAGTCAGCATGCATTTCCTCTGTCCTTAATCTCATCCTGAGATTTTTGTTCATAAAACATCACAGTGTGGAAATGCCATCTGTGGACCAGTTTTGTTCCCTGATACATAAAGAAGCAGATCATTACATCTGATCTCCGCAGATGCAGACTGCTGTCCCTGTCTGCATGATTGTGTTCTCTGAACACTGTAGCCAAAAAGACAATGTCAGGCTACCCTTTTCTCATCTTCAGATCAAAGACTACCTCACCAGAGCGCTGTTCATCATGAGGACTTGGCTAAGGCATTTGGAGGAAAGTGTAGCAACCTCTGCTCTGATTAATGACCAACAAGTCAACAGTTAGCACCAAAGAGCACAAACAAAACAGACCAACATCCATCACATGACCCATCCAATTCCCAAGCTCTAGCCTAAACCACAGATCTTATAACAACGGGACGCATCTCACCCAACAGTCACCATATATCAACATCCAGTGGATAAACACAACACCGAGAAATATACAAACAGCCCTACAGCTTTACGACATGGCTGACACAGGCTCAAACTGTTCTAGGAGCTGATTGAGAGGATGATGTCTGATGGTTGTTGGGTGTGAAGGTTTGGCTTCCGGCCTAGAGCCCCAGTGCAGAGGCCAGCAGTTTATCAATGTGTCACCCGCTCTGGAGCATTAACTCGAGAGGATGTCTGTGCTCCTTAACAACTCTGGTTTATTTTCATATGCTTTGACCTCATTTAGATTTAGACTTACATCTATTCTTTCTATAGTGACATCTTTTTTGTTTCTCTTTTATTTTGTGGTCATGATGTGCGCAGGTTAGACCCACATATTTTCACCATTGCACTGAATTGATAATGCAATTTAAATCCAATTGTATTCCTGAATCTGAACAGATGTATAGCAAAAGGATGCAGCATTACAACTCAAATGTAAATGTAAGGAAGTAAAACTGAAAATCAAAGAAATTGATGTAAATCATTTTTAACTAGAAAAGCTCAGTTTGTCAAGACAAAGACTGACTGTTGGCTTGACGAAGCTTGGATTAAAGGTTTAAGAAAACATTTAAAATTCATAGGGAAAGAATTTTCATAGAGAAGAACGATAAAACAATAGATCAGAACAACAGTCTACCAACCACAAGCTTTTGAATGGTAGTGTAAAAGCTTGTGGTTGGTAAGACTTTTAAATGTTTTTGAAAAAATCTCTTATGCTCACCATGGCTGCATTTACTTGATTAAAGATACAGTAAACACAGTACTATTGTGAAACATTACTACAATTTAATTTCAATTTAAATACATGAAAAAATTATCAATTTCATGCGACTTGCTGAATAAAAGTATTAATTTCTTTCAGAAAAGAACAAACTGACACCAAGCTTTTGAAAAGTAGCATTTAACCTAGATAGACAGAATAACAGAATGACGAAAGAATTATGGACAGAACGAAAGAATCATAGATATACAAACGATAGAATGACAGCAGATAGAACGTTATAATACAGAATGATAGAATGAGAGATAAAACAAAAATAATAATAATAATAATAATAACAGACGAAACGATAGACAAATATAACTTTTTTCGACCTGTGTGGAAGAACATCATTTCCCAGAAAGCACAACCTCTGATGAATTGCATTTCAGTACATTTCTAATCCGGTCATTTCCATTGAACTCTTTGTAGGGTGTGGCCAATTCTTTACAAATTTTACCTCATGAATTAAAAGGAAGCCAATTCTTCAATTCTGGAAGTTAGGTTGGATAACACAACACATAGTAGTAATAACTGTCAACGTTTATTTTCTAATATAGTCTTGACATGCATTAAAACATATGCAATAAAACATAGACGTAAACACACACACACACACACACTGGGAAAACCTGAGGCAACCAGCACCAATTTTCCCTAGTGTGGCATGTGCAGCTCCAAATCTGTGGTAACAGAGGACCTTTTAAGGTCGGGACTCGCTTACCCTATGCGTCTCTCGGGAATTCTGACTCCACATTCCCTCAGCTGTGTGTTTTGTTTTTTATCCTAAGGAATATGTGGAAAGGAAGTCTTTATAATGTGCCAACTTATGAATGGATGAACATTTCTTGCAGAACAAACCATATATAGAGTTTTTTTTAGATACACTGCCACATAATGTTTTATGTCAAATATCAGCACCCCAGAAAAATCTTTGTTTGCATAGCAGGCATCTTCTACTGTAGTGAAGATTGCATGATTATTCTGACTGTAGGGGAACAATACATTAGAGAGCAACACATGACAGCTTTGCTGTAACTCAATAATGAATGAAGAATTATGAATAAAATAATTATGATGACCAAAAACTACTGCACTAGACTGAGCCTTGCACGCACATGAACCACTACATATTTATGTTCAAAATGAATAATACAAAGATTCTAAACAACAAATATTTCCCAGTGCCCTGAAATATTAAAAAAATGAAATATTTCACCACATAAAACATTTAAAGCAAATATATCTCAGTCAGCACAAGGATCTAATTATGTCACTCACACTATCTGCAGTCATATTCCTATGAACTATGTATCAGCCATTCACCTTTGAAATGGCAGCACTTGCTGCTTCCTGTTGTTTCTAAGCATTCAACCAGACGAAAGATAGGAGATGAAGGGCATACGTGTTGTTTCGAACGTTTGTATACCCTCAGCCAACCCTGTTACGAAAGAGCTACATGACGTGCTTTAAGGTTTGTCTGACTAAAATAATTACTCCTTGGGTGGACAGTGAAGCTTGGGGATTTGGGGAAGACATGAGGGCTTCTATCCAAGGAAATGTCCTGAATGGACTGTCGGACATGAGCTTTGAGTAAGGAAGAGAAGAAAAAAAAATGACGTTAAAAAAGGGTGAATGTGTGCAAGCTACACATCTGCATGTGATTTAGTGAATGTTGGCACTGTCTCGTGATTCCACTGAAGCCACTAAACGGCATCTTGTTTCTAATCTTTAACAGATGGGTGATCTCTTGTGCCTCTAGCTCCTCTAGTAATGCAGCGGCCTCTTTAGATATAGACAAAGCAAAATTCCACTCTGAGCCCTTCAGATCTTATTGATGGGGAACTGAAAAGTATTAACTTGAAAAGACATGTCTTGCAAAATGGCTAAAGCTTATTGGGCTAAAAAGGCAGCTATTGAAGCAAAAGTTAAAAACTGTGTCATCATTGTTAACTCACCTTCATTGTGTTGTTCCAAATCTATATTTTTTCACAAAAGGAGAACATCTGAATAATGTTCACGATGCAATTTTCCAAGGAATTTCAATAAATAGGTATTAAAGATTTCTAGCTTTCGATTGGATGCAATGGCAATATCTTAAAAGTGTTTCTCATGTGCTACAATCTGAAACCATTCAAAAGTTTTGTG
Source organism: Rhinichthys klamathensis goyatoka (assembly GCF_029890125.1). Taxonomy (NCBI): domain Eukaryota; kingdom Metazoa; phylum Chordata; class Actinopteri; order Cypriniformes; family Leuciscidae; genus Rhinichthys; species Rhinichthys klamathensis. The sequence continues at coordinate 1,016,997 of NW_026606571.1, read as the reverse complement.
TGAGAAACGGCTCAAATTTTAAGTTGTCATTGACTGAAAATATTGAATCTCTCATTGGTCCATTCATGAGAGAAGCATGGATGTCTAATTTGTGAACAAATCATTCTTTTGTCAAATCATTCCGTGGTGAACTGCTCACTGGAGGGCAAGACTGTCAGTGAATAGTGTGTATTTCTCACAAAAAGCTTCAGAAGACTTGGACTTCAGGAATCATGGACTGTTTTTGGTGCTTATGACATTGAGTTTATGGTGCTTTCGCATTCTTTATTGAAGCTTGAACGCTTTAGTCCTCGTTTATTGTAACTGCAATTGCTACAGTATCTTCAGAGCTTCTCTTGTGCTCCATAAAAGAGAGTCGTACAGTTTTATGATGGTCAGTAAATGAAACTCATTTTATAACAAATAATTTTTGACTGAACTATCCTTTTGTGGAGTAATTATTTGGATCATCGCTTGGGCATGAAAACCCCAAATTCACAACATAAAAGTAAACAAAATAAGTAAACTTATATAAGGAAGCAACCCTGATTAAATGGACAATGCCGCTTGTGCTTGGTATGGCTTAAACTAATATTTAGAAGCAACAGCTTTGACACTGCAATTCATCTAAGGAGACTCATTTGCGACAAACACCCTAGGCTCCTTGCTTTCCTATACACCACATCTTGAACAGATAGGGATTATTTGGCTACATGACACATACCTCCCCGTCCCATTACAAAGCTCTTTCTGTTCTGAAGGACTCAATTTAATCCATTTAACTCTAAATAATCATAGCTGCAACATGTATTGCTTTTTTCCAGACATTGGGCAAAGAGTGGGTCTCCCATCTGGAAACTGTTCAGGGCAGCTTTTCATCCAGTTTTCGTCATGGAAGATTAGCAGAGATCGTTTCCCCAATACAACTTGATTAAATAAGTTTGATTATCAGTTCAGGCAGTACAGTTCCAGGGTGTGGTTCATTAACCACCTGTTTAGACCTGAGACAAAGCCGATCTGATAAGAGCTCTGTTACCTCCACTTATCTGCATCCAACAGCGTCACTAACAACCAAAACTCAGCATTAGCCATATTTATCCTTCAGGCTTTCATTGTTGGACTGCGGTTAAAATAATAACCTAAACAAAAGTGGCATTTTTTTCTCTTTTGTAATTGCATCCAGCCATCAACAAAAATTAAACTGAAGTTGTGATTCGGCAGAATTGATGTCCACTAACCTGACGTGAACAAGAAAAGACGTGAACAAGAACAAGAGAAATGAATAATGACTGAGTAACTTACATTTTAGATATAAACAGATTGGTTGAGTGAATGATTCATTGACTCACTGATTGTTTCGGTCCTAAACAAATCAATTTATTTAAACGAATCGTTTGATTTAATAATTCAGTAGGTCACTTATACATAGTCACTGGTCACCACTTACTGGCGTAACCTGGAATTTTGGTGTTTCAGTTTGGTTAAAACATACATTGTTGAAGTACTGTGTGAAATATGAAATGTATGGTTTATTTACGCAAAGGTAAAGCATTTCTTAAAACTGTTTGCTGATGTAAAGTTGGAGGAGAATTTATTATTTATTTGTTTGCTTGTTTGTTTTTTAAACATTTTCTTGGTATGCAGCAATTTATATTGTTTTAAATGATTAAACATAATTTCAAATAATACATTTTATTCTAATTGTTTTTCCATTTTTTACTTCTATTCTCTGATTACAATTTTTATACACCTTTATGTTTTTATAAGACTTGTGCATAGCACACATTTTTGCAAGCTGTGAAGTTTTAAGAAACATCTAAATGTTACTTGTGTATTATGTGTGTTTTTAGATGCTGCAACTCCATAATGAACATTTTACTGGTCCCAGACTGGAGGAGCGAGGAAACATCAATTGGAGAAGCACCCAATGAGTGTTTTTAAACAGGCTGCTTATAAATGCCCCGTCTTCCATTAGTCAGAAAAACAGGTAGTCCAACCCCAAACTCATGCCATTGGTTCAGCCACTGTTATTAATGTCCTGCTGAACGGAATGGTCAAACAAACAGAGCGATGTTTTGATAGCACCACAGTGTTTACACTTTTCAGGGAAATCAAACTAAGGCTTTAAATCTTAGGTGACATTATTTTCAGCCCATGATGAAACCATTATAATTCCATGTAAGCATGCTGATAGTGTTAACTGTATTTGTAAATATTTGGCAAACACTAAACACTGTAGGCCAAAATGTTTGTTTGTATTGTGGGTTGAGTCCAGCAGAAAGACGCCTTTTTCATATGGTTTTAGACCATAATAAGGATTTCACTCTGTCATTAAAGGACAAGTTCGGTATTTTACACTTAAAGCCTTGTTTTAAGATCGTTTCTGATGAAATAAAACGGTTAAGATTGAAATTTGGACACATGCTGCTGGCCCGAGAATTTTCGGTTTCTGTGGTTGTTCGGGGGGGAGGCGTTTGGAAAAATAGGTCCACAGTTTTACAACGAATGGTAAAACACCTGTTGAAAAGCATCTTTTGCAGCGATTTTTGTGTGAGCATATCAGTGAGCACCCCTGACCACTCGGTGAGTTTCACGTCTTTGTAAACTAAAGTTTAATGCGTTTTAGGAAGGATTGTTCCAGTGCACCTATGCAACCATTGTGGAGGTGGGGGGGTGCAACCACAGAAACCGAAAATTCTCGGGCCAGCAGCATGTGTCCAAATTTCAATCTTAACCGTTCTATTTCATCAGAAACGATCTTAAAACAGGGCTTTAAGTGTAAAATACCGAACTTGTCCTTTAAGTATATTGTGCACATCAAAACAACTCCCGATATCACATGTGGCAGGAGAGAGGCGTAGTTAAAACAGAAATGATAGCTGCTTTAAACAGGAAAATGGCCTTACATCAACATCAACACTGGCATGCACTCACTTGTTACTTAAGGTCAAGAAGACTGTGCCAAATCAGTTTTCAGACTCCATGTTTTTCTTGTTTTGTTTTTAAATGTGCCTTGGCTCCATATCCCTCACGTTGGAGTTGATCACTACCAACTCTTGTTGTGTATGTTTAACCTGCTAATACATTTGACCAAATATGGTTGTTGCATCTTACTTGCTCTGTCTCTTCTTCGGACTCTTTCCAGGCTGTCCCGGGACATATCATCCCAGTTCAGTCCCTCTGTGTCCCAAGGGGGTTGTTGTCCTGTCTTCCGTTCCTGCTTCACACTCAGGTGCTCAATACCCTCCGAGTTCTAAGACCAAAAATAAACAGTCACAAATTATACATAAAATGTGTATTTTTGTTAGAAGAACAACATCCCATTCCAGTGATGGCAAAGATTAATTTTGAGCAGCCATTACTCCAGTCTTCAATGTCACATGATCCTTAAGAAATCATTCTAATATGCTAATCTGGTGCTCATGAAACATTCTTATTATAACCATTGTTGTGCTGCTTAATATTTTTGTGTGAACCGTGATACATTTTTTTCAGGATTCTTTAATGTATAAAAAGTTTTTAAAGGTGCTCTATGTAACTTTTCTTCTAAAAGTAATCCTTTTTTTATTGCCTGTGTGTGAAGGGGTTGTAATCACACATTACAATGATCCACTTGTCTGGTTTTGCTATTACCTCTGAAGGCCAGTATTCCTATTTCTATGTGAAGTCTCCGGGTCGGATTTTCTGCGAAATCCATCGGATGTGACGTGCATGCGCGCTCCCGAGCCTCTCTCCTTTTTATATACAGTCTATGTGACGGCACTGCAGCTGACGACATGGAGTCTGATAACACCAAAAAACGACCTGCCTCCAGCACAACACACACTCCAACACAAACTCCACAGAAATATAAAAAACAAAACAAAAATGTATCTGCTGAAGCTCGTCAGGCCAAACGTGAATCGGATCGACTTAGGACGAAAACACGGATCAACATCGGCAGAGCGTTTGAATTATGGAGAGATTTTTATTGTGATAAATTACAAGTTTTCAGATATGCTGCAATAAATACACGAGCCACGAGCGCTCATGTAAAAATTGGTTGCAATCTGAAACATCACAGATAGAGGCCACTAAAAAATACATATAGCACCTTTAAAAAAGAGCATTTATTTTAAATAGATGCAAAGCGGAGGGTGCTTGGCTCCACAGAGTGCATTTTCATCAGCTACCACTTCTAGCATTCAATGAGAGCAGTGCATTAATATAGAACAGTGATTAAACTGACTTGGAACTACCAGTGCATTAAACGGATTTATTGCACACCTTCCAGTCATATACCTAATACCTATACCTATAGTTCTGGGTAGTAACAGATTATATGTGAACTAGATTACGTAATCAATCAGTAATCACATTTGAAATATTAAATACTTGTAATTAGATTATATTATGTTTTAAAATACTCATAATTAGATTACAGTTACCTTTTATTGATTACATGATTACTACTAATCACAGAATTGAAGTAAATTATTCATAATTCATTTATTCTCCCTAATTATTCTTTTTTTATCATTAAAATTTTCTTCTTTTTTAAAAAAGTTTGCTTATATTTATGTATATAAGCAAAATAAGTGTTTTTATTTTAAAATTACTTCTTTTAATTTAAAATTTAAAATATTTAATTAATTATTACTTAGCTTTTCATCAAAACGCTTCCAAACCTCTAGTTAGGGAACCCCTGAGGGAACCCCTAATGTAATGTTTAATGCATTTCATGTTTAAAAAAATGTTTTATCATTTCTTTCTCTTTGTATTATCAATATGGTACAAGATTATACTATTCAAATCAATGTTATAAACAAGTTGTCGAAAGTCATCTATGTGTAATGTAATAGATTACATTACTAACAACAATTTTTAATCATGTAATTTGTATTCAGTAAGACTACAATTTGTAAGTATTCTACCCAGCACATAGACTTAACATGGTCCCATAACCACATTTTTGCTCTTTATTTCCTTTTGTCATTCCAAACCCGTAAGACATTCAAACACAAATGAAGATCTTTTTAAACAAATCTGAGAGCTTTCTGTCCCTCCAATGACAGCTTATGCAACTACCACTTTCAAGTCCCAGAAAGGTAGTAAAGACATCGTAAAAGTAATCCATGTCTCTCCAGGGGTTTAACCTCACTTTTATAAAGCGACGTGAGTGCTTTTTTTGCTTTATTTACATCGCGACTACATGAAAAGAATTATAAAAAAACTGATTTGTGAGCTTTAGTGGAACTAAAGGTGTGAGAATAAACACGAAACACACATGATCGTTGTCATGCGGTGAATCCGGCCAATCGTGGAACAGTTGTGTCGTCATCAGAGCTCTTGCAGCCGCTCTTGAGAAGCTCTAGAGCTGAGTTCTCCGGCTAGTCTCGAATCGCTCTCGTGGTACTTTGATGGCATACGTCACAGTCACGTGGCGTCGGCGCTGTATCAAGTCGAACAAAATTTCTAACCGGTAGTGTTGTCAAAAGACCCGGTACTTCGGTACTAAAAATTTAAACCGTTACGGTACCAGCTTTTCTTAAGTACCGGTGGTACCGAAGTAGGGTTGCCGCGGTGAGGAAAATTTCCCACCGGTTAATCGACGTGTCACAACACCGGTAATCCCGGTGTCACCGTGGGGGGCGGGGCGGGGGGGGGTAAATAGCTTTTAAATGCGTGCGCGTTATACTTTCACTTTCGAAATAAGCGTCAATTGGCAATTCAGCGTCAATTGCTTGAATGGACAAAAAAACAACAACTCGGCTCGCTGATAATAAAACGGGGTTAAATAGCTTTTAAATGCGTGCGCGTTATACTTTCACTTTCGAAATAAGCGTCAATTGGCAATTCAGCGTCAATTGCTTGAATGGACAAAAAAACAACAACTCGGCTCGCTAAAAATAAAACTTTTATTTATAGACAGAACTTTTATTAGCATAACGAACGAATAAAAATAACCCCATGCATAGGCTGAAAATCGTCAAACTGTGGGCCCAAACAAATAAGAACCATAAAACGTTTATTAACGAATAAGAAAATAAAACAGGCCTAAATAAATTACACATTCCGCCATTATCTTGCTTTTCTTTAATTTGACTCGTTCTCATCTCCACACGTGCTAAATGGAATCCTGATGCTTGCTGATCTGTGACGTGACTGGCTCTTGGCACGCACTGCGCAGTTCAGTTTTTAATTATAATGTATGCTCTCTTCTGAACTAAATAATTGATAATTATTATTTTTAATTAATTCAAATAAATATTTTAGCAAAAACGAATACTTTAAAAAAGTCAAGACATCGCGGTGTCACGGTGGGAAAGTGATGTCACCGGTGATGGGGCTTAAAACCGGTAACACCGTCAACACCGTCTATCGCGGCAAGCCTATACCGAAGTACCAGGTTAATTTGGTTCTTGATGCGTTGTCCGAAAGGTGCACAGATGCGTCCTCTTCATAAAAAACACTACATGGCGATCGGTGGCGCTGCTAATGCAGTGGCTCTGAATCCACTTGTTGACAAGAAAGGAGGAAAGAGCCACATATGGAAATATTTTGGATTAGGCTAATGTTGCCATAAGGGGCCGTTCACATAGCCGTTTTTTGCGCGTGCAAATTCGTTATTTCAAATGTAGGCGCGCGGCAAGCGTGCTCATAATAGAAGCTTTTCAGTTAGAACCAAGCGGCAAACTCCTAGCCTGGTTAAAACCAGACCATTCTCAGTTGTAACTGAGTTATGGTCTGGCAAAGCGTCATAGACAAATCATTTCCAGAGGGGCGTAACCAACGGACGTCGCGGATAGACCTAGAACCAATCAGAGCGATGAAGGAGATGACGTATGCAGAGTGGTGGAGAATCTCCGAGTGTTGTTCTTTGCTCGGTTTTTAACAAAAAGGAAACGTTCAAATCGCTTAAAACAGACGCGATAGCTGATTCGAACGAGTGATGTTCAACGGCGGCATCCATCTTTGTAATGTAGGCTACAAAATCTGCTTCAAAATCCCAGCGCTGCCGTCATCGTGTAAAGCCCGCCCCAACGTTTCTGATTGGTGCCGCGATTTCGACGGATTGGAAATGGGCTTGAATGATCGAGCTCTTTGCCAGACTAACTTTCAGAGCAAATCTAAATTTGCCGGAAGTTGTCTGGGTTATCCCAGGCTAGCAACCTCCCTGTCTCTCTCTTGAAACCAACACGGAAGTTAATTAAACTGCAATTCATCGACTGGCTGCTTGAGGCTGGATGCAAAAGTTAATGTTAAAATGCTCAATTTTACAGCAGAAAAAACAAAATTTCTTTGCATTAAACAAAGTTTACACAGCCTGGTGAAAAAAGTGGTTTTGGTCTATATAAGTTAGCTAATTTTGCCCTTCATGACAACTGTGAGGGGGGTGACTTTTTTTATAACTCATCCGTTTAAATTAAAGTTCTGCATAATTAAGGCCGTGGCCACTTGAGTGACAGGTGAATAGGCCCTTTTCACATGACGTCACACAACTTCCGTTCTGACTCAAAGCAGTGTATGTTTACTTCCGCCGGCATAGTGGAACGCGTTACCAAAGAGTATTTGACGCGATGGAGTTTACACAGTCTCTTCAACACCTGCCAAAAATACATCTAGATAATGTACAGCGACTTGCAGACAAATTTTCCCTTACAACCACTGATCTATATAATGACATTCTATATAGATCAGTGCTTACAACACGTTCCAAGCTTGACAAAGGATATAAATTCTTCATTGAGCAGTACTTGTTTGCGTTAGTGTCTTACCTTTACCCCAGTCATTCCAGGGGAATCTAGATGGCGTTGCTCCTTTCTTAATCCTGGTTCGTCCACTGGTCGTACATATATCCTCTGGGGTAAAGTGCTGACTACACACGTAAGTGCTCCCACGGAGGATTTTAAAACTCGGGCCCTCGTCTCTTTTGATCGCCCTAACCCAACGTGCACGTATTTCAGCGTCCACTGGAAAATCGTGGAAACTTAAATAAGGAAATGTATGTTTGTTGTTTGAACAACAAGGAACACTACAATAGCATCTACAAGATGACTGTGCCATGCTTATTGGATGGGAAACTGTTAAAAAATGGACACAGGAATGAAATGAATGATAAATCACATCAGCATATGGAAATGGTTTGACATTTAGTGCTAGCTTTGATAAAAATTTAACACTTGTTAGTAAACTTCTGGCAATACACGGGCTGACCGTGATTAACAGTTATCTTGGTGTCACACGCAATAGGTTACTGGAAATGATCATTAACGTCATCAAAGTAATCTAAATATAAGAACCAATAATGCTACATACATAAACATTATTATTATTTTAATTTTAACTTTCGTGTTGTTGGTGATCAACTTATGCGTTTTCCTGAAGTAACTTTAACCAGCGCGCGCAAGTTAAAACGGAAGTATGTTTACACTGCTTTGCGGAAAAGCGGAAGTTATCTGACGTCATTGTGAAAAGGGCCTATTGCGGCTGCTGTCACTGGCACTGCTAGCCGTTTGTCTACTGTTAGCCGTCATGTCACCTCAGCTAATCCCAGCTAATCGGGATTATTTAATAAAATTTAATACACGCATTATACCTTCGCCCACGCCTTTGGATTCCGTCGTAGGGATGGCTCGATACCACAATTTTGGCTTCGGTACGATACCAGAACCTAATACCTCGGTATCGATACTAAATCGATACCACAGGTAAAAAAAAAAAAAAAACAGTCTCAAAATTTAAGTGACACTTAAAAAACACTGCTTGAAATTCTCCACTACCAAATGTGCAAAGAAAATGTATCAAATTGTAAAAAAAAAAAAAAAAAAAAAATCAGTCAGGGAACATACAGTAGTCAGTTAAATTTTGATTTTGAAAAAAAAAAAAAAACTGAAATTATACAATTAAAATAGGTTAATATCTATAATAATAGATTTACATATAATAACAATGATAGAATAATGAAATGACATGTAAACCATTAGCTGTCATGCATCAACAAATATTTATCAACATTTATTGCATTTATTCATCTTGGTTTGGTTACTGTTTGGGTTCATATTAGTTTAATGCATTGCATAAAGTAATGTTAACATGCTAAAAACATGTATTAGTAAATTTAATTTTCTAGGTCATTTAATTACTGATTGATATAGATTAATAAATGCTATATTACTGTTAGGTCAGGTTACCTAATGAATGTTGACAAATGTAGCTTAATTGTAATATTAGTAATATTCATATTACTACTGTTACTCTCTCCCTCTCTCGGCTTATTGCTCTAGGGGTCGCCACAGCGGCACTAATATGCCATTCATTTTACTATCACTAATACTAAAATTCATATTATTCACATTTTTATTCTTTATTCATTCAAATTAAATTAATATATGTTTGTTTGAAAGTGCAAAAATGATGAGACCTAAACTTAATTGGTAGCGTGTCATGCAAGCAGATTTGAGCTTTCGTGTTTACCGTATCATATATAATTGATAAGCTCTTATGTATGTGCGCTGTTCAATAAAAGTCTAAATTAAATCAGTTGAATGATGGACTAACCTGTCGATCTCTGAACTCTTTGAACAAGTCAAGATGAGCAACTGACAAGTCAAGTGCTATAGGCAGATTTGATGTGTTGCCTCCCCGTTTGCAGAGTGGTGAATTGAGATCTGTTTCTTTACTTTTCTCATTACTTTTGTTGGCAAAGTAATACGCCTTATTTCACTCATACTGCTCTCTCTATTTATTAATTTCGGGCGTGTAGAAATTCGAATGAGCTTCGTTTGATCCATCGTGTTCCTCTGTTGTCACCGTTTGCCGGTTTCGCGTGACCCGCGTCAGTTTAGGTAGCGCACTGCCGCCTAGCGGTGAACTTCGAAACAGCAGCGCATCAAATACCGAATTGAACAAAATTATGATATTGTACCGTTTGAAATATAATATATATCGGTATTTTTGCAGTACCGGTATACCGCGCATCCCTATTCCGTCGTTGTCGAGTATCGAGAGAACAGCGCTGTTCCCTTTCGAAGGGAACTCAACAATACGTCATCGACGTTATGGGGAACGCCTCAGGCGTGACAGGTGTCTGAAATCACTATCAAATCACGTCAATCACATTGACCGGCGACAGCCCGTGAATCATTAGCGTGAATGATTAACGTGCGACCTGGAAATATATAAGGGCGCCTTGCAAACATGACAAATCATCTTTTCGTCTTCAGGGACTGTTTTGTCTGTAACTGCTTTGAAAATCAGGTAATTATGAAATGCTTTCAGAAGTGTGCAGACCCGTGCCCAAGATATTTGTAGCCGGGTGACACACGTGAACTGTGCATTTTTTGTCTGGGAAGGAAGACGCGCACAGGCGGTTCTCGAGGGAACTGCCTGTACAAATTGTGATCGCGCCTGTCCCTCTTCTCGAGAGAAGAGGGTTCAGCGTCTGGATGTCACAGATGAAGCTCGCCGATCGCCTTGAGAGGGGTGTAATCCTCTCAGACGATGCGGCGGCTGATGAGAAGCTGCAATTGGATGAAGTTTTTCAAAAAAGAAAAAAAGGGAAAACTTAGTCCGGCAGCAAGCGCTCTCCCGGACAAACAGGAGATGGCTGATGAGGGTGGAAATAATAAAATATTTTCCTGTATCTTCTCAGCCACCCTGCCCCGGCCGTCCTCGAGCCATCCCTCGACCGGGGGCCCGAGCGGAGCGAGACCCGTGTGTAGGAAGCCAGCGTGTCGCGGTTCTCCTTCCCCATGGTGAGGCTGGGCTCATGGTTAGAACAATGTTCTGATGGCCCGCCTCGGCTTGGTTAGTGAGAGTGCCTCTTTCAGGTATGTAAAGGTGGTAGACCCCATGTTCATGAAGAACTGTCTGGTGAGTCTTCACTTTGCATGCCGCAGGTGAGCTGCTGGTCTTTTCAAGGAGTATATTTTTTGTGATAAAAAATAACATATTTCTCTTTACAGACCTCGTTCCCTGTATAAAGAGTTATGGGGTCAGGTCAAGGTAATAAAGGTAAGGTAACTTTATTGGATTATTAGGGCCCTGAAGTTCCCCGTTAGGTGGCCAGAATGATAACTATGTTAGCCTTCGGGCTACTAGCCACCTCAGGGTAGAGTAGTTGGTCTCTCTCTGATAGAATGTTTACTTAGAGTGTTGACTGACGCTAGAGCTTCAGATAGATCTAATGTCCGGCCCATGGGACCGTTTTGACTTTTCTGAGTATTTCGCCCCTTGAGCTCTGTTGAGTTTTCATTAGGTTGAGCGTTCTGCAGCCCTTTGTATGGAATAATACAGACTATATTCTTTAGTAGGCTGTGGCTCCTCTGAGCCCTCAGATAGATCTATGCTTACAGGTTGGCCCTCACCAGGGCCGCCTCTGTAGCTGGCCTAGGCTGTGCCAGGGATATTAGAGGCGTTCTGCTAAAATTAGCATTTCTTCCTCTGACCCTTCACTTTGTGAATGTAGGTTTTGGCATCCCTGTATAATCAGCCTCCTCCCATGGGAGTCGTTAGGCCAAGGCCCGCCCCCTTCTCTGCATTCTGGGGTGACTAGAGTAATGCAGCGTGGTGCAGAGGATGGTTTATAAGGACATGGTAGGCCTCAGTTAGGCCTCCGTGGTATATAAGTCCTTTTGAGCAGGGTTAGGCCGTCTTTCGCTTCACGAAGAAGACTGAGTCTCCTGCCCGACCCTGCCGTGCAGAACTGGCCTACGGATTTAGGCCGCCAGTGTAGGCTTCACTAATACCTTGCTGAGCTACTGCTCAGGCTGTGGGTTGTAAGTGGTTGGCTTTCATTCAAGCCCCACTCCCCTAGGTTGGGCACAGATGTTTTTCTGTTACCCCTAGAGCCGCTGGCAGGCCCGCACCCTGGTAAACTCAGGGTGAGGTGTGAGTATTCCCCTGTGATTCAGGGTAGGTCTGAGCACTTCACTCCCAGTTCTGTTTTTATCCTACCTCGCACTACTATGGCTCGGGTCGAGTATGAAGTAAGCCTTCACTTCTTCTTTGGTCGAAGTTCGCTCCCCTGAAGCCAGAGCATTGCCCTGTGCTGACGCCCATGCATAGATGGTAGGCCCCTGACTAACTGGGGCCTCCACTGAGGCAGAGTGACGTATGTTGTACTCCCCTTGTTCTAAGGGTATTAGCTCTCTATGCTGAGTACACTGCCATGGGCAATGTGATTAGGCACCAGGATGCTGTAGGCGCTGTGTAAACAGCTTATCTGCCAACGAAGGCTGCGCCATCAGGTAGTAGGCCTCAGCAGGCCTCCTTGTATGAGCAGCCCCCAAGAGGGCGCTATAGGCTACTTCTCGAGAGAATTGGTTGGCCTTGGTGGTTCGGGCAGTTGACTCACCGGTGGGTAGTAGGCCTTAAACAGGCCTCCTCGGAGGTGAGTCCCAACATTGTGGGTCATGCTTTAATGCCGCTACAGGTAGCTAGCCGTACTAGGCCTCCTGTGGGTGGGCCCAATAGTTACATTGGTGTAGTATGGTTCCCAACAGTGTTCCTTTGTAGCAGAATTGACTTGCTATCAGCTAGTAGGCCCAACCGGGCCTCCCTGATAGGCGAGTCCCCAGCTGGCTGGCCTTAGCAGGCCGCCTTGGAACTGTCAACCGGACTCAGCTACCAGTTGCTATCAGGTAGTAGGCCCCTCAGGCCTCCCTGAGGGTGAATTCCCACTTAAGATGGTTATCAGGTAGTAGGCCTCACCAGGCCTCCCTGAAGAGACAAGCCCAAGGACGGGCAACTGGACAGCTAGCCTGGCTTACTATCGGGTAGCAGTAAAAAGCTCCCAGATATTATGGCTGTCAGGTAGTAGGCCTCACTAGGCCTCCCTGAAAACGAGTTCCCACATGCTGTGATTATCAGGTAGCAGGCCTCACCAGGCCTCCCTGAGGGTGAGTTCCCCACGTACTATCGCTATCAGGTAGTAGGCCTCTCTAGGCCTCCCTGTAGGTGACCACATACTGTTGCTATCAGGTAGTAGGCCTTACCAGGCCTCCCTGAAGGTGAGTTCCCACAGACTGTAGCAATCAGGTAGTAGGCCTCACCAGGCCTCCCTGAAGGTGAGCTCCCCACATACTGTGGTTGTAAGGTAGCAGGCCTCACCAGGCCTCCCTGAAGGTGAGCTCCCCACATACTGTGGTTGTAAGGTAGCAGGCCTCACCGGGCCTCCCTGAAGGTGAGCTCCCCACATACTGTGGTTGTAGGGTAGCAGGCCTCACCGGGCCTCCCTGAAGGTGAGTTCCCACATACTGTGGTTATCAGGTAGTAGGCCTCTCTAGGCCTCCCTGTGGGTGACCACATACTGTTGCTATCAGGTAGTAGGCCTTACCAGGCCTCCCTGAAGGTGAGTTCCCACAGACTGTAGCAATCAGGTAGTAGGCCTCACCAGGCCTCCCTGAAGGTGAGCTCCCCACATACTGTGGTTGTAAGGTAGCAGGCCTCACCAGGCCTCCCTGAAGGTGAGCTCCCCACATACTGTGGTTGTAAGGTAGCAGGCCTCACCAGGCCTCCCTGAAGGTGAGCTCCCCACATACTGTGGTTATCAGGTAGTAGGCCTCTCCGGGCCTCCCTGTAATGTTTCTCTAATGGTGCTGGGTTTATGAAGCTAGTGGCCTCTTGCTATCAGTTTCAGCTAGCCTTAATAGGCAGCTGCTGAGGGCGAGCTTGCGCCCTGGCTCGCTAAAGTGTTTATTCTCTGCTATTTGTTCCCTCCTGGAACCTTTCCTGCCTACAGCCTGGTTTGCCTACCAGGCAGACCTTGTGCTCCCCTCACTGAGGGTCTCTATGAGCATGCGGCTTCCTGAGTCTGGTCAGACGGTCGTAGGCCTCTTGTGAGGCCTCCCGGTTAGATCAGCCATTAGGCCTTCACAGGCCTCCTCAGTGTTTGCAAACACTGGGTTGATCCATGGATCGAGTAGAGAAACTCCCCTCGCTAGCAAGGGTCATAAAGCACTATGCTGAGTCATACTCTCCGGGATATCCCGTCTCTGAGATCCGGGCCGAGTGGTTCACTGCCAGCGTCGCAGTCCCTCGGGTTGGATGCCTTACTTAAGGCTTTTTTCCAGAGGCTCTGTCTTCGGACAGACAGGAAGTGGCCAGACTAAGTGTCTATGTATCTGACGCCAGGTCAGGCCGTCCTGGTGGCATATCGGGGTGAGTACGTTCACCTGAATAGTGACTGGCTGGGGTTCCTTCGGATTCCCTAGCCACATTCCCTAGAAGGGGCCCCTTCTAATTGAAGTTGTGGTCCTAGGCCTTTGAGCAGGCCCAGGTAGGCTTTCATTTAACTATGTTTATGGAGGTTTTCCTGTTAGGCTTATAGCTTGGGCTATGACCGTAGGGAATGCTGTCACTGACAGCCCAGTGTGACCTGAGGGTGAGTGGTTCTAGCATTTCATTTGAATTTGCTGGTTCGGACAGTTGTCACTGCCTGAGGGCATGCACTCCCCTCAGCATGGCGGCGTGGGTATATCGTTCCCCATAACGTCGATGACGTATTGTTGAGTTCCCTTCGAAAGGGAACGTCTCAGGTTACAAATGTAACCTTTGTTCCCTGAGAACAGGGAACGAGACAATACGTCTCCCTGCCATGCCTCGGGGCTTGCCTGCCGTACAGTCCCTTCAGACGATAAGGTGATTTGTCATGTTTGCAAGGCGCCCTTATATACTTCCAGGTCGCACGTTAATCATTCACGCTAATGATTCACGGGCTGTCGCCGGTCAATGTGATTGACGTGATTTGATAGTGATTTCAGACACCTGTCACGCCTGAGGCGTTCCCCATAACGTCGATGACGTATTGTCTCGTTCCCTGTTCTCAGGGAACAAAGGTTACATTTGTAACCTGAGACGTTTTTCAGTTTTTTTCCTGTGAACTTGCACTCATGGATGTCTGATAATTTCGTTGCTTTTTTTGGAGTTTTCAGATTTAAAAACGTCTAAGTTATAGATATAGGCTACTCTCGTTCTGCGGTACCGTTGCTCTCATGGAACAGATAAGTTAGAGTAAAAAAGTAGGCCTACCTTCAGATGAAATCCTGCAGGTGTCAGTGCTTTCTCTCCGTCTATGCAATAGATGCACACCCTTGAATGAGCGCGGATTTGTAGTGCATTTACTTGAACTTCTTAGGTAATATCTATGGTTTAACCCATTTGAGAGGCGGCCAAAATCAGAATTTAAAATGGACCGAGCTCTCTACGAACTTTACGTGCGATGCCGCGCTGACTGACATATAGGCATGAATCACTGTCAAACGCACACGCTCAGTCAGAGTAATATTGTAAGTTACATGATAATACATTTTGAGATATTTGGCATGCTAAATATCTGAACCTGTCGGCGATTCAAAATCCTGCTGTGTAAAAGTATTCTGAATGAAAACTACATCGGGCGATGACCTACAGCCAATGAGAGATACAGGACTTCGGGGAGGAGTTATAGACTAGAATATCAGTATTTTAATATATCAAACAGAAATAAAGCACAAACATTTGCTTGACCAGCAGCAACCGCAGCACATTGCAAAATTATTTATTTACCCCCAACTCTCTGCAGAACAATCGTTGTGTCCCCTCGTCTCACCAACCATTTCCTGCTGCATAGGCCTACTCTGTTTCCCCCCTCCTTTTCGCTGCAAATCAGCGCACAGGCAATTTGGATCGCAAGCTTCTTGCGGGCTATCGTTTTTAATATTTTTAAAATATTTTGAGTCTCACGCATGCATGATCTTGCGTTATTTCCTTATCACTTCTCGCGTTTGGTTATGAAGTTGGCGGACCAGACATGTCGGCGATTCTTTCTTTTGTAAAGTCATGCAGTGTGAACCCCCCTGCCTTGTCGCTGATTTCGGGCATTTGTCGGTGATCTCCCAAAACCTGTCGGCAAGCCTAAAATCAGTGTGAACTCGGCATAACTGCAAAAATGTAACAATATTTTAGTAATTTTTAAAAATCCAATAGACTGATATTGAAATGTTACATTTTAGATCACATTTACTTGTATGTTCTTAGCAGACGATTTTCTACCAAATTGTTTTAACATTCCTCACACAAATGTTTTCCTCCTCAGACTTTACTTTGGCAAGGGCAGTGGAACTGAAAACACAAAAGTGGTATTTTAAACCATAGATATATATATACATTCTATGTTTTAAACCCACTTATATGGGTTAATTTTAAATAAGATGGTAGCCTAATATGTAAAAATATGTATATATATATTTTGCCTGTCAATCATTCCCTTGTTTGTTGTCTTACAGTTTGAGTGACAGGTTCATTAGAGTGATTTTGAAGAAAAAAATGGTAATTGAGGGGGGGGGAAATGTAAAACTTTTTTGAATCCCATAAAGAACAGTAAACAGACAGTTAGACCTACTGCTTGACAGCTGTTTTAAGAAGACTGCATGCATGTGTGTGTTTATGAGGAAATGTCTTAATCAGTGCTAGTTTCCTGCTCCTGCAAGTGCTCTAAATTCCTCTAAAACACCCAGGAGAGTATAGGCTATCTTCCGTGTCACTGCAAACTGGTCACTCTGTTCAGGAGAGTATAGGCTATCTTCCGTGTCACTGCAAACTGGTCACTCTGTTCTTGTTACCCCAAATGTTTTTCTGTCATTCTTTGACTGACTTCGTTGTTTATCCCTCCATTCTTTTCCTATCTGTGATGTGTTCTTCCTTTGATGGATTTTATTGTTATGACAATTTTAAATATGAATGTTCATAAATAAAGGGTCATTTAATCTTTATATAAATTCTGAAGCTTTACACATAACAGGACACACTTCACATTGCACGTTTAATTGTTCATCTGTCATTTCTTATCCTCAAATGAACAAATACACATTCTGGAGCATGTTTGCAAAAAGTTTGCTTATTTTTTATGACTTGAAAAATAGAACTCTGACTTTAGTCTTGAAAAATAACAGCAACTGACTCTTTTTGCTCCGTGAATTATGGTTATGACCACGCTTAGTTTCAGTACATTTAAAATACATGTGGATTGTTCTACAAACACGTAAAACCAGCTGCGTTCATCATTTGGACTTATATGTGAATACATATCAAAACAAACTTTGCTTAAAATAAAACCAAAAGTCAACCAAAAATGATTACAGACATCAATTGGTATAATTGTGCAATGGTCACATGTGTTGCATGAATATTGTTTACAAAGTGAACAACTTAGTGCAAAGGTGAAAGGCCAAACAAGTTACTCACCCACTTCTGATTGGGTATCGCCAGAGATGTCAGCATATCCGCCATAGCACCCAAAATCTGATCGGTTCGTCCTTGGTTCTTTGGAAGAGCCTTCATATTCCAGCAGCCTCTGTCAATGTGACTCTCCTTGTCGATACTCCCTCCCTCCTTCAAAACCCCTGTCTTTCTTATGGTTTGTCGTGCCAGAGCTTTGATTCGCAGCCCAGCTTCAAATTTGTATGATCCTCTGGAATGCTCTTGCACATAAATGATGAATTACGGAGGAGGATGGTCTGAGAGAGTGCTGTTGTCCAGACTAAAGCGTCTTCACTCAGGTGGGAAGGTCTTTCTGTGGGTCTCAGTCAGGCCTCTCTTCCCCTCCCCCTAAAACCGGGTTTGTTCCTGAGATTAGGTTAACCACACCACCTCAGTAAACGGTAAAGATATCTTTCTGTTCTTTCTCCTTTCCTTTGACAAAAGTAGCTTGTCTTTGCAAGCTCCTTGGCTTTTGGGACCTTTTGTGAACAGAACATCTAACCACTCATGAGTCAGCCTTTTCTGGCTTGTCATTGGCTGCATGAATACCTCCCATTCGGGCGAATCCTCTCCACCCTCTGTACATCAATTTCATCATCTATTGTGCCTCCCTTGCACAACACCACACTGATTCTTAGAACAAGTTTCTGTCCTCCTCCTCATCCTCCTCCTTTTCTTATTCTTTTGCTGTTATTCACTCTTGTTGTTTCCTATCCAGTCTGGATGACACATTTTGCCATGGTGCAAGCATAAAAAGCAGCAAATAACCCAAATAAGGCAGCTGTGCTGGGCTCAGGGCACCGACACAGAAGCTGTCAGATATAATTCATAATAGCTGCCCACTTTAAAACTTACAACAAAGGCTTGAGGGGGAGGAGGCTGTGGAGTCTTCCAGAAATCTCTGAACATGTTAAACTAATTTAGTGTTTCTCAACTTTGTTTTTGTCCTATGTATGTACCCTTGGCGTAATCATATACACTACCATTTAAAAGTTTGAGGTCAGTAAGATTTTTTTGATTTTTTTAAAGAAATTAATACTTTTATTCAGCAAGGATGCATTACATTCATCAAAGTGACAATAAAGACTTTTCAATTGTTACCAAACAGTTCTTTTTCAAATAAATACTGTTATTTTGAACTTACTGTTAATTAAAAAATCCTGGGGGGAAAAAAGGTTTCCACAGAAAATGTAAGCAGCTGACTGTTGCTGAATTTTAAGCAAAATGTTTCTTGAGCAGCAAATCAGCATATTAGAATGATTTCTGAAGGATCATGTGACACTGAAGACTGGATGATGCTGTAATGATGCTGAAAATTCTGCTTTTCCATCACAGGTTAAATTACATTATAAAATATTTTTTACAATAAAAACCGGTAAATTGTAATAATATTTCACTATACTGTTTTTATTGTCATTTTTTATCAAATAAATGCAAAAAAAAAATTGTTAAAAACAAAAACATGCAATATTGTGACTAAAAAAATATTATTATGAACAAAAACTAAAATGAAAACATTTTCATTTACTGGAATAAAAATATGTAAAGCATTAATAAAGCATAATAAGCAATATAAACAACAAAATAAAACTTTAAAAAGCAACTAAACTACAAAAACATTTTCATGACTTTAAAAAACTAAAACAAAATAAAATGACCTCAAATTAATTTTAGATACACAGTATAAAATTCAAAACCATTTATTCGAAACCCAGAGAACTTTAACACCTTTAAACATATTTATATGATCAATTAAATTTGGCAGCCCTAAAATACAAAAATTTTAATATATATATATATATACACTCACCGGCCACTTTATTAGGTACCCCATGCTAGTAACGGGTTGGACCCCCTTTTGCCTTCAGAACTGCCTCAATTCTTCGTGGCATAGATTCAACAAGGTGCTGGAAGCATTCCTCAGGGAGTTTGGTCCATATTGACATGATGGCATCACACAGTTGCCGCAGATTTGTCGGCTGCACATCCATGATGCGAATCTCCCGTTCCACCACATCCCAAAGATGCTCTTTTGGGTTGAGATCTGGTGACTGTGGAGGCCATTTTAGTACAGTGAACTCATTGTCATGTTCAAGAAACCAATTTGAAATGATTAGAGCTTTGTGACATGGTGGAAGTAGCCATCAGAGGATGGGTACATGGTGGCCATAAAGGGATGGACATGGTCAGAAACAATGCTCAGGTAGGCCGTGGCATTTAAACGATGCCCAATTGGCACTAAGGAGCCTAAAGTGTGCCAGGAAAACATCCCCCACACCATTACACCACCACCACCAGCCTGCACAGTGGTAACAAGGCATGATGGTTCCATGTTCTCATTCTGTTTACGCCAAATTCTGACTCTAACATCTGAATGTCTCAACAGAAATCGAGACTCATCAGACCAGGCAACATTTTTCCAGTCTTCAACTGTTCAATTTTGGTGAGCTCTTGCAAATTGTAGCCTCTTTTTCCTATTTGTAGTGGAGATGAGTGGTACCCGGTGGAGTCTTCTGCTGTTGTAGCCCATCCGCCTCAAGGTTGTGCGTGTTGTGGCTTCACAAATGCTTTGCTGCATACCTCGGTTGTAACGAGTGGTTATTTGCCCTTCTATCAGCTCGAACCAGTCTGGCCATTCTCCTCTGACCTCTGGCATCAACAAGGCATTTCCGCCCACAGAACTGCCGCTCACTGGATGTTTTTTCTTTTTCGGACCATTCTCTGTAAACCCTAGAGATGGTTGTGCGTGAAAATCCCAGTAGATTAGCAGTTTCTGAAATACTCAGACCAGCCCTTCTGGCACCAACAATCATGCCACGTTCAAAGTCACTCAAATCAACTTTCTTCCCCATACTGATGCTCGGTTTGAACTGCAGGAGATTGTCTTGACCATGTCTACATGCCTAAATGCACTGAGTTGCCGCCATGTGATTGGCTGCTTAGAAATTAAGTGTTAACGAGCAGTTGGACAGGTGTACCTAATAAAGTGGCCGGTGAGTGTATATATATTCTGAAAACTAAAACTTAACTGAAACTTGAAAAAGACTAACTTATTTAAATGAAGTAGCATACTGTATGCATTTCTGCTAGAGAGCTTGCATGCTTGCTATAATTACTGATATAATTGAGCCACTATAGACAAGCTTTTTAATTGGATCTTTTGTTTTCTTGTCTAGAACCTGTGCAAGTTCCATGCTTATTTTAGCCTCGATATTTTCCAGGTTAGATGAATGACCGTGTCATGATATGCATACTTGGGTGGCCCACATATATATATATATATATATATATATATATATAGGCTATGTGTGTGCTTTTCTGAGCAGAGTAGACATACGCATTCCTGAGTCTGCTGCTCATTCCCTCTTCACCTGGCCTGGAGTCAAAACACACGTTTATACAATTACAAATGTTAGTCTATTTTTTTTCTCTCTCTCTCTCTCTCTCTCTCTCTCTCTCTCTCTCTCTCTCTCTCTCTCTCTCTCTCTCTCTCTCTCTCTCTCTCTCTCTCTCTCTCTCTCTCTCTCTCTCTCTCTCTCATTGCAGCCCAAACCACACACAAATTTGGGTCGGATTTTCCTCTAGACAGATTCTAGATATCGGTGATATGTTCGTGGACAGCAAGAGTGAAAGAAGAGAAGGACGGCAGAAAGCAGAATGTGATCCGACTGAGCCCCTCCGAACTGAAGCCAAACCGTGTAAAGATGGGCTGTGGAAACCCTGCCAAGACTCTAATAATAACTCTGCACATGGCTGTCTTTAGTACTGCTTTTGTGACTATACTTAGAGCTCAGCAGCCCGTCATCCTGCAAACATACTTCATACATACAAACACTCTCACACGCACACACACGCCACACACAGATAGGAAATAAAGAGAACTAGAATGACACATTCTAGATTTTGCTGGTCTATAAAGATAACAGATCTTAAAATAAGAAGTTTACAAGAACATATAATTAGAAGGAAATTCAGTAGGCCTACTTTGAACATAATGACAGTACACTACAATTATGCTAATTGCACATAATTAGAATATACCGTAGGGTAGCTAGCTATGTGTGTGCATGTAAACAATTTTTACTGTGACTATATAGCCTACTGAAACACTGACTTTCTTGCACAGTAGGCGGCAGGCCTAATGTTCAAAAATGACGAATCACACATCCCTCATTAATTATAGATGTCTCCATGTGTATGTTGACTTGGGAAGCTCTTATTCATGATGGCAAGCTGAATTTTCAGCAGCCATTACTCTAGTCTTCATTGTCTCATGATCCTTCAGAAATGCTGATTTAGTTTTTTTTATTATATATTTTTTTTTCATTAAAATGTGTTACATGTGTTTAAAAAAAGTACTTTAAGCATGTCAAAACTAAGCAGATTAATTGTGATAGATTTTGTGTTGGTACACGGACTGCCCTGAAAACACAGCATAACAACACCCAATAGTAGCCTAACAGATGCAGGAGCGGTGCAGTTTGCTGCCCTCTGCTGGCGTAATGGGGAAAAACAATTAAAAGTGCACATGGAAAACAGTAAACACTGCAATATATAATTTGTGTGATATTTATATTAACGGACACGTTTTAATCAACACATATCAGTTTTCTTTTCTATTAAATCTCTCTCCTCTTGTGGAGAGAGTCCGTGCAAAAGCACCCCACTGAATGATCTCTAAGGCCAGCTGAGCTTCCTCTTTCTCGGTCTCATTTCCTGAGTCTTTGCACTGTAATAACTCTTGTGCTTCAGGTCAACAGTCTGAGAAAATAACTGTGGCCGCAGATCACCTCTCCTCCTGCTCTTCGAATCCAACTCATCCAGCCAACCTGGCCAGATCTAGCTCTAAACTACTGCAAGGTTTGGCTGGCTTTTTGCTTTGCACTGAACAAACACTTCACACATTTTATACAGGGTTACTATCATACTCACAAAGTCAGGGTTATATGAATTTATAAAGGCTAACATTCTTTTCGAAGTAAGATTTTGCATGTGCAAAGAATTGAGGTTAAGATCTGTGTTTTATTGTGTGTGTGTGTGTGTGTGTGTGTGTGTGTGTGTGTGTGTGTGTGTGTGTGATTTTGGCCTCCCTCTCCATCACAATGAATTCCATGTTTCTGACTACAGATATTTGAAATAATTTTTCTAATTTTTCAGTTGCAACCGGGCTACTATATAGAAAAACCATGAATTTCACAAAAATTGTATTGTTCCCATCTGGAATACACCAGTCAGTCATGTTTGTTTTGTTCTGATATTTCATTCCAAGGCCCTGATGAAATGGTCCAAAATGTATTTTGTGGCTAACCAACAAATGTGTCAGCTCATTTTGAATTTGAAATCTTGTACTGAGTCTGTTGTGGTTGTTCACAATGCCACGATGCATACGTGCCCTCTCAGAGTTTCTGCTTTCTGAATATGATAAACTTTCAGAGAAGTGAACTTAAAGCACTTTGGGCCTCATTTTTATGTGGGCAGGAAATGTTCTCAGACAAAACCTCTGTCAGATTCACTGTGATTTAGATGGCCATGTGAGTTTTTGTACACATGTTTTTCAGTTGGTTCTAAATAGGCTATCTTAAATTTAGAATACATAGTGCAAACGTAATAATTACGATTTCTGTGCAAAAGATTTGTATGCAGATTTTACGCACAAATGTGTATGTGAATGAGACCCATTATTTTGAGTGAATCATAATTTGGGAGTTTTGAGTTCTTCAAAACGTGCAATAACAGTGAATTACAATTGTGCATTGAAGTCATGTCGGGAAGATGGTAGCTATTTATGAGATGAATGCACAAGAAAACCACCACAAATTCATAATTATTTTATTTAGAATTTAATTTAGAAACTCTGAACTTTTATTTTGAGTTTCAGGTAATTTTGTTAAAATAAATTAAATTATTTTTTCAGTTCCTCTAAAACTATGTTGCATGTACAAAATACCTATTGTACAATTACAATTACAACAGGCCTATAACAATTTAATTTACAAAATTTGTTCTAGAAGTGTTCACCAAAGTGACTTTAACGCACCTGACGTAATAATTACGACTTCCTTTTTACTATTTAATAATACTATTTAATAATTACGACTGGAGCTTTTTACTATTTGTAAATATGAACCTCTTAGGAAAACTTGAATGCACTATTAATTACAGATGTCATGATGACATGCATGAAAATGATTAGCCTAGATTTTCACTTCATTAGTTACAGATTCATGAGGCCTAAAAAAAAACAGGTGTCTTCGCTGGTCGGCCAAGAAATAATTATGGTATTGGAATTTGGAACCATAGATTAGTACAGATTAATCACAGTTGGTAAGATTAGTTTCAGTTTCAGTCCCTCTCTGATTTTTCACATGACTGCTGCCAGATGAGTGAACCCTGCTGTAAGATGTGCCACGAGGTGTTACCTGGGCTTGTCTAATATGCTTAAGCGCGTTTTAATTGGCTAAACTCTACCATATTCTGATCCATAGCTATTTCAGGGCATGACATGGGTGTTTTGAAGACATGGCGCAAGCAGGCGAACAATCCAATTCAACCTGCCAGAAAACCAATGGCAGTGTGATTTTAATAACTGCAGCAAAGTTCATAATACACATCATGCAATTCCCCGCACACACATGATCTGTAAAGTTTACTGTTATATGTTTTTTATAAGTGTAACATTATTTTAATTTGAAATATGCCAACTCCGACCACAGTCTCACTGGCAGCTGCCATTTCTTAATGTTAATCCACAAATCTCCTGTAATCAGGATGAGTGGACATGCCTGTCTTAACAGAGCACCTGTGTCGAGATTTAGAAGGATTCCTCAGTGATCGGAGGCCAAGCAGTATCGGAGGGCTGGGAGGAGGGGACAGGCAGGGCCACGGCTCTGTCCGGCGGGATCACACAGTCTCCAGTAAGAATCCATACTGGGAGGACTACACAGACACAGCAAGAGCGATGATCTGATCACCCAGTGAGACGTGGACAACATTATACCTTCTTCTGAGCACTTTTAATGGTGAGATACAATGGATGTGTTTATTGATTTGGTGCAAATAGATTTTGGAAAGGTTGGGGAAACAAGCAGAATTGCTGAAAGGGCACATGAAGTGGTACAACATAAATTAACAATTGATAAGTGTGTGTAAACAAGTTGCTAGTATATTATTTGTTTTTGCTCCAAAATTATGCTAAAACATGTTACATTACTGCACAAGTATATATATATATATATCGGTAGTTAACGTGACATTTAATTTTATTGTCCTTGAACAAAAAAGACCATTTTTATCATTTGAACATTTTGTCTGTAAAACAAAATGATCTTCAAATGTTTAGATTTCAAAATGTATTTATTTATTTGTAGTTTTAAGTCAAGTTGAAATTGTGATGCAAGTGTTCTGAACACAAAAATGTGTAAATATGAGAAATAGAAATATAATTTTATTAAAAATAATGCATTATATATTTGGGATTCTGCTTTCAAAAATTGGTCATGAATTTACATATTGCCCAAAAAAATTAGGAAAGTCTACATACGATTTTGTAACCAATTATTGAGTCCTGTGGAATCACTCACAGTCACAACATAATATTTCTAATTGGGCAATCTCTTGGGGATCCTGCTGTATCAGTAGCCAATGAGCTCGCTGCTCAAACTTCAAATATAGCAGTTGCAGGCAGAGTTGGAAAGTCCGCTTATAATATGCAACTTTGGGCTTTTTTCCCGTAAAGTCGAGTTTAAAAAAAAACACTGGTCACGTTTTTTTTTTTGTTTTTTTTTTACTTATTTGAAAAAAATATGGTTGCTTTTTAGGAATATCTGACAAACAACTTCGTTTCTCTACATTTATGGTCGCTGTATTTTCCAATACATTGATTGACACTGCTCACAGCTAATAGCCAATCAGTGCAATAATAAAAGTGCTGTAGCGTAATTCGTGTATTTCGCTTATTTATTGATAATAAATAATATTGATGATAATAAATAATACAATAATATTTGGCTTGTTTTTAAAGCTGTGGTTTCTTATTTGTCTTGTGAGACTTGGCAACACTGGTTAGAGCACACGTTCAGAACACACACATATATATATATATATATATATATATATATATATATATATCACATCACAACACCATTGAAACCAAAAAATTAACAGAAGTTAAACTAAAACAGAGTATATGTAAATCATTAAACAAATGTAAATGTGCATAAAGCTTGACTGGTATTATGCACTATTGTGTTTGGGCTGACAGTGGGACAGTGTTGTTGTAACTGTATGGTCTGAAGAGTTAAACCAGCATGTGGACAGTGTTGTGGTTCTCATAGGACAGACTGTTTATGTGGCACTAACAGGGAATGTTTTCCCATCCTCACTACCCCCTTCTGTCTCTCTCTCACACACACGCACACACACACACACGCACGCACACACACACACACACACACACACACACACACACACACACACAAGCAATGCATCTATGTCAGTCTGCACTGGCTGCTGTGCTACCAGTAACAATGGCTAAATATAGCTGGGAAAGCACCCACTGTGAGAGCAAATATGTTTTTTTTTTATTAAAGATTCAAAAATAAAAATGAGCAATGTTGCATGTAGCTTCTCTTTCTATAGAAAAAACGGGAGAAAAGTAGCCGAAAATGCTTTTATCAGAGACTTACATTTGTAACCTGAGGTTAAGTGCTCTATGGCTTGCTCCTGGAGGTTTGAAAGTGGGAATGATCTTATGATTTTGATTAATCAAAAGTATCATATATAAGCAGACAAATTACTCATGAGGTGGAAGTTTGACTAACTGATTCTGATCTCCTGAGCAATTAGCACAATATGCTCTGTCCAAACCATTTACAGAATGGCAACAATATTAGAAATTAAAGACAGAGAATATCAGTGTGTATGCTTGACTTGTGAAATGGTTCCTCATTTTGCAGTTTAGTTTGGCGTACACTTACTGACCTTGTTTTCAACATTCCTTTGAATATTTTCAGAAAGCCTGAACAAAAGTTCATAGGTTCCTTCTCATTCACATTCATCATGTTGCTTAAATGTTTTGCTTCGTAAGTTCCGCCTTCAGTCAAAATAATTAATAACTATGTTCTCCTGTAATAAATAGCCTCATAGACATAGCTATTGTGTTACAGTACAGTTGAGTGAAGTTGTGCATATTACTGTCTGTCAATCACAACAATGTTCACCTCAGGTGAGACTCTTCATTAATTTAAATCCTAAAGGGCCACAAATGACTACAAATATGGCTATCCACAACACTACCCTGCAAAAAAGTATGCATGCATGAAAAACTTGTACGTGTGTAAGGGAAAAGTTTTGTGTACACGTTACCATTACCAGATAATTTTTTTCTTCAAACTTCACTTGAGGGGCGTAATGGAAGGCATTGCAAGATGTCCCATTCCCCCCCCCCCCCCCCCCCTTACTTTAAGCATAAAACTTGTTATATTTAGTTAAAGGTACACTAGGTAACTCTAGCGGTTAAAAAAACAAACCTGCATGGCATACAGTTTTTCTCTTTACGGATATGACAAGACACTCACGGACGTGTGGCCTATATGTACGCAATTTCCCGTGAAAAACCATCCCGTCATTTCTAAAATATAAACACTTACAATAGTGAATCAGTGTAAGGCAAAAACACGTTTTGGAAGAAAGATTGATGGTCATTATTTAAATTTATGCTTAAAGGGTTAGTTGAAAATGAAAAATTCTCTCAGTAATTACTCACCCTCATGTTGTTCCAACACCGTAAGACTTTCGTTCATCTTCGGAACACAAATTAAGATATTTTTGATTAAATCTGAGAGCCGTCTCACTCCTCCATAAAATAGTGAGTTCACATAGTGTAACAGCGCAGCACTTCTGGGTTGTACGTCAGAACGTATAGGCTCACCGTTGGCCGACGCTGGTCATGTGTGTGATGCTGGCCAATAGTGAGCCTACGTTCCGACGTACAACCCAGAAGCGCTGCGCTGTTACACTATGTGAACTCACTCAGAGGCTTGGAGAAGAAAATTAATAGTTGAATAAAGTCGTTATTTTTTGGGGGGGGGGTTTGCGCACAAAAAGTATTCTCGCTTGATAAACTTATGGTTGAGCCACTGTAGTCGCTTGGACTATTTTAAACATTGTCTTCACTAACTTTTCTGGGCCAACAAAGTTTCAATTACAGAGAACCCTATGGAGGAGTGATTCAGCTCTCAGATTTAATCAAAAATATCTTAATTTGTGTTCCGAAGATGAACGAAAGTCTTTGGAACAACATGAGGGTGAGTAATTACTGAGAGAATTTTCATTTTTGGGTGAACTAACCCTTTAAAACTATTAAAAAAATCGGCAAGAAGTATAAACTTAATTAAAGATATATTCTCTAATAGAAGGATTAATATCTTTTTGCTTTTCAAGTAAATTTAAGTTGTTCTAAGGATACTTTTAATGGTGTGACAAAAATGCTAATTTTGATACTGATTGTTTGTCCTCAACTAAATTAGATTTTTTTAATGTTTAAGTAATTTTAAGATAGCAGGCAAACAAACAGGACAGTTTTTTTTACTTTGTTTTAGCTATTATTTCCTACTATGGCACTTGCCTATGTAAACTTGTCATACTCATACGTGGTGTGTTGGGGTTTCATCTTAAACTTTATCTATATCTTTGCACCCTAGATTCCAGGGAGGGAGCAGCGAGGACACAGATGATGATGAAGTGCCTGCTGAGCGTGTGAGTCCTGGCTCGTGCTGGCCAGATGGCTGAGGTTAAAGTCACCGTGCAGGAGGATCCAAATCTGGGCTCTGGTCCAGATGAGGATGCCTCTGAGTTGTCAGTTTCTGAGAATGATTCAGATTCTGGGAGTGTGCTGTCAGATGACTCCGTGCTCCCTAACTATGAGCGGGAAGATGCCAGTGGAGGCCCGGCCAACACCTTGTACCAAGCCTGTGCCAAGAACAATGCGGCAGCCCTACGCAGAGTTTTGGAGAGGGGTGCTACAAGAGACGAAGTCATGGAACTTGACATAAACGGCAGGGTAGGCAGTGAGATAACCTTTTTACTCACAAAGCATCATTCGCATAGCAGAAATTTGGCAGAAGAGATGGTTTACATCTTTGTATATGCTGACAAATCCTCTTCTTGTTTTCTGATAGAACGGTCTGATGTTGGCCGTCTCAAAAGGCTTTGTGGATATTGTGTATGGACTCAACCAATGCCCATTTCTGGATATCAATCATCAGGATAATGATGGCAACACTGCACTCATGATCGCTGCACAGGCTGGTAGGATCTTTAATAACACATTAAACACAAAGAAATATGACCCAGCTAACGAGAAACGTTCTCAGAACTTTGGCTAACGTTCTGATAAGGTTCTTTCAAAGTTATGAACAAACATTCTTCCAGTAACGCCAATAGAACATTCGGTCAAAGTTCTGCACAAAAACATCAGCACAAAAACATATTTCATAGAATGTTTTTTTTTTTTCCTAAAACGTTTAGTTGAACATTCATCTATGTTTTTTTTAAATGTTATATTTGTTACTTTTGAATGCTTTCTGAACATTCCGAAACGTTCTCATAATGTTTGTAAAATTTTCAAATTGGATATTCATTTTGCATGACAAGAGAAAACGTTTTTTAAACGTTCAGAAAACATTCAAAAATAAAAATTGTATAACTTAATGGGAAGGGAACGTTAGCAAAACATCTTAGAACATATTTTTGTTAGCTAGGCAAGGATAATTCATAATTATTTTTCGAAGTTGTAAATAAAACAAAGAGTATAGGAGTTTTAGTCTTTCTACTTTAAAATTGAACATTTTATTCAATGTGTTACTTCCTGATCCTTAATTATTTGTGAAATTTACTAGCAAATTTCTAAATGTAAATTGTTTCTACGCTAAACTTATTTATTAAATCTATAAATATTGCAGGTTTCGTAACCATCCTCACCTACATCCTAAATTACTTCTCTGGGGTGGACATGGATATCCGGGACAACCGAGGCTTCACCGCACTCCTCAAGGCTGTCATGCAGGGCAGCGATGACTGTGTGGCATCACTGCTCATGGCTGGTACGTTATTTTAGGATAGTTTACAAACTGACCAGGTCAGATAGGTTGAGTTCCTACCAGCTTTCTTTAGGCAGTTTGGATGACGTGAATGGTTGCATAATATTGGAAACCATGGGATGCTGTTTCTGTTTCATCCCAGAACATCCACAACGAAGAGCAATCTATAAAAATAGGTGTAGTCGCATACTGTTGACATATATGTAATGGTTAAAACACAATGCAAAACAAAACATACATAACACATCAAACAAGTGTTATGACATTTTTACACTCAGTTGTGTATGCTATACTTTATAAACAGTTGTATATAATATTTTTTATAAGAGAATGATACATTTATTTTACACGTCAAAATGTTGTAAGTTACAAAAGTCTGAAACCAAATGCTGTGGTTTTGCAATTTTTTTTTGTATTTAAAATAATGTTATCATCATAATAAGATCAGTGAAAATGTAAAAAAGAACTATACATTTCTGGTACTGGACATTTGTAAGTATCAAAAATTGTAACTTGACTTATAATGTGACTTTTGGACCCAGCTGTAAACTCTAACCAGGATGCTAGGAATATGTAGTCAAAATGCCACATACATAGTAGTTAGAAGTGTGCCTACAGAAAATGAAGTGGAGTACCGGTAGATAAAAAAAAAAAAAGCACAGTGATTTGGTGACATATGACGTAAACTTGAGCAGGTTTAAAAGACAAACCTGAGGACATTTTCTTTTCTGATCCCTTGGATTATTAGCCCTGATGGCGAGTAATGGATTAGCCATATGTGCACTTAACAACTGTGATTATTTAGACCAGTTACAATTTAAGACACCTACATTGCACGTAGTCAACTGTCAAAAAGTCAGTGTCTTTCACTTATCTAAATACAATCAATTTAACAATCTTTGAAATAAAAAATGTTATTGCCTGTGTTTTGGTCTTTTAATTGTATTGCATTGTTATGAAAAAGGACAGTTGATAGGTAAATACTAGTTATATAACCTAAGTTGGACAAGCTAATAATAATAATATGTTAAATTATCCTTATACATAATTTAATCTTGTAAAATAATTTAAAAAAAATGTCTCTTACTAAAAAATCTTGTAAATGTTTTGCTCTGCTTGAACAAAGTTAACGACTTTTCTTTCACACTTAGGATGATTCATCTGATTGTTTCAGAAAATTAAAATAATTATTTTAAAAAATGCAAATGCAAGACAAGATATTGATGTTATACCCAAAGTTGCCACTCGATGGGGCAACACCAACTGCTAATATTTTTCTAGTCAACAACCAATACATTGTTTCCACATTTATGCATTTCTTACCAGAGCAACCATAGCCACAGATTCAAACATTAAAACACTTTACTTAGACTAAACTTTCTTAGTTTTTTTTAACCAAAATGAGCATGATCTCTTACTAAGATGTCTTTAAAAAAATATACATTTTTTAAAAATTAAAAAAAATCCATTTTTAACGAATCCTATTTGTTGTTTTTTTTCCTATAAATTGTTAATTTGCATGTAATATCTAATCACAAAAAAATCGAAATATACTTATGTGGATTTGTGCATGAGAATGTGCTATAAAATGCTGAATATGTGTTTAAAAAGGTTTTGAAAAAAATATATATTTGATATGCTTTCGGATATTTGGCTAAAATAATGCCAGTGTCTAAGCATTGAGGGACAATTTGTAATATCATCATGGTTTACATCTCCTTCATGTCTCTCTTTTGCTAGGGGCCGACATAAATGTTGTGGACGCCACAAGGGGGAAGAATATACGAGAATGGGCTCTGCAGACAGGTCGCTTTGACACATTATACAAGCTTAGACGACTGAACGGCAGACCTCAGGCTGAACAATTCTGTGAAAAATATGTCCCAGAGTGGCCTGACCTGAAGGAGCTGGTGGCCAAGGCCACAGCCACAAAAAGCAAAGGACAGAAGGTCGCCCATTGCCTGAAGTCCAGGTTCACTTTTAGTTTTCCACATGACCCCCAGGACAATGGCATCTTGGACCATATGGTGCGTATGACCACAAGCTTCCACAGTCCCTTGGTGGTCACCGGATGCCGTCCATTGTGCCCCTCGAGCCCGCCGGAGATCGGCAAGAGACGCCTGGCTGTGCCTGAACTGATGCAGATGCACAAGGGGAAAAAGCTTGAGGAACACACGATACAGCATAGCAACGGCTCCCTTTCTGTCGCGTCTACCTCTGCCTCGCTGGTCTCATGCTGTTCCGACGCCGAACGGAGAGGCAGCGTGCTCTCAATGGCCTCCAATGGCGTCCGCAAGTTCGTCCCGCGCAGCATGGCCCGCCGCAATAGTGTGTTCCCCTCCGGCTGCATCCCCCAAGTTCAAGTGACCAAGTCTGGAGAGCCAACACCCAAAAAGGAGAAGAAGAAGAGGCGAACCAAAGGTTACTTAGAGCCACCGATATGGAAGTACAAGGAAGCTAAAGAGGAGAAGAAAAAAGAGAAGAAAAAATCAGAACAAGAGAAAGCGGAAAAAGAAGCCAAGAAAAAAGTAAAAAAATGAGTAAACTGCCAACAGATTGCCATGATGCTCTTAGATTTGTCTGCCATAGATCTGTCAAACCCGCTAATAAGAGGTAAAAGGGAAATGGATCATGTTTCTATGGATATTATTCCCATGTTTTAAATGGATGTATGGCAGCGTAATGCAGTCTAAAGACATTTGATTCATCCATATAACCTCGATTAATGCCTCTCCAACAAGTAGGCCTAATATATTAACATCCATTTTAAACATTTTAACCTCTTTGTTTCATTTCTTATGTATTCAGGTCTTCTTCTCTAAGCCCATTCTACTCATATGAGTTTGCTATTGCATCATTATTTATTTTAATAGACAATTTTACAAAAGAATTTAAAAGCTACACTCCTGTTCAAAAGTTTGGGGTCAGTAAGATTTTGCTGATTCGCTGCTCAAGTATAATTTCTTAATATTATCAATGTTAAAAACAGCTTAATATTTTGGTGTAAACCATTTTTCTAGGATTCTTTTATAGATAAAACGTTCAAAAGAACAGCATTTATTTGCCTTTAATGTCACTTTTGATTAATTTAATGCATCCTCGCTGAATAAAAGTATTCATTCCTTTCAAAAAAAATTCTTACCACAAACTTTTGAATGGTAGAGTATTTGTCTCTTTCCTGTTATTTTCATTTGTTCGAATTGGACTCCAATATTCTACAGGTGAATTTAAAAGTCACATCATAGCAGTTTGACTGTTTACTTTGCACTTTAATAGTTTAAGGATTTTATCATACAGACAAAAGGACACAACATTTATCATTCCTCTTTGCTTATGCAATTGTTTGAAATGAAATTTTATTTATTTGTTCTTTACATTATCTTTTTGTGTTTCAGGGAAAGCACTTATTGTGTACTTTATAAAAGCAGGCACTAAACTGACCCCATGAAAAGCTAAATCTATATGCAATATTTATTTCTTATTGTTTTTATTGGTCTGTGCATGAAAATCCTTCAGACTGCAAGATGGAATTTCTACTGTACATTGCACCTGACAATATTTGTTTATGTTTGTTTTGACTATATTTGTCAAAATTTGAAAATATCTATATTTGAGATATTTTAGTTGCATAAAAATTGAAAACATTATTTTATGAAACAAAAAAGTCTGATTCAATAAAGTTTAAACACACCTATTTGTGACACATCTTTACACTTATTTAGTTCCATGTTATCAGTGGAGGTTTTAAACCAATCACTGAGCATAAGGCAAAGCTAATTGGAGCTGTAAGGTCGAAACACAAAGGAGGACAAGTGGACTTCATTAATCCACTCTTTGCGCCGTCCTTACGTAACTGATGAGATCTTTGCCTTGGCGTGAAGTGAGGTAAAGGGATGTAAACCAAAATAGGCAGGGCGAAATATTATTTTGAGACATTTACTTCTTTTTTACTTGGTATCATGTCCTGCGGTTCCTTTTCTGAATCGCTAAAGCCGATTTGCTCTTTAATGTGTTCAAAGTGAAAATATATCAGTAATATGAGGGCCTAATGAACCTTATTTGTGGTTGATGCTCTATTTAATTTAATGCGAACGAAGCTGTTAGGGATATGTTTAACATTTTTCAAACAATGCATCACACATTTCAGACCTGCAGGTTTTTAATAATTCCTGCAGTTGTCAATTGTTGTAGAATCAATTGTTCTGGTTCATTTACACTGTAACAAATTTAACGTAAAATCAACAGTAACTTACTGGCAACAAATATCCAGCAAGCTTCAGTATTTTATTCCACGGTAAAATTGCTGTAAATCTGACTACAGTAGTTCACAGCATACTGTATAATAACTTACAGTATATTTATACTGTAAAATTAATTACAGTTCTTGTTTTTGCACTGTATTTTAAAATACTGTAAAGTTACTATGCAGTATAATTGATTACGGTAGTTTTTATATTCACATATATACACACACAACATATTATAACTATAGGTTTTAAAAAAGTCCTCTGATCAAAGGAATTGCTCATCAATCATGGAAAAACAGTTGCCGTTAATAAAAGCCTGAGAAAAGACAGAGCTCAGAAATCACACATATCATGGGAACAGAAAGAATAAATGAATCCTCTTCAAATAACAGTTCTCCTGAGTCTCCTCTCAGATCTGAGGAGTGCCAGCTGTGTCCAAAAACACCAGCCAAGAAAACAGATTGAAAAAGTCTCAGAAGGAAAAAAACTGCATGAACATTTTCTCGTCTTATACAACTGATGCAGTCTAAGTTAACATTATTCTTGGAACTTATTCCTTGATTAAGTTGTAATGAATGAAAGATGAGATTTTTGTTTCCATCTTATCTTTGAGAACTGTCTTGGATTCGTCTCATTGGACCATATGGGAGGCTTCAAGCTTCAGTGGGAGATGTCACCGTAACCTCAGGCTGCCCTGCCTTCAGCAGTGTCCCATCAAATAAACCAACCGTCCATCTGTGTCCAATCTCCTTAAAAGCCACACTGTAAAAAAAAAAAGTTTTTTCACAGAAATATACTGTTTTATTTTACGGATATTTTCTGTTTTTTTTAACATTACGTGTAAATGTCATTAAAATACAGAAAAAAACTTTTATTAAAAACATTAACCATAAAATAAAAGTAATAATCTGTAAATTCATATAAGGAGAAATTATAGTTTTTTTACAGGATTATTCTTTTGTTTAATTGGCTTGAATGTTAAATTACATTAAATTGTATGTAAAAGGACAAAAAAAATCGCTTATTTAAAATTAAGACAACTATGTGTTTTTTTACTGTGAAACCTTACATTTAAGGTAAATACATGTAAAAAAACAATCGTAAAAAAACGGTAAAAAGTCTGGCAGCAAAGTTGCCAAACACTTACCGTCAAATTACAGTAAAAAACTTTGTTATTCTACGGAATAATTCTGTTTTTTAAAATACAGATATTTACTGTAAACATTTTCTGTATTTTTACAGTTCCACTACTGTAGAATGAAAAGAAAATCTCATTAAAAAAATGTCTGTAGAACATTAAACAAATGAATAAATCTGCATATAAACTGGAAATTATTGCAGGAATACCTTACAATTATAAAATTAAAGAAGTCTTCTGTTTTTACACAGTATTCTTTGGTAAATTCATAACATTATCAATTACATCCACAAGAACTCCCCGTCAAAGTACAGATTTTTAGATGTAAAACACGTACTTTTCACATTAATGTATAGGTTTACTTTGAATAAACTTACTTTTATAGTAATTAAACGCAACTATCCAATATATCTACATACTTTTAATTCAAGGAGTTCACTTTATATAAACATTGTTTTATAGTAAATAAAAGCAACTATCCAATATATCTACATTACTTTACCATTAATGTATAGGGTTAGGGTTAGGTTAGCACCTCACACCTATCAAATACAGGGTAAATGTAAAACTTCCAAGTCCCCTGCCACCAATGCAGATATTTTTCAGAAGCAAAGATAAACTTTGCTGGCCACATCAGCTTAAGATTCAACAAGTGCAGATACAAGAGTGATAGATAAAAATATATACATAAAATAAAAATAAAAAAACAGCTATGTAGGCTATACCTTTCATGCAGATATGCTGTAAATAAAAATTGAACATAATAATTACTGTGTGTTATACTACAGAAACAGATCTAAAAATATTGCCTTGAAAGATGGATGAATACAGTAGGAGATATTGTTGCACAGTGTAACTAAATATACAGTTATTGTACATGAAATATTTGAGCTTAAGTTTAATATAAAATTAAATCAAGAATAGTCAGTGATTGTTTATGCATCCTATATCCAGTGTTTCTACTGTCAGGTACCACTGACTCAGTGTTTACAATTCTGAAGTGTTCTGTAACAATTTCATAAGTGGCAGAGAAAAAATTGAGTGGCAACATTTTCAGACCCCACCCCGTGCACTGTAGCTGCTGCTGTCTGGTGCTGCAGCCTCAAGTCTCGGATCATCATGCTTTGGGACAGTTGCAGCAAAGTTGACCAGGCTCAAAGACAACCAGGCACAAAAATGCTGGACACTAACCGCCTGTCTGCCTGTTGGTGTGAAAGGCTGAATCTTGTGTGCTGATATGTCCTCTTTTGGCTTGGCTTTTAAGGGTGACATTGTCCTTTTTGTCTGTTTGAAATGCTGCCCTGACAGTGATTTTCTGACCATATACTATATTGACACGTATCTCATATGCTTATGTAGCGCCCCCTACCTGTCTTTCTTGTAATTAAGTAGGACAGCGCTCCAGATTCATTAACTATATGCCTACAGATGTTGAAGTTAGGCCCCTCTGGTGTCACTAAATGAATTAATTCTCTTTTAGAAAATTAGAATAATAATCTATACTTTCCTTTTACGAAGTTACTCAGAATTAAATCTCTACGCCCCCAAACTGATGAAGTCAACAAACACTTCTGAAAGAATAACACACTGGTAAAAGTACAAAACAAATAAAGGATTTAATTGTAATAGAATGATCAAATGTTAACTGGCTCAAACAATGAGTTTCAGAATGTGAAGTGTTCCCACAATCACATTCACATTAAATGGGACACAATTTAATCCTCGAAGGACAATTTCTCAGATGCCCGACCTACTGAAATTAGTATACAGGTCCAATAGAATCAGTATATCTTAAACCAATGACCTCAATGGGATAAATGTATACAATAACTCACAAATTATACCAAATATACTCTGAATATAAACAATTACATGTTCAGTGCACTGAATAATACTAGAATGTACCAATATTTAATGCGGTGGGCCCACACACACACACACACCAGTCATTGACTCAACCCCACCCCGTTGCAGGCCTGAAACGTGGCTCGTGTTCGTGGTGGCCGGGAAACTGACAAATGGCCCCTTCACTCTCCTGAGCACAAAACAATTCAAACAAAGATACCTCAATTCCACGTGCAATGATACCGCAACTCCGGAATCCTGCAGCAGGCGTCACGCAGCTCCTCGTCCTCTCTCTCCCTCGTCAGCCGACGAAATGCACCTCCCACGCCGCCAGAGGAACCCCAAATAACGCGGGTATTTGGGGCGCTATCTGGTCCTCAAGGTCTCCCTCGTTGTGAAGGGCAACAACCAGGTTAAACAGTCTTTAGTCGGTTGTTTAACTGTCGCTGTAATCAGTTCAGATGCGCAGATATGCGCAGTGATAACTAAACGAAAACACTCGGATTCGCTCCCACACGGCAGGTTAGCCACACAAAACAAAACTATAAAAACACTGGCTACAAAGTCAAAGACGCACACACAAGCAATTCATCTTGGATCTACATTACAGTTAAAGGTTGTTTAACTTATAAAATCGTCAATCAAATCACTCTGTACCCGCAAATGCGTCTCTCTCAATCTCCGTCTCTCTCCCTCTCTCCCTCGCGCTTGTCAACAAAAACTCTCATGTCCCGAACAACCACTCACATTACACAAAACACCAGTGAGGGCGGGACTTAATTCACATAAACCAATAACTAATCAAACACCTAACTTGATGGTTAAAGCCACGTTTTCCACAAGTACACCTCTATCAAACTTGTATCTCATGCACGCGCGCTCTTAAAGGCACAAATACACGTATGATCACAAACAAAGATGAATGGTTAATTCACATTTTCTCTCTTAATTAAACAAATACAAGCTAATAAATTGAAGTAACTTATTAACAACACAGTTATAACCTACTGGGTTACATGCTCCCCCTTCTAAACATCTCATGACCCCATGAGATTACTTCTCAACACCTTAATGGTGACTTTAGGCTCAGTAGAAGGGTTTAACTGAGTACAACGAACACATTGTGCCATAGGGTGACACCACATGGTGTTACAGGGTTTCCTTTCTGAACCTTCCCCACCCTCTACATTTATGACCATCCCTCTATGAATCAGAGTTAAGGGTCTGTTAGTGGGCTGTCCCAGAGAATCATAGCTCAACTTGACTACGGGTCGTATCTCCCTTTTTGGGCGGGAATGAACTGTCTCTACTACCTCTTTAGTAGCGTTAATTCTTTCCATCTCTCCCCCTTCTAAACCAGGATCTCCCCTAGTCTCTGAACTTCGATCGGGAAACTCTCCAGGGCCTTCTTCCATGATCATCGGCTCTGCCATGTCGTCAAAAGGTCTATCCACCTCCCATCCACAGTTAACCGGTTCATCCTCCACTGTAGAGTCCTCCAGTGTAACACACTCTGGACTGTGCTGTCTCTCCACTCTATCCGAGTAGTAATAACACACGTCATCCTCTTCACTTTCAGAGGAGTTTCTCAACTCACACCCTGTCGGCACTACATTTCTTTCTCCTAATCCTCTTCTCCGTTTTCTCTCCCTAGATCTTGTCCTGGTCTCCGCCGGAGCAACAACTCTTGTAGGTTCTCCAGCATCTGTCAACCTCACATGATCCCCAACTGGCAAGAGATGGTCTCGGTGTAATGTTCTTACACTTCCCATTCCGGACTCAGGTTTCAGGCGATACACTGGTAAGTTCTCTAGCTTTTCCACCACCAGGTAAGGAACAGAATTCCACTTGTTGCAGAGTTTGTTCTTTCCAGTCAATGCCAGATTTCTTATCAGCACACGATCTCCCACAGTCAGACTCTGGTGTTTCACTCGCTTGTCGTACAACTGTTTGTTCCTTCGCTGACTTTTCTGGGCAGTTTCGGTGGCTAACTGATATGCTCTCTGTAAGTCTAATTTCATTCTTTCCACATACTGTCGATGGCTTCCTGCTCCCTTTCCATCAGGCGAAGTCCCGAAACACACATCCACTGGCAAACGAGCCTCTCTTCCGAACAGAAGATAGTAAGGGGAAAACCCAGTGGCTTCGTTCTTAGTACAGTTGTAAGCGTGTACTAAACTGTTAATGTGCTGACTCCATCGGTTCTTTTCGGCTGGATTCAGGGTACCAAGCATGGAAAGGAGCGTTCTGTTGAACCGTTCTGGCTGTGGGTCTCCTTGAGGATGATAGGGAGTCGTTCTGGACTTTCGGATTCCCAACATGCTTAGAAGCTCTTTTATGAGACCACTCTCAAAATCTCGACCCTGATCAGAATGGATGCGAGAGGGTAAGCCATAGTGAACGAAGAATTTGTCACACAGTATCTTAGCCACAGTCAGAGCTTTCTGGTCTTTGGTGGTGAACGCTTGAGCGTAGCGTGTGAAGTGGTCTGTTACGACGAGAACATTACCAATACCTTTTGAGTCCGGTTCAATTGACAGAAAGTCGATGCACACTAAGTCGAATGGCCCACTGCTGTGTATGTGATTCAGTGGGGCCACTCTCTTGGGTAACGTCTTTCTCATTACACACCGGCCACAATCCTTGACATACTGCTCTATGTATGCAGACATTCTAGGCCAATAGAAACGGTCTTTCACAAGTTCCGTAGTTTTTTCTACTCCCAAGTGACCAGAGTCGTCGTGCAATGATTGTAACACAGTAGCCCAGTACTTCTCGGGTAAGACGAGTTGTGTCTTGTCTCTACCACAGGAACTTTTGGTGACTCTGTACAGAAGTTGACTCTTTATCTTTAACTTGTCTCCCTGCCGCTGTAACAGAGCAATGGTAGCATCAGAACTCCTAGTACCAGTAAGAATCCTTCCTGACTCCACTTCTCGCTTTACTACACCAACTACCTGGTCTTCCTCTTGAGCTTTCCTCAACTCAGTAGTGCTCAACTGTTCCATTTGACTAAGCCCCAAAGCTGTGGGACAAGAGAAAGCTTCAGGAATACCCTCAGGTAACACACCCAACGGATCCACCAGTCTGGATGATGAGCTTCCACTTTCAGCAACCACTGCTAACTGACAGATGGCTCTTACTCCTGACTTGGGTATCTCCTTCCATTCAGAGCAAGCAGTTGATTCACAGGGGTAGCGAGACAATACATCCGCATCGATGTTGGCACTTCCTGGTTTGTATTGCAAGCTGAAGTTATAGGTAGCTAAGGCAGCTAACCAACGATGACCCGTCGCACTCAGCTTGGCACTTGACAACACATAGGTCAGGGGATTGTTGTCGGTCTTTACCACGAACTGGGCTCCATATAGGTAGTCGTGAAACTTATCCACTACCGCCCACTTGAGTGCCAAGAACTCTAGCTGATGTATGGGGTACCGTTGTTCTGATGCACTCAGTTTCCGGCTTGCGTAGGCCACGGGCCTCATTCCTCCAGAATGCTCCTGATTCAAAACGGCCCCCAGTCCACTCAGACTAGCGTCTACATGCAGTACATAAGGCTTGGCAGGATCCGCGAAAGCAAGTACTGGGGCATGGGTGAGACAGTAAATGATTTTATGGAACGCTGCTGTACAAGTGTCGTCCCAACGCTCTCCAAAGGGTTCCGATACTCTGAAGTAAATCTTCCCATCACTTGACTTGCTTTTTTGCCCAGATGTTGGCGGGTAACCTTTAGTGAGCTCTGTTAAAGGCCTTACAATGGCGGAGTAATCCTTTATGAACCTCCGGTAAAATCCACAAAACCCCAGGAACGACCTCAATGTCTTTAGGTCAGTGGGCCTTTTCCAGCGTGTTACGGCTTCAACCTTGGCTGGGTCTGGTGATACTCCAGCAGCTGATACAATGTGGCCCACATACCGAACTTGAGGCTGGCAGAACTGGCACTTATCTATTGACACTTTCAGGCCACATTCTCTCAGACGGTCCAGGACTTTTAACAGCCTCTCTTCGTGTTCTTCAAGGGTGCGTCCGAACACAATGATGTCATCCAGGTATACTATTACTTGGAGGAGATGCATGTCACCAACAGCTTTCTCCATGAGCCGCTGGAAGGTGGCTGGAGCTCCAGTGATCCCTTGAGGCATCCGTTCAAACTGGAAGAATCCCAGGGGACAGATAAACGCTGTCTTTTCTTTATCTTCCTCCGCCATGGCTATCTGATAGTACCCACTGCGGAGGTCCAGCACGGAAAACCATTTACTACCAGCCAAACTGTCCAAGGCATCGTCGATCCTGGGAGTAGTGTACTGATCAGGGATAGTACGAGCATTTAGAGTGCGATAATCGATGCACATTCTGATTGCCCCACTCTTCTTCCGTGCTACCACAATGGGCGATGCATACGGACTCCTTGACTCTGTAATTATTCCCGCTGCTAACAAGTCTTTGATGTGACGTCGTACATCCTCGATGTCTGCAGGAGCGATGCGTCTGGAGCGTTCGCGGAACGGTTTTGGGTCTTTCAGTCTGATGGGATGCTCCACTCCACGAGCTAATCCAACATCCCATTCTTCAACAGAAAACACATCACCTCTGGTGGCCAACTTGTGGCGCAGTCTCCGTTCCCAGGCCTCAGAAATGGACGACTCACCAAACTTAAACAAACTTGGGTCTATTGCTTGGGAGCTCTGTTCTTCAGTCCTGGCAGTGAGTGTGTCAGTTGGATATACATTGGCAATTACTGTTCCCACCGGAATGGAGATATTTTTTGATGTTACATTATGGATCATCACCTGGATGCGTTGTCCTTCTACGGCGGATGATGGTAGTACCACTGGGGTTATGAATGTTCCAGCTGGAAGACTAGCGTCCTCAGGCGTGTCCACCACAAAAATCTCTTTTCTTAACGGCTTGTCAGTCTCCAGTTTACAGACAGCACACACTTCTCCCCTCGGGGGAACTACGCAATCGCCAGGTCCTATCCATCGAACTTCTCCTTCAGGTGAATCAGGAAGAGGGTCCGGTTTTTTCGGCGGTGACAGATGGATTGCAGGGTGTCGAGTCTGGATTCTCAAAGCACGTGCAACACTGGATCCTTCTGTATCATGGCTAAGGGTCGCAAGGCGGGTGAAGAAACTGGCATTGGTACCAATAATGACTGGCAATTGGGAAGGACCCTGGGGTTCAGGACATACAAGAGCCAGGATGGACAACGGCTCCTCCACACCAGTGACAGAGGCAGGAAATGTGACATCCACGATGATATATCCCTTGTACGGGTAACTGGAAGAACTGAGGCCCCATATGGATAATCCAGTCAACGGGTGAATGGGCACATCAGGCAGATTCTTGGAATACCAGCTTTCAAACACAATCGTCACTTGTGATCCGCTGTCTAACAGTGCTTGACATACACGATCATTAAGCTTCACTTTTACAGTGGATGCCGGTCCTACTAGTCCTTTAGGAAGACGGCTGGATTCATGGATGGTGGTCTGGCTCTTTTTGGAGAAACAGGCTTGGTTTTGAGTAGTTCTATTGTCAGCCGTCTCAGGCTTTCCACCCTTTACCTGCCTCAAAGAACGAATCAGCTTCTGAATCACTTGATCAGAATTTGGTGGCGCTTGACACTTTGTGGCAATATGGCCATCTTCTCCACACTTGTAGCAGAAGTAGTCATCTCTTGTTCGGGCTGACTGGTATCTTAACGACGTGGAAACAGACTGGGATGGTTTTGGCCGCTGCTCTGGAACATGAGGTGAGTATTGAGTAGAACTGACACTCAGAACTGCCAACTGCTGCTGTAAGTGTTGGACCTGTTTCTTTAACTCTTGTACTTCTGAATCATCAGTTTTTTCAGTCTTCTTGAATGGTTTTTCTTTAGTTTCAATCACTAATGATGAAGTAGACATGGCTTTTGGCTCAACTCCCCTTATTTGGGTTCTCAATTCTTGAAGCTCGGCCTTGAGTTCCTGGATAACAGACGTGCTGGCTCTTTCCTCTTCATGGAAATGTATGGCCTTAGCTTTTGCAGACATTCTGTGGCGAGCCGATTCACTCTCCTCCGCCTCACGGATTTCCTTCAGCAGACTCAGGAAAGAAGGTGGGTGATTTTTTCTTTCTCTCAGCCTCAGTTGGAGCAACATCATGTCAGAATTCACAGCCCCTCTAATCAGCTGTTCCACTCGTACTTTATCGACCAGACTGTGAGTCAGTCCATCTCTTTCCACTACTTTGCTGAGGGTCTTCTCCATCCGTCTCAGGAATTCAGACAAGGCCTCCCCTGTTCCCTGGCGCATAAGACGAAACTTGAAGTATAAATCCTCACCAGACTCAGATGATCCAAAGGTGCTCTCCAACGCTTCCAGATACTGTGAGGCACTAGCTTCAGGATCAGAGAATCTAACAGCTCTTACAATGTC
Source organism: Rhinichthys klamathensis goyatoka (assembly GCF_029890125.1). Lineage (NCBI taxonomy): Eukaryota > Metazoa > Chordata > Actinopteri > Cypriniformes > Leuciscidae > Rhinichthys > Rhinichthys klamathensis. Next base: position 974,048 of record NW_026606571.1, on the reverse strand, counting down.
CATTGCAGGTCCCTTGAGGCTTTCCACAATTCTGCGTCGTTTTTCTTTTTCGGAGCAGTCACACTCAGTTATCAGCAGCCTGGCTTGATCAATCCAATTTTCCATATTCTCCTCACCCATGGGGGTTGGAACTACGGCTGAAAAGGTGCGCAGGCGTCGGTAGGTGTTGCTGTCACTCGAGTGCTTTACTGTCTTTTCCAGGACCTCACCCATGGCGCGTATAATTGACTCAGGGGAACTGTCGGTGGCACTGTGTGGAGAAATCAAAGCATGTACATCGCTAAGAGACTTTCCTTCTTCCATCAGGAACTTCGCAAACTTTTCTGTAAAACCTGCAGAAGCGGTGTCAGCAGCCGATGCCTTTGTCTGGATTACTATGACTGGCCATGGCTCTTTCTTGTCTCCCCGTGACACTTCAGGAGGTATGCGCTTTGGGTCGATGGCTTGTCTGCACTCACACAACACCAGCAGGTAATGTGAAGTGGGTCCTTCTCTCGTGTCCCTTACACGAACTCTCCCTAGAGCTTTTACAGCTTCCATCGCCTCTTCAATTTCGGCCACTTCGGTGTGAACGGGTACGTTTAACAGCATTAAAGCATGAGTCTCTTCAATGCTAGCATCTTTGCACCAGTTGGCCAACTCTGCTTGGAGACTGGGGTCTTTTGATAGAGCCATGATGACACTTTATGCACTTTTCAGTTAATTATGATGTAATTACAGGGGTGTGTTGAGCTTAATTCCTCTTTTTCTTCTTTCAGCATCAACTATTGTGTGACTCACAGAGGGAGATCCCGGACGAGCCCCCACTTTATGTAGCGCCCCCTACCTGTCTTTCTTGTAATTAAGTAGGACAGCGCTCCAGATTCATTAACTATATGCCTACAGATGTTGAAGTTAGGCCCCTCTGGTGTCACTAAATGAATTAATTCTCTTTTAGAAAATTAGAATAATAATCTATACTTTCCTTTTACGAAGTTACTCAGAATTAAATCTCTACGCCCCCAAACTGATGAAGTCAACAAACACTTCTGAAAGAATAACACACTGGTAAAAGTACAAAACAAATAAAGGATTTAATTGTAATAGAATGATCAAATGTTAACTGGCTCAAACAATGAGTTTCAGAATGTGAAGTGTTCCCACAATCACATTCACATTAAATGGGACACAATTTAATCCTCGAAGGACAATTTCTCAGATGCCCGACCTACTGAAATTAGTATACAGGTCCAATAGAATCAGTATATCTTAAACCAATGACCTCAATGGGATAAATGTATACAATAACTCACAAATTATACCAAATATACTCTGAATATAAACAATTACATGTTCAGTGCACTGAATAATACTAGAATGTACCAATATTTAATGCGGTGGGCCCACACACACACACACACCAGTCATTGACTCAACCCCACCCCGTTGCAGGCCTGAAACGTGGCTCGTGTTCGTGGTGGCCGGGAAACTGACAAATGGCCCCTTCACTCTCCTGAGCACAAAACAATTCAAACAAAGATACCTCAATTCCACGTGCAATGATACCGCAACTCCGGAATCCTGCAGCAGGCGTCACGCAGCTCCTCGTCCTCTCTCTCCCTCGTCAGCCGACGAAATGCACCTCCCACGCCGCCAGAGGAACCCCAAATAACGCGGGTATTTGGGGCGCTATCTGGTCCTCAAGGTCTCCCTCGTTGTGAAGGGCAACAACCAGGTTAAACAGTCTTTAGTCGGTTGTTTAACTGTCGCTGTAATCAGTTCAGATGCGCAGATATGCGCAGTGATAACTAAACGAAAACACTCGGATTCGCTCCCACACGGCAGGTTAGCCACACAAAACAAAACTATAAAAACACTGGCTACAAAGTCAAAGACGCACACACAAGCAATTCATCTTGGATCTACATTACAGTTAAAGGTTGTTTAACTTATAAAATCGTCAATCAAATCACTCTGTACCCGCAAATGCGTCTCTCTCAATCTCCGTCTCTCTCCCTCTCTCCCTCGCGCTTGTCAACAAAAACTCTCATGTCCCGAACAACCACTCACATTACACAAAACACCAGTGAGGGCGGGACTTAATTCACATAAACCAATAACTAATCAAACACCTAACTTGATGGTTAAAGCCACGTTTTCCACAAGTACACCTCTATCAAACTTGTATCTCATGCACGCGCGCTCTTAAAGGCACAAATACACGTATGATCACAAACAAAGATGAATGGTTAATTCACATTTTCTCTCTTAATTAAACAAATACAAGCTAATAAATTGAAGTAACTTATTAACAACACAGTTATAACCTACTGGGTTACACTTATTTGAGAAGAAAATATGTGATTCAATTTAAAAGTAAAGGCTGTAAATCCACTTTTAAAACGTTGAAGCATTAAGACACAAAGTCAATCTATATTCAACAAAATTCAAGGCTCTCACTGCAGTGAAATCATTAGGCCACTCCACAATTTTCTCGGTTGATGGGAACAAACCGCCACACTATGAATAAAGCTTTACAATGGGGTGCTATATATTTTTAATTTACAATAGGTGAGCAATGTGTAAAAGACAAGGAATTTATTCTGGGGCTCGAGTTCAACAAAGGCTCTTGTAGCATAAACTTGAGCTTTGGTGAACTGGGGGTAAAGGAATTGAAGACATTAAAATGGTTGAAACATTACACAACGTGTAAACAAACATCCTAATTGTTTTTCTCTGTGCTTTAGATTAGATATCAAGAAAGTGCGCGCAGATTCAAATAATTGAATGTTGTACAATCATTGGACGAATCATACGCCAGAGGCAATCTCGACCAATGATATTGTTTGACTTTGGGAGGGGGATACGTAATAACTTCGCGCGAAGCAGTAGAGAGCCTGGATAAAGTATGGAACATTTCCACGATATCGGCATTCAGCTTTCACTAAAGGTAGATTAATATACCCAGCCGGCACATGACCGACCTTCAACGTTGAAATATGATTGAAATAATGCCAGTCGTTGAAACAACGTTTAATGCTAAATGGTTGAAAAAGGTTAACAAAAACACTTTCTAAATCAACGTTTAATTTTTTACAAGATCTGTACGTTGAAACAACGTAATGTTTTCAACAACATACATAAATATCTGCCTTTTAACATATTATTATGATAATTCATTAGCATTTAATGATTTTTCTGATTTTCATAACAGTTCTTCAATGTATATGTTAAAATATAAGTATTATCATTAACAATAATAGTTTCACCCTCAACAGAGCAGTGCAGCAGAAACCTTTTGCTTTATGTGATTTTGTGTGAATTTACAATTTTGTCTGCTTGCCTAACAGTTTACATTGCATTATTACATATTCATACACTGTCATGTAATTTGACCAATTAATTAAATAATAATACAGACTGCAACTCGCGCAAACTATTCCTATTGTCATTGGTTGTTTCTCCGTTTTACTTTGAGCATGATTGGTTAATCTGTCTGTCTTCCAGGAAACTGTCCAATGAGAATGTGCGCAGCTCTGCGCGCCTATTTTAAGTTTGAAAATACGTCCGTTACTCTCGGTTGATGGTGTGAGCAGCTGCTGTTTGCGTTGATGATTACTCGGTCAGACCTGGATTATTTTATATCTACCTGTTGAATTCTTAAATTCTGAGTGAATTTTAGTTGCTATGCAATGAAGAACAAAAGCTGGAATATGAACAGAGGAAGGGGTCGTAGCCTACGTGGTCTGTTGGCGATATCAGGTAAGAAAACATTTTTCAGTCCTTAACAGTCTAACGTTTAGGGACACGGGTAACGTTAGCAGCTAATTTACCTGTCATAGGCTTACTGCAACCTCATAAGATAAATAAGTTATCTCTGTGTGTGTTTTTGTACTGCTTCACTATTAACGTAGCGATATTAGCACGTATTTCAATGTGTTAGTACCATCTAACATTGCTGTGTTTTTGTTGTTGGTAAGTTAACATGAGAGGTAAAAAAGCGTGGGAATGAGTAAAGTGATAAAACCGTCATTTATTCGTTAGAAGTATGTTTAACGTTACATAACCTCTTCAAACACTGATAACATATTGAAAAGATATTTGTTTACTTTATTTTTTAGATCAAGCATTGGAATAAGATGTTTATCGGGGGAGAACACCCAACAGAAAGACCCATTCACCAACTAACGTTACAGTAAGTCAATTTTACCCACGTACTGTTCGAAAACCTACACTGGGATCGTATTAAGTGTGACTTTCATACTGTTACTGATGGAAAGTCTGAGTAACTTTCTGTCCTTTTGTCTTTCTTCTGCTGAAGTGGCACACTGAAAGGGGAGATTCGTGTCACCTTCATCAGTCCTTTCTTTAATCACTGGAAACATTAAGGGAAAGACCCTCAGATGCAGGTAAAATTATTTGATGGGGTTAGGGTTATTTGATTTTGGTGTACCAACTGGCATTTTTTGTGTGTGTGCTTCCCTTTCTCTGATACACATTTCTGACGGGATTGCCATGCTTTGTGTATGTTTACATTTTTAATCATGTAACAACTAACAGTCTCAAAGATGACATTACTCAAAGATAACATTTTTACAATTGAAATAAATTTCATATACATAATATAGGCTATATATATATATATATATTTATATATTTATGTTTCCTCACAATGTCAAATGTGCTTGTTAAGTGCGGCAGCTTTTATACATTTTACAATTTTAATATGCAAGTTAACATTTATGTCGAGTCAGCAGGGCTAACGTTAAAACTCACCGTTTGTTACATTATGTCTTAACCTTATTGTCTAACCATAAGTCTGTCTAGCTTTAGCATGTAACATGCTGGTCCTAATAAAGTTAAACCGTTATTAACGTTAGCCCTGAATGTGAAACATGCATCAGCCATCATAACATTAACGTTAAATACCTTTGGTTGACTAACATTAATTTAATAACGTTAGCTGTTAACTTAACGTTACATCTTACAAGTTACTGTTGCCTCTTGCAAACACGTAACAGTAGGGGTGTGAAGGTTATTATATAACCGTGAGACCGACAGTTATAGTTGAACACCGTCGTCATTAGAACTCTATAACCGCCAAAACCGTTATTCAAATATTTTTACAAAAATGTTTTATCATAGAGAATGTTTAAATACTATTATCAGCTTACGAGGGAAACAGGTGGAGAGTTAGGGCTCGTAGGAGCGCGTAGCTCGCGTTGGTTGCTCGCGTTGACTATGTAACGGCCCTAAAGGTGCACAGACCTCTCCCGAATCATCTCCAGCACTCAGCCTCCGAAGCGCTTCAGAGGCTGAGTGCTGGAGATGATTCGGGAGAGGTCTGTGCACCTTTAGGGCCGTTACATAGTCAACGCGAGCAACGCGAGCAAGCAACGTGAGCGACGCGCTCCTTTTCATAGTACACAAGCGTCACCGGCGATGCGTGAAATGCAATACACCGATCGCGCAGCAGGGGGTAGTAGAGTCTAGAGTCGGGTCACGTAATATTCAGATCAAAATGGCAACTGAAGAGGAGTGCATATTGCTGATTTTACATCGGCGGCAACAAAGGATGTATACGAACAAGCTCGCATAACTTTTCCTCTTCGCCCACCATTGTATTCAAATCTTCTTCTTCTGTAAACATAATAATATACCTTTTTATGTACATTACTTGCAATGTCGCCCCCACCGACAACGCATAGTATTGCGTGCATCGGCGCGTCGCGTATCAAAAACTAGGATGACACATTTGGCTACGCATCGACGCATAATGGCGGCCGAAGCGTAGCGATGTGTAGCCTTGCGCACGCGTATGCGTACCGATGCGTTGACTATGTAAGGGCCCTTACCGATCAGAGTGCGCGCTGACACGGAGTAAAGCCTTGTTTATACTCGACGACGTGTCCGTTTCTTTTACTGTCTATGGTCCGCGCGCACCTTTTAAATAAACGCGCAATTTTAAATAAACGTAGAGCAAGTAGCTAATCAGTGTCTGCTCGTTTATTCAAACTAAGTTGTCCTATAACAGACGAACGTCGCAACGCATACAGTTCAAATTTCATTCAAGCTCCAAACTGCAATTATTGTTAAGGGGCAACCTAATGGCTCTGCTCTGGCGATTTTTACAAGCATGATACATCTTATCTATTTTTCAGGACAATGCCTGGTGAGAGCCACTACAGAGGATCATAGCCATCGTTGGAATTTTGAAAGGACGTGGGTGAATATCAATCTGCCAAATGAACTTTTTTAGCATGCACATTCACATCTGTATATTAATACTGATTATATATTAACTTTGTTTGTTACTGGAAAGAACTTAGCTTCTGAACTAAGAACAAAGAACTTTTTGACTAAAGGACTTGACCGTGTTTTAAGCCTATGTGCATTTTAAAGTAAACCCCATGCCATAATGGAAAAAGTATGTACACATATATTGGACAGTTGCTTGTAATTGCTATCAAATATTGTTTACATAAAATAAACATGTGTATTTTTACATATATTGGAGAAATGCTTGTAATTACTGTCTATTAATGTGTATATAAAGTGAATCCATACATTGAGTAAATGTCATGTTGATATATTGGAAAGTTGATTTTAATTAGTATAAAGCAATGTTTATATAAAGGTTTATATAAAGTATACCTCATACATTGAGGTAAAGCCCCATACATTAAAGGTACAAATATGTAGAAATATTGGAGAGTTGCCTGTAATTATTGTCAAATAATGTTTATATAAAGTAAACCCCCTTATTTAAATGGTAAACATGTAGAAATATTGGAGAGTTGCTTGTTATTACTGTCAAATAATCTTTATATAAAGTAGCACACTGTATTTAAATGGTACAAATATGTAGAAATATTGGAGAGTTGCTTGTTATTACTGTCAAATAATGTTTATATAAAGTAAACCTGCATACATTAATGGTGAAAGCTTGTACATTTATTGGAGATGTGTCTGTAATTACTGTCAAATAATGTTTTAATAAAGCAATAACTGTTAAAAATATGTTTCTGAAACTTAATATCACAAGATCTTGTTTTTTTGTACAGGATAAAACCAATATTTAACAGGAATTTACTGTAAATAGATTGAATAATGACATAAAATAAAAGTTTAAATCGATCAATATACTGGTATTAGGCTTTAAATTAGGGTATCTGAAGGTAATTATACAACATTTTCTGTGTGTTTTACATAGAAAAGTCTTTACTTTGACAAGGAGTTCTTGTAGATGGATTGGATTATCCTAAAAATATACCAAATAATACTGTATTAAAACAGAAGTCTTTGATTTAATTATGTAATTTTAAGGTATTTCTGCAATATTTGTAAGTTTTTATACAGATTTATACATTCGTTTAACATTCAACAGACATTTTTTTTATGAGATTTTTTTTTCTTTCTACAGCAGTTTGACTGTAAAAATACAGAAAATGTTTACAGTAAATATCCGTTTTCAAAAAACAAAATTTTTCTGTAAAATAATTTACGTTTTTTTACTGTAATTTGACGGTAAGTGGTTGGCAACTTTGCTGCCAGACTTTTTACCGTTATTTTACGAAAAAAATTTTTACAGTGCATCCGTGGCCCCAGGATCACCAGTTTTGCTCATCTCTGAAACTTACATGCACATCATGCACGTCTATTCTGGTCCTTATGTGAATTTATTACTTACATTTTCATGTATAGGCTATGTTTTAAATAAACTATATTTTGTCCACATGTTTTTAACATTGATAATAATAAGAAATGATAATAACATTACACAATATATCTGTTGTTATTGTATTTTTGATCAAATAAATGCAGCCAATCAGAATAAGAGACTTATTTCAAAAACAAAACAAAATTGAATGGTAGTGTAAATGAATCCATTTCTACTGTACGTGTAAACTGACTTACAGTCAAATATTACAAAGAGCAGCATAATCAATGGCAAGAGCAAGCCATTTTTCAGAAAAAAAGTCCATGACCATATTGACAAATTTAATGACAAACATTTTATTTTAAAGTAATCAACTTATTTTAAAATATAATACAAGACGTTGTTAATTTTAAAGTAAAAAGTACAATTTAATGGAGATCACATTTGTGATGTGACTTGTTCAGAAGGCACATGAATCCTCTATGAAGTTCTATTCATAAGCAACCAGCTATGAAGAAGAAGAAGAAAAAACAGACGTGGAAAAAATGAAAGGTCTTGCAGCAACAGGAAAACAGCTATGAGAGCACATTCCTAGTGAACCCCGGCTCAGACAATGAGGGGTGGGACAGATATTTTAAAATCTGTAATCTAACCCCTAAATCAGAAACATTGCTCAAAGTTTGCTTTACACTTATCGCGATGGAGTCGTCGGGAGTCGATCTGGGAATGTTTATTTCCAAGCGGAAGAAGACTGTTTCTTCTCCGAGAAGCAGTTTCTCTTTTTCGGTTTATCAGCTCGAGATTTGACTGGAGATAAAGCCTACTGTACGCCACAGCTCGATATGTTCTGCGTTACGGCGATCTATGCAATATTTCGCTCGAGGAAATAACACCGAACGGATTGTGATTGAATGAAAACTGAACTCGAAAGAGTTTAACTTTAGAGTAAACTCCGAGAATGTCAGGATGTGGCAAAAGTTAGGCTCCAGCACATCTGGATATGACTTGCGCCTCTGATTTCAATATATTCGTCGCTTTGAGACAACAGTTTTATGTTTTAAAGAAATGAGAGACGAGTTTCATAAACAGATGAAGTTTGATAAGCTTGATTCGTGAGTGTGCGCAAGACGAAAATCAGGTAAATAACCCATTATGTTTTCTAATCTCTTTTAAATCTCTCTCTCTGAAATTGCTCTTATGGTGAATGTGGCGTAATGCATGACTATAGCCTATATTTAATGAATATGAATTCTATTTAGAGAGATATGTTGATAACGGTTTGAATTAAAGGGCCATGCTTGGTCATAGCTTTTCCATTGTGAAGGGGCAGAACTGCAGCAGCAATTTTGTTATTTTAAGAAAAAGAGAATCACAACGTGCAGAAAGAAAAAAAAACTAATCTTTGGCTTTATTTGTCTTACTCTTTCTTGCTTTTTTTAAATGAATTTTTTGAGGTATTTGGTCTTCACAGGTGGTGTGTGTGTTTGTATATATACACCTTTTACATAATGAATGATGATGATGATGCAATATCTGAGGTCATGAGACATGTGGATGATGCTTTCATACATACATTCTGTCAACTACAAAGATTTGGCTGCATTATATATCAGATATTTTATTAGAATATTAGAATTAACCAAATACCAATATTCTGTTCTGGCATCTTTGCACGCCATTCTTACGAGAATCCATGTTGCAGTCAATGACACGACCAGAGCCCTAAATGAAACCCATATCTAGTTAGCATGAACCATGAGTTCAGTTCATTTATCTCTGTGACTGTGAAATGCTGGCGCTTACAAATACACTGAGGCGTACCAGTTCTTTTAACTGCAGTCAAAACAGGCAAATTCTTACAGCTGCAAGATGGAGCCAGAGATATGCTACTGAATGCTGAATTTACCCTGAACTATTTCAAAATCCTGACTCAGACTCTTAATTTATTTCTTCAGGATAACAATATGTATGAAATACATTTGGGAAGTTGGCATGTCCTGCAGAGTAACATGCTAGAATCTGCCTAAAACCATTTAAAACAGAATTTTGCTAATTTTTTTATAATATTTTTTTATGTATTATATTTTTTTATATTTTTTTATATACTAAATGGAATACTTTGTACTTTTATAATTAATTTGTCACCATCAAAGAACTAGATCAAATGTGAAGGCAAAAGGTGATTAAATGTGAAAAGAAATTGAGACTTTCACTATCACTTATGCATTCCTAAAAAAATTAACTTAATTAGCCTATTCAAATGAAAAAGCTTGTAACATAATTAAATGTAAATATAAATGTCGAAACAAAGCTGTGAGCAGCAAAGGAGTTTATTCTATTTTAAAGTCCTGAGAAAAGTGGAAGGAGAAGACAGTTCACTGGTTCCCATGGGTCTTTTGACTGCTCTCAGAGAGAATGCTGACAAGCAGGTCATCGAAACAGGAATCGCATTTCATCATGTTCACTTAAGGCTTTGATTCAAGACGGCCACTATCTGATTTGAAAAACATCCTGGCAGTTTGGAAATAAAGATCAGAATACCCAGAGAAGGGTGGGGTTGTTTTCCGTCTTAATGTGGCCCAGAGAGCCCAGCAATTACCCATTTTCTGTGCACTAAGTGTACGTGACAAAGTTGTTTACCCTGACCCACCTGCGCTTACATTGATGGGATTAAATGGAGAACTTAAAAGACTCCACAGATAAAGTGACTCCTGTTGGAATCTCGCTGCATGTGTTTTCTACATCAGGCAATAGCCATCCTCATTTCCAGTTGCCCAGTTTGTGTGTGGGCTTGCATCCCAAAAATGACGATCATTTATATGCAGATACGCAGATAACAACAAATATCACAGATTATAATATACACAAATCTGCATTCGGAAACGTCTCATAAAGACATATTGCCCAAAGCATATTTATTTGTACAAAGATACACATCAACCCTGGCTCTCAAAACATCATGGCTGATTCTGTTTTTCCATGACGTCACGTAAGTGTATAGTATGCCTATACTTTAATTACTTGTTGAGGCAACACGAAAATAGTCTGTTGTTTTCAGCGTGCTACTGTTATACAGTGACCTAAAACGAATTTGAACAGTTATAAACACTTTCACCTATTGCTTGTTGAAAGCAGCCTGGAGAACAGGCCAACACTTCAGCATGCAGGTTTTCCATCATCTTCATATAGTACGTTTTTTCACCCAGCCATTTAGCTTGCGTGACTTCCAGTCGACTTCCAGACCTTGAGGAACAAGCAATCCGGAGTATCTGGACGGCTAGCCGGGTGCGGCCTCTGAATGGCAGGAAGTATAGCCATCAATATTTACTCTGCGTGTGCAGCAGCCAGAGTGTCTGCGAGGAGGAGAACGAGGCCTCCACTAAAGTCCTCTCCCACCAACCCTCACTATAATTGCAGCACAGACAGACTGACTGGACCCTCTCCATCTGTCGTTCTTTAACTCATGACTTCCTTTGGCGTGGGACAGGGGTTATTGAGCTTTTTCCATTTAGAGATTCCAACACTATGTCATTGTATGATTGTGCCATTATATTATTCACGCATGGAGCGGTGCCTTGCAAATGCCAGATCAGTGAAGGATGATGCAAGGGAGCATGGGATATGTGCATACGATTAAATGGAAGGAGCTGAAGTGTTTTTTGTTTGTGTCAAAGCGCTCCCTCCTAAGGCTCGCTCTCATCCTGTGTCCCCTCTTTCTTAGATATGAAGGCTTCTGAGATGCTCGCAGCATTGTTTGTTTTGGTGTATTCAGGGAACTACGCAACTCTCGCAGGTGAGGTTACATAATTGCGGTCATAAAAGTGTTTACGTGTGCATATGTCTGAGTGTTGCATGGAAACCAGCCGGGTGATGTAGTGTTGCTTCCTGTGTAGACAATAAGCCAGAGGAAGTATATCTTCCTACTCTGTTTTGACATATTTTCAAACTCATTTGCAAAGAAACACTTTTTTTTTTTTTTGCAGATGATGTGGTGGTGGACTCTCCCCCAGAGAATCGTGAGTTAGCCATCATATATACAGTATATCAACTGAGATAGTGTAATATTAGTCACATTACATTTTTACATTTCCATAGATAAAGGAGAGGAGGACGTTTTACAGTGCGCATGTGAGAACACATACTCCTGTGTAAACAACACCTGCTGGGGCCGGATTTGCTTCTACAGTTCGGTCCATGAGCGGATAGTCAGGGGCTGTTTTCCCACCAGCGAGCAGTGCCACGTGCCTGTTGTTCCTCGTCTGTATTCCAAGTGCTGCCACACACACTTGTGCAATGCAAACCTCAGTGTGCCTGAAACAACAGGTCAGTCATGACTCATTTCTTTAAAAACACCTCTTTAGCTCAGCTAAACAGTTACTCATTTTAGAGTTGTCAATTCAGATATTCATTACTAAAATCAAAGAGTCGTTTGCCTTGGTAGAAGTTTACTCTCTGCTGCCTTCTAGTGTTACATTGGTGTCTCACCAGGGGCGGTTTCTTCATTAGGGCGATTGGGCGACGCACCACCAAAGTGTAAAAGTGACTTTTTCAATCACATTCACAATCTCATTCAACCACAGAGTTACGCTAGCCGTCACTATAGTCCAATCAGCGTCATGTCACGTTCTGTAGAGTACCGCCTCTTTTTGGGCGATTTCACTATGGCTGAGAATCGCCCAGAGTGTTCCCATAGACTTGCATTCAAAGATGTTTTTTTTCTAACTGCAGGCACTGCAATGCATTCTCTATGGGTTCCGGGAGGGCTCGCACTAACGTGCTTACGTCATCATACGTATCCTTAACTTGTGCAGCGATTGGTGGGAACAAACACACACTATTAAAAATCTTTAAGATTAAGTGACAAATAATATTTGAAAACAATTTTGAATTTGAATAACAAGAAACAATGAAACACTACTATAATATCTTTATCAAATGTGATTAAAAAAATAAAATAAAAAAAGAACGAGAGCGAGAGAGACTGTTGGGACCAGTTGAACTTGAACAACGTCATGGCGAACGCAGTCATAACACAGTCATTTATCGTGTCATTAAAATAAATACCATTCAGCCCGTCGTAGTAATCAGCATACATTGAGCAGGAGAAAAAGTAGCAACAGGAACAACAAGATCTAGGAGGGCCTTGGGAGAAGAAGACAAGCAGAGGCTGTCTAAAGAGGTATTTATTGCTGAACATTTTAATACTCGAGTGTTGGAAAATCTCACTTTGTTTTTACAATCAGTTTAGGAAAGGATGGTAGCAGTCTTTTTTACTCCTAGCATTGTACTTTGAAATTTGTACATTTCCATTCGAACACCAACACAATCTTTATCCTACATGTCAACGATTCAGTCAACAATATTATTTGTCGCCACCTAGTGGAATCTTTAATAAAATAACTTAAACTATCTGAGTGGATTGAAAATACATTTACTGGTCAAAAACCCTTGTCAAACTCCATTTGAGCTTGAATTTTGGTAAAATGTTAATTAACGTAATAACACACACACACACACACACACACACATCATCAGCGCTGTCGGACGGAAGCCTTGTATGTCCAAAACTGTTACTTTTCAGGAAACGAAAGAAAACCTGTTTTCCCCCCAAAATAATTCCCAAGCTCTTTTAATGCTTTCCATTGGTAAAATATTTGTAAAACCCATTGACAGATGTAAAGGGTGACCAATAGCATTCATTTTTGAAAAAATAGGGAAATATACAATATGGATTCTGCCTGATACATTGTTGCTGTCGGGATGGAAACCTTGTATCTCTATATTTATATTATAATAAATAATTTATTTTATAACTAAAATAAATGTATTTATTTTGTCAGGTCTGCGACACAATCTTAAAGTAGAGAAGTTGCCTTTACATGCTTAAGCTGTTAATTTATCCATTGCATGGGTGGACCTTATCCTTATCAATAATCCAAACATTTGCCCCCCCTGAGAGATTTTGCAGGAGCCGCCACTGTGTCTCACAGGTTTTAACTTTCTTAGGTTTTTAAACGCGTGTTAAAATTTTTGGGTAAAATCCCACTACTGTAAATTATACTGGTAGATTATAATTCCTATGTTTTGTCTTTGATGGGCATTATTTATTTTAAATGTTTTGTGAAAAGTCACAAGATTGCTTTCGATGTTTAACCTTGTAAATATATATTTTTTTCTCTAGATCTTGGTTATTTTATTGGTATTGTTTCCTTGAAATATGTCTTGTTTTTTTATTGTTCCTGTTATGTTATGGGTTTTTTTTTGTATAAAAAAAAACCCATTAAGGATATCCTGGAACGTCATACTTGAAAAAAAAACTTGTTGAAGCTTATGTTGCTGTAGCTCAAATAGAAACTAAAAACAATTCCCAAATTGAAAAAATATATTTTGAGATATATTTTTTAATACATTTCAAAATATACAAAAATAGCAAAAAATATATTTACTGCTAATAATTTATAATTGACATAAATATATTTTTATGAGTTTTAGTTATGTTTCCTCATATATCTTTTGGCCATCTTCATATATATCTGTGTAATATGTTTTAAATTGAAATGTATTTTTCTTGCCTTTTGAAGCACATTTTGTAATATATTTTGGCATTTCTGAAATTAAATACAAAATTGAATATGAAACATTTCCAGCTGCTTTTTTTTCAGTGATGTTGTCTCTGTTTCCAGTGGAAAAGCCCATCAGAGTGGTTCTGTTGGTGGGAGTGCCATTGTTGGTGCTGTTGGTGATGTCCTTGGCAGTCTGTGGGCTCGTGTTGTGGCTGCGTACAAGGCGACAGCACCGCCCCCTGGTGGAACACGAAACCTCTATGCTCAAAGTCCCCAGCGGAGGGGATCCCACATACGGGGTAAAACGCAACGGCTGGGTGACATTCACTGCTTTTTGTTTGATCTCATTATTCGGTAGCACTTTATTTTACAGTCCTGTTCCGCATGTATATACTATGTACTTATTATAGCAATTACAATAACTGGGTTATAGGTACTAACTCTAAACGTAAACTTAACCCACCTTATAAAACCAGTGCTTTCTTGGGTAAGTACACTGTACGTAGATGTACTGTAAAATAAAGTGTAACCCGTTATCCTCAATTCATTACATACAGACAGTCTTATTTGTAATGAGCTATAAATAGAACTGAAACCTTCATTCTCTTGAGCAACTTCTGAGCAAAATGTTCCTATGGGTTGTGATTCAAATTCCCATCATTTGACAGTAAGTGTGTGTAATTTTTTTTCCAGCTGGTCAGTGATTTAAGTGTGTAATTCTCCTTTTTAGGATATCTTTGATGAGTTTTGTACGTCTGGCAGTGGGACCGGCCTGCCTTATCTGGTGCAAAGGACCATGGCCCGACAGATCTCTCTGGCTCATTGTGTTGGTGAGTGAAACTTTCATATCTCATTACACAATGCTGCATAGGCGGAGGGTGAAACAACTGCAGGATGAAGTAATGAAGTCTAAGAGGAGGAGATGTGTTTTGCTCCATACCTTTTTTCTTGTACAAATTTTTTTTTTACTACATAATGTATAACATTGTGAGTTCTATAAATGTACTCTAAACTTGTTTTCAAATGTTTCCATAATTAAAAAATGAACATAATTTAATCCATAGATATAAATTATATTTAAATAAAAAATATATATATATGATTATTTATTATAATTATTATTAAATAAAATTATATACATGTAATATTTATACTTTTTTTCTTGTAAAGAGATTTCTTTCTCTTACTACATACTGTACAACATCGAGTTTGATTGAAAGGTTGGTCACATATTGATTTAAATGTACTCTTAATTTGTTTTTAATATTACCATAATTTAATAAATATATTTGAACCCATATATTACACTTATTTTAAAATGTAGTTATTATTATTATTAAACAAAATATCATTTAAATCTGTGTAATAAGTGTACACATTTATATTAGGATCTAATAATAATAATGAATAAAACTAAATTTAAATAAGTGTAATCTTTGTATTAATTTATATATGTTATATATTAAAATTAAATTTGTTTTAACATTTAGAAAAATAATGAAAGTGCACTGATCATGGCTATACCTTAGTATAATAATATATGCATCTCATTTCAGTTTATCATTTCCCTCTGAATGTTTCTGGCAGGTAAAGGGCGTTATGGAGAGGTATGGAGAGGCACCTGGATGGGAGAGAGTGTGGCTGTCAAGATTTTCTCCTCTCGTGATGAACAGTCCTGGTTTAGAGAGACTGAAATCTACAACACAGTCCAACTAAGGCATGAAAACATCTTGGGTAGGTTTCCACCCACACTGCATTTTTCATTTCTTGTGTGGGAAGGGATCGTTCTGAGTTGATGTAATGTCCTCTGTCCATCAGGCTTCATAGCATCAGACATGACGTCTAAAAACTCCAGCACTCAGCTGTGGCTGGTCACACACTTCCATGAGTTGGGCTCCCTCTATGACTTCCTTCAGGACACCACACTAGACCCCGAGGGCTGTCTGCGCATGTGCCTGTCCATCGCCAGCGGCCTTGTGCACCTCCACACAGAGATCCTCAGTACGCAGGGCAAACCAGCCATCGCACATCGAGACCTGAAGAGCCGTAACATTCTGGTGAAGAGAAATGGGCAGTGCTGCATTGCAGACCTGGGTGAGAAAGTAGAACAGAATATCTGAGTCCGAGTAGGAAATGTATCTCATTCCAAGACTTTTTTTACTTTGGCAAATCATATACTTTATTAAGGGTGAAATTTCTGTTGTCACCATCTCAAAGTTGAGATCTCAAAACATAATGTCTTCTTGTGTGATCTCTCAGGCTTGGCTGTCATTCACTCTCAGTCTAATGACTATCTGGATGTGGGCAACAACCCGAGAGTGGGCACCAAGCGTTATATGGCACCGGAGGTTTTGGACGAGAGTATTCGTGTTGATGTGTTTGAGTCCTATAAACAAACTGACATCTGGGCCCTGGGTCTCGTCATGTGGGAGATAACTCGTCGAACTATTGTAAATGGTAAGATGGAATAGTTATTCAACTTTATTTTTGTGCCACTACTGCTATTCTGTGCTCTTGTGACTTTAAATATGTTTCAAAATGTCACATACAGTATTGATACCAAAAACTTTGATATGCTGAGACTTATGTTTACAGAAATAATTAATTAGTTAAAGTTTCATTGCACATTACAACTTTAAATTAAAAGTTCTGTGATTGCAGGATCTCGGCGTTCTACCTAACTTTCGGTTTTTAGTTACTAAGCAATGATTTTCACACTGCTGATAGTTATTATTTTTTTCTCATAAGTTTCTTTGTCTTACTTCCCCTCTCCCTCGATCCCTCAGTTTTTTTCTCAATGTCTGTGTCTGTCTCTATCCACCCACGATTAGCGGCCCAATAATTATAAACAATCTTATCTGCTGTCAGCACTCCTGCTCATTTAGTCCAGATGCGCTTGTTTTCTCTCTCTCTCTCTATCTCTTTAACACATACTTTTTAAGGAGCACTTAATCAACCCTTTATATATAATTTATATGTAGTATTTATTACAGAATGTGATCTAATGGCACCAGTCTTTATGATTATTCAGAAATCATTATAATATGCTGATTTGGTGCTCAAGAACCATTTCTTATTATTATCAATGTTGAAAGAGTTGTGCTGCTTAATATCTTTGTGTAAACCATGATGCATTTTTCTTTTCAGAATTCTTTGATGAATAGAAAGTTCAAAAGAACATAATTTATTTTAATTAGAAATCTTTTGTAAAATTACAAATTACTTTACTGTCACTTATATAAAGTACACACAATTTGTGAGCCAAAACATTATGACCACCTGCCTAATATGCTGTTGGTCCTCCACGTGCTGCCAAAACTGCGCCGGCCCGCCGAGGCATGGAGTCTGTGGTATCTGGCACCATGAAGTTAGCAGCAGATCCTTTTAGTCCTGACTGTTCCATTATTTTGGAGCTACTACTGAGAAAGCTCGATCACGTTTTGAATTCTTCTTGGATTGGGGAACAAACATCATTGTTATTTATTTAATTTGGGGACATGTTATGAAGGGCTTTAAAAACCAGTAATAAAATCAATCCTATACTGAACCGGCACCGGCAGCCAATGGTAAGAGGACAGAACCGGAGTACTGTGATCCCGGCAGATGGATCCCAGAGGGCACATATACAATGAAATCAACGTAGGGCCCAAAATAGAGCCTTGAGGGAGACCATATTTTAAGGGGACCACAGAGGATGAAGTGTTTGCAAAACTAACAGAAAATGTTCTATCCAGTAGATATGAGTGAAACCATTTTAGAGCTGTCCCACAAATGCCAACCTCATACTCCAAACGATCTAAGAGAATCGAATGATGAACAGTGTCGAATGCGGCACTGAGATCCAATGTAATTAAAACAACTGCCAGCCCAGAATCATCCGCTATTAATAAATCGTTCACAACTTTTACCAGAGCGGTCTCTGTACTCTAAACAGCTCTGAAGCCAGATTGGAATTTATCCAGGATATCATTCTCTGATAAGAACAGGGTAATTTGAGATAGAACAACCTTCTCTAAGCCTTTGAATAAAAGTGGTAATTTAGATATTGGCAGAAAATGATTCAACTCTGCAAATCAAGGCCACTGCTTGTTTAAGACAGGGTGGAACAACACCATTAATTAAAAAACTTTTCACAATAGATAGTAGACTATAGGGCCAATAGTTGCAAACAAATCTTGGAATAGGATCCAGCGGAGTAGATGACAATTTCATGTGCTTACATAAATCTGCTAAACAAAACCTCTGGGCAGTGAACAGTTCTACTTATTAAATCTGAAAAATATTTAGATTTTGCAGCTTTAACCGCAGCTTTTAACTGGTATCTACTGAGAGTATCCTTTAGCCTGTTTAATAGCACGTGTTTCATTGTTATACCTATGCTGAGAATTAAGTTTATGGTTTAAGTCTGAGTGGAGCAACATCAATCATAATGCCCTGACTACTCTTGTGTCTAGAGAGCACCCAGAAGCCTCAATGATAGGCAAGGCAAGTTTATTTATATAGCACATTTCATACACAATGGTAATTCAAAGTGCTTTACATAGAAGTAATTAAAATAATCAAAAGAAATAAGAACAGTTTAGAATAAAAAGGAAATAAAATGCAGTGCAAACAGTCGGACGAACAGTGGCACAGTGCTCATTCATTAAATGCACAGCTAAACAGAAGTGTTTTGAGTCTGGCTTGATTTGAATGTGACTAGGAGCACATCTGATCTCCTCTGGAAGCTGGTTCCAGCTGCGGCTAGCATAATAGCTAAGCAGACTCTCCATGCTTAGAGTGAACCCGTGGTATTTCTAGCTGATGTGATCCTAATGATCTGAGTGATCTGTTCGGTTTATATTCAGTGAGCATATCTGCAATGTATTGATGTCCTAGGCCATTGAGTGATTTATATACCAGTAATAATACTTTAAAATCAATCCTAAATCTAACTGGGAGCCAGTGTAAAGACCTGAGGACTGGTGTGATATTTTCTGGTTCTGCTCAGAATCCTGGCAGCAGCGTTCTGTATGAGCTGCAACTGTCTCATGGTCTTTTTAGGAAGGCCAGTGAGGAGTCCATTACAATAATCCACCCTTCTGGTGATGAAAGCATGCACAAGTTTCTCTAAGTCTTGACTGGAAACAAAGCATCTAATTCTTGAAATATTTTTCAGATGATAGTATAGTTATTGCTTTGATATGACTACTAAAACTGAGGTCTGACTCCAGAATCACACTGAGATTCCTGACTTGATTTTTAGTTGTTAGACCCCTAGCGTCAAGATATGCGTTCACCTTGAGAACTTCATCTTTGTTTCCAAACGCAATGACTTCAGTTTCGTCTTTGTTTAACTGAAGAAAGTTTTGGCACATCCAACTGTTGACTTCATCAATGCATTGGCACAGGGAGTCAATGGGGCTGTAGTCGTTAGACGATAGGGCTAAGTAGATCTGTGTATCGTCTGCATAGCTGTGGTAAGCAATTTGGTTCTTTCTCATTATTTGGCTCAGTGGGAGCATATACAGGTTGAACAGGAGATAGAAGAAACTGGGCTTGCAGCATATGCATCAGCAAAACTATTTTATAAACTATCAGCTTTTAGATATAAAAGCAGGCAGATCAAGATAAAAAAAGAGGTTTATGGTCAGATAATATAATTGTCTTCTGTAGCCATATTACTAATAGACAAACCCATGGATAAAACCAGGTCAAGTGTAACCATGCCTGTGTGTAGCATCACAAACTGACTGTGTTAAGTTAAAAGAGTCAACGCCAGAGAATTGCCTCACCAATGGTTTAGACAGGCAACATACATGAATGTTAAAGTCCACAATGATTTAAACATTATCAGTGGTCGGAACAATCAAAGAAAGAAATCCTGAATAAAGTCCTTATCATATTTGGGAAGGCGGTAGATTAGTGCACAATGAACAGTGTAGGTCAGTTCCAGGTTAACCAGCTGTAATTCAAAACTTGTGTATTTCTCCACTGATAGTAAGCACTAAAACTGTCCTTAAAGAGCGTGGCCACTCTCTTACCTCGACCAGTGGATCTGGGAGTATTTAAAACATTGTAGTTTGCAGGCAACAGCTCAGAAAGAAAACAGGTATCCACCAGGTCAAGTAAGGTCCAAGTTAAAAAACAGAAATTACTATAAACATTCATCAACGCACACATCAGTTATGATAAATGGAAGCTCAAGCATGTTCGCTTGACGTGCGAGAACCAGTGGGGTTAATTCTCGTGTGTTACGCCACACGTTTGATCTTCCGCAAAAAAACAATGAGGTAATTTGTTCTCGCGTATCAAGCCGGTTCGGTTGAGCCTCTGTTTATGTTTGCCAGGGGTGCCGCTAGCAATTTTGTGCCCTATGAAAGAAAATGAGGTTGGGGCCCCCTAATAAATTACTACTAGTACTGTTACTACTAATAAAATCGATCTCTGGGGGCCCCAAAATTATCCCAACTTTTCCACCCTTAGTGCCCCTTATGTTCTCTGATCAATGTTCATGTGAATAAAAGCCTAAATTGAATCTGTGAAATCATATAAAGTGATCGTGTCTCTTCAGAAAAGTTGGACTAAACCACTTAATTCATATGGATTAGTTTTACGATCTCTTTATGAACCTTTTGAAGCGCCAAAGTGGTAGTTGCGTATAGCTGTCAAGGCAATTTTATTAAAAATATCTTCATTCTTTCGAAGATGAACAAAAATCCTACGGGTTGGGAACAAAACGAAGGTGAGTAAATGATGACAGAATTAAAAATTTTGGGTGAACTAACCCTTTATTATGAGGACTTGTTAGGAGATGATCAACAATATTCGCTTCACCTGTGACTGGTCATAATGTTTTGGCTCATCAGTATATACTGTATGTAACTATAAAAATGCAAAATAGAAGATTTTCGATGATTCCACTGTAGCTTTTTCCCCCATAATGTCAGCTGCCATATGCTCTTAGGCTCCCTGGATAATTTCCTGCAATCCTCCCACAGAAGTATTAGTACTGCCAACCTCCCTCAACGCCCAAACCACTGTTTTATAGATATGGTCAGAACAGACTTTCAGTCTTGGCATAAATCTGCATTTTTATCAGTCAAAATTCAAATGCTATGTAGTCAGCAACTGTTGACAAAAACTCCCATATAAATCCCTTAAATCTGTGGTTGCCTCAGGGATTGTGGAGGAGTACAGACCACCGTTCTTTGACGTGGTACCCTCTGACCCCAGTTTCGAGGAGATGAAGAAAGTGGTGTGTGTTGACCAGTACAGGCCCAGTCTCCACAATCGACTACACTCTCATCCGGTAAGATACTCAAACATACCAGAGATACAGACTTGGAAGACTTAGACCCTACACAAGGATTTGCTTTGACAGCTGCAATCTGGAGCAAATTGTTAGGAAAGCATTACATGCGTGTGGGACAAAATATCCTATCAGTCTATGATGTCACTGACAATATCTTATAGGCTTTAATTTTAGGTTTGCTTTGCAAAAGAAAATGGATGGAAATTTACATGTATCCTGCTTAATGCAAAAAGCAGCTGCAGCAGCTTGGTAACATGTGTTGAGGAGTAGCAGACTTGCAGGCTAGTCGCTAGATTTGTAGCTACGCTCTTAAAAATAAAGGTTCCAAAAGGGTTCTACAAAGAACCTTTCAGTGAACAGTTGTTAAAAGAACCATTTTCTAAATCTAAAGAAGCTTTTCCACTATAAAGGACATTTTATGCAATGGAAAGGTTCCTTGAATGTTAAAGGTTCTTAATGGAACCATGGATGAGAATAAAGAAACTTTATTTTGAAGTGTTGCACTTGAAAATAATTACCCCTTCGAGTCCATATATCTTGCTGAAACTGTTTTGCCATATTAGACTGTTTTATGTCTGCCACATTCACACACTCCCTCCTACAATGTATCTGTTCAGAGCAGAATGCGAAAAAAAACACAGTTTAAACAGTTTTGAAGGACAAATATGATTGTTTGACACCTACTTCAAAGCTAGCATGACATGAACAGAATTCTCACAAAATCTCATTTTTTTGTGTCAGAAGTTGTTGAGTTTGGATTTGCAAATGAAGTTGAAATGCATTGAAATCTTGGTCACTTCTTTGTGTCTGTTTTTGAAAATGAACTCCAGGCGCAGTCACTTATATTCACATAAACATAGGTCTACCCATACAACTGTATATTTACACATTAAGAGAGACATCAGAAATGACTAAACAAATGATTATCTACGCTTTCTGTATGTTTTTCTGTCAAGATCCTGTCTACAATTGCGAAGATTAAGAAAGAGTGCTGGTTCCAAAGCCCTTCAGCTCGACTCACTGCTCTGCGTGTGCGAAAGACCCTCTCCAAACTGGACCAGGACCATGACTACGACATTGACAAGCTTAAACTGGACCTCTAGAATAAACCTCCTGCACATATTTCCAAGAAAGTTCAATTCTACTGGACTCACATTGCATATCTATCCATCTGAGTATAATCTAAACTCTTTTAATGTGCCTTTCAAGCTTTTTGTCTTAAGGCTTCACTGAACATGGTTTATCTTATCATGACATTCACTGTGGGAAGTCGAGGCCTTAACTGTGCTGTTAAATGTTTCTCCTGAAACATATCCAGTTGACTACTCTTCTAAGACCTCTGTATTTCAACACAGTGACTCATTTATTACTGAAAGTAAAACAGAGTTAATAAACCCACAAAATAATTTTCAGTATAGTGAGAGTGAGAGGGATTTTTACAGTCAGGATGTGGGTTATTCTGGACTTCCTAATTGCGGTGTTTCCTGAAATTCATGACTCTTACGTACAGAGGTTGGCACATGCTTTAAACTGTTTGTTGCACTTATTTTTTTTTTGTACCTGTTTTTTGGATCCATGAAAGACTTTGAAATGGTCCATCTTTTTTAAAAACAAGAACTGCATTACAACTTGCACCAAGTAATTATTAAAACAGAGGACATATTAGTATAGTGCACTTTTGTAAAAAAAAAAAAAAAAAAAAAACACAAACAAAAAAAATGACATCACATTACTCTAGCTGTACTATATCATTTTTACGATGTAAGGAAATTGTACAATATATTTGCTTTTTGAAGAAATTATAATCAAAAATGTGTAGTATACAAGTTTTTTGCACAAAATGTCTTTATTTTTTCTCACTCCAAATAATAGTATTTAAGTATTAATAAAACTTCAGGATACTGAAGCAGACTTAGAACATTTTTCTACAGTAAAGGGGTCTTTAATAGAGGGTCCACCAAGTATTGTTTGATCTCAAACAAGTATCTTTGAACATTAACGTGTAGTAGTAAAAATGTGTCCACTAGAGGGCAATCATTAATTGCTCTCTTTCCCCTGAAAGTCTTACATTAGGTTCTTTTTGCCTCTTTCTCTTTCCCATAGACTGATCTGAGCAAACTGTGCCACTGATCTGGTTAATGAATACAACGTCACTTCAGTAGCCCTAAAGGAGATACGGAATCTATTTCCTTTTGCCTCAATCCAATTCTAAACCATAAACAATGTGTATCCTGTCTTACAAGCCACGCAATCTCGCAATTGTTAGAATCGTTGTTCGTCACAAGAGACACTAAAGGACCTGATACCCCTCGGGAGCAACCAAGACACACCTCAGTGTTGTTGAACAACATTTCACGGATACAATACTGAATGCATCCATCACGATCATGTTTCAGACGGACCTATATTTACCCCGTCAAAAATAGATATCTCACGTATCTGATTCACAGAAGTGAGACTGCCAAATGGGTGTCTTTACAGTACAAATCACTTCCTATGCACACCGACACGGAGAGGAGGCCAAAAGAGCAGATGCTCCACTGACTGATGGATATTTATAAGATGTTTATCTCGGCTTTTTCCCCAAACCAAAGTTTCCCTTTGGCGTGTCGTGTTTGTCTTGCTTTTAGACTGTATGGCGGAGTGAGAGGATGGGTATTGATTTCTGTCTGCCTGTTTATCTATATCTGCACCCTCACTATATCCATCTGTGGAGGAGTACAGAGAGGGGGCTTAGCTGGAGATAATTCCCCCAACTCGACCTGTCCTGTCAGATGGAGAGAGGGTTATTTTTAACAGAGCACAGCGGCTGAGTGGAGTATCAATGCCCTGCTCTGGTAGGCCAGACTCCTCTGAAATGGTGCCCTTCTATCAGCTTTGACATTTTTACACAGAATGGACCCATTCCAGATGTCTTTGTTTGGAAAAATCGGATATGAACGCCCAGCTGAAATATGTCGATTGATAATTGAAAGATATGACCCCACTTTACAGACAATAGACAGTCAGGGACCAGATTACTATGTAGTCTAGCGAAAGCAAAGAGGTTAATGGTAACAATAGAGGTTTAAGTCTGCAGGCCGCAACTCTAAATGCTTTGTATTTGACCTTTGCATTGAGAACAACTTGAAAGGAATTTCAGTGTAATTAGATTAGATCTTGTACATCATTCTTTATGTATACAGCTTAATGCACTAACCGAGACTCTCCTCGTGTCATGTGGCCATTAAGAGGACAAATAGTGAGTGCATCAAATGTCTCTTTATTCCTCAAAATTAAAATCACAAGTTGCCATCTGCCCTGCTATTTAGAGGAAGTAAACATCCTGAGGTCCTGGCAGAAGCAAGAGCGCTCCTATAGGAATATGTTTGACTTCTATCCCTGAAGACAGTTTCCTTTTTCATAAGTCGAGGACTTTGTTAATGTTTTTTTTTTTTCTAATCAGTGATTTTTTATTGAGGGTCTGAGGTCTCTAAAGCTTAACCCATACTGTGTTTTTTGTGGGAGTCCTGAATGCTGCTCACAGGGGTTCTGTAAGCTCCTTTGGATCACACACATCGCACAATGTACGTCCTACTCACAAAGGTAACTTTGGCTCCTGAGTCATGTTATTAATGCTGAGACTCTGGAGAATAGCGAACACCTCCTGCTGGACCACAACAAAGACGTGACCTGCAAATCTGTCAGCTTTCACACACATCACACCATTTCATATATATAGCCTATATATATTCTCTGATAATGAATATATGTGAAGAGGACATTATATTATTTTTAAGAGACAATTACATGAAATATTCCCATGACCTGAATGTAATTTTTCCATTAGACAGTTTGAATCAAATAAAGTAAAGTAAATAAAGTAAAAATATTTTATTTATTTTAAAACTCATTCTTGAAACATGAGACAAAACATGTATACAATTGTACCTGCCATTTTTTACAAATTATTTTATTGATTTAAATTTTAACTGTCCCCATTTAACTGTTTACATTTTTAAATTTGGTTTATTCAAAAGGTTTTTTTTACGTTATTAAAGTGATTGTGCCTATATTTTATGTTGGCCATATCCCAACTCCGTCACACAACTGTTAAAAGATGTTTTGTCATTTTAACTATTTCTCTCAAGTATTACAAAATGTCTCCTGCATTTAACACACATGCATGTGTTCACAAATTGACCACAAATATGCTTATTTTATCAACAATATTAGATTTTCGGTCAGATTTACAATTTTACAAGGTTACAATGTAATAGATAAAAGGGAAAATCAGTTTAAATTCAAGATTATTTTGAATAATATTATATTATAAAAAAAATTAGCCTAACATTATTTGTTTAAAAAAATATAGGAAACATTGTTTTTGTATCTGGGAGTGTTGACCCATATTTTGAGTTAAAGAGCAGGAAAAACACACCTTTTTTGAGAAAATTAGTAGGCTACGTCTGAACATTTTGAACAGATTAATTCCTTACATAAACCGTTTTTCTTGTTTTGTAATCCGTTTTATCACAGTACCTTTAAAAAATCAATATTTGCCTAAATGTCATCCAGGTTAAAGCCACAAGTTAAATGTCTTGAACATAAAATACGACATGGAATCAATCAAAAACAATCCTGATGAGACCTTAACTACAGACACAGGACCATCAGGCCAATTCACAAATGAGTCCTTGTAAAGAGACATTTCACCACAACAAAGGAGCCCAGGCGTGTAGCCCTCCCCTTTAAAACTAGGCACACCCCTTTAACCCACTATTGTCTAGCCGAGCCTGGCAGGCGGTGTATGGTTGGTTGGTTGGTTTGTGGTTGTGTTGGAAGTCTCGCTCGCTTGTCAATATCACGCAAAACGAATGCATTAATGCTAAGAGATGGGAATCTTGCAATCATGCTTCCACGACGAACTGCTGTAGCGCTGCTCGCCCTGTGTGGATTAATAGCGGTCGGCGATGGTGAGTCGGGTGTTTGTGTGTGTGTCACCTCTCTGTGTGTATTTATTTATTTGATAGGCTGCTGGTGTGTGGAGAGAGTGTGGCCAGGCTGTGCTGTGCTGGACGGGGCAGCCTGGCGCTCATCATGGCGCTGTAAACCAGTCATCTGAAGCCTAAATCATTCCTTATATAGAACTAGTTTTACATTTTCTAATGCGTGTGACTTGTAATTGTATTTATCATTTAAGATATTCGTATAAGATATAACCACGCAAGTATGTTTTGCTGTCCCTTGTTAATTTAACAAAATACACTCGTATAAATGTCTAAATAGGCGTCTCTCTCTCTCTCTCTCTCTCTCTCTGTGTGTGTAATATAGCCTAGGATATATATATATATATGCTACACACACTGACACAACCAACCTCTGTTTAGATACAGGCCTCCTGTCCATTACAAATTAATTTAATTAAATGCATATTTACCTTACGTGTTAAAAATACTAAAGTATCATTACTCGAATTTAGGTGAGGTAAATTGTGTGGCATGTAGCTTATGGCCAAACCACAGGACTTCGAAGAACTGACGTCAGATGTAGCAAAACTTACATTTATTATAGGCCTACTTGCAATTCCATCCTTCCCTGGTTGGTCGCACGTTGTGACGAGCGTTCTCATTATTCGTAAATGAATCGTGCTCTTGATTCGGATCTTCTATCCCCCCATAACATTTATCTGATTTGTAAGTGTGAACTGATTTTTTTTATTACTGTCATGTGGTGTAGTCTAGATGATTGACGTTTCTATGACTTTAATTTTACAGTTTCAATTACAAAGAAAACTTTTCAGTTCAGAGGAATGTTCAAAAGTACCGATTCACAGGAATGAATCTGACTTCCCATTGCTAGTTGTGACATGCAGCTCTACATGAATTCCAGTGATTCGTTTTAAAATGACGGGCCTTGTTTGTAGTTGTGTTAGATTATATCATGAATGTTGTTAGTACATCGTTTGCTGTGGTAGGCCTATACCCTGTTTACAAAACAGTCTGATTAATCAGCGTTGTGTATTTCAACTGGTGAAACAGTCCTCATTGGCCCCATGACTACCGAGCCAAAAGGCCTAAAATATTGACAATTTGGACTATTTCTTAATGTATTCACAAATTGTAATGGTTTTAGAAAACTAAATTTGTGCTTTATAACCCCTGGCAAGTACAATTCTGTCGTGGAGTACGATGGGAAGCTAGTCGTTCAGCAAGTTCAGACTGAAGTCAGATTTGGAGTCTGGTCCTTTGTAATGGAAATGTGGGCAATGAGCCCTATTCAGTGGCCTGTCAAGGGAGTCTGCCTTTCTTTTGTATGGCCAAACTGATGGTGGTTACATCCACAGCACAAATAAACATGTCTGTGGTTGCATGGCACAGCACGAGAACTGTTTATGCACTGGTGAGATTTTCTGGAAGGACAAAACTGTGTGAATCAGTGTGATGCTCTTCATAATATGCTGAGAAGGAAGCCAACAAAATGGTATGAATACTTGGACACCTTTTTTGTATGGTGATCATAACTAGAATACTAATGCATTTTAAAGAGTGTTTAAAATTTGAAAGAATATCGTCTTGTGACTTGCTGTGCTCCAGACATATCAAGGAAGACTGTGTAATGAAATGTATCACAGCAGGGGGCATTTTCATCTACAAATTAAAAAAAAAGTTAAGCAATCTGTGATCTCTAATTGGTGACTCATCTTTTTCCAAGAAGCATCGCTCCCACTGTTCGCAAACGGTTGTGTTGCACAAAATGCTGCCAAATGCTCCAATAGGACTTGATAGGAAATGCTAAACAGACAGATCCCACCTGTAGTACGTCTGACAGGGTCGCCTCAATGTCAGACTCTACACTGAGCGGATTGTAGCGCGAGAGGTGCCTTCGGGCTGCCAGTGATGGGTTTGCACAGCTGCCGGTAGTTGGACACAGACTAGTGGAAATTAAACAGTTTGGCGACTCCAGCCGTGTTATGGTAATTATTCCACCGTAGTGCTGTTGAAACTGGGGGCTCTAAGGCTCCGGACTTGTAGGATGACTGCCTAGTTTCTCAGTAAGCATGCTGTTTTTTGTTTGTTTTTGATAAACTGGCTTGTCTCAAGTCTTCGAGGTTCTAGATGTCCGTGTGACGCTTCTCGCAGGTCTGTGTGAGAAAACAACAGCAATGTGATATGGGCACTGTGAGCTAGGCAGACAGCCGTGAGGCAGGGTGCGTCGCTTTCATCATCTTTCATTCTCTCCCACATTTTTCTTTTCCCTTCACACAGACCAAACTTAAGTATTAAACATGCTCCAAGTCATAGCTCCTCCACATTTACGTATGGTGAAAAACGCTCCAGGAATGGTGAATTGAGCCATTCAAACTTACATTTTTATGAGTGACTCACTTGCTTACAAGAAATGATCATTAATGTGTTCCCACTCCTCGTAACTGCAGTGCCAAAGTGGAAAAAGTGAGTTAATTCTCTATAACAAAAGTACTTTTGCAATTTTAAGTGTTTGTTAATGTATAAAAAATATAATGGATGTTCTGAACCACAAAGGCCCTGAACTTGTGTTGGAGCAGGAAGGAGCAGACGTTTGAAGCCCGTATCACAGGAGGCCTCCAGGTGCTGTGAGAGGGCTGTTATGGAAATGAAAGGGAGCACATCAAGCTATATTTTGCATGTGTGTGCTTGTATATAAGATCAGAGTACGGAAAGTGTAGCAAAGAAAGATATGTGGGTTCATGGGGAGTGTGTGTGTGTGTGCGTGCGAGTGTGTGTCTGGGGAAGCCGGCTAGTGGGGTTGAGTCCACGGTCACAGCCGACTGAAGCTGGTCTCCGCTTCATTAATGACCTTGCTAATGACCCGAATGGCCGGCGGGCAGTGCTGATTACATCGAGAGATAGACCTTTGTGTGACCTACATTACAGTGCTTGTTTAGAAATAGTACATTTAATTGACTTTTTCCCCCTTAGTACTAGCATTTTTTTATCTTTCATCATTTTCTTAAAAATAAGGGTCATTTGTATTATAAGCTTAAAGGGATAATTGTGTCATTGTTTCCTCACCCTCATGTCATTCCAAACCTGTATAGCATTAATTTTTCCATCAGACAGAATAGTAGACATTTGTTTTACAAGTTTCTGACCATGTCTGTCAAGTTCTCAAAAAAAAGCATATTTTACTATGGTGACTTGTGCACTATATATTTTACGATAGTTTTGTGTACAGAATAGACCAACAATTAACTGTG
Source organism: Rhinichthys klamathensis goyatoka (assembly GCF_029890125.1). NCBI lineage: Eukaryota > Metazoa > Chordata > Actinopteri > Cypriniformes > Leuciscidae > Rhinichthys > Rhinichthys klamathensis. The sequence continues at coordinate 944,334 of NW_026606571.1, read as the reverse complement.
ATTGTATGGCATATAAACCGTGTATAGACTATCCAATTCCAAACTATGCTAACCCATCCAAAAGTTTAAGTAAAAAAAGAAGAAATTATTACTTTTATTTATTTTTACTATTATTATTACTTTTATTTATTTTATTAGTCCTGCATTAAATTGATCAAAAGTGTCAGTATGTTCTTTTTTTTTTTTAATAAATACTTTTCTTTAGAACTTTCTATTCATCAAAGAATCCAGAAAAAAAAGTGTCACTGTTTCCTCAAAAATATTAGGCAGCACAGAAGGCAGCAAATCAGCATATTATAATGATTTCGGAAGGATCATGTGACACTGAAGATTGGAGTTGGCTGCTAAAAATTCAGCTTTGTCATCACAGTAATAAATTACGTTTTAAAATATATTGAAAAACAGATATTTTAAATTGTTCTGGTAATATTACTGTTTTACTATATTTCTGATTAAATAAATGCAGCCTTGGTGAGCATAAGACTTCTTTCAAAAACATAGAAAAATCCTAGTGTACCTATTTAAAACGTGCATTTTTCTATTTTCCTTAGTTTATTTGTCAGAAGAACTGTATTATTTTGTCGCATGAAATGGTTTTAGGCTGCTGCCTGGTGACCAGATGAGTAATTTGACCATGAGGGTTCTAAAGAAGCTCCCCTTCCTTTCACTGCATTGATTTTGTGAGTGTAGTTCGCTGTGCATGTCTGTGTGAGTGTGTGTGCGCGCTCTGTCTGGTGGCGTCGGCATGTCTTAATCAGCTCCCTGTCTGGGTGCTCAATGGATCTCATTTCAGCTCTATGCATCTTGGGTAACTGCACTCTCTCAGTCTGCCCGCTCTCAGTAGCCCCTGGCATCCTGCTAGAAGAGGAGGATGATGGGCTTTCATTATCCAGAGGAGGTGAAGCAAGAGATAATGCCTCCAACGAGAGACAAGCACCGCTCTGGCCGTCCATTTGTAATAGATATGAGAGGACTGCTTGTGTCGTGGGGGGCAATATTTGCGTCTGAGTGTTTAAACCACAAACCTTGTGAGCTCTTAATCCTTGCTTTGACCCCAACGTGGAAAGTCGGTACTCTTGAAGGAGAGGTTGTGAAATTTTTGTTCCATAGTGAAGGATTTAGTCACAGTACCAGTAATGTGAAGTTGTTTGTGGCTTCACCGTTGACTAAAGACTTTCCATGAGCCAGGCTCTGATCAACCAAGCACACTGTTAATGGCAACGATTTCATTCACGTCTTGCCGCAATGGTTTTCATTTCCTGTCTAAACAAGAATGGAATGATAGGAACTTCACACTGGCAGTGAGGTTTTGATGTTGTCCTTTACTGAATTCCCCTCTTTCTGTTGGGTTAAGCCAAGTCTAGACTAGGGTTTTAAGGTCTGTCACAGCTAGTCTCTCGGCCGAAATCCCATCACAGCTGGGGATTCTGTAAGTCGCCCTCTGTTACCTCTCTGTGTTCTGTCCTGGCGTATCTGTTTCAACAGCAGCTCTTAAAAGCATGTCAGGGGAGTCCCCTACCCCCCAGCCACTCTAACAGTAACTGCCCCATCCTCCACCGCACAGCCCACTCCCATCCTTTGTCCAGACACAGCCCGCCCAATCCCTCCTCATGTCCCCTTAATCTCCACACAAAGAGCCAGTGTAAGGCCACCAATTATGCACATACAAGACCTCGCTTGGCTTGAACCGCTCGCGCTCCCTTTCCGCAGGTTTGGAGCCGTTCTGTCAACTGGCTTTGCATAAACTTTGATTGGTCTTTTTGAAGTTTTGCAGACCATATTGCAGGAATTGAGTGGAAAGTGTCAGGTTTCTAAGGTGCAAGTGATTTGGTGTTTGGTAATGATGTTATAGAAGGTTTATTAGTTTAGTAAGTTAGTCACAATTGTGAGATTTGAAGTTGCAATAACAAGAAATGCAGTTAAAAAAAGGTTTAATTCTCATGATTATGACTTTTATATCTCACAATGTGACGGTCTTATTTTTTACTCTAAGGTGGAAACAGGCCTCCCTAGCTGTCAGATTTCAAAAGTTGATGAAAATTTGGTTGTTGTATAAGGTACTACTACTAGAAAAATGTCCTTGTGATGAAACGGAAATAGCGACAGATATTTTCTTCTGAATTGTTCCGTTATATCAGAGTGCAAAATAAAAAATGTAGGGTGGGGGCTATACGTCTTTTTTTTTATTGGATTTTGCAGTACATTTTTGAGGGGCAGGGTTTAAGCTGACTAAAGAAGTCCAGCATACATCACCAGATATAATTCTGTCATTTCACTGGAAGATTGAGTTAGGACTTTTTGTTTTAAAATGACAAGGTACATTTAAATTGTATATAACCACACCCAATCATTACATTATTCAGTGAAATTATTCTTAAAGTACATGAATTTGCACATAGATTGTCATATTACATTATTTCGTGTAGTATGTTGTCGACAAAGTTATTGTTGATGAAAATATCATCTCCCATCGGTCGATAAAACAGATGGCCCCTCCATCAAATCACAGTATTAGTTGAGTCAGATTGGTTGGGATGCACAAATGGCACAAGCACAACAGTCTAAACATTTTTTGGGGAGGTAAATCAGCCTACAAATTGTTACTTCTAGTTGTCTCTGCATATTACATATATGGCATACTGTTTACCACAAAAAATTCGACATTATGGTGAAGCTCTTTCAATTGAAGTGAATGGGGCTGTTTTTAAGAGAATTTCAAAGCAGAAATGAGAAGCTTTTATTTATTTAAAAGCACTTGCATTAAGTCTTCTGTTAAAACTTGTGTTTAGGGTATAAGGCATTTTGTTGCCATGATCACAAAATTGTAAAAATGGATCTAACATTACACAGAAAAGGTTAGTGTTTTTTTCCCACAATAAAATCACGTTAATGCTCATATTGTTTACGTCTTGTGACTTTACTCCTAATCAACATTTTGTCCCTGGTGCTGTTGATTGAACATAGCTTGGAATATATATTAACATAAAAAGACACCCTTCAGCTGTAAGTATAGTTATCCTGATTGTGATTAAAGTGATAACTACACTGCGTTTTCTCAGAACCCTTTAGCAAGACACTATGAGGCAATTACAGTCATTCTATTTGCTGCCCCGTGATTTAATGATATCGTGTGTGCTCCATTAGGAGGTTATTATGGCACCGGGTTGTTTTTCTCCTGTTATCAGGGCCTGGTTACCTCCGTGTAATCTGCAGGAAATTCCTTGTGCATGTGAACTTCAGTTGACTTGGATCCGCTCCACTAACGGTTACTGGCAGTGCGCTTCGGTGTCTGTTAGATCACAGCCTTTATAAGATTTATAAAGAGTACACAAACACACTCTCGCACTCCCTCTCTTGCTCTATGACACTTGACACATACACCCCTCCCCACACATACACATGGTGAAAAAGCGAAGTTGACACTTGTTCAGAAGGGTGTGGTTCAGCCACTTGCATGTCATGAGTTGTGCAATAAAACCTGTGTATGAAAAACTGTAGGAGGAAGGGTAGTGAGTCAGATTAATTAAGTGTTTCTGGAGTGAGATGAGTGACAGTAGGAGTACAAGGTACAAACAGAGGCCTGAACATGTGGGAAAGGTGAAAGAAAAGCATTGAAATGAGAGGATTAGAATAGAACATTCTTGACAGGGACGCCCAGAAAAGTCTGGGCTTTAAAGTGCTGTTTGTCCCTCGGTGGGCCCTGTTGTGATCAGCCGTCAAGCTTCTGAAGTCCTGTTATTTTAAAACCACTGCAATTTGTCTTAAGTGGCCTGCCATTGTATGCGGCTCGGATAAAATCAGGGGCGCCGGTGAAGTGTGAATGCCACCCCTCGTGTCATGACCTCGGTCACCCTCGGCAGTCTGTGTACCAGCAGTCATCATATCCTGTCTTAGTTTGTCTGACTTGCTGAAGAGACACAAATGTAACTAATAGTGATGATGACAGATCTAAAATGGTTACAAAAGGTGATCTGGTCCTCGTGACCATTTGAATGCCCCTGAAGATAAATTATGTCTTTATGCCCGCAGGCTTTTAAGATCATGTTGTTGCTAATGAAAACAAAAAGGTCCATGGTACTATAGTAGTCTTTGGGTGTGTTCACATTTGTAGTTTGGTTCTTTTGGTCCAGACCAACAAAAAAAAGAAGAAAATAATACATTTAGTCCCGTTCGTTCACGGTCATTTTTAAGACCCAACCTAAAGATACAAAAAAAAAAAATACAAAAAAAACGTTTTTTGTGACGTAACTTACTGAACATCCAAAACAATGCTGCCTGTGTGCTGGGCTAAATGTGCTCGTTATATGTGCGTACATGTGATGACATTATGACCAACTGAGAAAATGTGTAAAGGAGTCAAAACAGCAGCAGGAATTCCTCTGTTGCAAATAGGTGGCATTTGATGCCTGTACCGAACTATAATGGGCAACGTAGCTCTTATGACGAGAAAAAAACAGACACTGGGTCGCATCTGGTGACATCACGTCCTGTAATGTGTAAGAATCGGATTGGATTATTTCCAATTTATTAAAATTATTGGATGTAAACATGTATCTAGTGGTCTCTAGTTAGTAACATTTTAATAAATTGGATGATATTTGATCTTTCCAGCATTGGCTCTTAACCTTGCCGAGCTAGTTGATGAACAAAAGTGTCAATAACAAAATCTAACAGCCTTGTCGATGGATGATAAACAGTTTTGATTTTTAGATATTAGTTTAATATTTTAACAAACCATGTTAAGACCCCTTGTTGAGAAACCAGTGCTATAGACATTGAAGGAAGCAGCCGAGCCATATCCAGAGACTTGAAACTTGTGAATTTTGACTAGTTAGCAGCAACCCAGAACACCCTAGAAAGTGTGTGTGTGTGTGTGTGTGATTCAATAGATAATAGAAGGATCTAAGTAAGCTTAATATATATTAAAAATCATAATGTATTGGGTACTTTCAATTGGGTGGCTTCATTTCAGGTGGCTGTCCTGAACCCTAACCCCTAAATTTCAACTTGTGAAAATTATATTGACTTTTTTTTTTTCATTATATCTCCAAAATATCTTTTTGATTTCTTTAAAAAAACAAACATTTATTTTATTTTTAAATGATGAAACTTTGTTTAAATGTGTCCCGCATTTTAATGTCACTACCATACCGAAACAGTGTGTGTTTTAGTCCATTTGCTGAGACTGATTTGAACCACAACCCTACATTTTTGATCAGGAAATATGCCTGTGTCCCTCTCGCTCATAGCCTCTCTTTCATTGTAGATGGGTACCATCATTTTTAGGGAAATGTTCAAAAGTCTGAAAATCTGTTTGTAACTAAGGAATGTCACTACCAAACACATTTTTCTGCAATTAAGCAATCTTTTTTTGGGTGTTATTCCATAAAATTTAGTTTTTGTGTGTGTACAACTGTTCAGAACTGTGCTATGTAACCATGTGCTGGTTATCATCTTTGAACTAGGCTCAAAAGCATCTAAAATTGTCACTACCGAAACATGTGGTGAAGTTTAGGTTGTGACATGGTTTTTGAGTGTTATTCGATAAAATGTTGCTTTTTTGTGTACAACTGTTCAGAACTGTGCTAGTTAACCATGTGCTGATTAGCATCTTTAAGCTAGGCTCAAAAAGTTTCTCAAATTGTCACTACCGAAACAGTCATGACCGAAACATGTCGTCATTGTTTTGGTAGTGATAAAAGGGAACACATAATCATTTATTTAGGGGGGAAATAAACAAGCATTTTGTACAGTTATGCAAATCATTAGTATCTTAGTATGTTTTAGTAGTGTTTTAGTATGCGAGTTAAAATTCTGTAATGTAATGTGGTCGCTACCAAAACATTACTGTCACTACCGAAAATGTGGCGTCACGACCAAAACATGGGATGTTTGGTCTAAAATAAAGTATATTGAATTATCAACTACGATGTTATTATAGTGTTTGGTTCAATGTATATTCAAACTAATGAACTTTGAAATCAGTATGATTAACATAATGCCTTTTACAAAGAAAGATTGGATTCAAAATACAACAAATCGTATAAACCACACTTGAAATATTGTTAAAATTGTTATTGATTAACCTGGGAAAACCTTTTTTTTTAAATGGCAAAAAATATATTTACTAGGTAGATGTAAACAAAATAATAATAGGTCTATATAAGCCTTCTTATTAAATTATTTATTATTGTGTTTCGGTAGTGACCGATTTGGGGAGAGGAAAAATATTCCAAAACTTTCTGAAAATACATTATGATAATTATTGTTTATAAATAAATAAACAATAAATAAATTATTGTGTGTTCCCTTTTATCACTACCAAAACAATGACGACATGTTTCGGACATGACTGTTTCGGTAGTGACAATTTGAGAAACTTTTTGAGCCTAGCTCAAAGATGCTAATCAGGACATGGTTAACTAGCACAGTTCTGAACAGTTGTACACACAAAAAAAACAATTTTATCGAATAACACTCAAAAAACCATGTCACAACCGAAACTTCACCACATGTTTCGGTAGTGTCAATTTTAGAAATGTGTACCTTGGATATTATACAATTTGCATACATACAAAATTTGTGGAAAAAGACAACAACAAAAAAATCAAGACGTTTCTAACTCTGACTTTGAACCAATTCTGTAGAATGGCCCATATATATATATATATATACACACACAAATCTAATCCTCTAGCTCATTATTTGTTTCTATGACTGTTCAATAAAGCAAAACAGTCTGTGAATATGTTCTGCTGCTATAAAGGTGCTGCATTGGGGGGTCCAAATCAGGCCATCCCATGCCAGTACACAGTCTGTTTGGGTTCATCTGCAGTGGCGGATTCAGTTTCATGTTATGTAGTTTAGTTGCGAACTGAACTCTGAGTAAGGCAAGTCAGGCAGAAGCACTGCATGCAGTGTTTTCCTTTCCTTAAATTGGTCTTGCTTGCCCTCTGGAGGATATTTTGAGTTTGCACAGTTCACTTAAAGCATCCGCTGAAGGAAGAATTGAATGCATCCTCATTAATGATCTGACATTACAACGAACACATATTGCAGTTATTTAGAGTCATATTTTAATCTTTAATCTCTCTCTTCCTCTCTAGCTCTCAAGTGTAATTGCACGGCATGTGAGAACACCGGATATGTGTGCGAGACTGATGGGGCCTGCATGACCTCTACGTCCCACATCAATGGTCAGGAGGAGCGGCAAGTACGGATCTGCCTCCCTAGGGTCAACCTGGTTCCACCCGGACAGCCCGTCTACTGCCTGAGTGCCAAAGGCCTGCTCAACACGCACTGCTGCTATACAGACTTCTGCAACAGCATCAACCTCCAGATTCCCAACGGTAGGAGTACAGGCTAAAATATACTACTGTTCAAAAGTTTGGGCTCAGTGAGATGTTTCTTTTTATTCAGCAAGGACGCATTCAATTGATCAAAAGTGACTGTATAATATTACAAAAGATCAAATAAATGCTGTTCTTTTAACAGTTCTATTCATCAAAGAATCCTGAAAAAATGTATCATGGTTTCTACAGAAATATTAATCCACATATTTGAATGATTTCTGAAGGATCATGTGACACTGGAGTAATGGCTGCTGAAAATTCAGCTTTGCCATCAGAGGAATAAATTATATTTCAAAATATACTCAAATAGAAAAGTTATTTTATTAATATTTCACAATATTACTGGTTTGCTTTTTTTTTATTGCATCTTTGGTGAGAGCATAAGGGACTACTTTCAAGAACATATTATACATAATTTTTAGTTAACTGCCAAAATGAAAGTTTTTATGCTGCTCAATATAGGATATGTAATTGTGTATGCATTTTCCCCTTATTCTTACATCTACATTACCATCATCTCCAACACTTACTGTTGCAGTTAATCTCTAAATGTGATGTTTAGCGAATATCAAAATGAATTTGCATTTTTCATACTGTATTATAATTTTGTGATGTCTACATTCACTTGTAGCATTTAAAACTGTTGGTTTTAATATTGGCCATTTGTCTCTTGAATCTTAATATCAGTTCATCCCTACAGGTCCAGCCTGTAATGCGCATTTCCTCGTCTCTTTCAGGGATTCCTGAAGGTAAAGGGGGAAGTTGGGGTCCAGTAGAGCTGGTGGCAGTGATAGCAGGCCCGGTCTTCCTCTTTTGCTTGCTGCTTATCGTTGGAGTGCTCGTTTTCCAGTACCACCAACGGAACTATAACCACCGGCAGCGACTCGACGTTGAGGATCCGTCCTGTGATCATTTGTACTTGGCCAAAGACAAGACCTTACAGGATCTCATCTTCGATCTGTCCACCTCTGGTTCAGGATCTGGTAAGCTGCATCTTTATCCTTCTCCAGCATATCTGACAAGTGTTTTGTTCATGTGCTAATGCGTTTTCTTATTGCAGGTCTGCCCTTGTTTGTTCAGAGGACAGTGGCTAGGACAATTGTATTGCAGGAGATCATAGGTAAAGGTCGTTTTGGGGAAGTATGGAGGGGGAGATGGAGAGGAGGGGATGTGGCTGTGAAGATCTTTTCATCCAGAGAGGAGCGCTCCTGGTTCCGCGAGGCTGAGATTTACCAGACCATCATGCTCCGTCATGAGAACATCTTAGGCTTCATTGCTGCTGATAATAAAGGTAAGATGTACTCACTCGATCTATCGTAAATATTATCATTATTTATAATAATTTAAATAATCATATATAACATGATTACTTGAATATTATAAAAAAAAAATATATATATATATATATATATATATAATTTTACAAATTGATCAAACATTTAAGAGAGTGATTTGTTCCAACCCTTAAATCTCTTTGCTTTGACTTTGTTTCTTAGACAATGGCACATGGACACAGTTGTGGCTGGTGTCAGACTACCATGAACATGGCTCATTATTTGACTATCTCAACCACTACTCTGTCACTATCGAGGGGATGATTAAGTTATCACTCTCAGCAGCCAGTGGCTTGGCACATCTGCACATGGAGATCTTGGGAACGCAGGGTAATTATGAATGAATGCATTTGATGCATTGGTTATATGAGCTGTAATATCTCTCAAATCCTGTACTCCCAAAACCGAACTAAACCAAGATGGTCTCGTCCCACAGGGAAACCAGGCATTGCACATCGTGACCTGAAATCTAAAAACATCCTGGTGAAAAAGAATGGTACTTGTGCCATAGCAGATCTGGGGCTCGCTGTACGGCACGAGTCCATCACTGATACTATAGACATCGCCCCCAATCAGAGGGTTGGCACCAAAAGGTACATCTACCGCCAGGCACTCTTACTAAATTCTGTTAACAGCTGCTTATATGTAAATGTAACCATGAAGATTGCATTACTTGATGTGATTTTTTTTTTTTGCCTTTTAGATATATGGCCCCAGAGGTATTAGATGAAACGATCAACATGAAGCATTTTGATTCTTTCAAGTGTGCTGATATCTACGCTTTGGGACTGGTATACTGGGAGATTGCGCGACGGTGTAATGCTGGAGGTGAGGAACAAGAAGCTTGCAAAGAGCCTGACTAATCATCCACCCACAGTATCTTAACAAACGTCATTTAAATCAGTGCTTTCACAGGCTGTAGGTGCCATAGAGCTCTGGGGGTCATGTCTCACTTCAGTGCCTGAATAGTGGTCTGTCATTATGGGTTTTTCAATGACATATTTTTAAAGGATTCAATTTGTGAGTGAAAAAGTGTTTAGAAACTGCCATATGAAAGTTTGGGGTCAGTTAGATTTGAATACTTCTATTCAGCAAGGACGCATTAAATTATTCAAAAGGACATTTATAATATTACAAAAGATTTCTGTTTCAAATAAATGCTGTTCTTTGGGACTTTCTATTTGTCAATAAATTCTGAAGATAAAAGTATCATGGTTGCCACAAAAAAAACATTAGGCAATACGACATTGCTTAAACATTGCTAATAAAATGTTTTTTGAGTCACAAATCGGCATATTAGATTGATTTCTAAAGGATCGTGTGACACTGAAGACTGGAGTAAGGGCTTGAATAAATGACATTTTAAAATGCATTCAAATAGAAATGTTATTTCAGATTTTAATAATATTTCACAATGTTTCTGTATTTGTATAATTTTGGATCAAATAAATGCATCCTTGGTGAGCAAAAACATAAACATTCCTACTGGCATAACAGCTTGCTTATTGATAGTAGCAACTTTAGAGATGAATTTTTTTTTATTTATTTTTTTATCTCAGTTAGAGATTAAATATTTGGAAGGTTAAAGCATGTGTGGGATTTATAGGCCTACATTGTTTTTCTTGAGTTTATATTGGTCTTTTATCCAATGCATCTACAAATGATTTGGGTTTGTAAGGCACTATATTTTCTATTTAGAGATTAAAAATGTATCATATTGCAGTTAAAATGCAATGTTTTTTCCCCTTGGGACTGTGAATTCTGATATATTTTGTTACAGATTATCAGTAATGCTAAATAATATAGATATAGATGAATTGAGCCATTTAACACTAAACAAGCTCACGTTTTGACCATCTTCTCAGGCATCCATGAAGATTACCAGCTTCCCTACTATGATCTGGTGCCCTCTGATCCCTCCATAGAAGAGATGAGGAAGGTGGTTTGTGACCAGAGACTACGGCCCAATGTGCCCAACTGGTGGCAGAGCTATGAGGTATAAAACTCTTTTTAGCTTACTGTGCCCAAGACAGTCCCACTTATATAAGGTTATATATAAATTATATATAAGGTCATCTAATTGACATTTGCAGTAATTGACCAACCACAGTTGTTGTCAATACTTGACTTGACTTAGTAAATGATGATAATAGTAGACCATAATAAGAAACAAAAACTCAAATAATGGTGCAGCGTTCACCACAAACATGCTTGCCAATTTGAAAAGCCATTTTTGAGTGCAATATGCTTCACACGTGCCATCTTGAGACCGTTCCATGTAAAAATACAGCCTTTTAATTAAATTCAGCTGTGATTCGCAGGCATACTTGTGAGAGAGCCTGGAAAACTCATTTTGATTTGTGTTTTCTCTCCACAGGCGCTGAGAGTGATGGGAAAGATCATGCGGGAGTGTTGGTATGCCAACGGAGCGGCGCGGCTTACGGCTCTGCGGATAAAGAAGACTCTCTCGCAACTCAGCGTTCAAGAAGACGTTAAGATCTGAAACGCGCGGGACACCGCAGAGACGAACAAGCGAATAATAAAGACTTGCGCCAAAAGCAGCCTGCCAGTTTTAGCCCTTTTTTGAACCTTCGAAAGTTGTGACGAGGCCTACCTCACCATCTAAGACGAAACTACTGAGTCTGAGTCCATCCCAGCCCTTTTCCATTTCTCCAACATCAACGTTCCCAATCATGGATGAGCCTCCAACCGCTGACATCAGCGCAACCTCCCTCCATGGACCTACGGTTGTTGAATTATTTTAGTTTTTTTGGCAGGAATGACAATTGAACTGTGACTGGCATTTTGATTTTATCATTGTTTTTATTTCACCACTTTTGTCCAAAATGGACTTCTTGAAAGAATGTGTTTAGATTTGATTTGTTCAACCTCATTCATTAATACACCATATGTCATATTTCAGCGTCAATCTACAATTATAGTGCTCTACTGCTGTTGTGAGAATGTGAAAAAACGTGGATAACACTGTCTCCTCCTGTTATGACTAGCAATTCATGTACAAAGCTAAGTGTAGCAAAGCGGACACACCGCGACCGTGTGACCAAGTGGCATTGCAGTTCTTTGTTCCTGTGGAAGAAATGAAGGAGTGCAGATCATATACTCGTGTAAAAATCAGCCTATTTATCTTTCTTTAGGCTGCGTTTGTTAAAAATGTCAAAACCATCAATGTGGTTTTGGCTTCAAATGCTTTTAAATTTTCACAGGGAGAGTGTGTGTGCATGTTTTTTGTTTTATTTAACTGGGCTGAATGCATTGTAGAATGATTGCACATGTTTAGTATTGTTATCCGACCGCATTTTGAGAAAAGGAAAGCCATTACCACTTGTATGTTAAAATCCAACTGTTATTTTAATGGGATTGTTTAGTATGTTGTATTCCTATTATTCTGGGATGTTGGCATGTTAAATTGCACTGTTGTTATTTGTTTGCAGTCAGTGTTCTTTTGGGGATTTAGTAGTTAGTACCACTTCAGAAAACACACATGTAAAGTATTGAAGTAAAATAATGCATCTCTCTATTTGCCTGCATTATAACATTTATATTGCTCTGCTTTGCCTTGCATTGAAGAGTTGTCATTCAGTTTAATTTAAAAGTACAACTAAACATTTCCTTCTCATATTTACAGTTGGGGTTTGCCAAGACCAAATGTTGGACATGGCGACATTGTATAACTAGCACATCCCTAGAAAGCCAACTAAACTACTTCCTCCATTGTCTTGATCAAAGTCAAAAACCTGCAGATGTTCTGAATGGTTAACTGGAATCCATGGGATATGTATAATAGTAGGTGCGAAAAATGATTAGATTAGCTTTGGCATTAATGGTCTGAAATGCTTGTAGAATGGCTGGATGAGAACAAGGGTCCTGTATTATGTGTAACATGTGAAATCCATTGCAGGCTCTATTACAGTCCATTTCTGTTTGACCTATGCATTTTATACTTTCAAGGTCATATTATATGAATCTGCTCTGCGTAGCTGGAATATGTTTGATGACAGTAGCATGATTCAGTTGAGTTGGGTGGCATTGAGAATGCCTAAAATAAAATGATGACTGAATTTTGTTATACCATGGTGCTCTACATTATACACTGGGAATTCTGTCTGTAGAAATGTAAAGGCTAATTGTTCCACTATTTATATTGTACTTGCTTTTTCTCACAACTTGGATTTTGCGGTTGTTTGTAAAACATGTACTTTAACTTGTGCTTAAGACTTGAGGAAAGGCATTTGGATGATTCTGAACGACACTCGTTTAAGACGGTAGTTACTGCCGCTTTGTAGAGGCGGTTTAGTCTAAATTCCCTGACATGTTTGTCCATTTTAGTCTTGATAATAAGAGTTCAGACTTGGTAGACAATGCTTTCAGTCGGATGCATATGAGTTCTTGATCCTAAGATTCCATGTGTATTTTAAACATGTTAAAAACAAATACACTTGTGGGTTAGTTAATATAATGTACATAAATGGTATACAGTAATAAATCCTTTTTCTTATTTCTGTTTCATTGACTCTTTCCAATAACTTAATTTAGAATAGCCTTTAAAAGATGCTATGCAAAAGTAGTTTATAAAGCTTCAAATTTGACAACATTTATATTTAAAATGCATTTTATTTTTCTTTACAAGAAATAAAGCAGAGACAAAGAAATAAATGGAGGGCTGGGAGGGAAGGGGACAGCTGTATATAAAGAGATGCAACCTCTGACGTCAAAAAATATGTACAATTCAAAATTATATCCATACAAAACATGCCACATACAATAAAAATTACCATTTTATTCATCATCCCTAAAAGTAGCTCTGCTGTACAGTTGCAGCATCTTTTTTAAAAAGTAGATCAGGTTGAAAACCAAAATCAGGATCTATTTATTTATTTAATTACAACATGTGTATAGAGCTTAAATTAAGAGATTTCAAAAGAACAAAGGGGGGGCAAGAGTTACTCAGGCTAAAATCCAGTGAGCGTCTTTAATAACAGACTACCCTTAAAAGAACCAATGCTAGTTCGGAGGATGTATAAATAAAAAAAAATGCTGAGTGCAATTCACATGTAATTAATGGAGATATTTTCGATTAATGAAGTCATACCTTTCTACGACTATGCAGCCTTTTCAGAAGTCATATAAAACATTCACTTCTACCGGGAGGGGCGGGAAACAATAGGACACGAATCAAAAACAGTATCATCTTGGGAGCTTCAAGATTTTCCATTTACTGAATATACTAATTAAACTGTCACTGATTCAAGGACAGGGATCAGTAATTCACAAGCAGTAGCATAAATAAAAGAAATATACGTGAACAATATTACATAAATACACAAATGCTATGCACCATTTTACTGCTGTTTCTTTCCCCCCAAAAAAAAAAAAAATCTATTTCAATAAAGAACTTTGCATGAATCCCATCTTAAATGTTTGTCTCATTCACCGCAACCACTCTTCCAAATTTCATTGGTGAAGAACAGAGAAACATCACACCTTTAATATGTATATGGTCTTGTAGGAAAAAAAAACAGATAAAAAAAAAAAAAAAAGTTAAATGCAAAAACACTCTGGTTCATATACATAAAGATATTACTTAGTTTGCCATTTTACATATATTTATAGATATATACACATTTAGTTTTCTGATAAAATGATATCCAGTGGTTGCTTTTTTTCATGATTTTTATTTCTCTACAATTTTGAATTTGATTAAAAAGGGGCTGGATAAAGAGTTTAGACCCCTATTATGTACAGTTTATACATTTTGCATTTATTCTTAACGTGAGGTCATACGTCAGGGGAGAAAGGAACAAAGTAGCATGGGCTATGTGGAGACTTTGTTCAACTCCCTTCTTTGAAATTCAACTGTTTTTAACTTTTAAATTACTTTAATATAAAAGAAAATAGAAATGCCCTTTTTAAGTCTTCCTCCGTCACTGCATCAAGCCTGTAGACTGTGCTACCACTATCAAACCACGATACATAGATTAGATACAACCGGCCGTCCGCAGGCAGAGAAAGACTCACTACAGTAAGTTTACAACAGTCCACTATCACAGAAGGGAAGAGGCTTACACCTAAGGGTCCTGGTTGGAGTGATGAGATCCGAATGGAGATCTAATGAAGGCAGGATGTAAGGATTCAAGATGGGAAAACATGTCAAATGCAGTGGCAGTCTTGCATCACTAGTTTTATTTGCCCTATAATCTTTCAAATTGCATCAACGTGGATCTGCACTGTGGCCCTTTCTCATTATTTGCTCCACCGTTAAGAATGTGAGAGGATCCTGATGAGCGTTTATACACTAAAAACATGATCTGCACGTGCTGACGCAGCTACATGATATCTACAATCGGAAAAAGGTGGCCTGCGAGACACCCGTTTGAGTTTTGATTGCTCGAAGTAATGCATCATCATATACTGTATCTCATTTGTGTAATCAAATCAAAAAGAGTTGCACTGGCTCGCTATTGTAATCATCCGAAAGCAAAATATAGATAGGAGCAAACCTGCTGCTTAAGTTTCCCTGCTTACCCGAGAAGGCAATTGCCATGGACACATTCCTGCCTTCCCCTTTCCACAGTAGCACTTAACAGTTTAATACAAAGCAGTGACGTCCCACAAACTCAATGAGGTAGACTGGGTGAAATAAACCCACCTTTTAAATCAATATAATAAAACATCTCCTGCCTCTCGAGCCACAGGTCAATAGTATCTCAACACAGTTCTAAGCAGAGCCACTCCAGGATTGTCTTGCCAAGGTCCACGATTTTCATTGATGATTTGATGGGAGAGCGTTCGTCTGGGGTGATGGAAAGGATGGTAGCGGGAAGGATAGGTCCAAGCTAAATTGTACTAGTTCATTTTTGAGTACTTACATGGCTTTAATCAAACATCTTCACTGAGTTCTAGTTCTAAGTGTATTGATATGCTATAGCTTCAGTTGTTTTGGTAGATGTCGAAGGGATCAGTTGTAGCCAGAGTCAGCTTATTGTAGGAGGAAACAGTGGAAGTGCTTTTGGCAGAGGTGAATTTTTTAATCAACGTGAAAGATTCAAGCAGATCCAATACCTTCAAGCTCATCTGTAAAAGGTTGTGTCTTCAAAAGTGTACTCTTCAAAGCTTTGGCTCTTGTTGTGAATAACAAAGTCTTGTCTTTCAGGTGACTGAGAGTGAACTTTTCTTCCTCGATTCAGAGCAGCTTATTAACTGGATAGTAAGAATATAACAGGCTTTGGCGCAGGAGTGTTCTGGCACCAGGGAGCAAAGACGGGTCGGACTCCTCCTCTGTCCCTGTTAGTTCATCCACTTTCTGCAATTCCAGGCTCCACAATGGCAGGGGATCTTGTGCTGATCATCCTCGAAGTCAAACTGATAGTCATACGTCAGCTAAAACAGATTGAGAGAGGAGAATACAAAGGATTATACTGGGTAACAGCACTGAGAGCACTGCCAAATGAAAAATGTAACTCGAACCTACCTCTTCACCCTTCGGGATCCTGCGACTAGAAATGATGATGATCTTGTCCTCTTTATCAAATGTCACAACTTCCGCGACACAGTTGGGTGCACAAGAATGATTGACATAACTAGGGAGACAAAGAAATCATAAACTAAGACCCAAACCAAACAGTTGTATTGCAAGAACAGCACAGGAAGTTTGATCTTACCGGGCAGGACCGCCAGTTAAGGTGGCATCAATCACATGCTCGTTATTGATGCGAAACATGTAGATCCCGCGGTTCTGATTGAAGAAACCAAAGAGGTTAAAAAAAAAGAAAAATAGAGAAAATATATAGCGGAAGCTTGACATCTACAAACCTGCTCCTCGTAAATCTTCTCTCTGCGATTTGCAACCTCGTTGCGTATGATGGTGCCAATGTACTCTATGACCATGGTGTGTTTTTCAAGGTCTTTAGCAGCGTAGAGTCCCAGTCCTTGAATGCGAGAACGGGCCAGGTACACATTGTTTTTCCACTCGGTCTTCAGTCGACGGTATTGAGAAGATTTGGAATGAACAAACTGCTTGCTGTACGGGGTGTTAATTTCCCCTGTAAATGTGCTCTGATAGGCTTTGGACATACTCGTGCTGTTCAGAGTATGAGGCCTGAGAAGCAGGATAAAATTACATTAGATCCTTACAATCACTTTCCATACTTAGAGTCTTAAATCAATTGACATGAGAAAGCTAAAGTCTTCCATTTCTTTTGTTCATTACCGTTTGCAGTGGGTGAGAATTTTGGGTTCAGATCGTGCACAGCCCGTAGGATTTATCATGAGGGGAAGCTCCATGAGAGGATGGCGGCCATATCGGAACGTATAATTCTGACAGTTTTCCACACCAGGAAGCTGCAGGACAAATTTTGAGCAGCGAAAATTTTATTATATTGTTAATAATTATAATCAAGATATTTAAGAAAAATGCTTTTAATGGGGATGGGAATCACAGGAATTTAACATCCTGGTTCCAGTTCCTCAATGGTTCCAGTTCATTTTTTTTTATGACTTAAGGAATAAATATTTGGAAAAAAAGAAATGCAATTAGACAAATTAGACATTTTCAACACTAGATAAATGTAAATATAGAAAATTATTAAATCATTTCAATAGTAAATGTAAAAAAAACTTTTTAGAGGCAGCATAAATGTGATCCAATAATTGACCGGGACTATATACTAAACAACAATGATAAAAAATGTGGTAACAACATTATTCATTTATTTTTTACATATTACTGACAAAACATTGTTTATCTTTAACTACGTGTCATCGCTGATTTGATCAACAGAAGAAAACAGAGCAAGAATAGTTAACAAAAATGAATCATGTGGTTTAGGTTTATTTTATTTTTTTACAGTTTTATTAACTGAATGATGTTCATTTTTGTCAGCGGTTCCGAATAAATACCAGTTCTCGGTTCCCAACCATACTTATTAATTTCTCACCGATTCAGTGATTCGCATCACAGCATGGACAGTGAGTCCATACATCTCTTCTCCCTTGACATGCTCTGTGAAGAGTTTCAGCATGGCTGCTTCATCACGCAGCTTGGCAACCTGCTGCACAATCTTGCACCAGATGCCTGAAGAGCAGTGGCATGACATTAGCATGATGAGGCAAGATAAATCATTCCATCAGGATTACATTTACAGTCATTTCAGAAAATAAACTTGGATTTACATACCATCTGGTGTGGCGTCTCGGAAGTGCAGGTCTTCATACCCGTGCTCTAGGACACGCGCTTCAAACAGAGGCCTGCCATCCTGCTCACTGATGCGACAACGGTAGCGACATCTGCGGTTTGGCACGCGAGTGCTCCAGTAAATTCGTGTGGCCTCGTAGCCCACTGGAAATATAGCAGTGGGTGAGTGAAACACAGCCATCTGAGAGGGCAAGAGCTGGCCCACAGCATGGAAGATGAGCCCGCCAACACGGAACATGTGAATGCGGTCACCACGTTGCAGGATGCTTGCAATCTGCTTCACCTCATCTCGCTCAATGTAGACGCGTCGAAAAACAGCAAAACTGCTGAGCTCCTCTTCACTGGGGCCTTTAAGCTTGTGCTGGGTGCAGAGCATCGTTTTGTCTTTGAAAAACATGCAACGTGCCCGAATGGCACAGGCAAAATGATAAACATTCGGGCAGCGCAAACGGTTGCAGCTGTTAGTAGCACCCGTCTTCTGACAGTAGGCACAGCGGGTGCGCAGTCCACGCCGAAGAGCAACCTCCACATTAATAAGTGCACCGCCCTGGGTCTCATACACCTCAGTGGACCACAGAGCACAGTTAAGATGCACCCAGAGATCGACATCGATGTTAAGCAGACGTGCAGGACCATCTGTGGCACCATCTCCTTCCTCGTGGCAGAAACAGCACTTGCGCTTGTCTCTGGGCAGCTTGTCTGGTTTTAGGGTAATGCGGAGGCGCTCCATAAGCTCAGAAACTTCACGGCTGTTCTCTTTCTTAGACCCACCCTTGCGAATAGTGATGACTATCTGGAGACGCTTCCAGCGTAGACCCTTCCATTTTTTGACCTTAGGTCGTTCTTCTTCTTCATCAGAAAGAGTCCTGCTACGGTGTTTAATAGGTTTGAGGGACATCTCTATTGTGGGGGAGTCTAGAGGAGGAGAAATGGCTGGAGCAGAAGGTTGTTCTTCTGATGGAGCAGCTAGGGGGAGAACCACTGGCTCCTGAGATTCAGACTCCACAGTAACAGGGGAGCTGTGAGCCTCCAGTTTAACTATAGGGTCAGTTTTGACAGGATCACTCGGGCTTGCGGAAGGGGATGATGTAATCTGAACAGGTGCATCCGGGTCAGGTTTGGGCTCAGGTTGAGTGATGTTTTCTGGCTCAGCTACAGCAGAAGATGGTGGTGGTGGAGGTGGGGATGGTGATGGAGGTGGAGATACCTCAACAGGAATAACAGGCAGGTGGCGCACATCCAGATCTGAAACATTTGTCATGTAACAGTGCTGAGCAGGTTTATCTTCTTGATCTTGGCATTCCTGCAAAAGAGTAAAAATGTCAGAAGAAATTAGAAATGTAAGGTACCTCTCAAAAGAAAGAAAACAAAAAAAAGAGAAATACTCAGGAAACTCACCTGTTTGATAAGAGCTAGAATATCGACTTGTTTCCTCAGAGTACATCCTGGGAGGGAAACATCAAACTGCCTAAGCCACTCTGCATCATGGCTTGCAGAAGGGTCTGTCTTCATAGCTGAAAAAAAAAAACCCATTCAAACAGCTTTAGAGAAACCAAAAACAAGAAGCTAAACATTTTGCAGATACTTTGAGAATAATGTTGAAAGACAGATTGAGTGCATTACCTGGGTTGGAGGAGTCGGGTACTTTCCCAGGTCCAACACCTGCTCTACCAGGACTCTGGGGAAAAGCCACCTCATAAGAACTTGGCATACGTATGTGCAGCAGTTGGGCAACAGCCAACATCACTGTGTTGAGATTCTGTTAAAAAGAAAACAGAACTTAAACCTTGTCACACAAAATTATCCAATGCCTTTGAGGTTAAGGTTGGGTTAAGATATTTAGAGACTTAAATACCTTTGCGGCAGCTGATGAAAGCATGAAGGTTACAGATACTTCATTGCTTTTAGTTTTGTCCCACTGGCTGGATGAGGCTACAACTTTTCCATCCACTGACTCGAATGGTTTTGTCTCTGAGAAACCTGTATATAGGTAAGATCAGTCCATCATGAAAGATTCAAGTAAAAAAAATTAAAATAATTTCCAAACAGTGCCACATACTGGGGATGGCAGAACGAGGAATAATGGGGATAACAGGAGAGATGGCCCTCTCATCCTCCTCCTCTTTAGGATCCAATAAATGGGGGAAGCGTGTTGTCTCATCACCTAGCTGGCTTTCAGGTGAGGATGCAGGCACAATGCTATCTGGAGCATCACTGTCATCATCGCTCTCCATCCTGAGTTGAGAGAATCCATTAGTGCGCTGACATATGCACAAGCTTAAGATTAGTTGTTCAATACATTCATTTAGCAATACATTGACAATTTACCGTATATCTTCGTTTTGGTTGTGAGGTGGAGTGGGGAGAGCTGCTAGTATGTCTACACTCTTTACTTCCTCTGGAACAGAACCTTCAAGTACAAGGAAAGATTAAAATGTTAGGAGTCATAAGTCACTAAAGTCATAACGGCTCACTAATAAATCCAAATCAATGTAATATTTTACCCATGGTATCTTCTGACGCCTCTGTCCCTTTTTGACCTTCGGCTAGTTCCTCTACAGGTGTCACTCCATTTAGAAGTTTGTGCTGCACCGAAGGTGGTGGAGTTGGGGGAAGTGATGATGGTGGTGTTGGAGGATTGCTGAGGTTGTTCTAAAAGGAAAAAGCAGCAAAGAACACCTATATGGAATTTTACTGTAATTAAGTGAAATAAGTGAGAAAAGAATGGAAAAGTGCTGCAGTTGTTTCAATCTGGCTGCATCTTAAGAACTTGCATACAACAGTGAACAGTCTTTGGAATTCCTAGAATGAGGAATACACACAGAGCCAATCTAGAAAGTCTTTTGTAAGGTACGTGGTTAAACTGAAAATGCCAAACTATAGTGTACCTTTGTAAGAAGCTGGGAATAGTAGTCTGGAATATTTTCTAGCATAGCATTTCCAAATGAGCCTTTCAACTGGGTCTTGGCATTGGCTGGGCTGCTGCCAAAGGGAGCAAACAAATCCAGACTAGCAGTAATGGAGGGCTCCATCAAAGGAAGAAGAGAAAGTCCCTGTAGGTTAACCATAAGTGAGCAATGATTTAACTTCATAATATTAATCCAAATTGTTCATAGCCATGCATTACTCTTAAAACAGGAAGCAAAGATTCAAAAAGCCAATGCCACATACTTGTTTCAGCTGCTTCATTATTGCCTCAGTTTTTCCAACTTCTTCTTTCTTGGTTTTCTTTCTAGAGTTTGGCCCACGCTCTCCAGCTTTTGTAGTACGTTTGGCCTTGACTATTGGAGTTCTCTTTGTGAGTGACTGCAGATCCTAAAAATAGCATCAGATAAGAATGAGATGCTCAATTTCATAATACATATGCATAATAAAAGGACTTTCTTGGCCTACCTCCATGTTACGTGGAGTTCCTTGAAGCTTTTGCTCAAGCATTGCTAGCTTGCTATTGATGTGTCCATTTATCTCATTATGAATACCATCTGAGGGCCTCTGAGATGCCAGTTGTAAGTTTTTGGTTCTAAGGAGTTTCTGTAGTAACTGTTGACCAGTCTCTGTCCTTTGAATTTGGGATCCAAGATCTCCTGCTTGAGTTCTAGAGCCCAGAGCAGAGTTCGAAATAGCAGTGGCACTGATGGTCTCTCCAGAAATTTCTCTCTTTATGCCATCAGAATGGGCCTCTACACTATCTCCTGTGTCACACTGGACTTCACGTGGTTCCTGTTTGATGTTTTGCAGAATTATCTTGCACATTTCATTGGGTACTGGAGTTGGCTGAGACATATGACCCTCAGATACTTGTGTAGCAGTTGGTGTTTGGTGTTGGTTGGGTGCTGACTGAGGAGATGGACCATTGAGTGGAAAAGGAGCAGAAAGAGCTTCAGTATTGGGACTCTGAGTCTTCGTAGTTGGAGATCTCAGAGGTGAAGCGATTGATCCCCCTGTCTGGCTAAAGGGACTACCCTTTCCTACAATACCATCTGGTCTAGAAGGAGATGACAAGTGACTGGAGAGCGACAGGTTGCCTGTCTCAGGTTTATTTACAGATGCTGGGCTTGAACCAGGTTCTGGAACAGTGGAGCCTGCAGGAGAACCTGCATGAGAGGGAGATGCTCGAAAGGGGCTCAGTGCTGTCGCCACATGGGACTGTTGTTGCTGTAGATGTTGGGGTCCTGGTGGAGTCTGAGACATTCTCATAATCCTTTGCTGATTAGAAAGTGGGCTTCCAGGAGAACCCTGACCCACTAACTGGCGAGGAGACATTGGTCTAGCCATATGTCCAGGTGCTGTGGCACGAACCTGACCCAGTACTGGCCTGGGAACTTGACCTCTCATCATCTGATGATGCAGTTGTTGCTGTTGTAACATCTGCTGCTGGGCACTATTGATGTATTGAGGCAAGGGTCCTTGAGAAGGCTGTTGCATAGCCACCGCAACACCTTGATGAAACTGTGTAGCCATACCAGATGGTTGTCCCATTGCACCCGATTGCTGTTGAGGGCCACCTGGACCGTGTTTTCCTGCCAACCCAAAGCGATGCTGCTGTTGTTGGATTTCAAGACCTGGATGCCGTGGACCAACTGGTGGCCCCTGTGGGACCTGGGGACGCATTTGTCCCTGCACCTGACCCTGCATTCTTAGCATCTGGCCTTGTTGTAGCTGTCGCTGGGCAATCATTGCCTGAATTTGCTGCAACTGTTGGCTAGGAGTCAGGTGACGCAGTTGGGGATTCTGTGCAATGAAGGCCTGAATGTTTATAGGGGCACGTATTTGCCCTGCAGAAGCACCAGGCCTTGGAGTCATCATCATCTGCTGGCCTCTAGGAATGCCGATCTGTTGAGTCAATAAAGCTTGCTGCTGTTGATTTGCAATGCCAGTCATTGTAGTTTGCGTCTGACCACTATTTTGGACAAGCACATCTTGTGGTTGTTGTGCAGCAACCTGACCAGCTTGCTGTTGGGCCATAAAGCACATTTGCTGATCTTCCTGTTTTATTTGTATGGTGTTCTGGGTCTGAAGACCAAGTTGCATCTGTTGTTGCTGTGGTTGTACTTTAAGATGTGTTCCAGCCTGCTGGTTGCCTACAAAACCATGTTGTTCAGCAACTCCAATGTTCTGGTTTGGTTGAGGCTGTGCTGTCGGTTGTTGAGCCAGAAAAGCATGTGGCTGCTGTGGCTGTCCAACAACACAATGCTGCTCTCCACTAGATCCCTGTTGTTGCATCTGTAGTGGTGTAGGAGGTCCTCCCTGTTGGGGGGGTGTTTTCGGACTAAGAAGTCCACCATCTTTATGGGCAGGATTCTGAAGATCTTGGACACCTTGTTGCAAACTCTCGGCAGCTCCTTGGGTACTCCCTGATGGTGGAGTTTCTAAAGCTCTTTGTGGCTCAGAGGGACCAGCCTGTGTCGGTTGTTTCAATTGTGAGATTTGTTGCTGTTGAAGTTGAGCGAGGTTTTTCGCAGCATTCTGCTGTGACAGGAGCATGCGCTGAGCCATTACACTCTGCTGTTGAGGTGTGAGCTGGGCTGGTGGCCCCCTAGCAATATGCTGATCCATCAAACCTTGAGGTCTCTGAAGCTGCTGAACAATTTGTTGATTACCAACCATACCCTGTGGTTGGCCTGCCAACATATTTGCAGTTTGGGTCATTTGCTGGCCCATGACATTATGTTGCGTCTGTCCAATCATTCCTGGAGGAGTCTGCATTAATCCCTGACGATTTTGCTGGTTATTAATTAATCCTTGTTGTAAGTTTGGTTGCTGCTGCCCCATGTTACCCATCAAAACTTGGGCTGGCTGGTTGCCTATGGCTCCAGGCTGCTGGTTAATTACACCGGGCTGCTGAGGTTGATGTGACATAGGCTGCTGCCCCATCATCAACTGTTGTTGTTGTTGTTGTTGTTGTTGCTGCTGCTGTTGCATTTTTTGGACCATTTGCATTCTATGCTGTAACTGTCGCTCCTGTAGAACTCTTGGATCTGGTCCTTGTGCTCCAGGGCCTTGTGGAAAAAAACCAGGAGGTGGAACTGGTTGGACAGTGCCAGCTGCAAGTGGGAGAGTGGGAGGCTGGGCTCCACTAAAGGGCTGCATTTGTGGCATTCTAATTGGCATACCTCCTTGAGGCATCCCTGCTTGAGGCATCCCTCCAGGTGGTTGACCAATAATTGGTCCTCCTTGTTGGCCAATCATTATTTGTCCAGGCATCTTGGAAAGCATGTGGGGCGCCTGTGTAGAAGGCCCTGGAGCTAGTATGGAGGACCCTTGTTGATGCTGCTGTTGCTTACTCCGGTACTCTGCAATAAGATTGGTGTGCTCCTTCTGCTGCTTACGTACCTAGAAAAGCACATTTCAATGTTATTAGCTGAATGGATTTAAAGACGACAAAATCTCTCGTTCGTTTGTAAAAAAGATATTTTGCATACCTGGTCCAATTGTTTCTGGATCTTACTCTGTTCCTCAGTCACCAGTTTGAGCTTTTCAGCATCTGCTTCTGCAAATTCACGCCCAGCTTTCTTTGCAGTGCGCTGCTTGGCACACAGAGCTTTACGGGATTTGCGATGTGTTCCAATTTGCTCCTCTAAGAACTTCAACTGCATTTGCAGCAACTGCTGTGTGTGCACGAGCCATTCTTCATATTGGTGCTGCTCAGCATCATCTGTTGTGAGTGTTAACATCAACATTAAAAGCATGAAATAAACCGAACTGTCTATAACCTGTATGCACAATGTGTGCCTATATACTTTGCACAATTTGTAGCAAACTATATTTTCCACAATGCAACAAAAATAGCCAGATTTCCATGTTATCTAGATTCTGAAATTGTCAAATGAGTAAATTCAGAATGTCCATTTTAATGTCTGATTGTTTTCTACATTGCCAAAATCACAAAATCATGACATTAAATTTGTGTTTACATAGGGAAAGTAATAATAATAATAATAAATAAGGAAAAGGCTAATAAAAGTAGTAAAGGGGTGGTTTGTTGCAAAAATAGAAATGCACAACATACTAATGATGCCAAATTGTGGAGGATTCGGTCTTGTTTGAACCTGGTTGCTGCCTTCTCCATCCTGAAATAGAAGGATTAAGTTTAAGATACGATTTTAAATTCACACAAAATGTGAACTAAAAAAGAAAAAGAAACCTACCTTGGAAGACCCAGGTGCAAGCTGAGCCTGGGAATCCTCATTTCCAGGAGCTGAAGTTAACCTCTGAGCCAAAAGAGATACTTGCTGCCTAAAGTTGAATAAAATTAATTATAGCCAAAACAGAACTGAAATGGGCAATTCCATGGAAATATCAACCAGGAAATTTTTTCCAAAAGGTACAAAACCCCTACTAAATTATTAATTTAGATCTATATTACTGTACTAAAGACCTATAACCAGTGTTGTGTGGTAACGTAACTACTTTTTCGGGTAAAAATTTGGTAACGAAACGTAGTTCCTTTTTCAATTCGGCGCAACGTTACTTTTCCCAGGGACAGATTTGACAGCGATCTCAGTCATTTGACAGATTTGACAGCGATCGCCATCTCCGTAGTGAACGCCTACAGAAAGAAATGCACATAATGGATTACATAATCAGAGAGTAGCCGATTTCTTTTCGTTTTGAATTGTTTAGTTTAAAGACATTTCAAGCTTTCGATATATATACAGGTCCTTCTCAAACAATTAGCATATTGTGATAAAGTTCATTATTTTCCATAATGTAATGATAAAAATTAAACTTTCATATATTTTAGATTTATTGCACACCAACTGAAATATTTCAGGTCTTTTATTGTTTTAATACTGATGATTTTGGCATACAGCTCATGAAAACCCAAAATTCCTGTCTCACAAAATTAGCATATTTCATCCGACCAATAAAAGAAGTGTTTTTAATACAAAAAAAAAAAGTCAACCTTCAAATAATTATGTTCAATTATGCACTCAATAGTCAATACTTGGTCGGGAATCCTTTTGCAGAAATGACTGCTTCAATGCGGCGTGGCATGGATGCAATCAGCCTGTGGCACTGCTGAGGTGTTATGGAGGCCTAGGATGCTTCGATAGCGGCCTTAAGCTCATCCAGAGTGTTGGGTCTTGCGTCTCTCAACTTTCTCTTCACAATATCCCACAGATTCTCTATGGGGTTCAGGTCAGGAGAGCTGGCAGGCCAATTGACCACAGTAATACCATGGTCAGTAAACCATTTACCAGTGGTTTTGGCACTGTGAGCAGGTGCCAGGTCGTGCTGAAAAATGAAATCTTCATCTCCATAAAGCTTTTCAGCAGATGGAAGCATGAAGTGCTCCAAAATCTCCTGATAGCTAGCTGCATTGACCCTGCCCTTGATAAAACACAGTGCACCAACACCAGCAGCTGACATGGCACCCCAGACCATCACTGACTGTTGGTACTTGACACTGGACTTCAGGCATTTTGGCATTTCCTTCTCCCCAGTCTTCCTCCAGACTCTGGCACCTTGATTTCCGAATGACATGCAAAACTGAGCAACAGTCCAGTGCTGCTTCTCTGTAGCCCAGGTCAGGCGCTTCTGCCGCTGTTTCTGGTTCAAAAGTGGCTTGACCTGGGGAATGCGGCACCTGTAGCCCATTTCCTGCACACGCCTGTGCACGGTGGCTCTGGATGTTTCTACTCCAGACTCAGTCCACTGCTTCCGCAGGTCCCCCAAGGTCTGGAATCGGTCCTTCTCCACAATCTTCCTCAGGGTCCGGTCACCTCTTCTCGTTGTGCAGCGTTTTTTGCCAAACTTTTTCCTTCCCACATACTTCCCACTGAGGTGCCTTGATACAGCACTCTGGGAACAGCCTATTTGTTCAGAAATTTCTTTCTGTCTTACCCTCTTGCTTGAGGGTGTCAATGATGGCCTTCTGGACAGCAGTCAGGTCGGCAGTCTTACCCATGATTGTGGTTTTGAGTAATGAAACAGGCTGGGAGTTTTTAAAAGCCTCAGGAATCTTTTGCAGGTGTTTAGAGTTAATTAGTTGATTCAGATGATTAGGTTAATAGCTCGTTTAGAGACCCTTTTCATGATATGCTAATTTTTTGAGACAGGAATTTTGGGTTTTCATGAGCTGTATGCCAAAATCATCAGTATTAAAACAATAAAAGACCTGAAATATTTCAGTTGGTGTGCAATGAATCTAAAATATATGAAAGTTTAATTTTTATCATTACATTATAGAAAATAATGAACTTTATCACAATATGCTAATTTTTTTAGAAGGACCTGTATATATATATATATATATATATATATTTCTCATGTCTGTGAGGCATACGCTGAGTTTCGGTTAATTTATGATGAGATGAGCTCCAGTTCTCGTGCAATGCAAATGACCGTGCTGGCGCCTCCATGTCATGATTATATTGTCTGCTATATTTGCTTCTTATTTATTAAATCCAGGCAATTGGTTGATATAAAATTTATTAAAATTAAGATACAATTTATACAAAACGAAATTCACTTTAAAGAAAGGCTTTCTTCAAAACAAAACTTAATGTAGTGGTCAAAATCATGTCTGACCCACTCAAGGTCTCCTGATATATTGCGCATCCATCTTACTCATGCTGTTCACTTTTCATAATCAACATAGATGGAAAAAAATAACATAATATTTTTAACAAATATGAAACTAAATGCGCTTATTTAATGGCTACAACACGTATAGTAGGCCTAGACTCTTCATATGACTATTATATAATTGTGCACTTCAAAGTGTATTGCATCACTCAAAAATGTCAATTTGTCACATGTATAACAATTTCCTGATTTAAACAGGAAAAAGTTACCTAAACATACTACATATTAAACATAGTAAACATACAAATGGTACTCACTATAAAAAGTAACATTTCATATTTTCACTTTCAATTTTACATCCATAACAGTAGAACTGATCAACAATTTGTGTTAATAAAGACAAAAACGGTACCTATTCATTCCAGGTGGTACACCTATTGGATCTTGAGCCAACACCCTCTTAATTCCTTTCAGCGCAACCATTTTAGCCTTCGCAATAGGATCCATTATGTCATCTGTCATGAATTTATCCAGCTCTGAGAATAAATAATATTTACAACATCAAATTAGTTTTATAGATAATAAAATAGGAATAAACAGTTGAAGAAACTCATTTCAACATACCTTTATCTGGGAAAAAGTTGCTGGCCATATTCTGCTGTTTAACGATATGTGGAGGTGGTGCCGTCTGTTGCTGAGGAGTAATACCAGGATGAATTCTGCCAGGCTGTCCACCTCGTAAAATTCCTTGCTGCTGTCCCATTGCTGCATGGGGAGGTGAAGGAATTGCAGCACCAATTAACCTCTGCTGCTGTTGTGGTAACACATGAGGTGGCCTAGGCACCATACCTGCTTGAGGCACAATGCCCTGGGATGGATGGTGGTGCTGTGGCATCATAATTTGATTTGGCCCCTGAGGAGGCTGTTGCTGATTCTGAATGCTGTGAAGTTGACTACCAATCCCTCCCTGTAGAGCACTTAAATGCTGCTGCTGTTGTTGTTTCTGAAGCTCCTTCTTTTCATGCTCCAAAAGATCTTGTATTAATAAAGGCAGTTCACTAGCTTCCAGAGAGCTTTCTACTTTGTCTAGATCTTCTGCTGTAGAGTGGTGGCCAGAATCTGGCAACCCAAGTGGATCATTGCCCAGGTCTGGATGTGGTGCAGTTGGTGGAAAGGACAGTGTATCTGCTTGGCTGGGAAGAGGAAAAGGTATACCACCTAAACGGACGGTGTTCAAAGAAGCAGTTGCGGTCTCTGATTGATTAGAGGCTTTTGTTCCACTGAGCAAAACCGACACAGTTTCACTGAGGTCATCTTTAACCGAAGCTTGTCCTGACTGTGGTTGTTCAACCAATCCCTTCCCTTCAAGTTTTACAGAGGACAGTCTAATGGCATCAGAGGACTCTACTTTTGGAGTATTGGTAGCAGATGAACTCTCAGTCTTTAAAGGTGGTTGAGTGGCAGTTGTGTGCGTGACCTGACAAGCTAAATCGACTCTTGGTTTCTCTTCAACCTTGATTTCTACATTAGCAGAAGACCCTGGTCCTTCCCCCTCTGCTTCCACAAGTCGCAACTGGTCAGAAAAAACATCTTTGGGATCACCCTGATCAAGCTCAGGGTCAGTGTATGCCAGCAAATCAAATTCATCACTGTTGAGCAGATCATCCAAATGAGGATCATTGGTCTCAAGATTGTCGAGGTTTCCCAAATCATCATCGCCTTTATCAGGATCAAGGTCAAGAGTAGCAAGATCATCATCCTCCACTCCGGTTTCTGCCACTGTATCACCCAGCCCTTTGGAAGCAAAGGCATCCTCTAGGTCAGACTCAGGTAGGTCAACTGGATTCACAACAGTCTGTTGACCTCTTATTGTACTTGTTTGAGGCTGAAGCTGTTGAGTAGTAGTGTGAGAAATGGGCGTTTTAGGTATAGTAGTTGGCACCTGTTGCGGCTGTAGCTGAGACTGAGGAGGGGGTACATTGCTTTGTTGTTGCATTAATAAGTCCATACCACCCTGCTGTAACCCAAGTCTGGGATCACGCATTCCCTCCGCTGAAGCATTGAGAGATGGGGGTAAGTTCTGCTGAACAAAAGCAGCATTCATTTCCTGCTGTGGAAGAAACATGCGTTGTCTGGGTAAAGGTGCCCTTTGCATAAACTGAGGACCCAGTGGCATCCTCTGGGAATTATGCCTCAACTCTATAAACTGAGGTGGTGCTCCCGACACATGGCTTTGTACAGCTTCTGCGCCAGTGCCTGTGACCCCTGTCAAAGGATTAGGGATATTCTGCATGGACTGCATGTTGAGAGAATTGTTGATGGGAGTATTAAGGTGCTGCCTGGGAACAGCTTCGATCATAGATGGTTGCGGGAACCTCCGCGGAGCACCTTGGTTTTGCCACTGTGCATGAAATAATGGACGAGGATACATCCCCTGAGAAATATTGGGCCCAGCTTGCCTACATAAAAAGCGCAGATTAAAAAAATGTTAATTGTGAAAGTAACATTTACAAGGACTGTGTAAATCACAGAGTAATCTAAACCAGTTGCATTTTTCAGCTCATTTTACCTTAATGCACTGGGTTCCATAGTTGCTGGTGTCCCAGGAGGAGGTGGGCGGCAAAGCTTTTCATCCATTGCTCCCATTGGCAGAGGCACCCTGCTGCTAAGGGCTGCCTGAGCAACAACAGCTCTATCCTGATGGATGTAAGGTGATGTTAAGCCAACTAACAAAACACTTTTGGCTGTTTGGGCTGCACAATCAATCGAAATAAATGCACTATACCATATAGCCATATTATATATATTTTGCAATATTTCATATTTTTTTCAGTTATTATATTGTTATTTTTTAGTCATAATGTTATATAACATATTGTTTTGGGCCAAATTAAGCATTCCTACAAACAAGCACAGCAAACTGGAGCATACATTTTTTTAAAAAAAAATTTATAATTCAAATCATGCAGCCATAGATTACCATTAGAGATGCAACGTTATGATATTTCTCAGCCGATACCGATTGAAGATTATTCAGTATGATATCAGCCGATACCGATAGTTTGTGTTTTCTTATGGGGAAAAAAAAACTCTCTCTCAAATAACGCTGCAAACTATAAAGAGAACCCTCTCATTTGGTACACTATAATATTAGAGGTTAAAATGAACCACATAGCTATTATATTCAACTGCTATTAATTTCCAGATAAATATATTTAACCTACACTCAAATAAAAGCTTAAATGTTTGTATACAACTCAGTTACACATAAGGTAGTTTTCTTAAGCACTTGTCTTCATGGCAAATTTATTCAAACATGCATATATAATTAACAGTAAATAAGCTCCTCTCTAATTTTTTTTTTTTTTTAAAGCTAACTAACAAACGGATGACTTTCCTGAGGTAAATGCAACATTAAGTCATTGTTCACAAGCTGTTTTATTGACATCTTTCCACGGTTGAAA
Organism: Rhinichthys klamathensis goyatoka; assembly: GCF_029890125.1. Taxonomy (NCBI): domain Eukaryota; kingdom Metazoa; phylum Chordata; class Actinopteri; order Cypriniformes; family Leuciscidae; genus Rhinichthys; species Rhinichthys klamathensis. The sequence goes on along the minus strand of NW_026606571.1, from coordinate 913,442 downwards.
CACTGATTGAGTGATTACATGAGACATGATACGGTTGTACTGTATCTTTCAACTTCCTTTCTGATATTCATGAACGTTTTTCTAAATATAATTTGTGTTAAAGTGGAAGAAAAGACTCACGCTCCGTGCAGCTGCTGAGGCGCTACAGCAGTCTGTCACATCATATTTAAAAGCGTCAAAATAAAATGGACAGAATTTGAAAGATGACACCTTGTTTCTTTTTAGAAGTAACAAAGCACAGAGCTATTTGCGATTACTGGATAAGAGGTGCGCTACAAATAATGTTTAGTATAGGGAAAAACTGCAGATCTGGCAACCCTTGCTTGAACTACAGGTGATTCATAGGGTCAAAAGAGCCTGCTTTTATGTAGCTGTTTTTAGCTGTTAATGCGTTATTGTCGCATTAACTTGCCTTAACTCAACACAAGAAATTTTCTTCACACGAAGTGTGAGTTGCAGTTGGTCATGTTGTATCGCACCCTTATGATTGACAGGATACAATCGGCACTGATCATCGGCTGTCTTTAAACAATCGGCCAATGGCCGATAGTGAAAGTAATAGCTTTTATTGGCTGATACCGATTGTTGGCCAATACATCGGTGCATCTCTAATTACCATTTCATCAGATTCAATAAAAAACATTCAATATTAATTCAATGTCAATACCTGAGGGTAAGGAGGTGGTGCTCGCTGGCTTTTGTCTTGCTGAAAGGCCGGCATTTCCCCGCTTGGCCAATTCTGAGCAGGATTACCCACCACAGGTGCTTCCTTCTCTTGGCGAAGTGAGTTTCTCTGCATTTTTTGTCTTATCAAAAACTCTCTTAATCGCTGTCTCTGTGGTACAGAAAAAAAAAAGAAAAAAAAAAAGTAATTAAAAAAATTCTACCCAAAACTCTTTTTAAATGAGCACATCTAATTGGTGTCTACTTTACCTGTCTGTGCTTTTCTAACTCGGATGGACTAAGGCTCATGAGAGCTGGATCCTGTCCAGCTGACAGGTCTGACATGTCCTGCGTCCCTGGCATGTTGGGTAAATGTGGAGCATCTGTTGGCCGAACAGTTGTTTCTTGGTTTCCAGGTTGAAGTGCTATTCTTGAGTTAAAATCAGCACCAATTGGTTGCTTCTGGGATTGTGGCTGCTGGAGATGGACCTGAGCTTGCTGAGAAGTCATCATCTGCTGCTGGCCAACTATTTGTTGCTGACCCATTTGAAGCCCTACACCAGGACTGCAGCTGAATGCAGAGGGTTTTCCAGAAAGTGGATCTGCTACTGAGGGTGAGCAGGGAGGTTGCTGGCTATGATGAGGTGAGCCTCTAAAGGGAGAGTTACCTTCTGGTGCTACAGAAGATGGGCGAGGAGGTTTATGCAGTGAGGCAAAGGGATCTCTGGACTGAGGTCGTGAAGGTGGGCGGGAGTAAGGGTCAGGTGACTGGAAGCGTGGAGTGGCTGGCGACTGCACAGAAAGCATTTCATTGGAAATGGCTCCTGGTGTGAGAGGTGACTGAGAACTGCCTTGCGACTGAGGACTGGAAGGCAATCTTGAATACGTTTCTTGCTGAGGTGCAGGAAGCCTTTGGGGTAGAGGAGAGGAGCCATCACCCGATTGAGGACGCGGTGTGAGAGGAGGCTGGGTGTAAGGGTCAGAGAACGTGGAGGGAGATTGGCGGTAGCTCTCAGGAGGTTGATGATTAGGAGAGGCACCCGGAGGGTGTGAAACAGACAAGCCACCTGCATCCCCCTGATGGATACGAGGTGTCATGGGGGCTTTGAATAACCCATCTCCAGAGTCCAAACTAGCAGGAGATCCAGAGCTAAGGTCTTGTCTGCCAAAGGACGAACGTGGTGATGGGGCATTCATTTCTGCCCTATTTGGGCCCACCCCAGCAGGTAAAGAAGCTATTGCAGATTGAGAAGGAGATGAAGTATGATCTTGTCGGGCAGCTCCATGCTGGCCACGGTAAGGGTCGCCACAATGGGTTGTATGAGGTGGTGAGAACATCTGAGAATCTCCAGGCCTAGGCCGAGGACTCTCAGGTGGACCTAAGGCCTCCTGGGAGGGCTGCTGAGGTTTGGGGATCTGCTGTTGTGATCTAAAAAATGGGTCAACCTGCTGGGCCCGGCGAGGAGTCCCTGGTTGCATGTCAAGGGAGCCGAAACCGGCTGGCCGTCCCTGAGTAGCACCCTGTGAGCCAGGCGTAGGATATCCTGAGGAAGAGACTGGCAAGGGGCTGGAAGAAGGCTGCGAGTATGGGGTGGATGGCTGAGATTGAAGGTGCGGAGACTGAGAGGGAAGTTTAGAAAATGGGTCAGTCTGCAAATCAGCTGAGCAAGGAGTCTTGAGGGGTCCATCAGGAAAAAAGGCTGAAGATGCAGAGTCTGGGGCATGGGGGTAAGGACTCTCAGCAGAGCTCGGCTGGGAGGGAGTGGATACAGAGCCTGAGGGTGGAGGGATTTGAAGGTGCAGATTAGGGCGCTCGCCTTTAATACGGCCAGGCTCAGTTTTGATAGGCCGGCATACTTGACTCTCAGCCTGCTGTTGAGAAGAATAAAGAAACAAATTTACAATTACTATGCAAACACATCAAATGATATACAGTGCATTTGTAGAGATTGTCACTTACCTTCTGTGCCTTGTTTATTCTCTGAGCAGCCCTATTATCTTTGGCCTTTTGCTGAATGGATAAGGGACAAGTGATAAACAAATGAAAACTGTTAGATGACAAAGACAGTACTTTGAAATTAAGTTACACTATATAGGTTCAAACTAGCACCTACCAGATATGGAACCTTGTCTGCAGCTGATACCTTCCTCCAAATCTTCATTATTTGTTTGCAGCGACTTGCCCAGTCTATGGAAAGAAAGGAAATTATGAAGCAGACCTAACAAATCTTTAGTCATGTAAGCCCTCCATATTTTTAGGAGTAAAACTATTCCTAAGTTAACAGGAATTAGCAGGTACACCTTCTACAACACTTTAACATTCAAAAGTCAGTTTAATACTAACCAGGGTAGTCCTGTTTGAGACTAGGGAAGTTCATGTTAGCATATAATACAGGAGAGATGGTAGATAGATTTCCCAATTCCTCATCCTTCTCCCAACGCTGCAGACTGCGCTGATTGTAGGAGAGGCCATCACCTTCCTGTTCAGTAGGAGTTGGAGGAGTGGAAGGGGTGGCTGGAGTGGATGGTGTTGCCCATGGACTTTCCTCATCCTGGTCTGGACTGAAAAGACCCCCTCGATCACTGGAGATGAGAAAAATAAAGTAATATAAAAGGAGGTCAAATTCATAAGGGGACAAAAGGGAGAAGGCAAAGAAAAAATCTTACCGTATGTCAAAAAAGGGGGACTGGGAGAGACCTGAAAAAGAGTCCATGATACCAGTTGAGGGGAGTGCGCCAGATAAGGAAGCACCTGTAGTTAAATCATGGTGCATTTTTAAGTGTATACATGTATAACAAATCTAACTTATATAACACATCTTGAGTGAAAAAAGTTTAGGTAAATTATATATAAAAAATATTTTAATATATAAAATTCTGCCCATACCTGGAAGGAGGTTTCTTTGAGGGAAACCACTTAGATTTGGATCACTCTCCTGAACTGGCTTAATGCTAGGCTGCAGGGGCCCACTCACAGAGCTCCCTTCAGTAGGTCCAAGTACTTTGCGGAAGAACTGCTCAGAATCCTGACTTTCTAGTCCCAGAGGGAGATCTGGTGGGTGAAAAGGGTGGTCTTTTGAGTAATACAACTTTTCATGACAACAGGTACCTAACTTTTTGTTGACGAAAGTATTTACCATCATTCTTCTGTATGTCAGACCCTTGTGCGTCACCTGAGCTCTGTTCCGTATTGGAAAGTTGCCCAATTACTCCTGGCACTACTGCTACAAAATGTTATGCAAGTTAAATATTATGTTCTGAAAACAATCATTGCTAAAATATCAAACTAACACAGCTTTAAAAATCCTACCTGATCGATCACCTGGAGGCTTGGATCCCTCACCCTCTTGCTTTAGTTCCATGGGAAGACCAGTCAGCCTGACAGTGGCTTCAACTGTAAGAACAAAATGAAACAACTCTTTAAATCTATGCCACATCTATCTTTATAACTCTCAAACACTAACATTGACGTAGTGTCTTACCTGGTTCAGAGGCTGTATTTCTGGCCCCATTCCCAGGGAGAGGAGGTCTCTGAATGCCCTGCGTATGTCTTTGGGTGGGAGGAGCAAGAAAAGCTCTCTTACTCTGATCGAGCAATGTCTTGCCAAAGAAAGCCTCCTGTAGGTATGCAGGAAACATGTCCTCCAACTTGCTTTTCTTTCTGCCCCTGCGCTTCTTGGCTTGCTCACCCTCTCCCTCTGCGGTCTTTGCCTCTGGCACATCGAGAGGTATGTCAGGATGAGGTCCTACATGAATAAAATGTGTGACTGTTAAAAATGTGACTGTTAAAATATATTAAAATTAGAGTTATATGAAGGTTTGGTGAACGCTTTGAGATCATAAAAGATGTTGAGGCTACCATGTAATTTAAATTTTATTTGTAGATTTGTACTTCACTGTTCCTGAGATTTCCTGAGTGTTTTGATGCAAGGCATTTAAAATATATTTCATAAATATTTCATAAAGGAACTGAAAGACATTTTTTGTGGTCAATAATGACTGACAGCCCCAGACAGTCAAGGGAGTTGCACCCAGACTTTTTTGTAGTAGTTGGCAAAGACATTAGCATTTTGTGATTACGTCAGACTACAGCATAGTTTTTTGAAAACTATACCAGTATGCTTAAAACAAGGGTTGGGCGATATAGCCTCAAAATTATATCACAATATTTTACGAATATTTGCGATAATGATATTTATGAAGATATAGTTTTTTTTTTATTATGTTTATCTTGCCTAAATGTTTGCTTACTCATTGCGTTTTTACAATGGGGTAAGTTTGTTGTTAAGAGTTTACACAACACAAGAAAGCTTGATTTGTGTAATCAAGCTTTTGTTTTTGGGTAGGTCTAACACTAGTATTCAGAAATACTACAGAAACTGAATAAAGTAATCAAATGTAAAATAACACATAGTCTTTTAGTTCTGATTCCTGACTAAATTAAATACATAGGCTATTAAATCTCATTCCTTACAATTAAAGCTATCTTTTGTTGTTTTGATGACAACATTAATGACAGACACATGCTGTCACATGGCTGCTGTCACTTTTAGAGCTAGTGCACGAATCCATTGCTGTTGTACTGTCTGTCACACTGTCACATGCGTTTTATACATAACCGACTGTGTTTACGAGTATACTTACCAAAACCGGAATTGACACAATTATGCGTTTTTCCGCCCCATTAAAGCGATGTAATCCACGAAAAATAACTTTTGTTACTCGCAAGCTGTTTGTGAGGCGGCTTTACTGTGTGTATGCACACAGAGAAACTCTCTCAGAGAGCGCGCGAGTAGCCTGGATAGTTTAAAATCGCTTGAATTTAATAAGACTTAAGACGACGTGAAAATTATAACTTTAGTTACGATGCACTGCTGGCCCGATTGTGGAAGTGACAATTCGGTCATGTCCCGACTCCTAAACGCGAGAGAGTGGTATCGCCGCCTGCAGCGCTTAACGCTTGCCTTGTGCAACACATTTTGAGAGACGAGAGAGAGAAGATGTGGCAGCACCGCTGAACACTCAAGCTGTTTGTTAAATTGCGTCTCGGAAAAAGTTTGGTTGTACTCTACGGTGTTTTTGCTTGTTGTGTTTCCAGCTTTAGCGGTAACAGTTTTTTTGGTGCATATTTTGCTAAATATTGTGCTTTGTTGGAGGTCTGATCTCTTGTAGCCTAACCAAACTACTTCCATTCTATTGAAGTAGCTTCCCTTTTTATGTACTAAATCGTCATCGGAGGCTGACAGGCTGCTCTTACTCTCAGACAGGTGTTGTTGTGAGCGCTAGGGAACGTAAATGCGCCATACGTCATTGCGTCGCTATATCATTGATATCGTGATATGACACTTTTTTTTTTCATGGAAAAATGTATACCGGTATTCTCATGGCACACCCCTACTTAAAACATTCCAAGTCTCAACACTGATCCAACAAAACTCAATCAATAGATGCCGGTGTTTGCTGTGGCAATGTGAAGGCCAATTTGGAAACACTTGCCTTCCTCAAGTTTCGCTTCAGCTGCTTGACCTTCAGGAACAGCATCACCAGAGGCAGACAGACTCCTCCTCATTCGTGTGTGACACTTTCTTTGCCGGACCATGAAGCCTCCAATCCCTAGTGAAAAATCACTTTATTACCACTGTCTTTCAAAGCACAGAACACTGATACAACTATTAGGAAACAAAACGGCTCAGTGACCTGGTCTGTATGGTTTCCGCTTTCTCTTCTTCCCGTCATCAGTCTCTTCTACTCCTCCTTTGAGATTTTCACAGTCAGCCATGCCCTCTATACCTCCATCTGTCCCAGTTTCTCTGTCGACTCCATCCCTGTCTGGGCTTCCAGGTGCTTCCAGCTTGGGCTCACATTCCATCGCTTCTGCACCTCCTATAACAATTTCAGCTCACTTATATTATTTGCATTCATAATCAATCACAGTAAATCACAACACTGATTTATTTACACAATGTTCGAGGAAAACAGCCTGAAGAGTTCTTTAAGTATTTATAAACATTGTACCAGCGTTCATTTGCAACAAAGACAAAAAGTAATTGGTCACATACAGTATAAAAATAATTAAACTGTAATAAACTGACCTTTCCCCTCATCACCATCTGCATCACCTTCTTTCAGCTCATCAATGCACATGGTGCCCAGTCGGGACCGGCGCTGCCTGCGCTTGTGCAGGGGTGACATGGAGATGCTTCGCAATAAAGACATGCCAGTCTCTGTTAGCCAGACACCCTCCAGACGATAAAACTGTGGCTCTGAAGCAAGCGGATGGAGAAACAGATAAAGTCAGATAAAAATAGCAAATAGATGAAAGCCTGACAACTAATTATCAAACACACACGTACCTGGATCTTTCATTTTGAAAACCGACATCATAGGAGACTCCACTAAGAGAGACAGATAAAGGTTATTATTTTGTAAAATAGAACTTCTAATCAACACACTAATGAGATTAACTTCTAATCAAATCTATCACGAAACTCACCAATAGGCCTGGGGACATATGGAGTGCAGGCTGTACAGGCAAAGCCTTCATCAGATGCTTGTTCAACCTCATCCTCAGTGTAAAGACTCTCACATACAGCATGAACCCATCTACGAAAGACAAAAAAAAATGTCTCTTATGCTCACTAAGGCTTTTACAAAAAACAAATATTGTGAACTATTATATCCTTTAAAGTGGCTTTTCTATTTGAATACATTTTAAAATGTAATTTATTCCTGTGATGCCAAAGCTGTCACATGCTCCTTCAGTAATCAATCTAATAAGCTGATTTGGCGCTCGAAAACATTTATTATTATTATCATCAATGTTGAAAACAGTTGTGCTATTTAATATTTTTGTTGGAAACCATGATACATTTTTTGAGTGGTCAACCGATATTGTTTTTTTGATTGCCTATGCCAAGAGCAGGATGGCCAATGGCCAATATATTTAATAAATTAGAAATAAATAATTTGAAAAGGAATTTTAAAATCTGCAAAATAAAGACGTACTTTAGATGGCAACTTCTTGATTCTGTAAATCTATTACAGTATTTTTCACAAATAAAGAAATTGTTAAAAAATATATATATATGAATAAAAAGGAAGTAAACACTGTAATCAACAGGGCACTCAGTAATATTTTTTCATATTTTTTTTAAATAAATACAGCACAGAGTAAATGACATGAATATGACAGAGGCAAAGTGGATATAGTGCAGCATAGTTTGAAAGCAAGGGTTTAAAGTTTGTCGATTGAGTATTATAGCGTTTGCCTTTCTATTACCAATAATATTAATGCAAACGCTATAACACTTTTTCGTATACCGTATACTTTCTTTGTTTAACAGTTCTATCTAATAACATATTAGATAGAACTGTTAAAAAGAGACCAACTAATGAAGATGGATAATGGGAGCTAGGATTGTCCTTTATTAATATAATATGACTCAGTTCCTGACTGACCTGTCACAGTGCTGACATTGCAGAAGCAGCTCCTCCTCCATGAAGTTCTCCCGACACACAGGACATGTTACCAGGCTGGCGCAAGGGCCGCAATGATTGTAGTTATTTTGCCACTCACAGTGGAACCCAGGGGAGCTAGCACCACACTGCATACAGCACACACACCTGAAGGGGGGTAGATCAATGGTTCGGTTACCACATTTTCTCTTTGGGCTCCCAACTGACACATATAATCACTGTACGAAGGCAATGACACACCATTTGCACTTCCAGCCTCCCTTAGGCACAGTCTGTAAGGGTGGGTCCAAGCAATAAGTGTGATAGCTGACATCACAGTCGTCACAAAGCAGCAATCGTGCAGGATCTGAAGCCTTCCCACACACCTCGCACACAATGCACTCAAGACAACGCCAGCCTTTTCTTAGCATCATCTTGGTGATCTATAGAGGAGAAATCCAAATAAAGAAATAATGAGGATCTGTGCATAAAGAGGGTCACCATACAGAAGAGTTCAAAAGCTTACCTTGCTGTTCACACAGTATGGATGATAACACTGTGCACACTGAGCACAGGCTAAAAGCTGGCCCTCCACACCTTGTCCAAAACTACCACACACTACACACATGTCCTGTTACACACAAAAAGAGACAAATTATAGTCACTTATGACTCTGAATTTTATAGGAATTTGAAAGAATAACAACAACAATAATGAATAATGAAAGTTAGAGTCGTACCTGCTGCAGGACAAACTTATCAGTGTTGGAGAAAAGTACCACAGTATTTTGCATGGTGTCATCTTCCTCCTCCTCTTCTTCTTTGCTAAGTCCAGTGTCTGCAGTCATGCTTAGCTGTAAATATGACAGATGCATTTAATTTAACCTTTTTTTTTGTTTAGCACAAGAGGTAGAGGCTGTTTCAAAGATTTACGGTGTACTTTTTACAAGTTAACATTTCATATTTATGGGAATTCTGACATAGCGTGAGCACTATAAAACTGTTACAAAAAAAAGGCTATAAGGCTAAATCACAATTCTATGACTGTGTTTTAATGCCACATTAAAAAATAAATAAAGATTAAGTAATCACTGTTATTTTAGTACAATAAACATTTCGAATTAGGTTCTTTTATTTTTACATTTTTTATTTTTAATTATAAGCTTAAATAAAGTTATTTCAGTTTTAGTAACTTTAGCATTTTATTATTTAAACTCATTTCAGATAATTGCCATGACAAAATCTTAAGTTTTTAGTTTAATATTTATATTTTATTTTGTATTTTTATTTCCATTAGTAAAAAATATTTGTAATAGATTATTTAGTTACACTGGTTGTAATGGTTTTAGAATAATTCATATTGCTAAAACAAAATACTTGTACATTAACATTTTAGTGCCCTGGTTAAAATCAATTCTAATGAGCAACATAAGTTTACATTGAAATGCCTTAAAACACTAGTAAAAGAAAAAAGAAGGGATTGCAGATGAAGTGAAGAGCTTACTATGAAGGCGTCAATACAAGATGCCATTGCTTTGAGACGTGACCGCCCACGCCCTCTTCCACCACCGCTGCCACCGCCACCACCACCGCCACCTCGTGGCCGCCGTTTCCCTGGGAAACCACTGCCTCTGCCCTGAAGGGTCAGGAAATAAATTTATGAGCATCAAACTTAACTGCTCTTGGACTAGTGGAGAACCTAAATCCATCATAATTAAATTTTATGCAAAAAAAAGTTTAGAGACTGACATCCACCTGCTTTACCCGTGAGCGTCCAGGAGAACCCCTACGCTTCACTTTCTCCCCATCGGGCTTCAGCGGATCAAATGGCAACGAGTCCTCTGTTTCGGTGAGCAGCGAATCAGAACGGGTCCTGCCAGCTGGCACCAGGCTGAGTTCCATGGACAGCATCTGAGAGTCTGCCTCAGCCGGCGAGCCAAGGAAACCGCTGCTGCTCTCGTCACCATGGCTTATGTTTGATGTCTCATCGAGGACCAGCTCGGGCTTCATATCTTCTTGCATCTCCTTCCTGGATTGATCATCTTCTCCCTGACTCTCATCTTTGAGGAGAGACTCATCTAAGGATTCCTCCAACCCCTGCTCATCCTCCTCTTCCTCATCCTCAGACTGGCCCATTCTGTCATCGGTGTCAGATGCAGGGGGCATTTCTGTCTGAGGAGCATGTGGAGGAGTCCTGTCTATTGACCCTTGCCGAGTCTCAGATCCCATGTCCTCCAAGTCCATCGCAACTGGCTCTGCTTCTTCCAAAACAGGGAGTGTGATTTGAGAAGATTGAGAACACAGGCTTGACGGAGGCTTTGTTTCAGTGGAATCCACTGTCTTGTCCACCTCTGTCTCTGTTTGAGGAGGCTTGTCTTGCCCCTGTGACTCCTGCCTTTCTATAGGAATCGGGGATACATCAGGTTGGGCTTCCTCTATAGTGTCAGGGACAGGGCTGTCTGGGCTATCCTTCATAGGAGGGTCCTGAGTGTCTCTTGATTTTTCCTCAACTGCCTCTGTAACCACCGTTTCACTGGTCCTCTCCTCCTCTTTTTGTTTTTCATCCATATCTATAGAAGACAACAAGCATAAGAAATACAAACATCAAAAAAGCTTCTTAAATACCTAATAGTCTGTGGCATGGATAACATGGAGGATTTGTGGGAACTGCAAGGAATGTTTTGTGATAGTTTTGGAAGGATTACATTTTTTTTTTTAATTTTGCAACAACAAAAAAATCTGTGTTACATTGTAGTTTCATATTGCAGCTATTATTGCAAATAAAAACCTAATATTTGCAGCTTGTTTGCAAATAAAACTTAATTGAAAACAGTAATTTAGAAAAAAATATGTATAAATGTATATGTGTAGTTTATAAATTACATTTACCCATCAAAAATATAATTATATTTTTATTAAACATTGAACTATGCTGCCATTAATATTAAATGACCCATCAGATTACATAAAAAAAAGCATATTGCCTATTTTTGTGGCAGGGCCAGTGTAAGTGTTTGCAAGTAAAAACCTGAACAATGGTGAGTTTCGAAATTTACCTGAAACCGTAGCTAAAGAAGCCTGCTGCTCTGTAGAGACCTCACTGTGCACATTAGTCTCTGTGGAGCCCTCAGCACCTTCTGGCCGTAGTTCCTCCTCTATAATGTTTTCTTTCACTTCTGCCATTCCAACCACCTCAAGCTCTGTCCCTAAAATGAAACATCAGCTCAATATCCACATCTAATATCAGTCAATAATACACAGAGAAGGGAAACTAGGGCTGGGTCTCACCAACTAACCCATGATACCACATACACATTGCTATACAGAGAAAACACTGACTGCAATGCAGCATTCAGAACTGAATTAAAATAACCATTTTAAATTCCATTTGAACGCCCGAATTTTCAAATTTGCATTCATCAGGTACACTACTACTGTTCAAAAGTTTGGGGTCAGTACCATTTTTTTAAAGAAATGAATACTTTAAAACAGCAAGGATGTATTAAACTGATAGGATAGCCAGCTAAATGTAAAACCTAACGGATGATTTACAGGAATACAGGCAACAGAAATCATTAATGTTTACACTACAAATGCAATGTCACATGCAATTCTGACAACATCTGAATGTAGTTTGAAAAAAACCCATTCATAAGTACATCTTGGACCCTATTTAGTCCTCATCACGAGACTCGTTTTGAACATACCCTTAAAGAACATACCCAATTCCATTGGCACCTCTGAATCCGCTTTCTCATCTACATTTGTGGATGACACCTCAGACTCGATTGGAACCTCATCTGGGATTTCTTTGCAGAGCACACAGATGCATTTCTCCTCAGGAGGCCCTGACAGAGAAGCACAATCTCTGTGTACCCATCTGCGGAGGACATCAAACAAGTTACAAATATGCAAATACAACTGAAAGTCAGTTTGTTTGTTATTTCATATCAAACATTGCTTCAAAATAAAGAATTTTTAAAAGGTCACCTCCATTTTAGTAAACTGCTTCTTTGTACAGCACCAAACGCTCTGCTCTAGACAAGGAAGAAGCTCACCTGCCTGTGCTTTATAGCAGAGGGTACAAAAAACTAACCTGTGGCAGATGGCACAGCAATGTTGGAGGGAGGCCGAAGGCTCCACGGCTTTACTGCACACACCGCAGACAGAGGTGCGCCTGCGCTGGCAGCCATCGCATACTGTGTAGCTCTCAAACCACTGTTCAGAGCCAGGAAGCTTCAGCCCTCGCATGCCACAGTCAATACACACACGGCACCGCTGAAACAGACATGCAAATGAGGTCAGCCAAACCAATAGAGTGATATTTCACTCACAAAAATCACATTTTCCTATTTGCCAAACATCTGTTCAAACTGATATCACCATCACATGCCACAATCACTCAAAGGGACATTATAAAAGGAATGGCACACATTTTGAACCTCCTTAGAGGCCAATCATAAAGTGTGTTTTTGCAGTTAAAAATGCGAGATGCAGGGCAGTGAAACTAAAAAAGATTTGCATGCCATAACAACGCACTAGAGTTTTGTTAAGTTGACCTTTTTTACTTGAGCACTGTGTTTTTAGAAAGGCGTATCAACCGTAAGACGTTACAAAGGATACCAGACGTGACGACAATGGTCAAAGGTGTCCATCTAGCACATGTTTACAAAGAAAAACAATGGAAACAGCACAGTGGAATAACAAACAAAAAAATTGTTCTTTGTGAACGGCCTCTTAAAAGTGCTTAGATGAAATTTTATTTGAACTGAATAAACTTCTTTTGTGTTTCAATGATATGCTGGCGAGTTAAATGATAGCGATTTTCACTTTTAGGAGAACTTTGGTGGGGAATTCAAGTGGTTTCTCCACCCAATTTTGGGTATGTGAAAAGAGCAGAGCAACTATGTAAATAAACTGCACAGGTCTAATTTCTGCCTTAAATGGTGATAGATTAAGGGCATGTAAGAGTGAGTCATGAATATAAGCTTACTTTGCACTTCCATGAATCAGGGGGCACAGAGTCCATGGCTGGCAGTAGACAGAAGGTGTGGTAGCCCTTGTCACAAGCATCGCAAACCAGCATCTTCGAATCCTCTCCTGGTTGCCTGTACGTCATTAAAAAAAAAAAAACTTTTACCACAAAGTCTGTGCGAACACCGATATAAATATAGTTTTATGACATCAACTTTATATAAAGCATTCAAGCATACCTGCAGGTCTGGCAAACTTTGCACTCGGGACACTGCCAGCCTGACCGCTGAAGTGGTGTAGCACTGATTTCTAGACAGGCGTCATGATAGTGCTGCCCACAGCCCGTACAGTATAGCAAACCCGACAGGTCCCCAACAGAGTCGCACACTGCGCACCGTGCCTCCTCTCCGGCTGCAAAACAAACACAGAGTTTGTCATCTCAAAAACTGCAAACGTTAATTACTGATGATATCGCATCTCTTCCGCTGCAATTCCGTACCAATCTCCTCTGCCTTGTCTATGTGCTCTGGACAGAGGAGCGCCAGCTGCTTCATGGACTGGAATGATCCACTCGCAGCAGAGCAGGGGAAGTGGTAGAACCGTGAGCAGCCTTCGGCCCGGCATTGGATGGTAGCGCCCATCCTTTTACAATAATCACATGGCTGAAGCAGAGATAGAAAAGCCATGTAAAAGATGGGAAAGTTAATTTGCTCGCCATAAAGCAATATTCATGACGTTTAATACTTTGATAAAGGAAGCTTTTGGCCTACCCGCTGTATCCCTGAGATGACTGCCTTATCCACGTTTATCAGCACCTCACCCTCAGTCTGTTCCACTCCCTCTGACCACACGGCACACCAGTGGTGAACCCAGCAGCTCCCTGTTTCAAAACAAAGGATTTGCAATTATAACGACTGAGAAAAAAATATATTTATGGACAAGGTTTATGAGGTTTTTTCTTATCCCAATTTGGATCTTGATTTTATAATAATTTTGAATTGACATTTTTATCATTTATTCTTATTATATTATTTATAAATGATACTTTGCAATTATGTTAGAAGCATCAGTTAGAATGGGTTAAACTATAAATTATTAATTTCAAACTAATGTGACACTTAATTATTTGTTGTTGTATTTAATTTAAATAAAAAATATTTCATAAACACCTGTTACTTAAACACAAATACACTACCGTTCAAAAGTCAGTATGCTTTTTAAAAAGAGATTAATGGTTTTATTCAGCAAGGATGCATAAAATGGATCAAAAGTGACATTAAAGACATTTATAATGATACAGATGATACAATGATACATATTTCAAATAAATGCTGTTCTTTTTTGGGGGAAATTACTGCTTCCACAAAACTGTCTTCAATATTGATAATAATTAACAGATAAGCTTCTTGTGCACCAAATCAGAAAATCAGTATATTTAGCTTTGCCATCATAGGAATAAAATACATTTAAAAAAAAAGTAGGGATGCACAATATATCAGCCAACATATCGGTATATGTTCTATCGGTAGAACATTATAATTGTGTGCTTAGGACAAGCATTTTAATGGTGAGACTTTTGTTTTTGAAAACAGACTCTTAAAAATTATATAACCATTTATCGGCCAATATATCGGTTATCGGCTTTCAAATATAAAGAATTATCGTTATCGGTATCAACCAAAATTTTCATATAGGTGCTTCCCTAAAAAAAAAAGTCAAAATAGAAGACGGTTATTTTAATTGTAATAATGTTTCACAATATCAGTGTTTTACTGCATTTTTTATCAAAGAAATGTAGCCTTTGTGAGCATAAGAAACTTTAAGGAAACTTTAATGTTTTAATCAAAAACATTAGGGAAAAATCATACTGACCCCTAACTTTTGAATGAGAGTGAGGGCATGGCATAAGAATGTTAATTAAAAAAAATCGTTGAGCTCTGTATTGTCCAAAATAGTCACAAATAGAATTTTTTTATGTATTTAGAAACTATGATATTTCACTCAAACATGGAGAAAGGTTACAAATTGGGAAGAAACTACTGTGTCTTAAAGTGTCTCACTACAGCATCCAAACATGACAGCGATATCACTATGATTCAAACCATTTGATCTCCTAAGTATACCTGTGTCATCAAAGAAAGATGCCAGACAGGGGGATTCAGAGAATCCAATGGAAGACAGGTCATCGTTTCCAGCTGCTGGCAGAGAGGAGACAGAGGGCTCCAAGCTGGGCCGATCAGAAGAGGGTCCAAACCACCGGAGCTCCCGTTGACCATGCAGACTACGCTCCACACAGTTACACAGAGCACAGGCCCTGACAGTCTCCCTAAAAACAAAACACCACCAACACAAAAAAGATGATCAGCAACTCCGAACACATTGCTTCAACAAAACTGCTTATTGCAATCAAATGGGATGCATTAATATTCAAATTCTGTGTGTCATTTGACCTTGGCTGATAGATCTAAGGCTCTAAACGAGTGACTATTTTGTCTACATAACCTGATGTTCTATTTAATGAAGATAGCCTTTTCCTATAAACTGAGCTATTCAAGCATGACCTACATTTTATGCAAAGCAGCGCAAACTGCAATATTTAAAGAAGGCCTTACAATGATGAGCAGGAAGTGTCCACAGTAGTGCCTGAGATGTCCTCTGCAGCAACAGGGACACTCAGTTCCCCCTCAACTTGGACGCTCTCCTTTGCAGGGGTCCCATCATCAGCTGAGAGAAACATGGTAGCCGTAAGTTAAGATGGAGCAAATATAAATGTGCCCTTTAAAAATCCCAGATAGGTAGCACTGTTCCCTCACAGGGAATTCAAGAAAAGGTCACATGCTAGAGAGGATCACCATTTAAAGATATCATTCTGGTGCAAGATTTAAGATTATTTTTTATATGCTTTGTTAAGCTATCGACAGTAATGCATCCACAAAACTGTGCATGAATAAATATAATGTAGTTAGTAAAACATGCACTTATAAAAGGGTTTCAATGCCCTTTAAAACAGTAATAAAAAAAAGACACTTGTGAACTTTAGACACACTTATAGCTAAAGAAATCATCTTATTTTTCTGGTGCATGTTTTCCTGATGATTACTAACCTGCAGTTTCTGAATCATTTTCTTCGCAGTTTGATTTCTGCTCGTCCATTCCAACTCCTGAAGAAGATCTCTATTGCAGAGATCTGAAACAGGGAGGACAGCTAGATGGTTTAAAAACAACAAGTAGAGCAGCATGCATGTACAAATCCAAGTTTTGCAATGATCTGCAACCACAAAACCACTGTCCCGTTTTATTCAAGCCTCTCAAAGGCGGTAACGAAAAAGTTGGACTGGTCAACCTCTCTCTTGATAATGCACACCATCCGATCAACTGCATTTGGGAATGTCTAGTCATTCCGCAAACGCGTACTTAATGTACATAATCCAGCAAAGTTCAAATTACTCCACACCTAACTACGCAAACATTAGAGTATATAGAAAAACACAAAGCAGCTGATTAAATACAAACCATGAGGTGGATTCGCGTGTTCGGTGCATTTTCTCCGTTTTGGTTAGCGCTGGTAGATAAACAACGGTTAGTGGGTTTGTTAAATTTGTCTGATCCTGCAGCTGCGTCGTTCTGCTCAGCTTACAGTAGTGCCTAGAAGCTGCTAACACGCTAGCATTCTGGCCGGGGTTAACAAACTCTATGCAAAATAATCCATTCGCCCATCATCAAACCAGGTATATACAGACACGTATACACAGCTCCGTTGCTTAGTGATGACCCGCGGTCAATAAAACTCTACAAATTCGTGCATAACTAAGATAACGTGTTACTTTCTTTATGTAAAACGACGCTAAAGGGAGAAACACAAAGAAAATACAACTTCCGTGTACCGCGCTTCCTGTGACACACAAAACGAGGTCGGGCTAAAACATGGGCAACGTTATTTTGTTCCGCCTGTTATAGAGTGCACGTTTATACACTCAAATATAGTAAAACTGACAAAAATCACACCATAAGTGTGTAACTGAATTTGCAGCATATTTGAAGTAACATTTATGTAATTACATCTTTCTCTTCTTACACTCATGTTCTTGCAGTTCCTGTTGTATGTGTATTCAATCTATCTATGTATCTATCTATGTATCTATCTATGTATGTATGTATGTATGTATGTATGTATGTATGTATGTATGTATGTATGTATGTATGTATGTATGTATGTATGTATGTATGTATGTATGTATGTATGTATGTATGTATGTATGTATGTATGTATCTATCTATCTATCTATCTATCTATCTATCTATCTATCTATCTATCTATCTATCTATCTATCTATCTATCTATCTATCTATCTATCTATCTATCTATCTCAATCATAGTAGCCTGATGTCACTTCATGTTGCTAGTTCAAACGGAAATGCAATTCAGTTTCAAGGTTCCATAATGTGCTCAAGATTTCATGTATAAAAGAAAAAAGGGAAAAAAACAAAACTCAAACTGAAATATGTCCTGTCCTTGTCAGGTCCACACATATATCTTGATTTATATGCCCGTCTCCTCTCATTTAAAAAAAAAAGTTTTATGTGTGTGTGTGTGTGTGTGTGTGTGTGTGTGTGTGTGTGTGTGTGTGTGTGTGTGTGTGTGTGTGTGTGTGTGTGTGTGTGTGTGTGTGTGTGTGTGTAAACAGTTTTGCAAGAGATGAAATCAGAAGACTGTAACAGTTTAACATTTTATTTAGAAAACAACAATAATAATTAAAGTGATTTCTATTATTTAATGTTTCATTTTATCACTTATATTGTAGTGACATGTTTAGTGGCTTTGAATTAATATTTAAAGGAATTTTACTGTACAGATGGAAAAAACACAAAATTGCCAGTTAGACTTTTAATGACTTTTAAAGTGATTGGTGGACATCCTAAAAGCCTAAACTAGTCACACAAAATTCTTCGGACAAAATTCTTATGTTAATGTTTGCATATAATAAAAGCTAATTGGAATTACAGATCATATTAATCCTTAAATTAACTTATAGACAGGAAAAAGTAATATGACTTATGGAGGAATGCATACATTTCGTATTGTGTTGGTATTCTGGTTTATCCTGATTATGCTGATTATTCAGGAAATTCAATCTAAGCTTGCTCTTACGGTGACCATATTTTTCTATAAAAGAAAGAAATCTTTAAACGTTTATAATCTAATTTCATTCCTCGGCTTGATCAAATTGTTTCACTAAGATGTTCGCATCAGGTTCCCATAAGGAACTGTGTAATCCTGTACGCACTGCTTCCCCATTTCAACTTTCAACTGCGTAGCTAATTACAAAAATATGGGACATTGGTGCGTGCCATTCGCACTAGTGTTTTATTGTCATTATTTATTATTGTTTAGCTGAATACAATTATTTGAAAACACCCGATTCCTAAAATATATATGGCTTCAACGCCACTTTGACAATCCCTGACCCTTTAACTCGGAATAAACTGTCAAGCTAAATCCTTTCACACTAATTTGTTGACATGTTTCCCAAGCAGTTTTAAGTCCTAACACGCTAATTGACGATCACATTCACACCACATTCACTTTAACCAAATCCATTTTAAACTATTTGCCTCTGTTACAGCATTTTCAATTGTTTTTTTTTACCGAGGAAAATATTAAAAAGGAATCAAACGTTTTGCCTGTAAAGCAGTGCATGCTAACAGGCTGCAAGTAGCGTCTCTATGTGGTATATAAAACTACAACCACTGCTATAAAACGAAATATATTAGAATAATCACCAATTTTGATCAGATTTTATTATCAGCCCCACTTTTGCCAAAATAAATAAATAAATAAATAAAACAAATCACCCAGTTTCACATCTGCTAACTCTTGCTAGCCAGACACTTTCATACTACAAAATGCTGTTGCTCTTTCCAGCAAAAACAAATAGAGCAGTTTTATTGACTTAGATAGCAAATAAAGCGTTTGGAATAACATGATAATGTATATCTGACAGTAAGCAACACATTAACTCTTAAGCTTTAGTGGTTTCCGTGTTCATAAGGTCTTAATGACGGAACGTTCATGGACTGGTGCTGGCTAAAAAATATGGCTTACCCATTACCAAGGACATAAACACTCATGCACCAAGCTAAACTAAAAACCACAACGAACTATCGTAAAAGAACCTAAACGGCCTGCACAATAACATCACATTCCTAAAGCTGGTGTTTTTAACCTTGAGTTTAGGAAACGCAATGGTAAGTTACGTATGAAGCTAGCAGCGCATTCATTTTGGCCGACAGATTCGCACTCACTTCGCTAAATGGACGTAGAAGGGGGGCCCGAGTATTGCTAGGGTGATTAATCAGCAAGTATATATATTCATTTAAAAATTAAATACTTCTTTTAACACTCACCTACAATGCGCTGCTAACGTCCTCGTACATGATCGGAACAATCCTCCGGATAATAATCGCTGGGGTCCGTTTCATTTCATTAAGCTAGCTTTGGCTAGGCAGGGTTTACTAGTTTGTTGTTGATGGGGGAAGTGCTGTCGGACGAGCAAACGTTTGCAAAACTACCTGATATTAAGATTTTGGTTGGCCAATACCAGTGAATCAAATGAGTTCATGCTGGACTCTCATGTTTGCTGCTTTCATCCAGAGTGAGTAGCTTAGGCTAACCCCCACACCCAGATCTTCAATCTGGAGAAATCTAGCAAGCTTGTTTGATAAACTTGCTTCATGTAACAGTTTGAAGGATACGGCACCAGCTTTCTGTCTGTGCGAGTGCAGGCTGCAGATTAAAACGTGTTTTTTTTTACCTATGCTCAGTTCAACTGCGACCCCTACTTTTGAGAGGACAAACAGGGGTGCACTCTGGGTCATGGTTAAGTTAGTTAGAGAGTGTTTCTCCCGTTTTACCCGTCTCTTGTAGTGCTGGAGAGATGCGATGCTGTAATGGACTAAAACTAATAACTTGTTCTATTTTGTTTGTTTTTATTATTATTCATTTTATTATTAGAATATCTATCTATCTATCTATCTATCTATCTATCTATCTATCTATCTATCTATCTATCTATCTATATCTATCTATCTTGTCTGTCTGTCTGTCTGTCTGTCTGTCTGTCTGTCTGTCTGTCAGAGGTGGATACTTGAGTGAAAGTAGATACTGGTCAAATATTACTCCGTTACAAGTAAAAGTTGTAAAGACCGATTTTTACTTAAGTAAAAATACAGAAGTACCTGTTTTTAAAAGCTATGAAAAGTAAAAGTAGCCTAAATGTCAGTGCATTGTTTTATTATTGTTGCATTGTTGTATGTAATACCTACTTACAGAAGGCTATAGGCCTACTTATGCCTCTGAATCTATGCCTGCCTACCTATAGGCCTACCTACCCTCATATCAATTTCACATTTATTTCTAGAAATGATGTTTTGTAAACAAAGTTCGGGAGGAGCACGTTCAAATAATCATTCCAATCAACTGGTCATCAAACAATTACCATGTCTACCCTATCAGCACGAGAAGGAGCATATAAATATTCACTCTGTCAACTCACCTAACATTCCTTGACAGTTTCAGCATCCCTCCACCACCCCGACTCCTCACTCTTGGCTTATCTTATTTATTAATTTCACAGCCAGGAATACGGGGGGAGTGCTCTGGGTTCAGGCCGAATACCTAACTCGGAGCCCTCTCCTCGGACAGCACGCCAAATACGCATTTATTCTATCTGACTTATTTGTAAGTGTGAACTCGTGAACACAGTTCCAGTAGTGGGATTGAATGTGAGTGTGTGCACTCAATAACGTCCACAATGGTTTCGGACACCCAAATGGCTGTTCCCTCAAATAGTGCCCTATTTAAAGTTTTGCTTTTAGTATGAATATGTTAGCCTTACTGTTATCTATAAGCTAGTGTGCTCCAAAACAATGACAAAATTTGCATTTAAGACCAAACCCAACGTTGAAAAAGAAAATCAGGTTGATGTCAGAATCCAACGTCAGATTGACGTTAATCTCCAACGTTGGACGGACGTTGTATTGTGGTTGGAAATGAAAATTGGGTTGGATGTTGACGTCAACACGACGTCGGGTTCTGACGTCAACCGACTTGGATTCCAACCAAAATGCAACCCATGCAACCAAAATCATCCCCTGACTGACGTTACTACTTTCTACTCAAGGACCTTGACAGAAATGTAGTGGAGCAAAAAGTACGATATTTGTCTTTGTAGTGAAGTTAAAGTAACAAGTTTCCAGAAAAAATAATACTCGAGTAAAGTACAGATAGGCCTATACTCAAAAAGTGTAAGTACAGTATTTAAGTAAATGTACTTTGTTACTGTCCACCTCTGCTGTCTATAGCCTACAAGTACACAATTAAATAATTCAATTATTTATTCTGTTTATTCATTGCCTTAAAAAGGTAGCCATTTTAAGTGGCCCATTTATTATCTGGCCACAATGCTCACAGGCAGCACTCTCAGTACAGAGATATTTGGTCATAATAGATGTCAGTTCATCTTTGCTTTCAAAATCAGCACACTATTGGCTCAACGAAAATCAATTGTATAACCAAAACATTTAAAATGAGTAAATGAGACCACAAAATATTGCCTGATCAAAGGTTAACTATGTCTATTCTCAGACTAGATAAGTATAGATTTATAAAGAGGCCGACTTTATTGATCCCGTGCAAATGCATATAAGCTGCCCATTTTTAAATAAAAGGTCTCTATTATGTATGCCTGTAATACATGTCTATTTCTTATTAAATATAATCTTATTTCAATCTACAGAGGATGGTTGAATAAACTATTATTATTTATCTATAGTGAAGAAACCAAGCAGGTCTAGATGTGTTGTTCTTTGAGTTGACAAGCCATCAATGTGGCATAGTTTGGATCACAGGCAGTAACTCAACACACCCAAACAAAATGTTTCATTTGCATACTGGAGAAGAATGAAACGATGGCTTCATGAAATGCACTACCGACATCTACTACAATGCAGTCATGTTCTTTCTAATATATGACTCAATGATGCTGCATTATGTCACGTTTAAGTCAGAAATTCTGATATTGCAAGATTCAGTTGCACAGTACAGGCATTCTGTGCAGTGTCTTTTAAAACACAAACTGGTATATTGATCTCTATACAGAACATAACGTGGCATATTAAAAAAAAAAAACATAAACTAACCCATTGACAAGATTAATAACTTCTTCCTAGCTTTCACTGGGATTAATTTGAACAGGAAAGGTTTGGATGAAGCCTGAATAAGCTTATCTTAAAAATCTGATTGGTTCACCAAAGGTAATGGTTGGGTGGGTCTACATTACAGTCTTTGCCATTGGCCTGATCCAGATGGAGTTGAGAACAGCTCCTCTCCAGTGGGGTGGGGTGTCCATCTGCCCCCTCCATGACCAAGATAATCCTCTTCTATACCTTCACAGCTGAGAAAAATAAATAGCGGAAAAAAGAAGCAGTCTCAAAAGCTTAATTTTAGCATTACAATGCTAAATCTTTTAAATTGTCAGGCTGTAGTGGATTAGCATAGTGCACTATTTGTACATTTTGTTTCAGTTTTTTAAAAAAGAATTGCCTATATGCACATTACACACCCAATATGATTTTTGTTATTATTTGAATTGCATTTATTAACAAAAGAAGCTTTCCCAGTCATTTTTGGCATTAATGCTGATATTTCTTATACACAAACAGTAATAGAGAACAACTTAAAAATATCACAAACAATAATTTATTACTTCATTAATTTTTATTAATTTCAGGAAGCTGTTTTTCAGAACAGATAATTTGTAAATCATACTAAGCACATCAGAAGATGCAGTGGTGTATTCTTTGGTGTCCACAAGGGGGTGTGATGCACTGTTAATTCCTGTTTAGCACCATCATTTCAGACACTGGAAATTGACCTCAATTAGTCAGACATGGTTAAACAGTGTTAACACAATATTTGGTTGGCAACTCATTTCTGTTTAGAACTTCTAAATGACTAACTACAGGATGTAATGTAATATGCTGATTTTTCGAATTGGGAACTGACATGATATTGTACTCAGTACAACTCTAGTGAGAATAAAACTCTCTGTGTTTTGTGTGAATAATGTATATAAACACTATAAACTACAATAAGTAAAAAATAAGATTGTATCAGTGTCTGTTTGGTATAACAAAGGACCTCAAGCCATTTGAACTACATGAAATATATATTATGAATCCAAATGTATAAAAATAAATATTTATTACTCTTTGAAATATCTTCTTGTAAAACAAACATAAAAATACAAGTTTACATTTCAAATCCCGTTATTGTCCATATGGTGATTATTCAATATGACAAGTATTATCTGAAAAATATGATTTTTTTTAAGTTACACTGAATATTTCACATACAGTATATGTATAACGGCAACACATTTACATATTCTCAATTAATAAAGTAATTGTAACTGGATGTTATGTGGTGAGTAATTATACCAGTTATAGTGCCTAATGCATTTTCTTTTTTTTGGTCAGTTCAAAAATCAGTTTTATATTATGTTTGCATATTCTGTGTCTTAACCATCAGTAAAACTTCTGAGGGTCAAGAAATATCCGTCCTAATGTGTGCAAAAGCCTTGCATACCAGTAAACCTCCTTTTGCTGCAAAAAACTGTGTTCATTTTCCATTTCCACTTTGGCATCTTGGAATTTGCTGCATGTGCTGGAAGAACTGTTGTGCATCACATTTGTAAGGAAGGTCTGATTTGTGGAACAGATATTAGGGATCATGGCACTACCTTTAACCCCCACTCTTTGTAAGTTTTCTTCCATTTCTGTCTGGAAAAAGCCAAACAGGACACGGACAGGCCAAAACGCCCAGTGTGCGAGTCTGTGATCTTCAACAGAAGCGTAGTTGGATACCAGCACGCCATCCACAAATAAGTTCCCATGTTCTGTCAAAGGAGCATAAACCCCCATCCTCTCCTCCAGTGAAATCGAGACCACTTTAGATGGCTGAATTCCTCTATTGTCTCCAGTAGTAAGTATATAGTCCCCAATCCTAACTTCTTTGGCAAAAATAGCTTCATACTCATGGTGGTGCAGTTCGAGATTGTGAGCCGCAAAGATGAGGTGATTGGGAGTTAGTGCCATTTGTTTACCATTTTCGGTGCCAAAAATAAAGAAAGTGGCTCTGCTCTCTCTATTCAAATGTAGAAAGAGAAGTACCCGACTGAGAACAATTTCACCTGACCCAGACAAGGAAAGCACCTGTTCCCCAGGCCACAAACTCGAAATAGGCTTTTGAACACCATCGGCCATTGTCACAAGTCCCAATCCTGAAAAGCAGCCACCTTTCTCCACGGCTACAGAGTGATCTGTAAAAAAAAATATAGAGGTGGAACTAAGTTAAATGGATAGTTCCCCCAAAAATGTAAATGCTGTTATCATTTACTCAGCAGCACCATCATTTGTCCAGACACTGTAAGTCAATGGGGTCCAAATCAACACTGGACCCCAATGACTTTCATTGTATGGACATTTTTTTAAATATCTTCTTTTTTGTTCCTCATACAGTTTCGAGGGTGAGTAAATAAGGACAGCATTTCAATATTTGGGTGAAATTTTCCTTTAAGAGTTACATGATCTGAACGATGAATAACATTGAAAAGGAAAGATTTAGCAGCTTACCGGCTTTGACTGAGCAGTGTACATGATACCTGGATTCATAGTGCACCCAGTCAAATCCAGCCTCAACTGCCAACTGGGCAAGTAGTCCATATTTATCTGTGTCTCGGTCTGAGGTGGTGATGTCGACAGCACGGCCCTCATAATGTAAAGAACCATCAGGGTGATGGCCGTCCTCATCCCAGGCCTCTGTCACTCGCAGTCGGACCCCAAACCATTGGTTCATTACTGCTATTGCCAGTTTATTGAGGCAGTCCTTACAGCGCTATGCAGTGGAAAAAGTAATGAAACCATCATACAGGTGACACAAACAGAAGGACAAAACATTCCATTTAAAGGGATAGTTTTCTTAGTTTAAAAGTCTGTCACCATTTACTCACCCCTATGTCGTTGTAAACCTGTATGACATTCATTCTTTCTTCAACATTAAATCAAAATATCTTCTTTTGTGTTCCACGGAAAAAGAAAGTCATACCAGTTTACAACGACATAAGGAATAATATTCATTTTTGGGTGAATTTTCACTTTAACCATTCCAGACTGTCTCCCTTCTTACTAATGTTTCGAACTTTGAAAGCATGCAAATACCATGACATTTAACTATTTTCACAATCGTTTGGCAAAAATTGGTGCTGGTAGACATCAGCGATTTTTTTTGTCCAGCATACTCAGCTCTGCAAAAGGCCATTTCCACCCCCTTAACATCTAACAAGAACAAAGCTACTTTAACTCATTTCCAGCATTCTTCGGACACTTCAGCATGGTCACAGAGTGAAGTCAAGGTCAATTCCCTTTTTTTCTCTTCACACGATGGGAACATTTTCACACAGTCTTTTGAACGACCCCAGTGTTAACCTTGAGACTCTGTACTAAAGCATTTAGACTTCCTCCACAGATTTTCAAAATGTTGTGTCTCTACACCTCACGTGATGGGGAATCTGTGAGAAGGTAGTATTATTTGTCTGTGAAAATAATATAATGTGACCTATAGGGTCGTGATTGAGAGGGTATGGGAAAAGGTGAGAGAGCAAAACAGGGTCGAAAAGCCAAGGCAAGCGAGAAGAAAGCAAGAACCAGTCCGAGCGAGAGGCCAGATGGATGGAATGTTTAGATGTGTTCTTGGGAATGTGACAGCAAGAGTGAGAAATCAAGAGGGGAAGAAAACAAACCAGGGAGATTTTTCTCGCAATGCTGTTGGACAGAGGCAATTCATTGTGAAAACTACAATAGAGGCTTTTCCAATGGTGCCATTACTTCAACAGGCGAGAATTCTGCACAGGCGACCCCGCAGAGGCTTGAAAAGATGCACAAAGGATAGCTTTCAGACTTGGGCAACAAGAGGGCACATGCATACGTACACATACACCAACGCAAAGCACTTTCATAAGAGTACTCACTAATCTAGTCAAACTTATTATCAGTGATATCAAACTTATCAGTAATATCTCAAAACGTTGAGAATGATACCAAAAATGATACCCTTACAGATTAGGACATGCCAAACAATACAGTGCCTTTTTCTGTTAACTTATTTAACTGAAATTTTCATCATATTGCCTTAATGAAACAAGTTTTTTGAATGTCTCATATTGTGACTTGTGTGTATTTAAGGTTTAAAAGAATATTTAGTGTAGTCTGAGTTCTTCACAATGTTATCTGCCTCACCTATATCACGTTTATACAAGAGAACACACACACACACTCCCATGCTAAGGAAGTAGAGGTGTAGTGATTATTTTATAGCTCTAATGAAGAACTTGGTTAATGATTAAATGGTGCAGTGGCAGTCCAGACAGTCCTATTGTCATGTTTTGTTTTTTGTTTTTACATTGCCTAGGGAACATTGGAAAATGGGTAAACATGCTATCAACATCATGAGATCATGACAGTCAAAATCTCTCCTCTTGGTCCCAGAGTTTCAGCTGCACAAATCTAAACATTAAAATAATTCTTGTTAAGATTTCTTTAATTTAAGGTAATTCATTTTGCAGGGCCTGTTCCGAATAATTCACCTTCTGTCACTGTGTATTATCATATTAGTTATTTGCATCAATTTGCAACTGGAAAACTATGACAATGAAACACATCTGAATTACAGGAATCTCAAAACCCCTGTATTTTCAAGTACTGTTTAACTGTGCATGAAGTATGTCATGGATGGCTGAGAGGGTTGAATGGGCCACCAGACATGCATCTGGGTCATTCCACGAAATCTGTGCCTTAATTCTCCATTTTGATTTTAAATTAGATTTTAAACATTCTATAGACAATTTGTGGATTTGTGGATGGTGTGCTTGAATCCAATACGCTTCTGTTTATACGAAAGACAATTTAATGCTGATATATATATATATATATATATATATATATATATATTATTATTATTATTATTATTATTTTATGTTCTATAATAAACTGTTTACTGTACAAAACCACAGTAAGAAGTATTGACTATAGGCTATTTAAAAACTTTCCTTATTGACTACCTAATGTAAGATAGTGACAACTATGATGTCATAATGACATATTCGTAATTATTCGTAAATAATCATTTTAATAAATATCGAGTAAAAATGCTTTAAAAATGCAGAGGGTATTCTAACATACCCTACCGGTATATAGTAAAATATTAAAATAGCATATAATTTATTTCTTTTTTTTTCTAAAGATATTTTAATAGGCTAGCCTATGTAGACCTGTTTTAATCTACACACACACATGTATAGGCCTATCACATAAAAAGCCATGAAGAAAGTCTAAAAAAGAATAGGCTATTCATTGTTTACACTCGTTAATGAGAGACACAAAAACCACTGCAGTGACCAGTCTGCAAAAAATATGACGCGGTTGATTATATTAACCGTTAGACACGGGTTTCATTTACCTTGGTCATTAACCGGTCGGCTTTGGTATGTTCCTCGTCTTTGAAGACAATGTCAGGGTTGTAGTTGCACACGAGCTTATTGAAGCCTTCCGAATCCCTCGTTATCCTGCCCTCCGCTCTTCCGCTCGCTCCCAGGTTGTTCTCAGAGACACCGGGCACGTACTGCTTGTAAGACATTGGAGTTAACTTGCGTTGCCTAGGGCGACTGCCGTAACCGGGACCCGGCCCGCATCCGTCAACCGCCAGCCATGAATAAAGACACGCAGTCAGCAGGCCGAGCCTTGCCAGCCTTGACCAAGGAGTCAACGTCATTGACGCGCGTGAAGTGTGCCAGGAGATCAGCGAGCCGCGAACCCTGCAGCGCGAGCGTCTCTCCCAGCACCTCGTTGCATTTCGTTTACACAACTGACTTTTTCCATGTCCATATCACGGTGTTGAATTAAAATGGGCACTCGTGGGGACTAGGCTCGTGAATCATTGACCAAAGTGTAATGGCTTCCAGATTAAACTGATATTTAGACCTTAACATCAATGCATCCGACATCCAGCCATGGTGAGTGTTTAACACTGAAGAACTTTCCATATAATTTGCATAAAATAGCTCTCAATGAGCTTACGCAGGTCAAATTTATATAGCCAATTTGCAGTATTCCAAGCTGAGATGGATTGATCGCATCCACGTTCTCGTTTGTAGATATTGGCATAGCAACAGGTGCTTCATCCCATCATCCTACCCCACCTTGGACAGCTCCGCGCGAAGCAGCGTGTTCTCCAAAAATGTTCACAGCGCGTGTCTCTGTTTGTCCTGCCTCATAGTCGCGCTCAAGCATAATTTCATTCCTTTACTGTATGAGGGCTCTGACTATGGATCAACATGTGTTTGCTCCCGCTTTTAAGCGTTGCGCTCGGACCATTGAGTATTTGTGACCGGACAAATCGCCCTCCCTTCCTGCGCGCGCTCCGGGACAGTAGCGCACACGCCTCCTCGCGCGCGTTTCCAGTCATGCAGTTGTGAAGTCATTGCAGTGTATTGCAATGAGTGCAAAGTTTTACTTTCCTGTGCTGTGTATTTAACAGCATAGGGTACTTGTCTCTCCTTGAACTGAGAAACAGGGAAGACTGGGATTATATAAATAAATTGGCTATTTCTCAGGGTCGGTTTATTATTAAAATCAATTTCTACAAACGCACAGTCTTGGCAACAGGTTGATCTTGTGTGACAACATGCCCCAATAGCGTTTGCTATTACACTATGTCAGTTGCTTATTTTACAGAATATATAAATGGGTAGTTGTAAGCACTTTGCTACCATAGAGACTGGGGTTATAGTTGTCACAGTTGGCACAAGGGTTTGTGTTTCAAAAGTCCAGTTACACAAATGTGTTTTTACTTATTGGTGTTGTATGTTGTTGATACATAATAACATAACATACATGTGACAACTTGCACAGGCTTCATATTTATGAAAAATACCGTTGTCCTCCTGATAACGCAGTTTAATATTTTTGTTAAAACCTACCTCTCTAGACCCTTGCATAAATTATTTTAATTCGTTTAAAAAATCGAATTATTCTAAGAGGGGGTTTTCAACAAAAAAAAACATTTGTGTAACTAGACTTTTGAAACACAAACCCTTGTGCCAACTGTGTGACAACAAGCCCCAGTCTTGCAGGTGAGGGTCATTGGCATGGATGTATGAGAGATAACATAGTCATTCGCAACATTTCTATGACTCATTCATTTCTCTCTCTTTGTTTTTCTCCTGAAGCAGAAGACACTGGCTGACACATGCACCCCGTGCCGAGAAGACCTCTGGGCTGTTAACACCCATGTTTTATCAGCATCGTAATTTTAAACCACCTCAGAACAATGGCTCAAAATTAGAAGACAATACAAATATCTTGAGTCAATATGGCAATGCTATAGCGAGAGGAAGAAAAATAAAGAGCTGCAAAATTTCAAAATGATTTCCGCTGACCTACGATGTGCATTCAGACCTTTGGCATCTCAGACCATTAATTCACACACACAGATAAAAGATGTAAAGGTTAACGCTGTTCGGAAATCTCTCAATCCTTCAGATTTAAACAGATTTAAAAATCCTTCATATTTTATATTAATTTTCCTTCATAATATTGCTGTTTTATTGCTTTCAGGTTTAAATTAGACTTTGAATCACAGATGTTTTTACACCAATGGACAAAAATGACTGTAAAGCTAGATATTATTTTGTGTTCAGGTTGGTTTAGTTATGCAACATGTACTATTTTTTATTAATTTTCCTTCAAACATGTCTTTGTTTTAAACTTTTAAATTGCATTTTTAATTGACCAGTTTTCAATGTGGTCTCAGACTCTCAGAGATACAAAAACAGCTGTAAAGTAAGATATTATTTTGTGTTCAAGTAGTTATGCAAAATGTTTAAGAAATTTAAAAAAATACTTTTTTATATTAATTTCCTTCATAATGTATTTCTGTTTTAAACTTTTCAAAAACTTTATTTTCAGGTTTAAATTACATTTTTAAATGACCCATTTTCATTATCTCAAACTAATAGACAAAAACCATTATAAAATAAGATAATTTTGTGTTCAAGTAATATATTTATGCAACATATTAGAATAAATCAAAGATCCAAGATCATAGGTCTTCTTTTATGTTCTTCTGGCAGACAGATGTATGGTTCAATCACACATCCCAGACATCACAAATAACAGCAAATGTGGGGAAAGGCTTAATCACAAGTGCAAACGCTTTCAAGAGCACAATCAGTGATACTGACATTCCGCCAAGGGGAAATAGAGAAAATAGCCGCCATTAAACATTAAAGGGAGGAGATGACAATACAAATAAACACGACTGTTTCAAAATGGTAACGGTGTAATTGTTATTAGTATTTCTGCATCCCCCCTCTTAGCGACCTCACTCCCTCACTTCAGGATGGGAGTATATAGAACAGTGAATGGCTGAGTTTCCTGAGCAGCCACAGCACAGAAAATGAGATCTTTCCTGCCAGTTACTCCAGCCCTCGTTTTCCCGTTACAGACGAATCGTGACTACACCTGGCCTTATAATAGTAAAGTACCGTTGAGCTCATGCTACTTTACTTGGCCTCAGCTAAATTAGATGCTGCGTCATTCGCAAAGCCCTCGATTCCAAAACTGCCTAGAATAGTCAGCTGATCTTCGGGGGTGATGGTGTTCAATCAATCATGTCAGGCGTTACAGAGCACGTTTACATAACACGGGCTTGTAAATAAGGTAGAGGCACTTAGATTTAGTAGGAAAATGCTGACTAGATGCTTTAAAGAATATGTTTCCTGAAACAAAAGCTGTTGGGGGGACCGAGATGAGGGGGTCGCCGAGAAGAGTCAAGTAACTGACATCCATTATGACCCACCACCATCGGTCAATTCTATCGTCCCTCACCCTGTTATCAGTGCAGGAAGAGGCAGGGTGGTGTGTTTTACTGTGCTATGCTAAAAGCACATGATTTCTGGCTTCAGCGCCAATATACAGCTTAGGCTGCCCCTTACCTTAAATAACATGCTAGGGATCATGGATAAACAGGATCATAGGTGTACATGGCTACACATACTGCATTATGGCCTGGTTTAGTTGACACTCATGCACAGTCAATATATTCATGCTCTGTGCTTTTAGAAGATATTGAAATTTGCCTATATAATAATTGTAGTAATACAACAACTGTGACAGAACAATAGCAGATCAGGGTGGAACTTCCTGATCCGAAACAAGCAGGTTAAAGGTCAAGAGAAGAGAATATATTGCAGATAATGTACTGTACCTACTATCATGCTGACCAGATTTAGAAACATGTTTTTACAGCAGTACTCGACCAGGAAAATAAAAGATAGCCTACCATGCAAAGGACAACTTCACGTTTCACTTTTGTATGGCTAATACTTCAAAATACACTCACAGCCTGCTTAAAGCTGCAGTTCGTAGCTTTTTTGGGGTTAAAAATTATCCAAAATACATATTTGAGAAAATACATAACCAGCCAGTGTTCAAAACTATCTGCTTGCCTTAGCTCGATTCAAAGCGGTAAGCTTGGAATAATATTTTTAACTCCAGTGGTACTGGTGGATTTCCGCGGGAGATTCGAGCATGTCTTTGGGTCATTACGTCACATCTGTACACATAAAGAAAGAGTCTCGGCTAGTCGGCTATTGCGTGTGAGGATGTTGGAGGTGGAGATTTATAGCCTTTTCTCACAGCACTTGATATAATTGAACTTATCAATTTGATGTCGGATCCAGAAAGGTTCAAACGACAATCACCAGTGACAACTTCTCACCCGCTGTAAAATGCAAAAGACTTCGTTCGGACTTCGGAGTGGCTACAGAAACAAAGAGACTGAGATTGTTAGATTTAATCAGCACGATTTAGGCTACTGCAATGTCAGAACCAGGACAAAAGTGGATGTTACTTGTTCAGATGACATTTTCCGGTGAAAATTATTATGTTGGTCATACTTCCAAAAAAAAATAATCTGTGTTTCTGAATGCCAGTATCCACACCGGCGCGCTGACTGACAGCTGCACACTCTCCTCAAACATTGTGTTCATCCGCGCTGTGCCGTGTTGAAGTACAACTCATGTGAAGTTGATAATTCCGCGAATGACTGCAATTGCAGACTTCGAACAGAGATGGCGACAAAGAGGAAAAATTGCGGACTGCAGCTTTAAATATTTATTGTAAAAAAATATATTAAAAAAATGTGATTTGTCACTTTAAGAGCTCTGTACTATAAAAACCTTGTTCAGAATGGCTGTAAATATAACAGGTTGACAGACTGGACTGTCTTTATGAGTGAGTCATTGAATCAATTACTCAACTCATTTGTTCAAAAACACTGATTGATTCAATAACTATTTAAATGACTGCATGGCTGCATCTGAAATCGCATACTTCATTTAGAAGGCAAAAAACAGTAGGCTATGTGACAAAAGAAGTACGGTATGTCATAATTCACAGTAAACTCATAAAAGAGTAGGCAAAATGTACTCGTAAGACCTACTACTTCCGGCGAGATTATGAAGCGAGCATGGACACTTTACCATCGGCCACGGTTGTAGTCACATGATAATGACAACATTGTGGATGTAGTACGTTACATTACATATAGGCTTTACTATATAGAACATACTTATTTAGTGGATGCAAATCTAATTCTTCAAACTAAGTAGGCCTACCTGTCTTTATGAGTAAATCATTGAATCATTCACTCAAACAACTCGTTCATAACCCTAATTCATTCAACACCTTAGGGCTTACTGTACTCAGTGTACTGGGTGTTGTTCAGCTACAGTTGATCGTGTTGTGGCTCAGTTTTGGAGCTGTATTTGTTGGAGAAACATTGTTAAATAGTGACGTCTTAAGCTTTGAAAAATACAGAGACTGTTCCTCTCAACTGTATAGGGTTCATTACTCAAACCTTGTCGACATGGTAGGCTATAGCCTAGCTACATGGTCAACAATATGAATATCCCCACCTACCAAACATGCTGTGTCCCATTACATCTGCTATTTTCACATCTGGTTCTGCAACCGATTCTTCATGAAACTTTTTGTAGCTTAAGACATAAATTCATTGTTAAAGTGATTAAGTTGTTTGGGTGATTGATTGGCACTAAAATACATGAAACACGAATAAAATCTGTGATCTATCTGTTTTAACCTAACCATGCATTAAATTTTTTTTTTTTTTTTACCACATTATGAAATAATTTTTTTTCTTTTTTTTGACTGGAGTAAGGAAACCTGTTCTCTCTCCGCAGTCACGTGGTTCAAGATTGGCGAGGACGTGCTTTTAGCAACAAAAAAAAAAAGTTTGGAATCCGATTCAAAATATCCTCCTGGGACCCAAGAATAGACTTTTGTCCACTGTAGTGGACATAATATTTTAGTGAATTTCTCTGACATCATACATGTCACATGACACAACCTAGGTGTCCTGTAAAGAGCACATTCAGGACTTTTCAGAGATACCAAATGTTTGGAGGTTTTACCATGAAAACAACTTCTCCTTGGTTCAACATCTCAGGAAAATGTTAAGGGGTTTCAAATTAAAAAAATACTTTCTGTTACAGAATAGGGCATTGATTTCAAACGTGTCCACTGTAGAGGACATCAGGACTTAAATCATGTTTATCAGGCATTCTGGGAGACACAACAAGTGAATATGGAAATAAATTATACATCAATATTCCTATGAAATATTAGATATTATTATTAAAATGTTGCCAATTATTACTCCAATTATTACACTTCTTTTTTCATTAAATGTTGCTCCAAGAACACATTAATGTGCAAATTAGATACAGTGTATTGATACATTGCATTGAATGGGATATGGGAATATTAATTTATGGCCATTTTACCCACATATTGCAAAAAGTAAAATGGTGTATCAATTTATTCCATTATTTATTTCATAACATAGTTGAGAATAATCTTTATACAAATTTTGGTTGAAAAAAATCCTGAAACCCCAAAATTTATTGGTGATTGAAAAAAAAAATCCCATTGTTTTTGCCTATAGGCCTACATATAATTTCATGTCATTTTATTTTTTAAACAACTTAGTCCTGGCGTCCACTACAGATGACATAGCATAACGTATGAATAAAATATTGTTGTATATATATGTTTTTTTTTTTTTTTTTTTTTTTTTTGCCATTTGTTTATTGTGCTCTAAACAGTGTGATGACATGGAAAAAAAACTAAATTCAAAAACTTTTTTTTTTTCTGGGTCTCAGGAGGATATAACAAAATTCTCATGTCCTTTTCTTGATTTATTTAAAAAAATCCGATTATGTCAGTTCTTTTCTTACAAAAACACCTGGTCTATGTGAGAAAGGCAAAGGCTCTTGAGTGTGTGAAAGGAGTGTGTCATGAGTGTGCAAGGTGGGTGTGGATGTGCCGTTGGAGGCGGGCAGCGACCCATTATCAGTTGATTAGCTAGTCTTTTCCGGCCTAGAGTTTTCTATTTTCCAGAAGGAATAATATCTTCTAATGCACTTTGGCACACACTTCAAACTACCGCCAGGAGCTAATCTGCCTATTTCCCCCTTCATTCTTGTGTTTTGACAATAACGATAGCCTATCGCAACCTGTGAAAGACTGCCTGTCTTCCTCTTGTCTGATATGATTAAGTCATTTGGACCAGTCAAAAATGCCCTCTGCTGACAGAAGTGGCATGCGTCCACCCAATATTGTTTTACTAAATGTTTCTGAGGTAAACTAAAAGTAAGAGGACAAGATTTACCTGTCGTCATTATTTGCACGTAGGCTACGTTTGTTAGTTTAAGTTCACATGATTATAATGTCACAATTTGCTTTAAAAAGTGACTCAGAAATATGTAGAATCTTAGACATTTTCTGAACGTTTCCTTCATAATAACGGGCTATATAATAAATGGGCTATTTACATATTTCTTTTTTTTTATTATTAAACGCTAAAACCTCATTTTAATATTTAAAATTAGATTTTTCATCCCACATTTTCAATGTCCCCATTTTTTTGTTAAAGTAAATAAACAATTTGGCAAGATTATAATACTAAACAAAGGTGTAATATTTGATTACACAGTGGTTTAAGAAATGTTAAATATTATTTTAGCATAAAGCATAATTTAATGATGTTATTTAAACTTTTGCTTCTCATGACTTAAGTGTAAGCTACTTTATATTACATTTTCAGAAAAAAAAAAACCTTTATGGTTTAACTGTTTCAGCAGAGGAAATTCAACATTTGAGGTCTATCAGGACATCCATCAAAGAACACAAGAAATGACAAGAAAACAAAAATCAAGACAGACAAATCATAATCAGAGGCCGGGATTTCTTTTTCTGCTTTAGGAGAAAAGGAAAAAGGAAAAGGAAATGAACACTCAACGAGGACAGCGGATGGACGATATAGAGGGGGGGGGGGGGGGGGGGGTGAAAGGGAGAGAGCAAGTGGCTTGCACTCTCCTGATGATGTAGGGCTTTTATCTGCCATGGGCATCCGTGAAGGGAAAGCACAGGATGGGTCAGCAGCAGAGTCTCTACGGGCCTGCTGACAGACCTGGGGCAAAATAAAGACCCTGATTAAAGCTGGCCAGCTACGGGTGGAGGGACAGCTGGGGGAAGATGTATGGACAGACAAGCACACTAACACCAGAGCTAAACATAACCACAACGGCGCCATTAAAGCAGTAGTCAGGTGCTCAGATGGCAAGAAATGTATGCTGACCTCCATGGAAAGGTCCTTAGCAGATCCAGAACCAAAAATGGGTTTAAAATGACTCACAGATGACGCACTGATTGGAAAAACAGGTGTAAACACATTTATTGTACTTTTCTCCAGTGGAGAAATTGTTTGTCATAGTCCCTTGTTATGCTTTAAGGACGCAGCTGGAATTATTGAAAAATTAAATGGTCAACATTTTCTCTTTTTTTACAATTATTAATGCTCACTGTATTTTCTTTGTCCTCCATAAGAGTTCTCCATTAATAATGAAGTAAAATAATGAAGTAAAAAAGACATCTATATATGATCTATCAGTGCAGGACAGACAGTCTGACATCATGTCACTCTTGAATCCAGTTGTTTTGAGCTGTAAAAATGCTTTTTGTGAGTGTGGAAAAACACTTAAAAGGATAGTTCACTCAAAAAATTAAAGGTTCCAAACTGTATGAATGGAACAGATATCTTGAAAAATATCTCAGTGCATTTTTGCCCATACACTGAAAATCAATGGGGTCAAAGTTTTTTGAGCCTCAAACATTTTTCAAAATATCTTCTTTTGTGTTCCAGAGAAGAAATAAACCATACAGGTTTAGCACATGAATAATGAATAAAAGATTATTATTTTTGAGTGGACTATCCATTTAAGCAATGATTTAATATGTCCATAATTGACTTAGAATATCATTTAGTCATAAAAAAAATCTGATTTATCCAACTATCATGTAGTATATAAATTTTGTTATAATGGATTTGTGGTACCCTGTCCTCTACTGGCCACCAGTTGAAGGACATTATGACATGTATGATGCTTCCTATGTATATTGTGTTGTTATGGTACGTTACCTCCTGGGACAAACAAAATGTTTGACATGAAATGAAATTGGTTTAAAATGATGCTGATACAGAAACAAATCCATAAATAATACAATCATACAAAAGAATAAACAACAATATAATCAGCAAATAAAATGTGTACATCATAAATACCGCACTCTATAAAACTAGTGATTATCGAATCAAAAAGTCTACATTTATCAATCACATTCTTGTAGTGTCCATGAAACAGGAAACGGCCATGTGCGTTGATTGTCCCGCCACACAATTCAACCCAAAATGTATGAACTAACCAAACTGTGACCTTATTGCCCAATTTAGGTGTTCTTAAAGCAAATACCTTCTTTTGGTCATCTGCACGAGTTTCTGGAAGGCAGTAGAGTTACATTTGCATAATTCTGTGTTAACATTTCAGAATATTATATTGCACATTAAAGTTTCACATATGAAATAACAAAAACAGGAACAAAATCCCTAAACATTCACAGTATTCTTGGCCTAAAGCTTGAAATCAATGGCAAACATAGTCTGACTTTAACATACATTTTAAAACCTAAACTCTCCAAAAAGTGTCTTTTTCAAGCTAGAATCCCACCATGTTTTCTCACACCAAACATATAATCTCCAAGATCAGTCTCACTTGTTCCACTTTCATCCCTTTTCTCAGGTTCTTCACTTTAGTTAGAAGCAGACAAACCCCATCATAATGGACTTCCCGCTATAAGGACCCACAGTACAACAGGGATTGGATTCATTGGATGACACTAAAAATAGTGATATACAAGGGGAAAGCGTGGGGGGCCCACCAGGACAGAACTCAACACTCTCATTCCACCACCAGGAAAAGGAAACGTGGTCATGGCTGTGATGTCATCCTCTGAAATAGCTCTTCTGGATGCATGTCAAAGTCCTCCAAAGCCATTGTTCATTTTTCATAAGGCGTTAGTTCAAGGCGTCCAGTGATTTGACATCCCTTTTAAATGCAGTTATATGTATTAATATTACTGAAGTAAACAACGCATAAAACTGGTTGCAGAAACCCACTCCGGAAATTCCATCAGTCGATATATATCGTTCAGGCAACCTTTGTAAACAGGTTTGGTGACCATTCACCTATAAATGGACGCAAAATAGCTCTGGTCCAATAGGAGAAAGCCACAGAATGGGATCCAGAACCATCTCCAGAAGGTAATGGGCTTCAATAGCCAATGATATATGAAAAGGCTGATCGCTCTTCAATGAATCTTTGAGAGCCCATTGGCCAGAAGGAGTTTGAGGGGGATGGTTGAACGAGACACAGTCAGAGGCAGTCTGTGGAGACCTGGAGAAAGGAAACAGAAGAGTAAAGAACATTAGAGCGCTAAACCTAATCTAACAACCAGAAAAGGTAACTTTGGCGGGCGATGTTTGGGTTAAAAGCAAATCAATCAAAGAACAAAAGCCAGTAGGGGGAGTAACGAAAAAGAAATGCTATCTGAAGATGGTCTATGAGTGTGTGTTCACATTCAGCAGTGTTGTTTGTGTTGGGCGGAGGGCGATGGGTGTGTGTCTTCCAGAAGGAGTTTGACGCCCTGAGGTCCCCAAGGAACGCCGCTTCACCCCTTCTGTCCCCTCTCACTTTCCTGAGAGAATTGTGCTTTTTCTATCTGAGGAAAGAGACCTACCCATAGAGAAACATGGCCTGTGTGAGGAACACCTCACCCAAAGACTAACTACAAACACTGGCAAATGGCAGCATAGTGCACACCCCTTGTCCTTTCAAGATACAATGTGTACATGCACAAATCTTTCTCCTTGCACGTTTTCCTTGAGATAAAATGTTAGAATTAACCGTTAAAAAAGGTCAAAACAAGTTAAGGTCTATATACAACATATGTGGTGTCATGTTGGAAATAAAAGGCATTAAAGTCCAAATCCAAAAGAGTTATATGTATTATATAGTGTTTTACAAAAAAATAAGTTTACATACATGCATACCACACATACAGAACCATTCTTACAGAACATAAGAAGATGTAGTCAACAAAAACTTAATTAACCCAGAATATGTTTTATATTTATGATTCTTCAAAGTAGACAGCTTTTGCTTTGATGACAGCTTTGCACACTCTTGGCATTCTCAGTCAGCCTCAAGAGGTAGTCACCTGGAATAGTTTTCCAACAATCTTGAAGGAGTTCCCAGAGGTGTTGAGTACTTGTTGGCTGCTTTTCCTTCACTCTCTGGTCCAACTCATCCCAAACCATCTCAACTGGATTTAGATCAGGTGATTATGGATGCCAGGTCATCTGATGCAGCACTCCATCACACTCCTTCTTGGACAAATAGCTCTTACATAACCTAGAGGTGTGTTTGGGGTCATTGTCCTGTTGGAAAACAAATGACGGCCCCACTAAGTGCAAACCAGATGGGATGGCATGTCGCGGAAAAATGCTGTGGTAGCCATGCTGGTTAAGTCACCAACAGTGTCACCAGCAAAGCATCCCCACACAATCACACCCCCTCCTCCATGCTTCACAGTGGGAACCACACATTCTGGAACCATCCGTTTACCCTCTCTACTTCTAACAAAGACACGGCAGTTAGAACCCAAAATCTCCAATCTCATCAGACCAAAGAACAGTTTTACACTGATCTAATGTCAAGTCAAGTCAAGTCAAGTATATTTATATAGCGCTTTTCACAATCAAGTTTGTATCAAAGCTGCTTCACAGTATCGATCAAAACAACTTAACAGTGTTTGTTTATTACTGAAAAAAGACATCCAAGTTTGGTAGAGCTGATCAGTGGTATGATGGGTCATTTAATTTGAATATCCCCAACTGAGCAAGCCAAAGGCAACAGTGGCAAGGAACCGAAAAACTCCATCAAGTGACCCGATGGTGTCCTAAAACTCCATCAGATGACCCAATGGAGAAAAAAAAACCTTGGGAGAACCCAGGCTCAGTCGGGGCCAGTTCTCCTCTGGCGTTTATGAAGTAGAGGCTGAATTTACAGTAACTGTAAGATAAAAAATGTATATGAATGCCTGGCTAAATAGATGCGTCTTTAGTCTAGTTTTAAACTGGGAGAACGAGTCTGAGCAACGAACAATATCAGGAAGGCTATTCCAGAGCTTCGGAGCTAAATGTGAAAACGCTCTCCCTCCTAATGTCCATTCTTTGTGTTTCTTGGCCACTGATCTATATAGAGAACTGGATTGCTCATGATGTTAAAAGTGAAGCCACCACGCTGCCATATTGGTATTCCCTAGTATTTCCTTACATTCTATTAAATTAACAGGAAATCATCTAATCCCAGATATATGTTCAAGGTTAATATTCCCTGCATAATTATGTACATAGACTATTTTGATAAACATACATTTAGATCTATTTTGAGATAGTTTAGTTATGTGTCGGCAGTGTGATGTAGACACACCCATCTTAACGATTACAATCGCTTATACTGCCCGTAAACATTAAAGATAACAGTCGAAGTATCCATTAATGTACATACATATATCTTAAAAACTATTCATGTGCGATTGATACACTCCAAATCAGGTGATTTTTGGTCGATGTTTTGGCTGTAAGTTAATGATGCACTCTGTCGGTAGGGAATGGCAAGATGGCCGCTCGAACACTTCTGGTGGCTTCACCACCTGCTGGCAGTTTAGAACGCAATGAGCAATCCAGTCATTATACAAATCAGTGTTTCTTGGCCCAAGCAAGTCTCTTCTGCTTGTTGTTCTTCCAAAGTAATGGTTTCTTTGCCATTATTTGACCATGAAGGCCTGACTCTCACAGTCTCCTCTGAACAGTGGATGTTGAAATATGTCTGCCACTTCAACTCTGAGAAGCATTTGGCAAATTGGCGGTTTCTGAGGCTGGTAATTTTTATAAACTTATTCTCTGCAGTAGAGGTAGCTCTTGGTCCTTTCCTGGGATTCTCCTCATGAGAGCCAGTTTCATCGTAGCGTTTGACGGTTTTGGCGACTGCACTTGGGGATACATTCAAAGTTCTTGAGATTTTTCTGACTGACTGACCTTCATTTCTTAAAATAATGATGGACTGTCTTTTTTTTCTTTACTGAACTGAGTGTTTCTTGCCATAATATAGATTTGTACAGTAGTTGTAGTAACATTAATTTGGCTATTGACTCTGTACCCGCTTTTCCTCTGCACAAGACAACTGATGGTCTAAATCACATTAAAGGTGAACTATGCAGGTTGTTTACCTCAATCGAACAGCTTCGGAGTCATTGGAAAGGTTATATTACTCTTTTCGGGTTGAATGGTGGTCGTTTCGCACCCCCCTATCGCATGTGAGCGGAAAAAAACACACTTGCAACTTTGAGCCGGCGGGACGTGTCAGGACGCATCAGGAAGTGTCGCGTGATATCAGGTCTCGCGATGTAACGAATTGCTTTACGGCAAAAAAGATCTGATAAAATTCTGATAAAATAAGCATCAAACAGAAATAACCCGGCGCCGTATACATGTGGTGTTCGAGGCGCACATACAATACAGACTGCCGACAGTTAAACTCTTAAAGTTTAACTTTAAGAGTTAAACTCTGTTAAACTCTGTGCAGCTCTTAAAGGGGCCACACCTTATTTCAACTCGTTACAGCTTCCATCCTACTGAACAGGTACCGGTGTACAGGGGGAGGGGATCAGGCCGTGAGTGCAGAGCCATCTCTGCGTGAGTGCTATTTACGACAGTACAAGTACTCCACAGCGACTCTAGGGGTCGCTGTTTGACAAAAACAGAATTCCTGCATAGTGCACCTTTAAGAAGGACTGTCACAAATGAACTCTTGACAAGGCACATCTGTGAATTAAAAACCATTCCAGGTGACTACCTCGTGAATCTGATGAGAGAATGCTATGAGTGTGCCAAGCTGTCATCAAAGCTAAATGTAGCTGCTTTGGCCAATCTAAAATATAAAACATATTCTGGGTTGTTTAACACTTTTTTGATTACTACATAATTCCATACGTGTTCATT
Source organism: Rhinichthys klamathensis goyatoka (assembly GCF_029890125.1). Taxonomy (NCBI): domain Eukaryota; kingdom Metazoa; phylum Chordata; class Actinopteri; order Cypriniformes; family Leuciscidae; genus Rhinichthys; species Rhinichthys klamathensis. The sequence continues at coordinate 871,697 of NW_026606571.1, read as the reverse complement.
CATAGTTTGGATGTCTTCAGTATTTATGTACAATAATATTAATGTACAACAGTATTAATGTACAAAAAAAAAAAAAAAGTACAAAATAATAAAAAAAAATAAAGAAAAACCACTGGAGAAGGTGTGTCCAAACATTTGACTGGTAGTGTATTTTCCACAGAATATTTCAAAAGAATAAAAGCATCTTCAAAATAGTGTGGTAAATAAATAATAAAAAATTATCACAGGGATCTTCCCCCAAAACTAAAACTAAATAGACAAGTAAAAATATAAAAGACTAACCAAAGGCACGGATGAGTTCTCGTTGCAAGGCCCATGTGACTGTGTTGATGAGGCAGGCGGATGTGAGTCCAGCAAAAAGCATATTGTACAGGAAAACAATGTGGAAACTGCCGAGCCAGTTAAACCGTCCAAAGTCTCCAAGCAGATCAAACCTTGTAATTCCTACATGTAGTTACATGAAAAAGAGGAAAATTATAAAGTATTAATTCAAATTGTAATACACAATGGACACATATTGCTGAATTATTGCTAACTAATGCCATCTTGTGGACAGACAAAAGATTACAAATTAAACTTGTTATTCATGAAGTTTGACATGGCCCTCAAGAGTCCTTTTATTAACTATTTTCACTAATATGAATATGCTTTGAACCGCCAATAAATGTGTAGTACACTCAGCTACATTTAGCAGTTTAAATTCATTCATAATAATTTAGCCGATTTTTCTCTAAAATCAGCAAAAAAATATGCAAATTGTGTCTTGGCCTACAACAGACCTCAAAATCATGCTGCCATTAAATAACATTTTACATATAAAAACATTAAATAATGACTAATAATTGTAAAATACTTACCCAATGTGCGGGAGAAAACAGGCAGGGCTGAACTGAGTATTAAAAGAGAAACACAGTTCCCTATAATCTGTGGAGAGATGTAAAAAAATCTATTTAACTATAAAGAGCAACAGCATCTGAATGCGAGATATCCAGCACTATTTCTACTGTTGTTTCATGACGAGTATAGGAGATCTCTGTACCTGTGTGAGGGTAGTGTCCTGTGCACGTGGCAGCAAACCGGTGAACAGTGGAGAGCTGTAGAAGCCAACGACAGAGGAGACCATGAGATACAGGATGATGACCACCTGCACTGCAGCTCCCAGAGAACCGAACATTGAGAACGAGGCAAGCCCCAAGTGAGGGTCCTGCAACAGAGAAAGCCAACTATTGTGAGATTATGATCATTAATGATTGCTGCACTTCTTTTGTTTTGTGGAATGAAAAAAAAAAGCAGAATATGGTAGAAGGACATTAGAGTACGGTAAATAAAATTCTCTTAAAAATTTTTTTCCATGAATTACATTTACAGGTCCATATATGAATCCCATTGTCATGTATCTCACCTCCATCCCTCTAGGCATAGCAGATTCATCAAAGAGCAGTTCCAGCACATGGAAACAGACCATCAGCACACACACCGCCTGAGAAACACCATACATTTTGTTTTAGCACAATGGTTTAATCGTAGCCAGTATAAGTATTTTGAATTCCATAAGGTTTACTCTTACAGTCAAAGCTAAAAGTAGCAGCATGGCCACTGGGTATCCCAGGTTGCGTTGCCATGGAGATACTCTCTTCCTCATCTCTAAATGGAAGAAATAAGGATGAAAAGCAATTCATGATAGTTCAATTATCAATGTATTTAACCGTTTGACAGGCGTGTTCGTACCTAGAGCAATACGTTTGGACTTCACACTCAAATATTCCTTGTTGATGGCCTCTACGTTTGCACTGATCCAACAGGAGGTGTTACCTAAAACATCAGATAGAGAGAGAGAGAGAGAGAGAGAGAGAGAGAGAGAGAGAGAGAGAGAGAGAGAGAGAGAGAGAGAGAGAGAGAGAGAGAGAGAGAGAGAGAGAGAGAGAGAGAGAGAGAGAGAGAGAGAGAGAGAGAGAGAGAGAGAGAGAGAGAGAGAGAGAGAGAGAGAGAGAGAGTATTTATAAGTTTAGGAAACCATGTTTTGGCAATGTAAATCCTTGTTCATAATGCCAGAAAAAACTGCTTTAGACAATAAAAAAGAAAATGAGAGAAAGAAAGAGAAATCTTTATAAGGTGGGCCCACTTCCTTAACAGCAGCCAGTTTGTCTCTCACATCCTGACACTCACTTTTCAACTTCCTGGAAAGAGAGGCCTCTTCAAAATGTGTACAGTTCATTGCTTCTTCCAAGTTCTCCAACAACTAAAAAAAAAAAGAGAAGACTTAACTTCACACACTTCTAATTTCTCTTTAAATATATGCACTATAATTTAAAAGTTTAGGGGTTTTATTTTTTATTTTGTTTGAAAGATTAATACTTTTATTCAGCAAGGATGCATTAAATTAGTTCAAAGTGACAGTAAAGACATTTAATATTACAAAATATCACAGTATCAAATAAATGCTATTCTTTTAAAATTTCTATTCATCCAAGAATCACAGTAGTTTAGTAAGTAAGTAAATTTTATTTATAAAGCACATTTAACCATAGCGAAGCTATCCAAAGTGCTGAACAAAGTAATGTAAAATCAATAAATAAAAACACAAAGTTTACATAAAAATATTAAGTAAGCAGCACAACTGTTTTTAACATTGATAAAAAGGAGTTCATTTAGCGCCAAATCAGCATATTATAATGATTTCTGAAGGATCATGTGACACTGAATTACAGTTATATTATATACAAAATATATTAAAATAGAAAACGAACTTATATATATATATATGTAAATGTGTGTGTATATATATACACACACACACACATTTACACACACACATATATATATATATAACAGTTATCTTGTCCACCTACCCGAGGTTTGACCAATAAGCTCCCAGTGACGCTAAACATACGTGAAAGACCCAGAGGTGTGCACACTGTTACAAGACAAAAAAGGCAACAAATCTATATATGAGAAGTCAAAAGCAATGAAATACCAAACTACATGTTAATCATCAAATGATTAAAATTAAAAAAAAAAAAATTTATATACAAATACATATTCACTTACACAAAAGCAGCAGAACTCCAAAAAGTGAGATTCCAGAATAGAGATAGGGCAGGTAATATTCCCACAGGTCTGAAAAACACAAGAAAAAGAGCAGAATATTACAAAACCTTTATCTTGCTCTTATGCAATTAAAAGGAAATGTGGGAGTCTATCTGGCATTAAAAACTGTGATGTGTGAAGGAGGTATGGCGCTCCCAAATCTTAAGGAATATTTTCATGCAGCACAACTTAGACCTTTAGTCTGCTGGTGTGCTAAGGATTACGAGGCTAAATGGAAAATTCTAGAGCAGTATGTACAAGGGAGGGAAATTCAAAGTCTTATTGGGGATGAAGGGGAAGCTAAGGATTTATTTAAACAGATAGATGCTATCACCCAGTTTTCATTAAAATTGTGGTTCAGCATAATACGAAAATATAAATTAGAGGCAGATCTCCCTCTACTTAGATGGATAGCTTATGACAGACACTTCACCCCGAATACTCTTGACCAGAGATTCCAACAATGTAGACTGAATGGAATAACAGCACTGTGTACAGTAATGAAGGACGGGAATTTTATGAGTTTTGAAGAGATGAAACAAAACTTTACATTATACAATCAGGATCATTTCAGATACTTACAATTAAGGGATTTTTATATGAAGGAAGTAAAACCAAAAGTAAATCTGGGGGAAAACGGTATAATTAGAACTATAATAGGAATATACAACTCAAGGAAATACAGAATAATATCTACATTATACCAGCAACTGATGGAGAGGAAGGGAAATACAACGTCATATGTCAAGCAGAAGTGGGAAAAAGAGCTAGGTATGAATATATCTGAAGAAGACTGGTTACATATATGGAATACACAACAATCTACCACATCGTCTCGTATATGGAGGGAATTCTGTTGGAAAAATGTAATACGATTTTTCATTACACCTAAAATTAAGAGCAAATTTTTGTCAGTACCACAACCATGTTGGAGACAGTGTGGAGCGGTAAATGTAAACCATTCACATGTCTTTTGGCTCTGTCCTGTTATTACACAGTTTTGGGAGGATGTCCACTTGGTTATTGTTGAAATCTTGGGTTATGATATACCCAAGTCATGTTCAGTGCTGTATTTTGGTAATATGAAAAGAAACATTGTGTCAAGAGAAGACCGATACCTGTTTAAAATTTTGTTAGCAGCATGTAAAAAGGCCATTACGAAAAGATGGTACAAGCCGGACCCCCCAACACAAGATGAATGGCTGAAACTAGTGTCTGAAATAAGTGTAATGGAATGGTTGACTCATAAGATAAGAGTTCAAGAGGATCAATGCACAAATAATTGGGGAAAATGGACTGTATTTACATCCCAACGACAAGAAGAGGTCTGAAGTTGATGTATCTCATTCACTAAATTGTAATGTTAGGTGATCCAGATTGTTCTTTTTTTTTTTTTCGTTGGTTTGTGTTTGTTTGTTTTACTAATTATAATTTTTGTATATATGTGATGAAACTATAAAAAATAAAGTATAAAAAAAAAAAACTGTGATGTGATCCATTCAATCAAAGATACTGAACAAGTGCAGCACATAGTCTCTGAGCCATTCCACCGAAAGGGTGACATTTCTGTCCCCAGGACATTATATGTATAAAATTGCATGAAAATTAACTCTAAAATACATTTTATTATTAAGCAAAATGTCATGCATATTAAGCTAACTACAAATTTAAAATGTATAATTAAAAAAATTAATACAAACTGCATAGAACACTAAAAAATAGCATTTTCTGCATGTCCCCACTCTCTATCTCTAAACTTTACCATGAAATATAATGATTAAAATACTTCAGAAATCTGATTTCTTTTGCATTGTTGTGTAACTTTATATCCAATCTGCTTTACAATTAAAGAGAATTAAATTTTAAAATTAAATTTTTTAGATAAAATACATATTTTAGTCATGTCCCCGGGTTTACACTCAGTCCTGTTACCCTATTACATCCCGCCTCTGAAAAACGTAGAATATTCCACAAGACACATTTTCAACAGTAAGTTGCATCATTTGGATCTTCTGAAGGCAATGGGGCGACCATAAGTAAGTCCTCTCATTTTAATTTCTGTATATTTGATGAAATTGTAACTATGACTGAGAAGGTCAATCTCAACATACGGTCCTGTTACCTAAACTTTTTCTTAGATTTACATTTTTTATTTTAAAAATATTAACTTTTGGTAAGGCACTAGAAATGGCTCAGTGTCCTCATGTTATTAGCATCTATGCTATGTGGCCATATGCATGTATTTGATAACTTTTTGCTTAAAAACTCAATCCTGTTACTTTCAGTCCTGTTACTATTTTTTTCTTTTTCTAAAATATAAATTAAACCACTATTTTTATCAGTTTTGTTTGGCCCATAATTTATACAATTATTTAATAAATTAAAATATATATATATATATATATAAACTTGAGGCTTCGGTCTTATTTAAAATGAAAAAATGGCTTTGTGTTTTTTTATTAAAATACACCTTGCCTTAATAGTGATTTTATTGTAACAAATATCAATTTTTTGAACATATAACCAACAATTTCGTTAAAATAAACACTTTCTTGTGGGGAAAACAAAGGAATTAATTGACATGCTTTTAAACTTGCTTTTTAAATGGGACATGATTTTCGGTAACAGGATTGAGAAAACATGCGCCCATCTTCTGCTTAAACCTTGTAAAAAATAAATAAAGTTGCCTGAGATTGACCAATACACATTTTGAATAGTTAAATATGTGTAGTATTAGATTCAATGTTGAAAAAGATAAAAAATAAAGTTTAATTTTGAAGAGTTACAACAAGCAAATGTCACCCATTCGGTGGAATGGCCCCTCTAATGTTGCATTGCTGCCCTTACCGTAAAGACTCTCACGGGCGGTGCTGTGATGGAGAAGAGCTGATGCCACCCACACAATGCCCAGCACCAACAGACTGAGGAGAAGCAGCATCACTGCAGTCTCATACACCCGTGCCATAACGCCCTTTCAGAGGAAAACACAACAACTGAACAAATACAGATCTGAATTCAGATCCTATAGAGATGTGTTTACTGTTAAACTAATTACATCATTTTACCTTTTTGGACCCAGCAAATCCTTCTGATTCAGTAAAGAAGTAGGCGAATGGCATTAGGAAGACCAGAGAGAGGTTTGAGAATAAGAAGACTAGGTTCCACAAGCCTGAAACAGAGACAGAAGGAGAATGAGTGATTAATTGAAAGATGATTTTGTACTCTTCCCATATTAAAAAGCAAAAACCCCAAACTTGCATGATAACATTTGTCTGAACACTACTGTTCAAACGCTCTGGGTCTCCACAAAAATATTAAGCAGGACAAATGTTTTAACCAGTGCTAATAATAAAAATGTTTCTTGAGGACCAAATCAGCATATTAGACTGATATCTGAAGGATCATGTGACACTGAAGCTGAAAAAATCAGCTTTTCCATCACAGGAATAAATTACATTCTAAACAGTAGTACACATCAACAATATTTAACCATGTATGTATAATATTTTGTGCTCAGAAGAACTACCAGGTTATTTGGAGGAATACAAAGAATATAGTACACTTACAGACCACTAGGGGGCAACCATGTGCAGTTAATGAGATCTGGTGTTACACGTGCACTATAGAACAGCATTTCACCAAATGCGGGCAAACTGAATAAATCTGGATTTTCAACTAAATTGTGGCCTTGGATTTACAGCCAGAACATCTCATACTCTTAGCAGACTCACTACCATGCCCAACACGTGCTAACACAGAGCTGTAAGACTTATTAGTTTGTGTTCCCACACTAAGTCCTTGTGGGAATAAAAACATTACCATTTCAGTTCAGATTGTGTGACAAAATACTGCTTGAGAACCTAATGAAGTTGTAATTAGTATATTGATAACTCTATTGACTTTTTGTAAACCGATATGGTAAACACATAATCCAAGTGTGCAAAGCAAACGTAGTTTTTCATTAGTGCGTGTGTTTGTACCGTGGATGAGCGAGCCATTGAGCCACTGCATGTAGTAGCTGTGTGGGAATGTGAGCAGAACCTCATTGGACAGGATAGAGATGGGCAGAAGCAGCACTGCACACACGGCCACTGAGAGTGTGAATGTACACAGCCACAGCCTGCGGAGTGAGAAAAACAATCAAAGAAGGGCGAGGAAATGTTTTTGCAGCCATTTACTTTGACATAGTGCCAGCTGTGAAGGGAGGAGGATGTTAAACGCCACTCTGGAGACCAAAGGGCAATTTGTTCACTTACAATCATTCAGGGCAAACTAATAAAAAAAACAAAATACTAACCAGCAGCGTGTCCTTTACTTAAAGTCAGAGTGAATTACTGTGCAATGCACCATTTTACTGCCATAATGTGACATTTCTGAGTGAAATGAGATATATAATTACTGAAGTAAGGTGGGAGCTGATTTTATGCATTTGGAATTTATTGAATGTTAAAAATGGGAGCCAGACTGAATTTGAGCTTGCTGAAATAATGGCTAAATAAATTTCTAGCTATTATGGTGCATTATCCAACAGTAATGTGGCAAATAATAAGAAATTAAATTTCCATGTAACGTTGATCCTTTACTTAAAGGGATAGTCCACTCAAAAATGATTTTACTCACCCTCAAGTTGTTCCAAATCCGTATGAATTTCTTTCTTCGGCTGAACACAAAAGAAGATATTTTGACGGAAATAAAAAAAATACTATGAAAGTCAAAGGGGTCCATTAACTGTTTGGTTTCCAACATTCTTCGAAAGAACTTCTTTTGTGTTCAGCTGAAGAAAGAAATTCATACATGTTTGGAACAACTTGAGGCTAAGTAAATGATGACAGAATTTTCATTTTTGGGTGAACTATCTCCTTTATTCCCCCTTTTCTTGTGGTTCTTTAAATACTGATTACTTACGCAATTTTGTTGACAGTGGCATCCTCAATGTCATCTGTGGGCAAAAAAAGGAAAAGGAAATAAGTTTCTGTCCACAACACTATCCCACTGCAGACATATTGATGACTAGACTCACAAGTTCAACCTTGAAACTAAATTGAACAAAATAACAAGATCCCAGAAGGACCCAGATTCATTATGAAGCTATTCCATAAAGGAAACAAAAATGTATTTGAACATTTTTGGGAAGCCATCGCCGTTTTATCGTTCATTATTGCACGTGCAGGAGAACAATATCCATTTAAAGAGGAATTTGTCGCAATCACAGGGACTGATTGAGAACATGAGGCAGAGAGAATGAAAAATAAACCTCAAACATGCTCCTGCGAGAAAAGCAAAACATGCCCAGTGTGTGACAGAGCTCCAGGGTAGATATGTGTGACATTTCCTGGGAGAGCCCTAAACCTAATGCAGAACAGGTTTTCTGCACATATCCTTCAAAACAACCAATATGCAACTGAAGAAACAACTTTAGCCCTCCACGACTGGTGCACGTTTAGTCTATGAAATGGACTGAGTTATAGAGGTGTTAAAAATACACAAAAATTGAGCAACAAATCTTGTGCAGTGATTTTGTTTGTGTTCCTAAATTAGAATATGTATCATAACGATAAAGGTTTGGCTGGAAGTACACAATGTTCCCTGTGTCTAACACAAGACATTTTCTTATGTTCCTCTGCACTATTGATCATGTAAAAGTGCTAGCCGATCGTTTTTACAGACTGCCATGACACAGGAGCTGCTGTGCTCACGGGGACCCAGATTCAAGACCGAACCAATTTCTCCTGTCTCTCCTTACACTTTCCTTTCCAGTCTACTCTGACCTATATAATTATTAACTTGCATAATTTAACAAATTGTAAAACAATTCTTCAACCATCTAGCAGTCTGGCTAATAGTTATGTACACAATGTTCCCCCTAGTATGTCTAACACAGGACATGTTCTTACTTTCCTCTGCACTATTTTTACATTTTTGATCATGTAAGCATGTGGTAGATGGACATTTTTAAAGGTTGCACTGACACAGGAGCAGCTGTGCTTACAGGACCCCAGGTTCAAATTCGAAATGATTTCCCTAGTCTCTCCCTACACTTTCCTCTCCACTGATAGGAGACAATTATAAAAGGTATCAAAAAAATTACCAATGCAAACAATCTGTTTGAGACCCCTGAATTCTGTTCCACTGTACCTAGCTGTCATAGATCAATAAATGGAACAATGTAAAAAGCCAATAAATAAATTATAAAATGTATTACATTAAAAATATTTCAACACCCCTGCATTCTGTTCTGCTGTACCTGTTTTTGAACAACAAGAATGCATCCTGTGTGCGCGGCTCCTAACAATTCTCCAACAGTCTAAACAAGCCTGATGTGTTTTAAACATGTCAGGCATGAGAAAACAATCCCTCAGATTTTCCACTGAGAGCAGGTTTAGCCGAACCAGGAGAGAGCGGAGAGTTAAATTAAAGGGGTGTACACCAAAACATGAAGTAGAGTTCTCCTATGGAGCCTCAAGCAGTGCTCGGGCAGGGGGCCTATGTTTATCTCGCGGGAACATTCCTCATCCACACTGCTGCCCTCCCTCAACGTTACATTACTGCTGTCGACAGCAATCAGAAACTTTGACTTCTATTCTGAAGATGATTTCATTTTCACAGCTAAAGAACACCAAAACTATTAATCAAATAACAGAGGGAATACAGTAGTAGTTCACTATCTGAAAATTATTAGGTAAGCATTTTGGGAAAATGCAGGAGAATGACCATGTCAGGTCGTGCTGACCAACAAATAGTCAAGTGTGTGTAGACTAGAAATGTTGTTCAGCTCACAGAGCAGCTGCAGTAAATCACAGGTGTGCTTTGGAGGACTGTAATACATTAAACCAAACAAGTGCTGTGGGTCCTGGGTGTCACATTTAACTTACCGGCGACAAACTCGGCATTCTTCTTGAAGTGAGTGAGAATGAAGTGTGACAAGATGTACAGGCAAATGAAAAGCAGCACGCAAATCTAAAGCAGAAAAAAAAAGAAGAAAATCAGTGCAATTTGAAAACATGAAATTTGAAACATTTACAAATACACTGAAGCTTGTCTTTGAAGAAGTCTGAATATTTCACATCAGAAGGGGGGGAAATGGTCTGAAGCTGGAACATACAGTTGTAATCGAAATTATTCAACCCCCATTGCAAATCAGGTTTATTGGCAAAATTGACAGACTTTCAGCTGTTTGCAATGAAAAAAAAAATCAAACAAAAGTAATTGAAATAGCTCAACAAATGTTTCAAGTGGTTTCCCCAAATTCAAAAGAAAAAGCTACTTTTAATGACTTCTGCAGAGTCACCACCATGTTAATATTGTGTTATGCTATTTCAATTACTTTTGTTTGATTCTGAAAGTCTGCAAATAAACCTGATTTGCAATGGGGTTGAATAATTTTGATTACAACTGTAACTGAAGGTGCTAGTTTATAAGCACATTTTATTCTAAATGAAAATTGTATTTTCTTCTTGTCAGCTCGCTTTTTTTTCACAAAGCTAACTTTTCCAGTCCCTTTTTTGTCCTTTTAGGAACTAAGATCCCCTCCCTTTGCCTGCACCCAATGTCATTATACACTCTCAGGTAACATATTTGTACCAAAAGTGTACATATTAGTGCTTAAATTGTATGTTAGAACCTTTTTAAAAAGTACACACGTCCCAGTGACAGCTTTTGTACATTTTTTTTAACCAATGTGAACATTCTTCAAAACGTTTCCTTTTATGTTCCACAATGGAACAATCACAATCTTTCTTAGAATATTGGGTGTAAATGCCACTTTGCAGAGTATCAGAGATTACATACATTCTCACAGGCATCTGCAGTATGAGTCATGCAGTTAATATGAGCAATATAGTCGTGAACAGGCAGCTACAAGACGTGCTATGCAAACGCACTGCTTAGATGTGTTGCCTGCCAATTTACGTTATCAAGAACACGTTAGGCAGAGAGCCTGTGATGGAGCAGAGGTCATGAGACACACCAACATAGCCCCATTATCACTGATACATTACACGCTGCTGTGCACAGTCCAGAATTGTCTTTATAGCTCTGTGACATAAGAACTCCTAATCAAGGACATTTGGTTCTTAATGATTAGACTAGACCAGTCAAAGATGTTATAGGTCTAGATTTCGTATTATTGATAAAGATAATAGGAAGAAAATGGTATAGCAGTGATAAACAAACTGCTGTGTCCTAGAATGTAAAAGCAATAGAAAGTGAATCAATAGGTAGAGTGTCCCTTTTTTTTTAAAGCCAGCTGTCCCCTTTCTGAGGAATCTGAATTCTTAATTAATGAACACCCAATACAGATTTAAAAATAAGGGTAACAGCACCAGATCGAGGATGAAGATTACAGCTCAAATGCAAATGAAGATTTAAACCATGCAGTTACAACTGGGATTAGATTACAGTAAAGATTGGTAAAATGTAGAGATTTACCAGAAGATAACATACAGTAGAGATGCAAGTAGAAAAAAACAGTAGAAAAAAAGTCAATGCATGACTCTACCCAAGTTCCCATTCTCATCCTGCAGTGGGATCTGTCCACATGACAATAACCTTCTAATTCCATGATTAACCTCTAACCTAATTTCAGATATAAGATCCTCATGTGTATGCAATTCGTTTGAGAAACATAAGACCTGATGATTATAACTAAACTTATAAGTGAACTAAACATTCTGAAGCACTGTATGTCCCATAAAAGAGAAGAAGAATGACAGCAAGAGGAAGAGGGATAAGGGAGGGGACAGGAAGCTGGGATTTTGTCTTCAAAGTGCCAACAGCAGGGAAAACAATGGATGGATCTGTGGGATATATATCTCTGGAGCTTTGAAAGGTGTTCTCACTCATCTGTGCTCAGCATTTGAATAGTTTGTCTCCTTTGACTAAGACAGCATGCACTGAACCAGAGTTGAAACAGCCAAGCTAAACTACAGAATGTGTTAAAACTGAAACAAAAGATTGCCTAACACAGTTGAATACAACATGAGAATACATGTCTGGTCTCATTGTATTACCAGTCAAAGAAATTTTGCAAAATACTTCAGGTTTTTTTTTGTCTACACTATTGAAGCCATTGGGCTTAAAACAACACTGGCCTCAACTGAAAAAAACAGTTCTTTAAAATATCTTTTGTGTTCCACAGAAGAAGAAAAAAAACTTCACACAGGTGGAACGTCATCAGGGAGGGTAAATGACGACAGAAATTTCATTGTTTGGTGCACTATCCCCTTTAAATCCTTTCAAACAACCACAAGGGTGGACAATGACAACATTTGATAATACCCTGTCTGTCGTAGGTCATTAAACAGAAAGAAAGTTTGCCTTAACTAATATGCAGGCAATGGTGGGCATGTTTTCAAACCTCTTCATCAATTTGGGTCAATGGTATTGAGACTGGCCACAAAATGTGAGCGTACTCGTAGTATCAACCAGCAACCAGTGTATTTGCTGACCGATTTGGCAGGGCTGGTTAAACGGCCGAGCTCAAACATTTTGAATCTTAGGGCTCACTCTGAATAATCCTCGGCGCACAATACAAGACCTGGAACGAAGCCCAAGTTATTCCTTGAAGTGAAAGCCTATTTAACAAAACAGTCAGCTATAGAGCGACCGCGAACTGACACAATGAGAAAACAACACTCATGGTGTGCTGGGATAGGTTGGCAAAAGGACAGACATATAGGACAAAAACACTAATAACCGGGCCGTTAAGGAGGCGAATATTTAGACCAGTGTCAGAAACTTTATGCTTTTTAAAAATGTTAGTTGGCCCCTAAAATTTATTTTCACAGTGTTTTTATTACATTTATGATATACAAACAACACAGTGTGTTATTCATTTATGACAAGCAAATCAAATAAATCAAGTAATTTATGCCAAATTACATACATTTTCAATCTGAACAATTGTAACTTCAAATTAAAATCAAACACAAAATCAGTTATATATAAATGAACAATATATCATAACATACTACAGTGTATTCTCAGGTACTAACCTCATTACTAGATAGAATTATAGTAGAACATTTAGAAAATGCAAGACTCAAGTTTGTTTTCATGAGTAATAAATAATAATACAAGTCCAAATATATTCGTAATAAATACTATTAACCTCTGCAGACGTAAATACAAAAGGCCCTCTATTGTTGAAGGCAAACGGCATGTTCAGATACGCACCTTAATAAAGTCTATTACACGCACACTGCATTCCTTGCACATCTACATAATGGGAACCATTCCAAATCAGCTACTCCCTCTAACAGGTTGGCTCTCTTGAAAATCAACCAAGTACAAACTGAGCCATTGTCATACATTTTGTGTTGCTTTACAAGTGGGAATTCAATACTTCTGAGTTCCACCCAAGAATCCACCAACAAAAAAGTTATCATCTGACATATTAAATCCAAGTGCATTCTTAGTTTAATTTAGCTTCTAATTTAAATTAAATTAATTTTATTTAGGTGGTAACAACTTGTGGTAACAATTGTTTGATATTAGTGTAAATAAATATCCGGAAATACAGTAATGATGCTGGAAATTCAGCTTTGCCATCATGGGAATACATAATGTATATTTGAATGCATTTTAAAATAGTAAACTTTCATTTTAAAATCTAATGATATTTCGGTTTAATTTGGCTCTTTTTGATTAAATAAATGCAGTCTTGATGAGCATAAGAAAGTCTTCAAAATTCACACATTATTTAAATCAGTTGTTCTCCTCAAACTAGTTTCACTTCAAAATTCAGATTTTTGATTGGGCATTAAAAGGTGACCCAACACAGGACATAAACTGATTTTCACACAAAAGCAAGAAAAAGAACTTCATTGGAATTACATTGAACTATAGGCTATAGCATGGAAAAGAAAACTGAAAACAAAAAACTGTCAAAAAGTATTTATATATATATATATATATATATATATATATATATATATATATATATATATATATATATATATATATATATATATATATATATATATATATATATATATATATAGGTGATTTATCTGCATAAAGTGAGGAAACACAGAGTCAAATATTCTATTGGTAGTGTAGTAGTCATATTACTGAGTGACAGCCTGACTTTACGCACAATCTTTGACGTCAACAACAAAACATATGTGAAGCATTTTCTCCACCAATATTCAAAGTTGAATTGATATTTTGCTACCTAGTAACAACAAACAACTATGATTAGTTGCATTTTAGTATTTTTAGTTTATATTTAGTATATTTATTATTTATTTTCCCTGTAATCCGTGATCCTATCAGAACAGATCGCAGATGCATTTTTGGGTCAAAAAACCCACAAGTTAAATCACTGATTTAAATTATAAATCCCAGATAAGCCTCGGTGACCAAGGGATCAATAACCATGACAGCATGAGCTCGGTGGTGGTGCCCAAGGCCTGGGGCAGGACAATAGTAAAAACAATTTACAATAGTGTGATCCATCTGTGCATTTCACTAAGAGGGGCATTTCATTTTTTAGGAGGATTACAGAAGCTTTGCATCACAGAAGCAGAAAAGGAACGAAGTGTGTATACCGGTAAATAAAAGTGAATGCCCTTAAAATATCTGAAAACAGACTTTAAAGAGCAGCTTGTTTGTGTAGAAAAACAAAGCATGAAGGCAATAATGTACAACAGCTCCAACAAGATTAGAACTAATTCTGAACTGATGTTACAGAACACTGGATTTAGTTCTAAGAGGTTAGTTTTTGCAGCTAGTGAATTACATAATCTGAAAGATGAGTCGTTTAAAAATATTTTGCACCAAACTGTTTGTTTAAAATGCTGAGTAAGATACATCATTGTGAAGGAGTAAAGGTTAACCCCCAGTGTCTTGCTGTAAGGTCCTTGAGGTCTGAAGTTCAGTTATACTCTTTATTAGGTGTTGACAAAGACATTTTCATGCACCAGGGTGCCAAAAACTCAGCTGTTGTTCTCCAAAATGAGCTCCAGATCTCACAAAGCGGAGAAGGCTCATATTGTGCCATTTAAAGACTGTTAAATTTCACAACGAGCAGCTGCATCATGTCATTGTTCGCACTTAAGTAAGAAAAAGACTACCCCAGAGTCTGATTGTGTACACGTTACTCTACTTTATAATGAAATGTATTAAGCAAAGATAACACTAGCACACTCCAAACTGTCTAATCACAGTGAAATCAATCAATATTTTATGAAAGAACATAAGTACTCGTGCACAGTTATCGGTATAACGTCACACAATCATCTAATCAATCAATTATTATTGAATACCATTAGGACAAACACAAGGGCACATTCAGATTGTAACACTGCAAACGGTACTATGTAAACAAAAGCAGAAAAAAGAGGGAAACTCACAATGGTTTCTCGGACTCGGTCGTGAAATAGTTGCTCTCTAACCGTCACGTCTTCTGTTTCCATGCTTTGAAACCATGTCTCGGCGTGTGCTCGGTTATAATTTGCAAAGCATTTGAGTCTCCGAGAAGATAATAGCTTACGTGGAAACTTGTCTCAAGTCTCGAACGAACGCTTTCCACCTCTAAACGTATTGCAGTTGCTATTTCTATAGTCACTAAGTCAGCGAACTACTCCTGTTTCACTTCATTGAGGTGGATAGAAGCTTCTTAAATGATTATTCACCAGCGAAAAAGACACTGAACTCATCGAGTCAGCGTGTTCACAGATGCTCCTCAAATGAATCTTCCAGTCGCTCTCAAACTCCATCTACTGGAGAGGCTGGGCTGTGGGAGGAGGAAGAGGCGGATTTAAGACCAATGAAACTTGATCAATAGTGAACATTTGCA
This sequence comes from Rhinichthys klamathensis goyatoka, assembly GCF_029890125.1. NCBI lineage: Eukaryota > Metazoa > Chordata > Actinopteri > Cypriniformes > Leuciscidae > Rhinichthys > Rhinichthys klamathensis. The sequence goes on along the minus strand of NW_026606571.1, from coordinate 855,811 downwards.
GACCATTATATAAAATAATACAAAATGTTATAAAAATGTAATAGTTTCGTGTTTGAGGATGATGTAGGCCTAATAGAATATATGAAATAGAAAAAATATATGTATTAAAATATGAACGCAAATTATTAATATATCAAAGTAGCATATTTAAACTTTCGAGCTGTTTTAATTGAAAGGAACTTGCACTGACATAGCCTATCTTAAAATATGTCAGTGCTTTTGTTTTGTCTCGATATGTACACCAGTAATCTTTTAAGGCACATTTTAAAAAAGCTCAAAATGTCCTAAATTAACTAAAGCCTTATCCTGGCTTAATCTAAACCCTGTCTGTGAAACCAGGCCTTTATGCCCTAATGATGGAATATTTCACATTAGATAAATAAAAAAAAGGGAGAGGGGAGGGTACATTTAGCCACACATGGCTGTTTCAACAACAATCATCCAAATGTACCAATGTAGGCTATAGGCCTATACTGTTTAATGTTTAACAGCAGTTACTTACAATGAATCGTACTCCTATACTTTTGAACTGTAGTAGTGTATATTAACAGAAATGTGTTTAAGGTTACAGTCTGAGCAGCACAGCATGTAAGGGTTACTCTTGCAAAAAGAGTTTAGTCCAATGCATTTTAGCAAATGTCTAATGTTCTGTGTCTTATTTGTGTCCACAGATATGGTAAATCAAAGTTTACTCTTTATGACCCGTGTCATCATCAAACCAAAGTCCATACTAGCGCAAACACGGAAGTCCATAGGTTACATTATTTTCAGAAAGTGAATGATTTAAATTTAAAGTTAACTTCAAAGCTGTGATCTATTGCATGCATTCTTACATTTTTAATGCTGACCTTGTTGTAGGAGTCGTCTAAAACTATTTGATGTATGAATGAAGCTTGATCTCTCAGTCCCGCAGGTAAGAGAACAGTGACCTGTTTGATTTTATAACTTGAAAGCCAGTGATATTGGGGATATAAGAGAGAGACAAGAGAGATTATCAAAACCATAATTCACCCCTGTGTGAATTAATTTCTTCTGTGGAATACCAAAGGAGAAGTTATATACCAAAATATGCTCTTCTCACTCAGTGGAAATAAATGCAGACCAGGGAATGTCAAGTTCCAAAAAGAAACAAGTTACAAAAAAGCAATTATAAAATAAGTAATTATGATTTATATACTATATTACACATCTTACATAAAAGCTTTGAATTTTAATTTATGGGTGAACTATTCCTTTAAATACTATATAATGTCCACATGACATGCTTGTCCCTAATTTATCATAAAGCACTTTTCATAATCATGTTATTGGCTAATCTGCTTTAATACACTAAAAAAAATGGCTTTTTGATTTTACTCAGTTTTTTAAGGCAAGTATTTAGAATTGATCCTAATTTAAAACATGCATTTTTAGTTGCACTTAATCAACTATGTTTTGTTATATCAGCTCAATTATATTGAGTAGATTTGATTTATTCAAGTCTGTCCAGTATGGAAATGACATTCATGCTGTACATTTAAAAGTTACTGCCAGTCTTTGCCATAGACCATATTGACCATTGAATTTAACGCTGATGAAAACGAGGCTGTGAGGGATAGACTTTCCGTCTCAATGGCCCGCACTGTGTAAAGGTCTTAGATCACATAATTCTCACAACTTCTAAACTTGTTTAATGGAGTTTTTGTCTAGTGAAAGTTTTTTTCAGAAAGACGTTTTGACAGCTGATCAATTGGATTGTTGTTAAACAACTGTACAATCCATTGAATGCACTGTATCTCTCACAGCCTCGTTTTCTTTCCTGTCAAAAATGAAGTATGGTGCTACCCTGACTAAGGTCTATTGTACAGTTATTGCTCACTGACACTCATTATATTAATTAATGTAGCCACCTTCAACTAATTCATAAGCTAGACTTAAGTATGATGATAAAAAAAAAACACAAAAACAGAAACTCAAATATAACTAAACATTAAACATTAACAGGTATTTCCCTTTACTCAAAAACACATAAAATAACAACATTTACTCTCCTGATCCAGCCATACAAAGCATCATGGGAACTAGTTTCAGTAAATTCAGTTCTTGTATCCCTAAAACAAATTGATTAAGTAAACATCAATTTGATATATTTAAGTGGATTGAATAATGAAATTAAGTTGAACAAGCAGCAAAAATATCATATTTTTTCCTTAGTTGAAAATTACTTCTTTTTCATGTTCCTGTGCGCAGCTAGAATGACCTCATGGCTAAAAAGCTCCTGATCACATATGCCTTGTGGGCCATGGGTGGCCCACTTGGCCTTCATCACATTTACCTGGGCAGAGACAGCCATGCCCTTCTTTGGATACTGACCTTTGGTGGTTTTGGCATCGGCTGGGCAAGGGAGTTCTTCCGGATCCCATCGTATGTGGGCGAGGCCAACCATGAAGCAGAGAGAGCCCATGTTAGACATCCACGTGCCACTCCGCCACCACCAGTAGGCCTGATCCGGTTTGCCGGTCAAATTTGTGTTGGTATTTACTTTGGCTCGGTGGCTTTAATAAGCCTCAGTTCTCTTAGGTTCTTCTACTTCCTAGTGCTGCCATTGAGCATAGGTGCAGGTGTGCATCTGGTGTCCTCTGTGGGCCAGCAGACCTCTGACCTTCAAAAGACCTTTGTTGCGTGCATCATCACGTCTTCCATCTTCTACGGCAGCAATCTCTCACCTCTGCCCATCAGCATAGCTGCAAGTGTTACCGCTGCACAGCACAGCACGTTCAAACCTCTGCGGCCAGAGCCACTGGGTGAGATGGATGGTAACACTTTATATAGGCCTACAAAAAGGTCTAATTTGTTATGGTTAATGCATTAACATTTGTTAAAGTCACCATGAAATAAAATTTTGCAAGTCTTGTTTTTTATGGAATATTGCACTATAATTATTATAACTGATTATTTATAATAATTGTGTGTTATATATAACCGTGCACATCATTTTCATTAAAATACACGTGCCCTTGTAATCAGAGGTGTAGTGGTAAAAAAAGAGGTGGGTAAACTATAAATTCTGGTGGACCACGACGTGGTCACCCCGTAAGGTGGGCCACTGCCTACCGGTGTATGTGTATCTCCTGATGACATTGCTATATAGGTAGGGCTCGACATTAAGCCTTTTCATACGCTTAATCTGTCATCCACTTGTCCGAGTAAAAAAGTTTCTCGTCCGGATTTTTTTTATTATTTTTTTTATTCTGAAACAATATTCTCATCAGTGTTCAATCAGCTTTGATATTTAAATCGGCATATTGTAATATCTGCACCTTTAAAGGGCATCCCCTCCCCCAATCTTATTAAATGTATGCTTCATCTTTCATTTTAAATTCCTAAATTTGATCAATAAATTAGATTATTTCGAATAATAAGACACTATAGGGCTGATCAAATTAAATCATTTACACTGAAAAATTCCAATTGCATAAAATAATGTTATGAAATTGATTTAAATTTACAAAATAAGAAACGTTGGAAAGAATGATCTACTTTTAAACATAACACGAAACCGCCAGTAGGTGGCGGCAGGCGACCGTCTTAATGAGTGAGTCATTGAATCATTCAAACGATTTGTTCAAACGGCTGATTCATTCAAGAATGAGACAGATGTTTATGAATGGGTCATTGAATCTTTGACTCAATCAATTCGTTCAAAATGCTGAATTATTCAGTAATGAAAACAGGTCGAGTGTTCCTGTGAGATGCGCCGTGGTTCTGCTGTGATTTTTGTTTGGAACTATTTTCGCTGCTGAAACAGAACAAAAACAGCCAATATTGCATCTAAAATGTAAGTGACTTAATTTTAACTGTTTATTGAACTGTTGTAGGGAAATAAATGTCACATTTTCAATCGTGATGGTGTTCAGGAAAAATAATTGAGGTTGCTTAACATATGTTAAAAATATAAAAACTCCACATTTAGATTTTTTATAGGCAGTATCTTGTTAACTGAGTGTGTGTGAGCGCTCATTTGTGTAGATTTCTCCTCGAGAGGCTGCGCGAGCGTAAACAGCGCAACCGTCAGTAAAAGTCAACAACACTGACAGTAGCCTAATGCAGGCAATATGAAAGAGTTCGTCTTAGGTTTAACAACCTATGAAACTAATAATGAACAATATGAAACTAAAACGACATAAGCTTAATTTATAGCCAGGGATGTATAGCTATTTAGAGGTGGATAAACGCAATTTAGAGGTGGATAAACGCACCTTGGAGGTGGGTAAACGCTATTTCCGAATATTGGGAGGTGCGTAAACGGCGTTTACGTGCGTTTAGCCTCCACTACATCCCTGCTTGTAATCTTTAATCAAAATAATTTCCTGAGTCTGACCCTTTGCAACGACATCAAGTCCCGTCCTACATTTTTTCTTGCTCGAGAAGCCGTTTCACCTGGATATACGTCACAGTAGGGAAGAAAAGACTATAGCAATTTCCATTTCATGGCGACTTTAATGTTACTTAAAGGTGCTCTAAGCGATGTCGCGCGTTTTTTGGCCAAAACATTTTTTGTCACATACAGCAAACATCTCCTCACTATCCGCTGGGCTGCCTGTCCTCTGAACACACTGTAAAGAAACGCGATCTCTGTAGACAGCCCAGGCTCCACAAACAGCAACAAAAACAAACTGCAGCGACCCGCTCCCCGAAACATAACAAACTGTTCCAGCCAATGACCGACAAGAAGGGTTTGGGGGGGTTAGTGTGCGGATGAGGAGGAGGGAGGGTCTAGCTAGCCTCCGTTTTGTTTGACAATAGTTCGAACGTCAACAAGAAGTGATGTCACCCAGGATCGCTTAGAGAACCTTTAATAAAGAAAATGATATGCATGTTAATTCACTGTGCATTAACTAATGTTAACAGATACAATGTTTGATCTAAAAAAATTTTTAGTAAATGTTGAGATTAACATGAGCTAATACTAATAAATGCTGTAGAATTATTGTTCATCATTAGTTCATTTTAACTAACTAATGTTAAGAAATTAAACCTTATTGTATAGTGTTAGTCATATTTTATAAAGTAGTGGCCAAAAGTGATGTCTAGCCTTGGACAATTGACATATTCACCCTTTATTCAAATATTATTTATATATTTTTAAGATTTTGTAAGCATATTGCGTAGTTATTAACACATGCAATAACAAAAGAGAACCAACAAAATATTAATAACTGATTATGTTGTACTCAATGTGTGCTTTTTTTGTCCTGATGAGCTTTTTGTTTTTCTATGCATTTTTTTGCATAGTAAAATAATATCTGTAGCTCGCCTTTTTTTTGTGCAAAATAATTATAAAGTCATTTCTCTGACAAAATTATTTTCCAAAAAAGGCAAACAATACAGCTACCAAGTTTAGTGTTTTTTTTGTTTTTCTCCCATATATATATATATATATATTATACACACACATATTTTGATGGTTCAACTTGTAGGGTCATTAAAAACAAATATCCCCTCCGGTCATCACTTTTGGGAAATATGTGTCAATCTGGTCTTACATCATTCATGTGCAATAAATGTGTTTAATTAACCCGGTTTGTGTCAATCTTCCCAAGGGCCTCGTCTGTATCGTCTAAGTTTAGGTGTGCTGGCTTTCTCCGCTCCGCTGGGATACTGTGTTTTCCACAACACCACAGCCACATTGTACTACATATCGGACTGTATAGCGGCCCTGCTTGATTTCTTCTGGTTCCTTCCATGGCTCAAAGGACTCCTGGAGTATTTTCTGCTGTTGCCATATCGTCTGTTATGTATCCTGACAGGAGGGGGTTTCTACGAGGAAAGCTGGAGGAAGATGCTGGAAATAATTCTTAATGAGTATAGTAAAAAAGAAATGGAGGCGCTGAAGGTGAGTTCAGTACAGTTTTAAGTGGTCAACAGGGAATCTAACATTTATACTTTTCACTTTGTAGTGTTTTACATATAATCACAAGGTAATTGATGATGTTTTTGTCATTATAATGTTTTCTTACAATCAGATACTATCATTGCCAGAAGAAGCTTCTCTGGAAGAGGTCACTCGCAGCTACAGGGAACTGGCTAAAGTGTGGCATCCAGATCACAACCCCAATAAGCAATCAGAGGCACAACAGATGTTTATTCAGATCCAGGAGGCATATGAGATACTTCTCGACAGACACAAGACAAGACAGAAAAAATAATCTTCTGAGGAAGAGGACATATACCCTTTAGAAGGCTCAGATTTAACTTTCACATACTCAAGAACAACAGGATTTTTTTTTTTCATAAAGCCAATTTGGTTTAATAAACGGGAAACTATCTAAACAAAAGAGTTTTTCATTTTTATTCAGAGAAATTCTCCTCATAGGACAACTTAGGATTCTCTGCCATCTAGTGGTAACAGTATGAATAGAGTTGTTTCAAACACAGGGGTCTTCCACAGTGATTCGGCGACCCCTGAAGGGTCTGTAGTGGTACTGCAGGGGGTCGGACAATTATTGTTTTTCAAACATTTTTGTAGAAAAAAAGTAATATATTAAACAAAATGTATATACATTAATAGTTAATATACCATATTCAATTTCATTGTCCCCCCACATTAAAATGCATTAAAATAAAATGAATGTAGGCTATATGAGAAAGTATATTGTAAATAGTAGAGTCTTAGTAAGTATATGACTCTGTACATCAAAACAGAGTATTTTGCAATGTACATTAACATGGTACTATATGTTACTACAGGCCAGGCTTAAAATGCAACACTCTAATACAGTATGTAAAATTGAGCCGGTCACTTTGCCACTTTGGAGTAAAATAGAATATGAATAATGTAGGCCTACTATAATAATAATAATAATCACAGTAATTATATTATTAATGGTTTTAAAATTTTGAATATCATAATGTATATTGTTTTACATAAACATATTTTTTTCTAATTCATAGAAAATTAATTTTCTAACACATTCAACAAAATCCCCACAAATATAAATAATTAGGCTAAATTCCTTAAAAATCTTAAATTGGTTAAATAAAGGAAGTTTTATTCATGATAAATCTTAGTAAACACATATGTAATTTTTACCGATACTACCATCGAAACATCAACACTAAAATAAATAATAATTATGATAATAAAAATAATAATAATATTTGGTTTTTGTAGCTTTTTGCAGGATTTTGTTTTTCTAACCTGTAGCAAGAGCATCGATGCATTCGATAATCCCTCCCAATCGTGGATTTGAGAGGCAGTTTTTCGGTTATAGGTTATTCGGGCCTGTATCCCGGCATGGGCCCGGAAGTTGTTTGGGGTTTCAGGTAAAAGATCCCGGAGATGCTGCCTTCGCTAGAGAAAACAAACGGCGCTTCTGCTGTATAAATATTGCAATCACAGTCGATCGTCAGGTAAGAAAAAATACTCACTGTGCAAAATCAATGGCAGTTATTCAAGGAAAGTGACATTAGGCCAGGTAACTGTGCTCGGATTGGGAGGGTTTACACGGCTAGACTCATCTGTCGAGTGCTGGGTGCCATAGCAACGCCAGCGGGCTCTCAGGAAACAGAATTCCGCTTTAGTTTGTCACGTCTAAAGATCGACTGTAATTCACGACCGGAGGCTGCCGATCGGATTGCGTTGTCAGCAACACTTGTTCTTTCGTTTGTGAGTTAGTTTAGCGACGTCTTTGCCTTAATGTGAGCTGTCACGTCTCGTTAGCTGGTTAGCAGCGGTGGCTAGCTAGTGTTGCTCCAGACAGACAGGATTGACATGATTCTGCGTGCTGTCAGTCCTCCTCTACAGCACGATGGTGTATGTAAAGTTACTAAACATACGAGTGCTCGTGTTCGCGTCGTCAGGCGTTGTTTTCTGGTGTGACTGCAGACAGACAGGGCTGTTTCGATTATTGCGTTAATTAGACTCATTGACAGCTCTGTGAATTCATGAGATCTGCCTGTTGCAGCTGTGAATGCTTTCTGTCTCATTCGACACAATGAGGTCTTACATTTCTGAAGGCCTGTTTGTTATTAGATCATGTAGTTGTATGTATACCACAAATCCGATATAAAATAATAACACGACTCTGTAAGAGTCTATATTTATTATTTATATGAGTCCATATTTATTCATGGTTTGAAATAACTGAAAGAAAGCAGTTTGTCATCTCATAGGATAATAGCATCAGCCTGCACCTGCACTTTATGACATTGGAATGTGTTTAAATTTTCTTTAAAAAATTTTTTAATCTGTGATCAATTTTGAGCCATATTATTAACCATGAAAATTTCATAAATTATACAATTATGATACCATAGGTCTGAAGTCATTCAGAAGGAGTTTTTAATCTGGTTCCAACGTGTATTATTTTATAATGCATAAACAAAATATTTTCAATTTAAATATTCGTGGATTAACACAATCTGTGTAAAAATAAATATTGAAGACTTAGTTTTGGTAAAAGTGTCACTTTTCCTCTTCAGTTCAAACACCTTGTGCATTATTTTGCTGTTAGTAAATGTATGATGTATGTTTATCTCTAATTTTAGTTTGTGGATTTCATAATTCTCTTTTGTTGAATGGAGCAGTTAAAATGAGTCAACTTTTCAAATTCATTAAACAAATTAATTTATTCTCATTTATGTTATGTTGTTTAGGAAAGTGCAACGGTGGTTTTTGTTGTCATTTGGGGTTTTATGGGGGGGAAAAAATACATACAAGGGCCATTGTACCACAAGTCGTCTTTAGCCCTACTATTTCCTATCATCTAGATTCTAGAACTATATGTGTGAGGGGGTAAACCTTAAACAATATCAAAGATGTTGGGGATAATTTGATTTTATAGATGTCCAGAAAACATGCTGAAAGGATGAAACTGGTTCTTCATTTGCAATTCAGATGTGACCACAGATGAGTCAAATAGTTATTTGTATAAAAATGAATGATTTAATTTTAATATGTGTTGCATTTAAAGCCTATTTCCAATACCAAAATGATAATATGTGGAAATTTCTGAGTAATAGCAAATCATAACAACCCCTGCATTTGGCTTAGTATCATCATTGCTTTAGATGTCAGCCTGTGTTCTGATAGGTCACAAGATAAAGGGAGGGCAGTTTCTTGCACACTGCGCTCTTCATTTAAGACCAGAATTCTATAGAATGGACACTCAATTCAGCTGTTGAGTTAGAAATGAGATCTTGACCAGTGTGTATATCAATTATTCAGCTACTTAAACCGTGCAACCACACAGGAAAGGGAGAAATAACAAACTGCAAGTGAACTAGCCAGTTTCTTTTTTCAGCTGAAATCAGATGAGCCAAATATATATATGATTTAATGTTTTTTGATTGCACTGTAAAATGTACTAATGCATATCTTTTAAAAACTTGCTTTCCTATTTCTTTGCAATGATGAAATTGTAAGTTGGTTTTATGCTTCGTAAAACAAATGTTTTTGTATGATTTCTTGGTACAGGCAGCTGCTGTGATGATGAATGCTGACGATTGCAATGGCCGTTCGTACATGTCAGGTCAGGTATCTTTTTAAGTTCTTATTCTTTTGTTATTTTCATAGATATGCATGTAGCTAAATATAGTGGGTTCCAAATGCCAATGACCACACTGAGATCTGGGACATTTATTATATATATATCCACTGCTGTGATCCTCATGAAAGAATCCAGTATATCTTAAACATATTTTATTGAATTGTGCTGGTTTAAATCCTCTTAGGAAAATTATATTACTCAGCAAACTCTTTTGAAGACATTTTTGACAGGGTGAACTCCAGAGTTTTTATCCAAAGCAAACTTTTAAAAAACAAACACATTTAGGTTCTTTTTTATTTTATTTTTCTATATTTTTTATTATTATATTTTAAACGCATTGAATACAAAAAATCCTGAGACTTTCTAAAAAAAAGAAGAAATTCCAATGAAACTTTTCACTCAAATTGTTCTGCTGATAATATCATTTCTAGTGGCATGAAATGAAATAAGAAAAAATACAAAGGTGTATTTTAAGCCCCATTGTACTTGTACATGTTTTCAGGTAGTGGAGATTCTTCAACAGAGCGGGAGTTTTTTGCAGGGCTGAGAGGTCCCACCGTGAGCACACCAAACAGTCAACAGTCCTCACCCAGCCGCTCACTCAGTGGTCAGTGTCTTGTCCATTAAACACACTTTAACATCTTAGTTTGAACAAGTTCTGCTTTAGGTAAAAGCATCTGCCAAGTGAATAAATGTGTAACTTTATATCTATGCCCAGCAAACTCCATCAAGGTGGAGCTCTACAGTGACGAGGAGGCAGGTGGTGCTCCACTGGCGGAAAGGAGAGTCGGGGAGAAGAATGAAGGATGGAAAGATGAAAAGGGCGAGTTGGCTGAAGATGGTGGAGTGGAGATGGTCGGAGGTACACGAGGACAGGCTGGGAGCGGCTGTGGAGAGATGGCCAGCTCTGAGCCCGCATCCCCTGGTCCCATTCGGCTGCCCAATGGGAAACTTAAATGTGATATATGTGGGATGATCTGCATTGGACCCAATGTTCTAATGGTGCACAAACGCAGCCATACAGGTAAGTGCTTCTTCACTGACCCTTGACAAAAAAAGACCAAATATATTTAAAAAATGTCAGTTTGAAGATATGTGCTGCTGTTTTTTTGCGCCGGTGGGAAAACTGGTAGTCTTGGTCTCGGTAGGTGAGCGGCCATTCCAATGTAACCAGTGTGGGGCCTCCTTCACTCAGAAGGGCAACTTGCTGCGTCATATCAAGCTCCACTCTGGCGAAAAGCCCTTCAAATGTCCCTTTTGTAACTACGCCTGTCGCCGCCGTGACGCCCTGACAGGACACCTCCGCACCCACTCCGGTGAGCCTTTGTGGTTTGAGAGAGGCCATTTGCGAGAAATAAAGAGAAGGAAGGAGAGAGAACTTTGTGGCTGGAAAATAAATGGATGGAAAAGTGTGTGGGATGGAAAAAATCCATTTTGATTTGCCACAGAGCATAAATGAATAGTCAAGGTCATGTAACCTACTTCTCTTCTAATGTAAGTGGTGATTATTTTTGCTCCCTAGAACTTCCTTTTAAACCTGTTGCTGTACAAGAGCTTGTGCAAGCAGACTAATAAGTGTGAATAAGACATCATTGATCGGTTACATAATCAAGTTTTTTAGTCAAACGAAATGCAGCGGTCTAGTATGACATTTAGAGTATTATGAAAACAGGAAATCCTGCTTGTGTTTTTGAGTGATGAAGAGCATTTACCTGTAGTGCCTAAGGTCCTTTGAATGAGAATGCAGATATTCAGAGAAATGACTTGATAGAATAATGAATTTCTCTGAAATGACGCACATCTCTAAAGCTAAATGGACAGATGTGGTCTGTAGTTTTTTCCTCTTCTGTTAACGTCATAGATGAGCAGCGTCATTTCGTTTTTGGGGAAATTGTGACAAGGGAAATTCTGTGGTCTGACGAATCCTGTACCAGTAATTCGAGTATTCTAATGTAATTATATTGGAAATATTACTATATTATAAATCACAATATATTAATATTTATTATATATTATCTGTTATATATAATATACACTGCCCGGCCAAAAAAAAGGTTGCTGTTTCGATTTAAATAGGCAAATACGTCTAATCATTATTGCAGTGATTATTATGTTTCTTTCTACCATGTTATATGTTTGTCAACAGTTCTTCTGTTCTGACCCTAATTGATGGAGTAGCTTTTCATTTCTTAAACAACCATGTAGGAAGACACATCATGGCCATATTCCAAGATGATAAAGTGACAAGATGCATCAGGCTCAAATTGTGAAAGAATGGTGGGGAGGGAGCATGAAGAATCATTTTCACACATGAATTGGCACCTCTGAGTCCAGACCTTAAATTCAGTCTTTGGGATGTGCTGGAGTAGACTACACAGTGCTGGACACTCTTTCTTTGTCAATACAAGGTCTTGACCGAAAATAGATGCACCTTTTAAATGTTGTGGTGTTATTTCCATCAATTGGGGTTAAAAGAACTGTTGCCAAACATATAACATGTTAGATGATCACGGCAATAATGATCCAGTTATTGACTCTTAAGCATTTCCCTATTAAAATCCAAACAGCAACTTTTTTGTGGGCCAGGCAGTGTATTATTTAATAACTTTACAGGGTAACACCTTAAATTAACCACAGCATCAATACTGTGTTAGTGATGTTTGTTTACATAGCACATAAGCTGTGTGAAATGCATTCATATTCTCCCTCCACGTTATTTCAGTGTCCTCCCCTACAGTAGGGAAGCCCTACAAGTGCAGTTACTGTGGCCGCAGCTACAAGCAGCAGAGCACCCTGGAGGAGCACCGTGAGCGCTGCCACAGCTACCTACAGAGTCTGGACCACCAGCCTGCTCATAACACCCAGCCTGCGCACGGTAATGCCATATTTACTAACACAAATGCTTGGGAGGTCAAAACTAGCAGTACTTTGGGTATCAAGTTGACTCTAAAATGGATGATTTCGGTCTTTCTGCAGTACTAACTTAATTCGTCCGAGTGCTGCCTGACAGGCGGCCGCTTTTGAAAGCTCACCAGTGTTGTTATGTGCATGCTCTGTGAAGATCACAGCTGGTGATGTAGCTGCGCACTTGAACGGTCCAAAGCACTTCTTGATTAAAATACATGCCTTAGAGAGGTATTATTGTAAACACAGAGAATCTAAACAGGTGGTTATGTGTAAAAATATTACTGTGCTGTAGGCCTTGCAGTATGAGCTAAAATGTAAACTACCGTAATATAACTGCTGCAGTCTCTTATGTTGTTAATATGCTGTATTTTATTCTTAATTGATATAACCTGCTGCTCAGTCAAACTCTGAGAGCACTGAATCAATATTAATGTACATAACTAATAATAATATATTTAAGACTCTGCAAAAAGAATACTTTTAGTAAATTATTTTACATTAGACTACTTGTGAAATTTTTTTTTTACTCTTATTAATAAAAGTGTACACTGCCGGTCAAAAGTTTGGCGTCGGTACAGTTTTTAATTTTTTTTACAGAAAATAATTTTTACTCAGAAAAGACATTAAATTGATCAAAAGTGACAGTAAAGACATTTTTATATTTTGTTACACAATTTCAAATAAATACTGTTCTTTTGAACTTCTTATTTATCAAAAAATCCTGAAAATAATAATACACTGAAGACTGAATTAATGACTTCTGAAAATTCAGCTTTGAACAGTTATTTTAAATTGTAATAGTATTTCACAAAACTGATTTTACTTTATTTTTTTATCAAATAAATGCAGCCTTGGTGAGAGATTTCTTTCAAAAACTGACCACAAAACTTTCGAACGATAATTAATATAGTTTCAATACCATATTAAATGCTGTGGTTTCAAAATTGGTATGATATACTCAAACACACATCATTCTATTATAATCATGCTTCTGCGTGTGGATTGTCTTCAGGTGAAGAGTCCCATAATGTGGAGATGATGTCTGAACCACTGATCCAGTCCTCCTCAGAAAAGATGACCTTCATTGATCGGCTGGCCAATAGCATCACCAAGAGGAAGAGATCTACACCCCAGAAGTTTCTGGGTAGGCCCATTTCTTTGAATACCTATGCAGAACAGTGATACCTGAGTTGTGAGCTTTGTGAACTGTATGCAGCGAGAAAGACTGGAGATTTTTTTAAAGTGATAAACATGCAAACTTCTAAGGTTCTTAAAAATTGAATCAGTCTGTTTAATGATTGGTTGTCAATATGACAATGTGTTGTTCAAGATATATATATAACCTATTGTTCAAAAGTTTGGGGTCTGTACGTTTTCTTACAAATGTTTTTGAAAAAAGGCTCTTATGGTCATTCGGGAATATTATTACAATTTAAAATAAATGTTTTCTATTTTAAAATGGTTAAATAGGCAAAGCTGAATTTTCAGCATCATTACTCCAGTCTTCAGTGTCACATGATCCTTCAGAAATCATTCTAATATGCCATTTTTTGTGGAATCTGTGATACTTTTTTTTAAGGCAGGATTCTTTGATGAACAAGGAAGTTCAAACTAACAGCATTTATTTGAAATAGAAGTCTCTTGTAACATTATAAATGTCTTTACTGTCACTTTTGATCAATGCAATGTATAAACGTATTCATTTATTTTAAAATAACCGAACCTTTGAAAGGTAGTGTACACTCACCTAAAGGATTATTAGGAACACCATACTAATACTGTGTTTGACCCCCTTTCGCCTTCAGAACTGCCTTAATTTTACGTGGCATTGATTCAACAAGGTGCTGAAAGCATTCTTTAGAAATGTTGGCCCAAATTGATAGGATAGCATCTTGCAGTTGATGGAGATTTGTGGGATGCACATCCAGGGCACGAAGCTCCCGTTCCACCGCATCCCAAAGATGCTCTATTGGGTTGAGATCTGGTGACTGTGGGGGCCATTTTAGTACAGTGAACTCATTGTCATGTTCAAGAAACCAATGTGAAATGATTCGAGCTTTGTGACATGGTGCATTATCCTGCTGGAAGTTGCCATCAGAGGATGGGTACATGGTGGCCATAAAGGGATGGACATCGTCAGAAACAATGCTCAGGTAGGCCGTGGCATTTAAACGATGCCCGATTGGTACTAAGGGGCCTAAAGTGTGCCAATAAAACATCCCCCACACCATTACACCACCACCACCAGCCTGCACAGTGGTAACAAGGCATGATGGATCCATGTTCTCATTCTGTTTACGCCAAATTCTGACTCTACCATCTGAACATCTCAACAGAAATCGAGACTCATCAGACCAGGCAACATTTTTCCAGTCTTCAACTGTCCAATTTTGGTGAGCTCTTGCAAATTGTAGCCGCTTTTTCCTATTTGTAGTGGAGATGAGTGGTACCCGGTGGGGTCTTCTGCTGTTGTAGCCCATCCGCCTCAAGGTTGTGCGTGTTGTGGCTTCACAAATGCTTTGCTGCATACCTCGGTTGTAACGAGTGGTTATTTTAGTCAAAGTTGCTCTTCTATCAGCTTGAATCAGTCAGCCCATTCTCCTCTGACCTCTAGCATCAACAAGGCATTTTCGCCCACAGGACTGCCGCATACTGGATGTTTTTCCCTTTTCACACCATTCTTTGTAAACCCTAGAAATGGTTGTGCGTGAAAATCCCAGTAACTGAGCAGATTGTGAAATACTCGGACCGGCCCGTCTGGCACCAACAACCATGCCACGCTCAAAATTGCTTAAATCACCTTTCTTTCCCATTCTGACATTCAGTTTGGAGTTCAGGAGATTGTCTTGACCAGGACCACACCCCTAAATGCATTGAAGCAACTGCCATGTGATTGGTTGATTAGATAATTGCATTAATGAGAAATTGAACAGGTGTTCCTAATAATCCTTTAGGTGAGTGTATATGTTTTTATTACTTTTTAAAATATTATATTTTAAATAATTTTGTTGCTATAAATTAGATTTAGAAATAGTATAGTAACAACAGTATTGGTTCTTGCGTAGATGCAAAAACAGAATAATTTCAGTGCAACCTAGTGATTACTAAAGATCAATGATTATGATGCTTCCTGGCTTTCTAGGTGAAAAGCACATGCGACTGAATATATCCGAAGCACCTTATGAACTCGACCCCAATCCTGATAAAGAAGGGGACATGCTGCTGTCGCACCCCGAGGGTGACCCCGCTGCTTTAGCAGGCATGGGAGGGCGTTTCCTGCGGGGGCCGAGAGGAGGGAACAACGATGTGGATCCTTCCCGGTCGCTGCGGATGCCCCCCCACTCCACCTGCATCTCAGAGTTCACCCCAGTCATCAGCTCCGTCTACCCTCATATAACCTCTCTAGGGCAGCGTCTAAACTGTGCAGGGGGCATCTCCATGGGCCTGGCCGGGAGGGAGGCCGGCGAGGGTCATGAAGATGCTCCTTCCACCCGCAGCCACGCCGCCTCGCCGAGCAACGGTTACCAAGATTCGACAGACACTGAGAGCATGGCGGAGGAGCAGTGCGTCATCACCTCGGTGCCACCAGGAAACTTGAACCACCGTGGGCGCGAGCGGCACAGTCCTAGTCACGCCAAAGAAACGGACATGGAGGGGGACAGGGAGAAAGGGATCCCTGGGGGTTTACCGACCAAGGCGAGCCCGCGCTCACCGCTGACGAGGGAAGCCATGCAGGTGATGGACGGGGAAGGGCGGCCGGTGCGCTCCTTCCGCTGCGAGCATTGTCGCATTTTCTTCCTGGACCATGTCATGTTTACCATCCACATGGGCTGCCACGGCTTCCGCCAGCCCTTCGAGTGCAACATCTGTGGCCACCGCAGCCAGGACCGCTACGAGTTCTCCTCGCACATTGTCCGCGGGGAGCACCAGGTGGGCTGAGGTGGGCGGAGGTCAAGACTGGGGGGAGATGTACAGAGCGTTGTATGCTGCTTTGAGATGGCGTCATGGCGTCTAGTTCGGTCTGCACCAGATTGGGGCACATTAGCACTTGCTTTTATAATTAGCGGACATCAGATTTTACATCGAAGGCTAATCGCTTAGGTACGAGCATAAAACGTGCAATTGCATCCCGCGTTAGAGGATGACAAGTCATATCCTCCGATTGCACTCCCACAACAAGTCATTCATCGCAAGAAGCAGCTGTTTTGCTTTAGAAGTGCCTTACTTCGGTGGGGTTTATTTTTTATCAGTTGGGAAGAGATTCGAGATGTGAGATTAGGTCTATACCCATCTGTTTGGTGGCGTTTACATAGAGTCTGCCTCTTGAAGAGAGAAAGACATTGAATTGCTTAGACGTCCAAAGTCTGGACTGGTTTATCCAGAGTGGTTTTCCAAAGTTTCTGAGCCTGTTAAACAAGAAATCTATGCCTAAGAGTATTCACACTAACTTTGTGCTCTTTTAGGATACCTCGGTGGGACTGTTGAAATTAGGCGACTCAGGGAGGACACTGCTGACAGAGAGGGAATGGAGAGCAAGCAGCGTGAATTGCAAAATTGAGGCTGGAGTATTGGTATGTTAGCCATATAAGGAGGAGCACAGACACATATTGCCTTAATCGTTGCTTTATATGAACCCTGTACGAGTTCGTTTTAGAATTGCACATGGTTTTTAATGCTGGACCATTCCGTAGGTACAATGCAGCCTGAATTCGGGTAACTTCGAAACAAAGATGATACGTCACTCTTGGGTCAAATAGGATTGGGGTTAGGCTAAGGCTCGGATAATTTTATTGCTTTCTAAAATGTATGTTAATGTTTTATTTAAGAAAGGAAATGAACTTGAAACATTTGCCTTAGTTTTTGAGTCTACAACCTCTGTCAAGAAAGAGAGAAAAAAAGTTGGTTTCCTTGTGCCTCAGATCTTGATTGTCGTTTCAACTTTATCTCAACCTCACTTAAGTGGCGATAAAGATTTTGCCTATCAAATCTATTGAGGTTTTTTAAAATAGTTTTTGTAGTACGAAGTCCCCGCCATCCATCCTCTGCCATGCTGCGTACACAGTGAGCCACATTATGTTTTTTAGATCCGGAAAAGAAGCCTTAATATTCTGGTGCAGACCAAACACAGACCTATGTTGCATTCCGTGAATTTGATGACGTGTGAAGGGGGAGGGTTGTTACCTCAAAAGGAGGATTGCACTTTTTCTAATTCTGCTTAAATGTGAGTGTTTTTGCTGGGGCTGTTGGGAGGGTTTCGGACAGGCGGGGCGGGGCGGCACCGGGCGGGAGGGGGATTTTATTCAAAGGCTTTAGGGGAGCAGACACAGTAATGATTGGTAACTGAGCTTTGAAACATATTCTTTTGTTTTCTGAAATTGCTCTATTGCACTGATTTCTGATAAAAATGCTATTTAGAGAAAACAAGAAACAATTTGATACGAGAACACATTGGTTATAAAGACCAGATGAACAGTGTGGTGTTTTTAAAAACAATTCTATAAAGGCTATTTTCCTAATCATAAAAAGGGGTCACGGTCATTTAAGGATTCAGAACTGAACAGTTTCTCCTTGTGTTGTAAAATTTGGTGCTTGGATGTTTGTGTGACTTCTGCCCTTGATATTGGACTTGTATCCTGTACGCTTGTCCTGTGTGGTCATGTCCCATATGAGTTCATGCATACGGTACTCTCGATCCCCACTGAGTACAAACTGCTGCTTGAATTTGAAGGAAAGGACTGAAATATTGTTGTAGAGTTACGTACCGTCCTGCCAAGATATATTGTGGCCTGTTTTATCAGCGGATCTCACTTGCACAAACTGAAACAAAACTAAAGCACCAATGAGAGAATTTTGGAGAATCTCAAAGAGTTGTTTTGTTTGATTGCTTGTACATCTTTATGTGACGTGGGCTGTGGTTAAGGGTACTTGGATGTTGTAGCATGTGTGTATCACTTGACCTTGGAGGTGGTCAGCTGTTTCCAAAACTTGCTTATGTGTAATCCACTGACCCTACATCTTTTCAGTTACTTTTACAACATTTGTAGGCCTCTTAATACGTATGCTTGGATTCACTCCAGTGCAAGCCTACGGAGTACAGTATGAATGGATCGAAGAAGTGAAATCCAGTATTTACAAAGGTTAGTCAGTGACTTTGCACCCTTCATAGACTTTAATGGGTTTTTTTCTGCTGGCATAAATTTATTTACTTGAAATTATGGCAAAAACCATATATGACACTTAATGCACTTATCGGTCAAAAAGAAATTATGTAATGAATTCTACCGAGTGTGTGAATGAGAGAGTTTGCATGTGTACTCGTTTGTTTGCTGGGGTTCTGCAACTGTTCTGCTTGTGAAATACTAGCTGCAATTTTCCCTATTTCCTCTAAACCAAACCAGGCTCTTTTCTGCACCATTTCATATTTCTTATCCCCAAGGTGTGATGAACTCAATATTTTTAAATGAACTGTGAAGCAACTATAATGAGCAGCAACTGAGAAAGAGAGACCTAGCATTTTGGGGAGGCAGGGATCAAACTCTCTGTCATTCTTGGGCTTTATCCCTGGGTTCAATGTTTTTAAATATTTTGTGAGAAAAAAAAATGTATATGACAAAGAAAAACTCTTTACCTCAAATTTGTTAAAATATAAAAAACTGCCTCATGTTCTATAAAAAGGTGTGTTGGTTTCAAGAGGTATTGTTTATTTGATCTTGTTTTTAAAGAGTGTAACCCAACTTTAAGTTGAAGTAATTTTTCATGTCCAATAAAGTAATATTTGTTGTAACTTCTGTCCGCTTACAACTCTAAACACTTGTTCTCTAGTTTCCCTAATTCATGTCGTCTTGATCAAGTCAACAAATAATCGGTCTATGAATTTTTTTCTCTACAGGGTCAATATGTGGTCAAGGTGGACATCTAAAGTGACTGCTCACCATCTTTAACTGTTTTTTTTTTTTAGATTGACAGATGAATTTGAAAAAGAACAAATATTCTATGATCTCTAAATTAATAAGGACAAAATGAAAAAAGCTTTTTTTTAGTATAGCATGTACTATAAACGATTTAAGTCATTTCATCTCGTTTCTTGTTTCAGTGCAGTATTTTAATATTTTGAATTACATTTATATCTTTAGTTTTCACAATTGTTTTTATTAATATTCAGTTTTTACTTAGTATTTGTATTTTTTTAGTTTTAGTAATTGTAACTGTCAACTGTTTAGATTCTCAAATTAATGTTTTTTTTTTTTTTACGATAATGCGGTTTTATTTCTATTATAAAAAAAGATAAGACTTTGCTTACATTGAGCAACGTATTTTACAGCATTTACTAATCTTTATTTAAAACGATTTTTCATGATAGTTCACAGAACATTCATTAATGTTAACAGATAAATTTGATTTTAAAATGGTTAGTAAATGTTAAAATGACCATTTAGATGAATAAATCCTGTAGAAGTATTGTTAACTAATAGACAAGGGTTTTCCTATTGACAATGGGTTTTAGTAAACTTAAGACCACTCATGTTTTATACCATTTTTGCCTTAAATGTAAAAACAAGGTCTATTTAAAATGACTATAACATTAAGCAGCTTTATTTCCCCCCCAAATGACCTCTCAGAATACAACCTCAAGAAAAACCTACTTGTACACATTAGAGGACAACAACATTTTCCATTTTTGATTAAACAAAGACAAGAGAACAGTTTAGGTTTAGTCATCTTTATTTCTTTACAGAAACATGTATGCAAATATCTCCAATCACATTGGTTTTGGAGGGGGACGTGGAGGACCTCCCTGGAAGAAAGAAAAATCAGAAAACTTAATATTGTATTGATCAGTATTATTGACAAAAGTCTAAGCAACAAATAAATTATGCATGTAATAGCTATTAAGCACAATAAGTATCCCTATGCCCTAATTTAAAATGGCTATGGATGCATCACTTACAGCAGGCCTGAAGCGTGGAGGAGGGGTACGGTCCTTCCTGGCCTCGCGAGAACGGTTCCTCACCACTTTGCTGTGGATGGCACAGCTGACACAGTAGTGCAGCTTCACATACAGTTTGGGCAAAACGTAGGCTGCAGAAGGACAAAGAAACAAGTTCGATAAATGTTTTAACAAGCCCGTTTGTTCTCCTCCCTAAGAAGCCCAGTATCTTACTCACAATCAAACACACTGGCTTCAGAGATGTCCCTTACAGCCGCAGCCTCCACAATATTTCTGATGACAAACTTCTTGATGGCTTTGTCCTTGGGCACACACCGGGCACAGTTTGTGCAGCGGATGGGCTGGACATGCCCACGTCCCTTCTTAGCACGACCGTTATTCCTCCTCTTCTTAGTCTAGGAGATGGAAAAATAAAGTTAGCACTGGTTTGCAAATGACAACCTTGAAATCATAATCTGTTAATGCACATTTACAAAACATTTAGTTTAATTAGTTTAAATGTAATTGTAATTGGTGGCTTTGCACTTGATACTTTATACAATTTAACAATTCTGATGGGCTTTGTAATGTGTATTTGATTTTTATAACGTCTGTACACCTATAGTGCAAACAGGCACAGTAAATAAAATATACTTTGCTGTAATTTGTGGAGAATAGGTAAATCGATCCAAATTAAGATACCAAGAAATAGTAATACGGAATTTCTTGAAATACAGATAGCTATTAACGGGGGTAAAAGCTTAACTCATCGGTTTAGGACTAGATAAAAGGCTGTAATGGGTGTTTGGTGAACATGCGTGATACTTCAGGCGTAGTATCGTTAATGAATTATTATGATCAAAAACTAAGAAAAACCGAGTGGTGTTTGGTTGTATATGGAGAGATATTACTCCGAAATGCGAAACGAATGAGAAATCGCACTTGTCGCAATAATAACAGGATAAAAGACGGTGCTCTGTCTGAACGATTGGTAAACTCACCATCTTGATTTAGAGAAGCATGAGAAAGGACCGGAAATACTTTTACGTCATTTATATACTGTGCGCAGCAGCCGGACGTCTTTGGGTAATATAATAAAAGCCATTATTAATTTTAAAATAGTTTAACACTATTTTCTTTATTATTATCTTAAACTTAAGTAGAAAAAAAGATTGTAAAAATTGAGTGTTTTACCATGTGTTTTCAGAAATGTTAAGTAGTGTATTTTACCAGTGATATTTCCAGATAGCTACGTATAAAGACAAACGGTCTTCAACGTATACTGGTGCCATTTTGTGTTTTACAGCCGCAAAATAACCTGACTGAAAGAACAATACAGTTGATTTATTATCTTCTTGGTAAGTCCAAACAATGCAAAGTATAAATTCGTGTGCAGACGAGTGTGGCCCATTAAGACTACCACTAGATGTCAGTAAAGGCTTTGTTATAGCACAGAGAACCAAGTCTCTCATCTTAATGCTTTTGTCAATGCTTAGAATTAGTCAGTGCAGATAAACCACTTAATAGCTAAACTAGTAGACAATCACCGAATAGTGAGAGATACCAAATGTAGAAGTTTAAGAATCAGTCATTGAAACACTTATATTGATTGACCACTAATCTAAATGGACTGGTCCTTCTCAGTGTCTATGTTGGTTAGTGCTCAGTGCAAAGTGGATTTCTTTATTGAACACTTTTGCTGTCTAAAATACCAGTCATCGAAAATCAAACCACACCCCTGTTTGTACCAGCGTTGTCATGTTTTAGGTGGATTTCTGAGATTATGGACAATGATTGACATTTGGCTGATGTTCTCTGGTTTGCCTCTGGAAGTGATTACAGAGTTGGATTGTGGAGTGGAGCTCTGGTGAAGGGTGGGGGGAAAAGAGGGAGGTGTTCTTATGCAAGCAGCCCTCAGCATGCATGTGCAGTCTAGAAGAGTGAATGTGTAGTTCCTGCAGTTGACTGTCCCCTGTGTCACTGCACTTAGGGAGCTGTTGCCAAGTCTTTTTTACAGGGTCGCTGATGGGAATTGAAAGGATAAAACCAGGGCCCACCTACGCAAAGGTGCATTCAATCAAATATACTCCCTCTCATTTTACTTTGACCTTGTAATATGGCATTTAAGATATTCATTTCGGTGCTGGGACTTAGTCATACTTGAGGGAAAGTTTGCTGTGGCTATAATATTTGCATTGGTAAATTGAATTTGAGAATGGAAAGTGCCTGTCAGTGTGTGTGCAGAAGCTGAATAGTGTTTTAAGTTATCATGAGACAGAAAAAGGGAGAGATGGTGACACAGGAATGTGTCAGTGTTCATGTAACCACTATGCCCTTAAACTGCAGCAAATAAACATTCCTCCATTCATGTGTCAGAGCTGAACACTTGCCCACTTTTGCTGTAAAAACATAGGCAATAATTAAATCCAAAAACCCAATACTTTTTCCTTTGTCTTAAACAACATTTTTCTTCCAGTGGATTGCATTTCGACAATGTACCATTCATATATTTTTTTTACCAACAAGACTTGATAGTATGGAAGTGTGCGAGACACTGCAGATTACAATATATCATTTGCATCCACACAGGCAGCTTTTGTGATGGCCATGCTGGATTGTTGTTAGCAATGTAGAATCCAGTTAAAACTTATTATGCGGCTATTTGGGATACTTGATTCTGATCTGTCAATAGTGCCATCCAGCGGTCAGATATTTCCTAAAATTGACCATTGTCTGTGGCAACACTGTATATATCAAACTACTTGTCGGCTAACTGAAACTGTTAAGGTTTTTTTTTTTTTGTCTCCTGTATTACATTATGTATTCTTGTTTTACAAAAATGCATCTGTTGCTGATTTTTGTGAAAAAGACCTCAGAGGACTTTATTAGTAATATTGCTTTAATATTCATCCAGTGTTTGTCTTGTTGCTAGGCAATTGTTTTGTATTTTGTAATGTGCTTTTTTTAATTAACAGATGTTTTGAGATAATATAAAGGTAAAATGATAAAATATTTTATGTCCATATATTTTTGGTAAGTAACAACAGTGCAAACAACGTTGGACCCTTATTGACTTTCATTGTATGGACAAAAAAAATTTATTTTGTATTCTGAAGAAAAAAGTTATGCCAGTTTGAATCAGGGCACATAACTAATGAGGGAATCTTAATTTTGGGGTGAACTGCCCCTTTAATACTTTTTTGCCCCTGAGCCAACAGTAACAATTCACTTTTTAGTCATCAAAAAAATATGGCACCATTATATTTGAGCTTTATCTCTGTCATCATGTGGTTGCAGAAAGTGATTTAGCCTGGCTGAAAAACAGGCCTACTGAGAACCGCCCGTCGCCTCAATAGACTAAATCAAGAGGTCATGGTCCATTAGTGAGGGGGGTCGATATTGCCACCTAAATCATTACTACATCAGGCCTGTTTGCCCACACACACGCCGACGTACACACTTGCACAGACATACAGATATTATCATGCAGGCTTGTACATTACACAGGCAGACTCCACTCACACATTGCTGAGTATTAGCCACAGATATCAGTCTAATAGTTTATACTACACCCACCCTCATTCCACAGACACATCCTCAGGAAAGAAGTGGATTTAAGATTGTCACAGCTCCTATTTCTGTGGATAGAGACTACTCATACACTAAATAATGTAATACTCTCTCTCTCTTTGACCTTTCATGTCAATATCATACCCTCAGCTCTGTTAAAAGCAATGTTATATGTCTCAACCTCTTGATTTGTGCAGTTTCTTTCATATGCTCAACTATTTTGTACTGAAACAGGAGGTTTGGACAGACATATCAAAGATCTTAGTTACATCACAGTCATTAAACATGATTTGGTATTTGGTATTTCTACTGCATTCAGAACCAGGTGATATTTAGGGATGGATGGGGAAATGTGCATGTGACCCAAAGTGCAAGATAAGTAATCAATGGTTTCGTTTGTTTGTTTTTTTCTAGAAGAGCAGGAATGTACATTTTAAATGTGTATATAAATTAATTTGATCGATATTTATGAGTCCACTAGCATAGAACTGGCTTCCGGCTATCAGATATAAATGGACCCCTGCACATGATATGCAAGGAAAAAAGCGAATTAACGAATTTGCTCCCACTACTTAATAATTTGTTCCCTTGTATTAGGTAAATCTTGACCACGTTGAATTAATTCATTTCCTTGTCTTACAATAAATCATTGAATTCTGAATTCTTAATCGTGGACAAATGACATATGCGGGGCTCCATAGATAGACTAAAAGCCACAAATCTCTTTGTTGATGGATATTTTGGAAAATTGAATGTGTTTTTCTCCACAGTGTCCAGTGTTGTTTTGGACCCCATTTTTCAAGATATCTTATTTTGTATTCCACGGAAGAAGGAAAGTCATACAGGTTTGAAGCGACATGAGGGCAAGTAAATGACGACACAATTTTCGTTTTTGAGGTGAACTATCCCTTTAAATTAAAGTAGTGCCCATATGAATCAAATCAAATGATCTATTAGATCAGTGATCATACATCTAATTGCATTATGATTTCTAAACAATGATGCCAACTAATGCCCTGTCATCTTTAACATTTCTCCTCCTCAAGGAGCAGTTGCAAGGCAGAGTACGAGCGCATGATGGAGATGTTACAAGACTAGAGCCTTTGTGATGTAAGATGGCAGTTTCTCTGGAGCCACCATCTGCTGAGAGGGTCAGGCAGCATGTAGGGTTCACATCTCCTGGATTCTGCCTGCTTCCCAGCTGCCATGCCCAGGCACTCCGAGATCCACACACAACCACACTTACACACCTCGCAATTATCACACACACCCGTAGACGCGCATAATCCCAGGCATGCTGCGCTGCCGAAACCATTCTCATCAGGGCTGACACTAAAAAATGCTGGGATTCTTGTCTTGAGGTACCAGTGTTTTTTCCTCCCTCTTTGGGTTTGTGCAAAATCCACACATTCTGTTGAACCCATGCGCCCACACTGCATCAGCCCTGCATGTGACCACTGCTCCACTGTGCTCTATTCAGCACGGTGACTCGAACTTTGCTCACATTCCATATACTTTCTTTGGTCCATTTTGCCCGTCAGCCTGTTCCTCAACCCTTTGAATAGGCCCTGGGCTTAGAGGGAAAACAATCTCCCAGAATTTTTGGAAGAAGCTGCTTGCCACGTTTTTTTTTTTTTTTTGTGGTCCATATATCATGTACCTGTTTGCTGTACTGTTCCTTTGAGTTTAAAGTGACTCTTTTCTTTCCTCAAATGGAAAGTAGTCATTCTACAAGAACATCGCTTAGCCAAACTCTTACTCAGTCCAACCCAGTGAGGTTTTGTTTTGGATTTTTATCAAGTGATTTAATTTTTTGCCATTATTCTATTAGCTTCAAACCACGGCTGGAAGGTTAAGTTTCTCGAAGTTCTTCGGAGACTCTCAAGGGCACTTATTGAATTAAAACTTTATTGCTCAGTTTTGGAAAAAGAGCAGAGCGCTCCAATTAAGGAAAACGGCAATTCATAAACCCTCTCGACCATGTTACTAAATAGAGATGTACAGTGTTCAAGAGTTTTCAGCTTGCGGTTTTGCATCTATCGCAATCTGCGACTCAGAATTTGTGCTTTTTGACTCGTCGGTTGCATATGTCCATCACGCTCCTTATTGGCATTGAAAGCAAACTGAATTTATTTTTTTCTTGTGTTTCGAGATGCCTCCCTTTCCCAGCCTCCCTCCCTGCTTGCCGCCTGGCAGGCCCGTGTGTCAAAGGTGGCTGCTGCAGAACAGACTGTGGGAACAGCCGGTCAGCCTCCCCTGTCCCCTATTCCCTAACCAGAGGGGCAGCCATCAATCCAAGCCTGCTCGAACCCCTCCCGGCGCACACATCTCCGCAACCCACACACTCGCTCCCCAATAATCCGCGGAAGCAATTTCATCTCGACTCGGGTGGCGGCCCATTGTCGCCAACTCCTTCAATCTTTCCTAATTAACTCTCGCTTTGTCCCGCATCCGAGCTTCTGGACTCATCTCTACGACATTCCGATCGGGGCCGGTCTTCACACTCCCGGGCAACCCTCGAACCCTAATCCCACTGCACCCCTCCCTCCCGAGTAACTCTTTCCACTTTTTTCTTTCCCCCAACCTGCCGATCACCTACTTACAGAGTTAGGTAGGGGCATTAACTCCTTGGGTTTTTTGAAAGAAGAGGACGAAGGAGGGGGCGAGGAGGAGATGGCCAGAAAGCGACTCCAACCCAGACAATTAGAACAATGGGTCGGGCCTGTAGGAGGCTAACTCGCAGCGTCACGCCTGGACGGTGGGGTATTTTGTCGGTTTAATGAATTGTCCGTCAGTCCCTGGCTGCATCACAGGCCGTGTAGAGAGTGGACAGCAGGGACCCAGACACTAAGTCGGTATTTATTACACTGCCTTTGTCACTAATTGAGCTAATTATCAGTGACTCTTCAGCACTCCCACAATGACAGTAGCCCTCCACCCTCCGCCTCCCTCATCCCACCAGTGCCTGGGAATGCAGCCTGACTCTGCTTCTTTATCCCTGTTTTTTTTATCCTTCTCTCCTTATTCTCACCATATCTTTACCATTTTTATTAATGCTTCGTATTGTTTAATTATTTGGCCTTATAATGCACATGCATGTATACAGAAACTTCCTGTAAAGTCAAAGATCAGTTTCATTTATTATTTCTATTTTATTTAGTATTATTTACCATTCAAGTAGGGAAGCTTTTTAGTTATATATTTTTGGCGTGTTCGGGTTTATTAAGACAGTTGAATTGAGACAGGAAGTAAAAGGAGAGTGATTGGACATCGAGCTGAGATTCAAACTCAGATCGTCGGAGGCGCTACTATGAAATATGTTGAAGTGCAGCCCACAAGGTTACTGCTGTCAAAGAAAAAGTATGTATAATGTGCATTGTTTTTGTCTCGTATAACTACACCACCAGTCAAAAGTTTGGAATAATCCAGTTTTTTTTTTTTTAAGAAATCTTTTATGCTCACCAAGGCTGCATTTATTTGATAAAAAATACAGTAAAATAGTAATATTGAGAAATATTACTGTAATTTTAAATAACCATTTTCTATTTGAATGAATATATATATATATATTTAAATTTAAATTCAAATTTAAATTATTCTTCCTGTGATTATAAAGCTGAATTACTCCAGTCTTCAGTGTCACATGATCCTTCAGAAATCATTATGCTGATTTAATGCTCAGTTTTTCCGATTATTATTGCTGCTCAATTATTATTCATGTTGAAAACAGTTTTTGCTGCTTAATATTTTTGTGGAAACCATGGTGCGTTTTTTTCAGGAATCTTTGATGAATAGAAAGTTTAAAAAAACAGCATTTATTTTAAAATAGAAATCTTTTGCAAAATTATAAATGTCTTTGCCACATTTGATCAATTCAAAGTATCCTTTTGGAATAAAAGTATTATTATTTTAAAAAGTCTTACTTACCTCAAACTTTTGAGTGGTAGTGTATCACTGTTTCCACAAAAATATATTGCAGCAGGACTGTTTTCAACATTGATAAGGAATGTTTCTTTCAGCAAATCAGCCTATTAGAATGATTTTTGAAGGATCATGTGACACTGAATATTGGAGTAATGAAGCTGACAATTTAGCTTAGCCATCACAGGAAGAAATTGCATTTTAAAATATATCACAGTAGAAAACAGTTATTTTAAAATGTAACAATATTTCACAATATTCCTGTTTTTACTGTATTTTTCATCAAATAAATGCAGTCTTGGTGATCATAAAAGACTTTCAAAAACATTTTAAAATTTGTATTTTAATATCATAAAAAAACTTTTGACCAGTAATGTATATAATTAAAAATATTGTATGTAGAAGTTCAACATTTGAATTTAAGCTAAATTTAATCTGTTTATATTTATTATATCTCTGTTTTTTTTTTCCTTTTCTTTCTATCAGTTATCTGTGAGCTTTCTCTTTTATCCTGTCAGCATTCCAGATCCTATTTCTCCTCTCATCCTCTCCCATCGCTGTGTGTTCTGGGATGCGGATGTGACGACTACAGCGGTGCAGCACTCCGTCTGGCTGACCTTCAGTGGCCCTGCGATATGTTGCGGTGGGTGAGAGAAAGAATCGTCTGCCTTCATCCAAACTCTTGTGGTCGCGTTGGCCTCGGCAGCAGGGCGGGGGCAATGCAACCTGTCATTATTTCTAATACCATTTCTTTATTTTGTTTCTGATATTAAGTAAGTGAAGCAAAACCGCTAGTGTTTTGAAAACATACAGATTTAACGCTGTGTTACACCACTGCCCAAATTCCCTCAGCGGTTCCTGTGGATTTAGGGTGCATAACTGTTCGAAGAAGAGGGCTGGTCTTGTGCTTTTGGTGGTGGGAATGATGTTTAGAGGAACGGATATACTTTGCACACTCACATTGTTGATTTTAGGTTAAGTGCTTTAGACATACCCTGTCAGACCAGGTTGTGGTTCTGAGAAATGATTGATGGATCATAAACTAAGCTGAGGAGAATATTCTGTGGAACATATGGAAAGACGAACCTGCTATTCAGCTCAAACTGCGAGCAGTGTTAGGAAATGAGGGGTTCTCTGAAAACACAGATAATGAAAATATAAACTTTATTGTGCTATTACTCTATATGAAAACAACTTTTCTAAACTGAGCTAAAATATTTCATTTTATCAGCGTTTTTTTCTAACAAAAAAGCCATCATACAATAATAAATACTTTTCATTCACAATATTAAAAGATGGTGTTCAGTGCATGTAAAACACAAGTGTCAAGAGACAAGCAAATCAGGCATTTGACAAAGTAATCATGTCTCTGAGATGTATGTGGCCTCGTTTTGATCATCCATTTGTGATCATTTGTATAAGTTAGCACACAACTGGATGGAATTACTCATAAAATTGTAAATAATAATAGTGTATTCACCCCACTTTCAGATTAAGTCATTTTCTCACATTGCAAGTTGCAGCATAAATATATAGATCATATCTATTTATAATATTTACAACATTTTGGTTATGTTAGCTGATATACAAAATACAGTTTCCATAATTGTGGCTCTTTCAAAAACATAAATGTGAACTGTTTGTCCACTGTAAACTAGGTAGTAGGGCATTTACAGGATTATCTTTACACACTTTTTAAAACTAGTATGTACTTGTGCGTAATCGATGTATAGTGTCTTTGACAACTTCTGACAGAAGTCTTCTTCTGTAATAGTAAACATGCTTCTGTCAAAGCTGAACCGACGAGTCAATCTCAGGTCAATCTTAATTTTTCTCTTCCCAATACTTTTCCATCAGTACAATAACATGGTATACCACATAATAATAAATGGTATTAAAAAATGGCAGGAGACTCAAAGCAATGACGGGAAGTATGGCAGGTCCGAATGGGAAATCACGAGAGGTTGGGCCGAGTTCGGGATTCCGCTACATAGTAATCGGAAAAGGAAGCCCCATCCCTTGAGAAGCACTTCACACAGTTTTATGTGAGACGAGTAGGACTGCAGCTAAAGAAAACAAAACGCTAAAATATTTTAAAGAACCGCCCTCTTGTTAGAATTTTGCACTGGTTTATGAGAGAGCATGCTTGTGGTTCGCTAACCACAGGAACATCTGTCAAACTGTGTCCAGTTACTACTTTCTAGCTTCTATGTTCCCCAGAGTACCAGAGATGGAGATCAGGAGAGGAAAAGACAAGCTAGAACCTCAGGACTGGTGGTTCAGCACCCTAAATTTTAAACGGCGCCTACATGAACGCTTTTTCCTGCTCATAGTGGCGCAGTGTGTAGTGGTTCTCGACCCATTTCTTACGGTTCGAAGCCCTATGCTGTAGTAACATCACCAAAATATTGTTTTTCAAGACCTACCATCAGCTAAGAGTTCTGCTCATGAACTTTTGAACTGTTCTCAGTAGTTAATACATTGAATATACTTGCCTATTCAACCAACAGATTGTGTTTAGTCCCTTTTAACCTTGCCATCCCGTCTCTTTTCTCCAGTATTTAAACTTAACATGTTTATTCATTCCTATATAACCTCCAGATACCCTAACGGCCCCTTTTTTTTTACCCAGCTTGGGACCCTTTGTGTCTAGTTTCTCAGTTTGTTGTTTTTGTTCATCATAGACACTGATGGACAGTCTGTGTACTGGTGCAGTTGAGGCAGCTCACGTGACAACACCAGTGGAAAGTACAGTGGCATCTTTCTGTGACCTGCTCCATTCGAGTCTTGTATCCCCTTCCACAACACAGCAGCTCGCACCCATCCAGCGCCGGCGAGGAACTGTTGCAGGTACGTCCCGATGTGCCATGCGTGCCTGTTTTGCCATTGTAGGAACAGAAGTTGGGCGACTTTTCAAAGTAGACCAGATCCCGAGTCGAAGGGAGCTTATGTGCCGGATTCTCCGGTTCCAGGTGGCGGGGGTCGGCTCGATGGGATGCACGATTGCTGCCTTTGTTGCCGTACACGACTCGGGATGCGCCATCGAAACGGTCCTTTAGAAAGTCTCCCACTACGCGGAAGCTGGGCAGTCTCATCCAGCACGTTCGCACAGTGCAGGACCCAGACATCCCATGGCACTTGCACTCTTGTTGCATTTCTGATGCGACTGTCTGTGGGGAGAGGAGAGAAAATGAATGAATCTGTTGAATACAAGAACAACAACAGCAAATATTGTAATAATTTATACATTTTGAACTGATAAAACTTATTTTAGTAGCTTTCCATCTGTACTTTGGGAAAATCCATTTATGATTAAATCTATTTCTGACATACTGGTAATTTGATGAGACAAATGGCCTCTGAGAGTTGAGTGTTTAAGGGGTCTCTTACCATTCTTCCTGCTTCATTGTTGTGCAGGTTGGTCAAATACCGTAGATCTCTGCCCTTCTCACTGGAATCCACAAACTCTCGTCCGAACATCCTGCCAAATTCCACATTATCGCTGCAGCCTCCCCAGTGCCAATCTGGCCCTCCAGGACCCCGGCGCCGGTAGTCGCAGGTGCAGGACTCAATGGCCCCCTCAGAGCAGGACCGAGCCACAGCGTGAGTAACACCAGCACTTGTGATGGCAAACACAAATGCAGTCTCACGGCAACCTAACAAAACAATAAGCACAACTTACAATCTCTGTCAAGCTGCGTCTCCATCCAGATAATATTAATGTGTAATTATATATTCTCTTATTTCACGGTATGAGATATGAATAGTGTTCAGCACATTGTTTAAAGCTTTCAAACTGCCACTCTGAGAAGCCATGCTCACCTCGGTTGACAATTTTGCCAAAGACGTTGGGGCTGTGGGTGGTCGGACAGTTCCAGCGCCTGTTACGAAACTGCCATTTGCATTCCTTGATGGCTGTATGCAGGCCTGCTGCAATGGCGTGCAAGATGCCAGGGTTTTGCCGGATCAGTTTTCTCTGACGACGACTTAACAACGCCAAGCTTGGGTCCAGCACCAACTGTACATTCTTAGAGTTGGTGAGGAGATTGCCTGAGGATGCCACATTCACAATACCCCTGGTGGAAAAAAACGAAAAATTTACTTTGGTAAGTTGGAAAAAGGCGATTTCTCATCTGAATGGACTGAAATGCTAAAACTTTGTAAGTTAAGGTCTTGGGGCTTTAGACCATTTTATTATAATAATCCCATTTATTCTGTATGTTTGCCCTTTTGGTTTGTGAGATAAATATATAAAGCCTACACGTACGTATATATTTAGGCTATATACAGCGGGGGAAATAAGTATTGAACACGTCACTATTTTTCTCAGTAAATATATTTCCAAAGGTGCTACTGACATGAAATTTTCACCAGATGTTGATAACAACACAATGAATCAGTACATACAAAGAAACCAAAACAAATAAGCTCAGAAATTAAGTTATGTGTAATAATGTGAAATGACACAGGGAAAAAGTATTGAACACATGAAGAAAGGGAGGTGCAAAAAGGCATGGAAAGCCAAGACAACAGCTTAAAACTATTAGTAATTAAAAAGCAATCCAACCCCCTGTCCGTGCACATTAATAACAGCTGGTTCAGTCCCAACGGATGGCCTACAAAAAGGTCTCATTGCCAAGGTGTCACACAAGACACATCTCATGATGGGTAAAAGCAAAGAGCTGTCTCAAGACCTTCGCAACCTAATTGTTCCAACACATAATGATGGCATTGGTTATAGGCACCATTCTAAGCTTCTGAATGTTCCAGTGAGCGCTGTTGGCGCCATAATACGGAAGTGGAAAGACAATCATTTCACCATAAATTTGCCTCAACCACTGCTCCTCGCAAGATTTCTGATAGAGGAGTTAAAAGAATAATCAGAAGAGTTGTCCAAGAGCTAAGGATCACTTGTGGAGAGCTTCAAAAAGACCTGCAGATAGCAGGTACTGTGTTCTCAAAGAAAACAGTAAGTAATGCACTCCACCACCATGGCCCGTATGCACGCTCACCACGCAAGACTCCATTACTGAAGAAAAAAAGCATGTTGAAGCTCGTTTAAAGTTTGCTGCACAACATTTGGAAAAGCCAGGGAAATACTGGGAGAATTTAGTGTGGTCACATGAGAGCAAAATTGAATTGTTTGGATGCCATAATACACACCATGTTTGGAGGAGAAATGGCACTGCACATTACCCTAAAAACGCCATACACCTTGGTGTTAGCTCTTGGACAACTCTTCTGATTATTCTTTTAACTCCTCTATCAGAAATCTTGCGAGGAGCAGTGGTCGAGGCAAATTTATGGTGAAATGATTGTCTTTCCACTTCCGTATTATGGCCCCAACAGCGCTCACTGGAACATTCAGAAGCTTAGAATGGTGCCTATAACCAATGCCATCATTATGTTTTGGAACAATTAGGTTGCGAAGGTCTTGAGACAGCTCTTTGCTTTTACCCATCATGAGATGTGTCTTGTGTGACACCTTGGCAATGAGACCTTTTTGTAGGCCATCCATTGGGACTGAACCAGCTGTTATTAATGTGCACGGACAGGGGGTTGGATTGCTTTTTAATTACTAATAGTTTTAAGCTGTTGTCTTGGCTTTCCATGCCTTTTTGCACCTCCCTTTCTTCATGTGTTCAATACTTTTTCCCTGTGTCATTTCACATTATTACACATAACTTAATTTCTGAGCTTATTTGTTTTGGTTTCTTTGTATGTACTGATTCATTGTGTTGTTATCAACATCTGGTGAAAATTTCATGTCAGTAGCACCTTTGGAAATATATTTACTGAGAAAAATAGTGACGTGTTCAATACTTATTTCCCCCGCTGTATATATATAATCAAATTAATTATAATGTAAAATAATATATACACTTTTAATTATATAGATAAAAGAAGGATGAAGAAAGAAGAACTTCATCCTTTGTAGTGTATCAATAAGCGTTTATCATTTTTAATTTTTAATTCCCCTTTGACCCCTATTATGCCATGTACGTAGAGCTTTAAGGCTTTGGCTCATATGTCGTGTCTAGTTTTAACCTACTCCGGAACGCTCAGCACATTACACGAATTCGACCCTGAAAACGACCTGGAAAGGAACTGCTCCCAGCCATAAAATAAATCCACATTTAATTTATCCCACATTGGATTGAAAAATCTTGTCCCGTGTTCAAGCCACACTGTCAAAATGACAGAGAGAAACCGAGTGAGGGAGAGAGCGCGCGCCCGCGCGCGCGCAAGCAGTGGCTCTGAGCAAACAGGCTGAGAATGCATTCATTTATTTGGGAAATTAGTTTGACTTATAATATATTAATAATATATAATATCCTTGTAATATTAATAACATGTTTGTTTTTTATATAGCCTATATAAAATAAAATAACAATGAAGCTCCACATATGCCCTTCGCATGCACAGTGTTTCACTTCAAACAACGGAATGACATTATAAATATTTAGCTTGTCTAATATCTTTGATTGTTTAATACGGGCCTACTACTGTATCATGCACTAAGCATCTAAGAGACTTAGATATTTATCATAGACATTGTGTACCAGCCAAAAGAAAAAGAGCACTAATTATTCACATTCTAGGATGTACATGATATACAACTATATATCACATGACACTAAATGTCATAGTAGCTATAAATATTAAAGGCCTGCTGTATCTTACCACCACCGGCCGCTGTTGTTGACCGCCCCTGTGCCAGTGAGAGAGGAGACCAGGAGGACACATGCCGCTTTGACTGCGAGAAGCAACGCGAGGACCCGCATGATATCTGAAAGGGCAAAGTTAACCAATTAACCTCAAATGACATTCCTGCAATAATAAACGATGTCAGTCTATGTTATGTCTTTCTATATTAGAGGAGCTGGTGAGCATAACAATTGTGAGAAATTAATAAAAATAGCAAAATAATTAGTGTAGTGCAATGGAATTATGATATTTATTTTAGCCTTTTAGCGCACGGCGAATTTTAGTAGCCTTTAGAAGTACGCTTTTGTTTACATATGTGTTTGAAGTTTTACACGAATATCAAAATACTAATGTCAGGATTCTGTATGTGGCTCAACTAAAAATAGTCTATACACTTATAAAGAAAAAAAACTTTAAAGGTTTAGAGCGAACATAGTCCAAATGCCATAAATAACTTTTTTATAGTTCTTTTGAACACCATATGATGTTTTAAAGAAAATAGGAACTAATATGCTTATCTAAAGAACCCAACATCAAGAACGTTTTAGTCTCCAAAGAACCATAGCAACACACGAAACCCTATACTGTCCAAAATGATTTGTGGTGCTATAAAAAAACCTTTATTTTTGACATTCTAAAATTAAATAATAATAATAATAAATAAATAAGCAATTTGGTTGCATTACGCATCCACTTACCACTCCACATTCCAGTGCGACTGACAGCGCGGGTCAATGTTTATTCATAAAATCAGTGTAGAAGTCACAGAAAGGGTTCTGGATGGGATGCCAGTGCAACTGCTGCTGCTGCTGCTCTTACAGTCTGTGTGTTAGTGATGCTCTGCTCACAGCACTGAGCGCGTGGGACAGTCCCGAAGACCTGATCCCCTCGGTGACTGATAGGCGACACATTGTTCACTTATTGAACGCTACAAGATGAATAAAAAAAGGATTTGCTGCTCTCATCTCCCTCTGTTTTTTTTTTCCTCCCTCCTTTTGAGTGGAACTGAATGGACGGATAGCTTAATTCTTCTCATTGGGCACAATGAATACAGGAGGCAAAACCCGACATAAAGGAGAGGAGATGAAGAAAAGATCCGTTATAGGCGCTTTAAATTACATATCATTTTGTAATCCTCGTCCAGAGATTCCTCAGATACATTCAAGCGAAATCATATAAAATACAGTTCCTTCAGGCGTCTTCAATATATGCAGAGCAGATTTATTCCTTCTCATTGCAGTGAGTGTGTGCGCGCGCGCCATTTGTGTCTTCAGTTCCTTCTGCGTGGTGGATGGTGTCTCGACACGGTTACTGTAAGGGAATATAAAACATCTAAACTGGCTTTTTTTTACCCGGAGTGCATGCATGCATTACACCCTTAACTGCGTCTCCTCCCTCTTTGCGCGTAAAAAGTGTTTTTATAGATGTCCATGCTTGCGCTCTGCACTCACCCGTTTGTACACGTTTAGCCTGAATATGGCACATCAAGTGGAAACGTCATGCTATGATTATGGTAAAAAATCTGGGCTAAATGAAAAGGAGAATATTAAAGACATGGGGCAGTGCTAATGCTGCTTCAGTTTCTCATTTTAAATGAGGATTGACCGGAGAGTGTAACAATCTTTTGTTTCAAACAACTGCTTTTTTGTGCTGTGTCTCAAATTGTTATATATTTACATATGCCTATAGGCTATATTTGTCTGCAACAAATTAAATGGGTTAGACGTCTACAATGTATCACTAAACTGTGTAAATTAATGTCAACTTCAATGAGGGATGTTGGGTTGTAACGATACATTGATTGTAACAGTAATAAAAAACGTGGACATTTTAAATTGTGCACATTTATTTATTATGGTTATCAAATGTTTTTGTTCAAAATAATTATTCCATCACCAGCCCATCCTCATTTCATTTGATTTAATTCAAAGGTAAATAAATGGCAAACATTTTATAAAATCTCAAAATTAATTCTATAAATCTTTAATTGTTTCCAGAGTCTTACAACTTCTAATAGTAATTTAACCCCATGCAAACTCATTTCTAATTGGTTACACTGATGGTGTTACAACTTGTGTTACAACACTCCCAGTCATCTAATAAGCCATTCTTCGTCGTTTGCGACAACGAATAAAAAAAGAAGTTGTTACATAGATAACTCAACACATCTGAGTTTACAGTGTGACACCACTGGAGAATAGTCATGATAAAACTGTTCACCATCTGGACTGCAGACCTCCCTTGATCGCATATGGTCACTACAGGCACGAATCAAATAGTATTTTGCTGTCAGTTTTGACTTCATACTTGTATGGTAGCCTATGCTATCGTCTGCACAAAGAATTATGATCAAGTGGCAAATATTAAATCAACGTGTTTTAACCATATAAGGTGTTTGATGTCGCCATGAAAGAATCTGGGAGAAAGAGTGCGCACTTTTTTCTCTGAGGGATTGAAGTAAATGGCTAACTGAAGGAAGTGCGCTTTTGTTAGTGGTATTTAATGAGGGCTGCTTTTCTGGGCTTAGCCTGCTCTTATACTCTTGAAGGATCTTAAACAGGTTTTCCTGAAACACTCATGCGATGCGGCGCAGATTAGCGGCAATCCGGTTAAAGGGACGCCTTTTATATACAAATCAACTTCAAATCACTTTTTAAGCCACTTAGATATACACGCCATGGCAAAATGCTAATGCACTTTTCATTGCTAGAGCTTAAGAAGAGGAATAGAGGTGATTAGCTCCAATACAAGAATTGATCTTCCAGAATAGGAGGTGATTAGCCCAAAACCAAGAACTGTTGTCAGGATTCTGTGTTAAGTATGGTTAAGGGTGGATTTAACTTAATTTCATGACATTAATCCCAATTCTACTACTGTTAATAGTAATATTAATAAAGATAAGACGGTCCTATGCTCCTATAGGGTCAGTTAAAGAGTTTTTTTTTTTTTCACCTGCTGCGCATAGTGCATAGCTGACCACCAACACGATAATCCCTTAATCTTGTAACCTGCTAATGCCTTAAAAATTCTGGTTTATTCATACATTCAGTGTTCAAGTCTTCTTGTATCATCTCATGTCTCAACTAGAATAAATAAATAAAAACACTGACAGCTTGTAGGCTATATTGAACAAACTTATTATGTGCATTATGCATAATTTGTTGGCCCACTATGTAATTGCGCATCCCTTTCAATGAGTTTTGACAAAAACCTCTCCATCATGGTCAGTTATGGGACTAATTATACGCACAAACTCAGACGTGTAGACAAACAAACGAAATAAGTCTATTTTCCAGTAGTGCTCTAGGCTATCTCCGGCTGAAACAGTCAGCAAAGCCTTCTCATTAAGAGTGTCGGGGAAAATGATGAATGTGGGCCTAATTAAAGTGAAACGTCACAGGGCTGCACGGTGAACTGTTGAACTGATTCGGAGTGGGAGGATGGGCGGACACATGAACGCGCACACGCACCTCGCATTGTTCGAGAAGAGTCGCACGCCTGCCTGCTGCTGCCCTGCTCATTGTAGCCTATATGAATGACTTTTAGTTTAGTTTAGCTTATAGTTGACATACATGTTTACGGGGGAGCAAAATGTCTTTTCACAAGTTCTGCAGTAGTGCAGGTCAGATAATAGGCCTAACCTACACTGTAAACAAACAGAAATAGACAGCGGACAAGATACACAAATTAACAGCCTGCAAATGGTAACACTTGACGACAAGTTCTAGAAGTGTAACAGCGATGCATCAAGTTACACACTAGAGGCAGTGTACACCATCAATGAATGTAATTGTACTCGATTTAATGAGTTTGAATAGTTTCAACTCAAATGTAGGCCTATTTAAGTGCAAAAAAAACGGAAATGAATTTATTGCAGATTGTCATTTGACACCAAATGAATTGTTAGCCTAGCCTACTTCAAATTTAAAGCTGCAATTAACATTTTTATTTAAATTTTTTAATTGAAATAGCTGGTTTGACTATTTATTTATTTGCTTAGGCTACCTGTATTATACTTTTCAATTTAATCAGTTATCGGTACGCAGGCATCATTTGGGGGTTCTTCAAAAACGGCACCCGAGAATGCCATTACAACACTTTAACAGGAAACAACAGTAATCACTCACAGGTAAAGCAAATTGCATATTATATGTTGTTGGCATACATTTATTTTTACATAGCAGCCATTTATTTTCAAGTGATCAACAAGGAACGTGTTAAGCCTAGCCTATTGCCCAAAAAGATGACAATAAATCCGCCGTTTAGATCGTAAAACAATTTTGCATAAATGTAATGGCACACATAGCTAGGCTAAACACAATTATAATGTATTTAATGTTTTTGTTCTGTAAAAAGTAGAAATAAATAAAAACAATTAAAAACATAGGCAGCCTAAAAAAATTGGATGGTCAAAATGTGATATGTGAAATGTGTCATAGATAGGCTACCATTGAGAACATGTCTGTTGTCAGTCACGTGTTGTTCAATGCACTTGATACCAAACCAGATTTAAATATAGTCAATGTTATCAATATTGCTTCCATTATTTGAGGCAGTGTTGGACTAGGCTACTGAAAACAACCAATAATTGAGTTATTCATAGCCAGATTTATGCTCATTCAGGATGAATAATATTGGTAGAGATCACTCACATCACATGCAGTTTCAGTAATAGACTACGGAGAATTTGACAGGCCTCGCTACTTTTCAATCGTGTTTAAAGCAAGCGCCTTTAGGCGATGTTTGCCCACCCCGACGGCGCCCCCTCCTCCTCAGTGACACACACGCTCCAGTCCCAAGCTTCATCAAATGCTGCTTGCTCAACTCCGCTCCTCGCACAAACAATTGAAGTCATTTCCAGTTCGCCTATAAAGCGATCCCACAGGTGTTTTAATGTCCCGTCGAGAAAAGCTTTCAGCGCAATGGAGTTACCTCACAGACAGGTTTTGGGACGAGTCCTGATTGTGACTGCTGCGCTTCTGTCACCTGCGTTCACGTAAGTAGAAAGGTAGATCCCTTTCATGGGATCTGCTGGAGTAAATCATCTGTTTGTTTAGGAAAGTCAGGGATTCAAAAACATGATTATGTACAATAGCCTCAAATTGTCATTTGCATGACTATTAGCTATTATTATTTATTAAAATATTGCAGGTAACGTGTACAGAGGCTCTATCTAAAACTAGTAACCTCCTTAGTAAACTACTTATATCTAAAAACGAACTAGTATCTATTTTAATGTAACTTTGGTAATACTTTGTTTTACACTGTCGACTGTCCTTGTTACACGTTACATGTAGTTTCTAAAGTATTTAATTACTATAAATTATGCATAATTAAATGCAACTACCAACCCTAGTAAGTACATGTAGTTAATTAATATTACTTAGTACTTAAATTTATTATTACACTGTAACAAGGACACCTTCGAATAAACGTATAACCGTAACTTCTATATTCATGTTTCTAGTATTTGTTTTTAATAATATTTTAGTATTTGTTTTTTCCAAGTATATCATTTTCAAGTCAATAAAAGGCTACTGATTTATTTACATAGTACTTACTCTTTTGCTACTACTAGACAAGTGACTCCTCCATTGTTAACTGGTAACAGATTGCACATGCTTGCTTGGCATTGAATAAATGGGAATCTGTAGTTCATATACTAACTAGCATGTATTCCAACTGTTGCTGGTACCTGTTTCACTTTTTTTAATAGTAACAATTCATTTTGGTTTTCCTACTAATTGAATAGACACAATTCTGGTAATTGTTACCAGAAAGAGTTTTAATTTTACTGTAACTGTGAAACTTATGTAAGCTCTCTCACTTTTCTCAAAACTGTCAGTGGGCATAATGTATTTATTAACATCAGTGTGCTATGATTTGGATATAATACTTCCCACAAATCTTTTCCATATAGTCATTTTCTCATCAGATTATCCTCAGGCATGCCAAGACACTGATAGAAACCAGGGCGTTTGAATATTCATAGATGTTTTATGTATGCCTCTTGCAAGGTCACAGCCTTGTTTGAGTGTCAGGGCACTTGAGCACACAAGTGTTTCCAACTGCTGAATCTCTAGAATTTGTCACTTTTTTCTTTCCCATATTTAAAATGTTCCAGTAAGCATGTATTGATCATATTATTTGAAATGAATATGGCACCATAAAAACATCCATTCCTTTTACAATATTTTCCTGCGTCTCGCTAATGACTGAATTCATTGTCATAATTTCTTCACATATGTGAGTCATTTAAAAAAGACCACATGTGATGCTAAGTAACACCAGCTTTCTGCAATATTTACTGCATGCGGTGTTACTTCATAATGATATCACTGCTATAAAATTAATTTTCTCCTTTCTCAGGGTACTGGGCAATGACATCCTTGGCCTGAAGGTGGCAGGAGAGCCAGTGCTTACCCCCAACGCAGTGTGTTTACGACTGGCTGGCCTGACCAAAAAACAGATGCGTCTGTGTGTGCGCAGCCCTGATGTCACAGCCTCTGCTCTGCAGGGCATTCAGGTTGCTATTCACGAATGCCAGCACCAGCTCAGTGACCAGCGCTGGAACTGCTCCTCCTTGGAGAACCATGGCAAGTTGCCCCATCAGAGTGCCATTCTCAACAGGGGTGAGTGGATGGCAAAAGGGGCATGGGAAGTGCTGAAGTTGAAGTTGTAGAGAGAGCCAATACAGTCATAATCCGGGCATTGAAATGCTACAAATGCCAGAGAGGCAAATATCAGCGTTGAGTCATTGTTTAACGCATTTGCGCCATGGAAAACATATTTTATGAGATTTTAGATAAAGATTATTATAGATAATTATATCACCAGCTGGCTCGTGCGCACTTCTCTTTCTGAAGGCTCTGTTTACTCTCTTGGCAGCTTTATTTGCTGTGTAAAGGCCCATTCACACTATGGACCATAACTATAAAGATAAAGTTTTAAAAATCGTTCTAAATTTAATAGTGGGCACACCACAACTATAAGGGCACAGTGGAACGATATCATTGGAATCGCTTTTCAGAATGATGAGCAATAAAAAAAAAAACAGCCAATCAGAATCCATCCAACTTTAAAATTCTTAAACATTTGAAGAAGCAGACGACAAAACTGCAGCACAGCTTAGTCAGGTTAGACGCCATATTGAATTTAATGAGGATGAAAATGAGGCTGTGAGGTATAGACATTGGCTGCATCCGAAATCGCATACTCTCTTGAGTAGGTACTTATTTTGAATAAGTAATTACTTCACGGCTGCTAAAAAAGTATGTTCTATGTAGTATACGTGTGTGTAGTATGAATATAATCTGCACATACTACATTCACCATGGTGTCATTATCACGCCATTCATCACTTCACTGCCATTCATAAATCCTCTCCCGTGGCCTCATGGGAGAGTAAAGTGTCCATCGAATGCTCGCTTCAGAATCTCCCCGGAAGTAGTAGGTCATCCGGGTAATTTTTGCCTCCTCTTTTATGAGTACTGTAAATTCAGACATACTTATTTTATCACATACTGTTTTTCGCCTACTATATAGTAGGGAAGTATGCGATTTCGGATGCAGCCTTAGTCTTTACAGTGGCACACACAGTGTACAGGTCCTAGATCACGTAATTTTCACAATTCATCACAACTTGTAAAACTCTTTTATGTGTGTTTTTTTTTAAAGATGTTTCAATCGATATGTTGTTAAACAACAGTAGTCCATTGAACGCACTGTAATTCTATCCCTCACAGCCTCATTTTATTTCCTGCCAAAAATGAATATGGTGCTACCCTGACTAAGGTCTATAAACAGCATGTTTTCGTCCATTAATGTGTACGCTAAAATAGTTGTCTTATCGTTGTCTTATTGTCCTTGGTGTGAACGGCCCTTAAAAGTGCTCTCTTTCATCCCAGGTTTCCGAGAGAGCGCCTTCTCGCTGTCGCTGCTGGCTGCAGGTGTCATGCACTCGGTGGCTTCGGCCTGCAGCCTCGGTAAGTTGCGCGGGTGTGGTTGCGAACGTCACCTGGACGATGACAAAATCCGTCTCAAGTTAACCCAGCTCCAACTTCAGACTTTTCAGAGGAGTGGAGTGTCCATAGCAGGTGCAGGAGAGAACACACCTGAGTTCGGTTCACTCCACGACGGTCTGCCGGCCAATCTGCGCTCGTCCCACCCCGTCAGTCTCCTCAAACCCTTACCAGATGAGGTCACAACGTTACAGGATAGCTGGGAGTGGGGAGGCTGTAGTCACGATGTTCGTGTTGGCGTACGGTTCTCTAGGGATTGGTTGGATTCCAGAGGATCTCCTCGTGATATACACGCTCGTATGCGGATTCATAATAATAGAGTGGGCAGACAGGTGTGGTTTTA
This sequence comes from Rhinichthys klamathensis goyatoka, assembly GCF_029890125.1. Taxonomy (NCBI): domain Eukaryota; kingdom Metazoa; phylum Chordata; class Actinopteri; order Cypriniformes; family Leuciscidae; genus Rhinichthys; species Rhinichthys klamathensis. The sequence continues at coordinate 812,884 of NW_026606571.1, read as the reverse complement.
TATGTTCAAATCTAATAATCATTTCTAATAATCTGTATTGCAATATATGGTCTTTCAAACAATGACAACTGTGTCCTAAATGGGCGTGAAATAATAAATTCATTTTTTTCCCCATGTATATTGGAGTTTTGGGTTGGGATTGTGGGTCAATGACACTGTTTTTTAATCTATTCATTTATCCAAAAACACATGCAAATGCAATTTATACATCCAGTGCATTGAATACACCTAATACATGCATATTTCTAATTCAATTCTTAATGTTTTTAATTTTTGAACTTAAATGTAACTTTTTTGGAGGGACATGAAGTAAAAATGTTCCCCAAAAACATAATTATATTTATAAATGAATCATTTGATAATATTTGTAAAAAAAAATTTTTAATAAATGATATTAAAAATATATATAAAACATTTTTTAAAATAACGATTAAACTGTATGCACATGTATTCAAGATGTAAGAAAAAAATATTTGTATGGTTGCGCTAGACTTTTAGAGTAATTACATTTTTCAATAAAAATATAAAAACCAACGTGGGTACATTTTTAAGAACTTGGTGCATGTGTCACTAAATTTTTAATAGATAGATCTTGTTTTAAACTACTGTCTCAAACCTTTTTTCTTATTGTAGACACTATCACTAGTGCTTGTCAAATTGCTTGTTGGATCACTCATTCCTGGTTAGGACACGGTGTTAAGCATTTGATTACTAACTTTAAAATACACATATACTATATTATTTTTATTATGTCTTTGACCTTAACAGGTAGTTACTGACAACATGAGAAGAAAGTGCAAGTGCCATGGCACATCCGGCAGCTGCCAGTTCAAGACCTGCTGGTATGTTTCTCCTGAATTCCGGCTGGTGGGGTCACTGCTACGGGAGAAATTTATGACCGCCATCTTCATAAACTCTCAGAACAAGAACAACGGGGTATTCAACTCTCGAACTGGTGTGAGCACCGGCTCAGATCAGCTCAGAGGCCGGCGACGCAGCATCTCGCGTGAGTTAGTGTTCTTCGAGAAGTCCCCTGACTTCTGCGACCACGAGCCCGAGGTGGATTCGCTGGGCACGCAGGGTCGCATCTGCAACAAGAGCAGCCCCAGCATGGACGGCTGCGGGTCGCTGTGCTGCGGCCGCGGACACAACATCCTCAAACAGGCACGCAGTGAACGGTGTCACTGCCGCTTCCACTGGTGCTGCTACGTGCTCTGTGAGGAGTGCAGAGTTTCGGAGTGGGTTAATGTGTGCAAGTGAATGACCCACCTTGGTCCATATCTCCATTTCCTTGTTTTTGGACCGGGAGGCAACAACCTGTACCCTGCCATACCGAATGTGACTGCCTGTGTGTTTTGCTCTCCCACGGTGTGTCTGTTTATCCATTTCTCTCCTTCTTTTAACCTCCATCATCTGGGATCCATTTGCGTTGTGTTGCTGTTGTTATTCTCAAAATGCCAAGTCAGAGATTGAGGAGGAGGTGACTCATGTCATTTGTCTTTTTTTCCTCACTTGGAATCTTCAGCCTCCAGATCCATGCAAAAGGCCCAAACGCCATCTGCACTCCTCCAAATAACAAGGCACAACAGCAGGAACAAATTATTCCAGCAAATATAGGCACTGCTGCGATCTACCTTTTTTTTTTTCTTTTTTTTTTCAAAAGTGCACTTAATGTATATTCCTTACTTTGGCAAAATGTTTGAGAAGTTTATGTTGTAATCATTTACGATGGTGAAAAAACATCTGAGTTGGGTTGAGGTTTCAAAACACTGTATCTCGCAGCATTATGATCTTTGCCCACGTTAATCATGAAGAATCAATGGCTATGGTAATTCAATGGAACATTTCAGTGCCATTTCATAAGATGTTATAGAGAAACTTTCCCAAGTCTGGAGCAAATCTTGGCCATCGACAGAGAATGTGCCTTTGCGTAGGGGTCTGAGTTTGGTTGGTTTTTATGAAAACCAGGACAATTGTGAAGTTGATATGCTGTGTAACCCCATCCTAACCTTTATAGAGACATACCAATCAGAAAACGGAGATGGATAGAGTGAAGGAACGACTGGAGAACACTTGTGCCTCCCGTGGATTTTTTTGCAGCTGATTAAAAACAGTCACATCTCATCTCATACTGCTGAACAATATTGGATGCCAGATGCCTTTGATGCAAGAATGGAAGTCCATACTCTAAAGTCCTGTGTTAAGCTGTATTTAAACAGTTGCCATTACAATCTTATTACAGTGAAATTGATGTATACAGTCTTAAAACTTTCAATTTGATTAAGGGATGCTTAGGAAATCAAATTAATTATGGAAAAATTAACTTTCATATATTGCCGCCTTTTGCATTTTTAAGGAGTGTAGAGAATTTATTGTTGTAATATGTTTAGAAAGCCTCAATTTTAATGTTAAGAAACCTTTCTTGGTTTATTGTGTGTGTATAATCACACTGGTTTTAGAACCATGAAAGACCAGAAGAGGGGTCATTTATCTCCGTTTTAGATATAATTATTCTCTTCTGGAGATTTTTTTTTACTGAATCTGACCTCTCATAATGGACAACAGGGATAGGCTTTCATAAGAGTTCTAAGCAGATTAAGGCATGAACCTGTCTTACAGGGATCAGCTGTCCAAAGTTGTGCCATGTGCTGCTGAGTACTGTTTGTCCTTGTCTGTGAATCTGCATCTGCAGCCGTCAGAGACTGGACCACTGTGATTTTCTAACTAAACACAGGCCCACTTCTGATGTCTACACTCTGTCTGAGTTCTGTGATTGCACAACAATCACAAACATCTTAGGAATAAAAGAGTTTTTCTGTATGATTCCTCACAAGACTCTCTAATGAGGATGCGCTGTGGCGACTGGCGATTGAGTGAAGTGACCACCTACGGTCTGCTGGCTTTATCGAACTCGCTTCTTGCGGTATTTCCTCTGGCAATAAACGATGGGAGTGAAAGAGAACTGGAGAAAGAGTGGTGTGGAATGATAAAGCACTAGATATCTGGTTTGTATTTCTTTATTCCTTTATCATTTCACCCTGGAGCTGCTGCAAGAGGGAATTTCCTGTCGTTGTTTCTCCCATGTGTGAGACAGAGAAATTGGACGGCCATAGACACCCCAAACACCTCCCCCTATAATGCAGTGCAGCCAATAACACATATAAAGCAACATACTGACAGCATCAAGAATAATGACAACCAGACTGCCACAGTTAAGACAAAAGGGCATTGAACTATAATGTTGGGTCATATTAAATATTTCAGTTAGTTACCATATGTATAGATAGATAGATAGATAGATAGATAGATAGATAGATAGATAGATAGATAGATAGATAGATAGATAGATCGATAGATAGATAGATAGATAGATAGATAGATAGATAGATAGATAGATAGATAGATAGATAGATAGATAGATAGATAGATAGATAGATAGATAGATAGATAGATAGATAGATAGATAGATAGATAGATAGATAGATAGATAGATAGATAGATGCAATTGAAATAAAACAATATTGGTAGAAGCGGAAATGGAAATATGTGAATATATACTTGGGTACATCAAAAGAGAAGGAAAAGGGAAAACAGCTGGAAACATCTGCTTCTGGGCTCCTTGTCCAGCTACCCCTTCCATTTTTGATGTGGGATAGAGAGAAAAAGAGAAAGGGAAAGAAAAAACAAGGAGCCAGTTACCCAGAACATCAAAGCCTTTGCCTAAATGTGCAAGCCCTCATTAGTTCTGCAAGCCTAACCAACCCGACTTATGATTGTGTTTGCTGGGGTGCACTTTGGCAAACACTTCAGAGGAGAGGCTCCTTTAAATTATAACTCCCCCTTCCCCCAGCCCAGCTTTCCTGCTCCCACCCCTACCCACTGTAGCCTCTTCTGCCCACCCCATAACCCCCAAAACTCCCAGTGCACACAAACACAGCACTCCCCCCCATACAGCACTCCACCCTATAATCTGGTGTGCAGCTGCAAGCATCTGCTCCACTCCCTCTCTCTTTTCCCTAACCACTGAATTGATAAACACATCGATCATAAACCCACTGACACACGGTGGACCAAGTTTCCTTTTCATCTGGACTAGGTCTGGGCAGGCACTGTATGCACAATTACTGTTAAAAAATATATACGAGCAGGCATTTTGAACAAATGTATTGATGTACAAGAAGCACAACGCAGTGACAGGTCCTGTAATAATTAGACCCATTAAGATTTTTGCATGTCATGAAGCTGTGTGTATTTCTTGTAGTATTATGATCTTTACTATAAAGAGTGATATTTTGCTTCACTACTGATAATCTGGCATGCAACCTCTAAGTAAGTAACTACTGAGTTGGCAGCCTGAGGAAATCAGTTGCTGCCAAGTTCTGTAATTTGGCAGCATCTAGTAGGTTACTTATTCATTAGGTTCAGTCATAGCTGAATAATTAATCACAATATGGAAATGTGCTTCCAAACATTTGCAGCAACAGATCCTTCAGTTGTAAATTATCACATAATACACATTTCTGGAGGAAACATTATCAAAATGTACTAGTTCACAGTTGTTGTTTTTTGAGACACAAAACAACTTTACCTGCCAACTTAACCAGATAAACAACATTTCCACTTTAAAATGATTTAGAGATCATCAGAATGTTCTTTACTCACATGCACAATTTAATTTGATTTATTATAGGTTTTTTTGTATCAAACTTATGACATTACATTAATTTACTAAAACCACCTGTCCTTAAACCAACTCAACGCTTGAGATTATTAAACTTAACAAAAAAACAAAAAAAAGCATCTTCCATAGGAACAATAGTAGTATTTACTGATTTAACAAAAAATACTTACACCTCTTTTTATTTATAAAGTTTCACAACCATATCCTCTTAACCGGCAGCTTATATAAATATGTGTAAAAAAATATAAATAATTCAAATCTGCTTTCATCCTGCAGGTCCATGATCTTCTTTAAAATGTAATTTTTCAGTTTAAGAAAACACATGTCGCACTGAACATGTTAGTGAACTCTGGTGAGTTTTATAATCACATTTTAATGAAATGCTTGTATTTTGTCACAAGCATTGTTGGCTATATAAACAAATTATGTAAAAAAAAAAAAAAAAAGTTTGGGTAATTTTCTATAGGCTACTTATTATAATTTTCCTCTGTTCATTTGTAGATATCTTACATCCTCGTTCGTTCATATACAACACCGCTTGCATGAGTTTCATTCATTGACATTTTGAATGCACATACCAGGATACCAGGATGCGCCTCAATGATATCGCGAGATATCATCTAACACACTCTTGCTCATTCCGCTGATATCGCGAGACTGGAGTGACTTGCGTGAAATTATCCGGTGTCGGTCTCCGAGGTGAGTAGCCTAAGGATGCTGGAAAACGTGAAAAAATAGGCTATAATTTCGTCTAAATTACGGTATACATTGCTGGCGAAATGGTATATTTTACATTTAATCTACATTAAATAGGCTACCTGTGTAATTTATGATTTGTCAATACGCAGGCCGGCTTTTGCTGCTATTGTATTTCTACGTCGTGACAAAAAGAAAAGATGTTAACAGTACCACTGCCTAAATGTGACATGCGCCGGTTTACCATAAGAAGGCATTTCTGTTTTGTAAATGATATAATGGAATTTGAGCATCTTTTGCGTAGCCGATTCATCAGCAGCCCACATATGTGTAGGCTGACGTTAGAAATCAATTCTCATATCAAGGTTTTTCTGATTTTAAATAATTGTTTCCATTTGTGTCCATTATGTTAAAACCATATCTGATTCTGAAACCTGAATGTGAACTGATCTGGGATTCAGTAGTTCTGTTGGATTTAAGTTGTGATACAAATCAACAGTCTCAGATTTTCTGGCATTTAAATACTGATGTGGATGTCATCACCATTTTATGGAGGATGTGAGAAACCTCTCTTCCTTACAAACACATTAATGAATTGGTCCATGGTGCATTTCAATCTGTCAAGCAGCACCTGAAATAAAATAATACTAGGTTAGTTGTTCTAATATAAGTGTTTCAAATTGGATATTTTAAAAACCGATGATGCCGGACTGTCGGCTACTAGGGACATAGTCTTGTATTTTATTTTACTGACTGAGTTTTTTCTGTAGATATATTGTCCTTGACTCAGTGTTCAATACACATTTATTTAATCAGTGCATGATGACAGTTATGAGTCATCTGAATTTGCAGATTAGTGCTCTCACTGTAAGGCTAGTTCAAGATGATCTTACATTAACATGACATCACTGATATGGTCATGTGCTCTGGTTCTGTTTTTTTTTTAAGGATTGCATTTTGTTGCAGGCTCTATAACAGCTATATTTTTCCAAATACAAATGAAGCTTTATTAGTAAAGTGTGCAAATTCCGAGCATGGGTTACCATACTTGGCCTTCACGTCATGCCATATTTTCATCTGTATTGCTACGCTAAAGGATTCACTCTAAAACATGTCAAAATGAAAATTGTAGAAATTTTCTGTGGTGCTCTCTGTGAAAAAAAAATATGTTATATGATTTTGCCCTGCCATAGTTAAAGATCATAAATTGCAGAGGGGTTTCTAGAAGAGTCTATAAGAGGAACATTGTGATATTTGTAAGGGTCAGCAACGTGTACAAATGTTACTATGTGAATTAGATCAAGTTAAGAGGATACAGTGTAGGAGTAAGTGCTCTTTTTTTTCTTTCTTTTTTCCTGACAATAAACAAGCCAGAATGAGAACATGAAAACACGAATAAAATCAACTCCCCACCTACCAATCCCTCCCTCCCAGTAAGAGCATATAGGCTCTTTTTGAAAGCGCCTATGCCTTTAACTGGAGGTAAGACAGTTGTCATTTAAGAAAACTGACCCAAGATTTTGTCTTTTTATATAAGTAAAGGCTATCCAGCTACGATGGGAAACATTTTTGGCAACCTTTTGAAGAGCCTCATTGGGAAAAAGGAGATGCGGATTTTGATGGTTGGGCTGGATGCAGCTGGGAAGACCACAATCCTGTACAAACTGAAGCTGGGAGAGATAGTGACTACCATTCCTACTATTGGTGAAGCACATTTTCAGACTTAAAATGTTTAATCGCTTAATCATTGTATTATTTCCCTCTTACACAGAGACAAAGTCTGTGAAGTTATAGACAATGTCTACTCTACTCGTAAAGAAGGAAGTCATGTTTTACGAATCTTGCCAGCTTGTAATTTGTATCCCATTGTGCTGCTTTGTTACTAGGTTTTAACGTAGAGACTGTCGAGTACAAAAATATCAGTTTTACAGTGTGGGATGTTGGTGGCCAGGACAAAATCCGACCTCTGTGGCGTCACTACTTCCAGAACACACAAGGTGAGAAGAGGACTCGTACACACACACACTCACACACACTAAACACACAAATGATTTTAAATAAACAGCCAATACACTTTCCAAATCATGAATCATGGATGTGCCATAAACTAAAGCCTAAAAAGTATACGGTCAGTAAGACAGTATGTTTTTTAATACTCACCAGGCTGCATTTATTTGATCAAATATACAGTGAAATGATACATCATCATATCATTCTAATACTCTGATTTGCTCAAGAAACATTTCTTATTATTATCAATGTTGAAAACAATTAATATACTGCTTAATATTTCTGTTGGAACTGTGATAAAAAAAAAATCATGATTCTTTGATGAATAGAACTTTCTAAAGAACAACATTTATTAGAAATAGAAATAATTTGTAACATTATAAACAGTCGCTACCTCCATTTCATCTCTACTTAAATATCCACCATAACGTGAAAATAATTATTGGCTGTATCAAATCTCAATAGCAGTGCATCCCCAGGTTCCCTCAGGTTGTGCAATTTGTTGTTCAGTGACAGTTGAGTATTGTTCCTTATAGTCCACATATCTCAAATAAATCACAAGTAAGTTATCAGAAAAATATCCATATTTAAAACTTTATAAACTATACTCACTGGCTTCCGGCAACTGTCGTACGTGCGATCATGAGAGAGTTGAGTTCCGGCGGAAGGGTGACTGACGTAGACATAGCGTAAGGTGAGAATTGACAAATGCGGAATCACAGAGAATAGAGCTAAACAAAACGTCGGTCATGAATTAGGAGTCTAAAACAAGAAGTTTTAAAGAAAAATGTTTTAGGATTTTGATATAAGAGAAGAGGAGCTACGTATAGCAAGAAGAAGAAGAAGAAGAAGAGGAGTTACGTCATACGTTGGGTCAGAGGTCACCCTTCCGCAAGAACTCAACTCTCTCATGATCGGACGTACGGCCATTGACAGAAGCCAGTGATTATAGTTTATAAAGTTTTAAATATGGATGGTTTTTTTAATGTGTTCTTACAAAAACCCATCACTTCACTCCAGAAGGCATGTATTAACCCACTGGAGTTTTGTTATGGATGGATATGCTTTTTGGAGCTTCAAAAATTCGGGCACTATTCAATGCCATTACAAAGCTGGGAAGAGCCAGGATATATAACTCCGATTTTGTTCGGCTGAAAGTAAAAAGTCATATACACCTAGGATGGCGTGAGGGTGAGAATTTTCATTTTTGGGTGAACTATTCCTTTAACTGTCACTTTTGATCAATTTAATGGATCCCTGCTGAATAAAAGTATTCAGTTGATTTGTAAAAATTGTACATACGGTACATCAATAGAGGAAGGAAATACCTTTTAAATATAGATTTTGCATTTATATTAGTATAAAGATCATATTAGGGTCCACAAGGGTCTTCATTGTCCCCTGCCCTGTTATTAATTACTGCCTCTCCATAATTTCCCATGTATTTTGAAGGTCTGATCTTCGTGGTGGATAGCAATGACCGTGAGCGAGTGAATGAAGCCAGAGAAGAGCTGATGAGGATGCTGGCTGAGGATGAACTGAGAGACGCTGTACTCCTCATCTTTGCCAACAAGCAGGCAAGAGCTTCCTTGTGCTTCTGCTGTGTTCTTCAAATCAGAGACAATTTATTGATGTTAGCATTGTGTTTGCCATCTACCAATATAACTTTCAAAGCAGCCCTAGTATGTGCATCAGTTTCTATAACCTATGTTGTTGACCGTGGAAACCCATTGAATTATTTTTGGTGATGTCCCTGCTGTTACAGTACAGTATGTGTGGTTAGTGGACTGGTCGTTACATTATTATATTATTGTAGAAAACGTCATATGATGCTGAGCAGTGATCAACATTTGTAAGATGAGAAAATGTTCCTTGGTCTAGTTCCTCAGCGTGCCTGTGTGTGTTTGCCTCCATCTTCCAGATGGCAGAGGTGAAAACAGACTATTTTTGGGCTGGATGAGCTCTCTGATGATTTGCAGAGCTCATTGCCGGTAGTGGTTGTTGAGGTCTGCCGCTGATGTGTTGAGCAGTTTTGAAGGTCTCTTTGATCTGATGATGTGCAGCTGGTGTATCATAGTGTGATGCAGTAGGACATGATGCTCCCCAACACTGACTCTGTAAAAGATCTCTAGAGAAATGTAGGCTTTTCGGTGTGTGCAGGAATTAGACACATCCAGGAAAATGAGTTGAGGACCTATGGGATATATCCTCTTAGATATGGATACTGAGGAACTTAAAGCTGTTTTCCTATATGCTTACTTGTTATAACTAAGAGAGATAGTCAGACTGTCTGAGGTAGGAATACTGATATTACATTATTTGAGAGCTGTTATGAAGGTTCCTTTTCCTTCACAATATATCGGTACAAAATATATATCCATCCTCATTTCCTCTATTGTTACACTTAGGCCTGGTTTCACAGACAAGCCTTATGCAATAGGATTAGGCCTTAGTTAAATTAGAACATTTAAGTAGCTTTTATTAATGTGCCTTAGAAAAAAACCTGACTGGTGTGCATCTTGAGACAAAACAATGGCACTGACATATTTTATTTAGGATATGTCAGTGCCAGTTGCTTTCAGTTAACACGCAGTTTAGTCTGGGACTAGCTTAATCCTAATCACCTAATGCTCACATAATGCTAATATTTAAAAACACTAATTTTTAATTATTAAATGGAATCTTTAGCTGAACTAAAAAAATAATATCCATTTTCAGACTGCACATTATAATGTTGTGATGCCTAAAATCAGTGTGTTTACAACTAAAATTAGTGTTTAATTAATATTTTTGTATTTTATATGCAAATTTAAAGTTAATTTTTTTGTTTTTTTGTTTTATGATTTGAAATGTATAATTTATTTCGACAAAATAATATATAATTTTTTATTTCCACCATGATATGAAAATAATTATCAACTATGTTGGCCAGAATTTTAATAGCAGTGCATCCCTATAGTTCCTTTGTGAATCGTTATAATTTAATTTATATTTTAATTTTAAATGAGTAAATTATTTAGACAAACCAGTATAGAATTTTATATAGTATAGAAGTCGGTATGAAATGAACCTTATCTATTTTGTAAATGCATGTTAGATTTTATTGTGAATGATTCATCCATCCATTTATATGTTTCATTTTTCATTTTCATGTTTAATTAAAATGTCATAACTGGACATCTTCCGATGAAAATGACTTCTCTGTGGTGACATATGCCGGACTTCTCCAAACATTTAGTCCGCTTAAACCCCGCCCATTTCTTACTATCAACTGCGAGCTCACAATCATTTTTGAGCGCAACGGCCGAAATCCAATCAACGACCGGTGGACAGAACCAAGTCTCCGCCTCACATTTTTTCTTTTTCTGATAGTCCAGACTCCAGACCATTACACTTGTCACAATGCGGAAGAAAAAATCAGTCGCTTTCTCCATTTCATCTCTACTTTAATATCCACCATATTGTTCCTTATAGTCCACATGTCACAACTAAATCACAACTAAACTATCTATGTAGGCTGTATCCATAGTAAGATATGTAGTTGTGTATGTTTCTTTCTCACTCTACAGGATTTGCCAAATGCAATGAATGCTGCAGAAATCACAGATAAGCTGGGTCTCCACTCCCTGCGCCATCGTAACTGGTACATCCAGGCCACTTGTGCCACCAGCGGAGACGGCCTATATGAGGGTCTGGACTGGCTGGCCAACCAGCTCAAGAACAAGAAATGAGGCAGGCTGGATCCAAGTGCAACGGTTGGGAAAGGTGTCACCGGAGCGGCAGCTCATCAGGGAGCACCAGTGGTTTCAAAGATTCTTTCATTCTGTTTACAAGTTATGACCAACGGGAGTCGGGTCATCTTAGACAGTGTAACCCCACCTGACAAATCCGTGAGATGATTGGGGTAGCACCAGCACCCATGATTCATATTCATTTTTACAAGTGAAGATGTTTTCCTATTCTTATGTGATTTAAACATCTCAGTTTCTTGTGTCTGTACACTGTACATGTATAAAAGACAGGGAGTGAATGAAAAGCTTTTACTTATATACTTCTATGGAATATGGAGGTATCGCTTAAATGCAGGTCATTTAAACTATATTAACTGCACTGATAGATGAGAAACCTGTTGATTCAGTTTCCTGAAATATTTAAATAAAATCAACTGAAATAATACTCTGCAAACAGTTGAGAAACATGTTGTGATTTTTGCTATAGTGTTCTTGTTTTGCTACTGAAAATGAAATAGAAATGCATTGTGATTTGTTATTAGCATATCAGCCAGACTTCATGACTGTCAGTGTTACACAGAACGTGTCCACACAATAACCAGGTCTCTGCACAGGTTGCTGAGCAAGCTTTGGTTTGTAAATGCAGGAGCCGACTGTGGATCTCTTCTTTCGGCATGCGTATTTAATAGCACTGTTCCATGTACAAGAACTATTTCTTTTGTGTAGCTGTTTCTTTCTGTTCTGCTGTGTTGCTAAATGCACGTTTCACCGACTATATCCGCTGCTATTACATGTTTGTCTGTGTCGTGCCGTGTACGTGTAGACATGCTCATTGAATGTGTCATCACTTGTGTTGCATTTATGTTAGTGACTTTTTGCTAGTGTTGCATAGGCAAATCTGAGGAGAAGAACAAGGGTACATCTCTATAGCCATGTGACTGGTGTAGCTGATTTAAAAGCATTTTGGTAACTTCACACAAATGCTGAAAAGAGTGTCAAAGTGACTATACAGTATAGTCACGGGTACTAATAGACTCTAATATGGTTGTGTGTGTACTCTCATGAATGACTAAGTGTGTTTATATATTGCACGCTTAATAAAGTATGCATTTAGATAATTTAATGTGAATATCTATTATTTCTTGTAAAATGTGTCCAGTGTGTATATTTTTTTTTTATGTTCCTTGCATTGAGATGCGGTCCATCCATTCTGCAAGCATTCAAATCAAATTCTGAATCAACTTAAATAGTTTTCCTAATTTTGCATCTGCACACAAAATCATTTTCAGTTACTTATATTTATCCATATATGCATCTAGCTCCTCAACCAGTGTTACTATTGTTAACTAAAACTATTTTTTTTTTTAAATCATTAATTTCAATAAAGCTGAAATAAAATAAAATAAAAATAAATTTTTAAAAAGTTTTTTTTTTTATTGCTTTGGCACAATATTCACAAGCAATCGGTCCAAAGCTCTTGGTACTAATATCACAACAGATCATCAAAAGTTTTTTTTTCCAAACATTTCAGCATAATTTCAATTGTATAATTGTATCACAAAGTATCGCAGAATCACAAAGTATCCTTTTCATTCATAAAGCTCTTTCTATCAAACTGTTGATTTGCATCTCTTCTCGTTCAGTTTTATAAATTCGTCTATTACTATTATATTATCTAAATTAACTTAATGGTTAATGTATCATTTGGTACACCTATAGTTTGTACAGTATAAAAATCATTATGTCTATGGAAAGTCCCCATAAAACATGAAAACACAACGAGTGTGTATGTGCGTGTGTGTGTGTGTGCGTGCGTGCGCATGAGAGAGAGAGAGAGAGAGAGAGATTTGCAATTTGTGGACTGTATAGCATTAGATTGATCAGAGATACATCAGAAGAAGGGAGACAAATGGCATCAAATACAGCATTTTACATTACAGTATGCCATGTGACACTGTAAACAGATTGCCATGGTAAAGACTGCCACATTACTGTATAACTCACCCTTCCTCTGAAAAGGTCAACTACAGATTCAGTCAAATGATACAGTGAGAGCATTTACTGTATTGGCGGCAGCAAACTCTGTTCTAGCACAAAACCTCATGGCTGTGTCATACACCTTTTGATAACACACTAGATAGATACTATTACAAACAATATGGATTCAGTTACGTAAGTTAGGTAATGTAAATGTATTTTTGAAAAGAAGTTTTGAAAGAATGACTACATGTGTTACAACAATTGTGATCAGTTTGGATTTTTGTAGTTTTGAAAATGTACACCTTCCTTGTGAAAATAGTACACAAGTGTTTTCCAGTTATTACTCTCCAAAAAGAATAATTTTAAAATGTGGTGTAAAATATGGTGGAATAATTATATCTACATACCGGTACATCAATTCGCAATTTGTGAATTGCAATTTTCACTTTAATCTCAACACAGCCCGCAATCCCATTCAATATTATTTTAGTATTGTGTATATAACTAGTATTTATTAATGTTTATTTTCATATTTTTAGTTATAATTTTAATTTTAGTTTAAGTTAAGTCATTTTTATGTGCTTTTGTCATTTGTATTAGTCTTTGCTTTTTTGTGTATTTTACTTAATTCTTTCATTTTAACTTATTTTTTAGTTTTAGTTAACAACAACACTGATCCCATTTAATTCAAATTAAAGTCAGAAGTGTTTAAGAGTTAATATGACAGGTGCTTGAGTACAAATTATAGCCTATGAGAAAAAACGTATTAAATAATAGAACAAAACCACTCAAAAGTCTTTATGACCAAAATGAACCCACATGGCTGACGAAGTTCATCTACTATAATTGCTTCCATTCTAGGATCTTTTTTTTCTTCTTCCAGAACTCAGTTTACACACACAGTCTCTTCAGTCATTCAGTGGTTTAGTATACAATTATAAAATTTGTTTCTGCATTCTGATAACTTTATCTGACACCACGAATGTGATAAATCTTATCTCTGTGTGGTTTTGGGTTTGTGGAAATTTCATAGAGCGTATTGATAGTGCTTCATCTGGTATGTGTGAACACTTATGGCTCAGAAAAGCCTAGAAATAATAAGAAGGGAAGTCTGTTTGTTTAGCAAGATGCCCAGTACCTCACCCCCTTATTCTGTGGCAAATCCCACACACCTCCCCGCCTGCCCTCACAGTGTGTGTCTCCAGGGGCGTGACAGCAGTATGTGGGTCAGGGCTGCTCCCTGGGTTGCCAGCTCCAATGGTCCCCTGCAGGCCGCTCATAATAGCGGCACCATGGCGGGTGCCATAGCTGGGATTCCCTCCCGTAACCGGGGCGCCCTCGCCCAGGGCACAGACTCACTGGCAGCAATGCTGCAATCAATTCATCAATCTGTGATGGGAGCTGCGACCGCTGAAGCCAGGCCAGCCCACTCCTCATCCAGGCAAATGGCCACCAGCAATGAGGCTGAGAGGCAGGATTGGAGAAATCAGGAGCTGGGTGGCGTAGGCTACGGATGATTTTTTAGGGAGCTGTTGAGTTGGGGGGTGTATTCGGTCAAAGCAGACGGCCATAATGAGAGTTGTTTCACTTTGGGCAGGTCCTGAAACAGGTGAAATTAGTACATGCGTCGCAACTGGCAAGCATTAACAAGAGCAAATACACACGCATGTGAACACAATAATGTTACATTTGGAGTGAGGCAAGGCTGTAGCAACCATAATCATTGAAGGAAATACAGCGCCCCAAATATTCCAACAAGTGGTTTATTAATATGGCTTTTCAATGACAGATTTTTAAAGACTTTTATTTTTGTTCCCCCTAATCTTGAATATTTGGCGACTTTCTCCAAAATATATAATGATAGATAGATAGATAGATAGATAGATAGATAGATAGATAGATAGATAGATAGATAGATAGATAGATAGATAGATAGATAGATAGATAGATAGATAGATAGAACCATTATAATAACTACAAATTCATCTCAAACTGGCATCTAAAAAGATGTTTTAGATACATCTTTCAACATTTATCCGATGTCTCCATCTGCTGGACAACAGACTCGAGTGTGACGTCACTCAATTGGTTCTGGATATTTACTCATTTTCGTTTATGGATTGGTCTACATTTTGGAAAGAATATACAGTATTTTTGTTTAAAATCTTCCACATAATAACTACTGCTGTTTGCTTCAGACATGATATAACAGTCCTTAAGAAAAGTTAGCTTGGTTTTACCCACTGTAGCACTACACTGTACACTATGTAAACACAGTAATAAAAGTAAAACTATTATGAAATATTTGGCAGTAACATGTTAGATTCCTGATTTAAAAAATCCCTAGCAGATGTAGAGTTTCTACATTTGTGTAGGCTATATAAATTAACAAGCTAGAAATGTGTAGTTATTTGTAGATATTGGTGATGAGCTATGCATGGTTATAAATAAATTAATAATTAATGGAATAAAAACAAATAAATTTGTAGTTGTGTCAATATTGTTTAAGCATTATTTTTCATAATAAACACGATTTCCATTTTTGGAAACAATAGTTAGGCTACATTGAGCAAACATTGATGAGGAGCTATTCATGGTTTTATACCATGTTTTATACTTAGGCTACTTACTCTACAAGAACCAACCAAATAAATAAAAAAATAAAGTGCTTATTAAATAGATTTTTATTTTTTGGGGGGGGGGTATACGGGCTAATCTGAAGTCTCTGCCGTCCGAAGGAAGACCGACAATGCGAAGCAACTTTATTGTTCCCTCTCCCGCAGACAGTGGTCGCTGCACGGGCGGATTGGGATGGATTTATAGCAAGGGAAATCGCTGCGTTATGAATTTCATAAAATCTTTGCTTCTCGGTTGTGGACTGTATTCTTTCGAGATTTTGCCAGATTTGTTTACTCACTCTCCTCTGTTGAATACGTAAGAACGGAAGAACTGTACGGTTTTTGAAAGCATCTAGTTGTTTGTAAAGCAGGCCGCGCAGTCCTCGGATTTTCCCAAAAATTCGTCCGGCATGGTGCGCTCGGCCCTCGGTACACTTGCGGCATTTCACACCCGGTAAGACCCGATACTGTGCGGGCTGCAACAAGTCCTTTTGTCTTGCTATGGGTCGAATAATCTCAACTCCCTATTTCATATTTTGGCTACATTTGAGGTTAGATTAGTGAGTTTGCTCAGTAACGTATCGTTGTTGTATTGTAAACACAAAGATTCATGTAGACGTTGACGAGCATGCTACAATATTAGCAGCTAAGCTAGCTACCAGCTCTTATGTTTCAACAAACTGTTTTCTGCTATCACAGACCGCGTTTCTAAACACTTCCAAAAATATATATTTTTTTCATTTACAAATTCAGGGGATAAAATTAAAATAAGTATGCATTGCAAATTATAGCTTTTATACTTATCGTTCGCATCGTCCCAGTGGAAGTCAGCTTTATCTCTGCAGCTCTAACCTATACGATTTAACAAGTATTACAAAGATGAATATTTAGTGTTTATATTATTACTTTGCAATTTATTTGATTATTAATTTTAAGTGTCGCTTTCATAAATGTGTAGTTTTTTCCACTATAATGCATAAAATGTATAATGTGCATTAAAGTGTTATAACTATTAACTCTAAACCCAAATACCTCTCTATCTGTAACTCTCTGTAAATGAACAACAGCACCAGATAGTCTAGGGCCAGATGTTTTAGGGATAATATTTAAAATTCTGCACAATTTGATCATACAGTATGTAGTTTGCGCTGTTCGCCTTCATTGTATAGCTATAGAGGCTTGTTTGAGAATGAATAGGAACTTGCTTCTTTTGAGTCTGTTAACCATAATAAAGGCAGCTAGTGCATTTATGTAATATTTTAGCCAAGCAGATGAATTGGTTAACCGCTGACTGAAACAATTTTTACAGATATTACTCTTAAATGTAAAGTGCACTTAATTTTTTGCTGCAGTTTGGGTACAAGAATATTTTTTATCAGCAAATTCTCCTTTGCTCTCTCAACAGGCGCCGAACCATGATGTGCACCTAGCGCCCAGTTCGACTGCAGTGGACGTAGTAGTGAAGCTTTCTAATTTACGATTGACTGAGAGCTGTTGTCACTGCCAGCATACTTCATATACAACACTCTACTGTAAATATAACAGCCTTTACAGCACTGCAAGCTGATTTGTGAACCGCTCTGAAGTGAAGTTGACTCTCCACAGAGGCAACTAAGTGAACTGTGGTGCCAAAACAGAAGCAATACCATATTATTTAAGACTTTTTTATATTGACATTTGGCCAGGGACTTTAGAATGGCATCTGTTCCCGTTTACTGCCTGTGTCGTCTCCCTTACGATGTCACCCGATTCATGATTGAGTGTGATGTTTGTCAGGACTGGTTTCATGGCAGGTGAGGTTGCCTTTTGTAAATTACAATTTAAAACTAAGTCACCTTTTTTTTCTGATTTAAATTATTTGTATTGTATTGTAATTTACTATTTGATCTTCTGTAGTTGTGTTGGAGTGGAAGAGGATAAAGCGGCAGAAATTGATCTGTATCACTGCCCTAACTGCCAGGTGTCACATGGACCCTCTGTCAGTAAGTGTGGCATACGTCGTAAAATCTGTAAACATTGGCTATAGTTATTTTAAAGTCATTAAAATAAAGTTCTAATAGTGTTTTCTTTCCTATTGTGATGTATGTCCATGTAAAATGGCTTATTGAACAAGAAAAAATGTAGGGTGGGACTTAACTTTGTCACTTGCTATTGCTGTGTCCCGCCCTCACAGCTTTTTGATTAAAGATTACGAGGGCACTTGAATTAAAAAAAGTGTTAATGATGCGCAATTATAAAGGACTTAAAATAAACTGCAATGTTCCCTAAAAAAGTTAATTGTCAATTTTGATATCCTGGTGACTTTAAATCAAGCGTAGCGTCAGTTCTGGCAGGTCATGTTAGTCAAGCTCGCATCAGCTGACTCTCAGTCTCAGCTGATCCACGTCTACCTATAGGAATACGACACCTATCACTGTATACATATATAAGCTCCTTCAGTATTATCAGCAGCTATCGCATTTCTCAGGAGCTAATTTCCCTCCTCCATCCCCAGCTCCTCCTCTCGTCAGTCAGGATTGGGCATTCTTATTACCCCTGAATCAGTCTAAAATTCTCTAATTATGTTGTACATTCAAATTAATTAATGATATCTGCAATACATTTATGTTGGTTCTGTTCTGTGGGGGGCGCAGGGACTACTTGCCCAGAACAGAACCATACTGCCAATCCAAACTGTATGCTAATTGTCAATCGTATTTGACAATAGTGGTCCTGACGGAATTGGTATTTTGTAGACTTAACTTTGTTGTGATAATTAATCAAGCTCAGCGAGTAATAAAAATAGACAGCAGAACCATTTACACCCTCATTGTGGAACACAAACAAAATACAATTTTAAACCAAGAAGCTCAGAATGGACTAGCAAACCTATAAACTTGCATGATTGGTAACTAGGATATCTTCTTCTCTCTAAGTGCGTAAACGACGGGGGGCTCCTAAGCATGCTGATACTAGTGTGGGGAGAGAATCAGGACGACCTGTGAAGACGGGCAGTGCTCAGTTTGTCAGGGAGCTACGCAGCCGCACTTTTCCCAGGTATTGTTTATTCATGTTATCTCTTACTGAGTTACAGGACACTTATTGCAGGGTCAAAATTAGGCCACTAGGTGACTCTGCTTTCTTAACCCAGATTAATTTAGCTCTGATCAGACTTGAAGCGATGATTCATACCACTCAGCTTGGGTTTGCAGTTTTGCACCTCTGGTGTTATTAGATTAAAAAAAGTTTCGAAAATGCACAGTGATGAGTATGCTGATATTTTTAAATGTTTGTATTTAAGTGCTGATGAAGTCCTGCTGAAGCCAACCGGGGCCCAACTCACCGTTGAGTTTCTAGAGGAGCGCTCTTTCAGCGTCCCGGTCCTGGTCCTCAGGAAAGATGGCCTGGGCATGAATCTGCCCCCGTCGTCCTTCTCTGTATCGGATGTAGAGCATTATATTGGTAAATAACTCACATCTGCAGTGCCATTCTGTGCTACGTTTCCAGTCGCATGTTTGTGAAAAGTCATGTTTAGATAGGAATTTAATGTCTTACAATTGTGTCATAGGAGCTGACAAGGAAATTGACGTGATCGATGTCGTCCGCCAAGCAGACCTGAAGATGAAACTGGGAGAGTTTGTGGAGTACTATAACAGCCCAAACAGAGACCGAGTGCTGAATGTGATCAGCTTAGAGTTCTCAGACACCAGGTGCTTTTTTTGGGATGTGCTAATTTAATCTGAATGTGTACGGCTGTAGCAGCGGTGCATTGAAGTCAGCTTGAAATAAAAAATCTGTTTTCTAAATGCATAAATGAATCATTACTGCATTTTTTTTTTTTACCTTGTAATTTGAAAAATTTCTTCCTGTGAAACGACAACGAAAGCAAAAAATATTTTTTGCAATTTCAGCTATGTCTTTAAAGGGGTTGAATTTAAAGAGTTAAATTAAAGAATTTAAAGGCAACTTTTCCTTGCGGATTTATCTGTGCAAACTGTCTAACAGTTTTTGTGTCTGTTCTTAGGTTGTCAAATCTGGTGGAGACACCAAAGATCGTGAGGAAGCTGTCATGGGTGGAGAATCTCTGGCCTGAGGAGTCTGTCTTTGAGAGGCCTAATGTGCAGAAATACTGCCTGATGGGAGTGAAGGACAGTTACACGGACTTTCACATTGACTTTGGAGGAACCTCTGTGTGGTACCACGTACTCCGGGTCAGTTATTCTCTTTAAATCGTGTGCATTGCATTATCTGTGGAGACAGCTGGAAATGCATTTGAGAGGAGTAACTGCATTTCATTACTATAGAAAGCATCATGCTTTGTCTTCCAGACAAAAGAGGTATTATATATTTGTTTTTATACATGTCAGGGTGAGAAGATCTTTTATCTCATTCGTCCCACTGCTGCTAACCTGTCCCTTTTTGAGTGCTGGAGTTCATCCACCAATCAGAATGAGCTGTTCTTTGGGGACCAGGTAGACATGTGCTACAAATGTTCAGTTAAGCAAGGAAACACCCTCTTCATCCCAACAGGTACGATGTCTGTTTCTGCCAGTAGTAAGATGCACTGGGATTAATTTCAAAATAAACTTTTAGTTTTGATATCCTGTGTGACTGAGAAACTACATTTAGATTAATAATGTTGATTCTTTCTTTGTACCTTAATTGTTTGCTGTCAGGGTGGATTCATGCTGTCCTGACCCCTGTGGACTGTTTGGCATTTGGGGGAAATTTTCTACACAGCCTCAACATTGACATGCAGCTTCGGTAAGATGATGCGTCTGTTCATCTCCTTACGCTAAGCAGTTGTGCTCTGGGCTTTTTCAGTGGTCAATTTTCCCTTTCTTTTCATCAGAGCATATGAGATAGAAAAGCGTCTGAGCACGGCAGACTTATTCAGGTTTCCAAACTTTGAAACGGTGTGCTGGTATGTTGGCAAGCATCTGCTCGACACCTTCAGAGGTGAGGCTTCTCCTCATAAAGCAAATGGATTTTTTCTTTACTGCTTATTTTTACTTTTAAAACAACAGTCTTTCATGTACTTTCATTTTTCTGTTTTTCCAATCCACTTAAGGTCTGAGAGAAAATCGACGGCATCCTGCCACTTATTTGGTCCACGGAGCCAAAGCTCTCAATAATGCTTTCCGTAGCTGGACACGGAAGGAAGTAAGTTTAATTATATTACATGTAGGACTTGTGATTAATACGGTATATACATTATATACCCATGATATATTCATATATTTAAAGTCAAGTAAAAAAACAACAATGAATCAGTTCAGCCATGAATCAGTTCGAACTGTTTCATTTAGTTCAATACACTGTGAATATATGTTGGTAAATATTGTTTATATTTGGAGCCTATAAATGAAATATTTAAGGGATAGTTCACCCAAAAATAAAAATTCTGTCAGTAATTACTCACCCTCATGTTTCAACCCTGTAAGACTTTCGTTCATCTTCGTAACACAAATTAAGATATTTTTTATTAAATCTGAGAGCTGTCTCACTCCTCCATAGGCTTCTCTGTAATTGAAACTTGCTGGCCCAGAAAGTTAATAAAGAAAATAGTCCAAGTGACTACAGTGGCTCAACCATAAGCTTATCAAGCGACGAGAATACTTTTTGTGCGCAAAACCTCCCAAAAATATTTATTTTTATTCAACTTTATTCAACTATTTATTTTCTTCTGTGTGCGCTTCTGTGTTGTACGCAGGGCTTGACATTAACTCCCACTAGCCACTTTGGCGAGTTGAAAAATTGTAGTCTTGTCAAAAGACATCTGACATAAACAAATTGCTATTTGACACTACAACTCCCATGAGTACTACAGTGGGTACTCAACCAGAATAATACTTTTACCGCCGCCGCTCCCGCGGCGGTAAAATTCTGGTGTGTATTTGTTGCCTTTTACCGCTAAGAGGCGCTACAATTACAGACTTTGAAAAGTGTCAGTTTATTCTCTCTATTGCATAATCTGCCGCAGAGCCGCTGCTCATTCAGAGCGATTGTAACCTGGTAACAGATGATTTCAAGTGAAACTTGTAGTTAAACGAATTCATAATCACAATAGGCCTACTGAAATTAAATTGAATAAATAGTGAAAACATTTCAACATAAAACATTGCAACCGAAACATATTAGGCTATCAATGAGGGTTTGGAAGAGCATAATACACTGTTTAACAGCGTTCAGATGATAGCTCAGTGGTTAACGCAACAACATGAGCCTCACTACGCTTCAAACGATCTGAGATCGAATCTCATGGAGCCAATTTGCTGTTGGCCGAATTCGTTTATGTTTTACCGTTCTTGATGCTTAAATAGGTAACTGTTTATTAGCGAGTTGAGTTCATTAACTGTTTACTTATGTAAAGTCAAGAGTTTTGTTTAAATTATCAATGGCAAATTACAACATAAATTTGCTACATTCCAGTAGAGCCGCTGCACGACAAAACTGATGAGGGAAGATTAGCTGATCGCGTCAGAAAATGAAAATAATGAAGCTTGTCTTTAATCTGCTAAATTATTGTTTTGTGAATCATTCACGAAATTGAGGTGATAGACAGTGATACCCGACCATAGCAACGGAAGAAATTTTTCAAAACAGATCCATAAATTGAACAAATCAGAAAAGACTGATTTTGTTGACTTGGCTACACAAAATAACAGACTAACTAAATAGTATTGCTTTCAATATAAAAACAAATGAAAATGTAAAAGAACACTAAAATTAATTAAGTATGAAACCCCATCGCACATTTTTAAGGTTTAAATAAAGTGGGACAGTTTATTTGTTTAAAACAGCTGGTTGCATTGAGTTTAGAGTTTATTTCCTTTGCGATGCAAAATAAGAAACACAGAATCTTATTCTTGCAATATTTTAAATTTGTATTGCCAAAGAAATTGCAGCTTAATTAAACAATTAAAACAGTACAAAACGAACAAAACGACATAAATTAAGAACATGTGTTTTTCTTTGCCTCTCTCGCGCTGGATCTCTTTTTAGCAAAGTTTATTTTGTCTCCCTACAAAAAAAAAAAAAAAAAAAAAAAAACAGTAACAAATTATTTTGCCTTTGTTGCTTCAAAGACACAGCATGCCTTGTTGTATTCACTTACAATAAAACGAGGTTGAATTAAAGAGCTCTTTATCTGCTTCGTTTCGTCAACAGTTAATGTTTAGATAATGCCAGATTGTTGACAATCATACACACTGCTTCAAACATTCTAAAACTTTATAAAAACAGTTGAAACAACTGGATTGAACACTTTAATTTAAATTTTGTGTGAAAAACTTTAAATACAAAAAATACACTGTATTTATAATTAAATAAGATATAGGGCCTACATTTGGACACATCGAGAGATTTATCCTTAAAAGAATTTAGCCTTTGCCTGCTCATTGGGCTGGCTATCCGACATCTCCATATGAAAGACGAACATTAACACCTATTGTGCACGCACGATAAAGCCACTGTCCCTCCAAACCCCCACAGGCTCTCTGAATCCGAGACTGACTTAAAACAAGAAGTCGCAATTCACACTTAAACCGCTATTAGACATTAGCATTAGGCTATTAAAGTGTTGATAATGAAGGAATTAAATAATGTGAGCTACATGTAGTGATATTTCTGTCATGAAACTTTATTACTAAATATTTAATTTCAATAATTCATTCAATTTCAATAAGTTTTTCTTTTTTATTCAAATAAATCTCGAACCACAGTGCTTCGTTGTGCTGCTGTTAAACTAAATAACATTTATAGAATAATTATGAACTTAAATGAAACAATAGCCCAACATTTCGACAAATAAATTATTTGATTTGTTTTTACATTTTAATTCAGGGCGATTTAGCCTATTTAATTAGAGCGAGATTTTCCCCTTGCCTTGTCCTTTCCTCATTTCTAAGCGCTCACATAGTTAAACATGTTTAAGTAGATCCTCGGCTTTCGGTTCAGTTTTGTGACGAGCAGTTCCCGGAGACAGAGACGACAGCAAAAATGTTGTTAGCCTAATATGAATAAAAGTTTACTAGTAGCCTATTAAGTTATTTTAGCTGTTATGAGAAAAATAAATCCAAGTGAACGCGCCGCCGCGTTTGTCGAACACTAATTCAACATAATAAAACCCGACTTTAGAACAATAGCGACACTCGACGTGATGTGCCAAAACACTTCAATATTTCATTCAAAATAATCTCAAAACGCTTTGTGACATTTTGAAAAGCCGTGCATAGGGCCTACATTAAGGCCACTGGAACCACGAACGTAGGCTACTGTAACTGAAACGCTGGTTTTGATTTTATTGTTTGTCGTTTAAACGTGCCTGTTGCATATCTTTATTTTATATATTTTATATGGTCTATTGGTGAAGTAGCCTAAGCCTATTAGCACTGATTACTGCGGAGGAAGGGGGTGGGGGGTTAAAATAATTCAGCAGAAGCAGGGATGTTTAGACCAGAAGGAAATCCCCGTCCCCCCTGGCAAATCGCACCTTGCTTAAATAAAAACTCAATGTAGGGAATCCAAAAAATAGGCTATATAGGCCTATCGGCTATATACATATATATATATATATATATATATATATATATATATATATATATAATTTTTTTTTTTTTTTTTTTTTTTTTTTTTTTTTTTTTTTTTTACAGAACTGCTTTTGAAATTACGATTGGTATTAGATGTTAAGTCATTCTGTTGGATACTATTTGTTCCAGTGTAAAATGGAAATGCATGGCAATTTTATTTTATAATATAAGCAAAAACTAGGCCTATATGGTGCATAACAGAGTTTTAGAACTAGACAAATCTTTTTGCATTAATAATAGGATATAAAATGCATTAATAGGCTAATATAAAATTGACAAAAGTCCATGTTTGTGCGGGATTTGAACCCGTGTCATCTAAATGATTGAATCGTAAGTTCTTCCACTCGGCCATGAATTTACTCACTGTGAAATGCCCAAACGTTTGTTTCTCCAGTGTGTTCGCTCACATGAGCGAGAAAACGTTTTATCGTTAGCATATTGTAGACCTTTTACTGTTTTAAAAGATGATATCTTATCTGTATGACCAAAAATTACGGAGTAGGATAGCTTCTATCCTAGATAGTTCTTTTAGCTGTTATGAGAAAAAATAAATTCAAGTGAAAGCGCCGCCGTGTTTGTTGAACTCTTATTTCAACATGCCAGAATAAAACCCGACTTTAGAATAATGCGTAGCGCCACTCGGCGTGATGTGCCAAAACACTTAATTATAAACTTCAATATTTCATTAAAAAAAAACATCTCAAAACGCTTTGTGACATTTTGAAAAGCCATGAATGTATTAAGGCCACTGGAACCAGGATCGTAACTGAAACGCGCTGCATGTTATCTCTCAATACAGGAGCAGAAGCGCCGGTTCAGATTTTATTGTTTGTTGTTTAAACGTGCGTGTTACATATTTTAAATATATATATATATATATATATATATATATATATATTTGATATGGTCTATTGGTGAATTAGGCAAAGCATTGATTACTGGGGGGAAATCCCCCACCAGCATAGCACCTTGTTACACAATGTTTTTAAAAACGTAGCCTATGGAACCCCATGAAGTTTTTTTTTTTTCTGTTTTTTTAACAGAACTGCTTTTGAAATTACGATTGGAATTATTATACAGATTGATATAAATTCAGTCAATCTGTTGGATAATATTTGTTCCTTTGTGTAAAATGGAAATGCATGGAATTGTATTTTATAAATAGGCTACCCTGTTTGGACAGGATTTTAACCCGTGTCATCTAAATTATTGAAACCTAAGTTCTACCACTCGACCACAACTTTTCTCACTGAAAATTTCCCAGAAGTTCGGTATTTCAGCAGTCAGTGCGCGCACACGAGAGAAGCGCTGTTCAATCATCTCGTTCCTCAATAGTTTAGCGTCATTGCACCTAATTGCGAGAGAGGCCTATTTTAAATTTTGATTCATAAAATGTTCTGCTCTAAAAGTTTGTTATATTCTGTTTAAATGTAGCCTACTTTTACTTTACGTTTTGCTTTCGTTTAATTTAACTGAATCTGTTAGCCTATAGGTTAAACTATTTATATTTGTATTATTTTTTTGTTCTAATGGTTTGTTCTATTCTCTTTCGTTTGTTTATTTTAATTTTATTTTTTTACATATTCAATCAGTCTCAACTATTTCATCCTTACTGTTAATTGACATTAGCCCGTTTCAAAATGCGGCAATTGCGGCTGTTTTGCTAAATGCCCCTTTGCGCCACCTGGCGGTCATTTCGCGAAGGACTTTGAAATGCGACTAGTTTATTTTTGCCGCGGTGGATTTGCCGCGGCACGAGTCGCGGCGGTAATAGGCATTCTGGTTGAGTACCTACTGTACCTGCACATAGTCTAGTGTTTGCTCATTGGTCCATTCGTGAATCCTCTTGAACGACAACACTGTAAACAAGAAGACACGCAGAGATTAAACTCGCGGACTGGCCGTCGGACTGAGGGCTGTTTTAGTCTGCCCTTAATTACCAATTTAATGTGATGATATAGTCACCTTTATTTATATAGCGCTTTTTACAATACAGATTGTATATAGCGATCTTTTTTAATAGCAGGAGAATCCAGACCACATGCGCGTCTCACACTCTCCTGCAGTGCCGCTGCGCGAGGGTGCGCACGCCAAATATGACATCCAGACTTTTGTCGCATGGCATGCACACACACATCAACACAGCGTTCAGTCAGTTGGTGAGTGTGCGTGGCCGATATAAAGAAAAAATAATCTTCATGATTAAGGGACACGGTGTAACTACTAGCAGGGCTGCCCTTATGTCACGTCATATCACAACTATCTTTCCAGAGTTAATTCTATGTTTTAATAAAATTAATCATGCCATGAAAGAAAGCAGGAGATGCGTTTGTGGGAATAATCTGGAAAATAAAGACCTGTAGGCCTATACTTGTTTCAGGTGTACATATCTCCAGTTAATCAGAGCTACCAGAGCTTCATGATGATAATTATTAAGTCAGAGCTCTGAGGAAATGCTGATGCAAAACAAACAATCCAAAGTCCCCAAAACTGTCAAATAGGCCTATATAAAGTTGTAATCCTGTTGCCTTAATTGTGGATTTTTTCTTAGAAAAAATAATTTATTCTTTGCTCGTTGTTTCTAATGCAGATAATTGTTACAGTAATTACAGTATTTACTGCTGTAAAAAAAATAAATGATGCAGCACTTTTATTATATACAATAAGAAGCTATTTTATGTGTTTATCTTAATAGACAAAATGTTTTCAAAAAAGGAGCTTTACAACCTTATCAGAGCTAACTAATGATAATATTAGTACATTCTAGCACGTTTTAAGCCCCATTGTCAACTTTAATCATATAAATCGTAATTTTCCAACAACAAAAATTTGGCTAGTAAAAATGCTGCCGTGGCTCGTAATTTTGGAAAACCACTAGCCACATTGGCTAGTAGGGCTGGGTAAAAAATATCGATTTCTCGATATTAATCGATTCTCATTTTTACGAACCGATATCGATTCTTAAATCTCAAGAATCGATTAGTCATCCTGTTTTCATTTGATGAATGAATGGAACATTGTAGCGCGCATCCCATTCAATAAATCGCAATAATCTTTGTGCTTTGTTACTATTGATACTAAATAAAGTTTCAAATTTCAAATTACGTCCAGTTTCTTACGAAATTCAAAAACATAAATACCGTTTTGGCGTTGTGGCGTGAGATCGCTCTGGCTCAGCTCAAGAGAAGCAGCAGCGCGGAGCGCACATGATTTCCTCTTCCGCCTTAATAATACCAGTTACAGCACGAATAAACATGAATGAACGTCTGAAATAGGGATCGACCGATATGGATTTTTTAGTGCCGATACCGATACCGATTTTTTCCCCATCAGCCTTAGCCGATGACCGATACGGGCTGCCGATTTTCTTGAGCCGATATTTGGAGCCGATACATTTTGCTCCCTCAATTTACATCATAAAAATGACATGATGTTAAAAAATGTTACAGGTCTCAATTTAATAAAAGTAACATTTATTTAACGAAAAAAATCAATATTTAACGAATAGTAAAAACATGTGAGGTAGAACAAGAACAAGTAGATAAACAATATTTAACAAATATTAAAAACATGAGGTAGAACAAAAAAAAGTTCACTGCTGAAAATAAATATTTAAGCATAAATAAAATAATTACACTATTGCACACAGTAGCAACCAGCATAATAAAGTGCACAGTGCACACTGTACTTCATTTTAAAAGTAACGAACTATTTACTGCCATGGTTTAAATTTTTCTACATAAAATAAAATGAGCATGTCTAGTCTCTAATATCACTGCGATGGCGAGGGAGACACACACCACACGCGTCCAAACCTCAGCCAGGTGGTCGCTGAATAAATCTTCCACAAAAAGCACGGAACAACGTTGGTATTACTTAATCCTATGACCAGTGTTCGTAACAGCTACCGTACGCATACCAGGGCTGTCAAAATTGCTCAAATGGCATTTGTATATTCCCTTCAAAAAAACATATTTGAACATATCGTCGTGCATTTGGTCAATGACGCGCATTACGTCAATAACAGGACAAATTAATACAAAGAGACATAACTACTAGTATTAAGTAGCTTATTTGAGTTTAAACATATTTGACAACGTATTACTACAAAAAAAAACGAGTAAATCAACTAATGGCCAAGACCGCAGAGCTCACTCTGGCTCGCCCGGACTCGCAGGCGCTCTCTCTCTCTCTCTCGCACTCACCCTCACGCTCTCCGCGCATACCGGTTTAAATGAACAACAACAAACAAATGTTGAGTGCTGATCAAGAGTTTTGTGCAAGCAATTTAAGGTATACAGCAGGCTTCATTCAGTGATTGAAACAAATACATTAATTGAAGTTTCACAGTACATAGAACCGACACTGAGCGCTCCGAGCGAGCTGTGCTGTGGTAACGTTAGTCTGCTACCGCGGGCGTGTTTTTCCACATTCGAATATTAATTTTCACCTTCAAAATTCAGTTTTTTGAAACTATTCGAATATATATTCGTATTTAGAATATTCATTGACAGCCCTAATGCATACTGATCGGATAGCCTACAGCTATTTGCAGCTCCCTAAATACAATGGCAAGCAAGCAGTTTTATAGACGAGTCATTCGCGTTTTCCATTTGGACCCACAAACTTGCTTAGCTATATAGTTGCAACCACATAACAGTTATAGAGCAACGTGTTTCCATTTTCAAAGTGTTTGACAATATTTCAGCAGTCAAACAGTTAAAAGATGCTTTGAAAGTTTAAAGTTACCGTTATCTTGAAGCGCAGGTTGCACTCTGCTAGTGGGGAGGGACAGTGCAGGGTCTGCACGTGAACTGCAGCGTCTCCAGCAGCACAGAGCTGCCTGTGGACGCCTGTCTATAAATAATGCCGGGAAAAAACTATCGGCGAACGCAGCAGCCGCGTATCGGCCGATTCCGATACACGTAAAAACCGCAAATATCGGCCCGATATATCGGCTGGCCGATATATCGGTCGATCACTAGTCTGAAAGTGTGTTAAAAGATAGAGTACAACTTATCGAAATCCGTATCATGTCACATGGAATCGCTCAATCAGTGTTTCAACCGTGGAAAGACGTCAGTAAAAAAACTTGTAAACGATGTCATGTAACGTCACATTTACCTCAGAAAAACCATATGTGACCATAAACTCGTTAGTCAGCTAGAAAAATTAACTCTAAAGAGGAGCATTTTGCTAAATATATGCACCATATTACATATTCATTATAATTTTTTATGTTCTTCGATATTTAATGCATGTTTGAATAAATCTGGCAAGTTTTTATGACAGCCACCATTTAAATGTTTATATTTCATATAACTTTATTATTATAAAAATAAATAAAAGTGTAATTTAAGTGTTTGTATAGCTACAAATCAGTTAATTTTTACCTTCAATATTATAGTAGGCTAATGAAGCCTAGTAGGCTACAACTGACACCCATAGTTTACAGCATTAGTTAAGAGATTTGTTTTCCTTGAGAAATTTTGCCATGTATTGTACCTGATATCCAAAATAATCAATATCGAATCGGAATTGAATCGAATTGCAAGTGTGTGAATCGAAATCGAATCGAATTGTGAAATGTGTGTCAATACCCAGCCCTATTGGCTAGTGAGCAAAAAAGTTAATGTCAAGCCCTGGTTGTACATCAGAACGTAGGCTCACCATTGGCCGACGCTGGTCATGTGTGTGATGCTGGCCAATAGTGAGCCTACGTTCTGACGTACAACCCAGAAGCGCTGCGCTGTTACTCTACGTGAACTCACTCAGAGGCCCACACAGAAGAAAATTAATAGTTGAATAAAGTCGTTATTTTTGTTTTACCTGCACACAAAAACTATTCTCGTCGCTTGATAAACTTATGGTTGTATTGTAGTCACTGGGACTATTTTAAACATTGTCTTTACTAACTTTTCTGGCCTGGTAAGTTTCAATTACAGAGAAGCCTATGGAGGAGTAAGACAGCTCTCAGATTTAATAAAAAAATCTTAATTTGTGTTCCGAACATGAACGAAAGTCTTACGGGGTTGGATAAACATGAGGGTGAGTAATTACTGACAGAATTTAAATTTTTGGGTGAACTAACCCTTTAAATATCTTTTTTCTCTGTGTTCTTTTAGTGAAAAACCAAGTGGAAAACCAGATTTTATTGAATTTAACTTATTTTCCAGTGTAATTCAATTGGGTGTTTGGCTGAAATGGTTTCTTCTTATTGTAAAAACTCACTTATTAATATTAGATTTATGTTGAATTTTGTCAAAAGGCAACAAAAAAATATAGAATCATATCACAAAGAAAATCATATCTGTCAAATAGCCCTGGATTGGATACTAAATTTATGTAAAATTGAAAGTATTTGTTTTACCATTGTTTTATACCATCGTAAACCATTTCATTGCAATTATGTGCGATGACACAAAGCTTATGTTGGTTGTTTTTGTGATATTCAGTCCCTGGCTGAGCATGAACTCGAGATACCGGAGACCATAAAGATCCAGCAGCTAGTGAAGGACTTGGCCAAGGAGATACGGCTGGTTGAGGTGAGAGTAGCTCTGGCCCAGATTTTCAATGAAAATGTAGTGATTTAGGTCCTGCTTCTGAATTTTGTGTCTCTTTTTGCAGGATATCTTCCAGCAGAACATCGGCAGGAGTGGGGCACCCTTTGGTGGCTCTCAGGGTCTTCCCTCTCCTCACCCCAAAGCTCCATTGAACACATCCTTCAATTTTGGCCAGCACCCAGGTAAAAAGAAAGGTCCCAAGCTGAAGGATGGATTTGGAGGAGTGGGCATAGGCCCTCCAGGAGCTAAGAAAAAGAGCCAAAAAGGCAAAGAGATAAAGACAGAAGCCGGAGAGCTGGACCTACTCGAAATTCATACTAAACACACGCTCAAGAAGTTCCAGCCAGGGTGCAAAGTCAAAAAGAGCAAGGTAGAATTTCTAAAACATTTCTATTTATTAATCATTATAATGTTTATTACATTACCATTCAAACATTTGAGGTCAGTAAGAAAAAAAAAAAGTAATACTTTTATTCAGCAAAGATGCATTAAATTGATCAAAAGTGACAGTTAAAGGGATAGTTCACCCAAAAATGAAAATTCTTTCATCATTTACTCACCCGCAAGTTGTTCCAAATCTGTATGAATTTCTTTTTTCACAAAAGAAGATATTATGAAGAATATGGATAACCAAACAGTTGATGGGCCCCATTGACTTCCATAGTATGGAAAAAATTACTATGGTAGTCAATGGTGTCCATCAACTGTTTGGTTTCCGACCTTCTTTAAAATATCTTCTTTTGGGTTCAGCTGAAGATAGAAACTCATACAGGTGTGGAAAAACTTGAGGGTGAGTAGTAAATGATGACAGAATTTAAATTTTTGGGTGAACTATAAAAATGATATTTCATGTTCTTTTAAACTATATTCATCAAGATCCTGAAAGAAATTATCACTTTCTACAAGAATATTAAGCAGCACAACATTGATAAAAATAAATGTTTCTTGAGCATCAAATCAGCATATTAGATTATTAATTTGATATTGATCATATTGGTTTCTGAAGGATCATGTGAAACTGAAGACTGGAGGAATAGCTTTGCCATCACAGGAATAAACTACAAAAAAATAGACATTCAAAATATTAAAATATGTTTAAAAAGAAAACCGTATAATTAGAAATATAATAATATTATTTTTACTGTAATTTGGAAATGCAGCTTTGGTGAGCAGAAGACTTCTTTCAAAAACATAAAAAAAAGTACTGATCCCAAACTTTTGAACAGTATTTTAATAATCATAATAATACTTTGTATTGTATATATTCTGTCTAATATAGTATTTCATTGGGTTCAAATAAAGGATGTTCAGATATTTTTTTCCTTTTAAAAACAGAAAAACTGAAAGAATTTTTTTTTTTTTTTTTTGCAGTGTAAATCTTTAGGATGGGAATAAAGCTGAAAAATAAAATTTTGTTCTTTTTTGTCTTTTCAGCTTGAGCTGCCCGATGACTGTCTAGATGACTTTGAAGAGAAGATCAACAAGAGCAAGCTCAAGCTCGTGCTGACTAATGGAAAGATACAAGGGTAAAACAGTTATCTTCACCCATTTCCCTGACACACAAGTATTTTTAATATTATGCATTGACACCCTTATTTTTAATATCTCCTTTTCTTCCTGTCTTAGGAAAAAAGGTCGTGCTGGCAGTGCAAATGGAGCCGGGAGTTCACTTCAACAGTTCCAGCCCCACATGGCTACTTTGTCCGACTTTGATTCTGAAGATGAGCTTCAGATTGATGAAACCCCTCCACCTCGCCGTAGACCATCTCTACCAAGCAAGAAGAAATTAGCTGGTAAAAGATTTCTCCCATTTATTTTTTATGTTTAACTAATAAGGTTAATTTAATAACATCAACATCTTGGTACAAACTAATACTTGGCTCAATGGTTTCATTAAGGTCTACCAAGGAAACTACCTCGGGCCAAACCATGCAGCGACCCCCACAGAATCCGTGAGCCAGGAGAAGTGGACTTTGATATTGAGGTATGCAAGTCTCTTTTATGCAAGCTTTAGATTCATCTCTAGATGTCTGGTTCTCACTGGTTTTGTATCTTGTTGCTAAATAGGAGGATTACACCACAGATGAGGAGATGCTCACAGTGCAAGGTGTGAAAGGTGGAGCAGGTGGGATTTTAGACTTGCTCAAGGCAAGCAAACAGGTGGCGGGTCTCGATTCTGCACTGAGGTAATTCATACGCACACTTTATATACTGCATGTTGGCCATTATTAGTCTTTATGCCATAGTGAAAGCTGTAGATGTTTGTTTTTTATATTCACTTCTGCTGATTCTCTTTGTGTTATCAAGTGAGGAAGCACCAGCCTCCCCCAGCACCCGTGATGCTATCCAGGGCATGCTCTCAATGGCCAACCCTCCATCTTCCTCATCTTCTTCCTCCTCCTCCTCTCCTCTCTCTATCTCCGGAGGAGGTGAGATGATGGGGCTTTTGAAGGAGAAAGGCGGGAGAGCTGGGTGGATAAGTGGAGTAAAGAAGAACGAGAAGAAGTCCACCATTCAGAGGCCAGGGAAACGGCCCATCAAGCGTCCAGCACGGCACCTCAGTGATGAAGAAAGCTTGGATGAACAGGAGACCCTGGGTACCTGTTTTAAAGACTCTGATTATGGTGAGTTCACAGATTCTTGAATATTTACACCAGGTTTGTTAAAATGCGTAGCAGAGGAAATACTGCGAACCAGAGTGATTCAGTTTAAAAGATCATTTCTACTCTTCTATAGTGTATCCGTCACTAGAATCTGACGAGGAGGACCACTTAAGCAAATCCAAAATGAAAAGAAAGAGAAACTGGGATGATACACCCTGGAGTCCTAAAGGTAACAGCATGAAATGAAAATTTTGTAGCATTTTATTTCTAAACATTTCTGAACATCATTTCTTCACACGTCTTTAGCCCGTGTGACCCCTACACTGCCCAAGCAGGAGCGACCGGTAAGAGAGGGTGCCAGGGTGGCATCTGTTGAAACTGGGCTTGCAGCTGCTGCTGCCAAACTGGCACAACAGGTGAGCTTCTGTTCCACACTATGCCAGAACCTACAATTACGTTGGATGTGTACCTTTTACAAGTGTTCATTTTATTTTTCAAAATATCCTTTAAATTTAGTCAAGTCGTATTCATTCAAGTTTTTATTCATTTTAGTGTAAAATGACATCTAAATTTAACTTTAAGTTGACATGGACATGCAAAATTAAACCAAAAATAATTGTATGTATATTAATTAATAAATTAAAACACATTTAGCAAAAACAACAATGTTGAAAACCTGATTGATTTATTAGTTTAGTTTTTCGCTGTCTGTGTTTTAGGCCTTTGTGTTTTAGTACATTGAGGAAAGAGCGTGTTCACAACATGAGCTACACATTCTTATTAGCATGGTTTGATTATGATTGGATTATTTGAAACGATCAGATATATTGTTTTTACAAAAAAACATGGCAATTATACACTATTGGTTAAAGGTTTGGGGTCAGTAAGATGTTTATTTTTAAAAAAAAGTCTCTTATGCTCACTAAGGCTGCATTTATTATTTATTTATTTATTTAATCAAAAACAGTAAAATTAAAGAGATGGTATTGGCAGCTACGCAACTGACACTTTGATGCTTTGAAGAGATCGTAAAACTTATCCATAAGAATTGAGCGGTTTAGTCTAAATTTTATGAAGAGACTTAGTTGCTTCATATGATGAACAGATTAAATTTAGGCTTTTATTCATATGTAAACATTGCTTGACTCGCAGAAGCTCACATGTGCTGCGTAAAACACGAGAATGAACTTCATTGGTTCTTGTGGAAGATCAAACGTGCAAGAAAAATTGGACTAAATAAAACACTGTTCATATAGATTAGTTTTACGATTTCTTCATGAACTTTTTGAAGCATCAAAGTGTCCGTTGCGTAGCTGCCAATGGAAGGACAGAAAGCTCTCAGGTTTCATCAAAAAGATCTTAATTTGTGTTCCGAAGATGAATGAAAGGCTTGTGGGTTTTGAACCGCATGAGGTTAAGTAATTAATGACTGAATTTTTAGTTTTGGGTGAACTATCCCTTTAAGAGATGGTATTATTACAATTTAAAGGTACACTATGTAACTTTTGGCCCTCTAGCAGTTAAACAACAAAACTGCATGCATTTTTGTGTAAGAACATGGTTTTGGTTGTGCTTAGGCTCTGTGTGACTGTGCGGAATATGACCCTTCGCAATAGATAATGCTTTACATTGAACTCAAGAGCAACGTATGGCAATTTACCTGTTCAATAAATGCCTTACTCAACTGTTGGGTAATAAAAATGCCATCTGCACGTCTTCTTTACAACATTTAAAATCTCCAAAATGCCAAGCCAATCTCGATTAGTTTTACTATGAGCTCTGTTGCATTATTTTTTGTCAGCAGACTCTCCTCTGTTTTTTTTAAACGAATGATTTTTTGGAGGTTTGAGATTTAGCTGCTCCATGTCAACCTTTCTCGCTCATTGTGACCGCTAACCTATGCCGCTCCCACACCATACATTTGGCAAAATAGCCAGAGCAACTTTTCTGTATTTACAGAAATGACGAGACATGCACGGCCGAATGACCTCGCAAAATCCATTCCATCAGGTCTAAAATATAAACGCTTATAATAGGCTTACCATAGTGAATCAGAGTTAGACAAAAACACATTTTGGAAGAAGGATTGATGATGTATTGACTCATTATTTAAATTGTTTATTTTGAACAAAAAAAGTTACATAGTGTTCCTTTAAAATAGAGTTTTATATATATAAATATTTATACTTATTTATACTTAAATATACATTTGTCCTGTGTTAGCATTTTCAGCATCATTACTCCAGTCTTCAGTGTCACATGATCCTTTAGAAATAATTCTAATATGCTGATTTGGTGCCCAAGAATAATTTATCATCATTAATGTTGAAAACCGTTGTGCCACCTAATATTTTTTGGTGAAAGTCATGATATTTTTTTTTCCAGGATTCTTTGAATAGAAAGTGCACAGCATTTAAAAAGAAAGAACAGCAAAGGATTGAAATTGTAATCTATTGTTGCTTTAATATCAGGAACAGCAGAAAACCATAACCAAGAGAAGATACACCAAGAAGAAGGTCCCTCAAGAGAAAGTACATTCTGCAGCTGCCCAACTCCAGCGTCAGCCGGACTCTCCACCCGTGTCTCCTCCTCTGCCCTCTGAGCCTCCTGTGGACTGCATAGTTGAAGAGAGGAGAGTGGAGGTGTACTCTGCCAGCCTGCTGGACCACGAGTACACAGCAGGACCAGGTCCGTTCAGCCCTGGGGGTCCAAGAGGAAGTGGTGCCATGGCCCCTGGCGTGTTCCTGACTTCAAGACGCCACTCTCTTTCTCCCCAAAACAGCAGCAGCTACTCTCCCTCTGCCCCCTCACCTGGAGGTCTGGCAACTCCAACATCAGCAGGAGCGTGTCAAGGTATCTAGAATTACAGCACAGTACCTTTAACGGTGATGTGCCTGGAATTACACTGAAATGTTATCTCTGTTTCTTTCTCACAGGGAAACGTCCAAAGAAAGGACTTGCCACAGCTAAACAGAGACTGGGAAAGATTCTGAAAATACATCGAAACGGCAAGCTTCTCCTCTAGATTGATATGGAGAAGAGACTGCAGGGAACAATAGAGGTGGAGAAAACAAATGAGGATGAGAGGACCTGAATGATAATGGAGTTAAATTATGTGACTGTTTATGGTTTTATGGTTCTGCTTGACTGGTTTTATTTGCTTCATCTGGGCGAAAAGTGAAAATACAAGTGAAATCCATTTAGCATGTTTTTTTAGAATAGAAATTCTATTTGAAAAGCAAATAGAGCTAAACAGACGTATACATTAAACAATGGATACCAGTGAGTGATGTCTGTATTGCTAAATTGCTATTTTTTCCCAACATTTTCAGTGCTCCACCTCTAAAAATGCGTACATGTACACTCCACCTAAACCCTCTTTGTTTCATAGTTAATTTTTAGTTTTAACATTGTTTATTTCTAGAAAAAAGCTAAATTCTGAGGAGCACTTGATGTTAGATCAAATTGTCTAAGGCCATCAGAAAAAACAATTAGAACATTATTCAGAAGATGTTTGACTGGTGTATTTGGAAATTTGACTTCCCAAATTATTATTTTTTTTGGTCTGAATTGTCCCATGGAGGAGAGATCTTATTCTTCAGTCATCAGCTCACCCATTCTCATTGCTATTTGTCCCAGTCTAATCTCCTCCTAAAGCCATGCATATTGTTTGTTTACATGCTTCATTTAGTGTGTTCATATCAAATTGTTTTATACCATAGAAGGCAATTTGATACACCATCGTAATTTCTGTAGATTAAGTCCTGTAGTAACGTCTCTTTGCTTGTTAAATAATGTTTTTATCGTAGTTTACTAACTCATTTTTATCAACAAATGTATTTTAGATGTGTATATATTTTATATAAGTTTGTCTTGTTTTGTTTGTTTGTTTTCCACTCAGCATGGGCAGTATAATGTCCTGCCACCATTTGGCTATGGTTGTCTTGTTGGCCTTTCCATCTATAGTACAGCTCCGAGTTTAACTAGGGTTGAGTTCAGTGGTACACATTTTAGTAATTGTAAAGAACACGGAAAGTGATTTTAGAGCAGTTTGAGATCTGATGGCTGATTTTTGTAGGTTTAGTGTATATATTTGATGTTTTATTATTTTATTTTTTCTCGAAAGAAAGAAATTGCATTGGAATCTTTCTTGACACACCTTGTACAAAAATACTCACATGTTTGGGTAAGTAACAGCATAAGAGTTGTTTAGTCAGTTTTATTTGTATAGACTAATTATGCTGTTATTTTTCATTGATGCTTATGATATTAGCAATGTGATAAAGTTAATGTATTCTATTGCTATGTCAATGTTATTGTTTATTTTATTTTTTCCCCCACTTATCAATAATATTAATTGTGTTGTCAATATACTTTAGTTTTGCTTTTTTTATATATATATAAATACTATTTGTTTTTATTTGTTAAATATAACATTTTCTTGTAATTTTAATGTAATGGCAACAATACTTTTTACGTCTTCTCCCTTCACCATTATGTCCAAAATCAGCACCAAAAATATTGATAAATCAATGGGCC
Organism: Rhinichthys klamathensis goyatoka; assembly: GCF_029890125.1. Classification (NCBI taxonomy): domain Eukaryota; kingdom Metazoa; phylum Chordata; class Actinopteri; order Cypriniformes; family Leuciscidae; genus Rhinichthys; species Rhinichthys klamathensis. The sequence continues at coordinate 774,893 of NW_026606571.1, read as the reverse complement.
AGTGTAAATATTATTTTACTGTATTTTTTTTTTCCTGAAAATGTCACAGATCTTCACCCTGCCGAACTGTCACTATGCCATCCGAATGTGATTAGAAACTTGTTTTAAAGTGGTTTGTAGAAATTAGTATTGAACATGAAATAACAGAAGACAGTTGTTAGAATATTCTGTTTAAAATTTTTTAGAAATGGTTTTCAGATGATTCTGAAATTTAAAAGGATATTTCTGGAATATTTTGAGTTTTTTGTACATTTGTTTGATTTGACTACTACTTCACATCATCTCTAAATGTACACTCATATTTTACTAAACATTTGTGCCTTCAGTAATGTCCCAAACATAGCAACCTCTCTTACTGAAACTTCTACTGAGACACTATTCAGGATCTCTAGAAATTGACAGTGGAAAAACAGGAAAGATGTGAAGCAAGCTGCGCAACAAAGAAATTGTTCAAAAATCTCAAAATATAAGAGGACTGGCTTTTAAAGATGTTTTTTATTAAAACACATTTAATTAAGTTATTATCTTCTTTATCGTCTTGAGTTAATTGTGTGGATTTTAGGATTAAGTTATCCTTTAACCTTTTTCTTGTATGTTGAAGTTTATTTTGAACAATTAATGTTGATCATACAGTTCCTCTCAGGGTTTATTTTGTATCTAATATCATTTTGATAGAGCAACAGTAGTGTTAGGAGTAAACATTCAGGACCACTTAAAAACCAAGTCAAATTTCAACCCATTTAATATTTATAATTGGACGTTGTCTTTTGCTATTGTCACCACCTTTGGTTTTTGAAACGGCTTGAGCAGTTTTTTCCAAATGACCTCTATTAAAAGTATTTTTAAAAAACTGTTTGCATTTTTTTTTTCTTTATAAGCCTATTTTCATCTACAAGTCTCTAACGCGCTTAGTGGGTCAACTCAGCATTTGCCCGCTTCTTTGTCTTTTTCAATGGTCTATATTTCTATTGTGTGCCAGACGTTAAAAATAATGAACCCATAAACGGGAGTCACGTGATTTAAAGCCGCATCTCTGTTGCCATAGTGGTGTCAATGGCGGTCAGCTATTGGCTGATGGCACGTCTCCATCAGCCAGTCAAAATGCGCGCTTTTTACAAACTACTCCGGAAGTCAACACGCTTACTGAGCATTCTGAGCATTTTCCCTGTGCCAGTGAGGAGTGCCTTGATGTGGAAAGTCCTGTAGTTTGAAAACAACATAAAAGAAGCTGCAGTGTTTAGATATTGCTTAAGTTAATTTCCTGGTACGCATGTGAGTGTTAGTAAAATGATATGCTTACCGATTTATTCACATGAATACATAACAACTCGGTACGAAGAGCATAGTACTTTGATGTTTTCTGATGTTGTAGGCTACATTGCTATAGTGTTATTTATGATTGAGCGAACACCTCTTCGTTAAGGAACATTTTTTATTCTTATTATTAATCTCAAGATCCGTCTTGTTACAGGCACTGCATCCTGTCGAGATGGCGTCCTCTAACCCTCTGCGACCCCACAACAGAAGTCAGCAGGATCAACCAGGGTAAGTGAGCTGATCATTCACAGTAACGTTATATTTATATCAGCTTTCTCCCCCTCAAGAACCAGTGCATTTAAATGTCACTTCCTTAATTGATTATTTGACCGAACATTTCAGAATAACATAATTTTTTTAATGCTAGTTTTTGTAAAAAAAAAAAAATTTGTTTAACAGCTTTAAATGTATGTCTTTAATCCATTTAGCAATTAATTTTGTAATTATATGGGTGGCTCTTTCTACACTTGTCAAGAAATGTCCATGGCAAGTAGTGTTATTTTAGTATCTTTGAGATTCCATTCCATTAAAGTTTTTATTTATATTCTGAATTTTTATATTATGTTTTCACTTTAATCTTAGTTAAGGTTTTAGTAATTTTGTTGTTTTATGTCTATTCTTTAAATTTATTACATTTTATTTCAGTTTTAGTTATTTTAGTACATAAAGTTAATCTAAATGCGAAAAATAATAAATCATATTTGACCGATTTTGCGTTGTAATTATTTTCAGGACAATTAAGCCCTCAATTCTCATTACTATAATGGTTCTTGTACTGTCTTTATCATTTATTTTATTTTAATAATTTTTCATTTTTGGGAATTATATTTGTAAATTCAAACCAATAATAATTCAATTACTGAACGAAACATTAAATTATCAAAACTGAATAAACTTTTATTTTACTGTGATGCTGTTTTATTAATACCTGATCCATTATATTCAATGCAATTAGGACCTTGATGAATCAGGATTTGAAGACTAAGCTCAGTGCGTCCTCCTTTAAAAGAGGATCTGAGAATCTTGACCCCAATGCTTCTGCTGAAACTGGAAAAGGAGTCAATAAACTGAAAGCTGTCAGCAGGCTTCCAGTCCTCGCCAAATCTCTGCAACCAGCCCTAAGTGAGCTCTCCCAAAATCCCAGTCTCAACAGATGGGAACAGAGGCCTCTTATGGTAAGGACAAGCATTTCTGGTCATTACACAAATCTGAAATAAATTACAATGTCTACCAAGCAATTTTAAAGGAATAATTTACCTGAAAATTATTCCTTTCGGACATAAAAATCGGACATAATTATACATAATTATTTATGTATTTATTACTATTTTAAATTACAAAATATTATTAAATAAGTTTTTGCTTTTTATTAGTTTATATTTATATATTTATATATGGCTTTATTTTAGTTTAGTTTTAGTAATTTTAGTACTTCTAATTATTTATTTCAGTTGAAAGTTTTGTTTATATTTTTCATCTCATAGTATATTTGATCTTATTTCAGCTTTATTTTAATTACCGGAAACTTTTTTTTATCGTTTTAGTTTATCAATAACAACACTGCTACATGCATAATGATTACTTTTTTTTTGTCCCTAGGGTAAAGTGCAGAAAAAAAGGGCCTGCACCAAACCCATTCCTTTCAATCTGTCCCAGTCACGCTCACGCGGTCAGAGAAACACAGACATTCCTCAAGAAAAAGCGCCCCTGACGCATTCTGCCCGACTAACACCTGTGGCAAAAGTGAGGAACTTAAATCCAAGTGCCAAAACTGAAACTCAGAGCCATAAGGCTACTACACCAGGTGTCCTCAGGGCTCCAGCAAACAAGTCACAGCGATTGCAGCCTGGTAGTCATGTAGAATATGTTGCATTAAATAAAAACTCCACTGATGTTCACCCACCTTCACAAGAATCCAGATGCTGCAGTCACACTGATTTAAGTTCACGTTTAGGTAGCATCACTCTTGTACAATCTAAGCTTCCTGAAGACTTAGGTTGGAGTCATTTATGTAAAACTTCACTTGTTAAAGTAGATGTTAATTCTGATAATCAAGCACCAAAGGACAAGTACTGTTTCCAAACTGTCCCTTCAACTACACAAAGCCATGTAAGCACTAAAGGTGAGTGGCATACTATCAGATCTTTTCTCGTTGTCAATCAATTCAATGTTCAAATTGTCTTAAGTGTTCATGGTTCTTTGTTGAGTTTATTCATTAGTTGTTTATCATTGATGTATGTGCATGTGAGTACAGGATCATCATCAAATCTTCCATCAGCTGTACGCAATGTCCTTCCATGTGAGGGATCGAGTGCTGTTGGAGCACAATGCATGATGCTGCGTTTATCTACCTGCCCCCCTGGACTGGGAACCTCCAATCATGTGGTTAGAAATTGTAGAAAAGCCCCGCAATGAAACCAAATTGTTTGCTGACCCTTCATAATGATCATGCCAGTTGTATTTTCAGTCTAGTATGATGATGTAATGTTAATTTTTTGCTCCAGATAGCATTATGTTGATTTGTATATGTGTCTGGATAGTTGGTACTCATGGTTTTTTTTTTTGTTTGTTTTTTTTAAGCCTCAAAGAGTTGTGAAGAAGAGTCACCATGGTGTTGATGGCACCGCAGGTTAGTTCACCTTAAAGACTTTTGCCCCTGGTTTCACAGACAAGGCTTAAGCCTAGTCCCAGACTAAAATCCAAGGCCTAATTCTGACTTAATCTATTCTGAACCCTGTTTGTGAAACCAGGCCCTACTTTTCTCACTGTCCATAGAGGGTGAGCTTTTTATTTTCCTTTCATTTCAAGACAAAGCTGGGCCGTTTTCCCCTGACCCATCGGCACTACGTAGTATTCTACAGAGTGATGGAATGAGACTGGAGGAGCATGTTGGAGCAACACCCAGAGTATCAGTCTGTCCCACTGGCAGAGGAACTTCTATTTATTCAGTGAGTCCAGTCCAGTGTAATGTCATTCACACAGTGATTATGATATTTTACTTCTAAATGGTCCATTTAGGCAGAATATGTTGTGAAATAGACATGACCATGTCCACTTTAGGCTCAAAGAGTACCTGTCAAAAAGACTCAAAAAGAAGCTCCAGCGGAGGCCAAAAGCACTACAGGTATGTATTTTTGTTCATCATAGTGATCTTAGCAGGACTTTTTCGTCTTATACACTAGCATTCAAAATTTTGGCGTCAGCATTTTTACAAGGTTATTGAAGTCTCATGCTCATCAAGGCTGCAGTTATTTGATCGAATACAGTGATACGGTAAAACGGTAATGTTATGAAATGTTACAAATAAATTAATTGTAATGTCATTTATTCCTGTAATGGCAAAGCTGTATTTTCAGCATCATTACTCCAGTCTTCAGTGTCACATGAAAGATCCTTCAAAAATCATTCTAATGTGCTGCACATATTTCTTATCAATGTTAAATATGTTTGTGCTGCTCAAAATAGTTTTTTATAGATATTCATTCTTTTCTTTGATCGAAATATCAGCATTTATTTAGAAATCTTTTGTAACATTATAAATGTCTTTACTGTCACTTTTGATCAATTATTTCACTCCAGAATTAAAATTTCCTAATAATTTACTCACCCCCCATGTCATCCAAGATGTTCATCATGTCTTTCTTTCTTCAGTCAAAAAGAAATTAAGGTTTTTGAGGAAAACTTTCCAGGAGTGTTTCAATGCAGCTTTAAAGGGCTCTACACGATCCTGTCGAGGAAAAAGGGTCTTATCTAGCGAAACAAATGGTTATTTAAAAAAAAAAAAAAAATTATATACTTTAACCACAAATGCTTGTCTTGCACTAGCTTTGGATGCGCGTCCATGACTGCACGCATTACATAATCACATTGGAAAGGTCACGCGTTACATAGGCGGGAAAAACTCCAACTTCAAAATCGTCCGACATCGTTGTTTTCCTTTTTGTTGTAAATGGCGTTTGACTTAGTCTTTGCACATTCGCTTTGTAAACACTGTGTTGATTTTCTCTCTCTCTCTCTCTCTCTCTCTCTCTCTCTCTCTCTCTCTCTCTCTCTCTCTCTCTCTCTCTCTCTCTCTCTCTTATATATATATATATAAATCTTAACCCCAAATGTTTGTACTGTGTATTCTGTTATATAAATATTACAGAACTTTGATGTCATGTGATCCTTTAGGAAGTGCTGTGTCCTTCTCCCCTGACCCTGCAGCCCTGTGCAGTATTCTACTGAATGAAGGTGTGAGGGCTGTTGGAGCAACACCCAGGGTTTCAACCTGTCCCACTGGCAGAGGAACCTCCATTTATTCTGTGAGTCTGTTCAGAGTGATTCAACTTTCAGTTTTGTGCTAAAACTTAGCATTTTTACTAATGGAACTTTATTTATCTCAGGCCCAGAGAGTCCCAGTGAAGAAGAATAAACCAGAAGCCACAGCGACAGCAGCAGCATCTCAGTGTAAGTTTCACTAGCTATGTTTCCGTCCACCTTTTTTCATGCTCATTTTGGGGAATTGCATTAAAAAAGCTGGACGGAAATGCCAAGATGTGTTTAAACTACAATGGAAGCACATTTTCTGAATAAATCCCTTGATGTGCAGCAAAAAAAATCACATGACTTTGCCTCAACAGTGGATGTGATTAGATAACTGCACTTCAAATGTCATTCCACAGCACCTCAAATGTTGGTTTGATCATTCTGAAATGCCTGAGCCAAAGTCTGTCATCAAAATTATTTGGATTAATTCTCTCCCAAAAGGGTCTCACGTGATTACATCCGATCGCAAGATAACATGACTGCGTTTATTGTGTTTTGTCTGTGCGCTCTGAGACAGAAGTCATTTATGATGTAGGATAAAAGAGCCAGTGGCTTCCCCGATTGCAGCAACTTACATTTTTATTGCAGATATTTTGTGCCAATTTTCCAGGAAGTGACTATTTATTTTCTCTCAAACGCGTGGAATGGAGACTCTACTTGATTCGGAATTTTTTTATGTGATATTTCAATTTTGCGCATAAGTAAGATTCGCAACTTTGGATGGAAACAAAAGCCGCGTTTCCACCGCAATTACCAGGAACTATTTGTCCCAGGAACTTTTTTCATAGGAACTTTTTTTGCCCCAGAACGGTTGCTCACTGCGTTTACACCGTGGACTAAAGTACCGGGAAGATTAGTCTGGTGACATTGAACTGCGTGCGACTGCTCCTCCCAGTCTGCGCGTACTTGTTTTGAGTTTTAAGTATTGAGGAGATTCAAGCTGTGCTGTTTTTGTGTGCGATCTATTGGTTTACTAACGAGGTAATTAACAAAACGGCAGAAAGAGACGAACACTAATACCAAAGCGTATTCATTTCAGAAAGCTGTAATGCTAGATAGACAACGTTTGTTATCAGCTATAGCGGACATGACCGTGAGATGGATGGGACGAACGCGCGCCATCCGGCAGAGAGAACAAGGTAAAAGAACCAATCAGCATGTTCAGCGCACAAGTCCCACCCCGAAAGTTCCTGAACTCTGAAAAAGTACTACCTCGCCAGCAGGGACTTTCTGGGGGGGAAATTTTTACCCGGAACTTCATTTAGACCCTGGTTCCTGCGGTGTAAACACACGGAGTACCACCCCAAAGTTCCTAGTTCCTGGGGAAAGTTCCTGCGGTGGAAACGCGGCTATAGCTAATCTCCAGTGTTCCTTCTCCTTCAACATCATGCTTTCATCCCTATGTCACTGTTTCTCTGTTGTGATGCAGGTGCAAATAGAACACCAGTGATGAAATGGACACCGCAGCGGGTTGCAAACACCAAACCACAGTCAATGGTGAGTGTTCTCTTGTCTTGGTTTGTATTTTTTGTTTTTAAACTATTTGTATCCCAGGCTTATGTTTACTGTTTCTATTTACAGAGGAAGCTCTGTACCGGCCAAAAGATGTCCAGTTTAAGGGGCTCTCCGGGTTTGCGTGGAGCCCACGACCCCAGCACTGGACTCTTGATGTGCCATGAGGTAAAACAAGCCCATGATGCAAAACCTTTGTCGTTTACTTGATCTTCATGATAGAATGGCAGGTTAACACTGATTGTTGCTTGTGTTGTAGGGGGAGGATGTTGTTCAGAGGTTATTTGAGGACCAAGAGCAGACCGACGATGACCGGATTGACCAAGATGAGGTTACTTCGCAACAATTGCTGAAAAGTCACCAAACTGTATGATTGCTTTAACTGTAAAACGTTAATTAATGCATCACTGGTCAGTCTTTTTGATGGTTTAAAAGTAATCTCACATTGTCTTTTCCTCATTCAGGCTGAAGCTCAGTCAAGAATGAAAGAAAATTCTGATTCAAACCATTGCCACACTGAGAACAGAGGCAAGAAAACAGCCCAGCCGTTCATACAAGCAGCACACAGAGGGTCAGTCATTGTTTTCTCATCAAGCCAAAGACTTGGACCAGACCGGTCTCAGGATACTCTGAAGACCACTGGAGCAGACGTCCCTTTGCAGCTCTGTGTAGACCGGCCAACATCCCAAAATGCACTACCACTGCTATCAGACCAAAGAAATGGATCACAGATCAATCCTAGCTTAGACCTGGCTAAACAAAGCCAATCAAAAGGTAACCATGCCATCTAAAGTGAAACTAAAATCAACCTTTTTGTCTCTTTTATTCCACAAAGTGGTGTAAATGACTAGCCTGGGAAAACCCAGACAACTTCCGGCAAATTTAGATTTGCTCTGAAAGTTAGTCTGGCAAAGAGCTCATTCAAGCCCATTTCCAATCCGTCGAAATCGAGGCACCAATCAGAAACGTTGGGGCGGGCTTTACACTATGACGACAGCGCTGGGATTTTGAAGCAGATTTTGTAGCCTACATTACAAAGATGGATGCCGCCGTCGAACATCACTCGTTTGAATCAGCTATCGCGTCTGTTTTAAGCGATTTGAACGTTTCCTTTTTGTTAAAAACCGAGCAAAGAACAACACTCAGAGATGTTTCTCCGCCGCTCTGCATACGTCATCTCCTTCATCGCTCTGATTGGGTTTAGGTCTGTTGGTGACGCCCCTCTGGAAATGATTTGTCTGTGACCCTTTGCCAGACCACAACTCAGTTACAACTGAGAATGGTCTGGTTTTAACCAGGCTAGTAAATGACCATATCGGTCCAATGTTGTAATTAATGATGCTTAAGCAGACATCCTGAAGACATACCCTGCGTTTGTAGTAGTGTGTACTGCATTAAATGTGTCCTGATATGTTGGTAATGTGTATCCATCTGTCTGTAGCTCCTACCGTCACACACTCTACCGCTGTGTCTGCTCTGCGGCGGCGTCATACGCCTCTGGAGGAGATGATTCTGGATGAGGAATGTGCTACGTACACCTCTCGCCTGCTGTCCTGCCCGCTGCAGCCCCGCTGTGGCAACCCGGTGGCCACCACACTTCTGTTTAAAGACTGTACTGTGAGTGATTGGTCTGTTCTGAATTGTGCACAACAAACTAAGCTGGTTGTCAAGTTGAATAGCTGTTGATGCATCTTGTTATTTCTGTCCTCTCTTCAGAGTTTTTTACCCATTGGCCTGTCCTCACCAGTACATTTGAATCCAGTCCCTTCTGGTTCCTCAATCAGAGCATAAAGGCAGATGTCCCACAGCATATTTCTTGAGTAGGTCTGTGTAAAGTTATGTAATACTGTCTGAAACAGTATTTCTAGTTGCACTTTTGAAATGGCATGTTGTCATACAGTTAGATGTAACTGGATACAGATTCCACAAGCAGCAAAGTCTTGGACAGATACAATGTTTGATGGGATTTACTGTTGACAGCATGACTGAACTCTTTGTATACTGAACACTTTCATAATTTTTACACTGAACTTGTCACTGACTAGAAACACTATGTGCTTTCAGCTTGTCTCTTGTGTAAAGTGTATAATAAATCTATATATAAACACAAAGGCTTACATTACGTTTTTTCGATTTGTTCAATCATTCGTTTTTTTCCTGAATTGATTATATGATTTTATATATATCTATATATACTGTATGTGTGTATAATATGAGTGCTTTTTTTTGTTTGTAATATTGTAATAAAACGTTGAAGTATATGACTCCAATTAGGATATTATTTTGTGAAAGATCTAAATTATGTAATTTCTTTTACATTAAATTATTTAAAGTCTTGGTTTTTATTCAAAAAGTAATAAACTATTATAAATAAATACTCAAATAAAACCACATTAAGACTATGTAACATTGAGACATGGTAAACTTGATAATAAAAAAAACTTTTATTTATTGAGCATGTAACCTTTGCTTTGTAATTCAAGTTGATACTTGATATTTAGCTGAATCAGGGGGTGTGTGAGTGTGGTGTTTGTGAAATGAAATCCAGGGGGTGGGCACAACTTACTGGAACACTGTCCTATAAAACCCTTCCTTCTGGAGCCCATTGCTTTGAGAGACGGTGGTAGCACGTCTTTCATTTGCCTCCTTTTCCAATTCCCTTTGCCACCAATTTCTGGAATTCCTGAACCATGTCAAACATAAACACAGCTGGGGTGAACCAGACAAACATGGGGGTCGGACGGTCCATTGCTGTACTGACGTCAGGGGGTGATGCCCAGGGTAAGTAATGATCTGCCTCTTAGATTTTTTGATAGTTCATATGGTGGTTTCCAAGAGGGTGGTAAAAAACATTCCTGTGTGGATAATTAGATCACAATACTTTGTGCAATTTTTGGACTATGCTTGTAGTGCAAAAGAGGTTTTCCCCCCCTCTGATCAGATATGATAAAGTTATAACAATTTTTATAGACATTTTCTATACATATATAATCTATGGCGAGGAATTGAATATAACAAGAATTGGTCTGAATTTAATAGATATGCCACAAAAAATAATTTACAATTAAAAGAGTTAAGTACATGTTCTGAAGCAGAACAAAAGCACAAAATGTACTAACAAAAATAAATCTTCCGTAGTCTTTTGATTTGCTCAAGTCTGGTCCATTAATGTCTTGTAGCCTTTAGCTTTAGCCTGTAGCTCTTGTACCCTGTCTACCTATTTCCATAATTGAAGGCTAAATTTATCTCCAGTGACCTTCTTCTGAAATGACATGAGGTTATGGAGAGTAGCAGGCTTTTCCACAGCTGCTCACTGTTGAAACTAGAGACACTGAGTGAGGTTTTTATTTTTTTACACAACACAATCTAAAACACCTTGAGCTTTACTTTTGGGTTCACACAATTAAGTTATCTCGGACACTCGCATAATTCCTCAACCTGTGGAATGAAATGTCGTGAGGTATCTCTCTTTACTTTTCCTGTAGCCATGTGTAGCTTCTTGTATCTCTACAGTTAAAGATATGATTATGATATGAGAACAAAATAGAGGTTTTGTCTATTGCAGGGATGAATGCAGCCGTGAGGGCCACTGTCAGGGTTGGTCTTTACACTGGAGCCAAAGTCTTCTTTGTCCATGAGGTATATTGAACTTTATAAGAATAAAAACAAACGTATAGATGCAAATCATATCAGTTAACAATGTTGTTACATTTCATGTCTGTTCACTGTTTGTAGGGCTATCAGGGATTGGTTGACGGAGGGGATCACATCCGTCCCGCTACATGGGAGAGTGTGTCCATGATGCTACAGCTGGTGAGCCTGTACTTTCAGATGACATTAAATTTATTATTCCTATACTAGGATTTTAAGTTCAATTTTAAAACAAGACAACACTACTCATTTGCTAAATGAAAAAGTTATGCTGAAAGAATATATACTCATTAAAGATGACACTGGTGTTGGTCATTGATGGTGATAACATAACATCCAAATTGAGTTTTTCTTTCATTTGCACTATTCTTTATGTAGTGTCCTGATTGTCTGAATTCTTTCTGTGTGTCTGAAGGGTGGCACAGTCATTGGCAGTGCCCGCTGTATGGATTTCCAGACTAGGGATGGGCGTTTGAAGGCTGCCTGCAATCTCGTCAAGCTGGGCATCACTAACCTCTGTGTAATTGGTGGCGATGGCAGTTTGACCGGTGCCAACATATTTCGTACTGAGTGGAATGACTTGCTGAAAGATCTAATCAGCAAAGGTAAAGAGCCATCTGTGCTGAAGGTACTATTGAAACAATTTATTGAAACACATTAAATCGTGTAAACATAGCCTGCTGTGTACATTTGTTTTATTGCTTGAAGGCTGGAATCCCTAATTCTGATTAAACTGAATTGTCCCTCTGCACACAGGTAAGATCACCAAGGAAGAGGCCAAGGCTTCATCTCATCTGAATATTGTGGGTATGGTCGGCTCTATCGACAATGACTTCTGCGGAACGGACATGACCATCGGCACAGACTCTGCCCTACATCGCATCATTGAGGTGGTGGACAGTATCACCACAACAGCACAAAGGTCACAAATATGTGTAATTGATCAAATATCAGCAATCACTGTTTTTTTGTTCAGACATTTGTTGCTAAATTTTGATTTTGAACTCTGCTCTCACCCACAGCCACCAACGTGCTTTCATCCTGGAGGTCATGGGAAGACACTGTGGGTAAGAGTGTGCTTGTGTATGTGTGTTTGCTTATACACTGAAGTCAGCTTATGTGCGCAGCAGAACTGGAGTCAAGAACAGACCCTCTAAGATCCAAACCCAGAGCAAAACCAGACCCCCTTACACCCAGATCAAATGGTTTAGATGCTGGAATCTCACATTTAATTGTGTGTGTGTGTGTGTTTCAGTTACCTGGCTCTAGTTGCTGCTCTTGCATGTGGTGCTGACTGGGTGTTTATTCCTGAGATGCCCCCAGATGACGGGTGGGAGGAGCACTTGTGCAGACGACTGACTGAGGTACAAAGCAATAGACAACACACACACACACACAAAAATGATATAATTGTTAGTCACTAGTTCAACATCCTTGACATATTTAACCATTTGGTATTGGTTAGACTACTTTTGGTATTGCTTTTCCATTACCAGTACCAGCTCGACTCGGCTCGCTTTTCGCTCCGTTTTCCATTGCAGAAAGTACCGCCACAAATAGTACCCGGTCGTCATAGCGACGCATTTCGTTCCCCCATCAAGCTCTCGCCGGATCCTCTCTTCGGCAACCAAACAAAGGAATGTCTGCACCTCCTCGTTTGACCACGGCGTATTCTTCCGAGTTGCCATAATAATAGTAGTAAGTTTATTAACTATCTCTGGCCAAACTATTTAGAAATGGCGGGGTTATTCTGGATACTCCATCTGGCGCGTGCAATGATGACGCAGATTCTCTGTGACCAATCAGCAGTCGGCATTGTTTTCACGTCACATTTTAGTATCGGCTTAGCTCGCCTCAGCTCGCTTAGAACCTCGCCGGAGGTGGTACGAAAAAAAGTACCCGAAAGCAGGTACAGGTACAACTTTTACACAGTGGAAAACCAAACAAAGGCGAGTCGAGTCGAGTCGAGCCGAGCCGAGCCGAGGCGAGCTGGTACTGTGTAGTGGAAAAGCGCCATTAATGTTTTTGAAAAAAGTCTGATAAGCTCACCAACGCTGCATTTATTTGATCATAAAAACTGTAATATTGTGAAATATTATTACAATTTAAAAGAACTCTTTTCTATTTTAAAACATTTTAAATGTCATTTATCCCTGTGATGTCAAAGCTGAATTTTCAGCATCATTACTCCAGTCTTCAGTGTCACATGATCCTTCAGAAATCATTCTGATATGCTGATTTGGTGCTCAAGAAAAAATTGTTATTATTGTCAATGTTAAAAACAGTTGCTGCTTAATATTTTGTGGAAACTGTAATATTTTTTTCAGGATTATTTGATGACTAGAAAGTTTATATTTGAAATAGTTTTTTAAAATTATTATTATTATTTAAATGTCTTTACTGCCACGTTTGATAAATTTAATGCTTCCTTACTGAATAAAATTATTCATTTGTTTAAAAGAAATTGTACTGACCCTGAACCTTTGAACGGTATAGTGTAAATCTACTGGAAAAGCAGAACTGAAAAAGTTTTAATTTAACTGTATTATTTGTATCTATTGGAAATTGTTTTTTTTATGTTTTAAGCCTAAATCTAACTAAATGTTGTAAGGTTTGTGGTTAAATCAAGATAAAAAAAACAAGTTTTTTTTCCTGTAGGGCATTAAAAATAGTTTAATTTTCTTACAATATCTATTATTATCTTGTTACATAAAACACAGTACTGATAATAATCAAAGACTTTATATACAGACTTAAGAGGACTGTGCATTGATTCATAATTGTATCTCTCCTCAAACAGACCAGAAATGCAGGTTCTCGTCTAAATGTGATCATTGTGGCTGAGGGAGCGATCAATAAAAAAGGGGAGCCAATCACCTGTGACCAGCTGAAAGATGTAACTTAACTCCTTAACTTACTATACTACAAATGCTCTTGAAAGAGATGCTCTAGCATAGTGATGTAACTGCTGTCTATAAGTGCACTTTGATTATGTTTTTCTGTTCTCATTCAGCTGGTGACAAAGAGGCTGGGCTTTGATACTCGTGCCACTATCCTTGGACATGTGCAGAGAGGTGGCACCCCCTCAGCTTTTGACAGGGTGCTAGTGAGTCCCTCCCTCTTCACTCCTTCACATTTTCTCAATTTTCCCTTTGTATATTCCACCCTTTTTTATTTCATATGAGTTTAATGCGCATGTTTGTTGTATATCAGGGCAGTAGGATGGGTGTGGAGGCTGTAATGGCTCTGCTAGAAGCCACTCCAGAAACTCCTGCCTGTGTGGTCAGTCTCTCTGGAAACCAGGCTGTCAGACTCCCCCTGATGGAGTGTGTGCAAGTGGTGTGTAAACGCATACATTTTTTAAAATACATATAATAATTTCATGACTTTCTACTTGAAATTAGGTCAAATTTCTAAAAAAAATTAATTAGTCAATTTTTTCTAGTGATGTTTACGAACTGTTTAATTCGTGCAAATGAATTAAAATTTAAAATGAATTAAAAAAAAAATGAATGCATTAAAACTAAATCCATAAAATGATCCCATGATGGAAACCCCTAAAAAGGTTCTATATCTGAAGCACCTGACAGAACCCTTTTAAGGTTCTATATAAAACCTTTTCTTCTAAGAGTGTATAGATTTTTTATTTTTTATTTTTTTTAAATATAGACCAAGGATGTCACTGTTGCAATGAAAGAGGGTCGATTTGACGATGCTGTAAAACTCAGGGGAAGGTATGTTCAGAAATGTCTCTTTTGCTCTCTGTTTTATTATTATTAATAATAGTAGTAGTAGTAGCATTGTAAACTTGTATTGTATTAGTATTCAGTGATTGGTTTGCAGGAGTTTTGAGAATAACTGGAACACATATAAACTCTTAGCTCATGTGCGCCCCCCGGAGACAAAGGTGAGGAGATTCATTCATTTATTCTCATTTCTTATCTTTTTATTCTCATTTTCAATCATGTGTTTCTTCTTTCTGTTCGCCAGGGTAGCATTAATGTGGCTATTTTAAACGTGGGTGCTCCCTGCGCTGGCATGAATGCAGCAGTACGTGCAGCCGTCAGGATCGGACTCATCCAGGGTCACAACATGCTGGCGGTTCATGATGGCTTTGAGGGTCTGGCTCAGGAAAAGGTAAGCAACATCAACCAATCGAGCAGTGTTTCAAAGTTTGGGATTGGTAAAAAAATTTTTTTTTTAAATGTCTTCTGACCAAGGCTGCTTAATTGATCAAATATACCGTGCAAACTATATATGATAGTATAACAATATATAAGATAATATAACAATATTACAATAAAACAACTGTTTTCTATTTTAATTTATTTAAAAACTGTAATTTATTCCTGTGATGTCAAAGCTAAATATTCAGCAGCATTACTCCAGTGTCTCATGATTCTTCAGAAATCATTCTAATATGCTGATTTGGTGCTCAATAAACATTTTTTATTATTATCAATGTTGAAAGTTGTGCCACATAATATTTTATGTGAAAACTGTGATACATTTTTTTAGGATACTTTTAGGAATAGAAAGTACAGTATGTGGAATAGAATAGTCTGTGTCTTGCCATTTTGAACAATTAAATGTGTCCTTGTTGAATAATTGTAGTGATTTCGTTTACTGTCCGGTAACTATGTTGTGGCACTTAATCCTGGAATCCATTGTAAGGGTTTTAAAAAGCCATTGTAGTGTTGTCATATTCTGTCTAACATAATGTTTAGATTGAGCCCATCACTTGGAACACCGTTGGAGACTGGACAGGGAAAGGTGGATCTGATTTGGGAACCAAAAGGTACTGATCACTTTAGATTATTTTTCACTTGACATCATTTACAGTTCTGCAATACTTGAAAGTATTTCAATATTTTTCTGTTAATCCAGAGTGTTACCTGGAAAGTACATGGAGGAAATCAGTTTGAATATTGCCAAGTACAATATTCACGCTCTGATCATCATTGGAGGTTTCGAGGCAAGTGACAAAATATGTCCATGTCCTATTCTGTCCACATTTTGTTCAGGCCACATTATAGGGTTAGGGTTAATGAAAATTCAGTTATTTATGTCAGTCCTAAGACTTTCGTTCAGCTTCGGACCACAAATGAAGATATATAAATTCCTCAGATATTGTTAAAAACTATCTTCATTTGTGTTCCGAAGATGAACGTCATAATGACAGAATTTTTGGGTGAACTATCCCTTTAAAACTGCAGTCTTCACATTCCCGTTTTCAGGCATTTTCGGGTGGACTAGAGATGGTTCAAGGCAGAGAGAAGTATGAAGAGCTGTGTATTCCCATGGTGATCATTCCTGCTACTGTATCTAACAATGTGCCTGGCTCAGACTTCAGCATCGGAGCCGACACCGCCCTTAACACCATTACCACGGTTAGAGATACAGCACACACACTGTCTACATTTTAGGGATGCACAGTATATATACCATACTGATTATCAGACAATATCTTAAATTCATTTGTTCATTTAAAAAATATATATTTAGTTATGTATTTATTTATTTCAATGTTTTGCTTTTACTTAAATGTAATCTTTAGCAAATCTCAAAATGAATATCTATTTTACATAAAGTACATTATAAGGCTGTGATGCCTGAATGGACTTGCATTTAAAATAACAGATTTTATGGCAAGACACTACAGGCAAAACCATTGGGTCTTTTTTGTGTGCACTGATCAATTTTGAGAATTTGGGCTATTTTGCTTCCATAACTTGTCTTCTTTCAGACTAGTGGAAAGAAAACACTCAAAATACACAATTAAGTGTTTATTTTACTAGACTATCTATTTGCGCCTTTATTTTCAATGACAAAACATTAAAGGTCGTTTTCTCAAAATGAGTTTTTTTCTCATGCACTTCAGTAGCACTTACATACAACAAACTTTACAGTTTGATTTCTATCTATAATCTGAAGGTTTTTACAGAGGGATTTGTTAATATATCATTCACCTGATATATTTGTAACATTGTATTCCTAGTGATGAAAATAGATATCCAAAATATCCTCTGTAAAAGCACTTAAATCTAATATGTCAACAAAATTAAACACATTTTTAACCTGGGTTTATCCAATGTTCAGATTTCAGTTCTGGACATTTATGCAAAATTATGCCTAATTTGCATATTTAACCAACATTTTAAGAAAACTTGTAAAACAATTGTCCTAATTTACTGTGATCAATCTACTAGGAAAACTATGGTGATATCTATTAGTTAAATATTTACCCTATTCACCTGAGGTGTCTTGCCTGAAGCGTTTTATCTTTAATTTATTTCAACAAAACGATCATTTATCGGCTATTGAACTTAACATGAAAAATAATTATCGGCTTATTAGTTTCAGCCAGAAGTGTAATACTGGTGCATCCCCAGTGTATGGTTATTCTGTAGTGTCCTCACATGGGGCCTCTGTAGACCTGTGACAGGATCAAGCAGTCGGCAGCAGGAACCAAGCGCCGTGTGTTCATCATCGAGACTATGGGAGGATACTGCGGCTACCTGGCCACCATGTCTGGTCTCTCTGCAGGTGCTGATGCTGCTTATATATATGAAGAGAAATTTGGCATTCGTGACTTGGAGGTAAACAAGCAACTCGGAACAAATAGCAAAGAAAATGGACTTAATCAAATCACTCAAACCGGAACTGTTCAGTTTGAATTTCTCCAAATAATTCATGTTTACAGAGAAATGTGGAACATCTTGTTGAGAAGATGAAGACCACTGTTAAGAGAGGCCTAATTCTCAGGTTTGTCATTCAGTATTCGTAATATGAAGACTGTTTTAGACCGTTTTAGTTTGTTTTTACCTTTGAGGTGAGATTTCTTAATGGAATAACTAAAAACAGCATCTCTAGCATGCATCGGTTACTTCAGCAAATAATAGTAGAACATGAATTGTCAAATTAAACCTTAAAATGAAACCTTCTACATGTCTTGTAGAAATGAAAACTGCAATTCCAATTACACCACTGATTTCATCTTCAACCTGTATTCAGAGGAGGGAAAGGGTGTTTTTGACTGCCGTAAGAATGTCCTCGGCCATATGCAGCAGGTTAGATGTGATAAGCCCTGTTTATTTTAATACGTATTAAGAATGCACATTTATTAGCAGTTGTTTTTAAGTATTTTGTCTCACATTCAATCTTTTTATAGGGTGGCACCCCAACACCTTTTGACAGAAACTTTGCTACCAAGATGGGTGCTAAGGCTGTTCTCTGGCTGACTGAGAAATTAAAGGATTGTTACAGACATGGTGAGAAAAAATGCAGTCTGATATTTCCTTATATTTGCTGTTGTCCGTGGCAAAGCTATAAATCAGTCTGCTGGAAACCACTGCTACATTCATGTTGCTTGTATCACATCGCTCTCTTGTTTCATAAAAATGCACCATTAATATTGTTGTAAAATTGTTGCAATTGTTGTTATTTTTGTTGATTTGGCCAATCTTTTTGTACAGTTGAATGGACTAATTTTTCTTAGCGGAAGATTTAATATAATATACACTATGACTCATAAGTAAAAAATAAAAATAAAAACTTTTATCAAGCAAGGATGCATTAAATTGTGACAGTAAAAAACATTTATAATGTTCAAATAAATGCTGTTCTTTGGAATTTTCTACTTATCAAAAAAAATATATACATACTTCATGGTTTCCTCAACTTTTCAGCAGCAGGACTGTTTTCAACTAATAATAAAAAGAAATGTTACTTGAGCAGCAAATCAGCATATTAGAATGATTCCTGAAGGATCATGTGGCAATGAAGACTGGAGTAATGATGCTGAATTCAGCTTTGCCATCACAGGAATAAATTACATTCTAACATCTATTATTAAAAAACAAACAAAACAATAATAATATTTCAAAATAGTACTGTTTTTGCTGTATTTTTGGTCAAATAAATGCAGCATTAGTGAGCATAGAATACTTCTTTCAAAAACATTTTAAAATCTTACTGATCGATTCTAAAATTATTTCTTCTCAAATCAATATTTCATGTCCACGTATGTATTTATTTGGTCAGAAGCCATGTTATAATGTTCAGTCAGTCAGTTGCAAAGTAATATTCATTTTTATTCAATTATTATTTATTATTTTGTGACAATGACCGGCTGGCTGTACATTATCCCTTTAAATAAAACATATTTCTGATTTGACTGTCTGTACAGGGCGAATCTTTGCTAACACCCCAGACTCTGCGTGCGTGTTGGGCATGAGGAAGAGAGGACATGTGTTACAGCCTCTGGCTGAATTGAAAGAACAGACAGATTTCGAGTAAGAATCTTCCTTTATCACATGCATTTAAATGCATATCATTCAGAAGTTTGTGACCCCACTAATTAATTTCTTATCTCTTTCGCTCAGACACCGTATTCCAAAGAGCCAGTGGTGGTTGAAGCTGAGGCCTATTATGAAGATCTTGGCCAAGTACGAGATTAGTCTGGACACCTCTGAACATGCTAGTATGGAGCACGTTATAAGCAAGAAGCCTCCAGTGCACATGACCCTCACAAAGTAATCATAAGCAAAAATGAGGACAGACAGATGTGACTGACTACACAGAGCATTTTAACAATCGTGTGAAATGACGGGTGATCATGAATGTATCTACTTCTAGAATTATTTGTTAACCTGTCTGTGTATTATTCTTTCATTTTGTTTGTATAGTATTTATGCTAATACTGTGTTGCAATATGCAAAATAAAATACTCTTATTATCAAATACCCTTGGTTTTCTTTTATATATATTTCTATATTTTAATTTAGGAAGGGATTTAAATGTCAATATACCAACAGCATGTAGTAACATGCATGTTTCTAGTCTAGTAAACCTTCAATGATTATACAAACAAACATGCAAACCAAAATTGTATTTTGTGTTATTTATAAATATGTATATAAGTATGAACAACTAAACCCATAACGTACTATTTCATCTGATACCAAAACTGTCTAAAGAATTATATAGTGTAAATTTAAAATTTGGAGACTCCTATTTAACAAAGAAAATTTGGTGAAATGCTCCTTTACACTATTAAACTTTAGGCCTACATTTTTCTTCTGATTGAAGAGCCTTTGATTGATTTGCTTGTTAAAGCACCTCTTTATTTTGATGGGAAGCAGCAAGAATGTCTATCAATATATCTGAATAAAATAATACTATTCCAATGGCATTTAAATTATCACAGTCACCCTCATCAGTTACTTTTATTGCGTAGAAATAAATGTCATAAAATTGAACTGAGGCTGTCAGTGATTCTGCCTAACATATTTTGTGTTCCAAGAAAGTGATGAGTTTGAAATAACATGAAACTGAGTAAATGATGACAGAATGTTCATATTGACTATCAAATAAAATAATAATAATAATAATGGACTAAGTAGGCTATAAAAGAAGTAAACAAGAAAACGTGGGACTGTTGTGAAATTAAACTTTTATTAAGAAAAATACTTTTATTTTGGCAGAGAACCTGCAGTCAGCCATTGCTCCAACCGGAAGCTGAGCAGATCAGCTTCAGAGGATATCAAGAGGTCGCAGAGGAGTGTGGGACGGTGGCGGACTGTGTTAATGTCTGCCTACTCATTAATAAGGTGCGTGTCCCCTGTGTCCGCTTCGGTCGCCCATTTAGGAATGTGCCCTATGGCACTGGAGTTTGTGTAAATCGCGAGGAAGGCGCGTTTGGAGCGAATTCGCTATTTTCGGCGCTTGCGCTGTCATTTTCACCCGTCAGTTGCCAAACGTCGGAGCCTGAGCCGTATTTGTCGCTGCATTGATAGCTAGTCAGCTAGTTAGCAGGAGAACTAGCTCATTCGGTGGCTAGCCAGCCAGCTCGCACTCTGAGCTTTCTTTACCGAGCACTCAATAAATTCAGCTTATTTAACCGGACCGTCATCTGTGCGTATCCTGGTGTATTAGCCAACTACTCGATCAGCAAAAAGGGTGAGCCGAGGGGGGCAGGGAGAGAACGACGGAGGCGCGGTGAGCCAGGAGCGGCCGATGAGTTCAGACCAGGGCGGAGAGCCGCAGCTGCAGGAGGAGGCTGAGCCGGGACCCAAAACCCGAGGGGAGGACGAGATCACACCCGGGACCGGGGGAGACTCAGGCGTCATGGTGAGTCGGGGCCTCTTCACCCCTCCCCAACAGGACGATCGGTCTCTGGCCGTTGCCCTTCTTATAAATAGGGTCATAGGAAGTATGATCGCTCGCTATATAAGGCCATCGGTCGGTTCACACAGCTTGCAAGCTTGACATCACCTAAATTGCAAGCTGGCCATGTTGTTGAAGACTCTTCTTGTTGTCATTTGAAAGGATGATTCATTAATCTCTGTGTTGGCCCGCTTACAAGAGACATTTCTAATCTGCGGCTGAACTTTGCATCATGTTTGTGGTTTTAAGATTGCTCTGTCGCACACAAAGACGACAGTTCGCCCAAAAAAACGTAATTTCCTCACCATCATGTTGGTCAAAACCCGCATGAACATAAAATGAGATGTTAGGCAGAATAACAGCAGCATTCCCTATTCGCTTCCATTGGGGAAAAAAAAGGTGCAATGCAAGTAAATAGAGACTGAGGCTGTCAGTCCCTCACATCCTAACCAATATAAGGATTTGTTTTCTAAGATGGACCCAGAAAACACTATTTTTTAGCACAAACGCATTTTATCTTTTCATGAATCTTTTATAGAGTTGTTTATTCAAAAATGTCTACCGAGTTGATTTTTTTTACAACCTTTTATGACATTGTGCTGTTTGTTGAATGTATCTGTCATGAAATAGCCAGCTGATATGACGGTAAACTTAATTCCCTTGGTAAAGGTTGGTGGTTTGTATTAAAGGAAGCTTGACACGACAGAATTTAAATTTTTGGGTGAATTGGCCCTTTAAGACGTTCGAGCATGACATGCGTAACCGGGTAAATTAGCCCACATGCTAGCGAATATTCACATATTAGAAGTTTGTTAGTTATAACTTAATTCACTTTGGCTTAAGGACACTGGTTTTAGTCAAATTCTCCAGTAATACCCGCTGTAATTCGGCAACATGCATTCAGCGGCCTGCTTTCATAAGCTTATCCACGCAGTCATATGACACACGTGAGCTCACACGGAGTTAAAACCGACTAGAACAGACGAACTTCAAATAATGTTTATAACATTGGCTTGGGAAGTTGATATGGTTTTCTGAGTAATAAGTTGCAAATATTTGTTTCAGCTTGAATAGTTGTGAGCCGACGTCCTTCTCTTAAATATACCAAACATGTCCTGCACTTCAGGTTGGGAGGACCCGTAGCAACTGAGTTTTTCAGAGAGTGACAGTAATGTCTGCTTTTGGCCAAAATGATGTCTTCTGGCTGACATCCTCCAGAAACACTTAATCCTTGAATCCTAGAGGATCTTTTAGTGTTGTTTGTGTTACAGGCGCACAAAAGCGTAACAGCTGTTTTTGATAGTTTTAGTTTATGTGGAGGATGAGGTTTAGGAAGCAGGTGGCTGTTCCCAATGGCGCCCCCGTGGCCATGTGAAATGAGCAGGTATGAATTATTTTGGATGCACAATTTGTAGCCAAAATATTAAACGTGTAATAGATGTACACATGGGAACCTTTTACATTTCACCTGCTTCAGTACCTTCCTTTTAAGTGAGAAGACTTCAGATTCACTTAAATGAATGATATTTTAGTTTGAAGGGGAGTCTGTTAAAAAATAATTATTTTTTGTGCCTTTTTAAAGTTTGTTTTTCCACAGTGTGTTAAAATAGAAGGAAAAATGTTAATGACCTGTTATTACAACAGTGTTTTCTGTCGCTTCGTGATCACTCGTGTGTGGGGGGAGTGAAAATTGTAGAACTCGGAGTGGAGCTGGAGCAGAAACACTCTGCTTTTCTCACATATGCTGTTCCAGACCGGCTTTGTGACATACACAACTAAATTCTTTAGTTTCTTTTTTTTTACTTTTTTTGTAGGTGGAAATTGGAGAAGAATTCTACAGACTATCTGGCCAGGTTCTGTCTAAAATGCAAGTTACTTAATATTAATTATTTATTGAACTGTTATATAATAGCAAAATCACACTCGCCATTGTGCGGTTTTACTAGATATCAGCTCCTTCTGTGAAAGCTGTCTGTTGTTAGGATGAAATGGTGCTGTCAGGTTTGAATGAAAAGGTCAATATTTCCCTGTCTGGCAGCAGGATGGACTGGCAGAGAAGGATTCAAGCTCTTTTGCAGAAACTGATTCTGTCTTTATTGACAGGCCTTGTGATCAATGGGTAAAATGGTAGTTTTGGCCGCTCATGTGTTGCGTCTATGTGCTTCTGCTCACATTGTGCTGCCTTTGTGTGTATATGTATTGACTGAAGGTGTTGACTGAGGATGTAGTTTAGTCTATTCTCTCAGCAAAACATACCACTAACATCTTTTCTTTTATGTTTGCTGAAGTTTAAAAATGTTTTTATTTCTCCAGGACCAAGTAGATTACATTTCTGTGCTTTTTTTGAGAGGAGAAAGAAATGTGTAAGCACTCTTGATTTGCTGCAAAGAGAAATCCCAGCACAATATTCATATCCGTGAGAAACAAGGTCCCATTTTCTGTGTTATGGTATGTGGAAAATGTAACATTTTCAAATTATTATCATTGACTGAAGTACCATCTCTCATGTGTGGTTAAGCACTTGGCTTTTTCTGTGGGCATTTTAGGTTGCTTTTGAGGGGAAGTGAAGTGGTGTCAAGGAAACTCGGGTTAAGTTGGCTCGTCTGTCATTGCTCTTAGTGTCACTCAAGACATGTACACAAACCTCAGTGTCATGGGAACGACACAGGAAGCGTTTTACACGTCATGTCTACAGAAAGAGACCTAAAAATGTTATACAATCAGTTATCAGGGCCTTTGAATGAGGGATATCAATATTCTCTAAACATGCTTGTATTATAAAATGTCTCCTGAAGATTTTAAAACAAATCTTCCAGTTTAATGATTTCATTTGCATTTCCTTCTATTGTACTAGGTCACTGCTAAAGGAGCTGGTCTGAACCCTAATGCCAAGGTGTGGCAGGAGATTCCTGCAACACAACATGAAGCTCCTGTGGATGGCACTGTGGCCTCCCCCTGGTCCCAGAACAATACGACTGAAGGCAAGTATATTTCCATACATTCTAAATCTTAATAATTAATCACTCTGCATATGTGCTGCTAACCATGTTATGCATAATCTGTAGGTTTCTTTTTTTTTAAGATGATTAGTTCTGGGAGATAAAAGGTCATAGATAATTAGCCTTTTTACTTTATTCTTAATTCCGTTCCATTCAGTTCAATTATAATTGTTTTTTGGAAAGATTTAAAAAAACAAAAAAAACAAATTAAATGTCTTCTATGCTCACCAAAGCTGCTATAGTGCAGAGGAACAGCTTTAAAATCTAAATATTTTCTAACATTTATAAATGTCATTGTGGTCATTTGACCAATTAAATGCGTCCTTGCTGAGTAAAAGTATTACTAGCCAAGTATTTGAACGGTAGTGTCAAAACATTTGTTTAACTGCTACATATTAGCAGATTTATTTTGACATCTTATCCTACAAAGGTTGCAAAAACAAATGAAAGAGATGTAAATTATATAAATGTATTTAATTGTATTGATTTATGTATAAAAAAAATTATGTGTTTTGATTTGTCTTTGTCATTTTGTTTCTGCGTTCACTTAGATACCTCTGTAGGTAAACAGTACACGTCTGGCTTCTCTGCTCTCGAGGACAACAGCACCTCTAGTACTGTAGTAGGTGTGGTGAACGGTATGGACCCCCCTGACCAAAGCTTCCCGGTTTGTGAGCGCACTACAGCAACTAATGGTAAGCGATGTTCATAATTGTGAAATATGATACAGTTCACATCAATCAATGCACATGTTAGCAAGATAAATAGCCTAAATCCATCACTGTTATCTATTTTTGGTGTTTTCAGTTAGCAAGCATGTGCCACACACTTACCTTTAATGTTTACGTACATTGTTTCCACGCAGTGGAGTCCAAGCTCCCTGAGGAACAGCCCGTCTCTGAAGAGACTTTGCGTGAGTCTCTCAAAAAAGAATTGGAGTTCTGTTTCTCCAGGTAAGTGCAGGCCTGTAGTGCGAAGTAAGCTTTCAATTTAATGCAAATAAGTAAACAGCACTTTACAGCCACTCTCCTCCCATCAGCTGCGTTTACTGATGCTCCTCTTTCATCCCACAGGGAGAACTTATCTAAGGATCTTTACCTAATATCTCAAATGGACAGTGACCAGTTTGTCCCCATTTGGACTATTGCCAGCATGGAAGGAATCAAGGTCCTCACAACTGACATGGACCTCATCTTGGATGTCCTGAGATGTACGTGCCTGTTTTGCATTTTACGTCTATGCGCGAATTTATTTTTTATTTAAAATACACAATTAATATTGCTCTGACCGCCCACAGCATCTCCTATGGTCCAAGTCGATGAAAAAGGGGAAAAAGTGCGGCCAAATCACAAGCGTTGCATCATCATTTTGCGAGAAGTCCCTGAAACAACACCTGTTGAGGTCAAAAAAATGATCAAGAAATGGGATAGCTTTGGTTATTTTGGATATTATCGGATCCTCTCATAAATGTGTGTTTGTTTTTCTCACCAGGAAGTGGAAGCCTTGTTTAAGAATGACAACTGTCCCAAGGTAATAAGTGTGGAGTTTGCACACAACAACAACTGGTACATTACATTCCAATCAGATACAGACGCTCAACAGGTATGAATTTCTGTTATGATTGGGAGATACAACAAATTGCTTGCCCTTGGATTTGAAACTAATTGGGGTGGTTTTGCCTCCATCTAGGCATACAGATATTTAAGGGAAGAAGTGAAGACTTTTCAGGGAAAACCAATCATGGCAAGTTCTATACTAAAATGTGTGGCATTAAATTTTTTTGCATATCAGATGGGTTCTTACTTTTTTGCATTTCCTATTCTTAGGCCAGAATAAAAGCCATCAACACATTCTTTGCGAAGAATGGTTATCGAAACCTGGACTGCAGTGTGTATCCTCAGCAATCTCACACTCAGTCGCAGTACAGCTCCCCTCTCTTCATGCAGCCTGTTTACAGCCCCCAGCAGCAGTACCCACTCTACGGCATAGTACCTCCTACTTGGACACCATCTCCTACTCCATACTTTGAGACTCCCCTGGTAAGACTTGGTATTTTGACTAAGGATACAATATTCCAATAATTTTTGTTATAAGTTGGTTTTATATTTCATAATTTTAAAGTATCCTTATTATGCTTTTTAGAATATTACCTGTCATGTAGTGTGTATTATATAGCTGTTTGTGAATATAAAAGGTCTGTTAAGTTTTAAAGATCAAAGTGCATGACAAATAAAGTTGTCTCATAAAAGTAAGAATTGATTCTGAGCTGCCGAAATGAGTTGTCTCGTCAGCCATTCCACTCTCACTTCCTGTTACATACCCATGTAACAAATTTGCATAATTCCAGTCTATTGTTTTCATTGGCTATCTGCGAACAATGTCTACTTCGTCCTCCAACTTTGTAGTTGAAGCTGAGGCCTGGAATAGTTTGCTTAGTGTTGTTAATGTTAACATGCCGAGAAGAAACTGTTTTCAGCTCTGCAAATCCACTTTGGATGTTTTCTTAAAGGATGAGGACTCGCGCTGGAATTGAAATGGAAAAACCGCCGCCTTTAAGTTGATATCACTATTTATCAAGCACAGAGGAACCCTCCGGAGCTGAAATTCAGATATGCTAATAGGTGTTTTGTTTCCGACACGCACTGTAAGCTGTAGACCAGTCACAACCAACTTGCCTGTCTGACCAATCAGAGCAGAGTATGCTCGTGAAACGGAGGGGTTTTGAATCTTCAAACAGTTTTCAGACTCTTTGAGAAATTTGATAATGTGCAATGTATATCATGAGACAAAGCATTTTTTTTTTTACCTTGGATGCATATAAACCTATTGTAGGAGACCTCAAACAGGTTAAGGAACTTTTAAAACCGCAAAATAGAGGCGCTTTAACTGATAGTGACATGCTGTGTTTTTCCACAGGCTCCTTTTCCCAACAGTGGTTTTGTTAATGGATTTAGCTCACCTGGACACTACAAAACTGGCTCAAATTCTCTAAACCTCAGCCGTCCCTTCAGCAGGAACCGGTAGGTTAAGTCGGGCCCTTTCATTATACCACCTGTTTATTTTGCATTAATTGACTGTATAGCTCTAACCTCACTATAGAATAAACAGACGGGTTCCGGAAAGTAAAAATCCCATTATTTTTTAACGATAACTTTTATAAACCATTAAACACAGACCTACTGTGAGCTATGAGGTTGTTAATCGATGGTGTAGACATGTGCCGGTATTCGGTAATGCGATAAATCGCGGTAATGAATATGCACAATATTGTTTATCCCGGGCACTTCGAAATACCGTGAAAAATAATAGATTCGAATTTAGACTTTTAGAACGTGCATTAGCTTATTTTCCATCAACCGCTTAAACACTGCGTATATGCTGCGCAAAACACGTGCGCACTCTGATGTAAACAATCTCCACATGTATAAGCACTGTGTGCATGCGGCGCAGTGCGCACTAGTCTAATGTAAACAATCCTCACATGGAGTAGAAGCATGGCGGAAGGAGGAACGCTGCCGACGATTGCAGGGCTGCCAACTCTCACGCATTCAGCTTTCAGACAGGACGCGGAATATGCGCGGGGACGTTTTGTTGCTGCGTCGACCAAAGCACGCCGGGGTCAAAGTTCAAAATAGTTCAACTTTTTATTTGCAAAATAGCAAATCGTGTTGTATCTGAAGGGCAACGTTGAACCCAGCGGCCAGCGCCGCGCATTCCGCGTCCTGTCTGAAAGGCACTTTACGCAGTTGACACTTTTCACACGCTCTGACACAGAGAAAAATCGCGGAGCAAAGAGGACACTGACACAACAGACTAGAAAGCGCAGGTTACTTTTGATATGAAAAAAATAAAAATCAGCTCTTAGGTTCTGTCCATTGTGACAGATCGCTGCGCCTCAGTTCAAGTAAACCGATCATCTGTTACTTTTTATTTGAAGATACAGTACAACTTACCGAAAGGTATGTGCCTCATACATAATATCGATCAATCAGTGTTTTTCAAACACGGAAAGAGGTCAATAAAACTGCAGGAGAACAGTTATGTCACAGAACGTTACATTTACCTCAGGAAAGCCATTTAATGACCAGCACATTAGTTGACTAGAAAAAAATAGCGAGCAGTATTTTGCTAAATATGTGCACTATATTACATATTTATTATATGTTTGCAGCATTATGTGAGATATATTTTTTTTCTTGTGAACAATTTACATGCAGACTGTAGCCTACCTAATATTTATCCAAATGAGTCAATATTGAATTAAGATTGAAATCAAATCCAAGAATTTAATTGAATAATACAAAACAGTAGCCTACCAGTCATTGTAACATGTTGTCACTAAACTTAATAAAATTCTGTTTAGTTACCATATGTTTTGAAAATCACAATTACACATTGTGATGCAAGTTGTTGTTTTTTTAGATACCCACAATCCATCTGTTTCTCTTGAGCAATTAAAATACCGTGATAATACCGTATACCGTGATAATACCGTATACCGTGATAAAAGCTCAATCAATTAACCGCAGCATGAAAATTTGATACCGGCACATGCCTACGATGGTGTATGATTAATTTATTTCAGCTTTTTATTTTTCTAAACAAAGTTTTGTAGTGGAATTCCTGGTGAAAACTATACTACAGATGATCATCAAATACTTTTTTGTTTTAAATCAGTGTTTGTAATGTTATGATTCAATTTCTGTCTGGTTGATTTGGTTCATGACTTTTAAAAAATCCCTTTGGGAAAAATGAATAGAAAAATTACTTCCGGAACCACGGTCACTAAAAAAAAGTGGGCAGGCACTGTTGCACACTATTGTAAAGGAAAATGGAATCTAAAATTTGCATTCACATATTTTATTTGTTACAAGAAGTAGGAAAGTTTCATTCAAGTACAAATTTCTTTTCTGTAGTGTAAGAATGTAGGCAGTCACAGTAGATCACTTGGATATTTTTTACTGTTCCCACAGTGTTCCACTCTATTCAAGAAAGAATGTAATAAATGCCTTCAGGTACAACTTCAAATGTCATGTATCAACAATCATCAAGCCATTCTTATTGTCCTCTCCAGACAGCTAAATTACCTGCTTTGGTGTTCAGCTCTCCAGCTCAGAAAATTCTGGTTAACTAACAAAACAACTTGGGAAGGGTTGAAGGAACATAATAAATGAACACTACAATGATTATCGACTTAATCCAAACCGTCTTTCAATCACACAAAATACATATTATGCAACTTTTGTCAGAAATAGAATTATCCTTCTTTTATTAGTGCGTCTATTTCACTCATATTAACTTTTCATAATTTCATTAACATTTTTGTTTAAGATGTATTTTTACTATATTGGTGCTCAAATCATCACACTAACAGCTTTTAATGTTGAATGATTTACTTCAGCAGTGATCAAACATTTCTGTCTTACTAATTTAAAGAAACATTTAGATTAAGGGCTGTCAGAGGTAACGTAATTGGATTAAATTGTAGTGCATGCAATTTTGCATTAAATTAAATGTTAAACTTACTAAAAATGTTAACTAATAAATGTTGATATTTACAGCCCTAATTTAAATGCCTGAAGTGGGTTTACTGCAGACAATTAACAAAAAATAAATGTAAAACTAATGTAAGCTCACTGGCAGGAGAAAGTATATTGGTTTTAAAGCCAGAATTTGCCTGTTTTTCCATTTTTGTTTTGGAGCCGTTGCATGCTGCTCGTAACTTGAAAGGCCATCATCTACATCCACGCTTGAATATGTTTTTTGAAAAATGTTTGTATGGACACAGCAGCAAATCTCATGCAGGCTTCTGTTTCTGCTTTTCGAGCAGGAACCATGTGAAGCCTCAGACGAGGGCTAATGATGGACCCTCTTCCACTGTGTCCCCGGTGGCTCTTGTGGATGGACTGTCTGGCCTGCACAGTCCCCAGCCTCCCTCCAGCGGCGGGCCGGTGCTGTCATCCACCGAGATCAACTCATCTTTTTCACACCTATCTTCCAACGATCCAACTGATGATGGCATCATGGCGGGACGTGGAAGGTTTGTCACCTTTTTCTTAACTTTTGGCTCATTTTAGTTTAGCTAAAAAACGATTGTGGAGTCTTTCATTAATTAATTTAAATTCATTCAGATTGCACATTTAGTAAATTGGATTAATCTTTTGTTTTAGGAGAACAACATACAGAGGCACTCGAAGGCGGCGAGAGGATGATCGCACAACAGTAATTTCTAATTTTGTGTTGCTGTTTACAATTAAGACCCCTTTCTATTTATGCCCTCTTAAAAAAAAAAAAATCTTATTTGTTTGCATAGAGACCAGTTCCCCTGTCTCAAGTGAAAGTACCGCCCCCCAAATTTGACCTGGCCGCCTCCAACTTCCCTCCGCTGCCTGGCTGCTCTGTAAGTCCGCAGGGGGAGCCTGTGCTGGAGAACCGCCTCTCCGATGTTGTACGGGGCCTGAATAGGGAAAAGGTTTGTTAAGCATAAGACAATAGCATTTTCACTAGGGCTGAAAAAATGTGGGAAATGATGTAATTGTTTTTTTTTACCAATATTGCGATTGAGATTTAATATGCTGTTATTTTTTTATGCTCTTTTCTTCTTTATTATTCAACAAAGACGAGCAATAAATCAGTGTATAGTAGGGGTGGGAATCTTTAGGCACCTCACGATCGGATCCTGGGAGTCATGATCCGATTTCAAAACAAGCCTTGATCTAGGCTACTTTTTTATTAATTAACCTTATGAAATAAAATAAAAAGATTACATTTTATTAATATGTAGTAAGTACTTTTTAAAATAATTACTCATTAAAACTTATTTAAAATTCTTAACATGCAATTGTTTTAATTTATGCAAACTAATATAGCTTCAAAACTTTAAAGCTAGTAAATAATAAATAGAAAAAAAGCACATAATACAAGCAATAAACGGAGTGCTTTAAGTATTTAAGAGTTGGCTATCTGAACTGGCTATCAGTGAGTTTCATATTTTTTATAAATACGCCCACTGCATTCCAAATGACATAAATTATGCCTTCGTAGAGCATTTTTAAGGAAAATACCAGCGGACGAGACCGCATGCTGCAAGCGTAACATTGAGCAACGTGCGCGTTTCTCACAGCGCATATCCTGTGCAATGAAAATTGCGAATGTCTTTGTATTCGCTTCAACCTTTCCGAACTTTATGAAGTGTGTGTAGAATTGAAAGCAAGTAGAATACTTGTATTTCTAAAACACAGCATCATCGCGCATCTGTGGTTAAAAACTAAGCTCAGAATCGTTGGATTGAGAATCTTTTCTCCCACCCCTATTGTATAGTATGACCAACACAATATTAGATTAAACATAAAATGTTCTTTCCTGTAGGCCGGGCCTATATGCATAATGTGCCAAGTTGATGCTTCCTCTGCAGAATGTGCGTGTCACGTGACCAGTGTGTAATTGCAGCCTTTGCAGTTAAAAAAATCTCGTTTTATCATATCACGATATTATCGCAAATGCAATTAATAATTCAGCCCTAATTTTCACACCACTCCGATTGGTTTTATTCATTGCTTGTCATTTTGTTTCTCTCCAGCAACAGGATTCAAGCAAAGAGTCCGTTGTGAGTCCCTCAAGCCCAGCCTCAGAGGAGACTGTCTCCAGACCCACCCAGCCTGTAGCCAAGATGACTGCTCACGTTCCTGAACCCGTGACCTCCAGGTAAGCGATTCTTACAAATGGCTAGCATACAAAAAATAGTTTCTATCAGTGTGTGATTTATTAAATTTTTTTGCTACTTGTGTTCTACAGCTCCAACCACCTGGAGAAGAAACCGGAGAACGTGGAGCCCCCGGTCTATAAAGAGACGCCTGTGACCTCTACTCCTGTCGCAGCCGTGTTGCCCACCCCTGCCCCAACAGCACCTGGTCCAAAGCTTCAGTCTAGCTCGGCCACGACTGCAGCCCCTCAATCTAACACTGCCCCCTCCAGCACCCCGGCGCTGGTGAGTTATAGCTTCCCTCAGGCTGACGATTAAATTTAGAATGGACAAGTGGTCAGTGTCTTGGTCTTCCTGAATTCTAGTCTCTGTTCAGTGGAATGCAGGTTTAAGATCCCATTCCTTAAAGCTCCCTTTACGCAGGACAAAAACACCGTCTCAGTGTGGACGTAAGGCCAAAATGGAGAGAAAAATATGCTTTTTCAAATGAAAACTTCAAGGCCTAAATAAAAAATTCTCAGTAAAAAAACCCTCTATGGTTTAACATTTGAAAGCAAAGAAATTACGGCAGCCTTAAATATTAGTATTGTAATTTTAAATAAATTAATATTATTTTTTAAATACTTGATTACATCAACCTCCCTCCATCTTACTCAAACCTAAAAGTAGGGCTGCAACAAACGATTATTTTGATAATCGATTAATCTAACGATTATTAGAACGATTAATCGACTAATCGTCGATTATTTTGCTGACTAATCAGTAAGTTTGGAACGATTATTCAGCTTTTCCAATTAGTTAAAACATTGAGTTATACATATTCTAACTATAATATAAAAAAAGAAAATCACTTCAGCTTTTGAAATAGTTGTTTTAATGAACTTTGAGCCAACTAAACAGGTCATTCTCTTTAAGTTTTCAGATTTCGGTCCAACTCAAATCACACACAAATGCTCTCTAAGCATTGTTCAATAGGCCCACTGCTTTTCTTAGAACTGAAACAGAAAAAGGGACATTTACTTCAGGACACAAAGAATGGTAAAATATTAATCTGCAAACAATTATTATAAGTATAAAATTACAATCTTTTTTTACATGACAATTGAGCTGACAGAGACGTTCTCATTCACCTTTTAATTTATAGTATGATAAAGTAACTGCCATGATATTCTTCCTATATCATAGGAAGGATATAACATCTCGTTTTGTAAGTCTTCATGATTATTGAACAAAATACAGGCAAGTGATAAGACTATAATAATACCTAATATACTAATAGTGTTACAATAATAAAAACAGCCCTGACTCCTAAGCTCGATCAAGCTTTATTCTATACAAAATAAGTCATCACTAGGGGTGTAACGGTTCACAAAATTCACGGTTCGGTTCGATACGATACACTTGTGTCACGGTTCGGTACGGTTCGGTACGTTTTCGATACAGCAAAAAGAATGAAATGCCAGAGAAATTTCCTTGATTTAATTTTTTTAATTATTTTTTTATTAAAACTAACATCATAAAGTATGATTTTTTTTTACTTTGAGCAATGATGGAGCTGTAATTGACTCTTCTTAGGAGCATATAAAACAAAACAGCTCCTTGGAAAAATTAAATGTAATATTGTATTAGTTATTATCAAAGGTTTATATTAGTTCAGATTAACATTTGAGGGCAGCAATTTTATTCATAATGTCAAAATAAAACCGACGTAATGTTACTTGAAAGCATTATAGCCTACAGTGAGTGTTACTACAGTAAACCCATGGTGAATGTTGCTGATCTGTGGACACTGGATAGTTCGTTCATGGCACAATGTTTATTCCTGGTTTCCACGTCAGCGCTGTTTGATCCATTAATAACAGAGAAATGTGAATGCTTCTCACTAGATCTCGCAGTGATGTTATTACTTAAGTGGCGAATTCAAATGCTTTACTGGATCATGTCTCAGCGCTGTGTAGTAGGCTAGCCTAACAGTGTCGCTTGATCAAGATCGGCTCGCGCTGCTTTGGTCCAAACTCACTGATAAACGGTCCGTCAAACACACAATAACGAGTAGCTCAGTTTCGTTCTGCTTGCATTACGTTTGCCATTTGATGTTGGGCAATGTTGTGGTCGCGCCAGCGTCTTACATTATGAGCATTTGAAATAACGAAATTTTGGTCGGCAGGAAAAATGGTCCAACGAACCGTTCGGTTCGAAAATGCGTACCGAGAACCGAACCGAAAGCCTCGTACCGAACGGTTCAATACGAATACGCGTATCGTTACACCCCTAGTCATCACATTACTGTAATTATATTACTATTGATAATATTATTACTATTATTAGTAGTATTGCATTCTCTAATAAAGAGAGATTTACCGCTGGTTAGTTAGCTCCAGCTGGAGAACACTCACTTCTCACCGGCTCCTCTTTTGATGTTTCCTCTTGCACTCCAACATGCATGTTGTGCTCCCGTGAAAATTGCACACGACAGCATTCTTGATTTGAAGTTTTGTGAAACTTTCCCAAACCTAAACCTTGCTAGTTCGGATTCGTTTGCACTGTCATAATTCGCGCTGTGTTTTCTTCTACCGCAATAGCATTTGTAAGGGCTGCCCTACACTCTAGCGCTACAGCGCCGTAGCGGTCAAATCGCGGGATTGCAGGCCCTTACATTAGGTCACGTGAGATCAAACGACTACTCGACAACAAAGATATTTGTCGACAATTTTTTATTGTCGACGTTGTCGACAACGTCGACTAATAGTTGCAGCCCTACCTAAAAGAGACATAGATTCAAGACATTGAATAAGTCTTTAAGACATTTTTACATGCCACCGCTTTCTAAAGTTCTGTAACCCATCCTTGATAATACCGATTCGATGCGTCTCCCAGTACTTAAAATCTAATGCTAAGTGAGAAACCTTCTAATAATTTTTCTCCTCTTCTCTTCAGGAACCTCGTAAACTCAGTTACGCTGAAGTATGTCAGCGACCACCTAAGGATCCCCCTCCTCCAGCATCCACTTCCAGCCCTAACAATGCAAGTGCACAGCCTTTGAGAGAGCTGCGTGTCAACAAGGTGGATGAGCAGCCCTCCAGCCCTGCAAGCAAACCGGATCGGCCTCAGGAAACGGCGGGCAACTGCAAGGCCAGGGAGGGCCGGCCGGCCCGTGACTCCCAGAGCTTTTCTCGCAGCAACGGACCCCCCAGAACCAGTACGGGGGGATTCAAGCTACGAGAGCAGCAGAGACGCCCCCCTTTCGGCCATCGCGGTTCACCCCAGGGAGGTTCCAGACACACTGGAAAAGAGCAGAACATCCCCCCCATATCGCCAAAGTAAAGACTCTGAACAGAAATCCTTAATGTATGAATATTTACACACACACACGTACATACACATGCGCACACATACACACACGTGTGTATATATATATACACATATATATATATATATATATATATATATATATATATATATATGATATATATGCATATATATATATATATATATATATATATGATATATATGCATATATATATATATATATATATATATATATATATATATATATATATGATATATATGCATATATATATATATATAAATATATAAAAACTATATATAGTGAGAGATGAAATATGATAAGTAAAAATTTAAAATGGTATTCACCTCTCCTGCCTGGAGCACTTCCAGAGGAAAAGTCTCATGAAGTGACAATGCACAGACTGGGGTATCCAGGCAAAATGGGCATCAGAAATTGGAAGCATTTGTTGCTTGCTGAAGGACACCATCAAATAGGAAAAAAAATAAACATTTTATGCTTCTAACTTGACAATGTCCCTTCAGAATGTAAATCCATGTGAATTTTTTTCCTTGAGAGGTGGGTGGCCTCTCTTAGCCCTGCTCGGGAGAGGTGTGAAAGTGGGCGGTTGGGTGGCCCTGATGGTGGTCTGCAAAGAGCTTATGCACTAAGAAAAGGAACATGCATAAACAATGTCATGTACCTATACAAAGATATCACTTTGACATGCAATGATTCATCTTTCTTTTCTTTAATTTTCGGTTGATTGATTTCGCAATTACAGGACACTGGGCGCTCGACCCCTGGGGTGGTTTGACCGTGTAAATGAACCTATGTGTGTGTGGAAGGATGTGGTTTGCTTTAGAGTCGATTCATCTGGGATTTAGATCCCGTGTAGAATATGTGGCGCGTGCTTGAAAGTGGATTATTTCGCAAGTATCTTTAGGGCTGACAGTGGTCTGGAGTTTTGCATTAGTTTGCGTGACATACTGTAGCTCGTGATTAACTCTGTAATGGGCGCTCGGATTTACTTACGATCAATTTTGGAGCCTTGTTAATGATTCAAATATATAGCCTACTGTCACTTCATGAAGTCAAAGCCTGCCAATTATGATGCTGTTATGTCACAGATTTGCTGATGGGTGAATCTTTTTCTTTTTTTTTAATTTTATGTGTGATTTGTCATTGTTTTTGTAGTTAGTTTGAGTAACCAACAGCCTGTGAATGATAACTTTAACAGTCAGGTACATAGGCACTCATGAATTTTGTGGCATCTCAGATTTGTTTTGTTTTTGTGCATTCTCCTTCCTGGACTGCTTTGAGCATGCTCAAATATCCTGATAATCAGTCAGGTTATGTTTACAACAAGGTGATGGTGGTTTGGGCTAATGCAAGGCAGAGTCAAGAATCATGATCATTAAGTGGATTGGTTCTGATTTAGGTTTCCTGTTTTCATAATCGTATATTCAGAGTTTATTAATTGGATGGAGCTGTTGGTCATAATGATGATGATGATGATGATATAGGTCAAGCAGGTCTGACGTTTAGTTTCTATCCATTACATTTGAAATGATAATATGGTTACCACTGTTATATAACAATCACATAAAGTGATTGTTTCTTAAGGCACATTCATCACCATCACCTCCTTGTTTCAGTGAAAGAAGTCCGGTGTTTATGACCTATTGGGCATTCGAAAACCAAAATCGGCAGTACTGGTCTCTTTTGAAATCATTTTTAATGATGATTTATGTGTGAAATGAATGGGTTATCTGGCTCAGGGGTGACATGTCTCATCTCATTCCTGTCAAGTTAAATCCGTTTCTGGTCTCACATTTATATGAACTTCCAATTCGGTCATTTCATGACGTTTTATATTTTCAAGGAGATGATATTTAAAGGAGAATTGAATGTTAGATGCTTGGTGTCACCTGAATGTGTCCTCCATTAATTGTAATACACACCCCTTTATTTAAACGACGACATTTCTTCCCTAAACAGAGCGTTTTGACTGTTGGATAAATGACAATATCGGCGCAAAATCCTCTTGAAATGATTGCTGCAAGGTTTCTTATAGCTTTGCCATGGTTAATGTGAGTGTCGTCATTGCTATGCCAATGCCAGCGTGTTCTTTTTGATGGGGTGGCATGTGTATGGGTGATTTAGAAATTGTTACTTTGGTAGATGGTACCTGATAGTGACTAAGTTGGGAATATGAATAGCAGGGATGCGTTCACTACAAAAAAAAGTGCTGTGGTGAATTGGTGCTGTTATTTGAACGTTTAATCAGGAGGATACAGTATTGCTGTTCAATTCTTTGTAAAGTATTGCTTTTAAAAACTGATTTTTAATTTATTTTAATTCTGATGTCCGTCCCCCCCCCCTACCCCCCCCCCCCTCCCCGTCCCTTGTAAGTTTATCATGACTATGTACAAAAAACATTGGGAGAGAGTCGCAGATTTAACATATGTATATTTTTTTTGAGATTTCAGCAGAGAAAATACTTGATGCATTTACTAGAGGCTTAGTAATGCGGTAAATAACAAATCACTGGGGCTTTTTTTTCTTGTTTTCATTAATGAATTTGAGCAGCTAGTGGTTTAGGATAATGAAATGCACTAACTTGTTTAAAAAACAAATCTTGTTATGTAATGTGAAATTATACTAGGAGCATAAGGTAATGATATTGATGTTGACAGGCTTGCAAAAATCTACAGAAAATGGCAAATTTCTCTTTAATGTTTGGGTTATTACTGTTAATTGATTTAGGGATTGGTGTGGCAAAGGGAAAGAATTATATAACAATGGATTGAAGTGAGACACTAAATTCTAGCTGTCTGCATAAAATGTCACAAAAAGAAAATAAATTATTTTGTTTTGGCCTTACTCTTGACTGGTTCATTTGCTGCATTTTTTCCCCCCAATTTATGTTATTGAACTCTTGTTGCTTTTTGTCTGGTTAAGAAGAGATTTGTAGTCAGTAAAAACATTTACGGATCATTTATTTTCCCTAAGAAAGAGTGTTTAACAAAGTACTGAATAAAGTACTTTATTTAAATTATTTAAAATATAGGTAATTAAAGAGTGTTTATTACTTTTTTCCATTTTGTTATATCATACACCACCACAGCCACATCACACTGAAGCCCAACACTTGGTGCCCACTAAAGCTAAACCTGTACCTGGTTGGGAGACTTCCTGGGAAAACTAGGTTGCTGCTAGAAGAGGTGTTAGTGAGGCCAGCAGGAGGTACTAACCCTGAAGTCTTGCCCAATTATAGTGATGGGGACATTATACTGTACTTCGCATGAGATGTTAAACCAAGGTCCTGACTCTCTGTGGTGTAAACTGAAAATTAAAAAAAAAATCCCATGGCACTTCTCATAAAGAGTAGGGGTGTAACCCCGGTGTCCTGACCAGATTGCCTCCATTGGCCCTTATCAATCATGGCCTCCTAACAATCCCCATCCATTGAATTGGCTCTATCACTCTCTCCTCTCCACCTATAGCTGGTGTGGTGAGCGCACTGGCGCCGTTGCATTGTCCAAGTGGATTATGCACACAGGTGGCGAGAGACCACCTGATATGATTGTAAAGCGCTTTGGATGTACAAAAGTATAAGAAAAGTGCTATAAAAATCTATTAGTTTCATGTCTGTAAGATTTTTTATATCTTATATTATAATTTAAGTCTCTTATGCGACACCAAGGCTGCATTTATTGGATTGAAAATAGTAAAAACATTAATACTGTGTAATATTAATAACTTTTTCTTATTTATATATATATTTATTTAAATATGTAATGTATTCCTGTGATATTAAAGCTGTTTTCAACAGCCATTATACAGTTTTTAGTGTAGTGTCACATGATCCATCAGAAATAATTTCAATATGCTGATACATACGCACATACGTGTATGTGTATGCATAAATCAAATGTAAATTCATGTCCCAGTTACACTTAATGTTGTCAAATGTTCCTGGTTAAATAAACATGGCATAAAAAAAGAGAAACCAAATACGATTCTATTTTGTATTTTCACATTAACTATGTAATGAATGTTCTATTCATTAAAACCAAGTATAAATCTCATCAAGTTCGTTTTAAGCATTTTTACATTTATTCCAAAATAACTAAAGGCACAATTTGAACAATAATTTTTATTTGTGAAATGATGTTCAGCTGTTCTTTTTATCTGTCAATTTATTTTTGTAACACTGTCCAACACTGCATGTGTGTGTGTGTGTATAACCTAAAGGATTATTAGGAACACCATACTAATACTGTGTTTGACCCCCTTTCGCCTTCAGAACTGCCTTAATTCTACGTGGCATTGATTCAAAAAGGTGCTGAAAGCATTCTTTAGAAATGTTGGCCCATATTAATTGGATAGCATCTTGCAGTTGATGGAGATTTGTGGGATGCACATCCAGGGCATGAGATCTGGTGACTGTGGGGGGCATTTTAGTACAGTGAACACATTGTCATGTTCAAGAAACCAATTTGAAATGATTCGAGCTTTGTGACATGGTGCATTATCCTGCTGGAAGTAGCCATCAGAGGATGGGTACATGGTGGCCATAAAGGGATGGACATGGTCAGAAACAATGCTCAGGTAGGCCGTGGCATTTAAACGATGCCCAATTGGCACTAAGGGGGCTAAAGTGTGCCAAGAAAACATCCCCCACGCCATTACACCACCACCACCAGCCTGCACAGTGGTAACAAGGCATGATGGATCCATGTTCTCATTCTGTTTACGCCAAATTCTGACTCTACCATCTGAATGTCTCAACAGAAATCGAGACTCATCAGACCAGGCAACATTTTTCCAGTCTTCAACTGTCCAATTTTGGTGAGCTCTTGCAAATTGTAGCCTCTTTTTCCTATTTGTAGTGAATTTGAGTGGTACCCCGTGGGGTCTTCTGCTGTTGTAGCCCATCCGCCTCAAGGTTGTGCGTGTTGTGGCTTCACAAATGCTTTGCTGCATACCTCGGTTGTAACGAGTGGTTATTTCAGTCAAAGTTGCTCTTCTATCAGCTTAAATGAGTCGGCCCATTCTCCTCTGACCTCTGGCATCAACAAGGCATTTTCGCCCACAGGACTGCCGCATACTGGCTGTTTTTCCCTTTTCACACCATTCTTTGTAAACCATAGAAATGGTTGTGCGTGAAAATCCCAGTAACTGAGCAGATTGTGAAATACTCAGACCGGCCCGTCTGGCACCAATAACCATGCCACGCTCAAAATTGCTTAAATCACCTTTCTTTCTCATTCTGACATTCAGTTTGGAGTTCAGGAGATTGTCTTGACCAGGACCACACCCCTAAATGCATTGAAGCAACTGCCATGTGATTGGTTGATTAGATAATTGCATTAATGAGAAATTGAACAGGTGTTCCTAATAATCCTTTAGGTGAGTGTATATATATATATATATATATATATATATAGCATAACTTTATATTTAGGCTTAACTTAAATCCTGTAGGGCCTATAGTGCTGCTTTTATAATGTTTGACTGAATTGTTTGCTTGTGTTTTTCCTATTGTACAAACTTCTTATACTTTTTTTTTAATGGCTAATATTGTTTATTTAAACATTATTGATCAATAATTCATATTTTATATAAATAACAATTCTCATGAATTGAGAAAGTGTCTGTTTGTGATTGTGATTTCGATTCCAGTGAAAGTTACATTATTGCACCATTAGATAGCAGCACTCATAAGTCTTTATGAGTGAGTCAGTAGCAGTCTTTTATATTGAAATAGACTGAAACAAGAAAACAAGGACGTTGTTTTTTACTTTAAACAACTCCCTAAGACGCAACTTGCACTGACCAGCACTGACAAATGCACTGACTAGCTAGCGCTGTCATGGGAAATCCCCTTAACTGTTAAAAGGACAAAGACATCACTCAAATTATTACAAGAACATAATAATTACAATATATGGAAAAGTTGCACTCAAACTTGCACTCAAAACACATCAGCCAGGATGGGCCAAGAAAAACAACAGCAGTTGATGAAAGACAAATCACAAAAAAAACTAAAATAACTGTCAGTCAAATGATCAGCAACCTCCAAAAAGCTGGGGTGATGATGGTCTCACAATCTACTGTTCACAGGAGACTTCGACTGAAGAATTACACATACAGAGCAAAATTCAAACTTCTGATCAGCACCAAACATAGAAAACCCAGATTAGAGTTTGTAAAACCTTTATCAAAGTGACGGGAAAGCAAAATTGTGTAGAAAGAACAACGGAACTGCAAATGATCCAAAGCGACCTCATCTGTAAAGTATGGTGGATGTAGTGTCATTTGCGTACATGGCTGCCTCTCGAACAGGCATGACTGGGGCAGCTAAATTAATTCCGATGTGTACAAGAAAATGCCACCAGGCTCAAGTGCTTCATATTGCAACAGGACAATGACCCAAAACACGAGTTTCACAAATTCAATGAGTTTATCATGGGAAAGAAATGGACCAAGTCATTTTCCAGATTTAAATCCAATTGAACATACATTTCACCAGTTTAAGAGGAGAGCAGGAGACTAAAGGCAGAAACTCCCCAAAACAAGAAATGGATGAAAACGACTGCATTAAAGGCTTGTCAAAGGATGAAACCAAGAGTCTGGTGATGTCTTTGGGTCGCAGACTCACTGCTGTAATTACATCCGGGATTTGCAACTAAATACTAACTTGTACATTTTCAATTGTTTAATTGTCCAAATACTTAATAAAACTTTAATAAAAGTGCAGTTCTTAGTTGGTAAAACGTGTGGGTTTAAACAGCCAGAAATAAAACGTGACATTGTGTACTTTTGCCTCATGTTCATCTTATTTACAGATGTCTTGACTTCACTGCACAGATTTACTGTCCAAATACTTATGGAGGGCACTGTGTGTGTGTGTGTGTGTCATGATCCTGGTCTCGGACTCGGGTCTCCTAAAGCACAACAGCATTAAATGACAGTGCACTGGTGCTAATTGACTTCAATCAGTTTTTTAAATATTAGAACCTCATTTTTGTACATACAAACATAGGGGGAACAAAATCCGATGGCAAGCAATCCAGCTGTAGGAATCCGTTCCCACCTGGTCTCGATCTAGGGTCTCCCGAAGCGAGTCAGCGCTAAATGACAATGCAATTCCCACAAGGCCAGTGGTGCCAACTAGCTGCCGTCTGTTTTGTAAATATTAGAACTTAATTTTGTACACAAACACAGGCGATCAGAATCCGTTCCCCCACCCATATGATGAGAGAAGTAGATGAAGTGGCTTAAAAGATGCTGATTCTATCCTCTTTGTGCATGGAACTATACCAGCACCAGTTTGATAAATATTCGAACATTCTTGTGTAAGAAACCTGTGGGGAACAGAATCCGACGGCAAACAATCCAGCTGTCGGAATCCGTTACCCCACCCATATGATGAGAGAAGTTGATGTATTGGCTTAAAAGATCCCGATTTTATTCTGTGTGAGGACGAGGCTTAACCAGCATCACTTTAAAGATTTATTTTTTGGCGTTTTTATCCTGATAGGACAGTGTGTAGACAGGAAATAAAGTAGAGAGAAGGGGGACGGATCATTAAAAGGACATGAACCTGGTCTCGAACTCAGGTCTTCTAAAGCACAACAGTATTAAATGACAGTGCTCTGCCCACAAGGCCATTGGTGCCAACTGGCTATCCTCAGTTTTGTAAATATATTAATCTCTTTTTGTACAAACATAGGGAGAATGACCACAGCAAACAATCCAGCTGTTGGAATCCGTTCCCCCACCCATATGATGAGAGGAGTTGATGTAGTGGCTTAAAAGATGGTAACCATTTAAAAGTCTTTACTGTCACTTTTGATGAATTTAATGCATTTAAAAAACTTATTGACCCTGAACTTTTGAACACTAATGTATATGTTGAGGACAATGTGCAGACAGTACATTGTTTTCACAAAAATAAAACACTAACAGTGTTACATAACCCAGATAGCACACG
Organism: Rhinichthys klamathensis goyatoka; assembly: GCF_029890125.1. NCBI lineage: Eukaryota > Metazoa > Chordata > Actinopteri > Cypriniformes > Leuciscidae > Rhinichthys > Rhinichthys klamathensis. The sequence continues at coordinate 731,946 of NW_026606571.1, read as the reverse complement.
TACGTCTGCAAGATGTCTGTTAAAGATCACTTCATCTGGAAAGCATCTGCTGTTTACTAACATCTGATAGACATGTCAGTTTAACATACATTCTAAATCATTACATTACATTACACAGACATCTTCTAAACGTCTATTTGACATCTGACAGGAAACGTCCTAGACGTATTGCAGATGAGCAAACACTCTAAAAAATACGTCTTCCAGATGTAAACACACACATCAAATAGACGTCTCCGTGATGTACGTGTGCTATCACATAATATTGGTGCATGCATACATAACACTACTTTAATGTTGACTAATTTATATAACTGCCATTTGAGAGGGCACATTTTAATTCATTTTAAGCATTATGTATCTTTTGGGGAAGTTTCTTTAAGTTGTTCTGTAACATGGAAACAATGGGGCTGTGAGGGCACTGAGTGACATAAAGTGACATTCACTCAGGGGCCCTCAGCACAGGGCCCATCATGTCTATATTTGGCATGAACAGTACGGTATGTGAAGAATGGCCTCTCACACATACAGACCATAGACTGTAAAAAATAGATACAGACGCGCATTACTAATTTTAACCGTATTTCTAGCCGCAATTACACGATACAAATGTGTTTCGCCAATGAAAACAAACGGATAAATGGCGTTTTAAAATTGTTTGTCACTTCCTCTCGTGACGTCACTGTGTTTGTGTTGAGCGAGCGGACACAGTGGCAGATTAGCTCCAAACCTGCAGCTGTTTTCACTTCGTGCAGGTACCGTTTTAACAACTAATCGTCTTCAATTACACACTTTATGGTTCGCTTTTTTTCCGCGCACTTGCACCTAAGAACAGAGGTAAGAAAATGTTATTTCACGTCCTGGGTGTCGAAACTAGCTCCAAACGGCTAACGTTAGTTCACTCCTGTAGGACACATACAGAAAGCAGTAATAAACATGAGCACAACATTGTATTTAGTTTTTCTTTTTTGAAAACATTTAACGTTATTTTATATGCAACTAGACTTTTTTTTACTAGCGCTATTAAGCTGTCATGTTTTAGACTTCATAATTGCTTGTCAAATATTGTGTGTTTTTGCTAGCTGATCTGTCATGCGCCCTTTTGTTGACAGCATGACAACAAGACGAGACGAACAGCAAGCAGCCCGTTTGCCTTATTTATCTGTATGACCCAGGCTATATGCATATTTTGATCACATTTATAAGACTGGGTCGAGTGTGTCAGGCACCTGCTACACGCAGAATAAATGTATTTTATACTATAGACAAGATGTCAATGGTTTTCATGGCTGAAGCTTCATTTAACCCACCAGAGTATTACCTGAACCTAGGAGTAGCCTACCGAAATTTTACAAAATTAAAAATTAATGAATGAATAAGTGTTTTGAAGAGACGCATTATTTACCCTCATATCACATGGACACATATAAATGAATGAATGGAGTTTGAAATTTAAGTAGTGAAAGAATAAATAATTAAATGCAGAAAATATAAATAAAAGCAACAATCTATAAATGAAACAATAAAAAACGGGTACAATTTATGTAAAATAGGTAGGCCTTCAATTAATGTACCTTTTTACATTAAATTACAGGCAAATGTAAAAACAGTACTAGTATGAAAACAAAACAAAAAGTTTATCTTTTATTTATTCATTTATTAAGATTAATTTATTTACATCTATTTATTTTTATTTCATTTGAATAATTGTCAAGTTAAAAATAATAATAAATAAAATTATCATTTGTTTAATATTTATAATATTTATTGACATCTAAATAATTTGACAATTGTCAGATTATTACTATCATTAAATAAATTGTGGCCGTAAGAACATGCTCATTGACAGCCAGTACTAAATACTAAGTTGGTATTAAAGAGAATAATGATTCATAATGTAAAGAAAGATATTATTTGGTCTGTCAACATCAATCTCTTGTTAATAGATTTTTATTTTTATTTTTTATTTTATTTTCCTCTAGGATTATTTTTTCACTTTCACAGCCATCTCATCTCGGTGTGGCGTTACCCAGTCTGGGTGAAATGTCCTGTTGTTCCACATGAGCTCTACTATGTGGTACATCATGCAGAGTATTCAGAGCAAATACTCATTGTCGGAAAGGCTCATTCGAACCATAGCGGCCATTCGCTCCTTCCCACATGATAATGTGGAAGACCTTATACGCAGGGTAAGTTGTGCTACCAAAGCGTTAGAAAGTTGTTTCGTATATCACATTTTGAATGAAAATGTGCTCTTTTGACAGGGCGCAGATGTGAACAGGATGCACGGCACGCTGAAGCCCCTGCACTGTGCCTGTATGGTGGCTGATGCTGATTGTGTGGAGCTCTTGCTGGAGAAAGGCGCAGAGGTACATCATATAGCTTAGAAACCAACCATTTCCCTACATTCAGTGTTTTTACAGTGTTTAAATATTTGTAAAGGGGAAATTATTTATTTACAAATATCAGAAATAATTAATCATTAATCATTCTGTTGACATCTTCAAAGAATCCTGAAATAATCACAAATTCTATAAAAATATATCAAGCAGCACAACCATTTTCAACATAGATAATACGAAGGATTGTTTCTTGAGCAGCAAATCCGCATATTAGAATGATTTCTGAAGGATCATGTGACACTGAAGAATGGAGTAATGATGCTGAAAATTCAGCTTTGCCATCAGAGGAATAAATTAGATTTTAAAATATATTTAAATAGAAAACAGTGTGCAATATTGTAAAATTAAATTTGTAATATTGTTTTTATTGTATTTTTGATCAAATACATTTTTTTAAATAATTCTTACCAACCCCAAACCTTTGAACGATAGTGTATATATTTTATTATAATATTTTCTCATTAGAAAATAGTAGTAGTACATTGACAACCTACTCAATAAGGTTTTCTTTTCAAGAATCTCAATCTTTTCATGTGGCGTTTTTTCTTCATTATAATATCATTATTACAGATGCATCGCCTCAACATTTTTTTTTTTAATTACTTTATTTACTTTATGCTCCCCAAAAAAGATAGAAATGAATTTTAATTCAGAAATTAAAAACATGCATATTATATAAAATTTATACCATCTCAATTTCTCACATAGGTAAATGCCTTGGATGGTTACAACCGCACTGCCCTGCATTACGCAGCAGAGAAGGACGAGGGTTGTGTGGAGCTGCTTCTAGAATACGGGGCCCAGCCAAATGCGCTGGACGGAAACAAGGATACCCCACTGCACTGGGCCGCCTTCAAAGATAACCCAGAGTGCGTACGGGCCCTGTTGGAGAGCGGCGCCTGTCCGAATGTCCGCGATTACAATAACGACACGCCCCTCAGTTGGGCGGCCATGAAGGGCAACCTGGAGAGTGTACGTGTGCTGCTCGAATACGGCGCTCAAGTCCACGTCACCAACCTAAAGGGCCAGACGCCCATCTCGCGGCTGGTGGCGCTGCTGGCTCGGGGCCTGGGCACGGAACAGGAGGAAGAGTGCCTGGAGCTGCTTTGCCGTGCCGCCGGGAGGTTCGAGATCCGCAGGGCCGACGGCTCCTTACCGCGTGAGCTCACTAAAGATCCTCAGTTACTGGCTCGACTCACTAACCTGGTAGCCCAGCCGCCCTCGTTGCGAGCCTTGGCGCGCTGCGCTGTTCGTAATAGCCTGGGGGTCCAGTACCTCCCGTCTGCGGTGAAACAGCTCCCGCTTCCAGAGTCAGTGAAAGAATATGTGCTCCTCAGAGACTGAGCGAGAAGACTGTGCTTAATGTCAGGCGTGGAGGATATGGATGTCTTCTGTGTATGTGAACATGTGATTGTAATCAGACTGCAATCTGAAGTGTGTCTGTCCATATACAGTGAGTGAGTAAGTTGCCCATTTAGGTTTTTTTTTGGTTTTGTTGCTATAATGTCATCAAGCAAATTCAGACTTGGGTTGTAGTACGATTATGTGCTTTGGTGTAAAGAAATGGTGATCTGGTAGGAGAAAGATGTCGATAATGCTATTGTGAACCCATAATGTTAAAATAGCAACAGATGTGAAATATTCTAAATGCAAAGACACAAAATTATTTAAAAATATTATTTACAAGTAAATGCAGTGGAAACAAAATAACACTTTAACAGCACTTAAGTTATAATCATATATTACATTTTTGTGTTTCAAACTTCTTTGTTAGTTTTTTTTTTTTTTATGCTCTAATGTTTGATGTTTTTAAAGGAAATAACTGAAGCCTCTAGATCAAGTTTTAAAGTAAAATAAATATTAACATTTTTGTTAAATCATTTTATGAGGTTTCCCAGTCATCGAAAATAATTTCATCCTGGAAAAGTTGGGAAAATTTGTGAAAAATTTTAGTAAATTTGCCAAAAACAACAGCATTGTTTTACATTTGTTTTCTAATCTCTGTCATTTTGAAGTAGGGCAATGTAAGAACACTTTATTGGATTTCAAACCAACGTCTTTCTGTCCCTCTTTCACTTTCATACTCTCATGATACATATTTCTCTGATTTAGAGTGTTGGACTGTATTATACTTTTTTTTGGTGCTAATGATTGCAGAAAATTAGCTGTGCTTTTACGTTTGAGATGAAAACATTACGAACCTTAACAAGAATCTTCTGTGTCAATATTGGGAATGTTCATTTTCTTTCAGCCTTAGTGTTACGTTAGCATGATCATTCCAAATGTTGGCAAATTGTAAATGGAATGTCTTAAATGAATGGACGTCTACACTTGTCACATCTTGTGAACCCCAAGAGATTTTTTTGCAGCTCTATTTTCATTTCTCTGTTGTTGTTGTTGTTATATTGCTTGCTTAAGAAGTATGTAGTGCTTACATCTAGTTTTATGCATGCAGACTAACCAGTAAAAAACTTCATGCATTGTTCAAGCGTTTTACTGAAGTTATTTCCCCAAATCAAGTGAACTGTGAACATGATCAAGGAATTTTTTGTCAATGACACGAGACCTTATATGAGCTGTGTATATTTTTTTACCAGTAGAGGGCGCTGGAATACCACATGATATAAAACAGTCAGATAAAGCTACAGAATTTTGTCAATTGCCTTGTTTGTAAAATAATAATAATAAACATGTTACATTAAAAGAAAAAAGACTGTTACATACAGTATCAACCCTTAAAGAAAAATCATCTCAGTTTTAATTGCCTATATTTAACCTACTTACAAGTTACAATAGCTAAACAACCAGCCATTATACCGGTAAGACTATTTTACATTAATTATATTAGCTGAAAAAGCAAAAATGTACACTTGATTGTTTTTTAGCATTTGCTGTTTGGTACTAAGATAAAAAAAATAAGCCATATTTTGGTTTTCTGAATAGGAAATTGAATAATGAGAGAAGAGCATACTTTTATTGCATATTATCTTTTCAGTTCCTTATCAGCACTGTTTGTGTTTTCCATCATGCTTTATTTAAACTCCTGTCCAAGCACAGGATGTCCTCTTTATGAGAATGCAAATCAGTCAGGAAGGAAACTACAGTAGGACTAAATAAAATAACCTTCCTGTCCTTTCAAAGCCGTCACCTTCACAGTTTACATCACGGTTTTCATCTTCATCATTGCCTTAATCAATAGCAGAGGATTGAATCACTGAACACTTGTGAAGAGAGACAAGCCCAGAGATGGAAACCACATTTGTTTTTGTTTTTTGTCAACATTGTCATAGTTTATGACATAATCTTAGGGTTGAAAAATTGCTTCCTACTTTGCCATTAAGAATTGGAATGCAGAATCACTGTTAAAAGAACAAAGAAAACGACTCTACAATCCTTTTTGTATATTTTATTGAGATTATTTATTTTAACTGTTTAAAAAAACTTTTTATTGACAGAAACTTGGAAAAATAGATTCGAGTTTGATAGAATGTGTTATATATATTATATATATAATGTGTTATATATATTATATATATTGAGAACATTAATATTAAATATTAATATTAAACAGGTCAGTTTAGTACCTTACAAAGAAATCTGGCAAATGAAATTGCATATTAGATTTATCCTACGAAATACAGATGGCAACAATAAATTCTAGACATTTATTTTTAGTTATTTACAAGTTAAAATACTCTATTTTAGAGTAAGAATAGGCTATTAACAAGTTCTTGCCACAAATCTTTAACATTATTACAGTCAGAGAGAGTATATATGAGCTATAATTATTTCTTCGTCATGTATCTGTATCATCATACAGGAAGTACAAGCATCAAGAATGTCAGCATATGGAATTACTAAACGAATGAGTTGATAGGATCGTAAACACCCTTTCTTTAAACACCCCAGGTGAGGGACGCCACAGACACGCTGTGTGACGCCAAAATCTCGCGATACTTCACGGGGAGGGGCGTGTCAGATTCCAAGAGAGGAGAGAGAGAGAGAGAAAGAGAGAGAGTGGGATAGAGGGGCGCTGTGGTAAGTTTGTAAACATTCTTATTCTGTCAAAAATGTGAAATCGATGATTGTGTGGATTTGAAACAGTGTCCAAGCGTTATTTATTTTCGTCAAAAAGGTTTGTCTGTGATCGAGAGTAACTTTAATGAGGCGGCTGTGAGGCTGTCAGATTGGCAGTGGTCTTCCACCGAGGTCTGCGCGTACACTGCAGCTCGTTCAGGGCTCTTGACAAGCGAGGGCAGAAATTTTAGGAATAAGAAAAGTGTCAAGCCGTCATTTATTACTACTATATACTATGGAGTTGTTTATTTTATTTTATTTGTGTCAATATATATGTTTTTTTACTTATATAAAATGGCAAATTAGATACCACAGTTACTTTGTTTGCTTTAAAGTACCATTTGCATACTTTTGTTTCGGGGCGGGGGGGGTGTGGGGGGGTTATGAGTTGTAAGTCCGTGAATTCCATTTTTGAGTGGAATTTCCGTCCGCCAATGAGACGCAACTAATAATCTTGATTGACGTTTATTGTAGCCAAACAGCAATTACATATTTTTGATTGACGTGCACATGACCAATCAGAACAACAGTAAGGCGGGCACATGCGGGAAAAGGCTGGCTTTAAAGTTGGCATGTCCGCAAGAAGACATCAGTTAGCATGGGTTTGCTAAATAGTTAGCGACGTTTATTTTCGGCGAGGGTACTAGAAACGAACGTTATTTTATGGTGTAATGCAGCAATCCAACATAAAAGGTAGAAATTGTACATTAAAGTGTCAGAAAATTATATTTAAACAAAACCCGGCAACCGTACCTTTTGTTTTTAGTTGCCATAACTGTACATTTGCCTTAAAAAGTTTCTATTTTTGTTACCCTACATACAGAAACAATCAAGAGTTAAAGTAGGATACATTCCAGAGATGTATGAGTAGTGCTGCTTTTCATATTTTCAACTAAACCTTTTTGCTAAAGGTTTAGTAAATGCTAAAATTATTACTATTTGATTAGGTTTACATTTTTGTGTGTGTCATGAATAGATAAAATAGGTCAACCCCACACAAATGTCAGCATTTTAAATCACAATATTTGCTTGCCAATTAAACAAACAATACTTGATTATGGCTTGTTTGTATGATATACAAAAATGCTATACAAAACAAGCACCTGCTGTTGATCAGTTGGTTATCCCAAGTATTGTGTGCATTTGGCCAAGATTATTCAAATAAAACAAAGATAATGTGAGCATTTCACATCTTTTTACATAATGCATGTAGTGTGAAGAGACACCCCCCCCCCCCCCCCCCCCCCTAAAACCTCTGATAACAATCAACTTTATTTCTTCTGAGCATGTGAATGTCCCATCTTAGAGTGCCTGTAAACACCATCTGCACATCTGAGGACCTGTAATTGTATATATAGGTCATCTTCGCATGGCGCTTGTTGAATTCCAATAATGTTACTCTTTGGAATGACCGTACGTCCCCATATAATACATATGGGGTAGACATATTTGCTTGTGCACAAGTGAACATTTTTGCAGCTGTTACAATAATTGCTTCACAGCGACTTGATTAATGAGAGCTCGGAGCCTTGCTTGTTGCTATCACCTATGCTATAAGGCATCTGCTGTAGCTCATGGTGAAGACACAATGTGAAGATGTTTTACAGGAAGGAACTTCATATGCCAGTTTCACATGATGAAATCGGCTCTGTTTCTGACTTGTTAAAACCATGCTCTGTGATTAAACGTCAGTGAACTGTGAATGAAGGATTATGTTATGATTATGTAAGTTGTCCTGGCAACAGTTTTATACAGGATAATGTAATTGACAGCACGGTTGGTTGTCCGGATGCATCTACAGAGTAATAGAGTAGACCAAATAACAGACTGTTCAAATAAAACGGACAATAAGGGTAAACTGCCAGCCGTACTTGAGTTGATTTTGGGCATCTGTGCTCTTCTAATGTTATGTAATATTTGGTCTGGTCTAAAAGGTGTGACGGGCTCATGGAGTACTGTGAGAGAGCTCTCAAAGATTGAGGGAGATACTCCATTTTAGAAAAAATGAATGGACAATATGGGTGGCTGAAAAATGTTTTCATCCGATTTTGGCAAACACGTCAGGCTTGATGGATTGCTGTGATTTCGGGATCGTTAAAATATGATATTCACATGCCATCATGTTGCTGTAATGTTTAGAGAACTAGTAAAATATGCCAAAATGTAGTTGGTATTTCAATTATAATATAATTAGCAGCTCTTTCAGAACATTGCCATACTCGACAGCAATAGCCTATATCTTAATATTTCTTTCCAGCCTTTTAATATAATCTTGATGTGTATTTGCTCTGGAATTTCTTAATTTTTTTTTTAAAAAAGAGTTAAAGGATAGGATCAATCATCTTGAACATACACTGTAGTTTAATGCGAGAAGCAAAATATGGTAAAAAAAATTTCTAAAAATAATTTTGACAGTGTTTTGCAGTAAAGGAAAGGAACAACATTTTTTTTTTTTTTTTTTTTACATACACTGTCATTTAAAAGATTGGGGTCAGTAAGATTTTTAAATATTTTTGAAGAAAAAATTATGCCAAGGCGGCATTTATTTTAAAACTTTATCAAAATACATTAAAAAGTTATATTGTGAAATATTATTGCAATATAATAACAGTTTTCTATTTTAATATATTGTAAAATGTAATTTATTCCTGTGATGGTAAAGCTGAATTTTCAGCAGTCATTACTCCAGTCTTCAGTGTCAAAAATCGCTTATTATTAGCAATGTTGAAGGTTATTAATGTTGTGCTGCTTAATATTTTTCTAGGAACACCATTTTTTTCAGGATTCTTTGATGAATAGAAAGTTCAAAAGAACAGCATTTATTTTGAACTAGATATCTTTTGTAACATTATAAATGTCTTTACTGTCACTTTTGATCAATTTAACGCATCTTTGCTCAATAAAAATATTAATTTCTTAAATAAAATCGTACTGACCCCCAACTTTACAATATCAACATTTAAATTTTAATTAAATTAGTGTTGTGTAATACTATATGCCAGCAAAATCATTGCAATATATGGTGGATATTTGATATATTTCTGCTAAATGTAGGAGTGAAGAAAGACTTTTGCCTTTTGTTGACTTGTAGCATGTCCAACATTGTTGTAGCAGAGTTTTTTTTTACAGAGGGGGACTTTGGAGGGGGGTCCACATTGTTCCTAGCGGACTACTGGCCCTGGGGATTGCATTGGGCTACATTGTGTATTTCCTCACCATGGATTTAGCACCAGGCACACTGCAGTCATGCAGACATGGATCTAAAGTTTCATTTGTTCCATTTTCCAAAGCTCAGGTTCACTAAGGTTACATAAATCCAAATCGGCCATAGAACGCACCCCTGATCCCCGACACTATCCGCAGCACCTTTGGCCTTTACCTGCGAGTTACCGAACACCCTCCTAAACCGTTCGTTCCATTCTCTGCTCCCTGCCCCACTTTTCTGTCGCTCCCTTTTTGTGGGGTCTCCCTTACTCTCTGGCAGCTCACTCACCAGATTCCTCATTCTTGGCTCCAGCTGGAGCTATTAATACAGTTTGTTTTGTCAGTTTCCTAGCAGACAGCATCAAACAGTGCACGCCTGAGGCCGATTATAGCCGGACCTCGCTACACGTCCACCTGCTGAGTAGGAGAAATCCAAGTTAACAGCAGGATGCTGCTTGTCCCCGTGTCGGACCCAATTGATTCTGAAGAACCAGGCTTTGATTAAAAAAATTCATGGATTTCACATGGATTTTGGAAGAAAATAAAGCCACTGAAATTTCATCCTGAAAAATCATGGAAATTTCTTTAGGGAATATACATTTTCTAAAATATTTCATAGCTTATAAATTGTTCTTAATACATTCAGTCTCTATAAAATGATTTTTAAAAATCTAGTTTTTGTTTTTGTGTTTTAAAAAAAATCTAAAGTTATGGAAAAGTTATTGTTTACAAGGGTACCTCTAATAATGCTAGTTGTTCCTGTATGATCTGTTAATATAAGACTCATAATTTTTAAGTAATTTTGGATAAAAGCTTCCTCTTAATGATTCAATGCAAATATTAATGTAAATGCAAAAGTCATGGAAATCGATTGGTCGAAAGGTGTGGGAACCCTGAATGCATTGCATTTTCTAAAACTCAACCAAAGCAGTGCACTGCTACTAGTACTGCCAGCTGTCTTCCTGTTTAAATGGTTGATGATAGACAAACCCAGCTGTTTGATTTATCTCAGTAGTACAATCAAAGATGGATGTTGTCAGAGCCGTGGCCTAGCAACTAGCGCTAGTGCAGGGACACATTGAGCTATACTCTGGTTTGAGTCTGGTTGTATCAGTTCCCCTTTCTCCTCATCATTTTATGTCCTGTTTCTACAATCGCTATCAAAACAAAAGGTGACAGAAAGGCCCAAAACGTAGCATTTTCAGCAAGTAAAGTTGAGATAATTGGTAATTGAGCTTGGTATGGTGTTGTGTTCCCAAATGATAAATGAAGCCAGTAAAGTTCTTCGGCAACTTTATCAATATTTCAGCCATTCAATCTTTATTGTAGATATTATACCTGGAGCTGTCATCTGCACGGACCAATCACGGTAACCCTAGGACTTTTTCGATGTGGAAGAACTGGATATCTATAGTCAAAAAATTCTTGTCTACTTAATCTGCAGCTACTTATGGGTGTTGTCATTAACGTTATTTCTCTAAATTAATTTTATTTTATCCCTTGTTATTCGGATACTCCTCAATGTCCCGAAGTGCAATGGGGTGGGTGGGGGTTAGAGGGGAATTAGTAGTTATATAAGTTTTCTTTCTTATTTTACAAAATATTGTCAAACTTTTTCAAAATAAATAAAAAGACTAAATTACAAAAAATCAATATTTCAGCCAAGCAAATTATACGGTTTGCTACTTTATCATCCTTTTTTTGGTCACTGTGTGTGAAGTGTGTCCACTATGTATCCACCCAGTTATTTCTTAGTTTATCCACGTTGTGTTCATGATAATATATAAATAAATGCTGACACGGTTAAAATGCGAAATTGAAAAAGCGCTATTTAAACGTCACCGTTTCAATCAATGGTTTTGGCCCTCCAAAACGATTTAATCCAAAACCGATTTTTTCCCCCCAGCTAAATATTTTTGTTTGCCAATGTTTTTTTTTGTCTTTTTAGGTGCAAATGTTATGATGTCTGATTAATAAAAGGTTTTATTTAGAATTTGTTGGAAATAATTCAGTACAAAAACGTTCAAATATATTGCAAACAAGTCTTAATCATAACAGGAAGTGGTCTTCGATTACTCCAGTATGTCTTTGTTAATAATCTATCTTGGCTCTATTTTTGTTTTGGATGGTCAGTTGTAGCACACATTGATGCAGGTGGGCCGATCTCTGTTTGTCTGATTTATTGTGATGATGGTAAACTTCAGAGAGTGCGCTCCCCTAGTTTGAGGCTTACTGAGATGTGGACACTTCACCAAGGGTATAACGAATGGATGGTTCTCATTTGTATATAGTCACTCCGTGCATTTCTCTGACCAAACTGTCTGTGTGTATTGCAACCAGACCGAAAGCTCTGGCACCAAGCTGTTGGCTCACTTGTAGAGCGTGTGAGGTCTGCAAGGAATCAAGCTGCTTAGCTTGTACGCCACTTTGATCTCGGCCGTAATGGGAAGGGCCTTTCAGGGGCAAACAAGATGCAGTTACTTTCTTTATGGAAAACAGAGCAAGGGTCTTGGCAGTGGCTGCTAATTTCAGCTTGTAATAACTGCACGTCCTTCCACACGGGACACTTGAACACTAACACAATTGAAATAGTGATGTATATTGGTGTTTAATGTTTAGTCCAGCCATACATCCATCCGCTTATCCTATGTAGGGTCACGGTATTCTATTCTAATTAAAGTCTAGGCCTAATATTTCATTTGATTTATTTAAAAATATAACGTTTTTTATGTATTGCATGTTATATAGCATGTTGACAACTTGCATTGCTAAAAAAAATCTTTGGACATTAGCGTTTTTTTAGGGATGCACAATATATCGCCCACCATATCAATGTTCATTTTTAATTTTATTGTTATCAGCCCCAATGCCATAGTAAAATTAAAATTTGGCTGATATATTAAAGCTGATAAATAATGGATTATTTCCTTAAGCTGAGACACTTCAGATGCACACTGTTTGCCATGATGGTTTTTAATTGCTTGAAATATGATTGGAATCGCTTCCAAAAAATAAAAATACAGTTAAGTGCAACATGTGGAGCGCAAGTCTGTCATATAGGCTACATAAAATTATAATGAGAACATTATAAGTGTGTGCTTGGGACATGACTTTTAATGATGAGACATTAATCAGGCTCTCAAAAATTATATAAAAATTTGGATTTAGATTTATCTGCAAATATATCGGTTATCGGCTTTCAAGTATAAAAAGTTATCGGTATTGGGCAAAATTTTCATATTTTTTGTCTTTGGCTGTTGTCACATCTTGGAGTGTTTTTTTGAGCGTCCTCTCGCAAGTGTTGTGTTTTAAGACGATGTGAAGTTAAAAATAGTCCTTTAACCCTAAAAAACTGCATCTTGATACCACAGCATTGTTTAATTCTTTTGTGCTCCGTCTATCTGTTTTTTGTACACGAGGGCTACATTTATCTGAAGTAATGTTTTATAAACGCTTCCTAAACCGCATGTGCATATGAGTTATAATTGTTTCTTAAAATATGTATATTTTTTTGTACATTCATATTCCATTGGCACCTTGAGAGCAGTTGCTTTTGTTTGCTGTAAACTTTGCAGCGCCAGTGTTACATAAATTGGCAGCGACTCAGGCTGCAGACCTGCCTGCCATTTTAATGGCTTTTTATATTTTCACAGATGACAACGCAAGCTTTACCCATTTAAATCCCTGCTGTTATAGTCAAGGTGTTTGGTTCATTCTTCACCTTTTGTTTGCGCTGGTGATTGTGTAACACACCAGACGTCATTCCGAGCTGGTGGGGCATGTTGAAAGTTTAATGAAACTTCCCTCCATTTAAATTTAATGAACGTGTTACTTTTTCCAAAATTCCCAGCCTCTCCACACGTGGACCGTTGGGTTTAAAGGAGTGAGAGTGTAGATTGCTGTAAAGACAGATTCAACCATCCCAGTCAAGATGGCTAAAGGCCACCACTACTAAATAAAAATGCACACTAAACATATGTGTCAAACATAAATAGATTTAGAACAAAAGCTGGGTAATGTATTGAATATTTACTGTATGTTCGTGATGTTGTCAGTATAAAAGGAAGCAACATTGTGAAGATTATGATTATGCTCTTTATTTGGCCGATAGGTTTACTAAGGACCTTGACATAGTTTTCTTATTTTTCCTAATGGCTGGAATACACTAGTCAACTTTCCTCCCGATTTGCAGTCTGAAGGAGTCGCCGCTGGTTTGCCAAAATTCTTAACCAGTCTTCACATTTTGGCCAGTCAGAGTTGACAGATTTGACATAAAATTGCGTAGTGCATAAGGGGCCGATTTTTTTGTTGTTGTTTCAGATTCAGAATATGATTTCATCCAGTTGGAGGATAAAATGTTAAAATGTTCAAATTCACGTAAATCACGTAAAAAATTTAAAATGTCTGTTACAGTGAATTGATTCAAAACTCAGTTTCAGCGATTCATTTGCTACACTTAAAGGGATAGTTCACCCAAAAATGAAAATTGTCATCATTTTCTCACCCTCATGTTGTTACAAACTTGTTTGAATTTCTTTCTTCTGATGAACACAAAAGAAGATATTTTGAAGGCCTCAATGACTTCCATAGTATGTAAATGCTACGGAAGTCAATGGGGCCCATCAACTGTTTGGTTACAGACATTTTTTTAAATATCTTCTTTTGTGTTCACCAGAAGAAAGAAATTCATAGGGTTGGAAGTGGAACAACTTGAGGGAGTAAATGATTTTTTGGGTGAACTATCCTTTTAAAATTGGGTTGAGGTCTCCATGTTGGATTTTTTGTAGAGATATATGTTTGGTTGTCTACTATATATTGTTGTATTAGTGTATAAATGAAAATGATTAAATATAGCCTATATTTTTGTGTTAATTAAGTGAAAAGCAAAACACTTTGTTTAAAGCCATTTCTGAGCAAATATTGCAATTCACATGTTGAATGTTGTCAAAAGATTGAACTATTTTAAGATGCACAGAATCCCCATGGTCATGGAAAACATGGAAGTTTTTACATTTTAAAATTGTGATTTCCAGGCCTGGAAATGTCATTGAAATTTAAAAAGTCATGGACATTTTTGTAATCACTGCTAAATGAATACATGACTAATACATGAACTAATTAATTAAAAAAATTGGCTAAAAATGGCTTTTTGTGAGAATAACCTTCAATCAAAAGTCATGAAAAAACCCCGGATAGCCAGTGCTATTCTGAACATAGACCCTATCGTGGATCCGGGGAAGCTTTGGTTTGGTTTGATTACAGAGTAATGTCAAACATGCGTGTGTTTGTGTGGAAGGTGCTGGCAGTTTGTCTGGAATAACTGCAGTGGTTCAGCTAATAGGAAAAGAGGGAGTGTCTACGACGAGCCAATACACACGCATGCCATTCCCCTGGATCAGAGCGGCTCATTCCAGACATGTCTCTCCAGAATTACCATTAGTGCACGGCCCTTCCTTCATTTAAAACACTTACACTCATTACACTCTCTTGAATTAGATGAAAAAGCAATCAATTGATCTTATCTCCATGGTAAATCAGTTCCCGGCGTCTGGCAAAACGGTACCAGCACAACCTCTCGATGTCAATGTAGATGTCTTGAGTTCCTGTGAAAAGTGATGAGCGTCTGGGAGTGTGGGTTGCTGATATTTGATCCTGAGAAACGGGTGGAGGAGTTCAGAGAATGACTGCGGACAAAGGTGTAGAGTGGCACTAGAGTCGTCGCTCCAGACAAGCTTTGTTGAGATAGTGTCAGGAAGACTACAATGAAAAGTAGAGGAGGGGCCAAAAAGACTGAGCAAATCCCAAACACCGCGTGTCATTGGTCTGCCAGATGCCCCCAGTGTGAAGAAAGTATCACCACCGGGGAAACTTGTAGTTGCTGCATTAACATGCATGTGCTCGTTTCTTCGCATTGTTTTTAAACACCCATCGTTTCCTGAGCTGAGCGAGGATCCAGGCAGAAGCATCCCTGGAAACGACTGTAGAACTTTTCCTGGCTTAAACCTCTAGGAAAACCCTTCAGTAATGTTCTCGCCTTCTCTTCCACAGTTACATTGCAAAGCCTTTGCAAAGATGGGGGATGACAAGCCTTTTGTGTGCAGCGCTCCTGGCTGTGGGCAGGTAAGTTCACTTTCACTTTGTCTTGGGTTTCAGGTGTGGGTGTTCTTTGCTGGTTCATTCTCCTCTGGTTATTGAAGAGTGTCGGCGTGCACGGCGTCGTCCTCACAGCTGTACGGTGGCAGCACGTCTGCCCGGCGTGTGTGTGGAGGGAGGTGTGCCTGCTGTACCGCTCTGTAAACATGTTATTTTTGTCACAGGGCCACACTGATGAAGCTGATAGTGCACTTGTGAAACTGCGTTAACGTCTCTTCCACTGTCTGACTCACTCACAAACTTAGCCAGTGACTAATCGCAGCTCAGTTATCTTCTACACTTGTCTGGTTTGAGTCAAAGTCCATGCAGACGCTATGATGCGATTATTGACTAATATGTAATACTATAAAAAATGTGTTTATGCTGGTGAAGTCGGTCAAGAGGTTTCTGTATTTTTTTCCAGTAAAAATATCAAATCATCCTTTAAAAAAAACAAAAAAAACGAAAATCTAAAAATTAAATAAGGAAATGTTAGAAAGTAAAGAAATGTTTTCAGAGAATGTGTGTGTATATATATATAAGAAATATTCTCTGAAAATAAGTTATAATGTCTTAAGCAATTTTGCTTCTCAAGTAATTATATTTTCCAGTGTAAGAAGTGAAAAACAATGTGGCCTTTGGAGGCTTGTGCTGCTTTGAGGGCATTGAAAACCGAAAGAGGAAGTGATCGAGACCCATCCTACTCAGTGAGACAGTGATGCTCATTTTGTGGTTTTGATCTGAATGTTCTCCTTCGCAGTTACGTAAAAAATAAAATCGTGAGAAATGTAGCATGGACCGAAAGGAGGCAATTTAACAGTTACACCTTGCCTCTCCAGGACTGAATGCAACAATGATCATTTAACCGTACCGTTAGCAGCATAATCTTGAGAATTGAGAGGAACAACATGAACTTGATGAATAATTTATGCAAGTTAGTTGTTTGCAGATGTTTCTTTCTATAATCCACAGGGACAATGACTGTTTGCTACTGCTTGCTCTGACCTAGCCAGACGTCCTTACGTAAAAGGGGCCTTAGATATTGGAACTATTGCTTATACTTTTTTTTTGCAGATGATTAAAACAGGTGAAAAAATCTCATAGACTTGTACTACCGTTCAAAAAATTGTGGTCGGTAAGATCTTTCAATGTTTTTGAAAGAAGTCTCTTATGCTCACCAAGGCTGCATTTTATTTGATAAAAAATAATCATATTTTGAAATATTACTACAATTTAAAATAACTGTTTTCTATTTGAATGTATTTTTTTAATGTAATTTATTCCTGTGATGGTAAAGCTGAATTTCCAGCATGATTACTCCAGTCTCACATGATTCTTCAGAAATCATTCTAATATGCTGATTTTCTGCCTCAGAAACATTTCTTATTATTATCAATGTTGAAAACATATATGCTGCTTAATGTTTTTGTGGAAACCGTGAAGAGTTTTTTTCAGGATTCTTTGATGAATTAGGATAAATGTTGTTACTGCCACTTTTGATCAATTTAATGGATAAAAGTATTGCCGACAATGCCGAGTAAAAGTATTAATTTCTTTAAAACAAAAAAACTGACCCCAAAGAGTTTTGAATGATAGTATACATTGAAGCATTCTGAAGCATCTTAGCTGTATCATGTTGTCAGGTGAAGACTTTTTTTTTTTAAACCATCAGCTCCGGTAAACCAAAACTAAAGGCCACATAAAAGGAAATAAAGGAGATTGGTTGAAATAGAGATCAGGTTGTGCACATCTGTCAGGCTTTGTTAAGATGCTTAGATGTGTGTAGCTGGATGAGGGGAGTGAGGATTGACTCTACTTGAGGTATTGTTCTTTTGTTGACGAGCAAACGCTGTTTGCGTCATACTGAAGTCTATAGGGGTTTAAGATTGTTTTGCTCCATCCCATTGAACCAGATTTTCACGTGACTCCACTGTTTTGTCAACCTATTACTGAAAAATAACACTGAGATTTGAGATTTTCAATGCTAGTGCATGTTTAAAGATATTTTCAGAGTGAATTAATCCTTTTTAATGTACTTTGATTATAATGTCTGATATTTTACACTCATTTCTTCTGTATCGCAATCATATGAATATAAAAAAACAATGTGCAACAAAATTAAAATTGGGTTTAACTAGAGGCTGCACTTTAGCTAGTGTTGGATCAGGCTTGGATCTGAACTCTGCTGATAGGTGGATCTCCAGGAACAGGATGGACACCACTGTTATAAATAATATGTCATGTAATATTACATTTACCACAGAAAAGCCATTTAATGACCATCAACTTGTTAGTCAGCTGGAAAAAATAAACACTAGAGAGGAGCATTTTGCTAAATATATGCACTATATTGCATATTCATTGTATTTTTACTTAACATCTTCTTCAATGTTTAAAGGGGTAGGGGTCCTATTATGCCCTTTTACGAAGTCTTGATTTTGTTTTTGGGGTGTATTAGAATATGTTTTCATGCTCGATTGTTACAAAAAAAACGCATTTATTTTTCACATTTTACATTATTACAGCTCCTCTCTCTCTCCCAAGTCTGGTTGAACGCGTCGTTTTGGATGAATGTCCCCTACCCGGGAAGAATCTCGTTGTAGTCCCTACCAGCCGTTTGTTGTAGTCCTTCAAAAGCGATTTCTGTAAAAGAAAATATCTCCCTTTGCATTGAACTTTGAGCGTCGTAACTTTGCAGATGTTGTTTATGCTCAAACAGCAACATTACACACTGATGACATTATAAAACGCTGTTATCGTGTAAATGAACGGCAAAAACTCATAAAAAGTTTTTAGTTGAAAATGGTGTTGTGTAAACAGCCCCTAAATCTGACTGTACTTTGCTGTTTGGTGATCATGAAACAATCAAACCACATTTACAGTATAATCTGCATATATTCTTCTCTGACAGATCACTTTTATAAAGCTTTTTAGTTTTCTTCTCATCATGCAAGCACGTTATCACTTCGAGAAAACCAATGAAAAACAGGAAAAAACAATATTTTATATATTTATATATATATTATATATTTATATATATTTACAGATGACTGTACTATTTACCGAAAATAATTCTGTGAACCATGGTCTGAAAAATTGTTTGGAAGGAGGTCTGGAAATTTGAGTCTGGAAAAGTATAGAATTTTGAAATGGAAAATGTGTAGGAACCCTGTACACCGATTATGACTTTTCATGGCAAATTCCGATAGCGGTTGCCTATTTTATTTGTTGTTTATTTGCTCTATAACAGGCTAAAATGGCCTTAAAAAACAACCATCTGTTGCCATTTGAAATTAGAGACAACCACTGCATTTTAATCACGATCCAAACAAAGATGCTACACACATGTAGCATGAGCAGTTGTTTTTGATTTAAATTAGATTGCATAATTTCAAGACTTAAAGTGAAAACAGAATGGTCTGACTTTAGCTTTGTGAAATATGTTACATAAGACACCTGCACAAAACAAAAAGAGACGAACTGAATGAAAATGCCATTTCACTATCTGACAGCAGGTGGCACTTATGGAAAAGAAGCGTTTCTTTACACAAAGCAGTTGCGCTTTTAAACACTACTTTACACGGATGGGAAGAGGAAAAGAAAATGCCATCGAACCTATTCTAAAGACAGTCAGTTCCCTTCAGAGATCCATTCATATAAACCCCCACCCCACCCTAATTTAATATTTATATTTTTCTACCCATATTTCGAGCATCGCGAACTGTGGTCTTGCTGTGCCTGGTATTTTCTCTGCTGCGCGTCTGCGCTCTCCTCTTTAAATCAGTCTTCAGCATGTCCCGTCTCTGGCCTGTGTTAACGTCCTGTTTACAGACTTCATTATAATTTCACATGAATGACATTTCGGGAAATGATTGCAATGCAGTTTGTGTGCAAGTCCAGAAAAGAGATCAGCCAAAATGAAACTAAAAACCAGCCGGTTGCCGATCGTGTTTTTGGCCGGTTGATTGGTGCATTTCTAGAAGAAAGGTCGCACCACAATAATTATTTACACTCGCACAAATACTCCCAAATAAATTTTGAGGTTGCATTTAATTTCAGGAGCATATCCAACCAAAATGGTCACAATTTTGAGCCTTAATAATGTAATCAAATGTAAAATAACACTGCATATAATCTCCACTGTGTAAATTAAATAAAGATTAAGCCTTATTAAAGTTACAAAAGTTATTCAGTCAAGAGCAGTGAAAGATTTTTGTTTTTTGATAAACATTAAAAACACAAACAGCAGCAGCAATATTAGGCTGCGGTCACTTTAATACATTATGCACTGATCCAATACTGATACTGTACTAATGCGTTGTCTTTCTCAACTGTTTACGTTCACTGAAGACATAACCTACCGTGTTTGCATGTCAAGATGGGCATGTTGGCATGATTTTTGTATTTTGTTCATTTAAGTGCAAGAAGACATGAAAGCGAAATCAATGTAGTATTCACGCGCTGTCTGAGACGTGTGCGCACACAAAACTTCTCACACAGCGCGCACAGGTTCTCTTTTGCATCTTCTTGCACTAAAATGTTTAATGTTGAACTTCTGTGAGTTTGCAGCTCTGGCCCAATCGGGACAGTGACAGTTCCGTCAACTGGCCAGAGCGTCTTATCGCTGATCCCTGCCCAGCAGTTTCGTTATTATTTTGTGCCTGTCCGAATTCGTTCAGAGTGCCTGTTTAAACACAGAAGGCAATGTGTGCTGTTCAGGTCTCATCTGGGCTCGCAAGCTATTAACACCCGGAGATGACGGCATAAATGACTGGTCATATTAGAGCATACGGCACTCGCATCGAACAAAGTTTACAAAGAGTGACTGTTTTGTCCAGGTGTTTTTCGCTGTTGTAACGAATTGGGAATGTTCCCAGACAGGAGATTTATGTGATGCACACAGCGGCTCTATCAGCGGCGTGTTTTCTTCGCTTGTTGTGCTGAACTGCAACACCAACACATGAGGAACACTTTTGTCAACAATAGATTTACATTCTAACAGATGATTGGAGGTGAGATGATAGTGGTCTATGCATTTTTTTGTTACCTTATTATATATGCCTAGTCAGATTTAATATTAAGAGTGGTGCAAGTGCGTGCTGAACCATGGGTGGTGAACGATACTGTTAATTTTTTTAATTTTATTGAGAACCGTTACACCCAATTTTTAGGTCAGTTAAATACTAAACTGTGCCGCTATGTAACGTAGTCATTCTTGACTATTAGAATAGCACTATTTGTTGCATTTCCCAATTGTCACATTCTTCTTTCTTAGAGGAAGATACAAAAGAGGAAGTATAAAAACTAAGTCATCTACTGCATGCAAGGCAATCTAGCTGCATTTCTTGTTTGTTGGTGTTAATTAGTTTCTCTGTTTGCTTCAGTCAAGCTGTTGTCCTTGTGTTGTCATCATGTGTTGTCCTTGCCAGAGTAACTCATTTAAGTTGAGGGAGAAGAAGCTATGAGACATGCAGTTGTTGTATTGGGGATGCTGGCACAGCTAAAAATAAGCTTCTGACACTTGACTGTGTTTCCACTTTGCGCTGTCACTGCTGAACTGTAGCCATGACATGGAGCCAGAAATAATCTGAAGAAGACTGGAGCCCAGTGAACATGGCTTGAGTCATGAAATCCACTCAGAAAGAGGAAAAGATAATCTTAGAGGCTCCACCTTGTTTTGCAAGGATTCAGTAGTGGAGGTGCTTCTTCAAACAACACTTAATTTCAGTAAATGTAAAAAAAAAAAAACCCACAAAATCCCTGAACTGAATCACGTTTAATCAGTGGAGTCCGATTCCAACTCTTATGAGCTGGTCCTTTTTAATGAATAAAACAAATACAGCACAATAAGTGTAGTCCAAATTCCTGAACAAATGACACTTTTTTTTCAGTCAATCAAAAACATGCATTGCAACCAGTGTAGTCGGAATCCCAAGCAAGCTATTTTGAGTCAGTTACTTTAATTGAATCAAAAACATGGGGCTCAAACAGTGTTGTCCAATTAGCAAGCATATATCTATTTTGAGCTGGTTCTTTTTAGTCAATCAAAAACAATACATCGCAACCAGTGTAGACCGATTCTTGTATTAATGACTCTTGAATCTTTTCTTTTTAATGAAACAAAAACATGCAGCGCAAACATTGTTGTCAGATTATTGCAGATTATGTCAGCAAATCATTATTTTAAGTCAAAAATATAAGAACACGTCCAAAGTATAGTCTGATATTCCCAGATTAATTGCTTTTATGAACCGGTTCTTTTTAGTGAATCAAAAACATACAGTTTACATCTTACTGTGTAAAATCTTATGTTGTACTTACTCCTGTTGTTCATATTATGTTATTAATGCAATTCATTTATTATATAGTTGACTATATGAAAATAGGCTGCTTCTATAAAGACTGAGCAAGGTGATCAAAATGACTGCATATCTTTTTCAAGAATTGTTGTAAATTTAGAACCAGAATCTTTACATTTCATTAGATTCATTAGATTCCCATTCCTACTTAGCACAGCTGTTTCACTGCTATCTGTCAGATCATAACATTTTAATTCATCATATTACAAAAAAGCATCTTTAATACTTGTGGAGATGGTTTCTTAATAAATATCCACGATTCACTAGCTGTGCATGTGCAGCACACGGTTTTAACATCAGAACAGCTGTTTTGTTAAATATAAGATAAATATAAAAGCACATTGGAGAATGCATGATTGCCTGTCATAAATGTTAATTGAATACATCTGTGTAGTTTGCTCAGCCCATGAGCTGTTGTGTCCTGCATGCATAACATCATGGCTCTGGCACTGGTGTTAAACCACAAAACTCCACCTTAGCATAAGCACTTTTGTCATTTGCACAATGTATTTTTGGACTGTTCGGAAAGACATTTTTATTGTTTGACAAAATGTGGAAGTTCAATACTTACAGTGTAATGCTTTAGCTGCACTTCTGAACGGAAGCGTAAAGAAACGTAAGCATTGTAAGCCTGGAGGTTGTATCAGGGTACAAAGGTCAGCTGTGAAACAGAAAGCCACTTCTACTGTAAGTCTTTGACACTGACACTGTATAGTTACATCCTATACCTCAGAGACATTGAGTAGGGCACGGGTTTGGTGAAAAACGATCATTATGGAGTCCTCTCTGGCCTACATTATCTGTTTCGAAAGACAAATCTTGTCAATGCCACTCCCTCTTCTTCCTTTGGAAGTGTGTCTCTGCCCTGAGGTCATGAAATGCTCCTCTTTCTTCTTCTGGCCAGATTTGTCTCGTAATCCATCTGTTCATCTGTGTCCCTCTGTAGAGGTTTACTAATGAGGACCACCTGGCTGTCCACAAACACAAACATCAAATGACGCTGAATTTTGGACCCGCCAGAACGGACTCAGTCATCATTGCAGGTACTTTGCACACAGACAATATGATAGATATATGTAGTGCCTCAAACATATTATTTTTAATGAAGTGTCGTGACGTGTAGCCAAGTATGGTGTGTATATTTTTACATATAATTATAGACTGGTTTCAGTATATAAAAAGAAATCACAAAAAATAATATATAAATGTATGTACAATTTAATGATATCATAGTTTAATTATATACAGTACAATATATATATATATTTCAATATTAAATGAACTGCTCTGAGTTAACTGCACGAGCATTTTACCCTTTCATTTGTCAAAAAATAAAAATAAAAGTTAGGTTTAACTTGAAGAAATTATAACAAAAATATATTTTTATTGCACAGTAGAGTCAACTTCTTCAAGTGATAATAATAATAATACTAATAATACATTTTGTTAAAACACACAGAAACTCAAAGGTCTTCATTACAATCTAACAAAATAAAAGTTCGGTCTAACTTGAAGAAATGATGAAAGAAATGTAATACTATTGCACAGTACAATGTACTTCTTAAAGTAATAATAATAATAGAAATACAATTTATTAAAACATATTTTTAAGGGATATTACACAAGTTTTCATACATGTTTTAATTTAAACAGTAAACTTAAATTTAAAATGTTCATTTAATTACATTTTGAAAAATGAACAAAATTGTTAATTTTATAAAAAGATTTGATAACCACCATACATTGAAGTCAATTTGTATTTGACCGTATAATGTTTTTATATTATATGGACTCCTGACAGTAAAATAACCTACAATAAACCTATATTAGTGTTAGTGACATGTAAAGGCCAAGTATGGTAACCCATACTCGGAATTTGTCCTCTCCATTTAACCCATCCGTGTTAGTGCACATACTTTTACTTTAGTAGTAATGAACACACACACACACACACACACACACACGGAGCAGTGGGCAGCCATTCACTGTGGCCCCCAGGGAGCGATTGGGGGTTAGGTGCCTTTCTCAAAGGCACCTCAATCATTTCCTTTTACCACTTTCTGGTTACCAGTCTGACTCTCTAACCATTAGGCCACGACCGCCCAATATAAAGGCCCAGTCATGAAAAGAAAAAAAGTGATGTACAGTGAAACCGACAGAATCTTAAAATGCACCGTCATACATTATGCATTATTATATTAATTAAATAAATATTTATAGTGATTATTAATTTGTCTTTGGTAGGTTCATGTCCCTACCTTCCATCCCCATATTTACATCCATGTTTTTATGTGTCACTACTTTTGTGGGAAATGGTAACCAGGAATGCTGGTTTCAGTGGCACTGACAAAACAAATAGTGTAGAGATTTAACAATGCAATTTGATATCATTACTTTTTAGCTATTGAGTGAAGCTAAATCCCCTTAAGCTAGTAGTTTTAAGGGGGGAAATTTCTCAATGTGTTTTTTTTTTTGTCTTGTTAAACCTTTGGGAAAAAACCACACAAATGTAATAACCTTGAACTCTCACAGATTTATCATGTTAAATCGTAATCAGATTTGGTTTGTACTGCTGCGTAGAGCCATTTAGCTGCACGGCAGAGTTTATATTGTCCATGTCCTGCTTAAGGAAACAATGAGATCTCTCGGTTTCTCACTCTCTATCCCAGACCAGACGCCGACTCCCACTCGTTTCCTGAAAAACTGTGAAGAGGTGGGCCTTTTCAATGAGCTGGCCGGCTCGTTCGAGCAGGAGTTCCCTAAAGGCCAGGAAGATGAGGACAAGAGGGCCAAGAACCCGGTGAGCTGCGGGACTGGGTGGAGGGATTCAGTCATACAGTCATACGTGCTCCAAACATGAGGAGCTCTGGCTGCCTGCTGCCAGAACTCAGATTTATGGACTGCAGAGTTGCCTATCAGTTCTCGTGTAACACTGTCTCGTCTAGCCCTCTCTCCATCTATCACATTCTTCATCTCTCTTTCTTTTTTGCATGTAGTTGCCGGCTCCTAATTCGGGAGCACTAGACATGAGTTTGCAGACGCCTTCAGACGTTAAGGTGAAGGAGGAGGACCCCGTGGAGGTGGACTCCTCTCCGCCTGACAGTCCTGACTCCTTCTCCAGCATGTCAGATAGCAGCAGAGAGCCCATAGGCAGAGGACAGGTACAGGCTTTATGCAAACCAAACTGTGCTAGAACAGATACAGTAAAGCCCAAAAGTCTGAGACCACACTGGATATCTGCAATTCAAAATGGCTAGGTCACTAATCAGGTACATTTGTGACATTGGTCATGTGAATCTTTGTACATTGAAGCACAAGATGCTCTTTGGATTGTTTTCAAATCATGCTGGAGAACATGATCCTAGGTTTTACACAAACTTGTGGGGTTTATGCAGCTCAACACTGCTGTCAATAAAGCAAAAGGAGTTATTTCTGAAATTCATGTACATTTTTTAATTGAAACATTCACTTCTAACATTTCACTTTTCACTTCTATGTCAAAATAGTATTTGTGATAATACATTTAAAAAAAGTTAATAATTAAATGTAATTATTTTTATTTTTATTTTTTAATTATTAATTATAAATGTATTTGTATCATTATATTTAATCATTTATATAATTATCCAAATAATGTATTTCATTTATTAAAGTACAATACATTTAAAATAAAATTAAAACTAAAGCATTATCACTAGTCTTTTTGTAGAATACATAGAATATACAAAATTATAAATAGTTAATAGTAACGTATGCTATCACACATTTGCATTTCAAGTGGCCACTGAGCTGTGGAGACCATAATTATACATTTCACTAAACTATGTATTTGGCATTGGATTAACTAGTTGTGTTGCATCACTAAACAAACAATCATGACTGGGTGATATCCATTTTGGAAGTAAACACTGTTGCTTTTGAATTAAATGCTATAAGATGTTTGTGTTTAGCTGGCTGATTATCTACCTTTCAGGATTCTCCTCCAAAGCCTGCCTTCAGTTCGGCTCCCACCCCTGCCATAGTGCGTCCTGGCTCTCTCCCCCTGCACCTGGGTTATGACGGCCTACAGCCCACCATGCCCTCTCCTACCTCCGTCATCACACATACCCCACCATCCAACCGCACACTGGGGTAAGAGAACAGCCACAGCGTATCAATGAGGAGTCGTTGCTTTGGGCCGTCAGCTTTATTCTCTATGACTCATTTCTATATGACTCACTGTGCTGCTTTAAGTTGGTGTGGTAGTAATTCTTAGGAAAATGTGGGCAGCTGGCTCATTTATGATGCCATACTTGACGTCCCAAGAATGTTTGGTCAAATAGTCGACAGGAAGAGAGCAAAACTTGCCTAGAGAACATTACCAATCCAAAGACTATATTGAAGCCAATGAACCTTCCTTGGAAATCAGACGACTAAAGTTGGCTTTACAATATCAGGGCTCGACAATAAGGACTGCCCGATGGCCCGGTGCCAGTGTGAACGACACTCGGGACAGTTGACGGAACTGTCACTTGCCCGATCGGGTCAGTGCTATAGGGGTGTGCATTATATATCGTCTATGATATCGCAATTGTTGATTTAACGATCTGACATTATCGAGTATGTCCCTCACTTTACAAAAAACAAACAAAAACACACCCATTGAGGGCACGCATACACTACGTGATGTAGTCTAGCAGATTAGACTAGCGCGCAAGCGATTTAGAGTGTATGCTTTTACTGTGTGATTTAGTCTATTTAAAATGCATGTAAAATATGCCCCCAGATTCAAGATAAGGAGCAAAAATTGCCTTGTATGTGTTTTATATTTATATAATTTAATATAGGTAACCAATATTACACGAAAAGCGCCGTTTTTCTCCAAATATCAGCATGATTATAAATGTGACTTGTTTTTATGCAACGTACAAGTTAATATTAAGTCTCTTACATTTTAAACATCAAATCGCCTGTTTCGCTCTATTCCGCCAATGAAAATAGTTCCAAACAAAGTCCACACATTGTTTTGCTTCTCTGAGAAACACACGACGGTGTATCTTTACTGAATGAATCAGCTTTTTGAACAAATCAGCTGAATCAATAATTCAATGACTCACTCATTAAGACAGTAAAATGCTTCCTTCCTGAATGAATCAGCCGTTTGAATGAATCGATTGAATCTCAATGACTCACTCATTAATAGTGACTTGCTGTCACCACCTGGCGGGTTTAATTTCACATTTAAAGTACAGTATCTTTTTTTTTTTTTTTACTAATTTCAAATAACAGTATTTAACGTTTTATATTTTCAACATTTCAAAACATTATTTATGCATCTTTAACTGCTCTTCACTTATTGACTTTAATAAAGGTTGATCTATAGTTATATAAATATACATTAGAGTTCCATTTTCTTTTCCTTTACTTTTTGTTGTTGGGGCAAGTAAAAACAAAGAAAAAATCCTTAGCGTTGACCCCTGAATATGCAATCAAACTTAAAACAAATAAGGAAAATCCAGCCTATACAACAGTTTTTTTTCAAGTCAGCATTCAATAAAATGTGAAAGAAAGCCAAGTTACATCCGTCCATTTGGTCTACACATTAAAACCCATCTGGAGAATCTGAAAGTGGATTTAAACAATTTGGAAAATACACATTTTTGCAGAATTTCAAAAAATCTGGATTTAGCAAGAATCCAAAAGTCCAAAACTCATCCGAATGATTATAAACCAGCAATTTTTTGGACATAAGAGCAATGTTCCCACAACATACCCTGATATACATAGATAGATCTAAATCTGGAAATCAGGTGGCAGCAGCTTTACAACAAATCAACTGTGTCAGTGTATACGCATCCCTGACCAAAGTTCAGTTTTCACTGCAGAGGCAAATGCTCTATTATTGGCATTGAATGAGAGAAAAAAAAGAGCAGAACTTCAGTTTGTGCATTGATTTGGTTTTGCTGCTTGTGCAATCTGGAAATTTCTCTACTTCTCTTTCAGGTCTCCCACAGTGCCGTACCCAATGATGATGCTTCCCAATGGTCAAACTGTTCCTGTGCTTCCAGGTCCTATGCAGATGCCCTCTGTAATATCTGTAAGTTTGAAGTGTATTTACTAGTACGGAATCCCCTGATTTACTATAATTCATTTGAACTTATACTGTAATCAGAAAAAGTATAAGGCAGGGGTGTCCAAACTCTGTCCTGGAGGGTCACTGTCCTGCAGAGTTTAGCTCCAACTTGCCTCAACAAACCTACCTGGATGTTTCTGGTATGAGACCTTGATTAGCTGGTTCAGGTGTGCTGAACTCTGCAGGACAGTGGTCCTCCAGAAGCAGGATTGGACACTCCTGGTATAAGTAGATGGACAACTCGAAGGAAAAGAATTGGAGAGACTGTAAAGGCCCGTTCACACCAAGAACGGTAACTATAATGATAACTATATTTGCATCCACACCAATGCATGATATCATTCTGTTTATTCTAAGCATGTGCTGCAGTTTTGTCGTCTGCCACTTTCAATGCTCAAGCTCTTTTAAAACAGGATGGATTCTGATTGGCTGTCAGTTTTTATCTTTCATCAGCTGGGAAACAAATCGTTCCGAAAGTGTTTCCAATGATATCGTCTCTATGTGCCATTATTGTTAAAGTTAACAATACACGGTGTGGATTAGTGTGGCCATTCTTTTACATTGAGAATTGAGATTTGTTTTTCTTTATCATTCTAGTTGTATATCTTTATCATTATAGTTATCATCATTGGTGTGAACGGGCCTTAACAATCAACTTTTTGTTTACTGTAAAACTGTTTTTTAAACTGGGGTCTGCAAAATGGTGCTGGGGGTCTGTGGAAAATTCAGTGTTGTTATTGTTAATTGAAACTAAGGCTGTTTCTCAATTCCAAGAACGGACTTGCGTTCTCGTGGAGGCCGGTCTTGCCAGGCTACTTTGAAAGAACGAACTCGGAAGGACGCGAGGACACAGAACGCATCCTTGTGAGAATTGAGATGTGCTGTGATCTTGTTGCTCAACTGACCGTCCCAGCATATTATAAGTAGCAGCCAATGCACTATAAATACAACATAACATCACAAACAAATCTCATAAACTATTAAAATATTTATTTCATGTTATTATAGACATTTATTTTCATATAATTTAATATCGTTTTATTTTACCGCATGTTTGTGAAAACGAGCATATATGTTTAATGTTATTTATGCTTTGTCAATGTTAAGATATTTTTTAATACGCCAATTAAAATA
Organism: Rhinichthys klamathensis goyatoka; assembly: GCF_029890125.1. NCBI lineage: Eukaryota > Metazoa > Chordata > Actinopteri > Cypriniformes > Leuciscidae > Rhinichthys > Rhinichthys klamathensis. Next base: position 702,526 of record NW_026606571.1, on the reverse strand, counting down.
CTGTAGGCTTTCTCCAGGTCTTTATCACTTTCTTAAAATGAAGCAAAACAAAATGATAAATGTTTACTTTCACGAGACGTCTTGTATTTGCGAGCTTGAAGCGAGAATCTCTTAAGTGAGAATGAGAAGTTTAAAGCTTATAGGCTTCTGTATGTCGTCGATTCTCTCAAGTCTGCATTCGATGCAACCTCGCTATCAAAAACACATCCCGGTACTTGAATGCGTCTTCTGTACTTGCGTTCTGGAGTATTGGAATTAAACTTCGACGGTTGATGATGGCGTAGTATAAGAACACAAGGATGCAAGATCGCTTAAGAACACATATTGAGAAACGGCCTAAAACTATTAAAACATGTTTTTGTTAATTGAAATAAAATGAAATATAAATATTAGATAAAAACAACTTGTACTTAAAAAACGTGAACAAAAATTAAGAAAACTGAAATAAAATAAGTTTAAGTTAACAAAAACTAATAAAAATGACAAAGCATGTTACAAATTTACTAAAAACTACCCTAAAAATAAAACAAAATATAAAAAAAGCTAATTTAAAAATATTAATACATACTCTAATAGTATATAAATAATACTAAACCAAAAACTTCCGAGTAACAGAAAGTGCATTTTATAAATAAATTATTGATCATTATTTTGAATTCTTTTGAATCAATGTCTATATTTTCCAGGTAACATTTGAATAACTTATTTTGACTTTAGTACAATAACAATATTAATATCCGTTATTTAATTTTTAAACAAAAGGTTGTCTTTATAATATCATATTATGTATTTAATGTTAATATCATATTAATACTATTTTTCTCACTCTTAAAATATACTGTAGCTGCCTTTTTATATTTTGAGAAAGGGATCATTTGCAAGAGAATCATCATATTTAGAGGTCCTTAAAACACTTTCTTTCAGCATATTTTGAGTTAAAGGAGCAAACTTTGTTCTGATTAGAAATATATTATTGAAATGTAATCCTGACAAATAGTTTTGGAGATTTCAGTCCTTTGATCTCATTTAAGTATAGGAATAAAATGGTACAGGGTACAGGAACTGTACCTTTATACCCATTACCTATATATAAAATAGCTGCTCTGGTCCATTACCAAGATGGACACCAACTGAATTGACTTGCCTTAAAGGGACTTTGCTGTGATTCAATTTTAAAGGCCAAGTGTGTTTTTTGTCTCATGCAACCCCCTTGTTTCAGCACAGTGCCACTTGTAGCTCAAAAATTATTCACTTCTATTTCAATATGATGTTTCTGTGAGCTGTTATTTTTGATCTCTGGAGTAATTTATAATATGCCTCATAATATGTTTTGCGTTTGGCTCTGTGGTGTAGCTGGCGAGGCCCCTGTGTATGGTGCCTAACATTCCAGGAATTCCCGGCCCTCCACTAGGGGGCAGCAGCAGCGGCTCGTCTTCACCCTCCGGTTATAACCCCCACACTGAGGCAAAGATGGTGAGGGCAAGCTTTTTTTCTTTCTTTGCCAGCCTGTGGATCCTTATGCAAAACGCTCAGATACATAGCTTTCTCTTAGTGTTCCTATGTTGAAAGTCTTAATCCAGCACATCACATGGGTGATAGTTTTCACAACAAACAAGCACTGACTGTTGGAACTAAGCAGCTCTGTCATTAACAGTCTTTATTTCAAATACATTTTTGATTGTTATACCACGGGCTGTTTAAATACTCGATTCTGATTGGCTGGAAGGTGTGCAGTAAAACCGTTTAATGCACAGGTAGTTCCAGTCAGTTTGATTACAGTTCGAAATTAATCCGCTACTATAAACATTGGTAACCATAGTAACAGAGTTACACTTGCAAAAGAGTGAGAGAGAGAGACACATATGAAAACGTTAGGTAGGCTCAGAGCCATAGAGAGAAAGAGTTGCGACGTTCTTTGATCGCTCGCGATGGCTGTCACGTGGTTCATGTAAACCCCAATAGTTCCAAAACATACGCGGGCTGTCATGTTCTTCTATGGGACAGACAGCAGCGATTGCATTATTGACCGGTAAATATAAAATAAAACACACACCCAAGTACTTTTTCAGCTGTTACTGCATTATTGCATTTTGTTAATGTCAGTTATGCATTTGGAGAGGCAGGGTGACAGCGAAATAGCCTACTACTGTATATTACTTAGATACGTTTTAGGCTTTTTTTTTTTTTTTGAGGGAAAAGACAGAGCTAGATAAGATCGAAGACGACAAAGATGAGGTCAATACGAAAAAGACAACTAAATGGGCAGTTAACACTTTCAGTGACTTGTTGCGCCAAACACAGTACAATTGTGATTTCGAGACCTAACGTTACTCTGCTTCTCTTTTAAATGAGACATTTCGGGAGTTTTATTCCTCTGTTCAGTCTACCGCTGGACGCGAATACAGTGTTGCAAGTTTGATGCGTCTCAGAGCAGGTATAAACCGTCACATTACAAAATACAACATCATAAGGGATAAAGACTTCAAGTCAAGCAATGCCGTCTTTAAATCAGTTTTAAAGCGCTACAGGAAAAATGGAAAAGACACCAGCGTTCATCATCCGCGTAAGAAAAGTTTGGTTTGACATACATCTAATTCATTTAAATAAATGACATGATTAGTTCAAATAAAGCTTGCCTTGTCACTGTCAGTGTTGCCTATCATTCATAAATAATTTTAATAAATCCATGAATCATTAAGTTATAGGCCTATGCTTAAGCAACGAGGGGACTGTAGACTTTAAAGAAGAGACGCTCATAGGTAACTCGCGCACGCATCTCTCTCTCTCTCTCTCTCTCTCTCTCTCTCTCTCTTTCTTCTCTTTCAGTTCTATGTCTCTCTCTCTTAATAATGAATTTAAATAAATGTGATAATTCATTCAAATAAAAGCAATCCGATGGCTCTACTTTATTTAAAGCGGACGGAGTGCTAGAACTAACGAGCCGTAACTTAAGAAAATAACCGTCATTTTTACACGTCTGTTAAAAAATTACATTGTAAACATCAGTTACAGCTTTAACTTAATATTAACTTGGCAAATAACCGAGGTATAAGCGGGATAATCCACGGCTAGCCATGCATTAAAGGATTTTAATGCACGACGTAGAGGCAACCTTCTTCGCCTCTACGTCGTGCATTAAAATCCTTTAATGCATGGCTAGCCGTGGATTATCCCTTACTTATCCAGGGATATGCAAAAAATGCATATTTTCATAACAGACTAGTTGGTGGGTGGTTTGAAGGTTAGTCGGTCTACATAATTAGGCTGATTTAGCGTCCACCAGATACGTTTCTTAACACATTCACTTAAGATTTGGAGAGAAAGAAAATCTACACGACCACCCTGAACCATAGAAATAAAATGCAGAAGTTTACACGTGTTTATTTCCCTTCTGTCACATGGTTTCTCTCATCAGTGCTTGATGAGTTGTGGTTCAGTTTTATGAAATGACTTTTCTTGCCATTCCACATGAAAGAGAAATAAAATTGAGCGTTTCGGCTGTAACAGCTGTCTATAATTAGACAGAATGCCATCTTGTGCCACATTACCATGGTGTGTTTGTTGTTATTCTCAGAGGTTGAAGGCAGCATTATCTCAGCAGATGCCCGCTGCTCAGGGTTGTCTTGGTGTGGCGATGGGGTCCAGTGCGATGGTACCTCAGAGGGTTGAGCAAAGCCAGCTGCTGGTCCAGCATCCAGACGCCCCATCCCCTGCTCAGCCACAGGTATAGGACGTTTTCACGCTCGAATTGTCTGAACTGCAAACATTATGGACCCTATTTTAACCATCTAAGCGCATGGTCTAAAGCGCACGGCGCAAGTGCATTTAGGGCGTGTCTAAATCCACTTTTGCTCACTGTGCCCGGCGCATGGTCTAAAAGGGTTGTCCCTATTCTCTTAATGAGTAATGGGTGTGTTTTGGGCTTTATGTACAATAAACCAATCAGAGTCTCATCTCCCGTTCCCTTTAAATGCCAGTTGCGCTCCCGCCATGGCAGATTCGCTATTTACATGACGGAATTTGATAGTGGAAAGACTGAACGCGTCTCCAGAGGTTAAAGCTCGCGAGCAGACCATCTACGGGACATGCCGGATTCCACCATATCTTTATGTACACAATAATAATCTTTTACATTGTAATCCTTTTATATTTTATATTTGACATGTTTGTGTGCTGTTGTGCATCCCTGTGTGTTTAATAAGCGTACGCGGGTTGTGGACCCTCCTATTAGTGGACATTACTAACGCGCTCTTTAAATAACAAAACAAATATTGCGCCATTGACTTTAGACCAGGTTTCAGTTGGTCAATGGCACAGTCTATTTCAGTTGCCTCAAAATAGCAACGCGCCATCAATGCGCCTGAACACACCTCGTTTTCAGACAAATGCATTTGCTATTTAAACTACGTGGCGCAGGACGTGAAAATAACTGCGTCAGGCTGTAACTAGCAAAAAACACTCGCGTCGCGCCTGGTTTTTACAAAAAAGCTTTGTAGCTATTTTATTTATTTAGCTATTCGAAAATACAAAAATATTCAATAAATTAAATTATTAAATGATAAATGCTAAGTAAATAATACATTAAAACATTAGCATGTAGCCTTCAAATGCTTTTCAGTAAATATTGCATTAAAAAGATGAAATGAAAAGTTAGTAATAAAATAAAAAACAAAGAAACTCATTACAGGTAACAAAACAAGTGGCGGGTCTATTGACAAGACTGAATGCACAGATCTATTTTGTCATTTCCTTTTTTTTTTTTTGTCCCGTCCACTGCTATGGTTATTACTGTCAATCGTCAAAATTTCAGATTCAGTCCGGCATTTTAACATGGTTGTCACTCATGAAAAATAAATATTTTATTCATATTATTAATGGGTTATACACAGAAACTGAGTGAAGTTATATACAGAAACCGTGCAATCAACACTGCAAAAACACGTAAATTAAATTTCTTTCACATACCCCTTTCTCACCAGGATGGTTCGCGCTTTGAAGCCAGAACCTGTTCTTGACCAGGCGAACCGGCCACATGTTTCCACAGACTTGAAGAACGAATGGTGCTGTTTACCTGACTATAACCAGTTTAAATTAAACAGTGTGCGTCCTGGTGTTTGTGCAGACAGTGCGGCACTTCTGTTTTGCTGTTGTTCACAGTATTGGGCGTGATTTTAGCGTACCGGCAGCTAGCATTAAATCCCGTTCCTCTCATATGTCCTTTTTGGAGATGTATTGAAACTGAAACCATTGATTCACTCACGCTCTCGCATGATGAGTCTCTCTCGCACGCACAGTTTTATATATTTAGACATAAAGAGCAACGTTGCATACATATTTAATAACGTTGCATGTTTAGAAATGTTGTGCAACGTTATTAAATTGCTCAGCGAGACTGCCATAGACGGCGACAGCATTTCTCCACGCTCTGCTCCCCGGCTCCATTCGAGACCAGCAAGTTTTTAGGGCTGGAGTTCTTTCAAAACAATCTTTCTGGCTAGGAGCCCCCTTTTCTGCAGTGGAAATGCACGGAACAGTTTGAGAACGGACACAGGCTGGGAACCCACCCTGGAACGGTGTCGGTGGAAAAGGAATAAGGGAGTGCTTGCACAAATATTCACGGGAGCGTTTGAAAGCAGAGCCTCATGTTTGTCAGGGAGCATCTTTCACTTTGCTGTGGCATTAAGCAGTAAACATCTCTGTTTACTCTGTCCTGCTGTGTTCAGGTGTCACCCGCTCAGCCCACAGGGGGTCGCAGGCGGAGGACGACTGATGACGACCCTGATGAGAGAAGGCAGCGCTTCCTTGAGCGGAACCGAGCAGCAGCTTCTCGTTGCAGACAGAAACGCAAGGTCTGGGTCAACTCCCTGGAGAAGAAGGCTGAGGAGCTCACATCCATGAACGTCTCGCTGTCGGTTAGTGTGCAAGAAAAACTCTTTGACTTGTAATTTGATCTAAAATCAGGACTGTATGAACTGAAATGAACTATGATATTTCAGGACTGAAATATTGCTTATAGCAACTTGAAAAATGTGTTAGAAGTGGTTCCTCCATGTTCTTCAAAATGTATGCAATTCATGGAGTACCTACATTTTCTTATACAAGATGCATGCAACCAGAATATACTGTGTGGGATACCATATCCCACAATGCAATGCGTTTGTCTTTAACTTCTATTTAAAGAGTCAAGACTGAACCAAAATCAATGCCAACTGTGATATTTTGTAATCTCTTTAAAGGGATACTCCACCCAAAAATGAAAATTCTGTCATCCTTTACTCACCCTCATGTTGTTGCAAACCTGTATGAGTTTCTTTCTTCTGCTGAACACAAAGGAAGATATTTTGAAGAACGATTGGAACCAAACGGTTATTTGGCACCATTGACTTCCATAGTAGAAAAAAAAAATACTATGGAAGTCAATGGTGCCAAAGTTCCAATCATTCTTCAAAATATCTTCCTTTGTGTTCAGCAGAAGAAAGAAACTCATACAGGTTTGCAACAACTTGAGGGTGAGTAAAGGATGACAGAATTTTCATTTTTGGGTGGAGTATCCCTTTAAGTGGAAAAGTTAACATAAGATAAAGTTAGAGTTAAAAGATACATTTTGTTTGCACAAAATTGCAACAAAAAAAAGAAGCAAACATTTATTTACCAGATAAATGTATCTCACTTAATGTAAATAGGTTATGAGGTTATGATGAGGTTATACTGTTTTACATACTGTTTTAAAAAAATATTTTTAATTTCTTTTATATCTTTGCATATACTGCACTATTGCTAGTATCTCATTCCAAACATAGCCTATTTTATTATATTATTATTATTATTTACAATTATTATTATTATTGCTATTATTATAATAAAATAATAATAACATTATTATTAATATATTTTATTTGATAATAATTTAATATTTTTATTTATGTGTAAGTATGCATTTATTTATTATATTGTTTTTGTTGGTTTTATTTTATTATATTTATTATACATATTTCAAATTGACCATCATTGATAATATTAGCAACAGCAAAAATGTCAATATTATTATTTTATTTTTATTTATTATAAAAGAAAATATTTATTTATTATATTGTTTTCTCATTACTTAATTTTTTTTATTATTTATACTATTTTTGATTGCTTTTGTTGTGTGCATTGATGGTTTGGCATTGTTGGATGTACTTTGAAATTGAGTAGATACAAATGTGTTTGCAAATGTTCACACTTTGTTTTCACTTATTTGTATGTGTACAAGAATGAGGTGTCTCATCTGCGAAACGAAGTTGCTCATCTAAAGCAGTTGCTGTTAGCTCATAAAGACTGCCCTGTCACCAACCTCCAGAAGAAAGCCGCCTACTTGGGTAAGTGGAGCTTGAGTTGTGGTTCTTTCACTTGCATCTCCATGATCCAATCTTCTTTTCACTTCTTTTTTTTTTTGTCTCTCAGGAGAGGAACACATGAAAGAGACGTCTGAGCCCACGGGCTCCCCGGCACCGGTCATTCAGCACAGCTCTCTGGCCCACAGCCCCTCGTCTACAGTAGGGCCCAATGGCCTGAGCTCCCGTGCTGCGGCTGAGGCGGTGGCCATGTCGGTGCTGGCAGGGATGGGCAGCCAGCGAGGGGAGGGCGGTGGGCCATCGCATGTCATCATGGCCACACAGTCCCACCCGTCCAGCAGATGATGAGAGCAGCTAACAGTCTGCCTGGGACTCTCCGCATCCCGGGAGAGGGGGCAGATCTGTACACATATAGAGTGAGACGGAAGGAGATTGTTGTTCACTATGCCATAGACTATGGGGGCTGGACTCCAAACTGTGTTCTCCTTTGCATCCTCTGTAACTCTTGCTCCTTCCTTCAACTTCCTCCTGCTCCTCCACTGGCTGTAGGACTGCAAAGCACTTCCTGTCATTAAACGTATCCCCATAGACATATGCACATACACACGCTGCAATAAAGACATTGCCTGAATTGTGACGGTGCACTCGGTGTATGTGTACATGTGCTGTATTGCACATTAATTCACACACATGCAGGCTGCGTCTCAAATTTGTGACGATGCAATACTTTATATATTCTTATATATATGTATTAGTATGTGTGTGTGTTTGAGAGAAACATGACGATTTAATGTTCTGTACGATCTTTTACCTTGCAATTTTAGAGTTTTTTTTTAGTTTTCAAGTGGCCACCCCCCTCATCTGACCCTCGCTCATCTTACCTCATTTTTAACCTGTTATATACGTTTATAATCGACGTGTGCATGTGTGCTTCTTGTGTGGGTGTACAGTGATGTACAACGGAAAATAGCAGTTTGTGAAGGACTGATACACTAAGACTGCCTTGTTAGCATGCAATCTTTTTGCTATATATAAACTGTATTGTATTGGCACATTGCATTCAGTTTGGGCTACAGAACCTCATAGTTGTCGTTTGTTTGGTCCTATCTTTGTTTTCTTGTGTACGACAAACTCGCAAACCGCAAATAGCATACTGTCCGAGGTCATGTCCCAGGACCCTTGCGCACAGTCCAGTGTCTTGAGAAATCGATGTCTTTCCAAAGTTAGCCATTTTCTTTCCCTGTGATCACAATGTTTTAAATTCAACTTTAGATTGAGTTAAGTTGGCCATAGAAAAAAACAACAACATAATAATGAGATAAAAAGTCACATTTATGGCGTAAAAGTCCTAATTATAACAAAAACTCGTAATAATGAGATGAAAATGTACAATTCGTTTAAATTTATGAGACAAGTCATAATTATGACATAAAAAGTAGAACTTGTGATAATTTAGAATTTTGTCACAATTTTGATGTTTTTGTCAGAATTTTGACCTCCCGTTCAGTCACTTTCACGATTACCAGACTGTTAAAGTTGATATCCCGATACTTTGTAACACTATTTGTTTCTCTGCTCCCTTATCCACTCATAAACATACACAGTCCCTGATAAAAAAATTAAAGAGACAAGGATTCTGCCTTATGAATCACACGAGTGCCTCTTTTTCGCTCCATGTCGCTGACCCGACTGGCCACCTATCGCATTCAGGCATCTGTCAGGAGATGTTAAAAGCTTTATCTGAATCATCAGTCCTGAGGTAATGAATTAACAATAATGCCTTTAAACAGCCAGAGAGCACTGCCCTTCATTTTGAGCATATTCTATACTGCCACCTGGATGTAATAGGGTGCTATTACAGCAAACTAGAAGGCTGCAGGGATCACAGAGTATCCAAATCTACTGTTGTTTGAATGGTTTTACCTGTACCTGATGTTTATCCAAACACATGGTCTTGTCTTTTTTACACAGTGTCAGACACTTTCAAAATTAAGGCAGCGTATAAACAAGGGACTAAGATGTACTGTTGTTGCTCAGTATATGTAACTTGAATTCTCATTCATTTTTTCGAATGCTGCATTTACACAATATCAGTCCAAAATGTATATAGGCCTGTCAGAATGCACTAAAAAAAACCATTTTGGGTTATTTTTCTGTTTGGTGTCTCAGAGATTGTCAGGTTTTCTTTCAAACAGCATATCAAACTTACCACTTGACCGATATCTCATGAATGACTCCTGGTTTAAGTGTTGATTTCTCCTGGCTTTTCTGTTATATTATGTGCTGGCACTGTAATCGTTCAGCAGAACCCATATAGAGGATTGTTGACCTGAAATGAGCAGAATGGAGAATTTTTAGCTTCACTGGCACTTTTTTTATTTTTATTTTTTAAGATTTTGTTTTTTCATTGTATGCTGCCAGGACTATAGAAATATCTATAATAAATCTTTTTTTGTGTGTGTTGTAAGATGTAAAAGTAGAAATTCTTTTGTAGACTTTCTTTTCTCATTCTCTTTTTGTTCTTCTAACACTTTGAACTCAAATATTTGTAGTTATTTTTATTTGCAAAGATTAATAAGGATGCCTTGAGACGGTCCCTGACTGATTCCCCCCTCTCACTTTAATCACTTTAAAGTTATACCAGATTTCTGTCTTGATGGACTTAATGATCCATTATTCCAACAAAATGCACAAATAATTTATTATGGAATTATTTCATGCAAGTACAATTGAATGCAGTTTCCCTGAGACTGAACAAAACAAAAGTCATTTCGAATAGGATGATCTTATAGGCTAAAGAAACAATTATAAATGGTTGTTTAAGAGTATGTCTTTTATGGGAAATAGCCTCACTCCAAGTTGGACTGATAGTTTTTAAAATTGTCCCTTGTAATGTACATATGTGTACCATATATATTTACTATTTTTCATGCATGTTGAAGTGAAATACTCTGAACACAGTGCTGCAGTTTTGATTAAACAACAACAAAAAAATTGTCTTTAGTCTTATTTAGGCACCACGAAAGATTATACATACTTAACATGGTTTATATAATTCTCTATATAATTTTGTTTCAATATAATAGAATTGGGCAGTGTTGCACTAAACTAAAAAGTCCTTTAATTATTTTGAGCCTTCCATTTTATTTAAAGGCTACAAAACGTTTGGAAGTGTGACTAATACTATATATTTATACATTATATATTTATGGTTTATTTATTAAAAATAAATGCATAAATAGGCAAATATAAAAAAAGATATATTTAGGCAATAACAAGTAGGCTAATGTTTCTTATGCACCAGTTTTTGATGCACAATGGTGGTACAATGATACAGTAATCTATGAATTGTAATACCATAGTACCCTACTGCTGAATGATTTCCATATTCAAATATTTATATATAATATAATAGCTATATTTATATTGTTCTAAAGAATACCATAGTACATGTTCAAAAATCATGTCAGTATCACATCTTCTGTCGTTTTGTCGCTAGAGGGCGCATGCGTGTCGTCTCGAGGTGTGTGTGTGTGTGTGTTTGGGGGTGTCGTTGATCTCACACACAGGAGGTAAACGCGATCACGTGACCGCACAGTGCAGTTGGTGTTAGTGAGTTCTCACAGCATGGCGGAAGGAGTAGTTGTCCGGATGGATTGTTACTCACCTTTTAATTCATGTCTTCTGTCTTGACGGGAGGATTTGGGGTTTTCATAACGCATTTCTTCACACTTAAAACAACTTAAGCGTATTCTCACCACGATGGCAGACCGCGGTTTGGATTTGGCAGCTCTACCGAAAGAGGTTAGAGAGCAGTTGGCGGAGTTGGAGCTCGAGCTGTCTGAAGGTAAGAGATGGAGTTATCACCTTAACCTTAATAATGTTTAATAATATTAACCTACTATTTAAATCCCAAGGTCGTATGGCGCTAAAGAGTCACATATATACTCTCAAGCAGACAGTGTCTAACGTTACTGCTTTGTGTTGGTGTTTGAAGGTCCTCTGTTTCCCCTCAGAGAATTTTTGAAAGAGGCTGTGTTTTAAAAACTTGCGAGCTGTCTACCTAGACAGAATGTCTGGATGCCTAAAATGCAGTTTCTAACGCATCTGATGCCCAGACATGCTGTCTAGGTAGACAGCTCGCTAGGTTTCTAGACACCGCCAGAGTGTGTTGGAAGAAATTATGATTTTCCACCATCAAATATGCTTTTAATCTCGTGTAAATGAAAGAACCGAACGTGATTGAGAACTAACTTAGAAGAACATTGTTACTGAATCGGCCGTTTATTTCACCTCGAGACTGAGACTATTGTTTGTTCAGTGATCTAGACCTCAAAGAAAAGAGAGCCCTTGACAGTTTAGCTAGACACAATACCGTAGTACAGAGACTGTCAGTATGGCAGAGCGAGTTCGTGTGGTTTTGGATGTTGATTTATGTATGTTACGATAGCTGTTCTTCTCAAAGCCCTTTGTTTTAATATTGGAGACGTTTTTAAAGGGGCATCACTTTTTGCTATACGAGTGTGTCTGTCCTTTACTGCGAAAATCAGTGACAGCATTGGTCTATTTTTGCTGTACTTTAGGTGCTAGATGTCCTGTTAGCACACAGACACGCCTTCTCTGGAGACACTTCCTCTCACATTTTACTCAATATTATAAAATGGTGATTATCTGATCCAACCATAGTTTATCTTGTAAACTATATTTAATGTGAAGATGCATTTTTCCACTACACTATTGGTTATACAGACCCTTTACAGACTCTTATTCAGCTCATTATTTAAAAAAGCCAAGGACTATTATACATTATCACACAATATATATTTCTTATCAGTTACTACTTTAGTTCATTAAGATTTATACTTTAGATTCAGTTATATAGATTATAAATAGTTCTATATCTCTATCACAAATCTCCGACAGTACCTTTCAGCCTTTTAATGATGCTAAATGTTTAGCTGTGTTACCAATATGATATTATTAATATTAATTTTTACAATATTATTTGTTTAATGATAACAATAATATAAAATGATAGTAAAAATAGTGTTTTTTGTGTGTGTGATAGATCAGCCATTTCTGTCTATTCACATGGTTTAGAAGTTCATTTAATGTTCATGACATCACAGCTATGGTGTTTCATCCACCGTCATGCATCTTCAAGCATCTTCTCACCGCCGCGTCATCCGTCTGTGAAAGACGGTGCTGTTCCACTCATTCACTCGGTCAGAGAGCACTATGTGGGGGAGATGTGTCAGTGTTCAGCTTAGTAATAGTGTTACACAACTGGAAGTGTGTGGGCCACACTCTCAAACAACTTGTTGATGTGTGCAGCTCCAGGCTGCTTATCAAGAAAACCAGCCATAGACACACTGTAACCGGAGTAACACAACATTTTATGACCGTATGATGAAATACTATAAATTATGGACATATAATTACTGATGACCATTGAGCCAAGGTTTTTTGGTCATCCAGCCACACTATAAAATATCTGCTGAGTGCAAAAGAATGTAATGGAATAGTTTACCCAAAAATGAAGGTTTACTCAAGTCATACGACAGAATCATGACAGAATTTAAATTAGTAAAAGATGAACTATCTTTTAATCACTGTTTTGCATGTAATCTTGAGGTCTGTGACTTTTGAGAGTGTGTGAAAATAACATGAAAGCTCTTACAACTGTGTGTTTAGTGTAAGGGTTTTAGTGCCCTTGGGGCAGGTGAGTGATCTGGAGTGTTTGGTCAATTGGAGGGCGGTTGCAGGCTCCCTCACCCCCTCCTCCCATCGGAGCAGCTGCCAGTTACGGCTGTCGCCTCCCCGGACGGTCACCTCCCCACTAGCGCGTCACACTCCTGTCCTTGCTCTCCTCTGCTTGCGCCATCTCTTTCTCTCTCTTTTTAGTTCTGGGGCTGACTAGTTCTTGCAGATATGACTCAAATGAATCACCACTCCCTGACCAATCAAAATACACCTTAATTCAGCACAAAGCACTTTAATCATCTTATTTATACCAGTCAGATAAGTTGTATGTCGATATTTGAAATGAATGTGTGTGTTCATTTTTACATTCAAATGACTTTTTCCAACATGTACTCACTTAAAGGGATCGTTTACCTAAAAATGCTCAAATTTGTCATCTCTCATGCCATTCCAAACCCATAAGACTTTCATTCTTCTTTGAAACACAAATGAAGATATTTTTAATGAAATCTGAGAGAAAGTCTATTCATCAAACTCTCACGGTTCGAAACGTTCATAAAGAGACCTTAAAAGAAATCCAGACGAATCATTCTTAAGCTTATGTTTGACCAAATATGAGCGCTCCATGTACATTTGCTGATCAATGTTTAAATGTGAATAAAAGGCTTAATTAAATCTGTTCATCATATAAAGTGATCGTGAGCTTGATTCATAAAATTGATTTCTTTTATAATCTCTTTAGTCTTTATGAATGCTTCAAAGCCTCATGGGTGAATAGACTTTCAGTGGAGGGACAGAAATCTCGCAGATTTCTTTAAAAATATCTTCATTTGTGTTCAGAAAATGAAAGAAAGTCTTTTGAGTTTGGAATGACATGAGGGTTAGACGATGACTATTTTTATTTTTGGGTGAACCCTTTAAAGTTAATCTTTAAAAATTCAAATAATTTAACACCTTTAATCTTCAGGAACTTTTAAAATGAATATGCATTGTTCATACTGTACATTATAATATTGTGATGCCTAAATTTAATTGTAACATTTGAAATAATATATTTTAAGTTTTTAGTTTTTTTTTTTTTTTCTGAATGAATTTAGACAAAATTGTCACAACTGGCCATTTTTTGGTTATCAGCCATAACGTGAAAATAACTAACGGCTTATCACTGTAGAGTGGTGCAGGTATGCTATTTTAATTTTATGACAAGTATCCGATTCGATTCCAGAATTGGAATTGAATTTCGATTCCCAACCCTATTCGTCGCGCTGTTTATGTTCCCCAATGATGGCGGCTCCCGGGCATGCTGAAAAGCAGCCGTTATTAGAAAATTATCGAGCCCGATCTAAAGTGTGGCAATTTTTTTAAACAGAGACCGAATAAAATGGTGCTCTGCGCGTCTAAAACTGAAATGGCATAGGCCTACCACAGCAGCACAACTTCTATTCAGGAGAATCTAAAGAAAACTTCCAGTGGCTCTCTTACCTCTTCTTATAGCTGGGTTTCAGTCACGTGATTATGATGACGCGCGGAATTCAGATGGAGGGCAGGGAGTGAAGAGCGCAATGGACGAGATGGAGGAAAGTCCGTACTGTACTACTTTACACGCTATTACAAGAGAAAGATATAAACAAAAAATCAAACATATGTTGTACGTGATCCTTACGTTATGAAGAGGAGTGATTTTTCAGCTGAATTGAAAGATTTTCCTGCCATCGAGGCGGTAGATATCAGCAACTACCTCGTCTTACAGACATACTTTGACTTTCCAAAGTTCGGAAACGTTACACGTTAACTTACACGTTACACAAACATAGCCACTTAAGTTGTATTAACTCACCTTTGACGAAGTGATCACTGCACACACGGGCATTTTCCCATTCGGCTCCTCCCGACCGCAGACGTAGGTTTGCAAGCTGTTTTTCCGGAGTTTTTCGGTCAATTTCTTGCATTACCCCCCTTATGAACAACAACTTTTGGTACACGATAAAAACTCCTCGTGGTTTAATCGATTTAAGTAACCATAAACAACGCAAAACATAGGCATTTTGAGTTTGTTATAGTGCTTTCTAAATACAGCAAATCACTTCCTGCCCTCCATTTGCATTTCGCGCCATGGCAACGCAGTGGCGTGACGTCATATGAAAACAAGCTATTAGAACCACTTGTACACTAATAAGTAGCTATAAATGTTTAAATCTATTAATTCAACAGATTGGCTTATTATTACGTGACATCCAAATGGAAATCTCCACCGGCAATCTCTAGCATGAATCTCATGAATGTCTGGACAAATCCTGGTAAGCTCATGGAAAAGTCCTGGAAATGCACTGGTCTGAAACTGTGGAAAACCTGCTTTCTGATTTGCTGTTTAAAAGGTGTCAAGGCTGTTGCCATGTCTTGCCCTTAATTCTGGTTCCATGTGTGGTTTCCACAAGGGCACATATTGACCTTGGAGGGTAGAAATATTTCTCATTGCCATGCTCTGCTGGGGCTTTTTACAGTGAAAAAAGTCTTTCCAAATTATGTCCTACATAATGACCCAATTCTGCAGGATTGTAGTGATCAGAGTAACAATAAGCACCATTGAGCTGATCTGGACTATGGAGGTTCTGATCTGAACTGACATTTGAGGCTTTCAACTGAAACCTTTGTGTCCCAAATGAGCAGACGAGATATGGACACATGAGAGAGAGAGAATGTGTGTTTGTGCATGTGTGTGTGCTTGCATCCACTCTATGGCTTCCTCACCAAACAAGGCATCATCTCCTCAACAACTGTGATAATAGATATAAACAAAAATAACACCTTGATAATCTCTGTAATCCGAGTGAGACCCTAATTATAATTCTTCTGTCTAGTTGTGCTTTCTTGTACACCTTGTAATAAACCAATGCTGTCATCTGTGAGTCATGTGAAGGTGTTGCAGGAAGTCGAGTGCAGCCTGAATCTGCTCTTGAGTGTGTGCCACTCTTTGTCTAACCGGCTTAACGTGGAATTGAACTCGAACAATAAAAAAATCATTCAAGCTCTTGGTGACGTTGTTCAGCAGATCCTTAGCACTGTAATCTCTTCTAAATAGCTTATTGTTCTTTTAAAGAACAAAGGAAATGATCCTGCTATGCAACCCCACGTTCTGAGCAGCATGGACGGCTCCCATTCCATGCCATCTTACTTAAATTACTCCAGTTACTTTAGGGGGAGATCTTTTAAAATGCAGGATTGTTAGAGGCCTCTGTGGACGGTTGTGATGTGGAGCTAATGTGTGTAGTTTGTAACTATTGATTGCTGTTATGAAGAGGGTTGAGTTCAGGCTGTCAGCAGTATGGAGACTCAAATGTTTTACTGCTGCCATCCTGATGGAGGGGTGCATGTTATTGCCAGAGCCTTCCTATCTAGGGCACTGAATGACCGAACATGGACTGAACCCTGTTCATTTGTGCTCTGAGTCATTCTCTCTTTCTCTCTCTCGGTTAAGCTGTCCTCTGACCATTAAGGGAAGCCACAGACATCTATTTTTGCAATAAAGTTGTTCCCCTTTTTCTTCTGTTATTTTGTGTATCCTATTAAATTGTTCCAAGCGAGACTGGGAAATGTTCATGTCAATGTTCAGGTCGGTGTCACGTTTGAGTAAAAACAAAACATTTTCATAACAATTAAGTGCTATTATTCTGTCAATTCCACTTCAGTGTGGTGAAAATATGTATTTTTATTAGGGCTGTCAAATGATTAATCACGATTAATCACATCCAAAATAAAAGTTTTTTTTACATAATATATGTGGGTGCACTCTGTATAATTATTTTGTATATATATATAAATACACACACATGCATGTATATTTAAGAAAAAAATATTATTTATATATAAAATATTTATATTTATATATAATATAAATTATATATAAATCTATATACAGTATATACATGAAAATATTTCTTAAATATATACAAGCATGTGTGTGTATTTATATATATAAAATAATTATACACAGTGCACCCACATATATTATGTAAAAAAAACTTTTATTTTGGATGTGATTAATCGTGATTAATCATTTGACAGCCCTAATTTTTATATATAATTTAATATAATCAAAAATATTTGTATTTAATATAAATTGTACAATTTGAGTGTGCATAATACTTGTTTTTGTATCACCTTTAATTTACTTTATTTTAATATAAAACACAAAATAATGTTAAATAAAGAAAATTATGAAAATAATAATGTAAAAAATCTTGTT
The DNA here is from genome assembly GCF_029890125.1 of Rhinichthys klamathensis goyatoka. Lineage (NCBI taxonomy): Eukaryota > Metazoa > Chordata > Actinopteri > Cypriniformes > Leuciscidae > Rhinichthys > Rhinichthys klamathensis. The sequence continues at coordinate 685,243 of NW_026606571.1, read as the reverse complement.
GCACTAATTTCCTTTATGCAAATGTTATTTCTTTTGACTTTGGGGTGGAATTTGACTCCGAAATGAGATTCACTCTGAAATTTACTGAAACGCAGCATCATGTAAGCTCTTCATTTAAAACATTAAGACATGATTTTCCGTAACGCTGCTTTGAAACGTCATGGCTTGTGAAAAGTGCTATTCAAATAAAAGTGACTTGACTTGACAATATGGTCATTAGACTATAGGCAGTTTTTGTGTGGCTGAGACTATTTGCATACATGTATACCCTGACCACATGAGTAGACCGTCACAGTTCCTCTTTTCTGTAAAGGACCCTTTGTTACACATTTTGTAGAGGAAAGGTTTGTCACATAGGCTACTTGTTACGCAAACAAATTCTTAGCTTACTAAATTTGGCCAAACTTAAATCTATGTGAATTTCATTTCATTTTATATCAAAATACCAAACCAAGTTTCATTTATTTGCTATACAGATCAAGCAAAACAAGTTTTTAAACTATAGCCTAAAAGTATACATTCATAGGCCTATACAGTTCACATGAAGGCAAAAAGTGTTGGCCACTTTTAAACGTTTTGGACACATTTGCTTATAGATTCCATTTGTTTTGATATTTCATATCTAATGCAGAAAATTAGTGTGGCTTAAGTGTCCAAAAGTGTCCAAGCCCCTTTTTGGGGCCACTGTAAGTGACCAAGTGCTACCAAGGTTTGCATGCTTGTCAAACTTAACCTCCAATCTGTCCGCAAGAACGACCTCACGGGAATCAAACACAAAGTGCTTTCTTCGTGGGAGCATCGTATTTATACAGAGTGCTAAGCTTAGACAGATGGGACATGATCAGATGTCCAGGCTTCACACAGATTCCCTTTCCCTCAAACAAAAGCCCGGAGCCTCTTCTCCTGGTACTGGGCCCACTGGGTCTGCTCCCTCAGCGTGGGTTGTATAAGGAATCAGTCCAGGCTGCCCTTGGCTGTGAATAGTTAATGTTACATCGCTGTTGTCTTATAGGGTGCTGAGCCTGAATTATTAACATGCCTTCATTAAATTCCATGAGGCTTTGCTTGTATCTCCTTTTACTGGCACTATGTGAACCAGGGTGTGTACGGGGGAAGTGCTGTCACATATTCCATAAGTGAAAGTTAGTGTTGTGGTATAACAGAGCTATGCGCTGCCAAGGGAACACTCGTAACTCGCAACACAATATGCCATCCATGAACAGGATGTGGTCTCCTTATAGGGATGATATCTCAAAATATATCCTTTTCCTTAGTTGTTTGAAATAAGAATGGCTAGAGCAGTGGCATAGCAGTTGGCACACAAGCTTGACCTGTTAAGTCTTGGTACTCATGAAGGTAATGTTCGGGGTCAGTAAAATTATTTTTAAAAAACTTTGGGGAGAGAGATACATTTATTCAGCAAGGATGCATTAAATTGGTCCATTTTTCAGTAAAGACATTTATAATGTTACAAAAAACTAAACTCTGTAGTATTATACTTCAGATAAATGCAGTTCTTTTGAATTTTCTATTGATTAAAGAATCCAAATTATCACAGTTTCCACAAAAATAATAAGCAGCACAACTCAAATCAGCATATTAGAATGATTTCTGAAGGATGATGTGACACTGAAGACTGGAGTAATAATGCTGAAAATTCAGCTTTGCTATCACAGGAGTAAATTACATTTTAAAATAATTTAAAATAGAAAACAGTTATTTTTAAATGTAATAACATTTCACATGCCATTTCATTGTATTTTTGATCAAATAAGCGCAGTCTTAAGCATATGAGCATAAGAATTCTTTCAAAAACAGTAAAAAATCTCATGGACCCCAAACCTTTGCAAAAACATCTACAGAGGCCTGTATATTACCACACACTTTTTCAGCAATGTGGCTCGCCACTCTGAACGACACTGGTGCACTGAGGTTAGACAATCATAACAAAGGTCATTTGCACATAGAAGTCATAAAGGAAGTAAGGAACAGTAGCAAAAAAGGCTTTTTAATTGTGAGATTCGTAGATAAGATGAAAAAAGGTAATGTAAAACTAAAGTACGAGTTGAAAGAAACTTTGACTAATATTAAAAGTACACCTGCAAGGAAAAGTAATGGAATGCTATAAAATTATATAAAATAGCTAGGGCTGTCGCGATAACCGTAATATTGTAGTTCCGCGATATTCACGTGTTTTCTTTTTTCATAAGGACATAGGCTACCCTTCTTGTTTTGAACTTCGTGCATATGTATTGAATGTTAAATAAGTTAATGATAAAAAGACTGTATCATGGTGATTTGTACAGAGGCTTCGTGGATTTGCACTTAAAGGGTTAGTTCACCCAAAAATGAAAATTATGTCATTAATGACTCACCCTCATGTCGTTCCAAGCCCGTAAGACCTCCGTTCATCTTCGGAACACAGTTTAAGATATTTTAGATTTAGTCTGAGAGTTTTCTGTCCCTCCATTGAAAATGTATACACGGTATACTGTCCTTGTCCAGAAAGGAAATAGAGACATCATCAAAGTAGTCCATGTGACATCAGTGGGTTAGTTAGAATGTTTTGAAGCATCGAAAATACATTTTGGTCCAAAAATAACAAAAACTACGACTTTATTCAGCATTGTATTCTCTTCCGGTTCTGTTGTCAATCCGCGTTCAGTGACGCTGATGACGTAAGGCGCTGCTGACGTGTTATCAGAGCTAAATGTCACCAAATATGGAAACTAGAGATTGTAAGCATGAACATGAGCATGAATCATGTTACAAATGATATATAGTTTGTCAAGATTAGTTTAGGTTTAGCATAGGATATTACTGTTTTAAAAATGTAATGGATTTGGGCCCACCGGTGGGCCGGTGACACTTAAGCCTTGTTTATACTCGACGCGTCCGCACGAGCGCGAGTCTCCGCTGACTCCGCGCGCACCTCTCCAAACGGACAAGGCGTTTATACTTGAAGCACTCGCCGTTGTGTTATTCTGTGAAACGACAGGGGGCGACTTGGAGTAATTCTCCTCTAAACCACCATGAATCAGCAGTGAAGAAGTAGTTTGCCGTTTAGTTTATTAATTTCTGATTCATATAAAAAGAGTAATAAATGCAGTAGGTTTATTGTACTTTCACTGCATGTAAACTAGTTAAACAACTGAAGGCTTATTGAAGAGTGTTTAAACCTTAATTTCATCAGCAGGGCTTACTTCTGCTATTGTAGGCTTATTTTGTAAATGTAAGCAGTTACTTTACTAAATGCAAACTGGGTGCTTAATGCAAATGTGTTCCTATTCACAAAATGAGAGGCTTTTATGGTCGCCCATCAATGCAAATGTCTCAGAAGGATCATAAACATGCTGGTACAGACGTACCAGTTCGGCCAGATTCGGCAGGAAGTCGTTCATCTTCGGATGCGGCGCCGCGCGTGATGTTACAAAAAGTGCCGTGCACACCGCCAGGCGAAATGGGGTCACCCAACGCGCACGACCGCCCACACCGCAATGACGTCATTTTTGCCGCGCGCACCTTCGCGCTCTTGCGGACGCGTCGAGTATAAACAAGGCTTTAAGTGGTTAAAGGCCCCCTGAAATCAAAGTTTAAGGTTTTAAGTATGAAAGTGTTAAGCTTAAGGTTATGAATAAGCTGGTCTTTTCCAAACCAATGACAAAATTCGCATTTAGGAGATAGAAGCAATTCAAAACTTACAGTCCCACACTTCCGCTAAAATGGATTACTTATTTTATGACGTCACCGCGGACTTCAGCTACTCATCACATCTTCTGTCCAATCAAATGCTCTCTAGAATGTAAAGCGTCCTGCCCCTTCTGCTATAAATACCACCTGGCCAAAGCGACCTTCATTGACACACGTCGCGGAGCAATATGGGTTTTTGCCAGGCTCGATATTGTCCCGACCACTTTTTGAAACCTCTCGCGGCACCGATACATAATACAAATAAATAAAACATCTCAAATTAACTAGCAGGGCATTCATTTTGTTAATTTGTCAAATAAGAGGTGTTCTAGTGCTGAAATGTGTTGTTTTTTAAATAGGGATGTAACGATTCACTCGCAACCGGTTGAAAATCGATAAAAATGTGTGACGATTCAAGTCGGTTGAAATATTAAAAGAATCGCGATACATGTTTTAACCAGCAGGGGCGTTTACTGTAGCCTACTGTGAAGTTGTGAACCTCGCTTTACAGGTACAATAGCAGCAAGCACACACTGGCGTGAAGCTACCGAGTGTTTTCACTTCATTCATGGAACTTGAGCTTGTGTGAGCCATGAAAACGCACGGTTTGCTCCGCTTGCGCCGCACCAGTGTGTGCCATAGACTGGTGTGCACGCGCCGTCAAACAGTAGACATGGCGACGGCAAGCGTAGATGTTGACGTTGACTCATTCAAATCGGAGGTGTGGCGGCATTTTGACTTTCCATAGACTAATAATAATCACCACCGTGAGACCAGTCACCTCCGTTTTCATGTAAAAGTCATTAATACGACAATTGCGAGAGCCACGGAGATCACAAGGTGCATCAGTGTTTCCGTGGCAACCAGGTGTTGTATTTATTTTACTATCTCTTTCTCTAAATGTGTTTTTTTTTTACTCTTACTAGTGTAATGATACAAATTATAACAAAATTAGAATCTTGCCTTTATTACAATGTAAAACCCCTGTCAATCTGGTACTAATTACTAATTACAGTCTTTTACATAGTGTGCGAAGGTACCAGTGTCCAGCCTCTTGACCAAACAGACAGAAAGACTGAGTTGAAACAACCTTGAAGGGAATTTTTTTAATGTAGTTTTATATTTTGACAAATACATTTTAAATTAAAAAGAAATGTCTAGCATTTTGTCTGAGAAATAATAAAAGGGACACTTTTGTCTTAAAGGTGCTCTATGTAACTTTTCTACTAAAATGAATCCTTTTTTTATTGCCTGTGTGTGAAGGGGTTGTAATCACACATTAAAATGATCCACTTGTCGAGTTTTGCTATTACCTCTGAAGGCCAGTATTCCTATTTCTATGTGAAGTCTCCGGGTCGGATTTACCGCGAAATCCAACGGATGTGACGTGCATGCGCACTCCCGAGCCTCTCTCCTTATATACAGTCTATTGTAGACGGGTCAGGGAGTTACGTCCGGTTAAAGGCGCACGTTTTTCGGCTTATATCTCAGTCAATCTTTGATCAATATTCCCAAGACTCTAATCGTTCGTAGTGCTGGACGGGGCCTTTCGAACGAGCCCACCCCTGAGGTCCAACTCGCCCGGCTCCCCGAGTTATAGCCGTTCGAAATCGGGGGTCCCAGCGAACGGCGATCCGGTAGGGGGCATCCCCGAGGCCTGCCACTCTAGCGTTCGGGCAAGGGTTCCCCTGGGACCTCCTCCCCCGAATTTGAGCTCTCTGGGTCTTTGCGTTCCAGAGATACGAGCGATTTTCTTCTGAGATCGTGACGTCACCGGCGTCCGCAATTTTGCAGCGCGCCCGGCGGTTTTCTGCTAATATCTCCGCGAAAACACCACCAAAAACTATGGAACTTAAATGGTTCTTATCAGCTCGACTAGATGGTCCCAACGAGCTCGGTGCTCGCCGAATCCGTCAAGTATTCGCCGCTAAAAGTTACATAGAGCACCTTTAAATCTCATTTGTTAAAAAAAAATCATGAGAAAATCGTATCGTGAAACCAGTATCGTGTATCGCATCGTGAGATGAGTGAATCGTTACATCCCTATTTTTAAATCAAGCTGCTGTGCTGAGCTCGTTGCCGCTGCTATCAGTTGCATGGATACAGTGTTCTTCTCTTGTGGCTCGCGCACAGTCTTCATTAACATATTCGGTTTTGATGAGAAAAAAAAAAACCGATACAATTGCGGATTAGAACCCATAACCTCTGACACGCCTGGCAAAAGTTCTGCCACTAACAATATATATTAGTAGATCTCATTAAATGGCATATTAAACCCAATGTACTATCGAAATTGATTTCTGGCAATCGTAATGTATTTTTTCCGAAAATTGTTATTGTACACATATATTGTACATATATCTTAGCATTCTATAGCAATCTCCTCTCCCCCACACACTTGTCCCACACACTTTTTAAAACAAAATTACGCCACTGGTTGGAGATTTGTGTTCGGTTGCTTCGAGTTTTATTCCGTTTTTAATTCCCAACTGTACATTGACCAATGAAATGGCTAGAATTTATTCACACCTCTACTATTGAATCCAATGTATCATCAGCGCTCGGATTTGATTCCATGGTGCTGTCAAGTAAGACTTGCAGTCTGTGAGGTAAACTAAACGCTATTGGCTATTTGAAAAGGGGGAGGAGCCATTCAATATGTCCCGCCTTAGCTTCCTGTTTCAGTGGAAATGACGTCAACGAAGCTGCGCGTTCCAAGGCACTTCAGTGGACCTTTAATGACTCACTCAAAGACAGTCCGTTGCCGTATCAATGTAACTGCGCGCTGAGTGACAGCCTTTCAATGCACAGAGACGCTGTTTAGTTTCGGTTACATTGATTACTGAAAATGTCCTCGTTTTTGTGCATGCTGACCACATCGTAACACTTATTTATATAGCAACAAATAAATATAAATAAATCCAAACAAATAAATAAATAAATCTCGATAATACTGCATATCGTGCTATCGAGCCACTCAAAATTACCGCAAGGGAAATTCCTTCACCGCGACAGCCCTAAAAATAGCTCCTTTTTGGGCTAGAAAGCAGCAAAGTCCTAAGTGGACCTATATTTAGCAAGTCATCAGCTGATACTGCCAAAAAAGTTCATTTTGGATTGTTTAAAATTTGTCAAGACAAAGTTAATCAAAAAGTTTGTTACATAAAAAATTTACAGACATATTCTCCATTCCTCAGTCTGCTGCTGTTTCCAAACCTCAGCCTTGTTTACAGCTTTTATTCAAAGCACCCGGGACACTCCTGTTTTTGTATCCCTCCAGCCTGAGCTTTCCTTTAGGGAAAAGCGTTTCACACACATTCAGACTGTGAGAACCTGTTTTCCCTCCATTTGTCCTGTTGTTTGCTTGATTTGCACACATGCTCTGCACTCTTCCCCGAGTAAAAGCACCTTGAATGAGCCCTTACATTTCAGGAAAGGAGAAATGTACCCTCAAAATTTAGACAAGCACTGGATTACCCTGAGTTTTGGGCTCTTGATGCCTGACATTTACGGTGCAGTGGTTGTTTTGCTGGTGTTGCTCAACCACACTATTGTCTTGAAGAAGGCCCAGAGTTAGTGTGAACTGGTTGACAAGTGCTGACAGATCCCTCCTGAAGTCCCAAGTCACATTCACTGACTTCAGGTTTCAGTCAGGGCTTCTTCTAATGAAATGGCAGTTTTCAAATGTTTGTTTGACTTAAGATTTATCTGACTGTCATGATATCGGTGAAGGTCAAAACTTGGTAGGTCTTGCTGTTCCTCTCAGATATTTGCATGACTTTTACGACTGGCTTGTGGGGGTTCTTGTCTAATATGTTATAAAAACACAGCATAGTATTGTTTAGTGGTTGACCAAATGTGCCGCCAAGATGCCAGGGCTTTTTTAGACTAAAATTGTAAGTCTGATTGAATGCCAAGCACCACTAATGAATATCTATGTAAAATTTGAAGCTAGAAAATGTGCATTATTCATTGACGAGGCTGTTGATTGATGTAATTTCTGTGAATTGGCCCAGTGGGTTTGGTTATATGATACCATTAAGCTCAAAATGACTAATTATTGGCCGATTAATCAGTCAGTCTATCTCTAGTTTTATTGTTCTGTCATCAGCATATGACACGGTCGAGATTGAGTCATAACATTCACGTTCCCGCTTATTGTTGTGTTTCTTGTCTTGTCTACTCGGGCTCAGTTGTGAACAGAATTAAGCCCATGAGAAATGAAGAACAGATTTAAGGAACAGTCTACTCCAATAAAATAACATCTCTTATGTTTTAACAAAAGTTCAGCTCTAATCCTCTCTCCCAGATCTTCCTCCCCTCCCTCGTTTCTGTCTGTTCGCCATGCGTCATTGTGCTGAAGTCAGGCCTGCTGAATCAGATTATGAGCACTCGATTGTTGGTGGAGGGTGTCGCAACTGTTAAGCATTTTAACAGCAGCTCTTCACGGTCTAATTTTAAATCCAAGTGTGACCTCATAAACCACAGAGGGACTCGCAAGAGGGCCAAAACTTAGTCAGTATCATTAGCAATATCAATATATTACTATTGATCTAGGGATGAAACGATTACCGGTTTCACAATAAACCATAATAAAATGTCCTGACGGTTAGTATTATTGTTTAAATTTTAATTATTATTAAAACTGTGTTTGATTATCGTGATTTTGAAAACCTGCGGTAAATCCTGTACAGCCAGCCTTCGTCTGACGCTGTGGCTTTTTGAGCCAAGACGAACGAACAAGTTCAAACAAGATTATTAAGGGTGACATTTAAGGGATAATGTACTATATAATGTCTAATTACAGTTTTTTTTGTTTTGTTTTTTTACAAAAGAAATAATTACGGGGACATAAAATATTGAACTGAGATATTTTAAAATCGTACCGGTTTATAAATCCATTTTTTTACAGTGTACAAAACAATTGTCCAGACAAGATGATCACTTCAACAATATTATAGTAGTATTAATATACTAAAGTACTCTGATTTAATTTTCAATACAATCAAAAATTGAGACGCAAGATGGCAAGTTGCCGGTTTGGAAAATGGATTCATGATGTACTCGCTTTATTATATACATTTTGAACAAAAAGTTACATACGCAGCTTTAATGTTTATGCTTAAAAGAAGTACATAGAGCTGCTAATTTGACTTGTTTGTTGATTTTTGAATTAAACATGTTGAAATGTTTTCAGTGTGTGTATCAGTTCTTTTTGAGCATTTTCATCTCATTTTAACAAAAGCGTAATAATATTTATAATCGTGATCATTTTGGTCACTATAATCATGATGTGATCATTTTGGTCACTATAATCGTGATATGAAATTTTCATACCGTTTCATCTCTAATCAATCACATTTATTTAGACTAAAAACCCTTTTCATTAATTTGGTGAGGAACATTTTGAGCAGCATTTGCACTCCCTGTAATGCTGTTGGCTATAGGCCACTGCAGTAGACGCATATTGCAGTATTACGGCTAATGGTTAATCGATTAATTGATCATTAATTTAAATGACTATCGATCATTGGAATTTGTGTAAAATGACATCCCTAAAATGTGTTTTATCGATACCGAACGATATGAAACATTATATCGTGATACATTTTTTAGCTATATCGCACAGCCCTATGTTTTAATTAATATAACATAATATGTATCATTAAGATTTTGCAGCATGTTCGGAGCGAAGGTGTCCCCTATCGGACTCCTACACAAAGGCGTGTGTGAGTCTCTACAGTTGAGTCTTATAAGAGTACAGTAGAACAAAAGCTGGAGTTTTTTAGAGGTGTGGTTGCACAGATCCCTGAGCTCTGTCAGCAGTTGAGATGTCTTGGCACTTTGCCACGCCATAAAGCTGTCAAACATCAAGGTTGTTTTCCATATGCTCTAATTTGTTGTAAACACCATTAAATCTGATGACAGAAATCGATTCCCAAAAAACAAAAACAGGGTGGGCTGACCAGCCAATCAACTATTTTTCATTTGCTCTTTCTCATTTCCTGGAAGATACTTCCCATGTTTCCCGGACTGTCTCATGGCTCATCTAGTGGTTTGCGTGTCAAATTGCTCATCCACTTGTCTATAGATTCCACCTAAAAGTGAGCGGAGGGTCGAGGAGAGATGTGATGTCACAACATGGCAAGAAATGAATGAGGATCTAGCATGTGCTTCTTTCGCAATGAAACTCCCTTCCTCCCACTCTTCTCCCGGCAGACACACCCTGTTGCTCGGGGACTTGTTCCATGTTTCCAATGCGTTGGATGGAGACCAGGACGCGTCAGAGCTTGGCAGCTGAACCAATCCCATGCCGTCTTATGATGGACTCTGATATAATGATCAGCCAACCTTTGCATGTATCACTGTGTATTTACAGCGGTCTGTGTAAACATATCCTGAAAGCAGGGCTTTCCCCTCCTGGTCATGTTTAATCAGCTATTTTCTTACAGGGCCGGCCTCAATGATGATGTCACAGTTTTCCGAGTAAACAGTTTGGAGTGAGCAATGCCTCTCTTGGGAAACTAAAATCTAAAATCCAGTCTCTTCTAGTGTTGTCACGATACTAGAATTTCTAACTTCGATACGATACCTTGAAAAATATCGATATTCGATACCATTTTCGATACCACGGAGAAAAAGCTGCCACAATATTAAGGGGGTATTTTTTTTATTTAAAGCTAAATATAACAAGTCTAGAACATGACAATGAGGTATATTTTACACGAACAAAAATGTCCTGAGTTCTATTTGTTTATATTTTTTAATTGGACCAGAGCTAACATGATGTATTTTTATTACCTACTGTTATCAAAGATTAAAATATACTGCAACAAAAAAGCACTTAACAGTATCAAATTGGAGGATAGAGAGTCAGTAATGTATAATAATAAGATTAAACATTCAATTTTCAGTTAAAGGCATGTCATTATTGAATTCAGAGATAGCTGTTTAGTTTAATTAATATCTGTGTAATCAAATTGATGATAATCGCTAATGAAGGAAAATTGCAGAATTAAATAATAATTTTTGAATAAAGTTAAATAGGCACCAGTTAATTTACATTTGACCACAGTTACAATATTTACTTGTCTAAGATTCCTCAGTCAGATTATGTTAACTTTAAGAATTAAAACGAGACAACAGACTCTTATCAACAACAATACTAGGCCATCTTGGTTAATGTTTCAGAAAAGTTCAAATGAGAAGAGTTACAGTGTTTCCTTGAGGACTTTTTTTAGCAGTGGGGGCAGGTCTGTCCAAACAACAAACACCCCTGATGCTGAGCATATGCTGCTAAATAGTAGCCTACCCCTGGAGCCTGTTCCTTAAGTCTGTATACAGTCACCTATACAATAATTTAAAAAAAATGAGTGATGTGAGGGATTATTGATAGTCAAACAATCTGTTGGGTGCCCGCAGCCCGCTCGCGTGTCCGCGCTATTCTCCGACATGCCCGCTCGCGGTGTGTAGCGCGTGTCCACGCTATTCTCCGACTCCGACATGCCCGCTCGCGGTGTGTTTTTTACGCGTGTCCGCGCTATTCTCCGACATGCCCGCTCGCGGTGTTCTTTATCAATCAACCAAAGCCGGTCGCGGGGGCGCCGCCCTCGCCATCTTTCCATTCACTTCACTTTTGCTATTTAACCAGAGCGAATGAGACGAGTGCGTCACGTGTGGTGTTTGTCAACGCGCCTGAGTATCGATACTTCGGGAAATTAGTATTGGTACCGTTCAGATATTTCAGTATCGATATTTATCGAAATATCGATATTTTTGACAACACTATTCTCTTCCCTCTACAGTTAAAGATATGGGTTGGGGGGTTCGTTCAAGTTTCTTGAGAAGAGAGGCTTGAGAAATAACTTTAAGGCATCACTGTTTCAGAAAGTGGAATTAAGATATACATTTTATATATATATTTTTTAATCTCTGCTGTTTACAGCCTATGCCCCAGCTGAACATTGAACCCAAATATGTACTCTAGCATACTCCATTTCGTACTTCAGCAAGTTTTTGTTTATTATTATTAATAATATTAATAAATTATTATTGTCAGGGGTTTTCAACTTTCACAGACCCAGGGACAAAAAGTAAAGTTTCTCAGTAACATTTTATAATGACAGGGATTGTATAATATATCGGGACCAACATAATATATAAAATAATAATAATGCATATATGAAATTGCAATACACTATACAGTAGAAATACATATATATATATATATATATATATATTTAAAGAGGACCCATTCTGTCCTTTTCACAAGATGTAATAAAAGTCTCTGGTGTCCCCAGAATGTGTCTGTAAAGCTCAAAATACCCCAAAGTACATTATGATAAATACTTTGCTTGTTATATACCTGCAACATTTTAAGCCGTAAATAAATTATACATGTTAGCTAGAATATATTTATTACCTGTCTAGCAGTGTATGTTTATGCTGAAATATAGTAAAATAATGTTTTGTATTTATAAAAAAAATCTTTCATGTGTCATTATGTGTAGTGAGTTGGCTCACGTGATTTGTTTCGCACTTCAGAACTTCCGTTAAGCATCGATGCACCCTGGTTTTCACAGTGCATTGTGGGACTTTTTAGGGAGCAAACGTTTCAGTGCCCTGGAAGGATTCTGCTATTGAAACAGCCCTTAAAATGGCCGACTCCCTGATCAGTGCCCCCTGACTACTGAACTAGGGAGCTGATTGAGACGCACCCAATGCTAATAAGGCAGATCGTCAGCAGTCATGGGCGGGGCTTCCTCCTCCTCTTACGTAACAGTATAGGGTGAATCTGGAACCGCTTGTTTGGAGAGACTGTTTATGATTCATGGGGATTATAAAAAAGGAGTGGGTGGATTTTTACTATTATAGGCTGGTTGTTTACACACTGTGGACACACATCTTATAAAAGTGAATTTTGCATAATAGGCCCCCTTTAATGTATAATAATATAAATTAGGATAGAGATAGGGCTGGATTTAACCCTTTAAAGGTGGGGTATGTGATTTTCTTTCATCTATTCAACATTCTCATCAATCAAGTTCTATATATATGCTGTATCTTATAATGTTGTAATGCCTATCAATTCATTTAAGCATCAACGTTTATCTGACATTTTTTGTTTTATTAATTTTTTTTATCAGTTATCAGACATAAATTTCATTAATGCTATTAACGAACATTATTAACTTCTATTGTGCTTAATCGATGCATGATTCTGAGCATACATAGCTAGAAGCATTTGTCTTCATGAACTGGCATAGAATAAATTTTGGGCCATAAACGTTGGTAATGCAAAAAAAAAAAAAAAAAGTAAATGGGATTTTACATTTCTAGCAATTTATTAGCTGATAATAAAATGGCTTTTGATTGACACTATTAAAATACCTGTTTTGATTAGAAATTGCCTGAACAGAGAAGAGGAACATGTGCCCATCACCAGCTCCTGCTGTTTGTTTTTATGTGTGTGTGAGAGGTGGTTTACCCACAGCTCTGGTTGACTTTAACTGGCCTGTGTTGAATGTGTTGCCCAACTGTTGTTCTGACCCACTGGACGGGATTGTTTCTGAATCTGTGATCAGATATCCCAGAATCTTTGACTCAGTGATGCAGTGTTGATTCCACAGTCAGTCACGCCAGACACGTCTCGAAAACAAAGCCCTCCAGACATCCAGTTGCGACATCAAACCTCCTTTTTCCGTTTAAAGATCTAGATTTCATACATGCACAGACACACATTGCGGGTGTCATACATGAATAAAAAGTAGTAACTTGCCTGTTCATTAAGCAGTTCTCTTTTCTAAGCATCAATGTATCAGCAAATTGGATCAGGTTTAGCTGCAGGGCAGAGGAGTGTTCTGAATTTGTGGATGTACTTGAAAGCAACTGTTCTTGTAAGTCAGAATGACAAGTTTTCCCATGACATTGGCTCTACTAAAGTATTTTCATGGTCACAGAGGTCACTGAAGCCTTTCTATGACCCTTAGAATCTGACCTTGACACTCTAAATGACTCCTGTCAATCCTGGATGAACCGGACACTGTTTCAAACCGAGTGAGCTGCCTCGCTCAGACGGCTCTAAGGCTAAGACAGCATCATGTCAACCCCTTAAGTCGCTGATTTGAAATTTTACAAGTGCACTCAGACGTGATTTTAATTTAATCAGTGAGGTGATACTCTAAGTGTTAATATACATGATGGAGGACACTCTTTTATTTCATCATTTTATTTTATACATTTAAAAAAAAATTCTCTTCACTGAGCTTGTTGCAGTGCAATCTGGGATTGCTTCTTCTGTGAGGGATGTTGCTTTAGAATTTTACCAAAGCAATGTTTCTTAGGAGGCAGCACAATTAAGTTGCCTACCTTACTGCTGGGCATCTTATTAGGTTTTAAAATGGAGCAATAAACTCCTTACAGTCCCATTACAGCTTCTGTATGAAATGAATCATCCATCACGCATGGAGATCATATGATGAATGTAGCATTGTTTACTTGTTTTTTTGTCAGTGTAATGTATTATGACTGTTGTGAAAGTGTTTTGGGGAACTGATGTGGGACTGAGTAAGTTTGGCAGAAGTTAAAGCACTATAGAGATTTCATGGAGGAATCTGGTCTGGGCTCATATGAATGCTGTGGTATGGGGAACGGGCTGATGTTTTTGTCATGGAGACCATGGGAATTTATGGAAGAGAGAATCGTGCTGACCCTCGGCAGTTTAGCTCTAGTTCAGGCTTGTCCGTTTCTCTCACGGCCCCACAACAGAGCCGCCCCCCCTTGGGGTCCGTGTTCATTTGAATTAAAGAGACTGTAACCCGCACATGCACGAACAAGTACGCACACACACACACACGTTCTCAAAGTCTCCCAAAGCCACACCCTCGCATGGCCTGTTCATTAGCCGCTTTGGTGAAGCTTACCAAGGTGTAGTGTCCTGATTTAGCCAGTTAAATGAGGCCGGAGCCCCATAGGGAAGTGTCTGTAATAGACTTAAACACTGACACACATCTTTTTTTTTAACTGGATGTGGTGCAATGCAGCTGATGTATAGATAGATAGATAGATAGATAATTTTAATTTATTTCAGTTTAGTATGAAAATGTTTCAGCTTAGTCATGAAAATGTATTCATTTGAAAGTTTTTCCAGTTGTTACTTTGTATTTTCATTTCATTTAACACATTTAACATATTGTCTACTAGGATAAACATATTAGTATCTTACAGTCTTAATTCTGTTGTTGCTTTACTTTTTTGTACCAGTATACCTCACAATTTTGTCGGCCCTCCTATTGGTAGTTGCAGCACATTGAATGAATTCAAACCGAATGACTCGCAGTTGCTTTATCAATGCAAATCGCTGTGAACGCCCATGTAGTGTAGTGACTCAGTTTTGGATCCTGTGTTTGATTTACAGTGGATGTTCCTCCATCTATGATGTGTTCATATCTGGTGAATCATACCATTCACACAGTCGCATATTATTGTTTAAGGCCATTCGAAGGAAAGGCTCCCCAAACTTTTCGTTTAATTAGAGGATTAGTGACAATTCTCATGTTGTTTAAATAGTTAACATTCCCCTGGAGCTAGCGCAAGCTTGTTGGGTTGTTTTATTGAGCCGTTGATGGCCGTTGAACTGCCTCGATGTGTAAATATTGAAAGCAGGAACACATCTGTGAGCACTTCAGTGATGGAGAGTGGCAGCCTGCTGAAAGCTAGTGACACCACTCTTTAAACAGTGTGCTTTAAACAAACCAGCAGATCTCAAAGGTCAGTGTGATTTATTGATTTGTTTGGTGCTCTATGACAGATCTCACTTGTTTGACTGAAGACCAACCTGCTACAGGAATGATTGTCACTCTGTCTGAATACTGAAGGCTAATCAGCCTGATAGTCTAATTGTCACATAGACGAATTGTCATTAGAGTTAATGGTCTCATCACATGAAAGAACCAGCTGCATTTCAGACAGTCAGGTTTATCTTTCCAACCTAGAATTTTTTTTTTTTTTTTATATGAATATTTAATGTTTATTATACTGTATTATTAGATTTATGTTTTTACATTATTATTATTATTATTTATACAATATATAATATATACTATATTAGTATACACGTATAATAACAATAATAATTAGCAATTTATATAAAATGCAATATTTGTCATATTAATATTTAATATTATACTATATTATTAGATTTATATTTTTAAATAATATAAGATTGATGTTTTACACTATATTTTTATATTTAAATAATATACAAATAAAGTAGAATGCATTTAAATATATTGTAATATAAAACAATTTTTAAATAATGCTTATTTTATTTGAATTATATGTATATATTAATACTATATAATGTGCTTTATACTCTCTTAATATAGTTAATAGAGTAGTGCAATGTTTTAATTTAGATTAAAATATGAAATATTTGAATATTCTTGAACGAAACGTAATGAGAGTTTGAGTTAACAAAAGTTAACAACAAACACTGTCATTTATTAGAAGAGCAGTTTTTTTTTCTTTTAGACTCTTAGTTCTTGAATTTTGGCAGCTTCAATTCTTATGTTACAAGTTGTGGCCAGTCGAACATCTCAGCAAAATCCGCAGGCCCCAAACATGCTAGAACCGCCGTGGGCTGTTGGTTACCTCTTTTTTGTCTACTTTTCATCCTTTGTTATGTTTTTTTAAATTTTTTTAAATACTGTCTTCAGTGCTGAACATTTATATTGAAAAGAGACTATGACTGTATTATTTAAAACATGAGCTACGTACTTAGACAGCGAACAAACCTATGCAGTCTAGGTTGGAAGCCACTTGGTTTTAAGACACTTGGTGTGACTTCTCTTTTGGGAAATGATCACTTGTCATGACTTGACAGAGTTTTTCTTCATTTTCTAGTCAGCATCCAATCTGTTTGTCCATCAGTGCTCTAGCACAGCCCACGAGGAGCTTTTTCTCACCCCAGAAGTTACAGACTAGACTGTTGCCCATTCATGAAAAACAGAAAATCACCCACTACAATCAACACCTTGTTTTGATTGTCGCCCTCATGTGATCACAAATTGCAGTGTTTAGCGTCATAACACTACAGGTGAGGGTGAGATTTACAGTGTGTCCCTGCTGCTATCCTGCTTCTTAGTTGATTCAGATCATCTCTTTGAACTACAGACACGCAAACGAAATTAGGATTGATTGTTTCCGGGCATCGCCACACTCATTTTACCTTTAAGTGCTATAGACTCCTCGATATCCACACTGTTAACTAGAGTGGTTTTAAATTAGAAACAGCAGGCACTGACGGGTTTGCATGTGACGCGGAGGTGGTGGTGAAGATAGTTAAGAGAGCTGACAGGAAGTGATGTCTGCACCAGACACCCCGTCTTTAGGGATGCTCCGAAAGGAAAGCGACAATTCCGGATGCTCTTGGCCGAAAACCGAAACCGAAAATGACTTGTTTAAAATGATTACTAATTTCTTATTTTAAATAAAATTTTCTGTATTATTATTATTATTATTATTAGACTTTTAAATTAAATGTAATTATTTTACTGAATCTGAATTTTGAAAACTACAAGCCAATAAAAAAAAAAATGTATATGAATACAAGCCAATAAAAAAAAAAAAAAAACACTTTTATTTAAAGTGACACAAAAATTGGACAGAAAATAGTCCTATATTAAAATATTAAATATCTATATATTGTTCTTCATTCAGTTCTATGCAACAGAATCAGATTGATTTTTTGTGAAAATATAAAAATAAAGTATAGCCCTACATAGGGGTGTGCGATATATATCGTCTGCGATAATATCGTAATTGTTGTTTTAACGATGTGCGATTTGACATTGAGTATAGCCTATCCCTCACACGCACCCAGAGAGTGCATGCATACTCTACGTGATGTAGTCTTGTAGATTAGCCTAGTGCGGGTGCGCATTTAGAGTGCACGCTTTCACTGCGTGATTTAGTCTTTATTATCCTATAGTAATAGCCTAAATATCACAAGAGTGCAGTTTTTCTCCAAATATTAGCAGCATGATAACAAATGTTATATTGATTTTATACAAGTTTAATAAACAAGAAGTTATTACCATCAGTGACTTACATTTTAGACACCATATTGCCTGTTTTGCTCTGTTTCGCCAACGAAAATAATTCAAAACAAAGCCACACACGGCGGTGTTTCCTTACTAAGTGAATCAGCTTTTTGAACGAATCAGTTGACTAGGATAGATTAAGATAGTCAAATGCTTCTTTCCTTGAATGAATCAGTCGTTTGAATGAATCGGGTGAATCTCAATGATTCGCTCATTAACAGTGAGTTGCTGCCAGCCACCTACTGGCGGATTCAATTTCATATTTAAAGTATCTTTTCTTGTTTTAAATAATTTTAAATATCAATATTGCAAAGATGAATTTTGTTGATACTGATTTCATTTGATTGGTAACAGCCCTATTGTGTCTTATTTTTATAATTGAATTTGATTTAAATTTATGAAATTGACACAAAATACGATGCATGCATATAATTAGGTTTAAAAAATGGCTTCATTAAGGTAAAAATGCCCATATTAGGTAAAAATCAATTGAAACATATTGGAAAAAATTATTTGTCACTGCTGTGAACTGACCACCACACAGAGTATGAAGAATATCAAAAACTTAAGAAGTCGGCTGTCCACGACAGTCCTAAACCTGCCGAAGTACCAACACAATAAACACACTATCGTCTACAATAAACACACAAAATATCGTCTAATAATCGTTATCGAGAAAATCCCAGAAAATATCGAGATGTCATTTTTTGTCAATATCGCACACCCCTAGTCCTACAAAGCTATTATTATCAGAGCATGTGAGCAGATAGCAGGGAGCGGATCAGTGAACGAGGGTAGCGTCGTTTTACCAGCATTGCCCAGCACGGCTACCACACCATGTTACAGCACAGTATAGGGCTATTGCAAACAGAAACAAGTCTACTACAGAGTCAGACGCATTAAACGCTTATGCTTTTGTTTGAAGCGCTTATAAATATAAAGCAAGTATGTTTCGGACAACTTGGATCATGTACCTTTCCCGGAGCAGCTAACCCTGCGTTTTGTCCATAGAAATGGGTCATTCACTACTGTAAAGCGACATGACTGGCTGATGGTTTCCCTGGCACAGTGCGCATAATTAAATAATTAATCGATAATTAAATCCGTTGTCGATTATTTTCATTGTCTATAATAATTGATTTTATCGATTAGTTTTTGCAGCCCTAGTCCATATATTGTGTGCGATAAGTCGATATAGTAAATAAATATCACGACAGGCCTAGGAAGCTCGCAACTTATTTGCCTTTTTAAACCTGGGCCTCACATGGACCTGCATATCACAAATAACAACCCTAATCATAGCGTTAATTCGAAAATAGTGATTAAAGCAACACAGGTCTATCACCGAACCCTGTACCATATGGATGAAATATGGATTTAAAGTGTGTTGCTGTTGAGTGTGTGCATGTGGGTGTTCGCATGTCCAAGTGTAATTCCACACATTCCATCTGCCTAGTTGGGCCCTTTAAGTCTGTTAATATCTGCACCGGCTCATCACACAGCCTTAATAACAGCTGATTCTTTTGGACTGACCCCTGCACCCATGTGACATGCATCAGCAGCTAAATTTGACCCAATTGTGGCCGTAGTTAAATATGCAGCAGTGCGTTCCTGCCTTCAGGACACTTCTTCTTCTAAATGTTTTTATGAGTAACAATGAATGGCTGTTAAACGGCTTTTTAGGGTGTTTATAAAGAGTCCTCTTAAATCAGTTGGACTGTACAGAGTCTTGTTTTCAGTGTAGGCAACAGTCGTTTAGGGTTTCTTTTATTTGGAAGACCTACTTGTTACCTTTCAGTGAACCTGTTCCAAAAGAATCAGTTCACAGACTTGAGTCATCACTGAGAAGTGTTCCCCAAACATCCCTTTGCAGGTATTTTGTTGTGATCATGATGTTTTTAATTAAGTTATATCGATTGCCTAAAATACGTTTACCAACATGTTGCTTTCCTGACAGTTTTACTACTCAAGTTCCCCCTTTAAGGGTGTACACAGACACACTGACAGCGATTAAATCACTGGAGGTCGGCAAGTGTCATGCATCATGAGGCGGATCATGTGAGCCCCATTTTCTGTAGTGGTGTAATTTTTGACTCGTTTTCTTGATGCATTGATTACAAAACCTGCCGATTCAAATGCATCAATGGATTTTTCTACTTACACTCTGCTCAAAAATGATTTAATAAATATTTACATTTATTTAATGTGTCCATTCAAGTTACTTTTGATGCAATAAACTTCTTAATTTCTTTTTCTTGCCTGGAAAATATTAAAGAATACTTGAGTATCCAGCAACCTGTCAATCACATGAACAAACAACAACGATCCAATTAATGCCCGATAGACCAAATCAAGTCCCGCCTTTTTTTCTAGTTTGAGAAGCCGTTTCAGTTGAATATCCGTCACAACAGGGAAGAAAAGACGATCACAAATTCCTTTTTTTCTATTTTTGTATTTTTTAAAATACATAATCAAATCATCAATTAAATCAAATTAAATTTCATTGTGAATCAATCAATCAAACTGAATCATTCTGAATTTGATCTATGAATTGTGAATTGAATCGATTTGATGTCTAACCAAAGACTCCATTGGTAGACGGCACTTTAAATCACAGCTCATTTATATGAAGTTAAAATGCTCAGCGTTGTCAAATTCCCAATGGATTTGTTGTTTGCCGTCTCAAATTGCCAGCTCTCTTTGAAATTGAACAACTTGCAGTCACAATCAGTGTGAATGCCTTTGTGCAGTTCACTGTTTTACAAATGAATCAAATTGACAAAACAGTTTCAATGACAATTATCACTACACTGAATTATTATTATTTCACTTTACAAAGACCGGCATGTAGAACTTCAAACAATATTTTTTACAGCTTAATTTTGACTTAACCTCCACCCAGCTTTATTTATTAGGTGGTGTAGGAGTTAAACGAGGACGTCACCTCAGCAACTGATTAACCATTGTGGAATGAGAGCCATTAGCTGATGGGAATTAAGTTTTACATGGGCTAGTTTATGAAAAATAATCAGGAAAGTTATTTATATTCCTGTCTTTCTCATGGCCGTTCACTTCATTTTAGAGACCGCAGAAGCCTGAAGCCTAGCAACTCGAAAGAAAAAAACACAGCACTCCTGTGGTGGGGTATTCAGCACCCTCTTAGTCGGGTTCTTTGTTTTTGCCCTCACTTTCTTGTGTGTGTGTGTGTGTGTGTGTGTGTGTGTGTGTGTGTGTGTGTGTGTGTGTGTGTGTGTGTGTGTGTGTGTGTGTGTGTGTGTGTGTGTGTGTGTGTGTGTGTGTGTGTGTGTGTGTGTGTGTGTGTGTGTGTGTGTGTGTGTGTGTGTGTGTGTGTGTGTGCGTGCGTGCGTGTGCACTTCCTCCCTTGTGCTCATGGGTTTTTCCAGTCACCCTGGGGCCCGATGGAGCAGGAAGCCCCACAAACTTATCATTTCCTCTGCTACTGGCTCTGCCTGAGCCTTGTGTATGGTAAACACACTCACACACACAGATCCTGACAGGCTTGTAGGGTAAATCCAAGCGCTGACACACTGACACAGATAACACCGTGGATGTTAAACAGGTATTTGTAGAAACATGCACATCGAAGCCCCTCATGGTGAGCTTGTGTGTCTGTTCAGTGTGAAGTCTGTTTTGAGTCCTGAAGGAACTGGCTAGCTATCCCTTTTGGCCACCATTGCCTTTCTGCTAGCCAGTTGGCCCCGGTCATCATCCAATCAGCACATTCCTCCCAATGAATACACTGGGACTAGTTTTGGCAGGCCACGCTGGGTGGGGTAATGTTCATATCCTGTGAGCTGACCCTTACACACACACTTGTATGAGACATCACAGCCGTCACAATAGACCAAAGTTTCTACTTTCTTGAGTTTGTCAGCCAATCAGTTACATGCAGGCATGATTCCGCAATGCTTAAATAGACAGGTATGTGTAGACTAACACATGAAAGGAAGTGAGAAAGGGAGGGAAAGAATAGCTCTTTAGAGGAGAGCGAGTGGGCACAAAGCTCCCTCAGTGCTGGAGTGGCACTGCCAGTTTGTGCGGACCTGTTGTTGTGTGAGCACAGACCCTGCTCTGTGTGTGTGCGTGACCCAGCTGCCCTCCCAGCATTACATCAGTCTCCCACATCACCCACACACAATGAGACTCCAGTCAGCCATTCCTCCATATGCCCAGCACGCTGCCCGCATGCAAAAAGCAGCTTTACGCTCTCACACGTGTGTGTGTGTGCAGTGTTGTTTGCTGAGCTATTTATTAATGATGTTTGCTAAGACAAGTGTCCCTATTATTGTTGCTGTAATTTGATTGGATTTGGATTTGATCAAATTCCTAAACCTAAGTATTAAACTTTTGGCATGTAAACCGTCCTTCGTTGTTTGTGTTGTAAACACTCACTGTCATGTTGTCCCAAACCAGTGTGACTTTCATTCTTCTGTGGAACACCGAATATGTATGTTTTGGACCCCATTCCCTTGCATTGTATTGAAAAAATAGTTCTTCAAAATATCTTCTGTTGTGTTCCATGGAAGAAGTAGTCCTAGAGGTTTGGAACAACATGACTGTGAGTAGATGATGACAGGATTTAAATTTTTCTATGAACTATCCCTTTAATTTGAAGAATTGAAGGAACGACTAAAGCCATATCTAGACTTGGGGGAGGCTTCTTTTTTGGCCAGTAAGCACCACCCAGAACACACTATTAACACCACAGCATTCACATAACAATCCCCTGGCAGCTACTTAGAAAACCTTAGCAACGCCCTGGAAACTCTCCAGAATACCCTGTTGGCACTAGGGGTGTAACGGTACACAAAAATCACGGTTCGGTACGTACCTCGGTTTTAAAGTCACGGTTCGGTACGTTTTCGATACAGCAAAAAGTAAGAAATGCCAGAGAAATTTCCTATTTGTTAAAAGAAAAAATATTTTTTAAATAAGTGTGAGTTTTCCTACATCTTGAAACTTTCAGGTTTATAAATGGGTGTCATCTTTGAAGGATGAACAAATAATGTTTTGGTCATCACATTAAAAATAACATTAAATATATGAAGAGTTCAGATGCAAAAGCCATTTGAAATTTTTATTTTTATAATTTTTATCAAGCTTGTATATTTAAGTTCAGTAATTTCACTTAAATGGCAATGAAGATTACCTATTAATTGTCATTTGAGTGAAATTACTGAACTTAAATATACAAGCTTCATAAAAATGATCATTTAGAAGAAAATTTCAAATGGCACTTAGAGGCTTTTGCATCTGAACTCTTCATATATTTATTTATATAATATTTGAGTTTTGAAGTGCTGGAAAAAGATGTGTGAAGTACTTGAAAGCATTTCACTATTCCAGCCAAACTGGTTACAGTTATTGTGAATGTTGCTGGTCTGTGGACGTAAAGTATTACTAGTTCATTCACGGCACAATATTTTTCCTGGTGTCCACGTCAGCGCTGTTTGATCTAATAGAGATCTACGGTTAATAACGGAGAAATGTGAATGCTTCTCACTAGATCTCGAAAGCGATGTTATTACTTCAGTGGCGAATTCAAATGTTTTCTTTACTGGATCTCTTAGCGCTGTGTTGTAACAGTGTCGCTTGATCGAGATCGGCTCGCGCTGCACAGATGTTGCTGGTCCGAACTGATAAACGATCCGTGAAGCACATAATGAGTAGCGCAGTTTCGTTCCACTTTCATTACGCTTGCCATTTGATGTTGCGCAACGTTGTGGTGGTCGCGCCAGCGCGAATTTTGTCGGCAGGAAAAATGGTCGTTCGGTTTGTATGCGTACCGAACCGGAAGCCTCGAACCGAAACGGTTCAATACGAATACATGTACCGTTACACCCCTAGTTGGCACTATTGCAACCAAATAGCAACGTCATGGCAACTCCTTAGAACAGCTTAACAGCTACCTGGAATGCCATATCACCACCCTGACAACTCTCCAGAACACCCTATTAACACCATAGCAACCACATAGTAACACTACCTAGCAACTACCTAGAACACCACAGCAACACTCTGGTAACACTCCAGAACACCAGATTTACACTATTGCAAGCAACCACAAAGCAATGCCCTGGCAACTACCTAGAACATCTTAATGTCCTGGCAGTTGTCCAGAGTACCCTATTAACACCATAGCCAGAGCGGTACCATATAGTACCGCTCTGGCAACAATCTAGAACATCATAGCAACACCCTGGTAACTCTCCAGAACACCCAATTGACACTATAGCAACACCCTAGCATCTACCTAGAACACCATAGTAATGGCAATTTGGCAACCATGAGCTACAAAAACATTTTTCAGAAAATGTAACAATAAACAAAAACATTTTTACTCGTGCTGAAAAAGTTTGTTCTGCTTTAAGAGGTTTTAAATAAGGTATTGTGTTTGTGTGTGTGAGCTGTCACACACTGAGCAGAGGGGGCAGGAAAGGACTGTTGTGTTTCTAGGGCACATTCTTAAGCAGAGAGAGAGAGTAACCAGGCATGAAGCCTGCGCTCGTCCATGAAGCCCGTCCCCACAGAAAGAGGCATCTCTCTCTCTCTCTCTCTCTCTCTCTCTCTCTCTCTCTCTCTCTCTCTCTCTCTCTCTCTCTCTCTCTCTCTCTCTCTCTCTCTCTCTCTCTCTCTCTCTCTCTCTCTCTCTCTCTCTCTCTTTGTGCCTTACTGTTCTCTCTCTTCTGCTTGCTTTCTTTTTTTCTCCCCTCTCATAGCAGAACTGGCCCACTTGGCCCCTCTGACCTGCCTCCTTTTCACTTCTTTCTCTGTAGAGTTCATGCTGACATGTTGCAGTTGATCTTTCAGTATAAACACCATTGTGTGTAATCTTATCACCTGAAGCTGACAGCTGTCTCCTAGACAGACCAGATCTGGTTTAGAAAAGTACCAGGAACCTGGTTGTATCCTCTGGAAAAGCGTCGGTCGTCAGCAGATCTGTCACTCCTAGTTTTGTTTTGTTCCAATTTGGCTGTGTAATGTGTGTTGCCTCAAACTCTCTGCAGGCCACGAGGTGTGATCCTCATCCAGCCGTGTGTCACTGGAGTTTAGGAGCTACTTGTTTATTACAGATTAGAGGAGACATGTGTGAGTGCGAGTGAGAGAGGGGTGTTTTGTTTGCTTTTAGGGAGCGCTAAGGGTGGACATGATGATCCACAACAGTAATGGTAGGCTTGTCAAAAAATGCTTTAAGAGAAATAAAAAATTGAACAGGATGGAGGTGGATCCATGTGATTGACTCACATGGCCATCTTTCTGTTTGTTTTTCTTAAATTTTATGGAACCGTTAGCCCACAAATGAACATTGTGTAATTATTTACTCACTCTCATGTTGTTACAAACCTTCTGACTTCCTTTCTTCTGTGGGACACACAAGGAGAAATGTTGAGAATGTACTGGCCACTGTTTACCTTGAAAGTGAATGAGGATCTGGGCTGTCAAGCTCTAAAATGACTCAAAAGTAGGGATCGACCGATATGGATTTTTTAGTGCCGATACCGATACCGATTTTTTTCCCATCAGCCTTAGCCGATGACCGATACGGGCTGCCGATTTTCTTGAGCCGATATTTGGAGCCGATACATTTTGCTCCCTCAATTTACATCATGTCATTGTCAAAAATGACATGATGTTAACAAATGTTACAGGTCTCAATTTAATAAAAGTAACATTTATTTAACGTAAAAAAAAAAATATTTAACAAATAGTAAAAACATGTGAGGTAGAACAAGAACAAGTAGATAAACTATATTTAACAAATATTAAAAACATGAGGTAGAACAAAAAAAAGTTCACTGCTGAAAATAAATATTTAAGCATAAATAAAATAATTACACTATTGCACACAGTAGCAACCAGCATAATAAAGTGCACAGTGCACACTGTACTTCATTTTAAAAGTAACAAACTATTTACTGCCATGGTTTAAATTTTTCTACATAAAATAAAATGAGCATGTCTAGTCTCTAATATCACTGCGATGGCGAGGGAGACACACACCACACGCGTCCAAACCTCAGCCAGGTGGTCGCTGAATAAATCTCCCACAAAAAGCACAGAAGAACGTTGGTATTACTTAATCCTATGACCAGTGTTCGTAACAGCTACCGTACGCATACTAGGGCTGTCAAAATTGCTCAAATGGCGTTTGTATATTCCCTTCAAAAAAACATATTTGAACATATCGTCGTGCATTTGGTCAATGACGCGCATTACGTCAATAACAGGACAAATTAATACAAAGAGACATAACTACTAGTATTAAGTAGCTTATTTGAGTTGAAACATATTTGACAACGTATTACTACAAAAAAAACCGAGTAAATCAACTAATGGCCAAGACCGCAGAGCTCACTCTGGCTCGCCCGGACTCGCAGGCGCACTCTCTCTCTCTCTCTCTCTCTCTCGCACTCACCCTCACGCTCTCCGCGCATACCGGTTTAAATGAACAACAACAAACAAATGTTGAGTGCTGATCAAGAGTTTTGTGCAAGCAATTTAAGGTATATAGCAGGCTTCATTCAGTGATTGAAACAAATACATTAATTGAAGTTTCACAGTACATAGAACCGACACTGAGCGCTCCGAGCGAGCTGTGCTGTGGTAACGTTAGTCTGCTACCGCGGGCGTGTTTTTCCACATTCGAATATTAATTTTCACCTTCAAAATTCAGTTTTTTTTAAACTAGTCAAATATACACTCACCGGCCACTTTATAAGGTACACCTGTCCAACTGCTCGTTAACACTTAATTTCTAAGCAGCCAATCACATGGTGGCAACTCAGTGCATTTAGGCATGTAGACATGGTCAAGACAATCTCCTGCAGTTCAAACCGATCATCAGTATGGGGAAGAAAGTTGATTTGAGTGACTTTGAACGTGGCATGATTGTTGGTGCCAGAAGGGCTGGTCTGAGTATT
This sequence comes from Rhinichthys klamathensis goyatoka, assembly GCF_029890125.1. Lineage (NCBI taxonomy): Eukaryota > Metazoa > Chordata > Actinopteri > Cypriniformes > Leuciscidae > Rhinichthys > Rhinichthys klamathensis. The sequence goes on along the minus strand of NW_026606571.1, from coordinate 658,509 downwards.
TCAGAAACTGCTAATCTACTGGGATTTTCACGCACAACCATCTCTAGGGTTTACAGAGAATGGTCCGAAAAAGAAAAAAACATCCAGTGAGCGGCAGTTCTGTGGGCGGAAATGCCTTGTTGATGCCAGAGGTCAGAGGAGAATGGCCAGACTGGTTCGAGCTGATAGAAGGGCAACAGTGACTGAAATAACCACTCGTTACAACCGAGGTATGCAGCAAAGCATTTGTGAAGCCACAACACGCACAACCTTGAGGCGGATGGGCTACAACAGCAGAAGACTCCACCGGGTACCACTCATCTCCACTACAAATAGGAAAAAGAGGCTACAATTTGCAAGAGCTCACCAAAATTGAACAGTTGAAGACTGGAAAAATGTTGCCTGGTCTGATGAGTCTCGATTTCTGTTGAGACATTCAGATGTTAGAGTCAGAATTTGGCGTAAACAGAATGAGAACATGGAACCATCATGCCTTGTTACCACTGTGCAGGCTGGTGGTGGTGGTGTAATGGTGTGGGGGATGTTTTCCTGGCACACTTTAGGCCCCTTAGTGCCAATTGGGCATCGTTTAAATGCCACGGCCTACCTGAGCATTGTTTCTGACCATGTCCATCCCTTTATGGCCACCATGTACCCATCCTCTGATGGCTACTTCCACCATGTCACAAAGCTCTAATCATTTCAAATTGGTTTCTTGAACATGACAATGAGTTCACTGTACTAAAATGGCCTCCACAGTCACCAGATCTCAACCCAATAGAGCATCTTTGGGATGTGGTGGAACGGGAGATTCGCATCATGGATGTGCAGCCGACAAATCTGCGGCAACTGTGTGATGCCATCATGTCAATATGGACCAAACTCCCTGAGGAATGCTTCCAGCACCTTGTTGAATCTATGCCACGAAGAATTGAGGCAGTTCTGAAGGCAAAAGGGGGTCCAACCCGTTACTAGCATGGGGTACCTAATAAAGTGGCCGGTGAGTGTATATTCGTATTTAGAATATTCATTGACAGCCCTAATGCATACTGAACGGATAGCCTACAGCTATTTGCAGCTCCCTAAATACAATGGCAAGCAAGCAGTTTTATAGACGAGTCATTCGCGTTTTCCATTTGGACCCACAAACTTGCTTAGCTATATAGTTGCAACCACATAACAGTTATAGAGCAACGTGTTTCCATTTTCAAAGTGTTTGACAATATTTCAGCAGTCAAACAGTTAAAAGATGCTTTGAAAGTTTAAAAGTTACCGTTATCTTGAAGCGCAGGTTGCACTCTGCTAGTGGGGGAGGGGCAGTGCAGGGTCTGCACGTGAACTGCAGCGTCTCCAGCAGCACAGAGCTGCCTGTGGACGCCTGTCTATAAATAATGCCGGGAAAAAACTATCGGCGAACGCAGCAGCCGCGTATCGGCCGATTCCGATACACGTAAAAACCGCAAATATCGGCCCGATATATCGGCCGGCCGATATATCGGTCGATCACTACTCAAAAGCACCATAAAGGTTTCGAAAAGAAGTCAATATGATTATATTTTAGGTCTTCTGAAGCTGTTGGCTTTATGCGAGGAAGAGACTTAAAGACATGCTGTCCACATCCATTCAAATATGGTGCCTTCTTCATTGATGATTAGGCTACATGTTGTGTGATCAATTATGAAGCAACAAGTTTGATTTGACAAGTGCAAATGAGATATGAGGGAAAGATAAGTGAATAACGAGTTGTCATGTGTATAGTATTGCTTATAGTCATATGTAGTATTATGGTTAACTAAAACTGTTTTAAATTGTTTTTGTTAATTGAAATAAAACGGAAATAAAAAAATATTTATGCTATTTTGCAGCTTGGCCCCTTTACTTCGCAGTTCTCTTTTTGTGTTTCACAGAAGACAGACACTAAGTTAACCATAAATATGAGAAATAATTATAGCAATAATCGCTAATTATGAAATGCGCAGAGAGAAACTTGTTATTGTGTGTTCACCAGTCGACAGACAAGCTCAGTTTGTGGAAGTTAAGTGTGGTCCCATCACATGTCAAATAGATATTTATATATTTGTGTCTTGTATTTTGTGCTCTTACAGGTGACATCACGCGGAAAGGCTATGAAAAGAAGCGAGCTAAACTTCTTGCCCCGTTCGTACCACAGACCCAAAGTAAGACTCGCCACACAGACTTCCTGTCTGCTCATTTTCCTCCTCCTCTCTGATTCTTCTTTTGTTTTGCATGCCACACCATGCCATCGTAAAATTAAATGACTTTCTACAGTTTGTTTTTGATATAAAGGTGTTTTCATGTTACTGCTGTGTTTAATTTTGTGGAAACCAAATCCAGCTGAAGAATATGATGTAGAGGTGTGACATCTGTCACATTGCGTTAATTATGTTGCACTAGTTCCATAAATGAAGAGATTTGGTTTTTTTTTTCTCTTTTATTTGCAATTATTCGGCTCCATGCTGCATTCTGGTGGTGATGAGTAGAACTCCACCTGGTGGAGTCGTCGGCCTCTTCATTAAGAGAACTTTAAAAAATAATTTGCACTTGAAATAGTCTTGCGACCATTAGTAAACCATCTTCTTATCGGAAAACTTTGAGTAATTCAATCTTTTCCAATCGTGCCATCTGTCAGCACACAGGCATTGCTCTTCTCGGGCTCTTTCCGGCCTATTAATGTCCACACACACACACACACATACAAATTGGCTTCCTGTAAGCAGCAGCCCCCTGCCAGTCATGAAGGAGGAACTGAAACAGGTGAGTTCACTATATTGGTGGATTTTAATAGTTTAGTGACCTCAAAACTGACTTCCTTGTTCCATAGTTACAAGCTATTACATACTGGATTGCAGGGACACGTTTACACAATAGTTCTGACCTTCCGATATAGGGAGATATGTCTAAGACACATTTGTTGCATAGATATGTTCTTATTTAAAACCCCCGATCAAATGTCCCATTTTGTCTTCAAAGGTGCCATTTCAGTGCTTTGAAGTTAAAGTTCACCTCCTGCTGTCCGCTTCTGCCCTGTCTCTGTGTTTCTGAGGTCGACGCTTCCTCAAACTGTATATATAACGTAAACATGTTATACCAAATACGTTTACGGGGTTAGTTTGCCCAAAAATTAAGTTTCTGTCATTTACTCTCCTGCATGTTGTTTCAAACCCTTTATTAAAGGATCTCTTCTGTGGAAAAGAAAATTGGCTCATTAAGGGTATGATTATAATTTAATATTGACTTAAGTTTTGATCTAGCCTATTCCTCAAACAAAGATATTGTATGGTTTCAGAAGACTTATAGTGCACTGGCACATTTTTGGGTGGATTATTCCTTTAATATGCGTCTATATAATATGCATTTGGAGACAGACCAGAGACTTTGCACTTTCTGAAAATGTTCCTTATGGTGTTGATGTTGTCTGTGTACATGAGTTTATTTATGAGCTGTGATCTTTATAGATATGGACGTGAGTATCAAGTTGACCCCGGGCAATCCTTCAGACCCTGCTTCTAGCCCTAACGCCATCCCCATTGCTGCCCCACGGCAACACCGAGCTCACCGCAGCGGAGGAACGCGGGATGACCGCTACCGGTCAGGTAAGGAAAATTAATTTGCCAGTATACATTACTATTTAAAATGTGGGGTCGGTAAGATGATTATTGAAAGAATATTGTGAAATATTATTACAATTTAATTTAATTACAATATTTTTTTAATATAGTTTAAAATTTAATTTATTCCTGTGATGGTAAAGCTGAATTTTCAGGATCATTACTCCAGTCTTCAGTGTCACATGATCCTTCAGAAATCATTCTAATATGCTGATTTACTACTCAAGAAACAATCCTTCTTTTTATAAATGTTGAGAACATATTGTGCTGCTTAACCATTTTGTCATGTATATATTGGTTGTAAAAAAAAAGATTGTCAAGTCACCTTTATTTATATAGCGCTTTTTACAATACAGGTTGTATCAAAGCAGCTTCACAGTGATAACATAAAAATAATACAACAAAGTTTGTTTCTAGAAGAAAATTGCGTCATCGTCCACCTTAAGTAAGGCAGATCAATAATGTTGTTGAATATTAAATGTCCCCATATAAGCAAGCCAAAAGTCAAGGCAACAGTGGCAAGGAACCAAAACTCCATCAGGTGACAGAATGGAGAAAAAAAACCTTGGGAGAACCCAGGCTCAGTCGGGGGCCAGTTCTCCTCTGGCCAACGAGCGAATAGTGTATGATTATGATTCAGGCAACATTACAGGTCAGAAGTTAGATTGGATCAGAACATTCAGAATATTAATCCAGTTCCATCTGGTTGGAAGTCGGAGTCATCATGCCGGTTTGGAGATGAGTTTGTTGAGGATCAGTGCCGATGGCTGTCGTGTCGATGAGGCCTTCACAGGGCTGATGAGGCTGGTACTTCAGGGATGTGCCATGGATGGGTCCAGGTGCAGGTCCACCATCTGATCTGGATATGGCCGGGATCCGGCTAACTTCAGTAAACAGGGAAGGGACTGGTTGACACTTAAGGACTGTGTTGTCATCGTGTCCAGGCGCAGGTCCTGCATCAGATCTGGATACGGCCTGGATCCGGCGGAATGTGGTAAACCTCGGATAAACAGAGAGACTAATATTAGCGTAGACGCCATCCTTCTTATGATGTAACAAGTACATCAGGATTTATGGGGAGTGTTCCCGGTTCCGGCTGATCTTAACTATGCAGCCTAACATTGAATTATAGAAGTCTATAATGTGTTATGTGTATGCTAGAGGCCAAAGAGATGTGTTTTTAGTCTAGATTTGAACTGACAGAGTGTGTCTGCTTCCCGGACAATGGTAGGAAGATTGTTCCAAAGTTTTGGTGCTAAATAGGAAAGGGATCTACCGCCAGCAGTCGAGTTTGATATTCTAGGTATTACCAACTGGCCGGAATTTTGAGATCGCAATAGACGTGAAGGACTATAAGAGCTCGCTCAAGTACTGGGGAGCTAAACCATTTAGTGCTTTATAAGTGATCAGCAATATTTGTCAGTATAAGCAGCTATTTAGGAAAGGTCATCAGTGGAGAAAGATGCTTGATTGTGTAGTTACGGCATGTACATACATAGTGCAACTGAATGCCTAAATGTGAACACACAGCTCTGTAATGTGTTTGTCACCACATAGAGACAATTCTCTGTCTCTACACGAGTCAGTCACTGTTTGGTGACATTGTTGGATGTCTCATCTGCCTCTTGTCATGTGCTATTGTGTAATTGTTATTCTCTTCGTTTGTCTTTCTGTACTCTTCGTTCTCTTCTTCTCATCGTTCTTTGTGTCCGTCTGCTAGATATCCACACAGAGGCTGTGCAGGCTGCTCTGGCCAGGCATAAAGAGGAGAAAATGGCCCTTCCCATGCCCACTAAGCGCCGCTCAGCCTTCGTCCAGTCTCCTGCGGAAAACTGCACTCCTCCCGGTAGGTCCTGCATCGCCCACAATCCTTCTGCTTCTCCTTCTGTCCAGACTTCACTGGCCAGCAGGGTCTCTGGAAAATACAGGCACACCCGAACCTTTAGCGCACAACCCTGGCCTTCAAACGAGAAAATTTCGGGCAAAAAAAGTATATTCGTTCCGAAAACGGTTTTATTCGAAAAAATACCGGTTAATAATTTTATTTAAAATATATATATATATATATTTTTTTGCCTATACTGTATATCAGAGCTTGAACTTGAAGAGCTTGTTACTAAACCTCGTAACTCCAGTGGATCCTCAAACTGTCGGCAAAACCTCATACAGAAACTCCACCCGCCTCAACACATTTTGGAGACCGTCTCTGCTTGTTTGCAGTGCAAGGGTAAATAAAAAACTGGTTCTTTGAATAAGTACTACAATTTCTTTATTCAAAACATGATGTGTGTAAAGGCTAATGTTTTATGTAATTGCGGAGCCGAGAGGAGTGTTTTAGTCTGGTATTTGCCGTCTAGTCATATAGCCAATACAGCATGTGTGTGTAACACTTCGTCTTTTACAACACAAGCTTTTTGCCAAATATATTAAACAACAGTAAAAACTGAGTGGCCACATAGCTACAATAACGGTTGTAACCTGCAAGTTGATAAATTAATATGATGCACTTACTGCCTCAGATGCGACCGTTCTAATGACGGACAAATCTCAGACTTTCGCTGGTGAAAATCCTCGTAACTCCATGTGAGCTTGATTTTGGAAAAATGTCTGACCACACATAAAGCCACAAAACTAACTTTGACAACAGAGGGTTTAATTATTTTTAAAAATGCTACTTTATTTTTTAAATTTCCTAAATAGTAGTGTTTTTTGCACTAACCTGCAATTTTCGCTGGTTTCAAAACACTGCTGGATATAACCTGCCATGGTAACATATCCTGTGATCCAACAGCTAATGTAGAAGAACGCTAAATTAACGTAATTAACCGGTTAATGTAATTTCAAATAAGCGTTTCTGTTCAGAATGTTAAGCTTGATTTTATTTTCGTTTTTGTTTGTTCCTGTTAAAAATTTGTTTTTGTTTTGTTTTTGTTCCTTGAACCGGTTCTTCGGAGCCCTGTATCATAATATATTCTCTAGTGATATTCTAAGAATATATTCATTTAATATTCATTTCCCATATAACAATTTCAGTATCACTGCTAATACATCATATCAGATTCATCATTTATTTGTGTCTGCCTTTTGTGGCCTTTATTTGTAAGCATTTTTACTATTTTATTTCTGTGCATAAATAGCTGCTTTAACTGTTGTTATATGTGTGTGGCCACAGATACATCGTCGGCATCAGAGGACGAGGGCTCCCTGCGCAGGCGTCAGGCTGCAATCAGTGCAATGCTGGCTCAGAATCTCCAGAGTCCCGAGTATTGGATCAACCGCTCTGTCCAGGGCTCCTCCACCTCCTCCTCTGCCTCCTCCACCCTCTCTCATGGAGACGGCAAAACTCACAACCACAGCCAGGGCCAGACCAGCATGCTCGCAGATGTGCTGGCACACACCCGCATAGGTACTGCAAGATAATGAGTCACACGTACACACATGTTCAGGTGCTGAATCATAGACAACCACTGATACACACACAAAAGAGCCTCAGTTTTATAGGTCTGACACTTACGCAAGCACAATTAAACTTCCAATGACCTGGTCAGGGCAAAACAAAGCAACGAAAATCCAAATCAGTCAGTTGATATTGACTTTTCAAACCTGTTTGTTCAGTTGTGTTTCAAATTGAGCATGTGCAGGGGTTCACCTGATGAATCACTGTGCTGTTATGTGTCTTCACTGCAGAGAGCAGCAGCATTCCTCCTGATGTCACGTCCACAGTGCCTCAGGACAGGAACTCCAGAGCGGACCTGCCACCCAACATCGTAGTGAAGGGCATAAGCCGCGGCCAGAGCCGCTCCAGCATGATGGAAACTGCCGGCGGTACAAACAACATCACACACAGCTCATACATGCAGGGACCCTAAACCAAACCAATTGGTTCTCAACTCAAAGGCCCACCACTGTGCCAACGTACCAAGATATTTTTTGGTATTTCTGCTATTAATGACAAAGCTGCTTGTTTTCAAACTTTTTTTACCAAGCAGAAACTAGCGTATTGATATAATACATTTAATAACATGACTCATTTTGTTATTCCCTAAGTTAAGAACTGTATGTCCTTCAATGAAAATAGTTACTGAGGGGAAACAAACATTTTTTCATTCATTTTAATTTAATTTAAAGTTATTATTTTAATATTTTAATAATGATGTATTCATTTAAATGTGGCACCTTGGCTGAGAACCACTGATCTACAGTAGGTCAGAGTTGAATTTCTATAGTTAAACCATTTGCAAATGTTGTACAAGCTAAATATATATATATATATATTATTAACTTTTTTAGTTACACTTTTAACAAAATTAATGATTTGTTAATTTACTAAAGGCATCGCTGATTATGTAATTAAACCTATTTGTATGCGTTTTTATGTGCTCTTTTGTGTATTTTTTCATAAAATAACCCTTGCTACTACATTCCATAATAACTAATGTTAACCTTTAACATTGTCTAGCATGCGTCCACTAGCCTGTAAAAATGTAATGGAGATTACCACAGTTGCCACATTTTGCATAACAATTGGAATTTAGGAGGCCCACGGAAATGGGAAAACCTGAAATTTTAAGATGTGGTGTTTCCAGGCCAAAAAAAGGGGGAAGGAAATAGCTTCAAATATCTTTTTGAATATAAATCATTCTAGTTAGCTCAGCTGTTAAAAATTTTGTTTGCAAAAAACCCCCACATCCAGTAATCCCCAAGAATTGTAGAAATAATGTAAATGCATTGATTTGAATGGCTTTTTCACTTCCAGCACAATGTTGTTGAGCTGGTTCAAAGTGTTGTTTGGTTTACCACTAGTGTTCATTTGCGTTATTCACTTCCCAAATAAGCAACAGAAATCATTTCCTCTCCATGTCTTTTTTTAGAGCGATCATAAATTGAAATGTTAGCAGAAACACGAAAACTATTTTAATGTTTTGCTTCCTCCTTTGTCGTGATGCCATCTGACTGTAGGAAAAGGTAGGGGTGGAGGGGTGTTTAGTGCAGTGTAGTGACACCCAGTGGTTTTGTCCTCCCAAATTGTTCCTGCATGATTCTGTGTGTTATTCCAGTTTTTTGTTGACTTCTGTGTTGTGACAAAACCTCTTCCTTATTGAATCCTCCATATTTGCTTTGGCTCTGTCTGTTCCATATGGTGTCCTTTGACCAGCTCATTTTTCCGTAATCTGAACAGGTGAATGAGAATATCTCTGTCAACAGGTGTTCCAGCACACGGTCGTGTCTCCACCAAAATACAGCAGCTGCTCAACACATTGAAGAGACCCAAGCGGCCTCCTCTCAGCGAGTTCTTCCTGGATGACTCTGAAGAAATTGTGGAAGGTGCTTGAAGCCATACTATTTCTTGAAGCCATACTACATTTATTGGGACATATATTTCATCATATTTATAAAAAAAAAGCTTCAATTTTGCTTCTAAATTCTTTTCTAATTTAATGCAACATTTTTGTTTCAAATTATAATAGCAGTTTGAGTGAAATTAACATGAATTTCAGAATGTCTTAGTATTCAGTCTGTCCTCCTTTTGCTTTAATGACAGCCACGTCAAGCTGCATGAACTTCACGTGTGTGTGTGAAACCTGATTATCTTTTTCTCCAGTGTGATTTGAAAATAATCCAAGAGCATCTTGTGCTTCAATGCAAGAAATTCTGACCATCTTTACAAAGAGTCACGTGTCATAAATGTACCTTATTAGTGTCTTAGAATTGGTGCAGAATAGTAAATATTTCGTCTTCATTTTACGTCATAATATTTCTTGATTTCCTGGATTAAATTAGATTTTTTATGTGGCATTAGATTTTGAACCCCTCTATAATCGTCTTCTCCACTTGCAGTTCCACAGCCAGATCCCAACACACCCAGGCCAGAGGGCCGACAGATTATTCCAGTAAAGGGGGAGCCGCTAGGGGTGGTCAGTAACTGGCCTCCAGCTCTGCAGGCGTCACTGGCACGTTGGGGAGCCACACAGGCCAAGAGCCCAGCTCTCACTGTCTTGGACATCACTGGCAAACCACTCTACACCCTCACCTATGGTGAGATGTCACACTGTTCGGATTGGGACAAGCAGTTTTCCAATGTTTTAAGGGGATAGTTTACCCAGAAATAAAAGCTGTGCAATGAATTACTCACCCTGATGTCATTCCAAACCCATATGCTTTTATGTTTTCAGTGCAACATAGAAGTAGAACATTTTGAAGATTTTTTTTAATATATTTGGTCTTTAATAAGCTCCTGTCACCCCTTGATCCCTCTAGGTAAACTGTGGAGTCGCAGTCTGAAGTTGGCGTACACGCTGTTAAACAAACTCGGCACCAAAAACGAACCTGTTCTGAAGCCTGGAGATCGAGTAAGATTTCAACACAGTGTTTGGCACACTGCAATCGCATACTGTTCGCAGCTCAAGGCTATTTCTGATTCTCCATATTTCTCCCTTTAGGTGGCATTAGTTTATCCCAACAGTGACCCTGGGATGTTTTGGGTGGCCTTTTATGGGTGCCTTCTTGCTGAGGTCATTCCTGTCCCAATAGAGGTGCCTTTATCTCGGAAGGTATGAGAGAAGATCAAAACCCCTAAAACATGACATTAGCTTGTTGAAATGTTTACAGTTGTTTGTGTGATTTTTAGGATGCAGGAAGTCAGCAGATAGGCTTCCTGTTGGGCAGTTGTGGTGTGGGACTCGCTCTTACTAGTGAGATTTGTCTAAAAGGTCTTCCAAAGACCCCGAATGGAGAAATACAGCAATTTAAAGGTTAGTTCCCTGTTGCTTTTCTTATCACCCCGCTTTCTCAAATGTATCATAAACTTCTCTTTTGAGGCTGCAGAATGGCAGTTTAACGTGTTTTCTTACAGGATGGCCTCGACTCAAATGGGTGGTCACTGATACCAAGTATCTTACCAAACCCTCCAAGGACTGGCAGCCGCACATACCTACTGCAAACACTGACACTGCTTACATAGAGGTGAGTGTGGGTGTTTAGGTGTGTAAGAATCCTTTCAGTCTCTGATGTGTGTGTGATGTGTGCGTGATGTGTTCTCAGTACAAGGCCTCGAAGGAGGGTACGGTGATGGGAGTGGCTGTGTCGAAAATCTCCATGCTGACACACTGTCAGGCTCTAACACAGGCCTGTAATTACTGTGAAGGTGAGTGCTACACTACTACTGTAGAACAAATGCATTGATGTATTCCTGTTACTGCAACAGCACAACACTGAGCAGCCCCAGAATTAAGCAGTGAGATTAATTAATTTATAGCCAGATTATTTCATTAGATTTATACTAATTAGATCATTTTTCTTAATAGTAATTTGGAGATGACTTGCTTTGTATGTTATTTTTTCCCATTTGATTCTCTATAAAATCCTTGTGAATGTTGAAATATTTGTTGGCCTGTTGACTGGCTTGTCTGTTTATTAATCTAAGTCTAAAATGATTTAATATTTACATCAGTGTAATTTTAGTATAATTTTTTTTTTAGTGGTAGATTTCATTTTATTAGTATATATATTATTATATTGTGTATTATTATTTATTTACATTTAGAATTTGCTTACTTTTTTAAATTTTATATTTTAAATTTTTGTGTAAGGTTTAGTAATTTTGTTATTTGCTTTTGTCATTTGTATTGTTATTTTTTTAAATGTTTTTATTTAGCTTTCTTTTATTTTATGTTTAATTTAGTAATTTTAGTTAATTTCAACTTAAACTTATGTATTTCAGTTAGTTGCCAAGGCAACATTTCATTTTTATTTAAATGTTTCCGTCTAAATTGCCAATTGCCAAAAAATATTTTTAATAGTTTGTTAACAATAACAACATTAAAATTATAATAACAACAATACCATTATAATACGTAATACCTCTTATTATATTTTTTAACACACATAATATATAGTTCTTGATTAAGAAATATTCTGACATTATAAAAATGTTTTCTGTGCTCTTTCATAGGAGAAACACTGGTTAATGTCCTGGATTTCAAGAAAGACTCAGGCCTTTGGCATGGAGTTCTAACGGTGAGTGTGATTCCTCTGAATATTTCTGTTCTGTGCATTCTTTTCAGTTTCACAGACTTGTTGCTACATGGTCGCCGTTTTTTTAACTTCCGCATGTTTGTGCATTCTTACAGAGTGTCATGAACAGGATCCACACTATTAGTGTGCCATACTCTGTCATGAAGGCTTGTCCACTGTCCTGGGTGCAGAGAGTTCATGTCTCCAAAGGTAAAGACATCCTCAACATCTGTGCATGTAGTTATGTTATTGTGATCTGGATAATGGCCAATCATGTTGAATCAACAGTTCTGTGGTTACAATGTCTAAAGTTCTTTCATGTTTATGTTTAATCACAGCTCGTATGGCCTTGGTGAAATGTAGAGATTTGCACTGGGCTATGATGGCTCACAGAGATCAGAAGGACACCACTCTGTCTTCCCTGCGCATGCTGATCGTAGCTGATGGAGCCAATCCCTGTAAGCAAAACAAGCCATGGGAAAGAGATCGCTGTATTTCTGTTTCAGTGGCTTTAAGTGCAAATAAATGATCCGTATTTGTGTCTTAGGGTCTGTGTCTTCTTGTGATGCCTTCCTGAACGTGTTTCAGTCTCATGGTCTGAAACCTGAGATGATCTGCCCATGTGCTTCCTCCCCTGAGGCCATGACCGTGGCCATCCGCAGGTACCTGCATGTATTAAGAGCTGTGCACATCATCTTTCTATACTTAATTGCCATAGATATGCTTTAAAGTCACTACTCTTTGTGTTAAGGCCTGGTGCTCTAGGCACGCCGCTCCCTGCCAGGGCCATCCTGTCAATGGCAGGACTCAGTCACGGGGTGATTCGGGTCAACACAGAGGATAAGAACTCTGCCCTTACCGTGCAAGATGTAGGACATGTCATGCCTGGAGGTGAGACTCCATTTGAACTTTTCACTGTAGATAATGTGAGTGTGGTGTGAACCGTCGAAACCAGTTTCCAAATACTGGATATTAGCAACTAATTTCGCATGTGTTAAATCAGCAAAAACTTGAATTTTTGCCTTATCTGATTTATATCTTTTTAGTAGCCTGAACAAAAATAATGCACAAAATACAATGTTTATGAACCTAATCTAAACCACATCCACGCATCGTTTAAAATTTGTCAGTATCAATGCAATATAGTGAGAAAAATATTAAAAATGTATATTATAATATTTTATGAATATAAATGATTGTATAGGCACATAAGTGTCTTAAATGTAGGATTTTGTTTTTATTTCAATTCATTTAATAATTTCAGATTTAAATATTTCAAGATTTCAGTACATTTCAAAAACATTGTGTTTGAAATCATTTCTGTCTTGTCTTTTTGCACCACAGCTCTGATGTGTATTGTGAAGCCCGATGGGCCGCCCATGCTTTGTAAGACTGATGAGATCGGGGAGATAGTGTTGAACTCGCGTGCCGGAGGCACCATGTACTACGGCCTGCCTGGGGTGACCAAAAACACTTTTGAAGTACGGAAAAAGTGCATGGAGAGAAATAATTCCGCAAGCAATACGCAGAATACACACATTTACTCAAAACAATGTCTCACTGACCTTATTGACTGCAGGTGATTCCTGTAAACTCAGGTGGTACCCCTATAGGAGACGTTCCCTTCACGCGCACTGGACTGTTGGGCTTTGTGGGTCCGGTAAGTAATACTGTAGTAGTATAGTTTTTCTATATATTTGTAGTCAATTATTTTAATGCATTAAGGATTTTGAATTCATCGCATACTTTAACACATTAACGTTGACAGCCCTATATTTGAGTTTTTTTGATAAATGCTGTTCTTTTGAACTTTCTATATTTAAAAAATCCCCAAATCATCAAAAAATCTTGATTAAATAAAAAATGCAAGAAATTTTCAATTCCTTTGAACAGTAGTGTACGTATAGTATGAACAAAGCCTATTTGGATTTGCAGCTACTAAGATTTGTAGCATGGTATTTTGTCTTTTATTGAATGAACTCTTCTCTGTGCCCTCAGGGAAGTTTGGTGTTTGTGGTGGGGAAGATTGAGGGTCTGCTTGCAGTCAGTGGTCGCAGACATAATGCAGATGACCTGGTGGCCACAGCACTGGCTGTAGAGCCAGTCAAAACCGTCTACAGAGGGAGGTACGAACGACGCAAAAGAAAAAACAAAAACGCATTCAAATTACAGGTGGAAATGTGATGTGGTTTTGAAAGTGTGTGTCGTATTTATGCAGGATTGCCGTGTTCTCCGTCACCGTGTTCTATGATGAGCGAATAGTGGTTGTGGCAGAGCAGAGACCTGATGCCAATGAAGAGGACAGTTTCCAGTGGATGAGTAGAGTCCTACAGGTAATACACAAACAACCAAGTTGCTGTCCTCACTTAAAACTGATTTAGTTTAGTCTGAAGTAGGTCATTGAAATGAATGGACCTGAGCCGGCAGGCTTAATGTAATGAGGCAGAACACAATGACAAATTGACAATATCCAATGTTGCCATTTATAGTTTTTGACCCTCTATTTCACAGTAATAGCGGTGTCATGAATTCCTGCTTTTGTCCCTGCATGCTTTCCCACAGGCAATAGACAGTATCCACCAGGTGGGATTGTATTGTTTGGCGCTGGTGCCTGGAAACACGTTACCCAAAACCCCTCTGGGTGGTATACATGTGTCTGAGACCAAGCAGCACTTCCTGGAGGGTTCTCTGCACCCTTGCAACATTCTGATGTGCCCTCATACGTGTGTGACCAACCTCCCAAAACCCAGACAAAAGCAGCCAGGTACTGAAAAACCTATCAAATCCTGAAAAATAGTCACACTTCTCAGAAATGTGATCACAGTTATCTGAATTTGATGAGGGGAATGAACTTTAAGCATCAAGTTAATTGCCATTAGGTCAAATATTGTGTCAATATATTTATATATATATATATACAATAATTATTATTATTTTAATGTTTTCATATTTCTCTCACTCGTTCTTATGGATCTGCAAAGGACTTTAAATTGCTATTGTGTGTGAAATTTGCTATACAAATAAACTTGTCTTGTCTTACAGTGGGAGTTGGTCCGGCCTCCATCATGGTGGGCAACCTGGTGGCAGGAAAGAGGATCGCACAGGCTAGTGGGAGAGATCTTGGGCTCATTGATGACCAAGAACAATCCAGAAAGGTTAGCCAAAGTCTATAATAGAGTAATACAATCTTCAATTGTATTATAACACACAATAATTATAATTATTTTGCAACATTAAGCCTCCAGTTTCTAGGTACTTGCAAACACCACAGGATTGCATCTTGATATCTGGTTTAAATGATAATATCATTAACTCTAACTCAGCATAAATAGTTTAAGGAGAAGTGGAGATGAAGAGTTTTTTCTCGTCTCCTCTAAGCTTGTGCTCTGGTCTGTCTTTCTCTCTCGTGTGGGGGGCTGTAGCTCTGTGTGTGGCCCACTAACATGGTAAGCCTGAATGCGAGCAACGCTCTGCTATTTGTGTGCGCTGAGCTTTAAATCCCCATTGCTACCAACAACAACAGCCACCTCAGGGCTTACAGGGACCAAAAAAAAAAGTTTATAAAGTGTTTTGAAGAATTTAGATTTTACTTCAAAATGGAAGCAAAATTGACCCTTTTGTCAGAATGGACTAAATTGACTTAATATCGCAGAATTGTGACTTCATTCATTGTAATTGCTACTTTTGCATCTCAAAATGTTTTTTATGTCCTACAAATGTGGCTTTAATTCACATTACATAAACATTACATTTCAGAAACTGTAGGCACACACACACACTCTTTTACGGCATGGTGTGGTCATTATTGCTGCTGCCTGCATGCGTCCTGCTATGTGTGTTTAAAGACAGACAAACTGTGAACAATCACCTACCCCTGATATTGTAAACCTTACACCTGTTTTATTAGCTGGCTTAATATTGCTGTTTGCTGAAATAATGCTATGAGTTGATTTGTGTCTTCCTGTTATGTTAAAGACTAAGATTACTCTTGATCATATTGTGGTTTGTATGGATAAGTTGACCTGTCCTCTTCTGTCCCTGTAGCATCAGTTCCTGTCTGAAGCCCTACAGTGGAGAGCACAAACTGATCCCGATCATGTTCTCTATATGCTGCTGAATGCAAAGGTGACACGCATATACAATCCCCATCAAACTGATTATGTAGTCAAACCATCAGCCCGTTCTAACTTTTTTTTTTTTTGCTCTGGCCTGCAGGGTGTAGCAGTCAGCACAGCCACATGTTCTCAACTGCACAAAAAAGCAGAGAAGATCACTGCAGCTTTGTTGGAAAGAGGAGGAATTAACACTGGAGACAACGTAGTACTGCTTTATCCTCCCGGTAATGACATCCATCCCAGCTTTCAAAGAACATGTTAAAGTGCTGTCACATTAGGAAATGTCTGTGAAATTTTGCAGGCAAAAATAAAGTCCATTGTCAATTGGTCAATTGTCAGTAGTGTTGCAATGTATAAAGCACTGTTCACACTGAAGTGAGTTTCAAACCAAGCAGCGTTCTGTTGGTAAACACAGTGAATCCGCATGACCAACTTGAATGAAATCTTGCTAGGGAAATATTTAGCCCTCACACAAAATTCTGGATCAAATAGATTCCTAATGAAAACAAAAATTCACAGAACAACAATAGATGTGACCTCACCTCAGTTAATATACAGCTACTAGAATGAACACAGTAATGCACAGATTTTGTTTTTAATTAAAAACTAGGGGGGATTCACCCTAATTACGTGATTACTATATCACGTAATTAGGGGGGTTACGTGACTGTCCCTTTAAAGACCCAGAAATAACAGCATGAAATACCACATGACATATTATCAAGAAAGATGTTTTCTTCTTTCCTGCAGGCATAGATCTTATAGCCTCCTTTTATGGATGTCTGTATGCCGGCTGTGTTCCGGTCACCGTCAGGCCTCCTCACCCACAGAATCTTGGTGCCACTCTCCCCACAGTCCGAATGATCATTGATGTGAGTCTGTTTATTTTGCACATGCCATCCATTTATGATTTTATAGAGCAGGGGTGGTCAGCGTCGGTCATGTAGTGCCACAGTCCTGCAGAGTTTTGCTCCAACTCTGATAAAAAAAAAAACCTTCCTGTAGCTTTTCAAGTAACCCTTAAGACCTTGATTAGCTTGTTCAGGTGTGGTTGATTAGGGTTGGAGCAAAACTCTGCAGGACTTTGGCTCTCCAGGACTGACGTTAGCCCCACATCTGTTATAGAGCATAGCATATAAGTCTGTGAAATGTTGTCTGTATCAGGTGAGCAAAGCAGCATGCATCCTCACGACTCAGACCCTGATGAAGACTTTGCGGTCTAAAGAAGCGGCAGCCAGTGTGAATGTGAAGACGTGGCCGAATATCATAGACACGGGTACAGAAATGAAATATATTCCAATGGCTTTTATGTTCATTGATGAAAGATCGGTATCCCTGACTTGACTGCTCTTGTGTGTTCAGATGATCTTCCCAGAAAACGGCCTTCACAGATCTATAAACCGCCCACTGCAGAGATGTTGGCCTACCTGGACTTCAGTGTGTCCACCACAGGCATGCTGACCGGAGTTAAGGTAAGACTAGTTTCTTTCCTCTTTTTTTGGCAAGAACAAGTGTGTAGTATCTTTCTCTTAATTTTGTCTGGTCAGGTCCTAAACAGCTTGTTTATGTGTTTCTTTCAGATATCTCACTCGGCGGTCAATGCTTTATGTCGATCCATCAAACTGCAATGTGAGCTGTACTCCTCCAGACAAATTGCCATCTGCATGGACCCCTACTGTGGCCTGGGCTTCGTGCTGTGGTGTCTGTCAAGGTAGTACACACAGTCAAAGACTGTGATTTTGCCTTAACCAGATGTAACGCAATAAATCACATCTATTCCATGTTAATCTGAGGTTAAGCGGTGTCTGCACCTGGTTAGGATGCAGACACCGTACTGGTCGTACAGTGCAATTTATAGAATACCCATTGTAATTTGTATCTGTTTGTGTAGTGTTTATTCAGGTCACCAGTCAATCCTGATCCCTCCCTCGGAGCTGGAGACGTCTCTGCCCCTGTGGCTGAGCACGCTTAGTCAGTATAAGATCAGAGACACCTTCTGTTCATACTCGGTCATGGAGCTCTGCACCAAGGGCCTTGGCACACAGACTGAAGCTCTAAAGGTGAGTCAGCAGGATACAGATTCACTACCGGACAAAAGTTTGGGGTCGGTATGGTTTTTTGTTACAGTTAAAAAAGAAAAGTCTCTAATGCTTACCAAGAATGTATTTTTGATCAAATAAATGCAGTAATGGTACGCCTGAGGCTGTTTCGGTGCATGTGTGCGTTTCTCTCCCTCTGTTGTTTCCACTGTCTCTCGCCCTCTGGGGATGTTGCGCTACTCAGGCATAACAGTAAAAACCGCAATAATGTGAAACTGTATGTGTGTCACGTGCTCATGTCATTCTGAACCTGTATGACTACAGTGGAATACAAAAGGAGTATTTTTAAGAATATACTGCCCATTCTTTTCAGCTCCAAAATTATGAAAAAGTCTTCTGATACCGATAATAAGTTCGACAAGATCGACCTAGCGATTCACTTACAAAAAGGAATGATCCAGTTCTTGATTCAAACACAAATCATTCATATGGCTTTAGAAGAATTGACATTACACACAAGTCATATGTGCCACTTTTATAATACATTTGTGGTGCTTTTGCATCAATTTTGAAGCTTGAAAGCTCCAATCTCCATTTACTGGAATAGAACAATCAGCAAGTTGAAAAAAAAAAGAAGAAAGAAAGAAAGAATAGGGGTTCGGAATGACACGAGGGTGAGTAAACGATGACAGAATTAAAAAATAGTGTTAATAATCCTGTAATACTGAGGACAACAGACAGAAAGGGATGGTAATTGTAAATAGTGTGGACGTGTCTATAAAAGCTGATGAGAGATGTATGTGCAGGCTCGCGGCGTGAACCTATCGTGTGTAAGGAGCTGTGTCGTCATAGCCGAAGAGAGGCCTCGTTTGGCACTCACGCAGTCGTTCTCCAAGCTCTTCAAAGACCTGGGCCTGTCTCCACGCGCAGTGAGCACCGCTTTCGGCGCCAGAGTCAACTTGGCAATCTGTCTACAGGTTGGGCCAATAAATATATGGCATCAACTGTGTCTTGACACAAAAGCAAAGCCTTATTTTGATTTCTGTCTCCTTCCATCAGGGCACTGCTGGTCCAGACCCGACCACTGTTTACGTAGATATGAAGTCCCTCCGTCATGACAGGTATGTGTGAGATGGCAGTGATGACATGAAGGCAGTCGGTACATGCTTGCATTGTGACGTTGTCCTTCTTTCTCTGTCGTAGAGTGAGACTGGTGGAGAAAGGAGCTCCTCAGAGTCTGCCACTGATGGAGTCTGGAACTGTAAGGCTATCCTAGTTCTAGTTCTGTCCTAATTTATCTTCAGTTCTGGGTAGATTACTTACTAATTATAGTCCGTTACTGATTACAAATTACATGACGAAAATTGTGGTTAGTATTTTAATCTGTTATTTTACACATTTTAAGTCATGTATTCTATTATTTTGATTCATTTTAGATTACTTTTAACTCGTTTATCACATAGATTGGATTGTATCATATTCACATCAGAAAATATATATATTCTATATAAAAAATATAATATATAAAATTATAAATAATGAAAATATATTCCAGTTTTATCAACAACATGAAGGATCCCAAACTGCAGGGTGAATTGATGAAAAGTAAATAATATACAAATTAAATTGATTTATATATATATATATATATATATATATACAATTTTTGAATCAAAATAGCAAACATGAAAAAAAAATTGTAACACACCAGAGAATCAATAATTTACTGCCTTTGTGTGAACATGTAATCATCTAATCAATAAAAGTAACTGTAGTCTGAGTATGAGTTATTTTAAAATGTAATATAATCTAATTACAAGTACTTCCTTTTAGGAAAATGATTACATAATCAGTTACTACCCACCGCTTATTTTTAGTTTATTATTATAAGACATATCAGTCATCCCATATTGTTTTCTTTGCCTTACCTCAGATGCTTCCTGGAGTGAGAGTAATCATTGTGAACCCAGAGACAAGAGGACCATTAGGAGACTCTCATCTAGGCGAGGTGACCAAACATTTTAATTGGAGTAAACGCACAAATACAACTTGCTTCAGTGATCTACATTTCTCTATATAGGAAATTTCTCCATATTCTTATCATACTCTGTGTGACAGCTGTCATCTTCATCACTTTCTTGCCTTTTTTTCTAGATCTGGGTGAACAGTCCTCACAACGCCAGTGGTTACTACACCATCTATGGTGAGGAGAGCCTGCAGGCCGACCATTTCAACACACGACTGAGCTTTGGAGAGACCGAAACGCTTTGGGCCAGAACCGGATATCTGGGATTTGTCAGGAGGACAGAGCTACTGGATGCAAGTGGAGGTCCGTAACTAGCAATTGAAAAGTTTGGTGTCAGAAATTTGAAAGAACTTTTACTCAGCAATTACATTAAAAAGTGTCAAAATTGACAGTAAAAACTTTTACATTGTCACGAAAGATTTCTATTTCAAATAAATGCTGTTCTTTATGGAAGCTTGTACCCGGCACAGAATAAAAAATATAAAAGGTAATTGCGACTTTTTATCTCACAATTATGACTTTTTATCTCAGAATTGCGTGATATAAAGTAGGGATCGACCGATATGGATTTTTTAGTGCCGATACCGATACCGATTTTTTCCCCATCAGCCTTAGCCGATGACCGATACGGGCTGCCGATTTTCTTGAGCCGATACATTTTGCTCCCTCAATTTACATCATAAAAATGACATGATGTTAACAAATGTTACAGGTCTCAATTTAATAAAAGTAACATTTATTTAACGTAAAAAAATCTATATTTAACAAATAGTAAAAACATGTGAGGTAGAACAAGAACAAGTAGATAAACAATATTTAACAAATATTAAAAACATGAGGTAGAACAAAAAAAAGTTCACTGCTGAAAATAAATATTTAAGCATAAATAAAATAATTACACTATTGCACACAGTAGCAACCAGCATAATAAAGTGCACAGTGCACACTGTACTTCATTTTAAAAGTAACAAACTATTTACTGCCATGGTTTAAATTTGTCTACATAAAATAAAATGAGCATGTCTAGTCTCTAATATCACTGCGATGGCGAGGGAGACACACACCACACGCGTCCAAACCTCAGCCAGGTGGTCGCAAAAAGCACGGAACAACGTTGGTATTACTTAATCCTATGACCAGTGTTCGTAACAGCTACCGTACGCATACTAGGGCTGTCAAAATTGTTCAAATGGCGTTTGTATATTCCCTCTAAATAACATACTTGAGCATATCGTCGTGCATTTGGTCAATGACGCGCATTACGTCAATAACAGGACAAATTAATACAAAGAGACATAACTAATAGTATTAAGTAGCTTATTTGAGTTGAAACATATTTGACAACGTATTACTACAAAAAAAACCGAGTAAATCAACTAATGGCCAAGACCGCAGAGCTCACTCTGGCTCGCCCGGACTCGCAGGCGCACTCTCTCTCTCTCTCTCTCTCTCTCGCACTCACCCTCACGCTCTCCGCGCATACCGGTTTAAATGAACAACAACAAACAAATGTTGAGTGCTGATCAAGAGTTTTGTGCAAGCAATTTAAGGTATATAGCAGGCTTCATTCAGTGATTGAAACAAATACATTAATTGAAGTTTCACAGTACATAGAACCGACACTGAGCGCTCCGAGCGAGCTGTGCTGTGGTAACGTTAGTCTGCTACCGCGGGCGTGTTTTTCCACATTCGAATATTAATTTTCACCTTCAAAATTCAGTTTTTTTTAAACTATTCGAATATATATTCGTATTTAGAATATTCATTGACAGCCCTAATGCATACTGAACGGATAGCCTACAGCTATTTGCAGCTCCCTAAATACAATGGCAAGCAAGCAGTTTTATAGACGAGTCATTCGCGTTTTCCATTTGGACCCACAAACTTGCTTAGCTATATAGTTGCAACCACATAACAGTTATAGAGCAACGTGTTTCCATTTTCAAAGTGTTTGACAATATTTCAGCAGTCAAACAGTTAAAAGATGCTTTGAAAGTTTAAAAGTTACCGTTATCTTGAAGCGCAGGTTGCACTCTGCTAGTGGGGGAGGGACAGTGCAGGGTCTGCACGTGAACTGCAGCGTCTCCAGCAGCACAGAGCTGCCTGTGGACGCCTGTCTATAAATAATGCCGGGAAAAAACTATCGGCGAACGCAGCAGCCGCATATCAGCCGATTCCAATACACGTAAAAAACGCAAATATCGGCCCGATATATCGGCCGGCCGATATATCGGTCGATCACTAATATAAAGTCAGAATTGTGAGATATAACACGCAATTGCAACTTCGTATCACACAATTCTGACTTAATATCTCGCATTTCTGAGAAATAAAGTCAGAATTGCGAGATGTAAACCCACAATCGTGAGATAAAAAGTCGCAATTATGTTTTATTCTGTGGCGCAAACAAGCTTACATAGTTCTTTTTCATCAAAGAATCTGCAAAAATATTAAGCAGCAGGACTGTTTTCAACATTGGTAATAATAATAACTGTTTCTTTAGCAACAAATCAGCATATTAGAATGAATTCTGAAGGATCATGTGACACTGGAGACTGGCGTAATGATGCTGAAAATTCAGATTCTAATCACTGAAATAAATTAAATTTTAAAATATATTAAAATGGATCACAGTTATTTTTAAAATTGTAATATTTTACTGTATTTTTGAACAAATAAATGCAGCCTTGGTAGGCATAAGAGACTTCTTTTAAAAGTGTCTTACTGACACTAAACTTTGTAGAACAGTAGTTTACAATTTTCACACATGTTCTGTAAATAGAAGAAATTCCATCAAAAAAAAAAGTTTTAGCAGGACGTTTTTCACTTATAATTACACTGGATATTCCAAGAAGCTAAATTCATAACCAAATGTCACCAAAAAAAACTTTTTAAAATCGCAAGGCATAAAAATATACATGCATTCTCAGAAATGGTACGATCTAGTGCTGCTGGTCCACTGTCTCACCTTTTTCTTGTGGTTTATCATCCACCAGATCGCCACGATGCTCTGTTTGTGGTAGGTTCACTTGACGAAACACTGGAGTTGCGAGGTTTGCGTTATCATCCCATTGACATTGAGACTTCTGTGTCTCGGGCGCACCGCAGCATCGCCGAGAGGTGAGAACCTCAAAATCATTGACGCTTCCTGTCTGCATGTATCAGTCTCTAATTACTGCACTATAAATGATAGTTCCTGTCTCTGATTGGATCGTATGCTTCATCGTACAGTGCCGTCTTTACGTGGACCAATCTTCTGGTGGTCGTGGTGGAGCTCAGTGGGTCCGAGCAGGAAGCTCTCGACCTGGTTCCCCTGGTCACTAATGTTGTGCTGAAAGAGCATCACCTCATCGTTGGTGTAGTGGTCATCGTGGACCCCGGCGTCATCCCTATCAACTCACGGGGCGAGAAGCAACGCATGCACCTGCGCGACTCCTTCCTGGCCGACCAGCTGGATCCCATCTATGTGGCGTACAACATGTGAGCCTAAAGTGGACTTAAAGTGCTTAAAGCTCAACGCGTGGCACCCAAAGGTCCACTTACAGCACATCTGTTCCTCTGTGCCATTAGCACGCAACTGGACACGGAGGAAGAAGCTGGCTAGGCCTCTTTCTGCCTCTGCGCTGAGCCTTGTACATATTTTTATGTTCTCTTTAATGTGATTGTGGCCTGTTCGACCAATGGCGGTCACCCGGCTTAAGCCATCCAACCCTCCCTGGACATCCGGGAGGGTGGTGCTCTTCTTTTAGAACATATTTCTGCCCTTTAAAACAGGTGAAACCACATTTTCACAAGTTGCATTGACTTTGATGTCTAACTTTTGGTGCCACTTCCGATATGCCTCTTCCATAGAGCAGCGCTTGTGCTCTTGCAGTGAGACCTGAGGGACTTACATGAAGCTTTTCTGCGCACTTTATCTCCTCTCCTGAGCTAGTGCTCAGAGGAGAGTCCTTCAGTTTTCATTCTGGAAGTGCTAACTTAGTTTTATGGATCAACAACAGTATCACCAGCAAAACAAACATATCTTCTTTAATTCGAAACTGCTAGTCATTTTAATGGTTTTAAAATGAATGCACCACATTTTATTGTTGCATAAAGTTTTTTATTTTGCCAACTATAATGCACATCAATAGTGAACTGTGGTGAGGAGGAATTTGTGGAATTGTCCTCACTGAAAGCACAGCAATTTTAACAGAATACATTTGTAACTTGACATCTACATGCATTAAACGTGTATATTGAAGGTGACAGAAACGTTTCAAGATGAAGACATTTCCATGCCTAAATGTATGTTTCTGTCTTCATTTTGATTGTTGTGTGTAAAGGGACTGGAAAGATGAATAGATGGAAGGTGCTTGTGTGTGTAGTCTATATATTGTAGTGTCTCACTGGTGTTACTGTATAAACTAATGGACCCGTTTATCCGGTCCTACAAAAACTTGACTGATATTTCATACTTGATGGCAATTTTCAGCATAATTTGCTCAAGAACATGATGCAAAAACAATACAAATATTTTTACACATTACAGCAGTCACAAAATAGATCATTTTCATGTTTAATATCTGTTTTGTCAGTCTGTTTCTCGTAAGCCCTGTTCACACTGAAACTGAGGTCGCCGAGTGCTGGACCATGGTGTTGCTGCAAATCTCTGTCAGTGTGAACAACCCTTCAATGTTGAATGTGTGTGAGAGAGAGTGTGGTAGAAAGTAAGAGTGTTTTAACCAAGGCTATGGGGAAAAAAGAGAATGTGAGCGAAGAGAGATCTTTTCAATCCTAATAAAATTACAGTAAAATGTATTAGCACCTAACATGTCGATTTCAAAATGGCCTTAGATTATCAAAATATTCTTTCTTCCTGCAGATTGTTTACATGTGAAATTCTGTGCAGCTCTTTTCTTTAACAATGCACACATTCTCATAACATTTTTTTTCTCTTTTTGTATTTTTAATTCTCATTTCTTAATTGTCAAAATATCGTTTGTTGGTGCAAAATTTATAAAGTTTTATGTTAATTAAATTTATTGTTGTCATCAATGAATTCTTTACTGTCTTTACTACAGTAACTTCAGGTGAGCATTGTGCAAATAAGGAACTGTTGAATGAGCCTCACACCGTTTCTACACTAGATGAGACGGTGAGAGTAGAGCGAGCGCTTTTAAGTACGTCAGAAATAGACCGGGGCATCAGTTTACTGTGGCAAATTTGTCGTGTTGCACCACATCCGGTGTAGACGGTATCACTGATTATAATGGCTTCCACCTTTAAAAAGCAACCAATTCTGTGAGGCAAAGGCAAACTAATCCATTTTACATTTAACAGCAAAACTGTACTGCACATCAATACACATTTATTTAAGCTGTTTTTAGGTTTTGTATTGTCCTGCATTATACCTTTATTTGATTAACATTATGCTTGTTATTCAAAACAAGCTTATAGTAGGTATAAATGCAGGGACATAAATTATATTAATGACCTCAAATAATCCACACATACTTTTAGGAATAATCCACTATTATTTATGACAACTGAAAAACCAATCCATTACAGCTTATATCAGGAATCATCAAATAAAACCTACTGCAAGTTACAGGCTAAATTCAGATTTGTCCACCAGAGGTCACAAATATCCTCTGATTCTTAATAATCACTGTAGTTCTAATGTCAATACAATCATGACACATGTACACAAGTTTAAGTAATCTTATATACAAATAATATATTGAATATGCACACAGGATAAATATCAATAGGTGAACTTGAAATTAGATAAATACATTTACAAGTATATAACATATAATGTATGACACTCCGAACTTGAAACTATATTAACATAAATACACTACCTAACTCAGTAACATGACTATGCACACAGAATAAAGTGAGAAATCCAGTTTGATTTCAGTGGAAGGTTATATTCGTTTGAAGCTCAATCCAATAATAGAGGGTGGAGACTTTCAAATAAATATTTGGTCGGTTAGGTTCTCCACAGGAAGTGGCCTTCACTCGAATTCCAATCAAATAGTAGTGCTGCTCCATTCTGATATAGCAGTTCAGCGGTCCACCCAGATTTGTCTGCATGTTTTAATATAAACATAAAAGGTCACATAATAAGTAGCTTAACTCGCTCCAAAATTCAGGGTTCCTACGCATTTTTCATTTCAAAATTCCATCCTTTTCCAGACTCAATTTCCAAAACTCTGTAGATTTTTCACACCATATTTAACATGGTTCCTAGACCATTATTAGGCCCCAAGCCCTCTTACGTGCAGTTGAAAACTTGGTCCATGTATCATACATACTTTCATGTATATGTAGGAACTAGGAAGCTATACACATATCAATCTCAGCGTTGTCTTCATCCGCCCGCATGAGGAGAAGCGCTTTAATTTGTTCATCTGTTTACACTGTTCAATTTGACAACATTTTTTGACGTCTGAGTGAAAGGCATATGGGATGATCAAACAGAACGTGATTTTGCTCTTTAAAAAACACGAGACGTGCATAATAGTATCCAACTGCAGAGTGATGAATGGAAAAGAAGCCGGACAACTTTCGAATTCCGAGCTCCAAACAACAGGAAGTCAGCTTCTGAATGTGGATTTTTTTGACAAATCAAGCTCTGAATTTTTAACTATTCACACCAAACTTTCTCAACATGATGTCAATACAATGAAGATGCTAAATTGCGACCAGATTTTGTTTATCTCGAACAGTGTTGCCTGCATGGCGAGGGATTAAAATGACGAAAAGGGAAACGGGAAATGTCTAATTTTCTAAGCAATAAATTATACACCATTTATTTTTATATAAAATAATACAACTAAAAAAACATTATTTTTCAATTAATGCAGTATGTGTAATTTAAAACTAGGCAGAATAGTGCCTATCGGGTTGAAATAAATCAAATCAAATATCATAGATAATTTATCCACTAGCTAGCAGTATAGGTGAACAAGGTTGAGCAAACCCTTGTTGTTAAAAACAATCTTGCCAACCATAATGACTCACTTTTATTAGGTATTACATATGGATATATATTCAGACATTATAAAATATTACTTTGTTACAGTGGTTTTTTTTTGCACTTAATGTTGTTAAATCTTCTGGCTCAACTAACTGGTACACAGTCTCCAAATGAGCATTTGACCTAACTCAGGGCATAGAACCATTTGTAGGCCACTGACAACATATTGTTATAAAATTAGTGTAATGTCAGTCTGTTTTCCCCTGTCGTTTCATGTTGTTAGTTCCCGTTAAGTCTATTATGCCGAGTTCAGACTGCACGATTTTCAAAATAATCGGGTCACTGTTGTTTTCACACTGCATGACTATCTGGGGTAACATTCAGTTGCTGCTGTGTTCACACTGCACGATGGATCGGCGACAGGAGGTTTCACACTGCAAGACTTTACAAAAGAAAGAATCGCCGACAACTTCTGCCTGGTCCGCAAACTACGTTTCACAACCAAACAAACGCGAGAAGTGAAAGGAAATAACAGAAGATCACGCGTGCGTGAGACCGGAGTTCTCGCGCGACACTGAATTTGTTATTAAAAATGATAGCCAACAAATTGTCTGTGCACTGATTTGTAGCAAAAAAAAAAAAAACAGTTTATGCAGGAAATGGTTGGGAAGACGAGGGGAGCAAGGACTGTGTTTTGCAAAGAGAGTTGGGGGTAAATAAATAATTTTGCAAATGTTTGTGCTTTGTTTCTGTTTGAGATAATTTTAAATATAGGCCTATCTATTAAAATACTGATATTCTGGTCTATAACTCCTCCTCCTCCTCCTCCTCCTCCCTGTATCTTGCTCTCTCATTGGCTGTCGGTCATTGCCGATGTAGTTTTCAGTCAGAACACATTCAGACAGCAGGATTGTGAATCGCCGACAGGTCCAGATATTTAGCATGCCAAATATCTCACGGGCGTCGGCGACTCGTCGGCGATTCTCTCAGATCGCGTCTTTGCTCATTCACACTGCGTGATTGTCACTCGCGTGAACGAGCACCGATTTGCCTGTGATTTCGGGCATTTGTCGGCGATTTCTCAAAACCTGTCGGCGAGCCAAAATCGGGGCTAAAATCGTGCAGGCTGAACTCGGCATTATTCTCCCCAGGTGTCCCCGATTAACCACGCCCCCTTTTTATCTTGTTTAGCTTGTTTGTCCTTGTATTTAAGCCCTGTGTTTCAGTCCAGCCCAGGGGCCTCATTTAACCGTTGCGTACGCACAAAACAGGCCCTGAAAGAGGCGTACGCCACTTCCGACGCATAAGTTGTGATTTATAAAAACAAACTTGACGGGAAAATTTGCGCACCTGCACACAAACTCTGACCCATGCGTACGAACGTTTTGGAGATGGAGCAGTTTGGCGACACCGATGGTGAGCTCGAGTTAAATGTCTTTTTGGTCACTTTTAGACAGAAAATTTTAAGAAAATTCTACATATATAGAAAGATAATACAAATATAATTTCACTCACCAAACCTATCACTTGAAGCAAATATCCATCCCTTCTTAAATATCCGCGCCAGCGAGTGCGTTGGGCCGTTTAGTGAAACTGACGCAGATGAAGTAAAACCGTAAATCTTCATTATGAGTCCATCATAAATACAGTGCATGTTCACAATAACAGTTTAAATAAATAAAAGAATGATTTAAAATGGTTTCGTGCAAATAATGCACAACAAGGTCTATTTGTTTCCATTAAAAATATAAATCAATTAAAATACTATTTGGCCAGTGGAAAAGATTGAGAAAAACTTTCTCTGAAATGCATTTTGCACTATTTTATTTTATTTATTTAAAAAACAAGGGAAGGATGGGCTACTAAATGATTTTCATAAATGTAATGTGACGGCACATCCGTGTTTCATTATTTTCCTAATGTTAAACATGTTATCATGTGGATGAATAATCATATGCAAATGATATGCAGATGAGGATATGCATAGTAAAACTAGGCGTTATAATCTCCATATATGGTTATTTCGGGGAGGAGACGCAAGTGCACACAATCTTCCGCTGACTAGGGTTTATAAAGTGAATTCTGCGCAGGTTCTGGCGTACGCACGGTTTTATAAGTCTGAATATTTTTTTGCGTACGACATTTTTGGCTTTTGGGCGCACGTACACTTTTAGTAAGGATTCTACGCACAGTTTTATAAATGAGGCCCCTGGTGAGTTCTTGATGTTGTAGCGTTGATGTTGGTTGTTCTGTCCCTGAGTCCTGTTTCCTGCTCTGAGTTTGTAAAGTTTGAAGTTTAGTCAATAAAGTGTGTTGCATTTGGATCCTCCTTCCTCTCTTGCTTCAACCACTTCATGACAAGTGCAATGCCCGTGCAAAATCTGTTTTTGTGTGTTTTTAGTAATTGTTGGTTTGGTATGTTTGAGTTGCTGAATAGCCTAGGCTACTATTACACAGGAGCCTAAACTCTGAGAAAACAATAACGTTAAGCGCACCAGAATAAAATATAATATTCAGAATTAAACAGTGTAGCTGACTTACAGATTCAGTTACAGTTTTTTACAATCACTTTGCTACTATTTTCAGAACCTTGATGTCATTTTTCAAAACTCTAGACACAAAACTCAAAACAGTTATCACTTGTAACACAGGCTGTCTAATGTTCAAAACATTGCATTGTGCATTCACATCTTTAAAGAAATCTTGCACTTGCACAATCATTGGTTCAAAAAACAAATTTACTGTGAAATACCATTGAAACATAACTATAGATAACCAACACACAAGCAACCGATAGTTTCACTGTGTCATTGTTTGTACAATCATTAAATATTATAGAACAAAATAGGTGATACAGGTTTCATTATGGTACTACATGTACAGTAAATACATCTCTGTAAAGGTACTGCAGTAGTAGAGAGAATACACATAGTGGAATCATTGAACAAAGTTTGTAATATATTGATGCAAAACACTACAGTACAATCACAACATAGGTTTATTGGAAAGAAAGCAGAAATATAAAATATTAGGCTACATCCATGGATATTGTAGTCTAATTGGTTCATGCTCCACGCTAATTGGTGACAATGAATCTCGTTATCTTGAAACTTTCATGATTTACTGTAAACATGGAAGAATTGTGTCTTTCCATACAACTATGCATTAAGAGTACTGCAACAGTTACTTATCATTTTGAGCAGTTGTATCAATTGATAGTTAGATCATTGTAAGGAAATGAATAGACACTCATTTGAAATGTAATGTGTGAATTGCCTTTTGAAATAGTAGTAGGCCTACTTTGATGTTAAGTTGTGTCATATTGAACAGGTGATTTTTGTTGAATGAACAAATGATCTAAGTTTTATGTGTATTGTATCCAAGCAATTGAGAAAAGGGTTAGAGTTTTGAAAAATGTGCATTTTGATCATTGGTTGTGAGTTTTGTGTCTAGAGTTGTGAAAAATGACATCAAGGTTCAGAAAATAGTAACAAAGTGATTCTAAAAAACTGTAAATCGCTACTTTTTCAAAAATGAATCGCTACTTTTTTCAAAAAGAATAATGTAACAAAATAATGATGTAACAAATGTATAATAATAATAAAGTAACAAATGTATAAACACTGTTATAAATGAATAGTTACATTGTAATAAACGTATAACACTGTAATAAATGTATAATAACACTGCAATAAATGTATAATTACATTGTAATAAATGTACATTTACATTTACATTTAGTCATTTAGCAGACGCTTTTATCCAAAGCGACTTACAACTGAGGACTAAACCAAGCGAGTCATCGTGAAGAGGCAAAAGCAACGCAAGAAGTGCTCAAAATACAAAGTTCAGACATAGCTCGGAGTAGCATAAGCCAGGCAAGCGAGGATTTAGAGGAAAGGATTTTTTTTTATTTTTTTTATGTTAAGTGCTCCCGGAAGAGATGAGTTTTCAGTTGTCTTTTGAATGTTGTCAGGGCTTCTGCATTCCGGATGAGGGTAGGGAGATCATTCCACCAGCATGGAACCGTGAATGAGAATGTTCTGGAGAGTGATTTTGTGCCCCGCTGTGATGGTACCACGAGCCGTCGCTCATTGACCGATCGTAGGCTTCTGGTAGGGATGTAGACTTGTAGTAGTGAGTGGAAGTAGGAGGGAGCTGAACCTGTGGTCAATCTGTAAGCAAGCGTCAAAGCCTTGAACTTGATGCGAGCAGCGAGTGGTAGCCAGTGCAGAGAGATGAACAGAGGAGTGACGTGGGCCCTTTTGGGCTCGTTGAAGACCAGACGAGCTGCAGCATTCTGGATCATTTGTAGAGGTTTAGTTGCACATGATGGAAGTCCAGCCAGAAGAGCATTGCAGTAATCAAGCCTAGAAATGACCAGGGCCTGGACGAGAAGTTGTGTTGCATGCTCAGTTAGGAAAGGCCTGATCTTCCTGATGTTGTGCATAGCAAACCTGCATGATCGAGCTGTCTTTGTAATGTGGTCTGTGAAGGTCAGCTGATCATCAAAGATTACTCCAAGATTTCTGACCGACCTTGATGGGGTGATTGAGGATGAATCTAGCTGGATAGTGAGGTCGTGCTGTAGAGACGGATTGGCAGGGAGGACGAGAAGCTCAGTCTTTGCCAGGTTGAGTTGCAGGTGATGTTCCTTCATCCATGCCGAGATGTCCGCCAGACAGCTTGAGATCCGTACAGCTACTGTGGGATCATCTGGTTGAAATGAGAGGTAGAGCTGGGTGTCATCAGCATAGCAATGGTAAGAGAAACCATGTGCCTGTATGATAGGTCCCAGTGATGTGGTGTAAATGGAGAAGAGGAGCGGTCCGAGAACTGAACCCTGAGGAACGCCTGTGGTCAGTTGATGTGCTTTGGACACCTCACCTCTCCATGTGACCTTGAAGGACCTACCTGTGAGATAGGACTCAAACCAGTTGAGGGAGGTTCCAGTGATGCCCAGTGATGAGAGGGCGGACAAGAGGATCTGATGATTCACAGTGTCGAAGGCAGCAGACAGGTCCAGTAGAATGAGAACTGATGATTTGGCAGCAGCTTTTGCGATCCGCAGGGCTTCCGTGACTGACAGCAATGCAGTCTCAGTTGAATGTCCTTTCTTGAAGCCAGATTGGTTGACATCCAGCTGGTTGTTCAGAGACAGGAAGGATGATACTTGGTTAAAAGCAACTCGTTCAAGTGTTTTCGCAATGAATGGTAGGAGAGAGACAGGTCTGTAGTTCTCTAGAAGTGATGTGTTTAATGTTGATTTTTTAAGCAGAGGAGTTACCCGAGCCTGTTTAAATGCTGTAGGGAAAATGCCAGTGTGGAGGGATGAGTTGATAATGTGTGTGAGAGCTGGTAGAAGTGTGGGAGAGATGGCTTCTAGAAGGTGTGAGGGGATGGGGTCTAGAGGGCAGGTGGTAGGATGACTGGAGAGGAGAAGTTTAGATACTTCTTCCTCGGTTAGTGGAGTGAAGGAGGAGAGAAGGTTATTGGGTGTGGGAGAGGTTAGTTTGGGTTCCTGTGCTGAGAACTGACTGCTGATAGTGGTAGTTTTGTTAGTGAAGAAGTTAGCAAAATCATCAGCAGTTAAAGAGGAGGTGGGTGGTGTTGGAGGTGGACAGAGGAGAGAATTGAATGTCTTGAACAGTGAACGTGTGTTAGAGGCGCTGTTGATCTTGTTGTGGAAATATGAAGATTTTGCGGCGTGAACATCAACAGAGAAGGCAGAGAGCAGAGATTGATACCTACTGAGGTCAGAAGTGTCTTTTGATTTGCGCCATTTCCTCTCCGCTGCCCTGAGCTTGGTCCGGTGTTCACGAAGAACCTCAGATAACCAGGGGTTAGAGGGAGTGGTGCGTGCTGGCCTAGAGGAGAGAGGGCAGATATTGTCTAAAGAAGAGGTTAGGATGGAGCATAAAGTATCCGTTGCAGTATTCACATCCAGAGATGAGAAATGTGAGGGTGAGGGAAGAGAAGATGACACAGCAGAGGAAAGATGGGATGGAGAAAGTGAGCGCAGGTTTCGTCTGAAAGTAAATGGTGGGGAGGTTGGTGGAGCATGGGTAGTGAGTTGTAGATTGAAAGTAATGTTTGGTTTCACCAAAATGTTGTCTGTGATACAGTTGCGTGTGTAAACCAGGTCCAGTTGGTTGCCTGACTTGTGAGTACCGGTGGTGATGATCCGTTTGAGATCGAAAGAGGCTAGGAGAGAGATGAAGTCTGTTGCATACGGCTTCGCTAGGTGAATGTTGAAATCGCCAAAGACTACAAGTGGGATGCCATCCTGAGGGAAAGAGGACAGCAACACATCCAGCTCTTCTACAAAGCTTCCCAGTTGACCTGGGGGGCGATAAATAACTACAATATGGATCTTCATGGGAGTTGTAAGTGTAATAGCATGATATTCAAATGAGTTGTTATTGCATAGAGAAGAGAGAGGTGAATATTTCCAATTGTTAGAAATGAGAAGACCAGTGCCCCCACCCCTCCCCGACTGGCGAGGGGTGTGAGAGAAAGAGAAGTTGTTAGAGAGAGCAGCAGGGGTTGCTGAGTCTTCTGGACGGATCCAGGTCTCAGTCAAGCCCAAGATATTAAGAGTAGAATGAGATGCAAAGGCTGGAATGAAGTCAGCTTTATTGACTGCTGATTGACAATTCCATAGACCCATAGAAAGAGTGAGAGGTGAGTGTGAGGATGACGGAATAGGGCGCAGATTAGCAGTATTGCGCTGCCTTTTATGCATGATGAGAGAGCGTTGTCGAGAGACAACAGGAATGTGTTGAAAGCACATAATGATAATGGGAAATAAGATAAAGGTAGGAAAGGAAAGGTTGAAGAAGATACTTTAAGTGCCTTGCAGGTGTCCATGCTCGGTGGAGTCGCGCAGGTAGAGTCGCAGGTCTTTACCCGAGTCGGTCTTCACACGAGGAGGCTGAACACGAGAGCTGAATGCTTCCGCTGACGCTTCCGCGACAGCGCGCACACTACATAGAAATAATGCTATCAATCGTCTGAGTGAGGACAGCTGTGGTAGTCCTTGCAATTAGCACAGCGAAAGCAAATATCCCGACAATGGCCCAAATCGAAACTAGCTGTTATGAACAGCAATACTTAAGTGCTACAATAACAAACAGACTACAACCCTTAAGACGGCAGATATTCAAAATAGGAACGCGACTAATTAAATTAAAGATATTTAGTGAACATAAAAATTACAAAGAAGCAAAGAATCGAAAATAGCCCTACTTACTTGACAAATGGTAAACAGAGCAACAGGAGAACTCGATATTAAGAAAAAACAACTTACGCGCTCTTGACGTTCTCGCCGATTGACTGCTAGTCCTGGCTTTCACCTGAATTTACTTCTAATTTATATCTGCTTTAACAGCCCTTGCAATTAGCACAGCGAAAGCAAATATCCCGACAATGGCCCAAATCGAACCTAGCTGTTATGAACAACAATACTTAAGTGCTATAATAACAAACAGACTACAACCCTTAAGACGGCAGATATTCAAAATAGGAACGCGACTAATTAAAATAAAGATATTTAGTGAACATAAAAATTACAAAGAAGCAAAGAATCGAAAATAGCCCTACTTACTTGACAAATGGTAAACAGAGCAACAGGAGAACTGGATATTAAGAAAAAACAACTTACGCGCTCTTGACGTTCTCGCCGATTGACTGCTAGTCCTGGCTTTCACCTGAATTTACTTCTAATTTATATCTGCTTTAACAGCCCTTGCAATTAGCACAGCGAAAGCAAATATCCTGACAATGGCCCAAATCGAAACTAGCTGTTATGAACAGCAATACTTAAGTGCTACAATAACAAACAGACTACAACCCTTAAGACGGCAGATATTCAAAATAGGAACGCGACTAATTAAAATAAAGATATTTAGTGAACACAAAAATTACAAAGAAGCAAAGAATCGAAAATAGCCCTACTTACTTGACAAATGGTAAACAGAGCAACAGGAGAACTGGATATTAAGAAAAAACAACTTACGCGCTCGTGACGTTCTCGCCGAGTGACTGCTAGTCCTGGCTTTCACCTGAATTTACTTCTAATTTATATCTGCTTTAACAGCCCTAGCAATTAGCACAGCGAAAGCAAATATCCCGACAATGGCCCAAATCGAAACTAGCTGTTATGAACAGCAATACTTAAGTGCTACAATAACAAACAGACTACAACCCTTAAGACGGCAGATATTCAAAATAGGAACGCGACTAATTAAAATAAAGATATTTAGTGAACATAAAAATTACAAAGAAGCAAAGAATCGAAAATAGCCCTACTTACTTGACAAATGGTAAACAGAGCAACAGGAGAACTCGATATTAAGAAAAAACAACTTACGCGAATGTATAATAACACTGCAATAAATGTATAATTACATTGTAATAAACGTATACTTACATTGTAATAAACGTATAATAAAATTGTAATACACGTATAATTACACTAATGTATAATTACATTGTATTAAACGTATAATAACATTGTAATAAACATATAATTACATTGTAATAAACGTACAATAACACTAATGTATACTTACATTGTAATAAACGTATAATAACACTAATTTATAATTATATTGTAATAAACCTATACTTACATTGTAATAAACGTATAATAACACTAATTTATAATTATATTGTAATAAACGTATACTTACATTGTAATAAACGTATAATAACATTGTAATAAACGTATAATAACACTAATTTGTAATAACATTGTAATAAACGTATAATTACATTGTAATAAACGTATAATAACACTAATGTATAATTACATTGTAATAAACATAATAAGACTAACAAATGTATAATTACATCATTTTACACTATTTTCAAAAGTGAACCGCTACTTTTTCAAAAATGAATCGCTACTTTTTCAAAAGTGAATCGCTATTTCAAAAGTGAATCGCTACTTAGTTTTTCATAGTTCTATACATAGTTTTTAAAATATGTATAGTGTAGGGGTGTAACGATTCATTCGTTTTCTCGATGCATCGATTACAAATCCTGACGATGCATATGCATCGATCTTGAAACATGTATTTCGAATAGTGAATCGTTTATTTCGGTCAATATTCGATTTAAAATGCTAAGAATCGAATAATTTGCGATTCTATATCGATTCAGTGCTTTAAAACATATAAACATTAAATGACTACATGCGCGAATTAATGAGGCGTTGTGCGGCGTCATTTCGCGTCCTCACAGCTCTCACATACTCGCTGCACTCTTACCATCTTTCACTGGATTTCGCTCGCGCTCCGTCTCATATAGCTCTCATCTACAGATTTTTGAGCAGTCCATGTTTGAGCTCTCCTCAGGACAGCCATTGGTGTTCACATGAGCAGATGACAGCTCTCTATCGAGAAAGCAAGCCATTGATAAAGCTGCCATATCATTGCGCGGGCACTGCTATGAAACAACGCGTTCGTTGCGTGGAAACGTCACCGTTATTTTCTTTAAGATAAGACAAAAGAAATACAAAAAACTCCCAAACCCATTTAAGGGTAAAAATTTGATTGAGGTTCAACAAATAAAAAATGAATATAATGCAGATGAGGGCAAGGCACTTTTATTTATAGAGCACGTTTAAAACAGTCACTGCTGACCAAAAAGCTGTACAATCAGTTCAAACAATATAAAATACATAAATACACCAAACGACACAAAGACATCGTAAACCCATCATAAAAACACATCATAAAATTACATTTGACCAAAAGCTAAAGAGAAAAAATACGTCTTTAGTGAAGATTTAAAACTATCAACAGGATGTACTGTGATATTGTCTGAAACCAGACTGAAATTTGTCTAATAAGTTATTCTCACTTTAAAAATACCATCAATTGATGGAAAACAGCCTTTTCCATTACTTTTGATAAAAATGGTAATTTTGAAATTGGACGATAGTTATCTAAAATATAAGGATCTGAACTGGCCTTTTTGCGGAGTGGATTCACTACTGCATGTTTCAGGATTGATGGAACGGTACCTTGAGATAGGCTGCTGTTTATAATAGTTAAAACAAAAGGTTCAACTACACATAACACTTCCCTAAAAACAAATGAACTGTGCAAATGATTAAGCTCGGGTTGCTGAATATTCGATCCCTTTCTTTATAAGCACTTTTTGTTAATGATATGATTACAGACCATAACCTAGATGTGCTGTGTTTGACAGAAACTTGGGTAAAACCAGACAATTACTTTAAATGAGTCCACCCCCCAAGATTACTACTATAAACACAAGGCTCGTTTAAAAGGAAAAGGGGGAGGTATTGCTGTAATTTATAACAATATCTTCAGTAATAGTCAGAAATCTAGTTTCAAATATAATTAATTTGAAGTGATGGTGCTTTCTTTAACGTCATGTAGAGTAAGTGATAAATCCTGTTCGACTTTTTGGCTGGCTACTGTATACAGGCCACAATTCAGATTTTATCAAAGAATTTGCTGATTTTCTATGAGAGTTAGTACTGGCTGCAGATACATTCCTAATTGTTGGTTATTTTAATATCCATGTAGATAATTAAAAAGATCCATTGGGATTGGCATTTAAAGACATTCTGAACTCTATTGGAGTTAGACAACACATGTCAGGACCTACTCATTGTCGTAATCATACTTTAGATCTAATATTATCACATGGAATAAATATTGATGCCCTTGAAATTCTGCAGCAGAGCGATGACATCTCAGATCATTATTTAATCTCATGTGTAGGCCTGTCGCGATAGTCAATAAATCAATTAATCCATAGACTGTAAAAAAAGATGGACGACGCCCCTTCGCTCTTTTCCATCGGAGAGAACTGAAGCCGCCAGTGTCCCGATATGGCGCTGATATCTTGGGACTCGAGTCTGCGCACTTGCGTTTTCGGGACCAGACATGCGCAGTCGTGAGCAGGAAGTAAAGCCGCGAAATCAAGGCCCCGCCCTCACTCTCGCTGAATCAATCGCAAGCACACGCCCCTGCACTTTTCTTAAGTGGCCTCTGTCTGCTCCGTTCCTCTACAGTGATGTCTGCTGATTGCAGTACCTCGTTAAAATAAGGTAAATACAACTAAACCATATAGTCAACATTATGAAAAAAGTCCGTTGGTGCTTCAGTGACTACTTCGCACAGAGAACCTGTCAATCACAGCTGTCAATCATGATGTCAGCACCGTTTTTATAGCATCAAATAACTAACTAAAAACAAACTTATTTTAAAAACAAACACTTGAAATTACATTAATGTGATAGAAACTATAGTAAATGACAGAAACTATCTTTGGAAAAAGGATATGTGAAGTATAATTTAATTGTTTAGTTGGTCTCACGTCCTGTTGAATAACATGGGGAGGCGGGGTTTATGACCTATACTAGGACCGGTCACTGGGGGGGCGATCGAGACGTTTTGGCTTCACTTTTGAGGGCTTGTGCGGCACGCTTGAATTAATCGCACGATAAAAAGAAATGAGCTCGATAATTTTTCCGGCCGCGATAATTTCCATTTGCATGCTTGTTTGTTTTCCTCGTCTATCTCTCTCTCTCTACCAAAGTGACTGGATGATAGGCCTGTAGCGGCGCGTCAATGACGTCGACGTCATATTTTTTTGTCGACGCTTCTTTATTTATTTATGTATTTATTTTTTTGCACCGTTCCCGGCGGCACAGCTCGCCACACACACGTGGGAGACCGAAACATTGCAGAATCGAGGACGAAACAGCAACCTCTTCACAGAATTCACAACAAAGCCATGCAAAAGTCCCAACAAAAGAAAAAGTCCTAAAAAAAAAACCAGCTCGCACTAAATCATCGAAGGTATGGGAATACTTCAAATTTAGTCCCAAACGTAAAGGTGTCGTTATTTGCGCTCTTTGTCAAATAGAGTTGACATCCCAAGTCTCCCGCATAGTGATAGCGGCTCCCTGATGACCGCAAATTAGTTAAAATCTCCCG
Source organism: Rhinichthys klamathensis goyatoka (assembly GCF_029890125.1). NCBI lineage: Eukaryota > Metazoa > Chordata > Actinopteri > Cypriniformes > Leuciscidae > Rhinichthys > Rhinichthys klamathensis. The sequence goes on along the minus strand of NW_026606571.1, from coordinate 619,760 downwards.
GAATCTAGAGCTCGCGAGCTCCAAACCGTGTAGCGCGCGCAGCGAGGGAGAGAGCGAGAGACCTTGCGCGTGTGTGTGCAAATGTGCGTGTGTGCCTTATGAAGCGCATGTAAACCCCACCCCCGTCAACAAAACCGAAAAATCAGTCCGGATGTTTTTTATGAGCACTGAAAACATTAAAATGAGCACCACATCCAAGTGTGATAGGGCTCATTTGAGTAGCCTACCAAACATTTTACAGTGTAGATACTCTGTAAGAACCAGATCAAAATTGTTGTGCATTGAATGTGCACTCCTGCAATTTCCATGTTACAAAAAAGAATCGTTCAATTAGTCGTTAGATTAGTCGACTAATCGATAAAATAATCGACAGACTAATCGTTTAATTAATAATCGTTTACCCCAGACCTACTGGATGACAACTCTCGGTTCCTTGGAGTAGGAGGAGTGAACTAGAGCTTATTCTGACCTAGCCCGAGCCCGAACTTGGGGTCGGGCCGATATTTCCCGACACTATCCTCGGGCCGGGCCGGCCGAGCGCGGGCGCGGGCGCGGGCGGTAATGCACTCATTCTGTGTGTGCGGGTTGCGGGATGTCTATATCTATGAACAAAATATAAAAACTAATAGATTCATCTGTTGCAGAAAAGCAACAAGAACAACTAAAACAAAATAGAAACGATTTACAGGCCAGAGTTTCTATTCATAACATGTTTGCAGCGTTGAGCGATGTAGCCAATGTTGCTTCTGATTGGCCATTGCGTTCAAGAAATCATTTAAGATAGACTCCCCTCACCGCTCAAAACTGACTTTTTGTTCAGTGCTGAATTCTGTATGCTGGCAAATCCTCTGATTATAACACACAAAGTGTGGACATTATGAAAGATTGATTGTGCAGTCAGCTTCATTGATAATAACAGAGATGTGTGAGATCGCGATGAACTGTCAGCTTTTTAGGAATTATTAAGGGAGCGCACTTTGCGCGCAATCAGTCATGCCAGACCATGCACGCAGTAGCCTGCTTGCTTTTATGTTAAATTAACAGTGGTTTGTGCTTTAATAACAAATAATTTATCATAGGGTCGGGTCGGGTTTTGTTTACATCCATTTTATTTATTGTTTTGGGTATTTATTCAAGTGCATTTTTTGTTAACAGAGACTGAGAGTCCATTGCTTTTATTGTTTTTGGTTGTTTTGTTCATTTATTGTGGATATTTAAAATGTTTTCCATTTTCAGTGTTAAATAGTCTTTAGAAATAAAAGTTTATTGATCTTTGAAAAGGTGTACCTGCATTTTTATGCCATTATCATTATTTTAGATGTAAATGGTCTCAGAACGACATTATTCGTTATTATATCGTTTATCGCAATAATTTCTTGGACAATTTATCGTCCAGCAAAATTTGTTATCGTGACAGGCGTACTCATGTGTTCTTAATTTAGCCAAGCCTGTAAAGCCGACTCCGTGTTACAAATATGGTAGAACTATCCCTTTCTGCCACTAAAGATTGCTTTATAAATAATCTTCCTGATCAGTTTCATCATCTCAGCATCCCAGATAGCTTAGAACCACGGTTGTCAAACTGGGGTACGCGTACCCCCAGGGGTGATTTCAGGGGGTACGCGAAAAAAGATCTGTTAAAAAAAGAAAAAAGAAGAAAAAGGGACTGTTCGTTTTTTATTTAAGGGGTTACCGGAGGAGTTTTGAGATCTGTAGTCAAAAGACTTGACCCTCCCTTCGCCAGCTATAATTTTTTCTATGACCCTCCAAAATAATTGTGAAAAAAGGCATGACCCTCCCCGATTATTTATTGATTACTTCTGTACTGGTTTGCGCTTGCCAAAGATGTTCAGATAGCCATTGTTTTTTTTACAACCATGACAAACGACTAAACTCCTGCTTTCTCATCTTACTAGGGCTGTAACGATAGACCAAACCTACAATTCAGTTTGCATCACGATTTTTGATTTTAGATTTGAAAAAAAATCATGTTTTCGGTGCTGATGCAGTGGTGACGCGTTCATGTAACATGCAAGGGTGGCGTTGCCAATAAAGTATCTAAAAGCTGCCACAAAGAACCGGCATAATGATTATGAATGTCAAATATAGCAAGGAGACATTTTAATTGTTTATTAATAAACAAGTGTTTGTCAGTGTCGGCTGCAAAGATGAAGTTGGCGATGTTGACTCGCGATCTTCGCAGTAGTGAACGCGCCAGAGAGAAATGGACATTTCATACGGATTACATAACCAGAGAGTCTGATTTCTTTCGTTTTGAATTGTTCTGTTAAAAAGTAGACATTTCAAGCTTTCTATATATTTCTCAGGTGTGTAAGGCAAGTAGCCTACCTTATACGCTGTGTTTCGGTTCATTTATTAGACAAGAGTCCAGTTCACGCGCCGGCGCCTCCGTGTCATGATGATCTATTTTCTACTATATTTACTTATTTATTAAATCCAGGCAATTGGTTGATGAAACATTGATTAAAATTAAGATACAATTAATAAAAAACGAAATTCACTTTAAAGAAAGGCTTTGTGCTTTCTGTTTGAGGTCTCTGTGAAAGTTTTAAAGGGGTCATATAATGGTACATGCACTTTTACAAGTTGATTGTACTGAATTGTGTGTTGGCAGTGCCTATACACAACCATCATAAAATTATAAAAATCCATCGAGTGTTTTAGTTTTAATCTCCTTATATGTTTTCCCCTGCCTCAAATTGAGCCGTTCGATTTTGTGACGTCACACGCTCGGAAGCCCCTCCCACGATTGTTGATTGACAACATCGTTTCAACACAGACCCGCCCTCGCTCGTGAGCGAGCTGTCAATCATAGTCTGCGCGGACCGGCGCGGTCATTGTTGATATTAGGGATGCAGCGATTACCGGATTTCACAATTAACCGCGCTTTAAAACGTCACGGTTAATTAATCGTAAAGACTATGCTACACCGCGGACGGAACGGAACTTTTGCACCTAACACAAAACGAAAACAAAGTTACACCAGCGGTGCACCAGCTTAAAGTGTCGTGCTCGTCAACCACTGAGGGACTAAGGCAGCGACGCTGTATTTCCACCGGAAAAAACGCCTTAAGGGCCTGTTCATAGATCGCGTCTTTTGCGCGCTAAAGTTCATTTCAAATGTAGGCGCACGGACGGTATCCGCGCTCATAATGGAAGCGACGCGCTCGTTTTTTCCAAGCGCGTCCGCGCTGCATCGAGATAAAAACAATCTCAACTTTTCATAATGCCGCAAGCGCACCGTGGGTCAAGTGACAAGAACTAACAGAGCAACGACAGACGCCTCCGGAGCGCAACCGCCCTAGCGCTTTGGAAAAAGGAGAACGCAGCGTGCAACTTTCAGCTTCCAGTGCAACGTTAAAAAAAAACAACAACAAAAAAAACAGCAGAATGTTTTGGTTACGCAAGTCTGTGGAAAACAGAATGTGACGTGCTCTCAAGAGTTTCAGTCAGTGAACATTTAACTTAATATCCTATTGCTTTCTCCTGTCTGTGTTGAGTAAATGTTAGGCTTTGTAGTTTTAATATGCCCACACTAACATAAGATCAGGGCCGTGTAGACTTCTAGGACTACCAATTAACTGCATTTCAGTTATTAATAACACTGCATGAGAGATGTTCTCAGTTTCTTTCTATAATTTGTACTCAAACTTCAAACAAACAAACCAAAATAATGAGATTATAATAGATGATTTCCTAAAGGCACATGTAAAATTTGGATTAATAATTAAAAAAGAGTATTAAAAATAAGTACAATAATATTGGTGGATAACATTTGGACTATATTTGTTTTCTTTTAAAAGAAATACATAGGCCTAATATTTAGCTTGCATTTAATTCAATAGAGCCAAATACTTTGTTTATTCTTATTTTCATTGGGATTTATTATCCCTTTATAGTATTATTTATGTTTTTATGTCAAATACCAATAAGATATTGTTTTCATGTTTTCAAGTTTTCTACCTCGGGTTGAAAATAAATTTAGAACAAACTAAACACTTAATAATTTTGTGATCTATTTCAATCAAAGAGTCCTGCAGCCTTTGACTTAATTTGTTATTTTTAAAAGAAAAATGCTGGATGTTTACAAAGCACTTCTCTTTAATTCCAAAGGAAGAGATTGATTATTGTTTGTCATTTTCTAATTTTGTACTGTGTTGTGGCAGCAATAAATAACACATTAAAATCTAGTGTTGAGTGTTCATGTGATATTATACATTAGTAGTGTTGTGAAATTAAGTGATGCATAATAATCGTGATAATCGTTAAATCGTGATTATTTCTCAGACAATAATCGTACTTACAAAATCTGTAATCGTTGCATCCCTAGTTGATATGCTGGAGCACTGTCTATGAGCAGAATGGCGTCTAAGCGATTGTGGTGTTCTGTTCTTGGGTGTAATAACGAACACAGCAGTCATTTTGATGTTCCTAAATCCGAACCGCTGAAGTGGTTCCGCCGAGTGGCTGAGTTTGTTTTCGAAGGGAATATTCCCCACGAGCAACGTCAATGCTTTCATGTTTGCGCGAATCATTTCTCACCAGACTGCTTTATAAACGAGGAGGGTCAGTATAAAGCTGGTTTTGCTAAGAAGCTGCTCATGAAAAAAGGATCGGTACCAGCTATTCGTGTTCCTGCTGAACCTCTAGAACAACTGAAGTGAGTGTAACGTTTTATTAAACTTTATATTAATATTTATATTAATCTTTGCAAATCGCTAGCTGCATGCTTCACATTGAATGCGTCTAAGGTTTACACTTAGGGTACATTACGGCATGTTTTCTATGTATGATGTTCTCAATATAATTCATAATCCCAAGTTTATACTGAACAACGCGTTATGGTTATTGTGTTACAAACGGTGTACACACAGAACAGAGAGGCGGGGTGAGCAAAGCTCATTATCATTTAAAGTCATATGCACTGAAACGGCGTGCTGAAAACAGAGCTGTTTTTGACCAAGTAAAATAAGTGTTTTCTTACAATACTAATGAGAATTTTTAATTAAAGTATCTTACAAACTTTTAATTTAGACCCTAAAGAATCATACTAGCTTGTACAAAAATGGCATTATATGACCCCTTTAAAGTCACTTTCAGAACTTTCTGGTCATGTCTGTAACGGAGAACTGTCACGTCCATAACATTGTTTTTTTCCTCATAAATGCGGTGGGTAGTATTACTTTTGTTTTGCGCAGTGTAGTTCATAGAATTACTAAAAAATATTTTGCCACCTAAAAGTTAAAGATTTTTTGTGTCACGTCACATGTGTATTTCCCTCATATTAAATATAAAACGCATGTGTAGACTGATATTTTTCTAATGTCTGGAGCTTTATTAACCCTCTGGGGAAGGCAAACGCGCCGGCGCGTTTTGCTGTTTTTTTTTTCACATAGCAGCAACATAGACTTAAAATACTCCGTCATTTATGGACATATAAATAAAATCAATACATGATTTTAAACTATAGAGGGTCTTCTTTTTTGTGTACACTCACATTAACATCAAAACCTTGTGTTTTTTTTAAATAAATAAAATAAACAGGGTGCGCTTTCAGCTCACTCCGTCTCCGCAAAAATCTTTCTGAAACATGTCTGGAAAATGAACTGAAACTCAGGTAATACTTATCACACAAACATGAAACATGCCTCTAAAGAACGCTTTAAATTTCTACTTTTAAATAAAACAATTCACATTTAAAACAAATATTCTCCTGCAATGTAATCTGTATGAAACTAAAGAGAAGTACAGTTTCTCCTGTCTCAGCTCATTATCGTTAATTTGTTCACACCCACTCGCAGAGCGCGCTATTTATAAGATAGTGTGTTGAGGCCATATGCAAAATAGATAAACGCCCCCAGGCAAATGCAGTAAACTCTGTAAACACACTATATTTTTTAGTCAGATTAAGATTCGTCTTGCGCGGCTATGAGGAATAATCCTGGGACATTTACCACAGAACAAGTGCTGGTTTATTTTCACTTCGAGGAGGAGAGACAGATTCAGCTGAGAAGTGTAAGTGTTTTATGCTTGTGCTTTGTTCTAATCGCGATATAGAATAACGTTAGTGTCTGTAAACGGAAAAATAGCATACTGTTTAAATGTGAATCATGTTTCTGTGTGTGTGTGTGTGTGTGTGTGTGTGTGTGTGTGTGTGTGTGTGTGTGTGTGTGTGTGTGAGAATGAATGAATGAACGCACAGATACACACTGTTATAGACGAAATAAAAGACAACATTTCGTTGACTAGTTTTGGATAAAGTTTTTCAAATCAAATAAGCTTCAAATAAGCTTCAAAATAAAGACATCAAATAAGCTTTTGTCAGGAGTTTCTGCTCATATGTTAAATATATAGTATGTTTTGTCAATTAACTAATCAACTAAGATGTTTGTTCCAATGCAAGCTATATCAAAATAATGAATCCTCAACTTTGAAATATGTATGATCAAACTAAGACATTTATGGAAAAAGACAATTTTCTTTTCAAGAGGTTTCCAACTCTAACTTTGAACTGAAATAAAACCATGTCTATATGGTGAAGGGTGTGTGATAGAAGTGTCCAGATGTATGCACCCTGTACACAGATGTATGCACCCTGTATTTTAAAGAAGAACATTTAATTATTTGCGATACATTATTCATTCACAAAGAATTCAGGGACATTATTCATGTCCCTAAAGGTTGGAGTTTTCATAATTTTTTTAATTAAGGCATTAAGATTTTTTATTCCTCTTTTTAGTCAACTTTAGCATGGGTGTGTTTACTTATTCTAAGCAGTGCGTGTATGTGTGTGTATATAATTAAAAAGCAATTTTAACCAGAAAAATCTACAATGCATGCCCAAAGTCGTGCAGCCATATAGTTTCTCTTGATATCAGCATGTTCAAAGGTGTTTGTTTATTTTTTTACAGGGACAAGATGCCACTGATGAGTCCTGCTGACTTCAACATTCACAGGAGACTGTACATGAACATGGTAAAATGAAAAATCAAACACCTTGGAAATGACAGGTATGTACTATGTTTCAGGAATGGGACAATGCTGTGTGACTGTGCAAGCCTCTGTCTTTAGATCAGTGTGTTTACTAATGTGCTTTTTTGTTCTTTGTTGTGTATCTTTGGATTATGTTGTGTTGTAAATAAATCCAAACAATCTAAAATACATTCTTTTTAAAATCTCCTCATTCTTTGTGCAAGGCTCCTCATAATGATATGGCCCGATAGCACCTAATAATGCCATACATATTAATGAGAGATCACGCCTCCTCGCATAAAGCTTTCTCAAACAAAACACGTCATACACATTCTAAAAGACTTTATTGACTTATCTGAATGAGTAGTCAGGATGATTCTCACGTAGTTTTGGAGCAAATATTCTAGACTACGTGATACAATTTTCAAAAGTCTTGTGAAGAAATAATCAATATGTGTTTTGTGGCCTTATTTCAGAAACTTTTATTTTTAAGTTTTTCAATAACCATGCATAAATAATATTCTCTCAAAAATACAAACATGTACATACATGTTGCATACATATTATGGTAGCCCTGTTTGTGCTATATAGAGTGAATTTACACCTTTGCCATTAACATGTTTATAAATAACTGAAAAAAGCACACGTCAGTGCATGTCAAAACATCCCAAGGGCCCAAAAAACCCCTTGGTCCCCAGGGGGTTAAGGGAGTATAGATATATAAACAGACGTTTCAGTATTAAATGCATTTTCTGAGAATTTATATTTCAAGTTTTGACTGCAAATGTCACGTCCATAACGCTGGAATTGCCCAATTTTAAAGAATTTATCCTCAACTAGTTTTTTGGCGTAGGTCTACGTATTTTATTATATTAACTTCTACTAATAGTAATTTAAAAATGCAGGCAGAGTATCCGGACCTGGCAAACCGAGCGATTAAGACGTTGATGGCATTTGCTACAACGTATTTATGTGAGACTGGATTCTCAGCTTTGGTCTGCCTTAAGACCAAGTATAGGTACAGACTGTTTGTGGAAAATGATCTAAGACTGAAACTGTCCCCAATTCGGCCTAACATCGCTGCATTATGTAAGAACATCCAGGCACATCCCTCACTTACCCCTTTTCCACCAACGCATTTTGAGAGCCGGTTCGGAGCCGGTGCCTGCGCGCGAACCGGTTCTTTGTGTTTCGACAGCCAAAGAACCGGTTCTCGGCCAGGAAAACTGGTTCCAAACCGGCACCAACTCTTTGCTGGACTAGAACCGTTCTTTTACCACGTCATGCTTACGGCGGGGGCTGGGGGCGGGTTTAGATAACATATTTTCTGACATAATATAGGATCGCAAAGCCAGGAGAAACTTTTGCAGAAACACGATGTAGTCCGCCATTGTAATTGTTATGCTTGAAGTTGGCGCAAGTGTTTCTAGTTTTTTTTTTATCATTTTTTTTAATTGAAAACGTTATTTAAACAAAGGAGAAAACAGTCACAATATAGAACAAATAAATGGAAAGAAAAAAATACACAAGACAGGAGTACATAACTAATCAGAAAAGATTACATATCAAAGGAAAAGATTAAAAGACTTACATATTTCAATTGTTTTTAAAGCCTTCTTGGTTCACGAGTTAGAGATAATCCCAAAGTAATGTTGTACTTGCAAGCGTTTCTAGCTAAGACGTATGGCGACGTACACAGTGACGTAACGACGTCGTTTGCTGGGCGCTCTAGTCAGTGGAAAAACAAACAGGTTCTGAGAAGGTTCGCAAGTTGAACCAACTTTGAACCAGCACCAGTTCCGAACCAGTTCGTTTTTGGTGGAAAAGGGGTAACATTGAAACTGGTGATGTGGATGGAGAGGTGGTAGGCCTATTCTTTGTGGTTTACTACAATTTAGTTTACTGTTTACTATTTAGTTTACTATTGTTAATGTGTTTATTACTTTTTTATTATTATTTTACAGCAGAGAAGTTAAGAAAATATACAATGTTATCATATGTGAAAAGCAATACTTATCAGTATGTGAAAAGTTAATAATAGCTTTAATGAGATGTTGGATATGTGTTGTAGGCCTATTGTGTGTGAGATTGGGTGCATATCTGTTTAAAATCATTATATTCAGCACATTTGTATCATATGTTGACTTGTGATGAGATTTGTATAATATGTTTATGATTCTATTCACTATTCTCGACAAAATTGATAAAAATAAATATTTATAAAAAATAAAAAACTTCTTGTTAACAATTGGTGGTGTTGGGGGTACTCCGGAAGATCTATAATGTCTCAGGGGGTACATGCCTGTTAAAAGTTTGGGAACCACTGGCTTAGAAGAACTCGATGTTGCAACAGAAATGATTGACTCTCTCTTTTCCAGCACTTTAGACACAGTTGCGCCTAAAGAAGATTAAAGAAAATAGTCCAATGCCATGGTACAACGAGCACACCCGGGCCCTTAAGAGAGCAGCCAGAAAAATGGAGCGTAGCTGGAAGAAAACAAAATTAGACGTTTTTCGCATTTCGTGGACAGAGAGCACGATTACGTACAGAGAGGCCTTAAAAGCTACTCGATCTGCTTATTTTTCAACACTCTTAGAAGAAAACAAACACAACCCTAGGTATTTATTTGAAACAGTAGCTAAATTAACGAAAAATAAAACTTCAACACCGGACGTTCTCAAACAGCACAGCAGTAATGACTTTATAAACTTCTTTACTTACAAGATTGATAATATTAGAGAGAAAATTATAACTAGGCAACCGTCTACTACAGTATCACATCAGATAGAGCATTGTAGTCTCCCAGAGGAAACATTTGATTCATTCATTGCTATAGGAGGAAGAACTGTCAAAATTCGTTAAATCATCTAAATCGACAGCATGTATGTTAGACCCTATACCGACTAAGCCTCTTAGATCCTAAGAAGACCGACTAAGAAGATCCTCTTTTTAATATCATTAATTCATCTTTGTCACTAGAATATGTACCAAAAACTTTTAAGCTGGCTGTTATTAAACCTCTTATTAAAAAAACGCAACTTGATCCTAGAGAATTAGTCAATTACAGGCCGATCTCGAATCTACCTTTTCTGTCAAAGATACTTGAAAAGGCAGTATCCTCGCAACTATGTTCCTTTTTAGAAAGAAATGATATCTGCGAGGATTTCCAGTCAGGATTTAGACCGTACCATAGTACTGAGACCGCTCTCATTTGAGTCACAAATGATTTGCTCTTGTCATCCAATCGTGGCTGTATCTCTCTATTGGTGTTGCTCGATCTTAGTGCTGCATTTGATACCATTGACCAAAATATTATTTTAAATAGACTCGAAAATTATGTTGGCATTAGTGGAATTGCATTAGCATGGTTCAAATCATACTTATCTGACCGTTATCAGTTTGTAGCAGTAATTGAAGAGATGTCTTATCGATCAAAAGTTCAGTATGGCGTACCTCAAGGCTCAGTACTAGGGACCGTTACTGTTCACTCTGTACATGCTACCCTTAGGAGATATCATTAGAAAACATGGCATTAGTTTTCACTGTTATGCTGATGATTCTCAGCTCTATATTTCTTCGCGCCCCAACGAAACGCACCAATTCACAAAATTAACGGAATGCATAGCTGATATAAAATTTGGATGACTAGTAATTTCCTACTACTAAATTCTGAACAAACAGAGATTCTAATTATTGGCCAAAAAACTTCCTCACTTAATAACCTAGAATACTGTCTAACACTTGATGGCTGCTCCATCAAGTCTTCATCATTGGTTTGGAACCTGTGTGTGCTCTTTGATACCAATCTTTCATTTGAAAGTCACGTTCCTAGCATCTGTAAAACCGCATTCTTCCATCCTAAAAATATATCTAAATTACGACATATGCTTTCAATGAAAAATGCGGAACAGTTAGTTAATGCATTCATGACCTCAAGGCTAGATTATTGTAATGCTCTACTGAGTGGTTGCCCTGCACGCTTAATAAACAAACTACAGCTGGTCCAAAACGCAGCAGCTCGAGTTCTTACTAGAACCAGGAAGTATGACCATATTAGCCCGGTTCTATCAGCACGGCATTGGCTCCCTATTAAACAGCGTATACATTTTAAAATATTGCTGTCTACTTACAAAGCACTAAATGGTTTAGCTCCCCAGTACTTAAGCGAGCTCTTAACGCATTATAGTCCTTCACGTCTATTGTGATCGCAAAATTCCGGCCAGTTGATAATACCTAGAATATAAAAATTGACTGCAGGCGGTACTTCCTTTTCCCATTTAGCACCTAAACTTTGGAACAGTCTCCCTAACATTGTCCGGGAAGCAGACACACTCTATCGGTTCAAATCTAGACTAGGCATGTGCCGGTATCAAATTTTCATGCTGCGATTAATTGATTGAGCTTTTATCACGGTATACGGTATTATCACGATATTTTAATTGCACAAGAGAAACAGACGGATTGGGGGTATCTAAAAAAAACTTGCATCACAATGTGTAATTGTGATTGTCAAAACATTAATTTTATTTTTTAGTGACAACATGTTATAATGTTTACATGGTTACTGAGGCTACTGTTTGTATTATTGCTTAACACAATTTTCATGATTTCAATTAAATTCTTGGATTTAATTTCAATCTTGATTCAATATTGACTCATTTGGATAAATATTAGGTAGGCTACAGTAGATAGCCTGCATTTAAATGTTTCTCAAGAAAAAATATATCTCACATAATGCTGTAAACATACAGAGAGAAATTAAATATAATGCATACAATATAAATATAATAATAATATAAATATAAAAATGTAATATGCCTTAATTTTCATTATAATATAATGACAAGTACATATATTAAAATATGTAATATAGTGCACATATTTAGCAAAATACTCCTCTCTATAGCTATTTTCTTATAGTCAACTAACATTAAATGGCTTTCCTGAGGTAAATGTAACGTTCTGTGACATAATTGTTCTCCTGCAGTGTTATTGACCTCTTTCCGTGGTTGAAAAACACTGATTGATCGAAAGTACGTACCTTTCGGTGGGTTGTACTGTATCTTTAATAAAAAGTAACAGATTATCGGTTTACTTGATCTGAGGCGCGCGATCTGTCACGTCACATTTACAAGCACCAAAACAGTATTTATTGTCTGAATTTCGTTATAAAACCTGAGAGCTGATATTTTGTTCATATCAAAAGTAACCTGCTCTGTCTAGTCTGTCGGTGTCAGTGTCCTCTTTGCTCCGCGATTTTTCTCTGGGTGAGAAAATGGATGTGTGGCGCGAGACCGTGTGAAAGTGTCAATTGCGTGAGTCTCAAGCTGAATGCGTGAGAGTTGGCAGCCATGCGGGGGATAAATAGTCGGCAGCGTTCCTCCTTCCGCCGTGCTTCTTCTCCATGTGAGGATTGTTTACATTAGACTAGAGTGCGCACTGCATGCACACAGTGCTTATACATGTGATGTGGGGATTGTTTACATCAAAGTGCACATGTGTTTTGCGCAGCATATACGCATTGTTTTTTAAGCGGTTGATGGAAAATAAGCTGATGCGCGTTCTTAAAATCTAAATTCGGATCTATTATTTTTCACGGTATTTCGAAGTCCCCGCGATAACAATATCGTGCATATTCATTACCGCGATTTATCGCATTACCGAATACCGGCACATGTCTAATCTAGACTAAAAACTCATCTCTTTTACCTGGCATTCACTTAGAACATTATACATTTCCATCATTCAAATCAGTTAAATGATTATTAGGCTGCATAGATTAGGTCAGCCGGAACCGGGGACACTTCCCAAAACACCCGATGTACTCGTTACATCTTAAGAAGAATGGCATCTACGCAAATGTCAGTCTTTCCATTTATTCCGAGGTTTACTAAAGTCAGCCAGATCAGGGACGTATCCAGATCAGATGGTGAACCTGCGCCTGGACACGACCACAATGCATCACTGAAGTGCCAGCCTCATCAGCCCTGTGAAGGCCTCATGGACACCTCTACAAACTGGTCTCTATACCGGCGTGATGACTCTGACCTCCAACCAGATGGAACTGTATGATATTGTGAATGTTCTGATCCAATCTAACTTCTGACCTGTAATGTTGCCTGAATCATAATCATACACTGTTCGCTCGTTGGCCAGAGGAGAACTGGCCCCCGACTGAGCCTGGGTTCTCCCAAGGTTTTTTTTCTCCATTCTGTCACCTGATGGAGCTTTGGTTCCTTGCCACTGTTGCCTTGGCTTTTGGCTTGCTTAGTTTTGGACATTTAATTATTCAACACTATTTTTGATCTGCCTTACTTCAGGTGGACGATAAAGCAATTTTATTCTAGAAACGAACTTCTTGTATTTATTTTCATGTTATCACTGTGAAGCTGCTTTGATACAATCTGTATTGTAAAAAGCGCTATATAAATAAAGATGACTTGACTTAATAAACGTATAATTACATTGTAATAAATGTACAATAACACTGTAAACAATGTATAATTACATTGTAATAAACGTATAATTACATTGTAATAAATGTATAATAACAACCTTGAAAAGAATCGCTACTTTTTACTTCAGAAGTAAACAGTGTAGCTGACTTAATGTTTAGCTGACAGAATGTTTATTTTTAAACCACAACTTCAATGTGTGCTTCTTTTACAGATATATCTAACGATATCTTTTGCATTTCTAATCCAAACAATGTCAAACTCGGCAATGCACTTACTCGTGCCCGTAGCAAGACACCTGTCAAGTTTGAAATCCATCAGACTAACTGTTCAAGAGATATTCGATTAACAGACAGACAGACATTCCTGTAATTTATAGATAGATATGTAGTTCAATTTTCCATATTTATTGTATGTCATTATGTCAGAATCAGTATTTGCTTTTAACCATGCACAAATAAAAATGTCACTGAACTTTTTCTGTGTAATTGTTTTTAGTAATTGTTGGTTTGGTGTGTTTGAGTGCTCATTGTTACAATAGCTTGTTTTCATATGACGTCACGCCACTGCGTTGCCATGGCGCGAAATGCAAATGGAGGGCAGGAAGTGATTTGCTGTATTTAGAAAGCACTATAACAAACTCAAAATGCCTATGTTTTGCATCATTTATGGTTACTTAAATCGATCAAACCACGAGGAGTTTTTATCGTGTACCAAAAGTTGTTGTTCATAAGGGGGGTAATGCAAGAAATTGACCGAAAAACTCCGGAAAAACGGCTTGCAAACCTACGTCTGCGGTCGGGAGGAGCCGAATGGGAAAATGCCCGTGTGTGCAGTGATCACTTCGTCAAAGGGGAGTTAATACAACTTAAGTGGCTATGTTTGTGTAACGTTTCCGAACTTTGTAAAGTCAAAGTATGTCTGTAAGACGAGGTACTTGCTGATATCTACCGCCTCGATGGCAGGAAAATCTTTCAATTCAGTTGAAAAATCGCTCCTCTTCATAACGTAAGGATCACGTCCAACATATATTTGATTTTTTGTTTATATGTTTCTCTTGTAATAGCGTGTAAAGTAGTACAGTACGGACTTTCCTCCATCTCGTCCATTGCGCTCTTCACTCCCTGCCCTCCAATAGAAACCCAGCTATTACACAGCAAAAGTTCAGTGACATTTTTATTTGTGCATGGTTGAAAGCAAATACTGATACTAGTATCAAACAGTGAAAAGTCTCTCACTGTTTGATACTAGTATCTTTGATACTAGTCTCTCAATATAACCATGATGGAGTTGAGTTTGTGGCAAAACCTTTTACAGTGCTTGCATTATATCTTTTACTGCATATGAATTCATAAATTCATACTCAGAAAGCAGAACTGAAATGACATTCATTACAAGGTGATAATTAGTTAAAACATTTCAAAATGTACCTGCATTGTTTTTTTATGACTTTCAGTTGAATAAAAGATATATGCATTTCATATATTTAGTCATTGAAGATATCTTAAAAGTAGTGTTAAAATATCATCTAGTCTCATTTTACATCTTGTAAAAAGGGGAATAAGTCTCTGATGTCTCCTCTTCTGAAATAAGACTTCCTTTTTGACGAATCCCGATGACAAACGGGCGCAGCCTTCGAAATGAGATAGAGCCGTTAAGTCTAAAAATGTCTCTGATGTGAAGTTTTAGCTCAAAATAGCCTACCCCACAGATCAAATGACTCGCAGAACATAATTTATAGCATGTTAAAATTGCCACTTTTTGCGGGTGAGCAAAAACGTGCCGTTTTTGTGTTAATGCAAATGCAAATGATCTGGTGTCCTCTTTCAAGAAGTGATTTTTTTTTTTTAGATCCAGTGAAGTCGTCGTCATCATTGGCGTAATTTGCGGGTGGGACCTATTTTTTACAGTCTATGGGTGGGACATGTCCCCACCACTTTTTCTCAGGATCGATATTGTCTCCCACCACTTTTTGAAATATTGAGGCACGGATGTAGGCTACCTAATACAAAAAAATAAAAAAAATCTCCAGTTAACTAGCAGAGCATTCATTTAGTTTGCTATTAAATAAGAGATCTAGCGCTAAAATCTGTTGTTTTTTAAATCAAGCTGAGCGCTCGTTGCCGCTGCTATCAGTTGCATGGATACAGTGTTCTCTTCTGGCTCGAGCACAGTCTTCACTTGGACGCACTCTTCAATCCATCGCCTTTGCGGAGACTCTCTATTCGTTCCGGTGAGATCACAAAATAAAATGCACACAAACGTGTCTCTGCTTGATACTGGCTGTAACCAATCAATGATGAACATATTCGGTTTTGATGAGAGAGAGAAAAACTATACGAGTGCGGATTAGAACCCGTAACCTCTGACAGGCTTGGCAAAAGATCTACCACTACCATTGATGAACTCGAACAAAATCTGCGGATCGATGCATTTATTTACAGGTTGAGCACAGTTTGACCAGCGGGCAGCGGCCGCACACCAAGCCGCCGGATGCTGTGTTGCTAAGAACTTGCAATGTATAACTATCAGACCGGCCCTACCGGCCCACCGGGAAAAGTCCCGACTCTCCCGATTGCCACTGCGCAACTGACTTTAATAAAGTGCGCGCTCTGCCTTTCATTACTGCTGTGACCAGTATCGATCCGGAGACTGTAAGCTGGATCACGAACAGATGGTACTGATCCATCCATGAGTAACAACTATTTAATAAAACCTGTGTTTTGTATTGACCCTCGTTCACAAAGCAGTCTAGTGTAAAATGATTTGCGCAGACATAAACGAATTTAGGTATATGGTGGCGAATTCCCCCAAAATAAAACTCACTGCATCTTCAGTGGCTCTGATGTTGAGAGTACATGGAAACTGTTATGTTCACTCTTATATCCAACAACAAAACACCGGAGTTGCTTACGAGACATTCTTGTTGCTACAGCTGCTCTGGCCTGTGAACAACTCACTGAGGGCGGGGTCTATGCTAATACAGCAGAGTCCATCAGCAGTCGTGGGCGGGGCCTGTACAACGTGACGTCTCTTTGTACATCGGCAAACGCTTGTTCTGAGACACTGCTTTTGATTTATGGGGATTAAAAAAGGAGGTGGGTGGATTTTTTTTTTTTTTTTGCAAGACCACAGAAACCGAAAATTCTCGGGCCAGCAGCATGTGTCCAAATTTCAATCCTAACCGTTCTATTTCATCAGAAACTATCTTAAAACAGGGCTTTAAGTGTAAAATACCGAACTTGTTCTTTAAGTCATGTTCGACAATCACTAAATGATCACTAAACCTTTGCCAAGAAAACTCACTGCTTGTATGATAAATTTATTTTTAGAAGTTCTTAATTTTTTATTTTAGAAAACTGAATAGTATGGAAAAAATGTGTTTCCAAATTCTAGACTATTTTCTTTTTTCCATATCCAGACCTGCGTAGGAACCCTGAATATTACAACAACCTAAAATCATAATTTTACATGCTACAAGTGAATTTAGGCATACATTATAATATACAGTATAAAAAAATGATATTTTGATTTGCTATTTGATTTAGATTTTGAAATTTGATTTCATGAAGGCAAAGGTAATACTCCACTGTTCAAAAGTTTTGGGTCTGTAAGATTTTTTAATGTTCTTGACAGAAGTCTTTTATGCTCACCAAGACTCCAGTGTCACATGATCCTTCGGAAATCATTTTAACATGCTGCTCAAGAAACATTTATTATTATTATTATTATTATTACTGTTGCAAACAGATGTGATGCTTAAGATTTTTTGTAGTAACTGTGATACATTTTTACAGTATTCTTTGACGAATAGAACAGCACTTATTTGAAATATCAAAGATATTTATAATGTTACAAGTTCTGACTTTTGATCAATTTAATGAGTTCTGGCTGAATTAAAAAAAATCTTACTGACACCCAATATTTAAACAGTAGTGTAAATATATAGTATATCAGCATGCACAATTAAACAAAAAAATCCCACTATCAGCCGATAAAAAATGTTTTATAGGGCCGTTACATAGTCAACGCGAGCAACGCGAGCGACGCGAGCTACGCGCTCCTTCTCATAGTACACAAGCGTCACCGGCGATGCGTGAAATGCAATACACCGATCGCGCAGCAGGGGGTAGTAGAGTCTAGAGTCGGGTCACGTAATATTCAGATCAAAATGGCAACTGAAGGCCAATTTATACTTCTGCGTCGGGTGCGCGCAGTACGTACGGCGTAGCATACGCACAGACGCGTACCATACGCCGTACCCTTCGCCGTAACCTGACGCGCACCTCCTCAAAAATGTAACTACACGTCGCGACGACGCGGACCGCAAGATCTGTGATTGGTCGGCTTGGTAGCATCGCATTTCCTCCTATGCATTTCCGGCGTGTTCTTCTGCACCGCCCGCCATTTTTAAATTCTAAGTACAGCGAAACTGTTAAAAAAACTAAAAATTTACCTTTTCCACCTCGATAAGCTCCAACTCCAACATGATCTGCTCTCTTTCAGTCGGCATTGCTTGTAGTAACCTAAACTCAAAACAGCCGCGAGGAATCTTCTTCTTCTTGCCGCGAGGAATCTAAACACAGTGGAACATTAAAACCCTCCGCCGCCAACTAGCGTTTCGGCGCTGTACTGCAGAGCAACGCAGACCTAAACGCAGAAGTATAAATGCTCATGACGGCGTTGCCTACGTGCGTAGCCTACGCCGTACACTACGGCGTACACTCGACGCAGAAGTATAAATTGGCCTTGAAGAGGAGTGCATATTGCTGATTTTACGTCGGCGGCAACAAAGGATGTATACGAACAAGCTCGCATAACTTTTCCCCTTTGCCCGCCATTGTATTCAAATCTTCTTCTTCTGTAAACATAATAATATACCTTTTTATGTACATTACTTGCAATGTCGCCCCCACCGACAACGCATAGTATTGCGTGCATCGGCGCGTCGCGTATCAAAAACTAGGATGACACATTTGGCTACGCATCGACGCATAATGGCGGCCGAAGCGTAGCGATGTGTAGCCTTGCGCACGCGTATGCGTACCGATGCGTTGACTATGTAAGGGCCCTTACAGATGAATTGCAACTTCAAGGAAAGGCTGTTAAATGAATTCAACTATTCACCTTTTACACAGTTAAAGTAGGCCTACTAAAAAAGGAGTACTAAAACATACCTCACATCCGTCAACACCTCCACCGAATTCGCCAACACAAAGCATGTCCGCTGACACAGTATAGTTCCAGTACGCTGGTTTATTGCACAATGACCGTGACATTATAAACACATTTGCTTCTTGCAGTACACCAACATCACCTGATAAATATAATAGATGTGTGTCAAATTCACATAAAACGAGAACAACTAAAAACGAGAACAACTAAAATTGCAACATCTACAGTCAGCCAATATTGTAAACATCTCTGCAGTGTCAACTCACCACCAGGTTGAGCGTTGTATCCTGTGATGTGACAGGGACCAAATTTATGATCAGCAGCAGCATCATCAGGCACACAGATTGGATAGACAAACTCATTAAACACAAAAGGGGTCTCCATTTCAAAAAGAGCAATACTATACCGCAAAGTGACAGGATTGAATAGTTTGTGTTTGATAATTCTGGCGACTTGTGACTTCTGTGTGAACTCATCATCAACATCCAATCTACTGCTTCCTGCTCGGATCAAAAGTTTGCTATAGGAGAAAGTGCAAAATTGCGTGAGTAAGTAGAGCGTAACTTATGTATCTGGCTGTTTAGGATTAAAGTGGACATATTACCTTTGATTCTGCACATCTGCACACGAAGCTGCTGTCATTATCCAGTAATCGTCGATGATAGCTCCACCACAGACTTGACTGAACGGGGCAGATGAATTGGGCTGGTACAGCACAGACACCTGCCATGGCCAAACATTCACGCCGACATTCTCACCTCCGATCATCCGGGGTTTTCGATGTTTGCCTAACATTTCTCTCTCAGGCCTGTCGCCGCACTTTCGGTCTGATTGGGTTTAAAAAAAAAATAACGTTAGTAAGATAAAGTAGTGCACTGAGCTAATTGTTTATAAAGTTTATATTAACTCACATGTATCGGGTGGATTAGAGATTCCGGCTAAATAAAATATTACCCCCCACCCAAAAGCACCTATAAAAAGGAGAAATTTCATGCCACTGCTCATCACGGCGGTGGGATTTAGTTAGTTGAGCGACAGATTTGCTTGCTTGACTGGAGTGGCAGCTAAACGTTCAACACAACAAATTCGTCTGTTTATGTTTAGATAACGGTCAAATATATTTGAATTCTATGACGTAAGTGAGTCAACACAATAAACACTGAACCGGATGTGCGTTCTAACTTCCGTGAAAAAGGCCTATTGTGGGCCGTACGTTCACACATCGCGTCTTTTGTTCTCAAGTTCGTTATTTCAAATGTAGGAAATACATTTGAAATAAATATAATGTATTTCGTTATCTCATAATAGAAGCGACGCGCTCGTTTTTTCCAGGCGGAGCGAGATGAAAAAAATCTCAACATTTTTACAATGCAGAATGTGACAAGAATCAACCAATCAGCTTCACCCTTTTCGTAACAACATTGAAGCACATGATCAGGATGGGGTGCACCGGGTGCACGCACGGTGCATCCAAACCTGATCCAAACATTACGGTTTTTTCTCTTCTCCGTAAATAAATATTGTAGCAGAGCTATGCAAACGTTTATCGGTGGTGGAACTCCATTACTGAAACTTCCTCGTCGTTAAAGTCCCTGTAAAGGCAATTCTAAAAAAAAATTCTTAACACATTGTAAATGTTAGAAATGTATTGCTAAAACATATTACAAGAACAGGAACAAGAGGCGAAACTCTGATGCTTTTTTGGTAGCAGCTACCAGCCACTATGTGGCGCTTCGGTAGCGCGGCCGCCATTTTGGGGTGAAAATTCCAACTGGAGTTACTGGACAACAGCACAGATAACAGTTTTTTGAGGTAGTTTTTCTTGCATTAGTGAGTATTTCCATTTTATGCAACTTTACTACTATTATTAGTTACCAACTCCACTAGGCCTGAAATATATTTTGTACGTTTTAATCCCCTGGATCATGCTACAAACATGATGATCTTATAGAACTTATCTATGATCTTATAGAACTCCTATAGGCTAACTTTAATTGCCACTTTGGACAGTGGCTGTGTTTTTGTTTACATAGTCTTGCTTTAACGGTCATTAATATAAGATAGTACTGCAAAAAAACAGTTTACTGTAAAACAATTCAATTGCTGTTATTGTCCAACATTTACATTTTAGTACAATTACATTTATTTGCTGAATTCATTTATTTCATTGATAACTTATATTTGTATGTAACGTTATGTGTACCTCCTGGAAACGGTCTAACGTTATTATAACTTTATGAACTGATATCACTTTATTCTTACCTGTCACACTTAATGTGGAGAGTATAATTAATTAAATCCTTGAACTTCCCTGTTTCAAGTTATGTGGGGGGAAAAGCCTGGTTAAATAGCAAGTTTTTTTTAACTGCTGTAAAAATAATCACCGAATTATTTCAACCTAAAAATGACCTCTGCACTGGACTAATGGTGCGTTCACGTGCTATGGTAATTATGGTAAATACCAAAAGCCGACATGGAAAATGCACATGAACACCCCCTCATGTGGTATTTTCCACTGGGCAACTCGTAGAATGTTTTGATGCACGAGTTGCCGAGATGAGATTACCTTTGACCTTTTCAAAATGGCGGAGAGCAACGCAAGAGTTGTGAATGGTAAAAATATGTACTATTCATGATCTAGAAAATATACAGCGTATATTATTTACGTTTGAGTTTTGATAAATCATTTTCTTGCTGTAGCAGATGACTTAAGCAATCTAAAATAGTTTTAGCTATAAATAACAGGTCTGGATCTCCATATTTTTACCACATTACGACAACAAAAGCACTTGAACGCAACACACTGGTAAATACCAGTTCACAAGTGGAAAATATCATATTTTCCATAGCACGTGAACGCACCATAAATATATATATAATATATGACTGCCGAGCGGCTGCCGAGTCGCTTTCACCCCAAAATGGCGGACGCGTAGGGCTGCTGCTGGGCGCTGGTGTTGCAATGGAACGTTCTATTGGCTTTCACTTCTTGTCAATATACATTCTTTGACTTCCCTAAGGACTTCTCCTCTGGGGAATCCCTGCCGCCATTTTGAAGTGCGTTCCACTTCGTGAAGTGGACGAGGGAAGTTTATATTGACAGACACTTGTTCCCTCGATTTTGACAGAGGGGGCGAGTCTACGTCATGTACACTTCAGGCAGCTCCATATACCACAATGCAACACAATTGTGATGTCACCGCAGATCTCGTCTAATCACCACCACCACCACAAACAACTCTGATATATTAATTATATATATTTTTAATTAAAAACAACCCAAACATATATACATTTGGATGCTGCATTAAACAAATTCTTAAAGGAAAAAAATAAAAAAATAATAAATCAACTCCATGGCTGATTCCAAGTGATCAAGTCAAGTCACATTTATTTATATAGCGCTTTTCACAATACAGATTGCATCAAAGCAGCTTCACAGTGATAACATGAAAGTAGTACAACACAGTTCAATAATATTGTTGAATATTAAATATCCCCAACTAAGCAAGCCAAAAGCAAGGCGACAGTGGCAAGGAACCAAAACTCCATCAGATTGGATGGAGAAAAAAACCTTGGGAGAACCCAGGCTAGTCAGGGGCCAGTTCTCCTCTGGCTAACAATCATAGGGTTTTAAAGAAGCTTTACAGTAAGTCCATATCAGAGAGTACCTGGAAAAAATACATTTAGTTAATCATGTAATATTTAGGGGATAACATATCGCCGGCGTTGAGTCGTCTCTTCGCAGGCGTTGAGTCGTCTCTTCACAGGCGTTGGTCTTCTCATCACAGGCGTTGAGGCATCCGAAATCCCCGTGAGAGGCAGGATACCAAACTGGAGCCTACGAACGCCATTTTTCTCGGGACAAGCGTCCCGAGATAACAGCAGAAAGGCAGATGGGAAATAATTAGCATAGCTGATGTTCATAATGATTTCCATTACACGGGAGTAGGTGTTAGAAAACCATAATCTCACAACTCTCCGCAACCCAAACTCTCCGCAACCCAACCGCAACCATACGGACCGACCCGTTTGTCTATAAGGCTGTCGAGCCCCACTGGTGCGTTAAGCAGTTTCAGTGGCAAACGGTTCCGTATGGCATAGCAGAGGACTAAAAGGTAAGCATTATGTGAATGCTTGACTAAAGAGACACGTCTTTAGTCTAGTTTTAAACTGTGTCAGCGAGTCAGAGCATCGGACCGTATCGGGAAGGCTATTCCAGAGTTTTGGAGCTAAATGCGAGAATGCCCTCCCTCCTTTCGTGGACTTCGATATCCTAGGAATGACCAGAAGCCTTGAATTTAGTGATCTTAGAGAACGCGGTGGATTGTAGGGCGAAAGAAGGTCCGTTAAGTACATAGGAGCTAAACCATTAAGGGCTTTATAGGTCAGTAGTAGTACTTTGTAATTGATACGGAACTTAATAGGTAACCAGTGCAGAGATGATAAAATCGGTGTTATATGATCATATTTTCTTGATCTAGTAAGAACTCTAGCAGCTGCATTTTGCACTAACTGTAGCTTGTTTATTGAGGATGCAGGACAACCAGCTAATAAAGCATTACAGTAATCTAGTCTCGAGGTCATGAATGCATGAACTAACTTTTCTGCATCAGAAACAGATAGCATGTTACGTAATTTAGCAATGTTTCTAAGGTGGAAAAAGGCTGTTCTTGTTACAGATGAAATATGATTTTCGAAAGACAAGTTGCGGTCTAGTATAACACCCAGGTCTTTTACTGTAGTGGAAAAAGTAACAGGGCATCCTTCTATATTAAAGTCGTATTGTAAGAGGTTTTGTGTGTAGTTTTTTGGACCAATAAGTAATACCTCCGTTTTATCTGAATTTAATAGCAGGAAATTACGCGTCATCCAGCATTTTATATCTTTGAGACATTCTGTCAATTTAGATGAGGTAATGTTTTCATCTGGTCGTGATGAAATATATAATTGAGTGTCGTCAGCATAACAGTGGAAATTAATTCCATGTTTTCTTATAATATTACCAAGTGGCAGCATATATATTGAGAATAGCAGAGGGCCTAGCACCGATCCTTGCGGTACTCCGTAGTCTACTGACGTTAACTTTGATTTTCCCCCGTGTAAAGAGACAAAATGATAACGGTCAGATAAGTACGATCTAAACCAGCTTAATGCCTGTCCCTGAACACCAGTGTAGTTTTGTAGTCGATCCAAGAGTATTTTATGATCTATAGTGTCGAACGCGGCGCTAAGATCAAGTAGGACTAGTATTGAGATACAGCCTTGGTCAGAAGCTAAGAGTAGATCATTTGTAATTTTAACTAGCGCAGTTTCTGTACTATGATGCGGTCTGAATCCTGACTGGAATTTTTCATAGATATCATTTTCTTGCAAAAAAGAGCACAGTTGAGCGGATACAACTTTTTCTAGTATTTTGGACATAAATGGAAGATTTGAAATGGGTCTGTAATTTGCTAGGTTATTTGGATCTAGTTGCGGTTTCTTAATGAGAGGTTTTATTACTGCCAACTTGAATATTCTTGGAACATGACCTAAGAATAAAGACGAGTTAATAATATTAAGAAGAGGCTCTTCCACTACAGCTAACACTTCTTTCAGTAGTTTAGTGGGTATTGGATCTAATGAGCATGTTGTTGGTTTAGATGCAATAATAAGTTTATTTAGCTCTTCCTGTCCTATCGTTGCAAAGCGGTGTAGTTGTTCTTGAGGGACGATAATTGAGGCTGAATCATAAGAGACCATAGAGGATTGTACATTTATAATTGTGTTTCGAATGCTTTCTATTTTCTCATTGAAATAATTCATAAAATCATTACTACTAAACTGTAACGGTATATTTTGCTCTGGTGATGTCTGTTTATGATCAAGGGCTTAGGACGTTCCAATTCAGCCAATTGCAGTTTCCGCCAGTAGTGGGCACTCGTGCAACGTAAGGAATGACGTACATTCGAGTGAATAAGACGGAGGGAAGTTAGCGAGTGAAGGGCATGACAATTTTGGACTGGAATGCAGCCCCTGTCTCATTTCGAAGGCTGTGCCCATTTGTCGTCGGCATTCGTCAAAAAGGAAGTCTTATTTCAGAACAGTAACCATTTTAAAATTAATGTTATTAGTAAAACATAAATTATTGTAATTTTTTAATGAATTTGAAATGTAGTTGTCAGTTTCCTGAAATGAAGCAGCGGCCTCAATGACGTACTGTATGCCGCCGACAAAATGTGACCTCCTGAAGATGCAGCCTTCGAAATGAGAAGAGTATTATAGTTCAGTGTTGTCAGCTCCTGGTGCTCTGCAAGAAGAAATCTGTACCGCAGACCGCAACTTCGGAACATACTAGCTACTCTCTCTTCAGAAATACTGAGAACATTGAGAACCAGTGGATGAGAGTGATTTCCAACCCCCACATGCTACAGTCTAATTCACATTTTATTGATGAAGAATTGGTGGAACCTGCCATGCAACCCACCCTCCCACATGACCTGCTGCAGGTGGTTCGAGCGGTGGGTCTGTACATTCAACGGGTACAGCCC
Source organism: Rhinichthys klamathensis goyatoka (assembly GCF_029890125.1). NCBI lineage: Eukaryota > Metazoa > Chordata > Actinopteri > Cypriniformes > Leuciscidae > Rhinichthys > Rhinichthys klamathensis. Next base: position 594,603 of record NW_026606571.1, on the reverse strand, counting down.
CATCTTCTTCAGATGATATTTTATGTGTTCTGCAGATGGCGGTGATTTGTTTGGGTCTTGACAAATCGCCTGTCGAGCCCATTCAAAACAATGTTTTCTTTAGACAAGCTGCTGATAGTTGTGTTTGCAATGCCACCGTGTAAGGAATTTGTGACAGAATTCTCTACTGCACTTACCAGTCCCAATGTGCCTAGAAAAGAGTGTGGGCTGTCTTTGCCCTCGGTCTCAATGGCCGAGGCTGACTTCACTGGGGTATTGAAATTGAACAGCCGGTAGCAGCATTGGTGGTATCCCCAGAAGAGGCTCTAAGAGGTAATGCATGCTGCCCGAGTGTGCAATGTGTACGTACTGACACTTTCTTGGAGAAGGCATATGAGTCTGTAGCCTATATAACTCTGCCAGCTGCTTCTTGCCAGTAATAACACATTCAGCGAATGTTGATGCTTCTATATAAGTTCTTAAAGACAGCTCTGTTGACTATGGGTCATGTGACTCAGGACACTTTCAGCGACCCTTCTAACAGCCCGGCACCAGGAATGGCTTGTTCAGGCAAGGCTACCTGATGATTGTAAGAAGACATTGAGAGAACTGCCAATTGTACCAGGTCATCTTTTTGTCCCCAATGTTTCTGAGGTATTGGGGAAGAGATCTAGAAGATCTAGATTACTAAAAAAAATCAGTGTCCGACCCCTAGGTTCTGCCGACTTTGAGCAGGGGATATACTCAGCAGTTCCGACGCCGGCCTTCTAAGTTTTCAGGAATCCTTCCAACAGTTGCCAAAAATGTAATCAGTTCAATGGTCCTTTCCTTAGAAATGCACTCACTGTTGCAGAAAGGAGCCATAGAAAAAATTCCTCCCCTCAGTCGGAGGGACGGGTTTCACTCCACGTACTTCCTTGTTCCAAAGAAAAATGGCAGTTTTCTGCCAGTTCTGGACCTGAGATGCCTAAATATGTTCTTAAAGCTGCAGTCCATAGCTTTTCCTCTTTGTCGCCATCTCTCTGTTCGAAATCTGTAACTGCAGTGATTCGCGGAATTATCATCTTTACGTGGGTTGTAAATCGGCATGAAACAGCGCGGATGAACACAGTGTTTTGAGGCGAGTGGTGCTGTCAGTCACCGCGCTGTGTGGATACTGTCATACAGAATCACAGATTCACTTTTTGAAAGTTTGACCAACATAAGAATTTTCATAAGAAAATGTCTTCTGAACAAGTAACATCCATTTTTGTTCTGACCAACTAAGGGGGAAAAACCATTCGACATGATAAGCTTCGTTAGATTTAATCAACGCGATTTACAGCAACCGTGCAAATTATAGCCTACTTTGTTCTCAAATTGTTCATGTTAACAACATCACATCAGCATTGCGTGACTAATGTTAAATTTAATGTGTTTTATGGTTACCTGTCTAGTTCAGAATTCATATTCTCCATAATAGCAAAACGAGAAAGGCACAACAAAGGAAACTCCATAACTGTGTGAATTAAGAAAACGTACTGTTACACGATTGAACTATTGAAATGTCTTAACTTACTTGTTCAGCAGAAAAAAGCCGTCTCTTCTTCCGTTTTGAACCCCTTCAAAACACGGAGTTCACGCACTTTTCAAAAGCCCCGCCTATGTTTAAATCCTTGTGTTCGCATGAGACGGTTTCTTTCTCTTTCTCTAGCCACCTTAAATCCGAAGTACGAAGTCTTTTGGGTTTTATAACTGCTGAATCTCCAGTTGACACTGATGATTGTTGTTTGGATCTTTCTGGATGCTATAAGTTTAATTATGTAAAGTGCTGCGAGAAAAGCCTATACATCTAAACATCTCGTCACGCGCAGTATAGCCCGCTAGCCGAAACTCCTTCTTTATGTGTACGGGTGTGACGTAATGACGCAAAGACATGCTCGAATTTCCCGCGGAAACCCACCAGAACCACTGGAATTAAAATCATTATTACAAGCTAACCGTTTTGAATCTAGCTATGGCAAGCAGATAGTTTTGACCACTGGTAGAATAAGTTTTTTGTAATATAATTATTTTGGATTATTTTTAACTTAAAAAAGCTACGGACTGCAGCTTTAAAGTCTCTTCCTTTCCGAATGTTACGCAGTCGACATTCTTCAATCTGTGACGAAAGGAGACTGGTTTGTGAATGTTGACTTGAAAGTCGCTTACTTCCATGTTCCCATTGCTCCCCATCACAGGAAGTTCCTAAGATTCAGCTTTCAGATTAAAGCCTATCAGTTCAGAGTCCTACCATTCTGCCCTACTTAGACGATTAGCTGCTTTGTGCCCCAACAAGGCGACATGCTCTACACAAATCATTGTGCTGGAGCTTCAGAGGGTGGGCCTTATTGTGAACTACACAAAGAGTCGTCTGGTCCCAGAACAGACCATAACCTTCATAGGAATAACACTCAATACCATCACAATGTCTGCCACATTGTCTCTCGCTTGGACAGACAATTTTTGTCAGTTACTGACTTGTTTCTGTCAGGACAAAAATTCCTTATGGTGTCCTTCTGCAACTAATGGGGATGTTAGCTGCCACCACATCCATGATCCCCTTGCGCTTGCTTCACCTCAGGGCTCTTCAGAGGTGGAGCAACAGCTTAGGATTAGACTCGACGAGACATCGTCATCGCATGATTGTCGTTTCGCCTGCCTGTGTCCTTCCACTGAAACTCTGGAAACGGGTAACATTTCTGAGAGCCGAAGTGTCACTAGTGGTGGTGTCCTGCCATCAGGAAGTGATCACAACCGATGCTTCACTAACAGGATGGGGGGCAACGTGGAACCGGAGGGGAATTGGTGGTCACTGGTCACCAAGGGAAGCCTTACTGTACGTTCACACCGCTGCCGACTTGAGCTTCCAAAGCGGCCGGAAATCATTCATTTTCAATGGAAGCGGGCTTCTCTCAGCTGCAAGGAGCATCAAATCCATCGGCGTCATGTTTTGGGCATTTTGAGCGTCAATCAGAAAGTTGAAAGAAGCTCAACTTTATGGTAATGAGCTATGACGCGGTTCAGCGGCAAGCAGCGGCAAAACGCCAGCAACCAATCGGAATATAGACGTCCTTCGTGCTGGCTAATTCCGGAGAAACATACGATGTAAACTTTCGTTCCTACTAAAACATTAGTCCCGAGAAAATGGAGGAGAAGCTAATAATCGTCGTTGCTTGGTTTCCTATCATTTTTGATGTGACGTTGCTTGCTTATAGGGACCAGTTACAAAAGAACGAGACATTGATAATGGTCCTGGAGGGTGTCATGAACCCAAAATCTCTGAGTCCGATGTCTTCTCCGCAAATACAATACACCAAATACAACAACTTTGCAATGATCCATAATGATCCAGTGATACACATTTGAGAATCGTTTTGATCGGGAATGCAATTAATTTGCTCACAGTGAAACCGATTTGACCAATTGCACTAATGCAAATAATAGCCTAATACAAATAATAATAATAATAATAGCTCATTATTCTTTTTTTCCCCGACCACTGGTGGTTTGCGAGGGCCGAGACGTCCAGCCCATTGATGCATTATCCCACGAGTGGCCGAGTTGCCTGTTGTACACGTTCTCTCATTTTCCACTTCTGTGGGAAACATTGCACGTTCCTATACAAGCACAGGGTCCTTTTAGTGGCACCTCGATGGGCAGCCAGGCCAGTTAATGGATTGTGAACCAGCAGTAGTGAACACTATCAGCAACGCTTGGACTCCTTCAACACTACAGCTCCTTCAACATTTTTTTCTTGGTGTGTGTAACGGGGTTCGTTGTTGTGGGAAGAAGGAGGTGGGAACCGGCGAACATTCCACAAGTTTAATAAATAAAATAACACAAATACAAAATGAAAGTATAAGCCAGCAGCCCCTCATGGACGACTGCTGGCACACAAAACAGAACATAAAATCACAACCTCTCTCGATCTTCACTGTCGTCGCTCCTCCTTTATGCTTCCGCTCCTCCGTGAGAGATGCGACACCGGTGTGTCTCACAAGTGTCATTAATTATCACTCACGCCACCGGCCTCGCGTCGTTCTCTCACATCCCTCGGCCTCGTCCTGCTCGCCACAGTGTGTTTGCAGTTTGTAGACTGTTTGTAGTTTTTTTTTAAAGAAGTGAGACTTTTAAAGCCGGTTCGTTATACTTCTTTTCCTGTGTGGGACGTACCGCTGGTTTTAGAATCCCTTTGTACACCACCATTTGAACCATTTTCTGTTGCGGATATAAAGTGGTTGTTCTTGAAAGTGTCTTTTTCGCTGGGCGTTGCTTCCACTAAACAAGTTGGTGAACTTCATGCCCTGTCAGTGAGTGAATTGTACTCACGCTGGTTACCAGAGGATTCTGGGGTTATTCTTTGGCCTAATCCAGCCATTCTCTCTTTTGTGAATCAGTCTATTCATCTGGCTGCTTTTAAACCACCTTTTACTCACTCAGATACAGATGGGGGTAGGTCTCATCTTCTGTGTGCTGTATGAGCTTTAAAGTACTATGTTAAAAGGTACAATATGTAGAATTTTTCACCACCAGGGCTCGCTAACCTCTTACAATAACAAAGGCGTATATTGATGACGCAAAGCATTAAGTGAAATTATGGATCTTGTCATCAAGCTGATGGATCTTTTATGGATGAGTGAATACATTGATGTTTTTAACATGACTGTGGTATGAAGCAAGGCGCGGTTGCTAATGAGAGACGTATACCAGCGCCACATGCGAGTCTCGCGGATATAAAGGAATAAGGACATTTCATTCTACCGAGTGCTGAATTAATACTCACACATATGACGCCATTGACTGGTGACTCCCTCACCCCTGCTCACACGCCCCGTTTCCTTGGTTAAAAAACCCCCGCAATTTTCTCACGATTTACAAATAGTTGGAAACATTTGGGATATTGTAAGTAATCAACTAAACAAAATACATAACATTGGCCTAGTGGTTTTTGGATATTTTACTGCAAATATCCTACAGATTGTACCTTTAAGTCTACCACTTCTTTCAGACAGACGGATCAGTTATTTGTCTGTTATGGTGAGGTACACAAATGTGCTCCTTTGTCCAAACAGAGACTATCGCGCTGGATTGTCGAGGTGATAAAGTTGGTTCTTGCAGAAGCTCAAAAGTGCTGTGTAACAAGAATAAACCTCATTGGTTCTTACAAAACTCAAACGTGCTGCATAACAAGAGAATGAACCTCATTGGTTCTTGTAGAAAGCTCAAACGTGCTGCATAACACATGAATGAACCTCATTGGTTCTTGTAGAAAGCTCAAACGTGCTGCGTAACACAAGTGTTCCGTCCTTGTTACAACCCTTTGTGTAAATTGACAGACAGTTTAACTCCTCCTCTAGTCACCACACTGGACGAAGGTGGATCGTTTACTTCTTTAATGATGACCAAAAGTAGGGTAAAACTGAAACCAAAAATATACATAAATGAGTACTAAATCTTCACATTGGGACTGTTCACATATTTTAAACAATACTAGCACAAATAACTTGTTATTTTACACAATGAAATTACTACTTAAAGGGGTTTTTTAGACATTACTTAACTCAGACTATTCTGATTATACCACAGAACGGGTTAAGAGAACCCCCGAAAATCTATACAACAATTATAACAACATACATCTCATCTTACATGATAATATTCCTATGCATAGATAAATGATGTTAAAGAACATTACATACCGACGATGATCGTTTATAGCTTGAACGTGAGCAGAAAGACTTTCAGAAGGAGATCGCTATAAAAGACGCAGCTGTCAGAAGATATTACTGAGCGCTCTCTGATGACATCATTAAAGGAAGCCGCAGAACGAACGTGACTGTAATTTCTTTAGTATACCACCAGGGGGAGACAACAAGCAACAATACAGAACACTCCCCGTCTGGTGTCCCTGGATACCATTACTTAATACATAATACATGTCTGAAAAGGCAGTAGTAATCTAGTCTTCGGATGGTAAAAGGAGGACCAACTCTGTAACTGGCCTCAGGAACACTTTGACTCCGTCTGGATGTGCTACTTTCACTTCCACTTTGCGGACTCTACCGTCCTTGCTGGGAAACACTTCTGCGATACGCCCTATAGGCCATGTGTTTCTTTTGGCTTGATTGACCTTGATGAGCACTAGACTCCCCTTAGTGAGATTTGGCTTGTCAGACTGCCACTTCCTTCTTGTCTGCAGAGTGGACAGGTATTGTTTCCTCCATCTGTCCCAGAAGGTGTTGGCGAGACTTTGTACCTGTCTCCACTGACGTCTGTACAAGTCTTTGCCATCAAAGTCGCCTGGAGGAGCAAGAGAGGGACCCGTTTTTTGTGTTAACAGAGTTGCAGGGGTAAGAATAAACGGGTCATCTGGATCCGTAGACACAGGTACGAGCGGTCTGGAATTTACAATGGCTGTTACTTCGGCCATCAAGGTGACTAGGACCTCATGGGTGATTTTTGAAGACCCGAGCTGTAAGAACATTGAGTCCAAGATCTTGCGTGTCAGCCCTATCATCCTTTCCCAGGATCCGCCCATATGGGAGGCGTGAGGGGGATTAAACTCCCACACGCAACCTTGATCCGCAAGAAACCTCTCTACTTTACCATTGATGTTGGAAGGGATCAGTAGCTCATGACATGCTCCAACGAAATTAGTTCCCCTGTCTGAGCGTAGTTGCTTGACCGGTCCGCGAATGGCAATGAACCTCCTCAAGGCATTGATGAAGGAAGAAGTGTCCATAGATTCGATGATTTCGATGTGGATGGCGCGAATGCTTTGACAGCAGAACAAGACCGCCCATCTTTTACTGTCCGCATGACCCCCCCGTGTGCGTCGTGAAGAGACCGACCATGGTCCAAAGACATCAAGTCCAACGTACGAAAACGGAGGATCCGTGTTGAGGCGACAGTCAGGTAAGTCGGCCATTTTCTGAGTTTCGCAGGTGCGGCGGAGTCTACGACAAGTGACACATCTGAAAATATGACTGTTCACACACCTTCTTCCACCCACAATCCACAAACCGGCAGAACGAATAGCGCCCTCTGTAAATAGACGTCCCTGATGTTGAGTCCGTTCATGATAATGGCGCACAAGAAGAGTGGCAATGTGGTGACGACCAGGAACTAGTATAGGTTGCTTCTCCTCGCATCTTATATTAGCCTCGGTGATGCGTCCGCCCACTCTAATGAGACCGTTTGTGTCAATGAAAGGGCTCAGGGCTCTGATGGGGCTGTCCTTTGGAAGAGGTCTTTGATCCCTGATACACTGCAGCTCTTTTGTGTAAGTCTCCTCTTGAACGGTACGTATGATTGTGTTTTGGGCTTTGGTGAACATTTCTACCGTGTGATCTTGGGTGCAGTGATGCCAACCGTTGCAGCCATCATGAGAATCCTCTGTATTCTTCCTGTAGAGACGGACTATATGGGTGAGACATGAAATGGCACGGGTGAGTGACTTCCAGCTTGAGAAGCGGCAAAACCTTTGGGACCCAAGTAGTCTGTCCTTGACAGTTGTGCTCAGGGTAGACACAAGGGGGCGGACATCTACGTCCTGTTCTGGATTCACTAAGTCAAGGGTGGCCTGCTGGTTATGCGTTTGCTCAGGCTGTGACAGGAGAGCTGGACCTGAGAGCCACATGGTATCTTTGAGGCGTGCTGCTGAAATGAATCTCGTTGCGTGATCAGCAGGATTGTTATCAGTTGATACAAAGTGCCACTGTGTGGGGTTGGAGAACCTTCTTATCCGCTGCACTCTGTTGTTCACGAAGACATAAAATCGACGCTTTTCATTGTGGATGTATCCCAACACTACCTTACTATCCGTGAAATAGCTGATGTAATCTATCTGAATGTCCAGTTCAGCAGTAATGAACTCTGCAATGTCCACTGCTAACACGGCAGCACACAGTTCTAGTCGCGGGATAGTCAACTCTGGCCGAGGGGCTAGTTTTGTTTTGCCTAGAACAAAGCCTATGTGGCAGCCTCCATCTTGATCAAAGAGCCTTAAGTAGGCCACAGCTGCCACTGACTGAACTGATGCATCCGAGAAAATGCAAAGTTCTCTGCGTTGGGCTGTGGGAGGAGAGACCTGCGTATAGGACCTAGGTATCTGTAGGTTCCTGAGCTCTTGGAGTGATTCTCTCCATGCTGTCCATAGCTGCTCTTTCTCGGCAGGTAGCGGTGCATCCCAGTCGTGGCAGTCAACTGTTAATTCCCGAAGTATGGCTTTCCCCTGCAACAAGATCGGGGCGACGAATCCTAAGGGGTCATACAGGCTGTTAATGGTTGACAAGACTCCACGTCGAGTAAAGGGTTTGTGTTCGTCAGACACCTGAAATGTGAATGTGTCGCTCTTCAGGTCCCAACTGACACCTAAACTTCGCTGCATGGGGAGATCATCGGCTCCCGGATCTAGATCCTTTAGGTCGCTGGCATGATCATCTGAAGGGAAGGCTGCCATAACTTCTGCATTGTTTGACACGATTTTATGCAGCCTGAGGTTGGAGCATGCCAGCATCTGCTGTGCCCTTTTGAGCAGATCGATGGCAGCTGAAGCTGAAGGTAGAGATTTTAGGGCATCATCTACGTAGAAGTTCCTCTCCACGAATCTTCTAGCATCTCCTCCAAAGGTCTCCTCTCCCTCTTGCGCAGTCCTTCTTAGTCCAAAGATCGCTACAGCCGGTGAAGGACTGTTACCAAAAACATGCACACGCATTCTGTATTCCTTGATGTCTCTGTTAAAGTCATTGTCTTGATACCACAGGAAACGTAAGAAGTTACGGTGGTCTGGTCTGACAAAGAAGCAGTGGAACATCTGCTGGATGTCCGCTGTGACGGCAACAGAGTCCTGGCGGAAACGAAGGAGCACCCCTAGGAGGTTATTATTTAGATCAGGGCCAGTCAGGAGGACATTGTTAAGAGAGACGCCATCGTGCTTAGCACTTGAGTCGAAGACTGCTCTGATCTGTCCAGGTTTCTTAGGGTGATATACCCCAAAAATAGGTAGATACCAGCACTCCTCCTCAGGTTTGAGCGGTGGTGCTTCTTCTGCATGTTCGTTCTGAAATATCTTTTGCATAAATGCGAAGAAGTGCTCTTTCAGCTCTGGTTTCCTGTTGAAGGAGCGCTGGAGTGATCTGAAACGGTTAAGAGCTTGAGCCTTGTTGTTGGGCAGGCGACGTCTCTGTGTCTTAAAGGGTAAGGGAGCTGTCCAACTGTTATCTTTATCTTTGTAGAACCCTAGTTCCATGATGTTCAGAAACGCCACGTCTTCAAATGAAGGTGCAATTTTGTCGTCGTCTTTGGTTCTCTGAAACACAGCGCATCCTATGTGGTCTTTGCTATTCTTGCAGATAAGAGACCCAGTGCTGTCATGTGTTTCTTTCACAAAGTAGTGGTTGGGACATGGCTTGAAGAGGGATGCTCGTCCATTTTCCAGTGTGTTAGTGTAGAAGGTGTTTACTGTGTCTGGTTTGTGGACCTTACCAAGGCAGACACTGCCCACTATAACCCATCCCAAGTCGAGCTTTTGTGCGTATGGAGAGTCGTGAGGGCCGTTAATTTGATTACGCACTTTATGGACTCTGATGAGGTCTCTGCCAAGCAGCAACATTATGGGTGCCTGGGAATGTAGAGTTGGAATTTGTTTTGCGATACCTTTTAGGTGCGCGTGTTGAACAGCTACCTCTGGCGTAGGAATTTCAGATCGGTTATTGGGAATTTGATTGCACTCTATCAGAGTAGGAAGGGTGAGAGTGACTTCTTCATCCAAAGATTGTACCTGGAAGCCGTGCGCTCTTCTCCCCGACTTCTCTGCGATTCCCGCACATGTCCTAAGGGAATATGGAGAACGGTCACCTTTAACATTGAAGAGTTCGAAGAATTCTGACCTTACCAGGGACCGATTACTCTGTTCGTCCAATATGGCGTACAACTCGACTGCTTTATCCCGTTGGCCGGTAGGGAAAACTTTGACCAAACAAATCTTAGAACAGGATCTTCCAGTTGTGTCTCCGCCACAAACTTCTGTACACTTTGATGTCACTGCAACGTTTGGACCGACACTCTCATCCTCCCCGCCATGCTCGTGTGTAGGTTTCAGGGTCTTGATGGACCATGGAGCGGGCCCCGGGTGTAGAACCGAATGGTGTCTGTCGTCGTCACACTCGGTGCATCTAACATTCTTAGCACAATTCTTTGCGAGATGAGATGTTGACGCGCAACAATGGAAACAGATGCCACTTTGTTTCAGAAAGGCTTTTCTCTCCTCGAGGGGTCTCTCTCTGAACGCACGGCATTTGTAAAGGGGGTGGGGCTTCTTATGAATAGGACATGTCTTTGTTGGGTCTTCTATCTTGGTGTGTGTAGGATCAGCTGGTGAGATGTCAGTCTTATGGACTGATACTGGTGTACGGTAGCTCATGTTTTTATGAGTGTATTTGTCTGTCTTGATCTGATCTCCAGTACAAGGAACAAACATGAAACTTGGGTCGTTGCGTGTCCTTGCCAGCTGGGAGACAAAGTTGACAAAGAAAGAGAATGGAGGGAAGGCAACTCTGTAGCTGTCTTTGTAGTTGGAGCCTTGTGTCATCCATCTTTCTTGCAAAGCAAACGGTAGCTTCTGTACGATGTTGCTAATGCCACGTGCTGTGTCTAGATATGCTAGGCCTGGGAGCTCACCTTCCGATTTTACAGCTTGAAGCTCTGTCAACAAGTCTGCCAGCTCCCTGAGTTTCTGATTGTCTTTGTTTGAAATCCTAGGAAAGTTATCTAATCTCCTCCATAGTGCATCCTCGATGACTTCGGGCGCACCGTAGCACTCTTCTAGTCTCCCCCACACGATTACCAGCCCTTTTTCTGGGTCATTGACGTGTACAGCTCTCAAGCGTTTTGCATGTTCTGCTGATTCTGGCCCTAGCCATTTTACTAACAAGTCTATTTCTTCTTTTGCGGTCAGATTAAGGCCTTTGACAGTGTTCAGGAAAGACGCCCGCCATGCCCTGTAATTTCCAGGCCTATCATCAAACTTCAACAGTCCTGTTGAAACAATTTCTCGTCTGGCAAGGAAGCTTACAAAGTCGGTCACATTTTTATTCTCGTTAGACGAACCTCTGAGCACCTCGTCTCGTTGTTCGCTATGGACAAACCTACTAGGTGGGTAGTGCCGGCCGTCATAAGCCCCTATGTGAGCCTCTTGATATGCTTGTTGGTGATTACTCATAGGTGTGGCTAATGGCAGGTGATAGCTGTCGTAAATCCTGTGACCCAGGTGCTCAGTGTGTTTTCCTTCTCCTATTAGTGTGTGTGCGGGGTTCTTGCTTATCGTGGAAGAACATTTTGGAGCACGGTGTGCTTCAATCTGTGGGTCTTCATTCCTTTCGGGTTTAATCTGTGTGGATTGATAAGTGAGTGCTGTAGGCGCTTGCAGAGGAGGTGTTTGCTGATGTTGGGTGGTAGTGGGGGAACCCTGTAGTTGCACCCCTGGCTTTAGACTGCTGTCCAGTACACTATGTTTTTGTACGTACTCTTCAGTCATTTGCATGGCGTTGTGAGATCGCTGCTCTGATCCACCCCTTAGCTTAGGGCCATGCTCATCATTTTCGTACTCCAAAGCAGCCTCTAAAGCCTCTGCTTTAGCTAAGGCCGCAGCTGCTGTCTTTTCTACATTCAGTTTATCCAATGATGCTTCCAATTGTGCTTTTTGAATTTTAATTTGCATCTCTTTTTCAGCGTATGCTACCTTTGCTCTGGCTGCTTCCGCTTCTGCGCGTGCCATGGCTGCAGCTGCATTTGATCTGCTAGAGCGGCTGGATGTGCGGGAAGCTTGAGATCTGGTCTTCCATGAGTCGACTGATTGTGCGTCCTCTTGGAACATTGCGTGTGCTGGTTACCTTTATTTCAGCGGTATAGCGTGCAGGGTCCTGTCTGCTGTAGATCAGCTCGTTTATGAAACGTCGTTTTACTGTTCCGTCCTTGTTACAACCCTTTGTGTAAATTGACAGACAGTTTAACTCCTCCTCTAGTCACCACACTGGACGAAGGTGGATCGTTTACTTCTTTAATGATGACCAAAAGTAGGGTAAAACTGAAACCAAAAATATACATAAATGAGTACTAAATCTTCACATTGGGACTGTTCACATATTTTAAACAATACTAGCACAAATAACTTGTTATTTTACACAATGAAATTACTACTTAAAGGGGTTTTTTAGACATTACTTAACTCAGACTATTCTGATTATACCACAGAACGGGTTAAGAGAACCCCCGAAAATCTATACAACAATTATAACAACATACATCTCATCTTACATGATAATATTCCTATGCATAGATAAATGATGTTAAAGAACATTACATACCGACGATGATCGTTTATAGCTTGAACGTGAGCAGAAAGACTTTCAGAAGGAGATCGCTATAAAAGACGCAGCTGTCAGAAGATATTACTGAGCGCTCTCTGATGACATCATTAAAGGAAGCCGCAGAACGAACGTGACTGTAATTTCTTTAGTATACCACCAGGGGGAGACAACAAGCAACAATACAGAACAACAAGAATGAACCTCATTGGTTCTTGCTTAAGCTCAAACGTGCTGCATAATACGAGAATGAACCTCATTGGTTCTTGTAGAAAGCTCAAACGTGCTGCGTAACACAAGAATGAACCTCATTGGTTCTTGCTTAAGCTCAAACGTGCTGCATAATACGAGAATTAACCTCATTGGTTCTTGCAGAAGCTCAAACGTGCTGCGTAACACAAGAATGAACCTCATTGGTTCTTGCTTAAGCTCAAACGTGCTGCATAACACCAGAATGAACCTCATTGGTTCTTGCAGAAGCTCAAAAGTGCTGCGTAACACAAGAATAAACCTCATTGATTCTTGCAAAACTCAAACGTGCTGCATAACACGAGAATGAACCTCATTGGTTCTTGTAAAGCTCAAACGTGCTGCGTAACACAAGAATGAACCTCATTGGTTCTTGCTTAAGCTCAAACGTGCTGCATAATACGAGAATTAACCTAATTGGTTCTTGCAGAAGCTCAAACGTGCTGCGTAACACAAGAATGAACCTCATTGGTTCTTGCTTAAGCTCAAACGTGCTGCATAACACCAGAATGAACCTCATTGGTTCTTGCAGAAGCTCAAAAGTGCTGCGTAACACAAGAATAAACCTCATTGATTCTTGCAAAACTCAAACGTGCTGCATAACACGAGAATGAACCTCATTGGTTCTTGTAAAGCTCAAACGTGCTGCGTAACACAAGAATGAACTTCATTGGTTCTTCCTTAAGCTCAAACGTGCTGCATAACACGAGAATTAACCTCATTGGTTCTTGCAGAAGCTCAAACGTGCTGCGTAACACGAGAATGAACCTCATTGGTTCTTGCAGAAGCTCAAACGTGCTTGGTAAGCTCAAACGTGCTGCGTAACACGAGAATGAACCTCATTGGTTCTTGCAAGAAACTCAAAAGTGCTTTTTAGAGAGGCCGCAAGCATTTCTTGTTATCAGATATTGTTCCTTAACTGTAATTACAACACGAGACATGAGTTCACTGTTCATCACTATGATGATTTCTTTTTTTTTCAGCATTGACAACAAATAAAACCACTTCTGCTGAACTTGTTGACTCTGCAGTCCTTCTGGAGCAACTCTGATGTTTGCAGGTGGGTGGTATTCCTCTTGACTGAGTTGATATGCATCATCCACTACTAGTGCTTAGCACTGCCTCTGGCAGTCAGGAGGAATGAAACAGAATGCTAGTTACGTAACTGTGGTTCTGTGAATTCCTTGTCATCCGGAATGTGCGAGAAAGCATTCTCATGACGTGACTGGTAGTACCGCCTCTGGCGGTCATCCGGAATTCACAGAACTACATCTAACGGCTTCTTTGAACAACAATGCGTTTTTTCCGTATCTTATGAAGTCACAATGGTCCTCATTTAAATAATCCACGCCCATGGAATACACAAAAAATAGCGGAGGCTGGCTGAGCTGCATTAGAGAAGACAGCGCTGTCGCTATGTCAACGAGACTGTTTTTCCACAACATTTCCAAAACTAATTTTTTTGAGCTTCCTAAGGCTGACGAACTTAGAGTGATTAACACTTATTTTTAAACACTGTTCCTGAACATTGTAACCCCAACGTTTATCTGTGTGATGCACAATTTATGGAAAACCGTTTGTTTTCTGTTGCCTTTGTAAGCTCTCGTTTTGTAGGACAGTTCACCGCTCCTTAGGAAAATTAACCATGGTTTTTTGAACGATTAGGCTATAGCTACTGTTTGTATTATCTTAGTTTTCCATCGTATCTATAATGTATATAGATGAAATCCGTTCTGCACAGTCCTCTTATTTGTTAAAATTGTCTGGGTCAGAATCGGCTCAAATTGAAATTGACTCCATACTCAATATTTACACAAGGGAAGAACTCGTAGTTATGGAGGGGCAGTTATGGTTATACACGTGCTGCCAATCACAACACACTGGGCCAGCTTACCAATCACAGCACATTTCGTATTTCGGAAGGAGAGGCTTCATAGAAATCAGCGTGTAAAAAGACTGGGCAGAAAGGTGATGTATTAATGTAAAATATATGAAACATGCGTTTTTTGAACAATCAAGCATGCAAACATATTTTAGTACACCACAAAAACAAAATCAAGACTTCGTAAAAGGGCACAATAGAGGTTTATTGTTGTCAGATGATCAACCAGTCGTTTAAGTCTCCTAAGCCATAATGTGAGATTCAGTAATTGTGTCAGATTAATTCAAGTACCAACAGATTCATACAATTCAGTAAAAAACTGGTTCATTCGTTTTATTTGAAAGTCATTTGTTTGTGAATCGAACCTATGGTTGCCCTCGTGTTTGTGATTTACTAAAACAAACTTTTCGTTTACTAAAAAGAACGCTAGTTACGTATAACCGTGGTTCTTGAAAAGGGGATTCTGTTAAATAAAATATCTCCATTTGGAGTGGACTTTGAGCTTTGTAATCTTGCAGATAATTTTTTATGCTCAAACAGCAACATTACACACTAACTAAAGGCGAAAAAGTGGAAAAGCACAATAGGACCCCTTTAATACAAACATACAGGGTGTTACGGAACAGAGACTCACAACAAGGATACAGTTAATAAACAGTTTGAGATCGGCAGGTATACGGACATAAAAAGGTATGCATCACTGATGTTGACAAACAGGAATGATGAATGAGATACTGACAGTTCCTTTGTGTTGTAGATGGATGAGGTGGATTGCAGCTGGTGCACACACAGAAGATGGGAGAGAGGTAAGTAGCGGTTGTACGAGAGGGAAGACGAGGAATCCACGGAAGACATGGAGGATGCAGGTAGACAAAACAGTAAACGTAACATACACTATAGCCTACTGGAGATAAGTGATGAACGTAAATGAGTCCTTACTCAAACGACATTGTGACAGAGTGATGTGTGTGCTTATATGCTGCCTGTGGTGATGAGGTGATGATGTGCAGGTGCATGTGATCATGAATGACGTGCAGGTGCGGGTGATTAGTATTCAGGTGATAGCGATCTCTGTGATTGGGTGATGGTGGAGCCTGACTGATCCCTGACACAGGGCTTGACATTACCTTTTTTGCTCACCAGCCACTGTGCCTAGTTTTTTTCCAAAGTTACTAGCCACCCAGCATTTTCACTGGCCACAATTTTGACATTGATACCTTGCGGAAAATCTTCCATATAGATATTTTTAATGTTATCATCAGTGGTGGAGGAAGTACTGAATTTCAGTACTTAAGTAAAAGTACAAAAAACCAGAGACATATTTACTTTAGTAAAAGTAGAAGTACCACAATGACAACCCTACTTAAGTAAAAAGTACCTGATTTTAAATGTACTTTAAGTATTAAAAGTAAAAGTACTTGCATAACAATTTATTCTCTTAATGTCTATATTCTAATGATTAATAAAACTCATTCAACCCAATACTCATATAATGATGTTCAATATGATGGAAAAGCAGTTATATTTTAAGTTTTTGTCACCATTTCTGAACAAGCTTGCAATTAGGCAATATACACATCAAGCTTACTATATAGCCTACCCTTACTATATACGGTATATATATATATATATATATATAAACACATATTATGTTAAAACGCCGTATATGACGGCGTTTGGCTGTAAACGCGATTCATTTATGGCGTAATTCTGAACATCTTGGCTTGCCATACTAATCCTAACCCGAACCAAACGTATAATACACACGCACCCCACATCACTACTAAACCTACCTTTCTTTTACTGTCTATGAAACCTACCAATGCGTTTCCTAGGCATGTAAAAACTAATTTCCGCGTATAAATTGCACGATAAACACACTGCGTGTTATAGAGACGCATTTAGTGTGACCGGGTTGATTTATCTATGGCAACCAAACTTCACTGGTGAGACAGAAACGTGCGACGAACGGACGGTCAGGATGACGTTTTGGCAGGGGAAAAACTGATCAGAAAATGTAACGAAAATGTAACAGAACGTTGTAGAAATGTAGTGGAGTAGAAAGTATAATAATTGCTGCAAAATGAAACGAAGTAAAAGTAAAAAGTATGCACTATTGATTCTACTTAAGTAAAGTACAGATACGTGAAAAAATTACTTAAGTAAAGTAACGAAGTATTTGTACTTCGTTACATTCCACCACTGGTTATCATAATTTGGCAGCAGATATATTAGGCTGTTGTCACTTTAAGAGCTGACACACGGATTCATTATACTGTTACACATGCGTTTTCTTTCTCAACTGTTTACATTCTGTTTACATCATAACTGACTGTGTTTATGTGAATACTCGCCAATATAGCCAAACCATCGTTTGAGAGAGACTTTATTTAAAATGACTGGAAAGCTGCAGAGATGTTCTGGCATTTGATGGGGCATGACTCACATTAACAGGCCCATCCAGGCAGAGAAAAACAGGGCTGAGAATAATTTAAAAACTGTCAGATCTGTGACTGAGGCAGCAGATACAGTTTTTGTTTGAGCTTCGCTCAGCCAGACTGTGTACCGGCTAGCACGAGTATATATGCCAGGTTTCTTTGGCAATGCACAGTCCGCTCCATGACTTGTCACACCATAAAGGTAAAATCTCTTCATGTCTTGGCTGTAACACTGTAGAGGGCCTCCGCTGTCACCCTTGATTGAAGAATATTCCAACAGATATTGTTAATCACTGTCTATCACTGACCAGTTACTCTGCAATGTGATATAATGAGATGACATTACCTGACATGTGTCGACACCCCCTTTGTCAAATCCTGCACAGATCATGTTGTCATTAACATGGCCATTATACCAGCTTCTCTGGTTGCAGATTCCAGTATCAATGAGCTCAACTTCAGCTTCCTGAAGAGTGTCAACTAACATTCCTTAAAATACAATAAAATGTTTCAGACCTTTTCTGATCAAGAAATAAGCATAATTCTAAAATCTCATCAAGAATCAAAAGAAACAATCTTTAATAGGCTACCTTTTAAAAACAAATTTTGTTAAAAAAAGAGGAGAACTGATTATATAAACTCATTATTAACAGTTTAACTGCCAGAAAGATGCCAAAAATAGAGCTCCTCTATTACACATTCTGCTAAGTAATCGTCTGTTAATAATGCAGAGATTTCGAGTTTTGGACTGTTTTTGGATATTTAAACTCTAACCTTGTAACACTGAGCTGCCCCAACCAGTGATGTAACATGAGCCGAAGCTGAGTTGTTTCTCGTCCATTTCATCTTCAATCATACACAAAGGCTGCACATGATTTGTGAAATGCAAAGAGCGATGCAGATGCAATAGTGCCACATCGTTTTCAAAATATGATCGGTTGAACTTCTCATGCAGGATCACTTGCTGAACTGAGCGATACTGGACACCCTTTTCTCGCTTGGATCGAGAATTCACTCCAGCCACTACTTGTAGTTTATAGTTGTTACTATAATAGAAAGATGCAAAAGATCTGCAATAAAAACTATTATTTTGAAATGAAGTTGCTTTTATTGTTTTAGGCATTTTCTGGGTGCGTAAAAATGTTTGGTGTAGTAGGTAGACTACATTCAATGCTAATTTAAAAAGAAATACGCATAGGTATAATTAACTGAACCATTACTGCAAGTAACGGCCTATATCATTTTAGAGCAACTACCTACCCTTGCTTATTTAACTAAATGTGCATATATGCTCAGATAAAATGTATCACCTGTTTGCTTCAGCAAACCACAGTCATTGCTGAAAGTTAAAATAATGAGATGTGGAAACTGCACACAAATGTTACATGTTATGAGGGAGGAGAATCACAAAGTGCTCACCTATTTCTGAAGCAGTGGGATGCTGTGATTATCCACCGATGGCTTATGATGGACCCACCACAGATATGCCTCGACATCCTCTGTATGCTCACCTGCCAAGGCCATGCACCTTTTAATGCAGAATGGCCTCCTGCAATTCGAAACGGCTTTGATGGACCTTGCAAAGTTCGCTTTCCACAACCTTAAAAGAGCATTATAGTCAGTTGCACTGAACACTTCTGATCACTTTTTTGTGCCATAACCACTGATGATACCACTGGTGGGTAAATGGGTAAATAATATTTACAGACAGTGACATTTAAGGCTAAAACTATTAAAATGTTTATATGCATTTTTGATGCATGTAATATTTAAAAGGTCTTATAATGTATTTAGAGGTCTCCGTCACAAATTAAGGCATGGGAAGACCGATTTTGAATAAGTAATGATTGAATTGCATCATAAAATTTCCATATAAAATTTCTGTATAATTTAAAGTATTGTTACATTAAATGAAAAAAAAAAAAAACATTTATTTTTGTATTATCAGTTGTTTTGTTTTCCCAGAATTGCCTGATGAAAGTATAAATAAATATTACATTATATGATACCTTTTGTTTGAAACTGGACAATTTTTGACTCCCATCCATTACAATTGTGACCATAAACAACAGACATACTTTCCACTAACGTTTTATGAAATATTGTTATTTTTTACAAAAAGTATGCAGTTTGTTTCCTTTGGGGTATCCAATAGTAAAATAGTAAAAGTATTGTGTTCACATCTCATTAAATGAATTAAAAATAATAATAATAATATAAAAAAATACCTGCAATCCCAGAAAGCAGCGTGCTAATGAAGACTAATTGTAGAGCCGTTTTAAACATTTTAAATGTGAAGCAAAACGAGAGACAGAAAGAAGACAGAACAATCGGATGTCCTTTGATTATTAGGTAATCTGAAAAGATTCTAAGTGACGTAACATCGTTCATACTGTAATGTCATGAAAGACCCGGCCGGGCAAGGAAGAACATGCGAATCAACACATTTCAAATCTTTACTTTATGCAGATAATAGCATCAGTGTTTTGTATAGTACATATCACCAATTTCATGACATTTTAGAGTGCTGTAAAGGACACTAAAATGATTGTAAACGTCATCCTTTAGAAACTAGGCGACAATTAGAAACAACCATTAGATGAATTGCATGCGAGACGAGTGTGTGTCGCTCATAATAATACACCAAGCCAACGACCTGTTTATTTTATTCAGCGTGAAAAAAACGTTTTTAAAATAATTTCAAACACAATTGTGGCGGTGTATTTTTGATTCAGACATTCATACACGGTATCAATCGTCATTCCTGAAACGCCTCATTCGAACAAGGACCTAACTGGGATTCAATGAAACAGAACTGAAATTAACGCCTTTTATTGTGGAACTGGTGGTAACGTTACCTATTGGCCGACACTCCCTTACTGCTGGGAGTCATCAATATGCAGGGTAACGGTGCACACTGAAGGAAGGTAGCACCAACAATATGGCGACATCCGCAATTTCTTCCGAATTTATTCGACATCTGCAGTGCAGTGAGGATTTTTTGGATACCCGCTAACGTAATCATTGTGAGTATTGTGTTTCAATATCGCTCTCGCGGTGTTTATTACGTGCGATGGAAGTCATTGCACTGTCAGTGAATGTCGCAGAGATGCTGCACGCTGAGGGGGTTTTACTGCTGGACGCTCCTCGCAAAATGTACATTCGCCTTTTATTCCCTTATGACGTTTTATAAACTCACCCTTTTCGGTCAATTGAACCAGTTGTGATTAGGCATTTTCATTTCCCCCTCTCAAATTACAGTTTTAATATGTCATGATATGAAACACATTATTCCAAGGCTATATGTGGTGTGTTATATAGCCTACTTGCATGATCAATGCCGTGATCTGTAAGCCTTGTACCCTCATCTGAATAAAGGTCTTATTGTCAGCATTAATCGTATGTCAAGCTGAGCAAATGAGCAAAAATGCACATGTGGACAGGTTTGAAATGATTAGTTGTAATTAAGACGTTCAAATGACAACATGCTTGGCTGCTTATTGATTGTAGGGTGGACGCAGGTTGCACGGGTGTGGAATGCTGTACATTTTCTTGTTTATGTTCCTCGCGAGCAGAAACCTTGCACAGCATCGTCGAGATATATCGCTGTTTTCTAATAACTTTAGCCGTTTTCTCCCAAACCGGATTACATGACTGAAACATGTTTGCGCTGTTTGTATAAAAGGGTAAATACGACGAGAGAGCGAGAAGAAGAAAAAAAACCACTGCAGTATTTTCCGTTTTTCCTTCGTGGTTTCGGCCCGCTTTCGTGAAGGTGTTTATAAACGTTAGTTTTCAGGCAAAATTGTTTTCTGATACAGAGGAAGATGTGACAACGTTTTGGAAAAGGCAAAGACGTTGTTCGTGAAACCGTTGTGCTGCTAAGCCATGGATTTCGTGACCAAACATTGCTGAAATAAGGTAGGACCACTGCGCATTCAATCACATAACGATACAACTTGACGTTTTTAAAATAAGGTTATGGTTTGTTTGAAGGAATTGTTGTTACAGATGTATGTGCGAATAGCCTGCATAATGTATTGACAGGTATTTTGCATATGAAGACATTAAGGTGTCGCTTTGAAGAAGAGAATTCTGTGGCGCATAGAAGCTCGAAAGACATATGGATGATGAAAATGAATCCATAATTTTATTCATAATGCTTCTTAAATTTACCCATGTCCTCACATCTGTAAATAAGCTGGACCACATACCCCACCTGACATTTTCTAAAGCTATCATGTGTTCACGGGCAGCCCAGCATCTTCTTCAGGTATTTCTAGATGTTTCGGCCCACCCAACAGAAGCCCACCTCATTCAACTGATACGGATTCCCTCACACCATTTTTATAACTTCATGAGTTGATTCCATATCCTTTATCTTAAGCACTGTAAAATTTGAAATAAATTAATTCAAGGCATAGAGATATTTGAGTTTTCTGTTCTGTCTTTATAGTAACACTATACTGTTTAACCAATCTGAATATGATTGTGAATACAAAATTTCTACAGCTAAAAAAAATATTGCCCTTTTTATAGTGTGGTGCTGATAGGACAGCTCCTGTAAGTAAGTTGCCTTTGTTTGTGCTGTTTGGACCACAAAAGCTCAGCTTGTTTCACTAATAAGACATTAAAAAAGGCTAATGAAAGGGTGTTTTGATTTGTTTAGGATAATCTTTTCCTGTTTCATTGCTTGACTTGCTGAGAGAGAAAAAAATCAACTTAAACTAACCTAAGCAGTTTAAGCTGGTCTTCGTGCCTGACCAGGTAGAAAGTCCCAACAACCCCTTTAAAACCAATAGACCAGGTGAGACAACAAACCAGCTCAGGCTGGTTTAAGCTGCTTTTTTCCAGCAGGTCTTGAAATTATATCACATTTATATACCCAAGGGACTTGTGCCCCTAATGGCGTCCGTTATGTCACATTCTTTGATATTTTGTTCACGTGTCTGATTTGCTTGAAGGTATATTTACTTCAAAGGCAGAATGGAAATGCCAAACAGTATTTATGAAACAAAACTGTGGAATTGGATGGAGAGAAATGCTAAAAGTGAGTTAAGTAGCTATGTAATATCAGGATATGGCTTGGTTAAGTGTCTGGCCCATAAATGCACACAAGCTTTTAGATGGTGTGGTTCACTACGCCTCCCTTCACCCACCCCATTTCCTATTCTGCTGCCTTAGGGACATAACGCATGTCCCAAATCGACATCTCAGTGGAGATTTTGTTCATAGGGAAGACAGGTTCAGCTAAAATCTGCTTGTGCTATTGTGGTATCTTCTAATCCAGTTTACATCCTCCCTGAACCCTTTCATCTAAAATAGAAACATCCATCATAATGAGCCAAAAGAACCATACCATGGGAAGTGACAAACATTAAGTATCACCTTCATCTGCTCATAATGGAGGGTGCTTTTCATTTTTCATGAAGTTGATGACTCATCCTGGATCTAGTGCCAGTCCCTCTTTAACATGCTCTCAATTTAGCAACAGATTGTTTTGATGTGTAAGGTAATATTTTTAGATGCAAGGCTTAGCGTTTTACTTTACTGCACAGAGCTGAACATATCAGTTTGTGTGAGTGGGTGATGTAACAAGGTAGTACTGTTCAGTAAGACTTTATCATTCCAAAAGCTAAAATGAAATCTAAATGACAGGGTTTTTTTTTTTTGGATTGCATTTTTTTTAATTGTCACAAGCTTGAATGGGCGCTCTTGTGTTGGATTTTAAGTATAAGTGGTATAAATAATAACCAAAGTGTAAATTGTGATCGTTTGCAAATTCACTCTCTATTTTGTAAATGTTAGATCTTATTGTGAATGATTCAACTATGTATGTTTTTTAACCTTGTAATTTTTAATTAAAATGTCATACCTCCTGACTGATGACATATGCCAGACTTCTACAATCACTTAGTCAGGTTAAACCCCACCCCTTTCTTACAATTGACTGTTGATCTGTCGCTACTTTCATTTCATTGCGACTTTAAGTCCTAAACTTTTCAATTCCTCCATTTTCTGATCTCTATTGAAGAGAAGTGAAATATAGACAAATATTAATGACATTAATCTTAATGATTATAATCACACAAAACGTTGCCGTTACATAGTGGTTTTGCAGCTAAGCTGACTTAATAAGAGGCCTTAATATGATATGATTCGGGTTTTTGCTAATGCACATCTTATACTACACCCAGATAAATGCATAGACATTAAAGTAATATAATATTGATATTAGCTAAGTATCACGACAACAAGGTCATGGGTTTGATTATCAGGGAATGCATGAACTGATAAAAAATTATGAAAGCATCTGCAAAATGCTTTACTGAAAATATTGCATGCAAAACTGGAAAGCTCTTTCTTGATCTGGTAAGCTCTAATCTCATTGGCTAAATTTATACAACTTTTGGCAGTAAGTAACTTGTGGATGAGACGGCTATAGGATTCTGACTTTATGAACTAGATGTCCATTAATGTCCTTTTCTCTTTCCCACATAGAATTAGCTGCCGTGGAGGGTACATAACAGGAGAAGAAGTTGCTGCAGGATGAAAACATGGCTGCACCCCTTATTGCACCGCCAGGACCTGACAGCTTCAAATACTTTACCAGGGAATCTCTGTGTGAAATCGAGAAGCGCATTGAGGAGGAGAAAGCCAAGCCGCCTCCTAAGCCAGACACCAGCTACCGCGACGATGACGACGAGAACAAGCCCAAGCCTAACAGTGACCTGGAGACGGGCAAGAGTCTGCCCTTCATCTACGGGGACATCCCTCCTGGCATGGTGGCAACACCACTGGAAGATTTAGATCCCTTCTATGCTAATAAGAAAGTGAGTGCATCATCTTGTCTCTTCATGTGTCCTGCATTCACACATTACCTTATCTCACCTTGGATCATTCCAGAGTTGGAGATGCATTGCTGAGGATGTTTTTTTAACCTTTTTTAAGTCCACTAGTTATTTTTCTCATATGTATATATATATATATATATAAACGCCTGATGGTAATCATGCATGTTCCTTGTAGGATATACTTGATACATGATAACATGTTAACCATATGAAAATATGAAAAACTTCCTCCTGTAATCCACTACAGTGCTGAAGCATTTGTTTGTGGCTTGTGTATGTTGTAGATTGTCTGTGAGATGATGCTTTAAAGAGGTTTGAGGAGGAGGTCAGTTCAGTTTACAGTTCCAGCTGACAGACTTGTTTTAATTGTTCCAGCAGTAATCCTTTAGAAAAGAAAAGCCAAAAGAAACACTTCAGTGCATTTAAAGAACAGTGCACTGTTTTAGAACAGGGGCCCGTCCTTCGTACCTCGCCTTAATACATCTGAGATGATTTGAAAGATGCCAGATATTCTAATCGTGATAACTGATCTCTGGATAATTTGGTTCTTTAAACAAATTTGTGGATTTGATTCAAATATCTGGAATAAGTTGATTACTGGACGTTCTTGTGTTCATTGGAAAGGGCAGATATATCAATATAAATATATCAATTGAAACTAGCAATGCAGCGATTGGCTGGCAGAAATACAGCAACGTAATGACATCATATTAAAAAAGAACATCACACACCTAACGAAAATTTCGGATTTTGAATTTCTGGACCTTTATAAGGAAACAGCCAAGCGACCAAAATGATATAAAAGTTATAATCGATAAATGAATTGTGTGATGTTTGTTACATGATTCCCAATTATTTCCATTATTTCACGATTTCTAATATTTGTACAGGCTTTACATTTTTATTTCAATGTTGTAATGAGAAATTGATTTAATTTTACCTGTTCCGTGACAACATTAATTAAATTTTGACGGCACATCAGGACAGCATTTTTTTACGAAGTAATCTGCATCTCCTGCGCTGCATCAATCCACTCCCATAATAGCTGTCGCCATTTAAATTAATGCACGGCTCAGACTAACTGTACATTGTGTGTGTAAGACTTCAATCAAATTATTAAGTAATTTTCCCCTCACAAATAAATCTTGTCAATGAGTAAAACTGGCTGTGTATACATTATGATAAGCCTACACAACATGATAATATTATTTTCAAATTAATTGTTAAATTATTATTATTTATTGTCCCAGGTTCATTAAGTACTCCTGTAAGAAAGTAGCAGTCACTGGGACAGACTTTAAGCATCACCTTTGCTTAAAAAGATGCAATCTAATCCCGTTTACATGAAATCAGCCTGCTCCCGAGCAGGTTTGAGCTTTCGGACCTGTTGCTATGATAGCTACTCCAGGATGAGCTTTGAAGAACCTATCAATCCTGGGTCATGTCAAATCGTCAACAGTGAAATCCAGGTAATTGAGTAATCCACATACGACGAACGGGCCCCTGCTATTTAAGCAGTAGTACAACAGTAAGAGAGTTAGGTCATTTAAAGACCTTTAATGTTGTTGATTAGGAGAAATCTGTGTTTGGTACTCTTTAGTGTTGCTATATGTACATGAAAAGATCAAAAACTTATACTATTTTTCACATTTATTTTGGGGTCAGTAATTTTGAAATGGTTAATGCTCAACAAGGCTGCATTTATTTGATCAAAAATACAATACAAAAACAGTAATATTGTGACATTTTATTACAATTTGAAGTATTTATTCCTATTCTAATATATTTTAAAATTAAATGTATTCCTGTGCTGGCAAAGCTGGATTTTCAGCAGCCATTATTCCAGTTTTCAGTGTCACATGATCCTTCAGAAATCATTATGCTGATTTGGTGTTCATATTTTTGTGGAAACTTATTATATACGTGGAAACATATATCATATTTTTGTGAGGAATCCTGAAAAAAAAAAGTTCAAAAGAATGGCATTTATTTCAAATAGATTTTTTTTGGAACATTAACCTTCAGACGTTCAGATGTTCTTGCTTCCATTGAAGCTCAAGACATGCTTTGGAATCTTTTCAAATCATGCTAAAGGACATGATTATAATTGTCTATTACACAAACTTGTGGAGCTCATAGTTTGGATACATTTTAAAATGTTTTAATGTATTTTTCAATGAAACTTTTCACTCAAATATAATTTATGATGAAAAATGTATATATTATAAAAATGCAGCATTTTGTGCTCTAAGACTATTAAGCGGATGCACAGTTTCTTGGTGTTACTAGTCATAAAACGGTGCTTTGTTTTTGTTGCAAAGGAGCAATATCAGATGCAAGATAGCCCTCAAACAGATTTTCAGGAGTGAATTGTTGTTATGAGATGTAGCCTAAGGGAGGAAGATGAGGTCATCTTTTCTGTCTGAGTTGTAATGGAGCCCAACGGGTTCAGCCCTGTGTTCACATTTGGCTCGGTGCTAAGTGCAGTGGTGAGACTTCAGCAGGGTCTGCCACATCGGACTTTACTAAATAATGCAGACTCGTTTGTGTGGTAATGCCTGTTAATGTGTGCATGTGCTTAAGCATTACCCTGCCTCCCTCTCTTGCTTTCGCCCTCCGTCTCATTCCTCTGCCTCCCTCTCATGCAGCGTACACTGACTGTTATGTAACCGCCCGCTCCATGCACAGGAAGGAGATTTCAGTCTCCTGATGAAAACCTCATGGAGGAGCGTATGTGAAACAGACAGTCTAAGGAACTGAATTATGCTCAAAACCGAATACATTTTTATTGCAACACGTTAGACCTTTTTTCAGATGCATTTCTGGACCATGCTTTCATGCACATGCCATAGACGATCTATCCTGCCCTCTCAAGGATTTAATGGCTCTTTGATTTAGGGCTGCACGATTTGGGGAAAATGTCATATTGCGATTATTGAGGTCAATATTGCGATTGCGATATGCGATTGCGATATTATAAACAAATGGTTTCATGAGTCAACTTGCTTGATTCTAAAGCAAAATGCACACACAGATTAGTGATACTTCTGAAATGTGTATTTCTCAACTCAAACTAGCAACAACAACTAAATGATTGATAACATCTATAATGATCAATAAGCCATTGAGGTCTGGATAAAAATTAATCCACCCCCATTTAAAACATTAATTATAGCCATCCACCAGGAGTGATTCCACAATTGAAAGCTATCATTTTTTCAAAAACATTTATTAGGCTTCAAAAAATATAACAGCTTTTAATTTAAGTGAACTTAATAATACTCACATAAACCCATAAAAAAGTCTTATTTATCTGTGCCCTTCCTGTCAGGTAGGACATATACAGAATTTGAAGTTATCAAACAGTCTGCACTGCATATAAATTATAAATTATATATAGACTAATCCTTATTAAAGCTACACAAGTTCTTTAGTCAAGAGCAGTGAGTAATTTTCTTTTTTCTTTGATTAACTTTACTGACAGAAAGCTTTGGCTGCTGCCTGGCCCTTTAAGAGCAGCCGTTGTAGAGACACGCGCCTCATTCTCTCACAACTCTTTACGTCCATCATAAGACTGCTCTTATGTTATGAATGAAGATACTCGACAAACAACATTTTGGCATAATTGTGTGTGTTATTGTTCGTTCAAGCGGAAAGATAACTATTCCGGTCTGTGCATGCGCATGGGCGCGCGTCTTTCTGTGAGTCACAGTCGGACATTCACAGGCTGCGCGCTCTCTTTTGACTTGTCGCGCATTAATGGTTTGAACTTTAAAGGGGTCATAATGGTACATGCACTTTTACAAGTTGATTGTACTGAAATGTGTGTTGGCAGTGCCTGTACACAACCATCATAAAATGATAAAAATCCATCCAGTGTTTTTATTTTAATCTCCTTATATGTTTTCCCCTGTCTCAAATCAAGCCGTTCGACCGTGTGACGTCACACGCTCGGAAGCCCCTCCCACGATTGTTGATTGACAGCCGGGTTTCAACACAGACCCGCCCTCGCTCGTGAGCCAGCTGTCAATCATAGTCTGCGCGGACCGGCGCGGTCATTGTTGATATGCTGGAGCTGTCTATGAGCAGAATGGCGTCTAAGCGATTGTGGTGTTCTGTTCTTGGGTGTAATAACGAACACTGCAGTCATTTTTATGTTCCTAAATCCGAACCGCTGAAGACGCAGTGGCTGAGTTTGTTTTCGAAGGGAATATTCCCCACGAGCAACGTCAATGCTCTCATGTTTGCGCGAATCATTTCACACACCAGACTGCTTATAAACGAGGAGGGTCAGTATAAAGCTGGTTTTGCTAAGAAGCTGCTCCTGGACCGGTACCAAGTTTTCGTGTTCCTGCTGAACCTCCAAAATAACTGAAGTGAGTGAAACGTTTTATTAATCTTTAATATTTATATTAATCTTTGCAAATCGCTAGATGCACGCTTCACAATGAATGCGTCTAAGGTTTACACTCAGGGTACATTACGGCATGTTTTCTATGTACGACGTTCTCAATATAATTCATAATCCCACGTCTATAATGAACAACGCGTTATGGTTATTGTGTTACAAACGGTGTACACAGAACAGAGAGGCGGGGTGAGCAAAGCTCATTATCATTTAAAGTCATATACACTGAAACGGCGTGCTGAAAACAGAGCTGTTTTTGACCAGGTAAAATAAGTGTTTTCTTACAATACTAATGAGAATTTTTAATTAAAGTATATTACAAAGTTTTAATTTAGACTCTAAAGAATCATATTAGCTTGTACAAAAATGGCATTATATGACCCCTTTAAAGCATTCGCACGAATAAGAGCGGGATCATGTAACACTAGCCAAAAGATGACAAAAAATAACAGATGTTGCGTTAATTGCGTTAACAGCCCTAATTTGTTTATTTTACATAAAATCGCAGCATTCTGCGTCATATAATCGCATAGGCTTGACATCGCGATTACGATTGCGATATGATTAATCGTGCAGCACTACTTTGATTGTATGCTTTTTGATTAGATCTCACTGTCTCTCATTGTTTTTAGTTTCTACACGCTGGGCTTGACTTGCAGCCTGCAGCAGTAGTGAAACCTGATTCTTGAGGCTCAGGGCAGCTCTCTTCATAGTGGGAAACCAGCTGAGAAATGGGAGCTGGCAGCTTTTAAATCCAGACCTGTGACACTATCAGAAGCAATTAGCTTAGGAAGCTTTGCTACAGGAGCAGCTGATGAAGCCTGAGTCCTCCAGCACAGATGATAAAAGGAGATGGTTATATGTTGAAAACAAATCAGTTGTGAGACGGAGAGGCTTAACAGGATTTACCCAAGTTGGAAAAGTTTGGTCTCCAACATTGATTTATATTTATGCATTTAGCAAATTCTTTTATCCAGAGTGATTACAGTGCAATCAAGATATGCTCTACCAATTGAGCTTCAACATTCTAAACGGTGCTGTGTTGTATTTTAGGTTATTGTAAAGTCATTTAATTTTATGTTATTTCCTATTTTACTTTATTTTGTTTTATGTTCTTTTCTATTTAATTAGGGGTTCAAGCATGTTGCGCTGAAACCCTTATTGTAATTGTTAGAATTTCCAAGGATCAGCATTCTCCCCTAAAAGTGATTGGGCAGGTCGCGTGAAAAAGGATGCGGCGACTGGCCACTTGGTGGCGCTACAAAATGAAGAAAAAAAACCCCACTAAAACGGCTATAGCTACACAACAGACAGTCCGGTTGATTTGAAAACTGGCATGCGGTCCAAGGCGCCGCGACGATTGTCTACGAGGCAATGGCATGGCAAAAACATGGCAGCCGTTGGCCAATGAAGCTCGAGCGGCTGTCAGATAAGGTTAACAGAGGCCCATCGTAATGAAACTCGCTGGGCCTGTTTGACTAACAGCCCTAGAGGCCTGTGAGAAATTCAAAAGAAATCGGCCACCGGGTGGCGCTAACGAATTTTACGCCGCAGTAATCAGGCAGTGTTTCACACATATACACAATATGCATATCATTTGTTAGATCTCCTCACTCTGAACAACCTTGCCTCAAAAACCACTGCTGTCAATCAAATCATTCATTAAATGCTTGAGAATATAAAATAAAAAAACTACTTTTGTTCACTAGTCCTAGGTTTTTTGCTCAACCTCAATAAAACCACTGCAGTACAATTCTCTAGTCTAGACTATAGGTCAAGAATTATAATAAAAATGTTGAACTTAACTCTTTGGATAGCTACTGTATAACAGGGTCATTTACAAAATGGACATGGCAAAATATACTCAAAAGCCTATAAATCCTAAACGAAAACGATGAGCACATGCGACACATGATTCTTTTAATAAACTTTTATGAAGATAGGACCATAGGTGGCCCTATAACTGTTAAAAACTTTTAAAAAACATATATCTCTATAGTAAATTGCCTTTATTGGCTGTAAATGGTCTTTTATCTATATCACCATCCTGCACTTCATAGTCCAGTCCAGTAAGCGTCAGAAATACAACTCTTACGTTGTTGTTGTTTTTTTGGGGGATTTATTTATTATACCACTGCAGTACAATTCTCTAGTCTAGACTATAGGTCAAGAATTATAATAAAAATGTTGAACTTAACTCTTTGGATAGCTACTGTATAACAGGGTCATTTACAAAATGGACATGGCAAAATATACTCAAAAGCCTATAAATCCTAAACGAAAACGATGAGCACATGCGACATGATTCTTTTAATAAACTTTTATGAAGATAGGACCATAGGTGGCCCTATAACTGTTAAAAACTTTTAAAAAACATATATCTCTATAGTAAATTGCCTTTATTGGCTGTAAATGGTCTTTTCCATCACTGATGTAGGTGGTTACAGGCTTGATAAATGAAACATAATTCCTTTTTACGCATGTGCATAAAGGCCTTAAGCGCTTGAACCCCGATAATTCGCAGCTATATTTTAATTTTATTATTTTACCTGAGCTTAGCACTGTTACAGCACCTTTAATTAATCAGATTTTCTGATTTTAGATGTTTGAGATTTTACCAACATTCGTGTACACATTTCTGACTTCAGGTTTGGGCTCTGATGGTTTAAAAGGAATGTTGTTGATCCAGGAGCATGTCCTGCTTGAATAAAGGGTGTGCAAAGATGAGAATGGGGAGACAGAAGGAGAAAGAGGCAGAACACCACACTGGGTCATAAATCTTTAAAGGGACTCTATACAAAATGTGCCATGTAGGACCGCTTTTCCCTGTGATGGCGCGGCACTCGGAGTGGTCTTGGCTGGGCTGGTTGGGGGGCTGGGGAAGGCAGGGGGATGGACATTTTGAGTATAATGGCCGTCTCACTCCTCCCTCACATCTGTTCACAGCATCTACACTCTCCACATCAGGAAATACTCCTATTCTGATGCAGGCATCTCATTTATTTTTGTTGGTTTGGCCTTGTGATGTGACAAGCTTTTATTGATGTGGGAGATGCTGCATTATTAGCTCTGGAAGCTTCTCACTCTTTTCATTCGCCATTTGCTGCTCTGCTCATCACTCTCTTTACATTAGTCACCATCTCTGTCTGTTGTTTGTTTCTCCATTTTTCACCATGCTTCTCTCCTCTGCATGTGTCCTGCCATACGTCTGTTCTGCGCTTCATCTGGATCTTGTTTACATCACTTACACTTTCCTGGTCCCTTTGCATCACCCTGTAACATGATCTCTCTCTGTTTTTCTCCTTTTCCATGTTTGCCTCTCCCTGTTGTTTTTTTAAGCTTTAGTTGGAATATTAAAATAAATAAATGTAATTTAAAATTTGTAATAATAAATATAATAATATTTTTAAAGTTTTTAACTGAACATACTGTAGTGTCTAGTTAACAGCATTATTTTGGGAAAAAACACAAGCACTGTTAATGTTTGATTTTAGTCATTTACATTTACTTAAATATACATTTTTAACCACATATATATTGCAATTTCTTGTGATATATGTGATTAATATGGAACCGTGTAAAGTGGAGGTTTTTTTAATCAGGCATTAGCTATCCATCTTTCATCAACATACATTTTATTCATTTAATTTACATTTTATTCATTTTAGTGCTCGAATAATTGCATTTTATTTGACTTGTTCTCTAGACTAAAGAAGACTAATGATGACTGTGCTTTTTGAGCTTTGGATTTAAGATCTGTGGACACTATGAACGCTTTTAAAGGCAACTAAAAACCCACTTATTTAGCTTTTGTCTAATTTGTTCTGTATTACTGTATTTTTATCCGTTTGTCTGTTTTGAATGTCTGTCACTCTTATTTTGATTTCCTTTTTATATTTGAATGCAAAGCACTTTGCGACGTTTGCTCTAGAAAGGTGTTATAGAAATACAAATTGCTTAATTTCTTAGCCTTGTGAACCAATACTATTTTATAGTGCCTTTCCATCAGTATTGTTTTATTTACCAAGGGGTTTCATTCAGTGTCTGTGGTTGGGTCCAGTTTTACATATTTGTATTGCTTGTCCTCTCTCTTCTTCTTCTTCTTCTTCTTCTTCTTCTTCTTCTTTTTCTTTTTCTTTTTATATTTACGATTTGCTTTTAAATGTCTTTGTTTCCTCATTCGTTCTCCATCTTCCTCTCTTGCTCTCACTGCTTACTCATTCCTCTCTGGGCTGTCTTTCTCCTGCTCTTTTATCTTTCTTTTTCTGCTCCATTCTGGATTATGAAATTTTCAGTAGCTGTGCAGCCTGTCATGCATTAAAAAGAGGAAGCCTACATGCACATGTGCTATAGCCAGAGAATATTGAGAAAGGGTAAATGTATTTTTGTTCATAAATGCACCACTTCTGCATTATTTTTTCATCTCATGATGTTTCATATGTGACTACTGGTTTGGGCTACTGTTTTGAATGGATCTTGTCGTGTTGTCACAGGAGAAGATGCCGTTGATCCCCAATGTCTCACATACAGTTTGGGGTTGCTGAGCAGTGAGCAGATATATTTTTTTTTTTCTCAAAGCAGGTCTCAGTATGTAGTTTACATGGTGGCCTGATTCAGTCTGACCCAAATTTAGATCTAGCTCTTCTCCGTCTTTAGTTACATATACAAAGTGTTATTTACTGAGCTGTCCTTCTTTAACATTAATCATTATTGTGGACCAACAAACCAAATGAAATGAAATGACCCAAATTATGAACTTCGATAATTCTGCTCAAAATTCTTCTGAGGAGTTTCTACTCACGTTATGTTCAGCTTACATGTATGGTGCTGCATTGGTTGCATAGACTCGGCACTCTCTATGGTGCTGAAAAGGGTTTCTTAGTGTTCAACTGAACTCAAGCATGTAAAAAGAAGAACAGGGGTGCATCCCATCTCTGCAAATGCATGTGACCTCCCATGAAACTTTGATGGTAGCGAACATGTTTTATTTAAACAATTATGAGGTTATCTACTGAAAGGCTGATGAGCTTATGCTGACTCGTTCGCATTCTTAAGCATTCTCTGAAAAATGTTCATATGAATTCAAACTTTTCATATTCATTTAGAAGTGAGATATCCGGGTACAACTAGGGTTCATCTTTGGCATTATTAGAGACATTAATAGATATATTTTCTCCTATTTCAAATATAGAATATTTCATACAAGCATTTTGAACCTTAAGACAAAATATAAAAATATTTAATACATCAGGATTTTATGGACCATATAGCATGTTTTAGAATATATCTATATCACCATCCTGCACTTCATAGTCCAGTCCAGTAAGCGTCAGAAATACAACTCTTACGTTGTTGTTGTTTTTTTGGGGGATTTATTTATTGTTGGGTGAATTATTACTTCAAGCATCCTGCCACCTCATGCTTATGGACAAATCGCAGCCATGCTGTGTTGGACTAAATATCAGCACTTTCAGCTAATCAAATTCGAGAACTTGAGCTAACTGTTGTATAAACATTAAGTAATATTTTTTTTTTTACTTTATTGCACTCCAGAGACAATGTGGATGTTTTGCATGCAGTCTTGCAGATTTACTTACTACTTGCCAAAGAATGTAATTTAAATTATTTAGTAGTATATAAAGCAATATGTCTTCATTATGATGCCTTGTCGTCTATAAATAGATGCAGACTTTCAGTTCATGATTATTACTTCTGAAAGTCCAGTTGAATAAGTGATGATGTGTCTCAATGCTTGCAACTAATCTAGTGTTTTCTCTTTCTCTTTGTTATTCTGTCTTTTTCTCACTTATCTCTCTCTCTCTCTGGCTGTTTCTGTTTTTCATCTCCACAGACATTTATAGTCCTTAATAGAGGGAAAACAATCTTCCGCTTTAGTGCCACACCTGCCTTGTACATGATAAGCCCTTTTAATCTTGCTAGGCGAATAGCGATTAAAATTTTGATACATTCATATCCTTTTTCAGCTGTTTAAATGTATATATGATAAATACTGTATGTCTACACTGTCTTTCTCTACATCAAATATTTAATATGTCTGCTTATTGCTAGGGTGCATGGGATGACCAGGAATAACGCTAAGGATTTCAGACTAATGTTTTAGTTAAATGTAGGGTAGACAATTTCGGAGTGGCTAGCAATAGCAAGCTAGCTTTGAAAGCATTAGATCCCACCCTCCCTTCAGAACGATGAGCGCTCTCTCAAAAGCCATGCCTCATCCAAAACACATGAACGCACAGAGCAGAGTCTGCAAAGCAGCACGAGAGACAGCATTAAATGACCTCATGTCTCCAAGCACGTAACATTACAATAATAATTAACGTAAACAACTTACAGAGCTTGGACTTGTACCACCTGACTGCTGCAGATTCATTTCAGCATTGATGTTGACATAGAAACGCATAAACATATATCAAACATATACCACAAAGATTTGAACTCTAATGCTTTGCCCTGTTCACTGGAAACTATTTGACTAATTTAATTGTTAATGTGGTTGTTAACTGCCTATATAAATGACACAAATGAGCTTAAGAATCCCTGTTATTGTATTAGCATTAGCACTTCTTCTTTTTTTGCTGGTGATATAAAGTTAAACAACATTGTGAATACTGAAATTATGCTAATGTGTGTTCATTGTTATATGGTATACTTTATTAATGAAAAATATTAAACCATTAATATTTCTTTGTTAATTTTGTGACAAACAGATTATACAGCAATGGCCAAAAGTATTGGCAGTGACATGAATTTTGTGGTTTGCAAAGTTTGCTGCTTCAGTATTTGTAGATTATTTTTTCGCATGTTTCTAGTCTATACTGGAAAACAGTGATAAGCATTTCGTAAGTTTAAAGGCTTTGATTTAGAAAAACATGCAATGTATACAAAGTCAATATTTACAGTGATGACCCTTCTTCTTTATAACCTCTGCAATTTGCTCTGGCATGCTGGAAATCAGCTTCTGGTCCAAATCCTGACTGATGGCGATCCATTCTTGCCTTATTAGTGCTCGGAGTTGATCACAATTTGTGGGCTTCTGCTTGTCCACTCACCTTTTTAGGATTGACCACAGGTTCTCTATGGGATTAAGATCCGGAGAGTTGCATGGCCACGGATCCAAAATTTCAATGTAATGATCTCAGAGCCGCTTCATTATTACTCTTGCCTCATGACATGGTGCTCCATCATGCTGGAAAATGCACGGATCATCGCTGAATTGCTCCTGTATCATTTGGAGAAGTTTTTTTTATACCATTCTTTATTCAGGGCAGTGTTTCTGAGCAGAATTGTGAGAGAGTCCATACCCTTGGATGAAAAGCAACCCCACTCATGGATGGTCTCAGGATGCTTCACTTTTGGCACGACACTGGACTCATGGTAGCGTTCACCTTTTCTTCTCCGGACAATCAATTTTCCAGATGTCCCAAACAGTCAGAAGGGGGCTTCATCAGAGAGGATAACTTTGCACCGGTCTTCTTCTGTCCAATCCTTATACTTCCTGTAGAATTTCAGTCTGTCCTCCTTGGTGTTTTTCATGGAGAGAAGTGGCTTTTTTGCTGCTCTTCTTGACACCAGGCCGTTGTCCAAAAGTCTTCGCCTCACTGTGTGTGCAGATTCACTCACATCCACCTGCTACCAATTAGGGTTGTAACGTATGAGATTTTCATGGTATGATAAAAGTCTTTGCGATGTGATCACAGTGATCATGGCTTCATGATTTCACGGTATACGGTATTAAAAAATCAATTATTATTATTATCATCAGTTAAAATGACCATTAAATGAATGAAAACAGTTTTTTTGGTGAACAAATGCTTTATTATAACAAACTTGAAACCATTTGTTTTGTTTATTAAAATTTCAATAATAAAAAAACATGTCTAATCAATTATATTTAATGATTAATTATGGATTACATTTTGGCTAAGTGCTGTACCACAGAGATTTACTAAATTAAAACGGACAAATGGTATTCCTTAAATAATGTTTTAAAGAAATTGCGTTGTTGTTGTTATTTATTTATTTTTGAGAAGTACAATCTATTATACAGTAGTAATATATTTCTATCATAATTTTTACAATTTAAACCAAACTTTTATTTTGACAATGGTTTTTCTGAAATAAAATGATAAAATGCTCTTTAAGCGTTCTCAGAGCAGCTGTTCACGTCCTCGTATTGTGAGACGGCAGACACTGAAAACACCATGAGCGTCACGCGTACTTGAGTATAGAGGGAACGGCAGAGCTCATTCAGAAAGAGACACACAGAACAAGCAGATTATATATTTTTATAGCAGTCTTTTTGCGCTTTCCCATGACGCGATTTGATTTATTGTACAGCTCTACTTTCGATTTATTCATCCATCCATCCGTCCATCCATCCATCCATCAATCAGTCGATCAATCAAGCAGTCAAGTGGAAAGAAGTAGCTTATGCGCAGGTGAGATTATCCATTTGATTTTTTCCCCCCCAATACTGTAGATAAGCAAATGTGCACGATACTGTATGATAATCGTACGTGGTCATACCATGATATATACCGGTATACCGTTACAACCGTACTGCCAATATTGAGCAAGCTCTACACTAACGGTGGCATGATTCCGTAGCTGATCCTCAGTAGGAGACAGTCCTGGTGCTTGTTGGACACTCTGTGACGTCCTGAAGCCGCCTTCAGTGCAGTTGACCCTCTCCCCTTGAACTTCTTGATGAACCGGCAAATGGTTCTTTCAGGTCCAATATTCTTTGCAGCAATTTCCTTGCACGTGAGGCCATTTTGATGCAAAGCGATGATGGCTGGACATCTTTCTTTAGAGGTTTAGAGTTTTTGCAATTATTTAAAATACATCTGATCACTCCTGCACAATAATCTAAAAACAATGTGAACCAACACCACAAAAACTGAAGCAGTAAACTTTGCGAAGCACAACATTTATGTCACTGCCAGTACTTTTGGCCATGGCTGTACTTCTTATATAATGTTTATAAAAACATATAAAATAATGTCATAAGGCTAAAAAATATTTCAATGTAATTATTGTTAAGTCCTAGCAGTGCTTTACAACTACCCAAAATGCAAAAAATTTCTGTCTGTTTTGGCAATCTGTTATTGATGAATGTCCTGATGTTTATATTTACAAAGTAAAATGTTTGTTTTTTGTTCTGTGAAGTCTCAGAATTTCCTTAACTGATACCCACAGTCTTCAGCATGTTCATTATGTGTACGATTTTGACCAACTGTGTGTTCATGACTTTTAGTAATCCTCCCGAGTGGTCCAAACAAGTAGAGTAAGTATTGATCCTAACCACAGCATGCCTCAAAACAAGTTATTCACAACAACAACAACAAAATCATAAATCGACAGCTTGGTTGTGCATAATTTAGTTCCGGTTACTTAATTTAAAAATGTATCCCCACCTCCTGCTCTATCCCTCAGGTATACCTTCACTGGAATTTATACATTTGAATCGCTTACAAAAATCATTGCCCGTGGATTCTGTATAGATGGCTTCACATTCCTTAGAGATCCATGGAACTGGCTGGATTTCATGGTCATCTCAATGGCGTAAGTATTTGGTCACTTTTACATCTTATCACGCTTAAAACTCTAAAGCCGGGTGCGCACTGTATGATTTTGGGAAATTTTTGCAAATCCTAAAATATTCCTCTGATCCTAGGCCAAAATCTTTAGTGTTTTATCACTAATTTGATATGTTCACACAAAAAATACAGCCGAATAATGACCATTGTGATAAAATTTTACCTTCGATAAAATTCTGCCCACTGTCCTAACTTTTGGGGCACAGTCCTGCAGTGTGGCGTCTCCTACAACAACCGTCAAATCAAAAACCAATAGGAGCGCAGAACCTGATGATGCAATTAGTGCGACATCAACAAACCACCACCTGCTCCACACACATAATCTTCATTTAATTTCCTATTTCTTTTATAGACAAGTCATGATCAAAATTAAAGCTAGAGAGAGTTTTTGTTTGCTAGCCACCATTTCAATCCATCATCCCATCCGTCACCGAAGGTGTCACGGATTGACGATGTAAAACTCTAGATGGGTATTGCGTGTGTCCTTTTTTTTAACGAATCTTGACTGCCGTACAGTCTGACATTAAAGACAACTGAGATCCCACAGTGTGACTTGGCTTACAGCGGGGCTCATGTTCGTACAGTCTGACAATCGTAAAGGACTTTTATAAATTGTACAGTGTGCACCCGGCTTAAGATCACTAGTGAAAATGATTTTCTTTTTCTATTCAACAATTTACTTTTTTCAAATTTAAATGTGGTCTCAGACTTTTGGAATCCACTATAAGTGTCCCCTTTTATTAATTCTATTACAAGATGCTGATTCTAGAATATACTTTCATATGATTCTTTAAACAAATGATTGATATAATTCAGAACAACCGTCAGTTTAGTTACAGTATGTAATTTTGTAACTATGAACCTTGTCTGATTTTTTGAGCTATAATTTGGTTAATAGCAAAGAATAATAAAAATAAGTCATTTAACTAGTCAGGACACTTGCTCAACACTTGCTTAAAACATTTTTTAAATTATGGATGCTGAAAATATTTATTAATAAGCTGTTTGTAAATTGAGCTCTTACTGTATGTGGGGGACACAGACAACACATTTTCAGTGTTATATTCGGTCTCTAACCATATGAACGTTTTAGATAGCATCTTTATGGATGTGGCAACTCTGCTTATTGTTAAGTTCACTGCTCTGCATTTGTCCTTGTCCTCATCTCTCTGCTGTGCTGTGATTATACCTGGTTCTTGCACGGAATCCAGAAAACTCACTCTGTTCCTCCTTTCTGAGAATTTTCATTGTTCAGATGTTCCAAAAGATCAGTGATTAGAGCCATTCACCATCAACATGACTCCCAGCAGCTAGGGGTGGGCGAAATGACCAATATCTGATATCACAATATGAGTACTTTTATTTCATGAGAACGATATACATCACAATACAGTTATCTCATCACCACTTTCAATATCACAAAATACTAGCCTAATTAACAAGTAAAACAAACTCTCAAGATCACTGAAGACAATTAAACAGTCAGTGATAAGGGACAAAGAAACGAATTACAAGAAACAAGACAAAAACTACAATAGACCTGCCTGAAAAACTTCAAGCACTAGAAAGGCCTATAGAAAAAGGCTACTACATAAATTGAAGTAAGGCCTAAAAACGCACTCAAATGATAAGCTTTAGTGATGGCGCAGAATGGCAACGTCACATGAGCATAACCGCGATAGAAACAATAGTCCAAAATCTCTAGCGGTTGACAGATTTCTACCAGTTAATCATGTCTATATCGGTATATGGCCCACCCCTACCAGCAGCCCACACAGAGAACTTTTTTCACTCACTGACTCTTTCTGCCTTCCTAGTTCTCATTCTCCATTTTCATTTTATCTGTTTTTATTGGATCTCATTTTTTTATACAAATAGCAGACAATTTCATTTGAGATATATTGTATATCCTATAATAATATTACCATATGAGCATAATTGTTTATGCAAGCTATTAGGGGTGGGAAACGATCAGGTTTGTGTTGTTACACCAAATATCTACAATGCATTGCAATGTCTTTCTCTTTTTCTTTTAGACTGAAGAAGGAAAAACTAAATATTTGACATGCAAGCACTAATTTGTACTATGTGACGTAATATTTATTATTATTATTAAAATCACAGTTATTCCGTGTTCTATCTGAAAGACATCACTAATGTAATCTACTATTGCCATAGTATGTTTACTTTCCTCCAAAAAAAATCTAATTCATTGTATTATTTAACATAATAATAATAATACAAACTTTTTTAAATTCTGCATCTATTTAAATGAAATTATAAATAAAAAATTTCAGCATTTCTATTTTGAATTTGTGACTACACTATATTTCCCCCCACCTCTAAAAGCTATTTAACCTTTTAAGAAACAGATCA
Organism: Rhinichthys klamathensis goyatoka; assembly: GCF_029890125.1. Lineage (NCBI taxonomy): Eukaryota > Metazoa > Chordata > Actinopteri > Cypriniformes > Leuciscidae > Rhinichthys > Rhinichthys klamathensis. Next base: position 554,411 of record NW_026606571.1, on the reverse strand, counting down.
TCTTAATCTGCATATGGAAGTCATCAAGTACTAAGTCATGACCATGTCTCCATGTAACTTTGATCTGATCATTGCAGGTATGTAACAGAGTTTGTAAACCTAGGCAATGTCTCAGCTCTGCGCACGTTCAGAGTTCTGAGGGCATTGAAAACTATTTCTGTAATCCCAGGTAAGAGAGTGTGTGAGAGCGGGAGGGGTCGGGTCGGTGTTAGGTGTACGTGTGTGTATTTTGGTTTTCTTTTCCTTCCTTTCCCCCCCGTAGTGGACAGGCTCTGTGAGTGACGTACCTCCTGGTGGTTCGTTGGCGTGGTGGTGTTCTTGGTGTGGTTGTGGTTGTCATTGGTGTCTGTGTGTGATCCTCCCTTATTTCAGATATGTAACAGAGTTTGTGGACCTGGGGAATGTATCTGCGCTGAGAACATTCAGGGTTCTCCGAGCATTGAAAACTATCTCTGTCATTCCAGGTGAGATGCAGTTTTGACGCTGAGGTTAACTTTCAGTATGACCCCCTATAACTATTCGATTTGAAATCTTTTTTGTTGGACTTCTCTCTCATTATTTTTTAGCGGAAATTAATTTGGAGAAGACCATTTAATTTGCTTTTTTTTACTATCTCCAAAATCATCAAAAATGGTACTTATACATTTTTGATAGGCTTTGCAGTCTACTATCAATCTCCAGAGTCCTTTAGTTTCTACAGCCTTTTTGTCCCAGAGCAGATTAGAGCGATTTAGAGAGCTTTAGTGACCAAACCTCTGTAACCTCTTTCATGTAGGCATTAAACATATCTGTGAACAAACCCTGAACAGGGTTGAACTCAAGCCACTATATTACTTGTAGGTTTGTTGTTAAGATGTTGCTAAACACTAAAGCAGATCTCTGAGTTACATAAGGCTCTATTTTATTGCAGATTTTAACAGTAAAGACTTTAGATAAAGTGATGTTTCAGTCTAAAGGAGAACCTAGGGGTACACTGTCTAAAACAGAGTTGGAACAGTAGCCTCAAAAAAAACCAAACTGCGAAGGTATGAATGCATTAATTTAGCTGTTTAATGTATCATGATACAAATATAACTTTTCAAACTAGCCCCTGGCCTCAGAGCACTAGAGTAGATATTTTTAACAAGCTATGTTTTGTTCCCCAAGATGAAAATTGAATAGCTCTCAGTGAGTTCCCAAAGAACATACTTGTTACTTATTTATGAAGACTGCCAAGCCTAGTTTGTGGACATATTTTATGCTGCATGATGCTTTGGAAGTCACTTGCTTTTATAGTATTAGCCTACTAAGTGCTTGGCTGCCTTTTATTTATTTATTTTGTAATATTCATTTTTGTTCACTTTTTTTCCTTTATTTTGTATGAAACTCACAAATTGCACCTGGAAGTGAAAAAAGAAGCATAGTGCAGATGGTCAAGGGAGATTTTTTTTTTCTTCTTTGTCTGTTTAAGAGGAGGGAATTTTTTATTTTCTTCAGTGGCCTTGCAAAAATGCCAGACCTTTAGCTTAACGTCTTGACACATTAGCATCATATGCAGTCATTTTCAGTGAAATAACAGATTGTTGATTTATTTAGCTGACTAGATTTTACTGCAAGTCATATTTATCATTTCGATGTTATTTTCAGTAAGGCCTAAGCCTACTCATCAAATCCCTGAGCCCTGGGAGATTTTTTTAGTTTTGTTGGGGTTTATGGGCAAGAGGATTGTAGCATATCAATACTAAACTTCAGCATTACATTTGAGATCCTACTGTCTTGAAGATAGAGCAGTTCTTTTGAATTTGGGAGGGGTCAGTGCAGTTCTCATAATGTTTAGTTCAGCATGTCTGGTGGAGCCCTGGAAGATTTTAACACTGGACTTGTTTCTGTTCAGTCTTTGAGCTGAAATGACCTGCATGTAATCTTCACCCCCTTAGTCCCTGCCTGCTTTATTCTCCCTATGTCATTGCCCTCTGGTTGTGCTGAAGTATTTATAGACAAATGGATGTCAGGTTTTTCTGTTTCTGGGAGCCCTCCCTTGAACGATGAAAGTTCTTCTTTTTTGAAATGCCGTAATTCAAAAAAAAGTTTCAGGACTGATTTTTGCATGCCCTGAAATAATATATTATATTTTGTAGGCATTTATTAAAACCAAGTTTAAGAAGAATAGTAAATAATTATTTTGAATAGACCAAAAGATGGGATGGCTCCCAAGCAGTATCTGTGTACATAAACTTAGTGTATTTTGTGGTGCGGTTATTTATATGTTGTCATAATCAATTAAAATAAGGATTCAAGGCATGATTTAATATAGAAAAATAAATAAAGAACAATTAAAAATATTTTAATTTATGCGGAAGTGCATCCTTAAGCATCTGGATCAGTGGTTCTCAACTGATTTTGCTTCTGGAGCCAGATTTTACATTTACAATCAGATCAAATTGATTTCATACTGTTGGCAGTCAGCAATTTATCACACAAAACACATTAGGCCAAAACTCTGTTTATGATAAAAGCATGCCAAGCATTATGTATATGTTGCCATCTGTCTTAATTTGCTAATTTCTACAAAATGACTGATGATGTTTAAATTTAATTGGATGTTTAGCTTTCGATATCAACAACAATACTGTATATTTAGAGTGTGTGTGTGTGTGTAGGTGTAAAACGGTTCCAGTGCTGATACTGGGGAAATAATCGCACAGATGGAAAAGGCCCTTAAAAATCTTAACTAAAATATTCTATTGTCCTATAATACTGCAATTCTGACAATGGTCTGTGCTTTCTGGCCATTTATTCTTTTTTTTATTTAATAAATAAATAAATTAAGAAATCTATTACATAATTTTCTATAGGGTTAAAATGTAGCATTGTTCCATGCAATCAGGACATACCAGTTGAGAACCACAGATAAGACAAATATATGTGTATAAGACATTCAAATCAGAAACATCAACATGGCCTCACATCAAAAAAAAAAAAAAAAAAAAGTAAATTCCTCTCATCATGCCTTGAAGACTCCTTTCATACACTTCTGGGATTTGAGCACACATGCAACTGTCTGTGCCTCTGTGTGTGTGTGTGTGTGTGTGTGTTTGTGTGCATATTTGTGCGTGTATGTGTGTGCATATTCAATATCTCATAGGTCTGAAGACCATCGTTGGCGCTTTGATCCAGTCTGTGAAGAAGCTGTCAGATGTGATGATCCTCACCGTGTTCTGCCTCAGTGTCTTTGCCCTCATTGGTCTGCAGCTCTTCATGGGAAATCTGCGGCAAAAGTGTGTCATCTGGCCCATTAACATCACAGACATGTTCCCCGATACCAATGGCAGCAATGCATTCAACTGGGATGTCTACATCATGAATGAGAGTGAGCTTCTGTTTAGTTTGTCACACACAAATTACAAAATTGGTTAGGAATGCACAGTGTATTGGTTTCAGCCAATAGTAGATTACTTTTACAATCGTCCAACACTGATAATTTAATAACTGTTAAAATGTTTTTTGTTTTTTTTTGGCAAATCACAAAATGAATTTCCATGTACATTATACTGTTGGGATGCCTATGTTCACTTTTAGCATTTAAAACAATTGATTTTAGTTTTTAGTCTTTTAATTTTTTAATTTATAAAAAAGTAGTATACAATTTTAATTTCAGCCATTTATCACTTTTCTGCCTTATCAGTATTGGCCAAGATTGTATTGTCTTGATCAAAATTACGAAATGGTTTAGTTAACCGATTCTACATCTCTGTTTGTCATTAGAAAATTTCTACTTCCTGCCAGACCAGTTGGATGCTCTTCTATGTGGAAACAGCTCTGATTCAGGGTGAGTGTTTGGTTCCAAACATGGTTCCAAAACTTTAAATCATACAACATAGACATTTAGAAAACATAAACTACACTTCTTTATTAAAAAAGACAAAACACGAAGAAGCTGCAGTTGAAGGCAGACGCCTTTGTGCATTCATATGTTTAAATAACATCAAGAATAGCAGAAGTAATTCACTGAGATTCTTCTTCGACAAACGTTGTATGCTAATCCATAGAATGGTCATTATGGGTTGTGTGCACTTTTTTGCCTCAGTCGCTGTCCTGAAGGCTACACATGTATGAAGGCTGGTCGCAATCCAAATTATGACTACACCAGCTTTGACAGTTTTGGCTGGGCTTTCCTGGCTCTCTTCCGCCTCATGACGCAGGACTTTTGGGAGAACTTGTACCAGCTGGTAAGGGCGTAGTCTATTTTCTTTCCCTCTTTCATCCCTTTTAGCCCCATTTAAATACCTTTTTCCCTGAATATCCTTATTTTGCTACTAACCAAATGATTATTTCCTATATCAAATGTTATATATTTTATCTTCATAGAAGAATCTACTTTGAAAACAAAAATAAACAAAATTGTAGTACATGTATATTTAGTCTCTATGTAAATGAAATTAAAATTGCTCAATTTTGCTTTTGCAACTTTACACAATTAAACAGTCAGTTGAATTTAAATATTTGCATTTAGCATTGTAAATTAAATAAACTCAGGCTTGAGTTATTCTCATGCATTTTACACTTGATACTACATTTGTAAACAACAGGAAACAATATACGATTATCAATTATGAGGATGGGTTTCTCTGAATCCAGTTTAATATGCTTTGTTAACCATACCTTTAATTCATGCATGGAGGAGTGCCACAATATTTATGCTGCTGCAGACAGCCCTCGTTCTGTAGGATGTCCTCAAACATACTGAACCCTCTGGGATCAGGAACAGTAATGGACAGCTAGAAAGACTAAATAGTAGAATGCTAAATAAATCCTGAGCTCTAGTTCATTCTTCAATAAATTCAAGCATAGGTATCTAAACCCCAGTCTTTCATCTCAGCTTCCCTAAAATCTGTGATAAACTCACCTGTCTTTGCTGTAGTGAGGCTGATGTTATTTCATTAAGAATCTTCCCCATACTAATTAAAATCTAAAATCTTTGGAGCTTTTTACAATACATATTGTCCTTGGATCTAGTCAGAAAGAAAAAGTTATAGATGCCGTAGGGTGGCTATATACACTCACCTAAAGGATTATTAGGAACACCTGTTCAATTTCTCATTAATGCAATTATCTAATCAACCAATCACATGGCAGTTGCTTCAATGCATTTAGGGGTGTGGTCCTGGTCAAGACAATCTACTGGACTCCAAACTGAATGTCAGAATGGGAAAGAAAAATGATTTAAGCAATTTTGAGCGTGGCATGGTTGTTGGTGCCAGACGGGCCGGTCTGAGTATTTCACAATCTGCTCAGTTACTGGGATTTTCACACACAACCATTTCTAGGGTTTACAAAGAATGGTGTGAAAAGGGAAAAACATCCAGTATGCGGCAGTCCTGTGGGCGAAAATGCCTTGTTGATGCCAGAGGTCAGAGGAGAATGGGCCGACTGATTTAAGCTGATAGAAGAGCAACTTTGACTGAAATAACCACTCATTACAACCGAGGTATGCAGCAAAGCATTTGTGAAGCCACAACATGCACAACCTTGAGGCGGATGGGCTACAACAGCAGAAGACCCCACCGGGTACCACTCATCTCCACTACAAATAGGAAAAAGAGGCTACAATTTGCAAGAGCTCACCAAAATTGGACAGTTGAAGACTGGAAAAATGTTGCCTGGTCTGATGAGTCTCGATTTCTGTTGAGACATTCAGATGGTAGAGTCAGAATTTGGCGTAAACAGAATGAGAACATGGATCCATCATGCCTTGTTACCACTGTGCAGGCTGGTGGTGGTGGTGTAATGGTGTGGGGGATGTTTTCTTGGCACACTTTAGGCCCCTTAGTACCAATTGGGCATCGTTTAAATGCCACGGCCTACCTGAGCATTGTTTCTGACCATGTCCATCCCTTTATGGCCACCATGTACCCATCCTCTGATGGCTACTTCCAGCAGGATAATGCTTCATGTCACAAAGCTCGAATCATTTCAAATTGGTTTCTTGAACATGACAATGAGTTCACTGTACTAAAATGGCCCCCACAGTCACCAGATCTCAACCCAATAGAGCATCTTTGGGATGCGGTGGAACGGGAGCTTCGTGCCCTGGATGTGCATCCCAAAAATCTCCATCAACTGCAAGATGCTATCCTATCAATATGGACCAACATTTCTAAAGAATGCTTTCAGCACCTTGTTGAATCAATGTCACGTAGAATTAAGGCAGTTCTGAAGGCGAAAGGGGGTCAAATACAATATTAGTATGGTGTTCCTAATAATCCTTTAGGTGAGTGTGTATATATATATATACACTTACCGGCCACTTTATTAGGTACCCCATGCTAGTAACAGGTTGGACCCCCTTTTGCCTTCAGAACTGCCTCAATTCTTCGTGGCATAGATTCAACAAGGTGCTGGAAGCATTCCTCAGGGAGTTTGGTCCATATTGACATGATGGCATCACACAGTTGCCGCAGATTTGTCGGCTGCACATCCATGATGCGAATCTCCCGTTCCACCACATCCCAAAGATGCTCTATTGGGTTGAGATCTGGTGACTGTGGAGGCCATTTTAGTACAGTGAACTCATTGTCATGTTCAAGAAACCAATTTGAAATGATTAGAGCTTTGTGACATGGTGGAAGTAGCCATCAGAGGATGGGTACATGGTGGCCATAAAGGGATGGACATGGTCAGAAACAATGCTCAGGTAGGCCGTGGCATTTAAACGATGCCCAATTGGCACTAAGGGGCCTAAAGTGTGCCAGGAAAACATCCCCCACACCATTACACCACCACCACCAGCCTGCACAGTGGTAACAAGGCATGATGGTTCCATGTTCTCATTCTGTTTACGCCAAATTCTGACTCTAACATCTGAATGTCTCAACAGAAATCGAGACTCATCAGACCAGGCAACATTTTTCCAGTCTTCAACTGTCCAATTTTGGTGAGCTCTTGCAAATTGTAGCCTCTGTTTCCTATTTGTAGTGGAGATGAGTGGTACCCGGTGGAGTCTTCTGCTGTTGTAGCCCATCCGCCTCAAGGTTGTGCGTGTTGTGGCTTCACAAATGCTTTGCTGCATACCTCGGTTGTAACGAGTGGTTATTTCAGTCACTGTTGCCCTTCTATCAGCTCGAACCAGTCTGGCCATTCTCCTCTGACCTCTGGCATCAACAAGGCATTTCCGCCCACAGAACTGCCGCTCACTGGATGTTTTTTCTTTTTCGGACCATTCTCTGTAAACCCTAGAGATGGTTGTGCGTGAAAATCCCAGTAGATTAGCAGTTTCTGAAATACTCAGACCAGCCCTTCTGGCACCAACAATCATGCCACGTTCAAAGTCACTCAAATCAACTTTCTTCCCCATACTGATGCTCGGTTTGAACTGCAGGAGATTGTCTTGACCATGTCTACATGCCTAAATGCACTGAGTTGCCGCCATGTGATTGGCTGCTTAGAAATTAAGTGTTAACGAGCAGTTGGACAGGTGTACCTAATAAAGTGGCCGGTGAGTGTATAAATATATATATATGTATATATATATATATATATAAACAGATTCCACATTGTTCCCTATAAACAGACACAATTTTAATATTTATGTTATTCTGTTTAAGGAATATGACAATGTATATAATTTTATAATTATATAATTATTAAATAAAAATGAATTATAATATAGTTATATTATATAAATTTGTATTAAATTCAGTACATTGAATAAAATGTCATTATTGTCTCTTAACAAGTAGTTTTAATACTCACAATGAACTGAATGTTATACACCCCGTATTCAGCTATTGAATGCATTTTGTTCCTAGAAGACACGTAATTGCAGTTCTTTTAAAGCTGATGAGAAGAAATGTCACTCCTCATAAGTTAGGCTTAGTATTTTCTCATTATTTTGTCAGGCAAAACAACCGTACTGCGGAAAACCATGAAATTACTGGTTATCTTTCTGTTCTTCTCTTTTTAATTTTCTCACTCCAAACAATCTGTCTTTCTGTTTGTGCACCAGCATGTCAGGGTGCCTGTAGCTGCCTTAAACCAGTCTGTGTAATAGTATGTATGCATGAATGTATGTACTGTATGTGTATTTGCATTCTATGCACAAGTAGGTCAAATATTCTCAGAATAATGAACTGACATTTGAATTTTTCCAGAAAGTTCTCTTCAACATGTATGTAAGTGAAATAGCACAGCCAAAATCCCTGAATATTATGTTTATGAGTGTTAAGAAATTCGTCAGTGTGTGTATGTGTGTAAAAAATAAAATAAAAAATGTATAGTAATGTATGAATGCTCTCGAATTTAAAATGCTTCTGATCTGTCCCTCATCCACAGACCCTGAGAGCAGCGGGGAAGACCTACATGATTTTCTTTGTGCTGGTAATCTTTGTTGGCTCGTTCTACCTTGTGAATCTGATCCTGGCTGTGGTGGCTATGGCATATGAGGAACAGAACCAGGCCACTATGGAAGAGGCGGAGCAAAAGGAGGCGGAGTTTAAAGCCATGCTGGAAGCGCTGAGGAAACATCAGGAGGACGTGCAGGTTAGGCACTGTTTCAATGCCAATAATAAGGGTCCTCTTTGTGCAATTTCAAATGTGTTCTAGTATAATGTTTGCCTGGTATATTGGATGGTTGTTTTGCATTTAGTTATTCACTAGTGATCAAGTCTGATTTTTAATTGTGAGCATTTTTTTTGACTATGTTGGAATCTAAAATAATTTAGATCAGTGAATGATTGATACATTTTGTGATGGCAGGCTAATGCTATGGCAACGTCGGCGGGGACGGTGTCTGAGGACGTGGTGGATGATGATGGTGAAGGAGGAGGGAACTTGTCCTGCAGCTCATCTGAGATGTCTAAACTCAGTTCCAAGAGTGCCAAAGAGCGACGCAACCGCAAGAAGAAGTGGCGGCAGAAAGAGCAGGACAAGGAGAAAGGGGACAGTGAGAAGTTTGTCAAATCCGAATCAGATGATGGAAGCAGGAGGAGCAGATTCCGGTTCCCTGACAACCGTTTAGGGCGTAGGAGTTCCATAATGAACCAGGTAAAGAATGACATCTGTGTATCGTTAAAAATGTATTTAGTTCTTTTTTTAACAAATGGTGTGTGAAGAAAACAGCATACAAAAATAACTAAACGTTCAACAAAATATTATATAAGCTGCTTATTATTTATTTTATGACTAATACATTTTATTAAATGCATGTATCCTGGTCATCCATAATTTTATATATGGTATAAATTATGTATAATTAATATAAAAAATTACATAAACATCAACATTAATGGGTCATTATTAATAAAAATGTATAAAAATACAATTGCATAAAGATTTATTATAAATGAAAGAAATATTTGTGTCGTCATTTTATTCTTACAATAACTTATTTTGTTATTGTTAATTGCTAAGCTTCATAAATTCATAAATTTAAAAAATAAAAATAAATTATTGCAATGTTGTAGAAAAATACCAAATTAATTTACTACTACTGTGTTATTTTCTTTTTTAAATAGGAAGAAAATATATATATTTTTTGTAATTTTATTTTAAACTTTGGACAATACCTGTCAAGACCTTAGAGGTGGGACAAGCCAGAAAACACCATCTTGTACCATTTTGCTTTTCAAAAATAATGGATAAAGTACCTAATGTTTGTGCCTAATGTTAAACATTCCACTGTTGAGAGCAAATGTGTAAAACCAAAGAAGTCAACAGTTCCACTTTTTATTTTAAGGTGCCCTTGTTACAGTGTAATTATGCTTGTAATTATGCATAATTTACTGTTGTTATTATAGTACGTGTAAAATGTGTAAGAGGCACACTGTAAAATGAAGTGTTACCAAGTCAACATTTTACCGATTTCACTCTGTTTTCCTTGCCTCCAGTCTCTGCTCAGTATCCCAGGCTCACCATTCCCTTCAAGACGCAACAGTAAGAGCAGCATCTTCAGCCGCTGTAAGGACGGAGGCTCAGAGAATGAGTTTGCAGATGATGAGCACAGCACGGTTGAGGAGTACGACGAGAGGCGCGATTCATTCTTAAGCCCGCAACGTCGCAACAGCTACACGGGTTACTACGGCAAGCGCAACAGCACTGTGGATTGCAATGGAGTGGTCTCTCTCATCGGGCCGGGGCCTGGCGGACGCCTACTGCCTGAGGTGATAATAGATAAGGCAGCCACTGATGACAGCGTAAGGAAGTCTAAGAGTAGATCAGTCTAGGCATGGGCATCATCTATCTCTAAACCTTGGCTCTTTCTCTCTGTTTGGCTCTTTCTGATGCATTTGTGTAATGGTTATTTTGACTTTGCTCTAAAATGAGCTCTCTTTCAGTTGAGGACTGCTCTCAAAGCCTGTGTGATATGCTGCCCTTTTATGCCAGTTTGGAATTAGTGAACAAGCTGCTAACTATAGATACACCTCACTGTATGAATGCTAAGATTCAGGTGTTTCATAAACTACTGTTAAAAGGTTTTGGGTTGGTAAGATTTTTTTTATTGTTTTTGAAAGCCTGATCAAAACTACAGTAAAAACAGTAATATTGTGAAATTACTTTACTTATATGGCAACCCTTAACCCTAACCCGGAAGAGCTGCTCTGTGTTTACACAACACTGCCGAACACTAATGCATTTATTTGAAATAGAAATCTTTTGCAACATTATTGTCTTTACTGTCTCTTTTGATCAACTGAATGCATCCTTGCTGAATTATATTATTAATTTATTTTAAAAATGTTACTGAGCCCAAACTCTATAATGGTAATAAACGTTTTAGTAGTTATTTTGCAGGATTTCTGCAGTCATGTTCATTTCTTGGGGAATCGGTATTCATATCATCATCTTATTACACATTCACTCCCACTCTCATTTCATTTTAAGTTTTTAATGTGTTCTTTTTAACGTACATGTCAACTCATTGTCCTTTGTAATTGTATTTTGGTTTATATTCATGTAAAGGTGATTAACCATGAAATGATTACACCGCTTACACCCTCCAGCCTTCAATTCTCTTTTCATATGTTCTCTTCATTGTTTTTCCTCCTTTTTTGTGTTGTATATAATTTTTCTAGTGTTTCTTCATTATAGTTTTTTTGATGATCAGTACTTTTGCATCTATACTGAAGCATTGTAGTTAGCATGGTAGTCTGCTAGCTTAATGAATCTTAAAGAGCTCTGGATTACCTTCAGATCTTCAATGCTTCATGAGGTTAATGGATCATGATATTTATTCTTTTCCTCTCTTGAATTCTTTGTCTGAATGCATGCAGATGCATGCTGACTGGATCTCCTAAAAGCTGGAGATGCAGGGGCTTCAGATGAGGGGAGGAAGAGAGCGGAGGACAATGGCTGATTTATAATATGATGAACTTGAATAAGTTACTAATTCATAGGCTTTCCAGCATTCTGGATATTTTAAGCCCAGTTTATAAAACATATACTTGACTATTTCAAATGCCCAAAAGATTGCAAATACATCCTGATGTTTAATATTTGAGCAATTTGATAACATGTAGCATGTTAATAACGTGCTTATGTTTCGTACAAACACTAATGACAAATGTATCTCCACCCTACCTTCTCTCCTGTGATAGTCCAGCATGTTTCCGCTTTAATGCATTCAAATGAAAATGGTTCCTTTGGACAAAATGTGTAAATTGTCAAAAATGTTACTCTTCTTTTAGCCAACCTTTCTCTAACTAGCTCTGTGATGAAGATTTTTCTTCCAGCCACTAGCTGCACTATAATGTTGTGATGGGTCTGTTTACCCTCATTGTTTTCCTCCTGACAGCCAAATTCTGATCTTGAAATCAAGAAGAAACTCTCAGGCTCTCTAATGGTTTCCATAGAGCAGCTTAACACATCGTTTGGGCGCAAGGAACGAGCCAACAGTGTGATGAGTGCGTTAACCAACACATTGGTTGAGGGTATGTTCACATCTTGAAACCTAATGTGGAATGTCTTGCTTTTTTTTTTAAACATTGTTATCATGGTTACCTTAATTGTATTCTTTACTTCCAGAACTGGAAGAGTCTCAGAGGAATTGTCCACCATGCTGGTACAAATTCGCCAACACATTTCTTATCTGGGAGTGTGGCCCCGTTTGGATGAGGATTAAAGAGATTGTGAACCTGATTGTGATGGACCCTTTTGTGGACTTGGCTATCACCATTTGTATTGTGCTGAATACTCTCTTTATGGCCATGGAGCATTACCCTATGACGCCGCAATTTGAGCATGTTCTGAGTGTCGGAAACCTGGTGAGGATTCTACATAAACCCTCTAGAAAATACCCCCCCTCCCCCCCTTTTTTTCCAGAGAGTCTTTAAATTTAAATATGAAGAATTCTTTCATCGCTTAGTGAAATGGTCCCCCTCCCCATGGCTTATATTTTTGTAGTCTCTGTAGAGACGTTGTTGGAACACTCAAAGCCATTTTTTATGCCTGGCATAAAGACAGTGCTAAGCTATTGGCTGAGTGTGGTGGTGCAGAGCCAGCATAAATATTTCATGTAACCTAATCAATGAGCGGCTCTAAAATGGTGGTGGTTTCACAGTTCTGGAGCTCAAACCTGGTAGAGAAAAGCAGATTATCTTTTCCCACTGTTGAACCAAATTGCTTTTTATATTACGTAGCCAAGTGATGGCGAAACTGTTAGGGCTCATAAATTCTCACTGTCAGTGCAGTGCCGTACACTGACCACAAATCATTATTTCCCAAGTCATGTGACCTGCTTAATGGAGTAAATCATATGCATGCCTCTCATAGTGAGGCCTCTCTCAATGTAATTTCAGCTTTGCTGACATGGTTTAATAATGATGCAAGTATTTAAACTGGTTCGGTACATCCGTGTTCGCTCTGTAGTCATGGTAGCAGGGGGCGTACTGGGATGGAGCAGGTCGTGGCTGTGCAGGCGGCAGCGTGAGTCACGTTCGCTGGCTGTGCAGACACATGGCAGGCCTCCTGGAGTCAAGGCCACCTTGTTCCCTCCCCCAGATCGCCCGCCTGCAGGGTGATTAACTGTACCCTTCACCCGTGACAGCAGGATGATCTGTTTGACACTTTAAATGCCACAGAGTCTTGTGTTGATTTGTCAGGACATTATTGTGAATGTGTTGGCCAGGATTGGGCACTGCTAGGTGTCATGCAATGTCAGAAAAGATCTTGTGTGTAATGGATGAAGTGCCTTTTGATAAGTTGGTTGATTATCAGATTGCTTTTATAAATTAGTCTGGCATGTGAAATTAACAAAATGAGATTAAATAAATCTCAAAGTAGTCTTTTTGTCAGCAATCCGTCTAAATTTTAGTTTTTTCTTTCTAGGTGTTTACTGGTATCTTCACTGCCGAAATGTTTGCCAAACTGGTTGCAATGGACCCATACTACTACTTCCAAGAGGGCTGGAATATATTCGATGGCTTCATTGTGAGCTTGAGTTTGATGGAGTTGGGCTTGGCCGATGTGGAAGGTCTTTCTGTGCTGAGATCCTTCCGATTGGTAAACCTTTTTATTGCTTCAGAATTTCAATGTTTTAATAATGTAATGCTTGTTAATTATGTGAATCAGGTAACAAAATTATTTGACATGAAATGGATATTCACCCTATCTTGTAGTTGCATCTTATTATGAGTGATTCATCAATGCATATGCTTCTTCTTTTTTTGACCATATAATTTTTAATCAAGATTTCTTTACTCGATCTTCTAGTGAAACATCAGATTTCTCTCTGGTGATGTATGCCATATAATCGACTTAAACCCCGCCCCTTTTTTTACAGTTAACTAAAGCTCGCATTCAGATCTGCCTCTACCCAATCAACAACTGATGAAGAGAACCAAGTCCAGTCCCGCCAGAAAAACGCGATTATGCGGTCGCATGATACAGAGCATAATCAGCCAAAGTCCGCATATTTATGCGGGGGCCACATTTTTTCAAATACGCCGCACTTTCGCCGCATAAATTGCCGATTTCCGTGCAAAATATGCGGGTTTTGCATGATTTCATAATCCTAGCATTTTCGTTGCAAAAAAGTCACATATATCTTAGCAGAAAGTTGAAAAATGTTGCGTTTGCTTCACAAAGAGCAGCCATTTCCCCCTGTTGCCATGGGAACGTTATGAAGTGACGTAATTATGCGACGTGAACATCATCGAAAAGCTGTAAAACAGGAGCACACTATTTTTTTATATTTCATTTATTCATTTTTACAGAAGTTGTAGCATATTCCTTTTGTAAAGCTACAGAACTTGTTTGACTCATCAATGTTTTGTAAGTTTGATGTGTTTATTAAGGTCTGAAATAAAACAAGATGAGAACTTAAATATTCCAGCACTTTCTGTGATGTAGTATGCTTGCTTATCATAGGAAGTAATAAGAAATGACTCTTTACATTAAGGTAGCTAGCCTAGTGAGAACAGGGTGTTGGGGCAATCACTTTTTTTTTCTCTTTTTCATCAAACCGCAGTTTTTGCAAGTTCCCGCAATTTCATCACAAAAAATTGCATAAATATCCCGCATATTCCATCGCATTTTTAAAGAAAACGGGCTGCATAATCAAGGATTTTTGCCCGCAACAATCACAAAAAAAGTCCACATTTTTCTGGAAGGACTGCAAGTCCATGTCCTATATACAGTGCATAAGTGCATAAGCTTAGCATAAGTGAATACACCCATGCTAAAGTTGACTAAAAAGAGGAATAAAAAATCATCTTTTCAAAATTGATCTTAATACCCTTAAGAACACCAATTTTCTTTGTGAATGAATAATGTATCGTAAATAAATAAATGTTCTTCCTTAAAATTCAGGGGGCAAAAGTCAGGACCCCCATGCATAGTATCCTGGATCCATGAAATAACTGGCCTTTAAAAATAAAAATCTGCCTGCCTCTATGGAAATTTAACATAGGGGTGTCCTGACTTATGCCCCCTGTATTTTAAGGAAGAACATTTATTCATTTACGATACATTTTCCTCATTTTTTTAATTAAGGCATTAAGGTCAATTTCCAAAAGATGATTTTTTTTATTCCTCTTTTTAGTCAACTTTAGCATGGGTGTATTCACTTATGCTAAGCACTGTATATTGTATTTATTTTTCAATAATTAATTTCACTCGGATGTACATCACAACGCAGAGGAAATTACCTTTTGCTACTTTCATGATGTTGCAGCTTTAATGCTTATTTAAGCAAAAATTTTAGCATCATGCTCAACTCATTGACCTAGAGAGGAATTGCTTAAATTGGGGTCAACCACACTGTATGCCTGTATATACAGTATGTCAGTTATAACTTTTCCATCATTTTATTATCATTTGATGTATTACTACTTCAATTCCCAATAAAAACAGTATAAACGCATCTCTCTTAAGTAAAAGAGGTGTTTAGCACCTTCTTTACGCGGGCGGCAATAGCACAACGTTAATTGCATCAGACAGATAGTGAGTATAATAAGTCTCATTTACATAGAAAGGAGGTGTGTTTGAACTCAAAAGAATGACAGTTATTTAATTTAAATACAGAGCAACATTCGTTCAATGCATTCAGCGTCTGGTTAAATTGGATTGTGGGTGGTTAGTGAATAAGACATAATGAATAAGTGCCGTAAATTTGCTCTTTGTTTTCAACAGCACACATTCAAAGACCAATACTGAATGTTCATGGTATTTTAATCCTCCTTTTTGTCACTTTTAACAGCTGAGAGTGTTTAAGCTGGCTAAGTCATGGCCCACCCTCAACATGCTGATAAAGATCATTGGTAACTCAGTCGGAGCTTTGGGGAACCTGACCCTGGTGTTGGCCATCATCGTCTTCATCTTCGCCGTGGTGGGCATGCAGCTGTTTGGGAAGAGCTACAAGGACTGTGTGTGTAAGATCTCTCAGGATTGTGAGCTTCCCCGCTGGCACATGAATGACTTCTTTCACTCTTTCCTAATTGTGTTCCGGGTGTTATGTGGAGAGTGGATCGAGACCATGTGGGACTGTATGGAGGTGGCTGGACAAGCCATGTGTCTCATTGTCTTCATGATGGTCATGGTCATAGGGAATCTGGTGGTAAGTGTGCTTTGATGCAGAAAATGTATTTTTGTTGTGAAATCTAAGCTGAGTTGTACTTATATGGCGATAAACATACAAAATCTGTTCCATAACTTGTGTGGCAGCATCCTAACCATCTTCATAACTCATAACTGATCATTGAAATGTTATTCATTTGCAAGCATTTCAATAGAGTTGAATGAGTTGAATGTTAAGGTGTTACATGCTAATATAATATATGTATATTATGAAATATGTATTTTATTTTTATTTTAATGATATAAAATATATGTAATGAAATTATATACATGAAAAAGTTCTTAATATAATCTTTTTTTCATCCTAATATATTTATCCTATGTATGGTGTATATATATATATATATATATATCATTATATTTTATTATCCATTTAATATTATAATATTATTTTATTAATATTATGAAAAAATAAATAAACCATTTTTATATTATATTTTTTTAATGAAATGTATATAAAATACATTTCAGATGCTTCAATATATAAATAATGCATAAACTGCTCCAAAGGCAGCTGTTTAGGTTTTGAACTGAAATATTAGTTTGAGACTACTTTTTTTACACTACTTTTCTCTCACGCTGATCAGGTCTTGAATCTGTTCCTTGCCTTGCTGCTGAGCTCGTTCAGCGCAGACAACTTGGCAGCTTCTGATGACGACGGTGAGATGAACAACCTGCAGATTGCAGTTATCCGCATTAAGAAGGGAATTGCCTGGGGGAAGATCAAAGTTCGAGAACTGGTCAACATCATCCTCAGGAGGAAGGTCACCGATGAGGCCAAGCCTCTGGATGACATGTACGACAGGAAGCTGAACTGCATCGCCAATCACACGGGTGTGGACATCAGTCGTGACATGGATTATCAGAAAAATGGCAACGGAACCACCAGTGGTATCGGCAGTAGTGTGGGCAAGTACATGATTGATGATGACCACATGTCCTTCATCCACAACCCCAATCTGACGGTATGTGTGCCTATCGCTGTGGGAGAGTCTGACTTTGAGAATCTCAACACTGAAGATTTCAGCAGCGAGTCTGAGGCAGAGGGCAGCAAAGAAGTGAGTATGCAAAAGAGCTGATGCTGTGATGCTTTCAGGCTTTGCCCTAGATGCAATGAAATGTAATTCCTGTGGTTATTGATTTGGTCTCAGGAATAAATGCTCAGTGATTCTAAATGGAGGTGTTTGCAAATTTTTGCAGTAAAGTGTGGTATATTGTTTCAAAATGATGTTCAAACGTATGTAGGCCATTAAGAACATTGTATTGTGAAATATGAATACAGACTCTTGACGTTTCATTCTTAAAGTTAAGTGTATAATTTCTAGGCTTGGTTTACAAACACTTCTTGTCTTCCATTAGTCAAGCACTCACGTTATTGATTGCTCTGTTTGTTTGAGCATCCTGACCAAGATTGGCTTAATTTTTTTAATAGTGCCAGAGACCAATTACAAAATATTTTTTTGCAGTATTTTTGCTTTGCTCTTTAAATTTTTTTAACACTTGTTGTGACCTCTCTCTTTTCTCGATGAGTTGGATGACATCAGCTCATCAGAGGGCAGCACCATAGATATTAAACCAGAGGTAGAGGAAGCGGTGGTGGTGGAGGCGGTAGAGGAATACGTTGACCCAGAAGCTTGCTGGACCGAAGGTAAAATGGCTCATGCATTTTATTATTTCTCTGTTTGTAAATTTGTACTTACTAAAAAAATAATATACAATAAGTATAATGTGTGCCATTTTGCAGCTTGTGTGGCCCGATACAAGTGTTGTGATGTACCCATCACGGAGGGCTGGGGTAAGAATTGGTGGTTCCTCCGGAAGACCTGCTATCTCATTGTGGAGCACAACTGGTTTGAAACCCTCATCATCTTTATGATCCTCCTCAGTAGTGGAGCATTGGTAAGAATATACACAAACACAACTTTCTTATAAGGATATGCACAAGTATTTTGTTCTATAATTAATTGAGTAGAAAAATACAGCTTAAAGGCCTTGTACAGTGCATCCGGAAAGTATTCACAGCGTTTCACTTTTTCCACTTTTTGTCATGGCAAAGGCTGTGAATACTTATGTACATGTGGTTTTTTATTTTTAATAAATTTGCTAAGATTTCAAACAAACTTCTTTGATGTTGTCATTATGGGGTATTGTTTGTAGAATATTGAGTAAAATAATGATTAATCCATTTTGGAATAAGGCTGTAACATAACAAAATGTGGAAAAAGTGAAGCGCTGTGAATACTTTCCGGATGCACTTTATACAGCTAAATTTGGTTGTAAGTTCACTTTTTAGTGCTTGATCCTGTTCTGTACACACAGTTCACTAAGTTAAGGCCCGGGTATACTTCATTTTCCATGTTCCACTCCGTCTCACGCACAGTCGAGTGTGCGATCCTTTCAAAGTATACAACTTTGGCCGTGAGTGCGGAAAGACACGTTTGGCATGTACACATTGTCTAGTGGATTTGTTTTCAAAGCGCTCAAGTCACTCGCACTTGCACTGTTGTGCGCGCATTGTCCCCACAGTCACAAAAATTGGGCTCCTCCACTAAAATTACGTCACATGGACGTGGACGGCCGAAGTATACTTTGGGCAGTGTGACAGCCGCATTCTACAATTGAATTAACTCCCGAAAAATGCAGGTATTGACAACCGCATTAACAATTAGAAAATTTGTGTACTGAACCGAACTGAACAACTAGTTGTTAATGATTTATTTAAATGCTCGTCAGACATATGTCTCTTTTCTGTATGCGTGGTGCAAGAAGGTCACAGGGAAATAGGTGTGAACATTGACTCGTTCATGTTGCCAGATCAGCAAGCAAGAACAAGCCCATAATAAACCAAAATGCTTTATACTGAAACCAATACCAAAATATCATGACCCACACCTGCACACTTTAATAGTGCACATAAACTTGATTACTTTATGAGCCAAGACCAAACAACAATCCCAAAAATGCACTTCAAGGGAGCGTGCTGCAAAGCAGCCTTCCAAACATAATCAAAACACAACGCCTCTGCCTACGGTGGTTTTGTTAAAACTGCAGAACATAACGAGTCTGGTAGCTGTAATATTACTTTTGTTTAAAAAAATAGTGGATGCCAAAAAAAATTATTACGACGATGTCAATCATCGCATTTTCAGGATTAAGTCATTTTCCGTACACACATGGAACGATACTGGAGTGTGTACTTTGAAAAATATTGCATGATTTACTGTAGTTGACTGTGCTTGACAACAAATAAAAAAAAAGTAAATTCCTGTGGCAACTTATTTACACTATATTTTGGATTCTATCTGACCACTGCATTAATATACAGTTGAGGTTAATGTGAAGTTCAAGCAGGCATTGTTAGAGACCTGGCGCCAGAGCTGGGTGATGTGATTAATGGACTGTACTATTCATCCAATTGGATCTATTTCTGGCACTGGAAATGTTCCTGTCTTTAGCACAGCTAATGTTGCCAAAAAAAGAATGTAATAAAATCAACGACCATTCCTTATACAGATGCATTTTGTAAGCTGACTCTAACCTGTGTTTTTAACTGAATTATTGCAAAAAATAGCCTTCTGTTCAGTTGTTTTCCCGATATTGTTGTGCATATTATTATTAAAATTGTGTTATTGTTTTTTTATTATTATTTGTATTACCTTTTTAACTTAAGTATTACCTAATTCTCTTCTTTTAAGAGATTATATTTTCATTAGATTTTAGTTGTTCATTTGAAATGAATTCCACTGAGAGGTATTGTGAGCAGTTGATAGTACTTGTGGTGTTAATGCATCCATATGTTGTGTGCTGCAGGCTTTTGAGGATGTGTACATTGAACAGAGGAAGACTATTCGTATCATTCTGGAGTATGCTGACAAGGTCTTTACCTACATCTTCATATTGGAGATGTTGTTAAAGTGGGTAGCCTACGGTTTTGTCAAGTACTTCACCAACGCTTGGTGCTGGCTGGACTTCTTCATTGTTGACGTAAGTCTACTACTTCAATCGTGCTATGTTTGTTGTCTGTTTACTAAATGCCCTTGACATACACATCTTGTTGATGGGTCCCATCCTGCCAAAAGCAAAATCTGACTAGTGGTAAATTGAGCCATAAATGGAACAGCAAAATGCAGTGCCAAGCAGAAAATATTAATTTATAATATAAAGCTCTGTGAAGCGAGATTTTGCAACAATGCACTATGGGTGGGGCCACACCGCGTGACGTGAAACACAATATGGCTGCTTTGGACAAAAAAAATTAAAAGGGATTAATTTCTTTTCTTTTTTTTTACATGGGAGAGATGAGAGATTTGTTGTCACTTTGTGTTGAGGCTAGTTTAAAATGTGTTAGAAAGTGGTTGGGAGCTAGTAGAAGTTAACGATTAAAAACTCTTGATTAATGAGCTGTATGATTCTCATTTCTGTTAATGAATTTGCTGTCTGATTGTAAAATGTGTAATACTATGAAAAGTGTAATTTAAGTATATTAGCACAGAAAAGCAGAAATAAAAGAAGAATAAGAGAGTAGGAATTAAAGGCCCACCTTTCAGTTAAAAGAATGCCTTTTTGTTAGTGTTCTTTTTTTTCTTTTTTCTTTTTTTACATGCACACTAACTGAACCAGACAGAAAATACTTAACATGATTTTAGCTGACATGATTTTAGTTTTTATTTAACTTATTTAAGTTAACAAACAACTTTGGACATTTCTGTCTTTTCCCATTTAAGTAGATAGGAGCTATATGTCTTTTACCTACATCAAAAATTATCTGCAGTGGGCGTTACCTGTACAGGTCCTTTAATTAGCATATTGTGATAAAGTTCATTATTTTCCATAATGTAATGATAAAAATTAAACTTTCATATATTTTAGATTCATTGCACACCAACTGAAATATTTCAGGTCTTTTATTGTTTTAATACTGATGATTTTGGCATACAGCTCATGAAAACCCAAAATTCCTGTCTCAAAAAATTAGCATATTTCATCCGACCAATAAAAGAAGTGTTTTTAATACAAAAAAAAAGTCAACCTTCAAATAATTATGTTCAGTTATGCACTCAATAGTCAATACTTGGTCGGGAATCCTTTTGCAGAAATGACTGCTTCAATGCGGCGTGGCATGGAGGCAATCAGCCTGTGGCACTGCTGAGGTGTTATGGAGGCCCAGGATGCTTCGATAGCGGCCTTAAGCTCATCCAGAGTGTTGGGTCTTGCGTCTCTCAACTTTCTCTTCACAATATCCCACAGATTCTCTATGGGGTTCAGGTCAGGAGAGTTGGCAGGCCAATTGAGCACAGTAATACCATGGTCAGTAAACCATTTACCAGTGGTTTTGGCACTGTGAGCAGGTGCCAGGTCGTGCTGAAAAATGAAATCTTCATCTCCATAAAGCTTTTCAGCAGATGGAAGCATGAAGTGCTCCAAAATCTCCTGATAGTTAGCTGCATTGACCCTGCCCTTGATAAAACACAGTGGACCAACACCAGCAGCTGACATGGCACCCCAGACCATCACTGACAGTGGGTACTTGACACTGGACTTCAGGCATTTTGGCATTTCCTTCTCCCCAGTCTTCCTCCAGACTCTGGCACCTTGATTTCCGAATGACATGCAAAACTGAGCAACAGTCCAGTGCTGCTTCTCTGTAGCCCAGGTCAGGCGCTTCTGCCGCTGTTTCTGGTTCAAAAGTGGCTTGACCTGGGGAATGCGGCACCTGTAGCCCATTTCCTGCACACGCCTGTGCACGGCGGCTCTGGATGTTTCTACTCCAGACTCAGTCCACTGCTTCCGCAGGTCCCCCAAGGTCTGGAATCGGTCCTTCTCCACAATCTTCCTCAGGGTCCGGTCACCTCTTCTCGTTGTGCAGCGTTTTTTGCCACACTTTTTCCTTCCCACAGACTTTCCACTGAGGTGCCTTGATACAGCACTCTGGGAACAGCCTATTCTTTCAGAAATTTATTTCTGTCTTACCCTCTTGCTTCTGGACAGCAGTCAGGTCGGCAGTCTTACCCATGATTGCGGTTTTGAGTAATGAAACAGGCTGGGAGTTTTTAAAAGCCTCAGGAATCTTTTGCAGGTGTTTAGAGTTAATTAGTTGATTCAGATGATTAGGTTAATAGCTCGTTTAGAGACCCTTTTCATGATATGCAAATTTTTTGAGACAGGAATTTTGGGTTTTCATGAGCTGAATGCCAAAATCATCAGTATTAAAACAATAAAAGACCTGAAATATTTCAGTTGGTGTGCAATGAATCTAAAATATATGAAAGTTTAATTTTTATCATTACATTATGGAAAATAATGAACTTTATCACAATATGCTAATTTTTTGAGAAGGACCTGTATATGGTCGTCGAGTGACCTGGCTTGTCTTAGGGGACTTTAGGAGCTTTTTTAAACTGATAAAATACATTCTGTGGCATTTCAGACAGTATAAAGACTGCATATTCATTGACCTCACAATAACGTTTGCCAGTCACAGCAAGGTAAGTTTAAAAGATGGCTTAAAAATAGCTGAACACTGGTGTAATACTTTCTTTGAGCTGTCAGTTTAAAATAAAATGGTGTAGCAGGGGAGATGAAATGACAAATCTGCACACTGTCCTGTTTCTATACAAATGTCTTATATGGTTAAAAAAACACACAAAAACAGGATGCTTTATTTTTCAACAAGATGTGAATGTTTTGGGCAGAGAAGAGTCAAATATGGTATTTTATAGTGAAGCTGTTATGCAGAGATGAAGCTACAAGAATAATGGTGTGCTTATCTTGAATATAACTGCTTATGTAATATATATTCTTTGTATCTAAATCGTGTTATTTCTTAAGATTACATCACCTCTTTAAGATCTATCACCAGGCATAGCCATGCAAAAATGCTAGATTTCTGCGTGACCCTGAGATGCTTGAATATCTGCCATCAAGAATGATAAAACTGGCTTTAAAAATCACCAGTACTGTGCAAATATTTATACTTTTTCATCTTCCCCCTTGTATGCAATCAATAGTGAGTTCCTTTTGTAAAAATAACAGAGGCCATATCCATCCTTGTATGGTTTAAATGTTCGAATGGAAATTACTAGCCAGAATCAGTCTATCAATAACAAGGATTATTGATCTAAGATATTCAAGCAGTTCTCATTCTAAATTAACCTTGTTTCCAATTCTTGTACATATGTGTATGATGTCTATATTGTGTGAACAATAAGATATGTGTGGCCTCTGACTGGTTTCATTTTCTACCCTGCCCTTATTGTGGGAGGCTCACCAAGTGTAATTTGCATTTTAGAGTCTGTTATAAGTTATGAGTGCAATCAGTTGTTCCATAAACACATAATATTTTACATAACAAATGACTGATGTTAATTTAATTTAAATTAACATCAGTTAATTTAAATTATGAATCAAAGTATTTGATTGAAACATTTTAAGCTGTTTATGTGACTAAAATGCTCACACTTGGACTCCATACTAAGGGATTCAGAGGAATGTGATGTGGATGTGCTTTTCTCATGATATGTGGAGGACATGTTACAATTGCAGTGACGATGTCAAGATACAAATTGATTGTATGTGTGTTCTGACCTTGTTCCTGAACTAACCACATTTTAGCAGAACTCGTACACCTAATAATGTTTAATGAGCTGCTGTGGAACATTTTTAGATGCATACACAGTATATCTGATTTTTAAAATTATTATTTTTTACATTATATGTCCTTAAAAGTCATCAGATGTGAAATTCCTTTTGCAAACCGTTTTCGTCCACCTGAAATCTTTCCAGAAGCATATAAAAGCTCCAAAAAGCTTGATTGTGGAAATCTGTTGTTTAGCACTATAAAAAGAGAAATTGACTCATTAACAAATAATTAAATATTAAATTTATTTATTTGCAAATATACTTACACACACACAACCTGGTCCTTAAATCATATCTGATGCTGCATTTCATTCTAACTCGGAAAGTCTGAAATTCCTACTAGGAAAAAATAATATTATTATAATTCTTCAAAATGTTTTGGCTATTAGCTAGCTAGGCTAGTCTAACATTGTACTATCTAGCTTTAATAACATGATCAGTGTGGGCAATATGACCAAAATCTTTTAAGCAAACCACAAAAAACAACTAATATTTAGCCTAATATAGCCCAGGTACAAAAAGATCTCAAGTAATTATTTAAGTAATGAAGTTAACAGCAAGTAATAAAACTGAGAACAAAGAAACAAATGACAATAGTACAAATAAATACAACATATTTGTTTTTTCCATGTTGTTGTTTAACATTTACGACACAGACAGCAGCGGCTATATTAGGTTGCTGTTACTTTAAGACTTACAGTAATGTACGGATCCAATACTGACAAGTGTCCCAAACTGCTTGGTCCCGTAAAGGTGGGGTAGGCAATTTTGGAGAGGCAAGCAATAGCAAGCGAGCTTTGAAAACATTAGATCACACTCTCACTTCAGAGCTCTCTCTCTCCAAATTACAACATTACAATAATAATGAACGTAAACAACTTACAGAGCTCAGACCTGAGCTACCACCTGACTGCTGCAGATTCATTTCGGCATTGATAGTGCTGGCAGAGAAATGCATAAATCCAAGTCTGAGGATGTGAACAGCTCTGAGTAAAACGTCACGGGTTACCATCTTATAATTACGGTTACGACATGGCATGAACACAGCATAAGCTCGTTGTTTTGGTTCTGGAGGAACTGTAGAAGGCGGCTGCTGCTCAGGGACTGTCTACAACTCTGCATAGCCTTATGGAGCACGCTGATGACGTGTGATGTCTAGGTATAGAAATACATAGGCTGACACACAGGTAGGACTGAATGGATTGATTGGACGAAAATTTTTTGTTCCTGAGGCTTCCACAGAAGATATATGAAAATGTTTTAATGTTTAGATCACTTCTATTATTGATTGCTATCAGGATGTGAAGAGAGTTTCAACCAGAATAACAAAAAGTGTTTATAAAATTGCTTATCCTACCTTTAAGACATAACCACCAAGACGGACATTTTGGCATAATTATGTGTGTATCTGACCATTCAAGCGCAATGAGCCTACAAAGAGAACACAATAGAGGGTATGCGCATGACGTCACCGTCGGCCGGAGTGAATGCGGTCACGCCCACAAGTGGCAAAAAGACTGAGCGGCAGCATTTGTTTTCAGCGTGAATGCCGTGAAAATCACACAAAACACATCTAAACCGGGAAAGAGCTTTGCGATTGACTGTACAACTAGATTTGACCAGAAATCTGAGGTACTGTATATTTTTACAGACTGCAAAAAGCTACAGACCAGACTATATTCTGCATAATTGGATGTTTTTAAATAAACACTGACAAAAAACTATACAAGTTTTAGATCATCACGATATGATGATATACAGTATAACATTAATGTAAGTGACCACTCGGATTTAGACCTATCTATATTGTATTTATATAAAACGTTTACAGGCAAATTGTCTTCATTTATTTCCCCGGCGTCGAAATCAGGCACATATAAATGTCAGGAAACACGATTCCTGGCTGCATGTCAATATCCATGGATCACTGGATCTTTAATAAGTTGTAAGGAACACTATATCGAGTCCAACTTTTAGTTTAAACTGATAATAGTTTGTTTTACTCGCGTTAACGCAGTTTCCCCTATTAACTCCAGTCACGCAGCAGCTCTTCTGCCACTCAGTCCCGCTGAGGGGGGCGTGTTCCGGCGGGGAAGTGACGTTAATGCATTCCCTCTATTTGGTACACACGTACTGACAGGCTGCAAGCACACCCACAGAAATGCAAATAAAATTTTATTTTTTGTGGTATGCTGCACTTTTAATAACTCTGTTTAATACTTACAAACATATCCTACTTTTATTTGGTCATTCATCCATGTTTCTTACTCGCTTCGCATGGTCATTGGAACTTATGTGAGACGGCAGGTGAGAAAAGTTTGCTTTCGCTGTTTCACTGACATCATGTGCGCACATCTGTATCCTAGTGAGAACAATGCAATAATTTACAACTTTAATTAAATTAGGGAAAACTCAATTAGATAATTATTATCTATTCTTTGTGAGACCTGTTCATTTTAACGATTATTTTGCGTTGAAATGACGAATTATGCAGGATTGTTGATTTTGTTGATTTTGCGTTGTATTCAGCGATATCGTGAAAAACTGGAGGGATGGTATAGTGTTCCTGTAGTTCAAATGGTGGAGAATGACATTAGTAACATCAGGGTAATGGACTTGATTTTCAGGGAATGCATTAACTGATCAAATGTATTTCTTGAATGTAAGTTGCTTTTGATAAAACGTCTAACAAAGGCAATAATGGATCTTAATACTGTATGTCTTGCACACATCTTCTGAGCATTGGGACAGTGCATTGCTTTTTTGTTCTGAAATCTTAAAATATCAAGCAGGAAACTCCCACATCTGACTTGAAATGGAATGCAGCATAACACATAATCTGACCATCCAGCAATTGACTAAGGATTCATCCCGGTGCTAAAAAAGAAAAAAGAAAACCTCAAGCTCTTACTACAATACATACCCACCCTCTGTCCAATAGCTCCTATTCCTCAGCCCTAATCGAGGCTGATGGAAGCTATAGTCCTCCGTGACTATTTCTGGGTTTCTGGACTAACACTTGTGCTAGTTGGAAAGAACTCCTTATCCCAAAGATGGATCAAAAGTTCATTCCTCCCTTCCCCACTCACACCTGCTCTTCCCTTCCTTGAGGTAGTGCTGAGATGTGTTGATGTTGAGGACATGCAGCAGATGGTGAGTTGTCCTCCTGACTAGTCTATGCTCTGTTCCTCCACTGTTCTTTGCTTTTATGGGTGTGATGCTCAGAGGGCTTTCACACGGGGCCGGCATCATATCTAGCATGTGTTTGTGATGTGTGTTTATGTATATACGGTGTATATGTGCCATTATTTACCATAATCTGTGTCATACTATATATCTGTGCCATCAACCATACAGCTTATTATTTGATTGCTTTTTTTTTTATGTTAAGGGAGTGTGTGAGTTATAATCCATTCCAAAAATATATATATTATTTGAATATAATGCTTTATTAACTTCAGTTACTATGTGAATTTTCCCCAAATAAAAATATCACACAATGGTACGAGTGACAAAAACATCAGCCATTTTTGATTTATGTTTTGAATCTATTCCGTTTCAGTTGATATTTTTTTTCCTGTCTTCATTTGGTCACAGCCACACATCTCATTGACCTTGCCTTGCAGAGCGAGAGTGCCGGCAGATGAAGAAAGCTTACACTGAGGGGCCATCTCAGCCGGTTCAGGGGGCCCCCGGGGCCCTCCATAAAGGGGTGCTTGTGGGTTCCGACTGAGGCTAAAGGTGACAATTACCCCCAAAGATCACATGATCTGTAGATGAAGGAGAAAGCTTTATTGCACAGAATCTCCAGTAAAGGACTGATTTTGTGAAGTTCCAGTATCTAGCATAAAACGAGAAGCTCATGAGAAAATCAGTATTTTTTTATTTTTAAATATGTGACACAAAAAATTAGTTTATTTTAATTTATGCCATTAAATCAATCAAATTTTTCAGGATAATTTAACAGCGGATTTATTTATTGTGCAGAGATTATTGATGCACACTGTGCCCTTGTGGGTCAAACCTATTGAAGACTGCCAGTTCTTGGCTTGTGGTTTCTAAAATGTCAGCTTGAGTGGTTTCTTTGGTGAAGGAACATGATATCATCATGCCATTGAGAATAAAGCTTTCACCTTTAATAGAATCCCCTCTGTGAGTTGGTTAGCTTTCGATGTTGTGTTTTTACCAAGTCTTCGTCAGTGGTTGGTTGGAGGTGTGCAGGTCTGTTTGTATTCCTTTTCATAGGGGTGCTCAAGCCTGGTGTCCCAATGCCACTGCCTATCCATCGAGATTTTTGGTCCTGATCAATAACAAGCTTTTTTGACAATCTTATTTGAGCCAGTCCTTTTCATTGACACCTTTGACACATGAAAAATAATCAATACGTTTCTCTGGAGAGCCATTTTGACCGATATGACCTGTCTGCCCTTTGCGTTCATGTACGTTTTATCCTTTCTGCTAGCTTGGAGGGCGTTTACCTTTCCACAATGGGTGGCATTTTGAGATTCACCAGGGCTTGAGTTCCCGCAGAGTGATTTTTGTCCTTTGAGTGCTGTCTAAAGTCCATTTACTATCTGCGATCCCCTGATCTCCCCCTCCGCTGTCACGTTACTGTGTCAATGTGATGCTCTTTAAACAGTAAAATCAATGTAACTTGCAATTTGGCATACATGCACATGTTTACCTGTATTCTTTCTCACAGGTTCCATTAGTTTTTCTGTCTTAAATTAAATGGGATTTAATGCCTCAGCCAAGAGCCACATGGAGAGACAATGTTAGAAGGGCACGGGTAAGGTTCTTGCAGTATGTTGGGTTGATTTCTTTTTAATGCATATGCAGGGGTCACCTCTATCTTCTCAACCCCCACATCCCCAAGGTCTCCTAACGTACTTCATCAGCCTTGTGTTTTGCGCTTCTCTGTCTTCTTGTGTTGGAGTCTTATGCTTCTCTCTCTGTCTCTTTCTTTCAACCACAAATTTCTCCACAGGTGTTAGGAAGCTCAAAAGGGTTGGTGACTTCCCAAAACTAACAGAGCGCAAAATCCTGGGGTTATCCTCTGCCTCTGAACCCCTATCTTTACCTGTAACCAATACTAAACATGAGTCTTTCAATCTCTCTCTCTCTCTCCTTCTTGGGGATATATACATGTATAAATGCAGTGTTATATATGTATATACCCATCCGAACTGTTGTGTATGTGTGTAAACCAACGTTCCAGCAGCTCAAGAGGCCATCTTTTCCCTCAAGAGCTTTCTCCCGTCTAACAGTATGGATCCTTTTTTGCTTCTCTGTTTCTGTGTAGGTGTCTATAGTCAGCCTTATAGCTAATGCGCTGGGCTACTCCGATCTAGGGCCCATTAAATCACTCAGGACACTAAGGGCCCTGAGACCCCTCAGAGCATTGTCACGTTTTGAAGGGATGAGGGTAAGATACAAAGCTATAGAGCTGATCTCTCTGCATGCCCATTCAGCAGTTACAGCATGCTAGAACTGATCGAGAAAAAAAAAAAAAGCAAACGACAAGGACCACCAAAACCATACCGGGGGATTTTTTTTTTTTTAAAGACAGCCGCCAATGAAAAGGGCCTATCCTTTTCATGCACACCTCTTCTGTACTACATTAATGATCCAGTCATGACGCAGCTGAGATAACTGTGAAACATAGGATGTGAAAAGCATCTCTGTTGCCTAATTTAACTGAAATTGGGTGTATGATTGACTACTAGTTAACTTAAGTAATTGTCAAATTGATCAAAGCTGCCTCATTACAAATAATATTTCAAATTGGCCCTGGAGGGGGAAAAATAGCATGAAAAAATGATTTACAAACCAAACACAACACCATTCAAATCCCTTCTCATTTCACAAAGCATTTGATCTGCAATTGGCTGTTCATTTAGCCTGACTCTCAACTCCTGCTTTTGATGGAGAGCCCCCTTCCTTCCATTTCTGTTACACTGACCCTGTCTCTCAGAGAACAACCAGCAGCACAAACACTTTACCATGATGTCCCCACTTCACTAGTACTACAGCATACTAGATACTCTCGTACACTAAGGACTCAGAGCACATTTGATATAATTGACCCTTGCTAAGCTCCCACCCGGTTTCAGTAACTTGCTCGGTGTGATTCATTGAAATGTGCTCATAAATATGCAAAATTTCAATTGATATTACGCAAAATAGAATGAAGTATGATATAGTAAAGCATTTTTTATCTGCCATCTTTTAAAAAAAAAGATTATGCAGTAACATGATTGAAAGCTGATGGGACTTTGAATCAAGGGAACCGCTAAAAGCCATATTTTATTTTACATTTTATAACTCATTACATTAAATAAATAGAACTGCATCATCCAAATGTTGATGTCCATATTGATGTCATACATGTTCATTTGGGAATGATACATCATATACACTCACCTAAAGGATTATTAGGAACACCATACTAGGGCTGTCACTTTACGTTCGAAAATCGATTGCACAATCGATCGGACCAACCAACACAAGTATCGAAAACGAAAATAGGGAATTGATTTTAACGGCCTTCTCTCAGAGCGCGTCCAGCTCGTCACGACACGCCCGCAGCGAGCACGGGTCACACAGCAACTGCAGGCTCTGACAAACACACATACAAACTATACTATACTTCTGCATAATGTGTCTCTTTTTACAACAAAAATGTGAATTCTGCCGGTATTCAGACAGTCATGCATACAGATACAGATTCGGCCTACAATCGCCTACGTAGGTGAAATTTGTTTCTAATCGTAAACACAGCCATGTTGAAGCCTGCAGTTATGTTTTTCATTGATGTTATGGCAGTCCACTCTGCTTATTGTTTTTAAAGAATCTTGCACTCCTGTTTGTCATTGTGCACGAAACTTCATGCCAATAAATCATCAGAAATATTGCTGACTTGTGCGCGTCTCAAGCGCACTCTTTACGTTCGTCCTAATGCCTGTTAGTTGTCCGTGGATTTGCCTATATTTGGCGCTGAAAATGGAAACGTCTTTAGACATGGAAAATCGATTTTTCAATCGATTCAATGAACATTTATGTCTCAAAAATCGATCAGGATTTTTTCACAAAAGTGACAGCCCTAGACCATACTAATACTGTGTTTGACTCCCTTTCGCCTTCAGAACTGCCTTAATTCTACGTGGCATTGATTCAACAAGGTGCTGAAAGCATTCTTTAGAAATGTTGGCCCATATTGATAGGATAGCATCTTGCAGTTGATGGAGATTTGTGGGATGCACATCCAGGGCACGAAGCTCCCGTTCCACCACATCCCAAAGATGCTCTATTGGGTTGAGATCTGGTGACTGTGGGGGCCATTTTAGTACAGTGAACTCATTGTCATGTTCAAGAAACCAATTTGAAATGATTCGAGCTTTGTGACATGGTGCATTATCCTGCTGAAAGTAGCCATCAGAGGATGGGTACATGGTGGCCATAAAGGGATGGACATGGTCAGAAACAATGCTCAGGTAGGCCGTGGCATTTAAACGATGCCCAACTGGCACTAAGGGGCCTAAAGTGTGCCAAGAAAACATCCCCCACACCATTACACCACCACCACCAGCCTGCACAGTGGTAACAAGGCATGATGGATCCATGTTCTCATTCTGTTTACGCCAAATTCTGACTCTACCATCTGAATGTCTCAACAGAAATCGAGACTCATCAGACCAGGCAACATTTTTCCAGTCTTCAACTGTCCAATTTTGGTGAGCTCTTGCAAATTGTAGCCTCTCTATCCTATTTGTAGTGGAGATGAGTGGTACCCGGTGGGGTCTTCTGCTGTTGTAGCCCATCCGCCTCAAGGTTGTGCGTGTTGTGGCTTCACAAATGCTTTGCTGCATACCTCGGTTGTAACGAGTGGTTATTTCAGTCAAAGTTGCTCTTCTATCAGCTTGAATCAGTCGGCCCATTCTCCTCTGACCTCTAGCATCAACAAGGCATTTTCGCCCACAGGACTGCCGCATACTGGATGTTTTTCCCTTTTCACACCATTCTTTGTAAACCCCAGAAATGGTTGTGCGTGAAAATCCCAGTAACTGAGCAGATTGTGAAATACTCAGACCGACCCGTCTGGCACCAACAACCATGCCACGCTCAAAATTGCTTAAATCACCTTTCTTTCCCATTCTGACATTCAGTTTGGAGTTCAGGAGATTGTCTTGACCAAGACCACACCCCTAAATGCATTGAAGCAACTGCCATGTGATTGGTTGATTACATAATTGCATTAATGAGAAATTGAACAGGTGTTCTTAATAATCCTTTAGGTGAGTGCAATGGTATGATTATAATCCACATCATGCACTTGTAAAGATTGATTTAATGATTTAAAAAAATACTTCACATACTTCACTCTTTAGTTTGTCCCTATAGCAGCAATGTTTTACCATAATTTTAAAATGTATTAAAATTGAAAACAGTTATTTTAATTTGTAATAATATTTGTCTAGATAAATGCACCTTGGTGAGCATAAGAAACTTCTCTCAAAAACATATATATATATATATATATATATATAAAAACGATCATTAACCCCACACTTTTGGAATGCTAGTATAATTGTTGTAAGATTGTAAAATTACCATTGATATGAATTATTAAAGAGCCAAATGAGCCAGATATGGCATATAGCAAGAATGCAGAGCTTAGCAAAAATTCAATTGGTCAATGTGAAACTTGCTTTTTTTACTTTAGTCAAAGTGCAAGAATACATCAGAGTGACAGTTTAACCAGAAATGATAATTGCCTGTGAGTGCTGAATGTTTGAACACATGCATGTCATCCATAGTCATCATCTTAACAAATTTGGCAAAGTTAGGTTCTTGACGCACTTGATGGTTGTGAACAGTTGCACCTGGTTGTTGTCACTTTCAGTCTTTCTTCTCTTACCTGTGGACTGGTTGCCCTGAGCTTCTGTACCCTCACCTCCTCCCTGCCCCTCATCTGCAGCACCGTGCAGCCCCCCCTTCCCTCCCTCCCTCCCTTCATTTCACACTGTTCACTTCAGCCCATCTGGCCCCGCGCTGCCCAGCCCAGAGCAGCGTTTGAGGAGCCAATCCGCTGGAGGCACACCTCACCCCTCTTTGCTTGTCTAGGATCTGCACATGGGACTGTAAAAAGAAAAACCCTGAGTCTAAGAGGGGATATATTTGCTAAGCTTCTGTATCTATTTGTATTTTCCAGCTGGTTTCCCTTTGAAGCCTTTAGCAATGTGGAGTGGATGATGTCTTTTAGATTTGATTAGTTAGGGCATTTATAAAAGTTACTAATAATCAGTGGTTTTATAATAGCCAACACAGAAGCTTAGGAAATGTGCAAGACTTTGGAATTCAGAACAAGTGTGAAGCCTGTAGTTTTTATTTTCAAACAGTGTGAAGCGTAAAGTAATCAGAGTAAAGAGATTCTGTGATCTCACACTGCTGTTATGACAAAAGGTATATCTGAACCCAAAAATGACAGACAAGGTTTCTCAGTTATCAAAATTAAAGCTGTATTTTATGTTATTTTTGCACTTATATATAAATCTACTAACAGGGCTCCAGACTGCAACTAAAATGGTCAAATATTTGCGACCAATAATCTAAAATCTAGTCACCATTGTTGATAGTTTGTTTGCATCCATATGCGGTTTTGTCAGATATATTCTTGTTAGATCGTACACAAAGAACAGTGCAAACCATGATGTCCATCCCGCTTTGAAAAAATTACTCTTGTGAAGCAGTTCATTTTAATTTGTTTAAGATTCATGACACGAACATGCTTGTGATTTAGTCGTCTGAGTCAGACTTGCTCAGTCAGTGAATCATTCAGGCAATATGTTCCCTTGCTGAACCCCAATTCCTTTTCAATCCAATTAGAAATGAACCAGGAACTATTACTTATATAATAAAAAAATAAAAATATTTTACTTTATTTTTGGCTTTTTTAAAATGTTTTATTTTAAGAGCCAGTGGCTCCCTAGTCATTTTTATTTTATTCTGGAGCACTGTTATAGCATTTTATGGCATTTTATTTGATAGTTTTTTGTAATTATTTTGTGTCTGTCTTTCTGTCTTCTATCTCTTAATACCTTTAGTATTGTATTTAGATTAGACTGTCATTTTTGGGTGAATCAAAATGGTTTTCATAATTTGTTCTGTTTATGTACCTATAATTGGATTCATGAGGGTGTGTGAAATAAATTTTATGTAACCTGTAGTAACATATTAGTCAAAGTACAGAGAGAACAATGAGTTCTTGCCCTAGTGAATAGTCGATATCAATGTTCATCAACTGATATGCTGTTTTGTTTGAAATTAGCACAAAAAAAGTTAAAAATTAATAAATGATTTGACAAGGAGACACAACTTTGAAGAGAAAAAACCTGCTTAGACTGTGGAGTGTTTGCCATTTTTAAAAGCCAATTCTCTGACCTGATACAACAACCCAGTATATTAGGAAATAAATCTTGTTTGATGTATGTTTTGATTAACTGGAAATCGATTGACCTTATTCAATCATTCTACCCTAACAAACATTTATCAAACCCCAGCCAGTTTTGAAATGGCAGAAATCTCTCCACACTGCTGCCTCTCCTGTCCATTTATTTATTAATTTGAACGGTTCTTGAGATTGCACAAAGATGTCATGTAACACGCATGTCCTGTTTAATTGCCAATCCACATTATGCACTTTTGAAAGCCATTTTCCCTCACTTTAATATCTGTGTCGATTCTCACAAAGATATTTTATGTCTATGTGACATTTGAACATGTAGTCTCTATTGAAAGATGGACGGTAATTCTCCTGACAAGTGCTTTTTCCTGGGGGTCTTTTCCTTTAATCTTAAGCACTCCAAATTCTTACCTAGTCTATCATTATTACTTGTCCTGTATTTCTCTTTGAATACGCAAAACAAATCAGCAGTCAAAAAAAGCACCAGCTAAAGTCAGACTGGTCCCTTGCACTTGCTGAGAGAATCCTGCTGTCCTTTGTGCCTCTCTGTGTGTTTAAGGGGGGAATATGGCTCCACTTTTCAGTATGTGAGAGATCTGCATGCTCAGCTGCCTGCCTGAGAGCTGCGGCTCGGCTGCCTAACACAGTTAGTGAGCGTCTCCTGACACGCTCTGCTCATTGCTAATCACTGATGGACAGTGTCCTGACTGGGATGGTGGGGGAGGGGAGGGACGTGGAGGCAAAAGGGGTGCGGGGAGGATGGGTTGATGTAAAATGTTTTATGTTACTCAAGCTTGCCATGGCTACGTTAAAGTAGTTGGGTGGTGGGTTGTAGTTTTAAGGGTGCAAATGTTTGCTTTGGGTATGTAGAAGTCGTTGTGTGAGTCTGGGTGGCATATTTGTATGGAAAGTGTCGCATTCATTTTTATAAATATACTGCTAAGTCAGATGGCTACTATTTAGGGCCATGGTCCTGGAAGACCCCAGCACCTCACGTTTTATTAGTACCGGTAGTACTTTTAGGTCTCAATATGCATAAAATATATATTAATAAAGGAGAAAAATACCCAAATAACCTGCTGTTTCCACAGAGATTCTGAATTGTGTGTCTGACACTTTACTCCTCTACAGTGGCCTCTTAGGTCACGTAACTGTGTCAGCATGTTGGATGTAGTGTGTCAAGATTGTATTCGTACAACACGCCTGAATACTTACTTCTCGACTGTTAAAAAAAAAGTTAATTCTGTAAGTTCTTCATCAAATCTAGTATGTCATTTTGGACACATCTATCCATGTTGTGCAGTGCTGGGGTAGTCCAGGACCAGAAAAGAGAATCACTTATTTTTGAGATTCAAAAGATTTCTTGAAACTAGTATATGAAAGAAATAATGTTAACTGTGTAAAGGTCGTAGGCCACCCAAGAAAAACAAAATTTTTGTTTAAAGCTATTTGTGCTGACAGGTTTCCCAAACCTCTTCTCCAACCACACATTCCAACAACCAATACATTTATGACAGCATCTTTCATACTTTCTGAAAAATGACTTTGGGAATGAATTGGGAGATCTTTTGGTATAACAAGGCTAAATTCCTTGCAAACACAATGAAAAACTGCTTGCAGCTGAAGTCTGCTGTAATACTTTTATTTTTAGTTTAGACCCCTTGACCTGAAGTTGTCTCCTGTGTGTGAAAACAACAAAAAAGCAGCTTAAGTCAAGCAAAGAATTATAGCAAGAACTTGAAAACATTTTTATCATACCGTTAGCTGTTTTCTTGGATGGCCATGTGACTGAAACATGAATTAAAGAGAGAATTTGTTAAAAATTTGAACGTGAGCAATGTTCATAGTGGCATTCTTTGTTTGTTGTGCCATCCAAATATGCAGCCACAAATGTGAGTGTTTGAATGTGTTTCTGTGTTTGCTAGGCCATTTCCCATCTCTTACACTATACCGCCTTGTCTGCCCTACTCTGCTCTAGGTGGTAGTCAACGCCTTGGTGGGTGCCATCCCTTCCATTATGAATGTGTTGCTGGTTTGCCTCATCTTTTGGCTGATTTTCAGTATCATGGGTGTCAACCTGTTTGCGGGGAAGTACTACTACTGCTACAACCAGACGGAAAAGGCATACTTCGATATCGAAACGGTCAACAACAAATCAGATTGCCTATATTTGATGCAACAGAACTTCACTGAGGTGCGCTGGAAGAACGTCAAAATCAACTTTGACAATGTGGGCGCTGGTTACTTAGCTCTGCTACAAGTGGTAAGTGTGTTTTAGTCTCTTGTAAGATGGTACACTGGCTAAAAAAATAGTGTTGATATAACACTGATATTAACTTTCCCTTTCTAACTCTAAGGCAACCTTTAAAGGATGGATGGACATCATGTACGCAGCAGTTGACTCTCGAAAGGTGAGATTTTTGAGCAATCCTAACTGCAACCTGAATCAAAGTACCTGTTTAAAATATATTTCTCTCCTCAGGTGGGAGACCAGCCGAAGTATGAGGACAACATCTACATGTACATCTATTTTGTCATCTTTATTATATTCGGCTCTTTCTTCACCCTCAACCTCTTCATTGGTGTCATCATCGATAACTTCAACCAGCAAAAGAAAAAGATAAGTGTCCACTTTTTACCTTCACTTTAAACTATTTGCTCATTCTAAAAAGTGGTTTTCACATTGACTTTTGCTTTTTGAGTAGATTTTAACCAAATGTTATTTATGACTATACTTTGGAGGTCAGGATATATTCATGACCGAGGAACAGAAGAAGTACTACAATGCTATGAAGAAGCTTGGCTCAAAGAAACCACAGAAACCCATACCCAGACCCCAGGTACATTACTGTAAAAAAGTGATACTGTGCCTACTGACTTGACACAAATAGAGTCCTAATTTGTGCTATTTTTTCTCTTCTTCAGAACAAGCTTCAGGGGATGGTGTTTGACTTTGTGACACAGCAGGTCTTTGATATTTCCATCATGATCCTCATCTGTTTGAATATGGTCACCATGATGGTTGAGACTGATGATCAGTCACAAGAGACCGAAAACATTTTGTACTGGGTTAACTTCATCTTCATTGTGTCCTTCACCTCTGAATTTGTCCTGAAGCTCTTTGCACTGCGTCATTATTACTTCACCAACGGCTGGAACATATTTGACTGTGTTGTGGTCATTCTCTCTATCGTGGGTAAGTGAACAATGTTTCATGGGCTTTTTTATTTACGCTTTGAAATACATCACTTTATTTTTTGGCTAATTTTGTCCTCTTCTTCTCTTTGTTTCTTATCACCCAAACTACAGGTATGTTCTTGGCTGACCTGATTGAGAAGTACTTTGTGTCTCCAACATTGTTCAGGGTAATCCGTCTGGCTCGAATTGGGCGTATCTTGCGTCTGATCAAAGGAGCAAAGGGCATTCGGACTTTACTGTTTGCCCTGATGATGTCACTGCCGGCCCTGTTCAATATCGGCCTTCTGCTGTTCTTGGTCATGTTCATCTTTTCTATTTTTGGCATGTCAAACTTTGCCTATGTGAAGCGGGAGGCTGGCATAGATGACATGTATAACTTTGAAACATTTGGGAATAGTATGATCTGTCTGTTCATGATAACCACCTCAGCGGGATGGGACGGCCTTCTCGCTCCCATTCTCAATTACCCACCGGATTGCGATCCGAAGAAGGAGAATCCAGGTACTACGGTGAAAGGTAACTGCGGAAACCCTTCAGTGGGCATCTTTTTCTTCGTCATGTACATTATTGTCTCGTTTCTCATCGTGGTAAACATGTACATCGCCATCATTCTGGAGAACTTCAGCGTCGCCACAGAGGAGAGCGCTGACCCACTTTGTGAGGACGACTTTGAGTCCTTCTATGAGATTTGGGAAAAGTTTGACCCCACTGCTTCCCAGTTCATTACCTTTGCCAAGCTGGGTGATTTCGCTGACACTCTGGAGCACCCGCTGCGCGTTCCCAAGCCCAACACTATAGAGTTGATCGCCATGGATCTGCCTATGGTTAGCGGCGACCGCATTCACTGCCTAGACATCTTGTTTGCCTTCACCAAGCGTGTGCTGGGGGATAGCGGCGACCTGGACATGATGCGGCAACAGATGGAGGAGCGATTCATTGCTGCCAATCCTTCCAAAGTGTCTTTTGAGCCTATCACCACCACTATGCGCCGCAAGCAGGAGCATATGTCTGCCTCAGTCATCCAGCGCTCTTACCGGGCATATCTTATTCGGAGAGGCTTCATCTGCAAGCGCTTGCTCGGCAGCAGCAGGCTGGAGAACGGCGGGACCAATCGGGAAAAGAAAGAGAGCACACCTTCTACTGCCTCGCTGCCGTCCTACGACAGCGTGACCAAACCTGAGAAGGAGAAGTTGGAGGAGAGTGACAGAAAGGGCAAAAACCAAAAAGATGTCAAGGAATCTAAGTGTTAGGAACGATGGAGACCGAACTCCGGAGTCGAGACTGAAACTATCTGTTCTAACAAATGTATAGAAAATCATTTGCAACAAAAAACACAGAGATCTTTGGGGGAAAAGGTTGTTTACAGACAACAAATGCACCGGTGCAACAGGAAAGCAGCTTGGTTTTTTACAGCTTTGATGATGACCAAACCAACCTATGAGCTTACTGTCTTACATTTGTGCTTAGTGACCAAGATTTTACTGTTCCAACTGCAGCCAAAAGGCACTTACAAGTAGAAATAAAATAATGACCAATGGCAGACATCTTTGATAGGGACCACCTGCCAAAGGACGAAGCAGTACAAAGTAAACTCATTAGATGGATTCCTTTGCACCACCATGTGTGGAGTTCAGCATTCCTCCGATACGGACATCCCTTTCAAACACTACACTGCCGAAATCCGACGGAAACCTCCGCTCATCCCAGGAGGATTCTGGGGTGTTGTATTTTAACCATAGGTGAACCAGTAATAACGATGTTAAATCAATCATGTGGAGTGTCCGCAGAAAAAAAACCAGAACAATATGCAAGGGTTTTCCGTTGTTGTGATGAATATCTCACCTTATTTGACCCACAAAAATGAGGGAAAAAGTTCAGCCCATGTCATTCACCTCGTCATCATCTCTTTGTTATACTTACAGGAAAAAAAAGACATTTTATACATGGGCTTTCACATCGATAATGGGTTGGGGATTATCAGGGTTTTGACTTGGGCTGAAAGGTACTTACTCAGACCGAGTTCCTGGTAAATAAATAATTAATTGTGCTCGTTCAATGCATAGAAATGATTTGCATGGTGGCATGTTTTGATCAGGAATCATGCATGTATAATCATAGTCCACTTGACACTACTACTCAAACCACATCAGTGGCTTGACCATACTTTCGATACTGTCCACTAGTAATCAAATTAAATAGATATAGCTGGGAAATGATTGGTCAATAGCAACATATTTAACTACTGGCTATGACAAGTATATTTATACTTACCCCTCGTAAAGCTTACTTCCTGATTAACCGGTTCTCACACCATGCGTCATGTGTGTATTTTAAGGTGGCCGATCAAAGCTATTCATTCGTTTGGATATACAGTGTGGCAACTGCACATTCCACCCATAGAGGTGTTTCACTGCCCTGGACTTGAGAAGTTGGGAGGAAAATTTGGAGAAACGATTTAACTCTAATCAAATCTTGGGTTCATAAACCTTGATTTGTTTTTTTACACCAGCAATATAATTCAACTGCCCCTCAATGTGCAGCTGAGGCTCTAGTTGGGCCTTCAATAGATCTTCAAAAGGTATAGCCATAAGGTACATGCCATTTTAACCCTTACAATGCTTTGTCAGACCTCAGTGGGAGGCAATCTCTTCGATTTTCCTGGAGGTACTTGTCTTCATGTCAGCACATCCTCATGTTTACCATTTAAAGGGGTTGTCAGTTGTGTTAGCATCTTGTTTTGTCTTAAAGATGTTGAGGAAAGCACTCGAGTAGCCATTTTTAATGCATCCTGTAGATGTTAATAGCTTTCTCCTTGTTGAATGAAAAAGTGACTCATGAGCATTTGGTATAGCTCGGATTATACACGTAAAACTGGCCTTACACAGCAGGAAAACAAAGCAGGCGACAGTTTTAGAATGAAGTGATGAGTACTTGTGTTGTCTGATAGCATGCAGTTTATGATGGTGATACTACAAATTGGCTTTTTTTACCTATGTTGCTACCTCTTGAGCAAACTGCCATCCTTTCTTGCTCTGGGTGCAATGGAAATTGATTCAATTTGCAACAGTAATTCTAACGTTTACAGTAATTTGAGTTTCATTACCTCTTCTGTTCGGTAGGAATGAATGCTTATTCTGGTGTGGGCTAGCCCAGTATAAGGTGTTACGGTGGACCACAGACAACATAATACAATGCTGATATAAACTGTAGGTATAGGTTTATGAAAGATCATAGGACATCTCAAACTGCTGGGTCAGTAGACGTACGCCACCAGAGCCAGAGTGCTGGAGAAAGTACCAGTTTACAAACCCACTTCCTCTACTTCTTAGACCTGTTGGTCTGCTTACTGCCTGAGATCTCTAAATCAGCATGGGTGCTGTGGACTTATACCAAATGAAGCCTGGTGAAACACTTAGACTACCATGTAGTTTCCCCCAACTCCCATTTTAGTTCAGACGTGAAATGAAAAATCACTCTCACTCACTGTATGACAAGTTAATGTATCATTCAATGTACAGGAGGGGGCTATGATGTACATGGCACAATTGCTGAAAAGAATGAACTTTTTGAGGAAAACTATAAGCATTGTAATATATTATTTTCTTTTAAATGGCATGCTTTGTTGTGGGTTTTGTAAATACAGAATTTTAAAGAATTACTGCTATTACTCTAATAATAAATTATAACAATGATATAGAATGGCTTCCAGCTGATGCCCTTGTCACATATTTTAATTTTTTGTTTTTCTAACACATTTCACTTTTGATAAAGGGAACTGAATGATATAATGTATCAAGAATACTCTTTTAGACAAAGAATATACAGTACCTGTCAAAAGTTTGGAAATCCAAAATACAGTAAAAGCAGTAATATAGCAAAATATTACAAATTAAAAGAACTGTTTTCTTTTGAATACTTTTTAAAATGTCATGTTTTCCTGTCACCATCATTACTTCAGTCTTCGGTGTCGCATGATCCTTCAGAAATCATTCTAATATGCTGATTTGGTGCTCAAAAATTTTGTTTTTAATAATTAAAATAGAAAACAATTATTTTAAATTGTAATAATATTTCACAATATGACTCTTTTTACTGTATTTTTGATTAAATAAATGCAGCCTTGGTGAGCATAAGAGACTTCTTTCAAAACATAAAAAAAATTAGTTTCCAAACTTTTGACAGGATATACATATGAAAGGATATACAAATGAGCACTGTAATATTTCATTTATATGCAACGTGTCCAGTGGATGTAGAAAAAAAATTATGTTGGAGACGAACTCGCGCACGATTGTTATCAGCGCTGCTTGGATGTTTTAATCTGATACTGTATGACGAGAGGGTTATGCAACCAGCACATCTCTGTAACCTTGAGGTTTTATAGACATACACAAACACATTTACACGTGAATGCACATATATGCGTCGTCCTGCCTATGGACATTGTGTGGTCACCCACCCGAGCCTGAAAGTCTAAAACAGTCACAGAGCAGTTCATGTATTCTACTCTAAAGGCCTCCCCGAACACTTCAGTGCCGGTACTCGTGGGCCTGAACAACAGTTTTGTATGCATTTCGTATCCGGTTTTTATGTGTTCAGTGGTCTGTTTCTAGTGCTAC
Organism: Rhinichthys klamathensis goyatoka; assembly: GCF_029890125.1. NCBI lineage: Eukaryota > Metazoa > Chordata > Actinopteri > Cypriniformes > Leuciscidae > Rhinichthys > Rhinichthys klamathensis. The sequence continues at coordinate 512,447 of NW_026606571.1, read as the reverse complement.
TTCACTAATTGTCGTGTGCCTTTTTCTACATTTTCTCCATGTTCCTACATTTTCTGGATTGCATTTCACTGCAATTTTGGAGGATGATGCCATATTTAACATTTAGTTGATGGTGGGGGAAAGACAGGAGAATGCAAAATGGAGCACAATGCAAATCAGGGACTATAGTCTGAACAAGGCGTCTGGTGTAATGCCAGAGGAACACTGAAACCAACCAAGAAAACAAGCCCACTTCTTCCAGATTTGATGTTACGAAATCTTCTGATGTTTTGTTTTCTGTACTTTGTGTATCATCCACTTGGCTTGTAAAAAAAAAGAAAAGAAAAAAAAGTATAGCTTGCCTTCAGACTTTTATGTTCTTTCCATCTTTGAAACTCACTTTTGTATCGATATTCAGTTACTGGACTTCCATTTTTAGCATGACTAAAATGCTTTCCATTTTGCTGAAAAGATTTCAAAAGTGCTTTTCAAACTGTTGTTTTGTTTGACACAGTGTTGTAGGAGGACATATAGTTGGTGTGTATGGCACAACCACTGGAACTCTTAGTAAGAACATATAAAAGATTGTCTTAATTTGAGCACGAAACTTTTTAACAATAAAGCAGCCTTCCAGTTGCACAGAGTCGTCACTGATTTTGTTGAACGTGATTGAGAAGACAGACACATTTAGTGCCCATATGACATCAGGAAATCTTAATCTGCTACACTCATGACTAGCCCTCCATAAAACTATTAATGCATGCTTTACTGATAATTTTATTCTTTTATAATTGATAATTTGGTCTTCAATTACTTCTCATTTTGTTCCAATCCTGTATGAATTTATTTCTTCTGTGGATCACAATAAAATCTTTTTTTTTAAATACATCCTTAACATTTTTCGAAAATCTTTTGTGTTCTGCAGAAGAAAGTGATCTCAAACCCTTCATTTTGTGAGAATTTTGAGATCATTGAGTTTGTCTTTCAAATAAGTCTGAGATAGGATCTGCTTCTATCGGCGTCACTGCAGATTATGGCAAGAAATGCTCCTCTGCTCATCTAGTAAGTCATGGTTTAGCAGAGAGATCAATAGAAAGCTATAGCTGTGAGCTTAAGTATCAATGACACTCATCTGAATAACCTCAGGGGGAGTGCATCCCGACCACTAGCTCTTGGTTGAATTGATTTGCACTTTTACCAGTATAGCATTGGTTAAAGGATTAGTTCAGCCAATAATGAAAATAGAGTTATAATTTACTTGACCTTATGTTACTTTTCTCTGTGTTACCCGAAAGGAGAAAAATTCTAATAATGTATGTCATTTTTTTCCATGGAATTGGGGACTGAAGCCTTTACGCTTCCAAAAAAAAACCCCACAAAAGCATCATAAATGTTGTCCAAATGACATGTGTACTCTATTTCAAACCATAAGCCATAAAAAAGCTTTTGAGAAACCAACTGAAATATAAGTCACTCTTCACTCATAATCTTGCCCGTGACTTGATCTTGAGAACCGAATTTGTCAGATTTATGAATGAATGGAACTCAGGGGGCCTCAAGAGGACTTCTTATCCTTAATCCTTATCCAGTAGTTTAAGAACGACTGGAAAAAATCATCAGGGCCTTTGAATATTGTTGTGGACAGGGGGCCTTGGAGTCAAATGGTTGAGAACCACTGACCAATGTCCCAAGTTTATCTATAGTTTATCCAAATAATTAAAAAAATAATAATAATTGTATATAATTTTGTTCTTCACCATGTCCCTAAGGGCTCATTGCCTTATATGAACTAAATTTTTTACCCCTTCATTAAATAACGAATAAAAAAAAAAAAAAAAAAAAAAGTATGGTTTTGTGAATAATGCTTGAATCAGGTGGATCACACTTTTTTGTGTGTGTCATTTTGGAGCTTGACCGCACCAGTCCTCGTTTAGGCTGCTCTGGGGAATCTGGATGTTCTTCATAAAATTATGTTCCGTGGAAGAAGGTCAGTCAGAAGTTAAATTTTTGGTTTCTGTTGCCTTTAAAATAAGACGGTAGAAATGAAAATATCTAAAATTAGAACAAAAGAGACAGAAGCTAGCGCGAACATTAATGAATCTACCTCTTCCTCGCCTCCATTTCACAGCTGAGCAGGATTCTGTCCCTGCTCTCTTTCTGCAAGTCACCAGGCTTGTTCTCTTGCTCCCCTCCTCCTCCTTTAGCCTACGTGTATCGCCAAACCTTACGAAGCACGATATCCCACCCCCACCCATCGGTGCCACAGCCATTCATGGTAAGGACCTGGTGTTTATCTTAAAATGTCTGTCTCACCACCCCCCGTTTCAGTATGCGAGGCGGGGAAGACAGAGAGGAGAGAAGAGGGTGCGGCGGAGCACTGCAGTGCAGATAAATGAATGCACCATTGGTGGCTGAGTCAGCAGCACACTCCCAGTTTGGCCCATTGCCTGCACCAACTGTGTCTGAGGAGGAACAACATGCATGCAGTCAACACACTCATGCAGTCAATATGCCTCCTGCCTGATCGTTTTGCCCTCAATGTTTCACTGGGCAAAAAAAAAGAAAAAAAAGTGCGCTTTAGTTAACGGTAATCTTGCAAGCTATACGGCCTTGACCTAATTCTTGAACCGATTCACCCTAACATGCATAAAAGTAAATATGGCCTTCATTTCAGACTGTTTTTAATATGGCCTTCATTTCAGACTGTTTTTGAGAGACTGCATTCATAAGAAACAATGATTCATTGTGAGCTCAATGCAGTTTCATAATTCGCATTATATCTATTAAAATTCTACCATTCGACCAATAAAGAACACAAATCTATGTATTAGTTCACTGATGCGAATAATTTGGGGTATAACAATACTGTAATTAGGAATAATTGATTTCTGGACATTGTTGTTGTTATTTATTTTCTTCCTGCAATTGTTATTGCACATAATAACACATATTGTATGCACACACAAAACATGAATGCACAAAATATATGCACATCAATTTGCACTGTGACTATGTGGTATGTTTATGCACATGCCTATTGTTTGTAGGATTTTATTGTGTTGCTTCTAAAAGATTGCTAGTAACACTTACACACGCACATTTTGCAATAAAGCTGCAGCCAGAGAAATGGTTCATGCAACATCTGAAAATATACAAATATCTTCACTTGGGTTTGCTGCACAAATTCAAATAGTACAATTAGTTCATATATGACATATTTCTTATATTCAAATGTAAAAGTATGAACTGATTTTATCATATGTAACAAGAGCGTGAAAATCACTTTAATTTGATAGTATAAGAATATTGCTTGTATGGTCTGTCAGACATCCAGTTAGATATCTGTAACATGAACAATACCATGCATCAAAAGCTTTAAAGTTGTTAACTAACTAGTATTGCATATTCTATTTTTTTGTATTAATAATGTAGAACATATTTTCTTTGAGCTCCATGCTTGCCATCAATTGTAGGCGCTAACAAACCCGTTTTGAAGTAAAGCGCTCCACCAACTAGTGGTGGCTTAGCGTTAGTGCATTTCTTCACATTTTATTATGTGAAAAGGTAGTTCTGTTGGAACTTACTTTATTTTTCTGATAGAAAAGTCAAAATAATGATGCTAGATAAGCCACTTCACATATGTGGCTTTAGTACTTCAGTTGTGTAGCCATTGTAGTGTTTTGGGAACTGGTGGCTTATAGAAAAATCTGAATAGGCTATACACTAACCTAAAGGATTAGGAACACCTGTTCAATTTCTCATTAATGCAATTATCTAATCAACCAATCACATGGCAGTTGCTTCAATGCATTTAGGGGTGTGGTCCTGGTCAAGACAATCTCCTGAACTCCAAACTGAATGTCAGAATGGAAAGAAAGGTGATTTAAGCAATTTTGAGCGTGGCTTGGTTGTTGGTGCCAGACGGGCCGGTCTGAGTGTTTCACAATCTGCTCAGTTACTGGGATTTTCACGCACAACCATTTCTAGGGCTTACAAAGAATGGTGTGAAAAGGGAAAAACATCCAGTATGCGGCAGTCCTGTGGGCGAAAATGCCTTGTTGATGCTAGAGGTCAGAGGAGAATGGGCCGACTGATTCAAGCTGATAGAAGAGCAACTTTGACTGAAATAACCACTCGTTACAACCGAGGTATGCAGCAAAGCATTTGTGAAGCCACAACACGCACAACCTTGAGGCGGATGGGCTACAACAGCAGAAGACCCCACCGGGTACCACTCATCTTCACTACAAATAGGAAAAAGAGGCTACAATTTGCAAGAGCTCACCAAAATTGGACAGTTGAAGACTGGAAAAATGTTGCCTGGTCTGATGAGTCTCGATTTCTGTTGAGACATTCAGATGGAAGAGTCAGAATTTGGCGTAAACAGAATGAGAACATGGATCCATCATGCCTTGTTACCACTGTGCAGGCTGGTGGTGGTGGTGTAATGGTGTGGGGGATGTTTTCTTGGCACACTTTAGGCCCCTTAGTGCCAATTGGGCATCGTTTAAATGCCACGGCCTACCTGAGCATTGTTTCTGACCATGTCCATCCCTTTATGGCCACCATGTACCCATCCTCTGATGGCTACTTCCAGCAGGATAATGCACCATGTCACAAAGCTCGAATCATTTCAAATTGGTTTCTTGAACATGACAATGAGTTCACTGTACTAAAATGGCCCCCACAGTCACCAGATCTCAACCCAATAGAGCATCTTTGGGATGCGGTGGAACGGGAGCTTCGTGCCCTGGATGTGCATCCCACAAATCTCCATCAACTGCAAGATGCTATCCTATCAATATGGGCCAACATTTCTAAAGAATGCTTTCAGCACCTTGTTGAATCAATGCCACGTAGAATTAAGGCAGTTCTGAAGGCGAAAGGGGGTCAAACACAGTATTAGGTGTTCCTAATAATACTTTAGGTGAGTGTATATTAAAATGGATCACATTAAAATAAAAACACCTTAATCCTGATATAATATTTTAAAATATGATATTTCGAAACAACTGAAACTATACTCCAGTGACAATTCATTACATGGGGTTTACAAATTAATTATTCTATGGTGTGTGAGAAAATATATGTTCCCTTAAAAACATCACATGTAGCCTATGTGATCTGTTGACATATTTAGTTAAATGTGAGAAACGGTTTATGAAGACTAGTACATATCATTTTGTAAACTAGTTATTATTATTTTTTAAATACTCATATGTATTATTAGACACTAGTAGGCTACTAGTAGCCTATACACCTATTAAAAAGGATAGGCTAGGCCTATTAGTATAGTATTTATTCATTAGATATTAAAAAAAGTACCAATAGCATGAAAATAGACACTTGTACGTTTTAAGGATTAAATGTTAAAACCATAGACTGTATAAAAAAAAAGAAAGAGAAAAAAAGACATATTCATGTATTTTATGTCAATGAGCGTCACTCTGGTAGCCCCTGCTGGTAGATTTCTGAACTACACCTAGTCATCAAACTACACAGTTTGATGACTGAAGACCTATTTTTTAGTCTATGCTAAAGACGGTCATTGTTTTCCAAGCAAGCAACATATAAACCTCAAATATAATATGATATTATTTTATTATATTATTGTAGTATTGTAGGTGCCAACACTGACAAATTGTTTTGTCATCACTTAATCTGATTCTTAAAAGCGCGAAATTAACATTATATCAATTTGTCCATCTGCCGATCAAACCCATGACCAAACCCTGTTTACCTCTGTCACGCGTATCTGACATCAACATGGCACCAGCTCGTGAATTTCATGTTGGGAATACTATAAGAAAAATATTATTATATTTTATTTATTTATGTCGAAAGATTAAAACATGAAAATGGACATACTTTTTTCATCTCTGGTAATGCTGATATAGCTCCCACAAGGGGGCGATATTTAACTGATAATAGTCCATAACACTCAGGCCTATGTCATTTTAGTACTACTACAAGGTAATATATATATATTTTTTAATTGATCATGTTTTAAATATTTTAATATATATTTTAAATGGTGCATTACCGGTTATTTTGTATAAGCCATGTTTTATATTACTTATGAGTAACTAAATTATACAAAATAACCAGTAATGTACCATTTCAAATATATATTAAAATATTTATATAAAATTCATAAGTTATGACTAAGAAGTAATATGTCAGTGTTATGGTTGCAGTTCATTATAATATCAGAAGATGGCATAGTTTATCTTCTACGCTTCTCTCTCCCACTTGTCTAGCCACAGTGCATGGTTGATTCAAATTCATGAGTCTGTTATTACTGGAAAGTGTATGGCAAATTGTCATGGATGTTTAATTAATCTCATGATTTATTCAGTTCATTTCCTACAGTGTCTAGTACCCAAGTCAATGTCATTATTGGATGAGGTAGTGCTTCAGTAGTGCTGCAGCTGCTCACCAAGGCTTTCTTCATTTAAAATGAACACACTCCATCCCTGATCATCACTGGTTTAATGAGTCTTGGAGTTTGCGGCAATGTTCTTTAAAGTAATGAAAACTCAAAAATAATCAACTGATAATTTGTTATAACTTTTACTTCTACTCTGGTCTTTTTTGATCTACACACAGCTGGCTGAGAAAGCTTTAAAGAATTTACTTTTTGTGTTCCATTGAACAAAGGGTCACAAGTTTGGAATGACTTATAGGGAAAGTAAATAATGATTTTGTTTTTTGAGTGCACTAAATACACATATACACTTTTTACACTTTTGCACAAAATATAGACTAACCCAACCATTTGTTTAAATTAACCTAGAATATAGGTAATTTAGAATTTAAATTAACCTAGGATTTAGGTAAATTTGTCCACACTTGACCCAAACATGAGTTGAAACAAGCCAGCATTTTTTTAGCGATGTGTGTGTGTGTGTGAGAGAGAGAGAGAGAGAGAGAGAGAGAGAGAGAGAGAGAGATAGGTAAAGCAATATTAGCATGCGGCGCCTCGATGTCCTTTCTAGATTTGTAATAAGCAGACTACATGTATTATTCAGGACTGTGTGGACAGGTCCTACTCTGCTCTGCTCTGCTCCGTGCTCTCTCGTCCTGGTCCGTCCCCTAGGGACCTGATGCCTAAATTACTATTTCTATTTGATATATTCCCATAGCCCAGCCCTTAAAATGCATAGATGAGAGAATGGCGTGTTCCTTGGGGGTCACAATGTAGCGGTCACTCAGTAGAAGTCAGAGGTGGACTAGTGGATACAGATTTATGCATTCATTCCTGTGATATCATTAAACAGCAATGTCACCTTTCCTCATATATGCTGATCTGAAGAGGTCAGAAAGGGAAAAATTCTGTTTGAATTGTATTTATTTTCCAATTGAATCTTCTTCGGTGTCTTTAGAAGTTTACTTTAGAATATAAAACTTCTTGGATGAGACTTGCATCCTGTGATGGTGGACAGATGTTGTCTATTATTTCGGTTGGTGGTTATTTATTTCATTATTCTAATCTCTTAGCAGCTTTCCATTGCTGAGTCAATGAAGAGTGTAAATGACAAAGAAAAGAAAAATGTTTTTAAAAATGTAGCTTCCAAATTCCAAGTTCTTGAATAGTCTTTGTATTCACAGTCTTTTGTAATAAGGGTGTGTAAATGTTTATATTATTATCAGCCTTTCATAAAGGTAAATTTATCTGATATTTTTAAGTGACCTTTGACAGTAATTTTTTTTGTACCCCCCCCCCCCCCCTGGCATTTTAGTTGGACCACATGTTTTTTAAAATATTATTAAGCAGTGAGTCAGATGTAAAATAATAATAAAATTTGATTAGGCCTATAATAAAACACCTACTTAAGTTTTTAAAGGTAGCTTACAGTAGCCTATGTAACTTTTTTTTTATTCAAAATGAACTAAATTAAAATAATGAGTGAATACATAATCAATCCTTCTTCCAAAACGTGTTTTTGCATTCACTATGGTGAGCCTATTATAAGTGTTTATATTTTACACCTGAGGGGATGGTTTTCGTGGTAAATTGCGAATATACGTCACTCGCCCATGTGCACCCAAGGTGGTAATCCATCGACCGGAAGTTGAAGCCGGCCGGGTGCCGCCATGTTGTAGCAGAACTTCACTTGCGTTAGCATTTCCATTGACTCCCATTCATTTTTGCGTCACTTTGACAGCGAATAACTTTACATCTGAGGCGTTTAAAGACTCCATTTGTCCATTATTTATTTCTAAAGAAACACGACAATGTATAAAGGGCTCCATTACCTTCTATGTTACATTATGGCCCCGTAGAAACAGATTTAGTAAAAATAGGCTAACGATTGCGTCATAACCACTCGACTCTCTGTCGCGCTGTACAGAAGTTACCGTACAGACAGGAGGAGAAGCTCGCTGGCAATCGGGGGGACGTCCCGTCAAGGGAGAAGCCCATAGATAATGAGTCCATAAAAGCAACGGAATTCTTACTCCTGCTCACTCACGCCAAAGAACTCTTTGCTCAAGTTCCCCGTCTCTGCAAGATTAACGTTGGCAGTTTTCACGCACAGCTACTAGAAGATTAACGTCTGTCAGACAGGTTGCTCACGTCATCAAGCTTAGTTTGAGTCGGTCTGAGTCTGCGCGTCAGGAACGGAAGTTCTCAAAAATCGCTAAAAGTGGGCTTCAACTGTCTCAACTGAGTTCCAATGAGATGCTCTGTCCATTTCTTTTACTGTCTATGTGTGCACCTAAACGGGTGGCCTGGTAGAGACTGGGGGAGGGGCCACAAACCCGTGGGCACGGTGTATGGGTAATTTACAGATTGCAAAAACTGAAGGCACGGTTTACAAATTTAAGAGCGTGGATTAGGAACTCGTGGTGGGTACGGTTTATTAATCCGTGTGCACGATTTGTTAAACCGAGGGAACAGTTCAAGAATTCGTGAGTACAGTTTATAAACTGAGGGGACAGATTGCAAAACTGTCGCCTCGGATTTTTTTTCCCCACAGGTGACTTCCCGGGCTCCCGACTACGGTCATATATGTAAATGCCCATGTCACTTTAACAAGTGTGTGGTGTGGGAGGAGTGGGTAGTAGTTGGAAGTTGTCACAACGAACGAGCGAGAAAGGTTGACAAGGAACACGCTAACGTTAAATCTTGAACCTCCGGAGAATCATCCGTTAAAAAAAAACGCCGAATAGAAGAGAGTCTGCTGACAAAAAGAGAACGTGACAGCTCGCAATAAAACGAGAATCAACATTGGCTTGGCTTTTCGGGAAACTGAGAGATTTGAAGTGCAATAATACTCAACAGGTGAGTAAGGTATTTTATTGAACAGATAAATTGCCATATGTAGCTCTCTAACACTAACAGAGTCCATTGTAAATCTATTGCGAAGGGTCATTTCATTATGGTTGTTGCAGCACTGTGTTGGAATTAATTTACAAGTACTGTGTCTATTAATGGGTATAGATACAGTAACATCTTCAGCTAGTCAGCTTGAGATCCATCTAACACCGGTGCCGCGAACTAACGTTATATTCATCCGCAGTCCGCACAGTCATGCAAAGCCGAATCACAACCAAAAGAGTGTTCTTTCTGCAAAATGCATGCAGTTTTGTTTTTAACCGCTAGAGGGCAAGTTACATGGTGTATTTTTTTTTCTTCATAATGATGACATCAGGACATTGAATCAGCCTGACAATTTTTACTTTATGACCCCCAAAAGTTCAAAATGAATATTAGTCCAGAAAGTAAAAATAAGCCTCTTCTATGATGAGCATGTCATATGAAATTGGATGTTTAAAGCATTTAAAAATGAATTCGTAGATTCAGACAAATAGAGCGCCATTGACCCAATTATGTTTAATATTTAATATTAACTTTAATAAACGTCAATAAAACTCTTTCATTTTAATTTTTGGTCCAAAAGAAAACATTATTGTTGAATCTTTTGTGTGTTCAGGCAGGCCTGAAAAAAGATATGGCTCCTTTTCAAGTAAACAGGTTTTAGAGCCTGGAGTATTTCATTGGCTTCTCTCCAGATGCTGTTTCATGGCCAGAGCTGTGAGCTAATTACACCTTTGTTGCTAATGTTCCTGCCAATAAACACTGTAACTGAGGTCAATAGTTTAGCTGGGCCTTTTTTTCTCCATTTATTTGGCCTGTTAATGATGGGATATCAGATTCCGATCTCTTTTTCCTGTGGTGGCCCCTCTTCGCTCCCCTGCTCTCTGCCATAGCCTGGAGGAGTGTGGAGCTGAGGCGAGCATCTGGGTGAAGCCTGCTGAATGGGGCCCTTTCTTGCCGAAGCCTGTGGTCCAGCGAACGCACAGCATCGCGCACGCTGGCCTAGCGAGAACGGCTCCTATCATAACAGCACCTCGAGGCTCGCTTTTCACATCTCCTCCTCCTTTCCTCCCTAAACTCACACCCTTCCTTTTCTGTCATCTCCTCCTGTTCCGTTCTCACCTTTCACCCTTCTCGCTCTCTCCCCCGGTTCAGCGGTTAAAAAACCTTTGGGTTGGATTGTGTAAATGAAACGGCGAAGATCTCTGGGTCGGATCAGGCAGAAAGACTTATTGAAAACCGGGGAGGCATGGTGGTCCAGGGGTCCACCGAAGAGGTCAGATAGATGAAAATGACTTGTAACAAGATCATAAAATGCGGACAAAGCTTTGGCTTGCAAAGAAAAGGGCTTGACTCATTTGACCGGGGTGGGGGCCACGTTGCTTGGGACACATATTCCACATGCAATGAGCAGCTGAACTATTGTCTCAGGTTCAAATGATCTCGCAAATGAACAGACTCACAAAGCTCCGCCCCCTCAGGGAAGAGCTAGTGCATCCCAAGGTCACATCTTAGGGACAGAAATGAAGTGATTCATAGAAGAAAGACATTCCATGCATTCGAATATGCCTGTTTCCGTACTATACAGTATGTGAGCCAAGTAGTATGCCTGAATTCACAGTATTCATAAAACAGTAGATGGAAAGTACCTGGATGACCTGCTATTAACGTAGAGATCCTGAAGTGCGAATCCAGTGGGCACTTAACTATCCCACGAGACCATGGGAGAGGATTTGTAAATGGCAGTGAAGCGATGCAACTGATGCCATAGGTCACATGACAGTGACAACATGGCGGATGTAGTATGTCAGAGTTGAATTTATTCGACACACTTTCATACTATATAGGACATATTTTTTTAATGTTCACAAAGCAAGTTTTAAACCAAATGTTGTACCTACTCTACAGTATGTGATTTCGAACACAGCACTTGTTGTAATCTCATACAAGCACTTTCATGTTATCGATTCCGATTTCAGATCTTATGATTTCTACGGGTTCTATCCACCTTATTTTGCAACGCTGAAGTGAGCTATTTTCTGTGAATGTGTGAGACTTCCAATACATAAGCCACTGTAGGTAAATAACTTTAAGAATAAACAAAGTGCAGTAAACAGTAAAACTATTTGCGCCACAAACCGGTGTGTTTATAATTACGACAATACATTAAAAAATTCCAATATCAAGCAGCATAATGAGTTGTTTTGTACAGCTAAAAATAACTCGAAATGAATGACACCAGAAGCCTCGCACATTCAAGTTACAAATGGCCGCGCCTGCTAAAAATAAGGTACTTGTAACAGGCTGCTTTTGTGTATCTCATTCATGTCATTATTAGAGACCATCATTTGAAATGCATGTGAAATGAAGGCTTCTTCTCCATTTGTGACTTCCTGTGTACAGATTCAGCGAGAGGAGACACTGCACACCCTTCTGAGCTGAAATCCTGTTAACCCATGACCCATCACTTGACCCACTGGAGTGTTGGAGGGGACTAAAATCAAGAGTGAAACAATGAAACTCTAAGAGTCACAGTCTCATGCTTAAGTGAGTAAGAGAAAAGTAAATCTCTTTTGTTGCTGTTTTACATCGGGCAGTTTAAAGCAGCACTAAGTAGGAATTCTGTTTTTGTCAAACAGCGACCCCTAGAGTCGCTGTGGAGTACTTGTACTGTCGTGAATAGCACTCACGCAGAGATGGCTCGCACTCACGGCCGGATCCCCTCCCCCTGTACACCGGTACGTGTTCAGTAGGATGGACGCTGTAACGAGTGGAAATAAGGTATGGCCCCTTTAAGAGCTGCGCGCGCCCAACACCACATGTATACGGTGCCGGGTTATTTCTGTTTGATGCTCATTTTATCAGAATTTTATCAGATCTGTTTTTTGCCGTAAAGCAATTCGTTACCTCGCGAGACCTGATATCGGCTCGCCGGCCCAAAGTTGCAAGGGTGGTTTTGCCGCTCACAGGCACCAGGGGGGTGCGAGACGACCACCATTCAACACGAAATCAGTAATATAAACATTACAATGACTCCAAAGCTGTTCGGTTAAGGTAAAAAAGTTACTTAGTTCACCTTTAAGTTGTGTTGGAAACGTGATGTTATAAGTGAATACTGAGTCTCTCGGCCATTTCCACTAGTATTATATCAGAATCGCTGTGACAGCGAACCTGATGTCTAGTTCAGTGATGCTCGTAGGTGAAGGTCTGTGTGATCAAGGACACTGAAGCACATCACTGCCACCTTACCTGTCAGTTTTAATGGCTTCCTACATGCTCCCTCACCTTCTCTTTCCCTGCTACCCCTTCCCTCTACCACTGTATGTTGACATAATTAAAACAGACAAACCAAGCTCTAAAATAGCTAAACATGAAGATGCACGTCGACATCATATTTCTTATTTTTTAATTTGTTCCCTCAACAACTGTCATTGTTTTTTATGAACCAGAATTCTCAAGGTCTTGGAAAATCTGGATTTATGCGGACAAAAAAAATAATTGGAAATTAATAAAATCTTAAAACGTTATATAAATATTTAAAATGTATATATTTTTCTAGTTATCTCAAGCTCTAATATATTTTATTGGGTAGAAATGGCTGATAAATTGCTAGAGTAAAAAAAAAAACAGAAACGAACAACTTGAAGTCATTTAAAAATATTGATCATAAAAAGTGTAAATGCTTTAGAACATTCAGTTATTGAAAGTTTTGGAATTTTCTGGAGTTTAATTATTAAAATAAATATAAATATTGTTCCACTCCTACTTTATGAAAAAAAAATATATATTTTGAGTGCCTTCAAATATTGTCTTTGACAACAGGGGTCCAGAAATCAAAAAGATTGAGAACTGCTGGGTAAAATTTGGCTTAAAACAGCATAGGCTACTGTATATACACATTAATCGGACTGGCTTTTATCATATATATTTGGACAGAGACTAGCTTGACTATGCAAAAACCAGCTGTGGCTTGATTATAATTGTGCATGTAAACATACTTTATGTGTGCTGCAGTGTAGAACCTGGATTTTAGTATTTATTAGCATTTATGTTTAGAGTTTCTTGTGTAGTAAATTGTCTTTTGACAGGTGGCAAAGGCAACAATATTCTATACCTTCAATTACAATAAACTGCTATACAGCTCATTCAGCAAATAATCAAAACATACCATATTACCTCTACAGTTTGTGGTGGATATTTCAGGAAAAACCTGTTGTGGTCAATGCCACATGAGTAAGAGAAAAGGTGTGGCGATTGCTGTAGAACTTTGTGGACCACTGATAAAGCTTATCTAGGGACCAGAATGACAGGCTTTCACACTTCTACTGTAACCCGCCTCCTAGCTTGTTAGCATTGTAGCTCTGAGGTGTTAACTAGCTGTGCTTAGCATTTGGTTTACATGTTGTATATTCTATATGAGAGAGTGCATACATTCTCTACACAAATGCTCTCACAAACCTGTAGGTTTTCAATTCAGAAGTCACTTGGTTTATAAAGTTGAACAAAAAGTTTAATTATAACCCATCTTCCTGGAAATATATTTCTTTGTTGACATGCTGAATAAAATTGATACCAATTACCACCTCCATCAAAGTGGCTGCCTGCAATGTATGTTCCTAATAGTGATTAGATTTTCAAGGCCGTGGATGGCAGATTAGATTTATTTCCCACACATAGTTAATCCACTCATCTCAGTGTCTCATGCATTGAAGAGCACTCATAATTGCAGCACGGAAAAGGGCCAAAAGTCCCCGGCTTACGTGCCTGTAAAGAAAAGGCCGATCTGCTGGAACAATGACAATATGGCTGGAGAATTAAACGCGTCACTGACCCAAGCTTTTTCCCTGTGCTCCTCGTCCCATTGTGCTAGGCTGATTGATTTTGACTGGGGTCATCTAAGCCCGTGCTGGGAGGCATGGTGCGCTGCACACAGGGCTAAACGTTTACATGCATTCATTTAAACACACATGCACGAGCGCATGCCAGGCACACGGGGTCAGCAGCCTGCGAAGGGGTTTACTGTACAAAATTTGTTTGTGTCAGTTTGGATTTGAGGGTTATTTGTGAGGTCAGTAATCTGGTCAGAGATATAAAAATAATAATAATTAAAAAAAACTCTCTCTCTCTCTCTCTCTCTCTCTGTATATATATATATATATATATATATATATATATATATATATATATATATATATATATATATATATTGTATTGTTGTTCTTTGGAACTTTCTTAGCGGCACAACTGTTTTTAACATTGATAATAAGAAGAAATGCTTTTTGAGCACTAAATCAGCATATTATAATCATTTCTGAAGGATTATGTGACACTGAACACTGGAGTAATGGAATGGAATTTCCATCACAGGAAAACAAATACATTTAAAATATATTAAAATAGAAAATGGTTATTTTAAATTGTAATAATATTTTGCAATATTCTTTATATTTACATATTACAGAACTTTTCTTTTTATTTTATTGTGTACCATATTGTACCTAATTTATTATATTAAGTTTATCCTTAAATACCCCTTTATCCTTTACCCCTTTAAGTTTATCCTTTACCCCCCCCCCCCCCCCACTCATTGATCTATTGATCTGAAATCAATAGAGGTGAAGGTTTCCAATAATTCATCATGAATTGTACACTTTCCTCACTGCAAGTCAAGTGAGAAAGACTACAAGAGATGACAAAATCTGTACTACTGTACTGAATAGCATTTTTTTTTTTAAATAATATCCTGTTTTTTAATTTCTAGTTTATAGTATTAATGTGCTCCTTCATAAGTCATGAGGTAGAGATCTTCTGAGAATGTCTGTGACATGTCTTAAAAGATGTGTGTGTGACCTGTCTTTGTTCCGTCCATTAGTCTTTGTCTCTTTCGAGGTCCGCAGCCGCAGCTCCAGCGCTGGTATAGATCACATGATCTTGGATGCTGTAGTGGGCAGTTAAACTTAACAGTCACTGCTGAATGTTTAATCCTTGTTAGCACAGTAGTAATGAACACCACAGGTCCACATTGTTTACAGCTTTCAAGGAAATCATCCCACAAATAGTTGTCACTGCATATTAAACCGTGATAGGAGAAAGAAATTACACACTTAGCTTAAATGTTTTTTTCTTCTCTTTCTAATGATGCAGTAATAGTGTGAAATATTTTAACATTTAAAATAAGAGTTTTCTATTTAAATATATTTTAAAATGTAATTTTTCCTGTAATGTCAAAGCTGAATTTTCAGCACCATAACTCCAATCGTCACATGATCCTTCAGAAATCAGTGTAATATGCTGATTTGCTGCGCAAGAAATATTTTTTTATTATTGTGCTGCTTCACGTTTACAGGATTCTTTGATGAATAGAAAGTTCAAAAGAACAGAATTAGTGTAAAATAGAAATGTTTTGTAACATTGTAAAAGCCTTTACTGTCACTTTTGATCAGTTTAATGCATTCTTGCTGAATTAAAGTATTAATTTATTGGGGAAAAAATACAAACACATTTTCTGACAAACCCGAACCTTGTGTATTAAAAACTCAAAAAATGTGGGTTTTTTTTTTTTTTTTTTTTTTTTTGGCTATGTGATGACACTAGTAGTGTATGGTATCTCTAGGGCACATTTAATTTATTTAGTTAAATATAGCCAATGAAAATGGAGAAGCGTGGTCTTCAGGATGCAAGAATATCTGTTATCTTCCCCTTTACTAGTTAACTCTGCATCTCTATTGTGCCCACTGGTGCTGTGGCCTGCTGACTGACAGCTGACGGGCTGCTTTTGGAGAGTTACCACATGGTGTGTCTCTTAACACAGAATGTAGTGCATCACTGCACCTCACAGAGCGTCCCGTCCTAATATAACTTTACAATTCAGCAGCTTGCTGTTTAAATATTACTGCTTATTCAGGTGATTGTTGTTGTAGTGAAGTGTGTAATAGCTTTTATCAGTATGTAGATGTCTTCATCTGAGTCTGTGATGAAGCCTTTTGATTTGTGTGCATTAAGTCTGTGAAAGTGCGCCGCTGCACGTTCTCGTGTGTGCTTGTGCATTTGAGTGACAGGACCGGGGGAGCTGTATTGAGTAGTTTAGCTAACTTTGGCACTTCTGACTTTGGAGCCCCTATTCAACCCCCCCTTACACTCACACACGGCTCCACACGGACTCACGGCAACACGCTTTGACTCACACGCTCATGCATAGGCGCACACTCTCACGCACGCAGAACCTTGGAATTCCAGTAGGGCCAGGAGGCAGAGAGGAGGCCGATGGGGGACAATGGGCAGGACATCTGTCATGCGTGGCTGCACTCCGTCCACTGACAATGGAGAGAGGGAACCGGCGAGTGGTGCCTTTCTTTCCTCTCTCTCCTTTCCGGGGAGACTTCTGCATATCACAATGGTCCTTTTGTCCCCTCCTTGCTTTTTTTTCCAGCATTTAACCATTTAAATCTGCTCCTTTTCTGCCAGCCTTTCTTTTTTTATTCCTGAAAAAGAAAGCAAAATCAGAGAAGCTCCCTTAAGCTCCACTGCTCAGTACATGCAGCATCATAGAATTACTTAGCACTTTCGAAATGTAGTTTAAAAATTTTCATACAATTATAATTAAATATATATTATTAGAATAAATATTTAAATTGCATTTAGAAAATTGATTCTGCTTTTAACTTTTTTCCAATCCAAACTCAAGGTCCATTAGATTTTCTAAAGATCTAAATTGCATTTAGAATTGTGAATTTTTAATTGACAGTATTTTGATTCTGTTTTTAGGGTTAGGGTCCTTTAAAAAAAAAAAAAAAAATCCTTTATCCTTTCACATCCAGAGTATTCTCCCCCCCCCCCCCCCCCCCTCTCTCTCTCTCTCTCTCTCTCTCTCTCTCTCTCTCTCTCTCTCTCTAACTCACTCACTCACTCACTGTCACTTTTTGTCTTCCACCCTATTTCTCTTCATGGGAAGTCTCATTATAGACAAGCTTTCACACACTCAACTGTAGTCGTTTCTCCTTGGTTGATACCTTTCAGCTTATTGACCGCCACATGCATATGAGCGACAGTCTTGCAGATAGCCAGAACTGTCCCGAGCACCATTGATTGGCCAATCCAGCAGCGTTTGTAGTGAGAGGCCTCTAATTACCACCGGCTCTTCTCAGCGGTAACTTTTAGCCTGTTTTCAACACACTGCCGCTCATGTAAATTGCAAATTGATTTCTCAGCCCTTTTTTAAGGACTTAAGGGGTTCAAGACAGTCCACCATTGATTTAAGTCAGACTGCAATGTTTTATTGCTGTCAGCCATAAGGCTTTTCAAGGGGAAAACCTCAAGAAAGGGGTTTTCTTTTGGGTTTCGCATTCAAGGACTTTGGAAAAGTCCCAGAAACTTTTGTTCCTTACATCCAATTTGTCTGAAATGTTATCTAAAGCCAAACAAATTGCGAGGTGAGCCACACAGGTGTGTCAGCTAATGAATTAATACTTCTTTTAGAATTCAGATGTTTGTAGTAAACTGAGGTATATTGATTTACTACTTCAGCATGGACGTTGAGGCTCCCATGCTTGGCTAGGCACTAAAATACACTGACTGGCAACCCTTACTGCGGTGTACTGGTAGTTAATTGTTCCCAGCTGTTGTGGTTCAGGGAACAAAGACACTTTTGAAAAGGTGATCTGTTGATTGGGGCACCAGCCTGACTTCCTTTAATGGGATGTGGATCACAGGAAAGGTGGCATCTGGGTACAGCGTTGCTGGTTCATGTGGCCCAGGGCTAACACTCACACTGTAACAACAGTGGCCCATCTGTGTGTGTTTGTTTAAATCAGAGCGCATGTTTTTCATGTTTTAAAAGGCGAAAAACAAAGCAAGCAAAGAAGAGAAATGATTCTGATGAACACTTTTACTTCTGGTGTGAAGGAGGGTGTGGTTGGTGGTGTTTTTTAGAAGTCAGGCATGCAAGAGCTTTGTAAATCATGTGATTAGCGTTGGGGTTGGGTTTTGCAACCTTAACATTAGGGATGCACTGATAGGATTTTTTTGGCCGATTTCAATACTGATATTTGTCACTTCCTCTATTATTTGTATTTTTTTTTTAAATAAAATAGATTAGCGTTTTGATGGTTTTAAATGAGCAAAGTTAAAAAATCCATGCATTAAGGTATACAGGCTTATTGCTGCATAATCAATCAAATCATTTCTATTGAACATTAATTGGATCCATTTAACATTCAACAGGCCAACATAAATACATAAATACAACAGAACAAAGATGAATATTATACAAATAGTGCTTTTCAGGTAAATCTAGTAGTATTCAGGTAGAAAAATAAAGTAATAAAATGTAAAATATATTCTTCATTGTATAAATTAAATAATACTTATGAAAGTTACAAAAGTAGTTAAGTCCAGAGTAGTGAGCGATTTTAATTATTTTTTCTTTTTAAAATGGCAGCGCAGCAGAAATATTAGGCTGCTGTCACTTTAAGAGCTGCATGGATCCAATATACTGGTACACAAGTGTTTTATTTCTCAGCTGTTTACATTCATTTAAGACATAACTGACAATGTTTACAAGGAAACTCGCCAAGACGGGCATTTTGAAATAATTTAGTATGAATTAGAATTGAAAGAGAACTCAATTCAGTATTTGTGCGCCATCTAAAACGCAGCTTTCCAGGCACGTGCTTTGAATGTGTGCACACACAAAACTTCTCACACCGTGGGAAGAATTGAGTTCTCTTTCACGTCTTGTGCTTGAAAATTTAAATTGGCAAGGCTTATTGCGTGCAAAGGATTTTGTGAAGATGCAGCACTGGCCTGATTGGGACAGTGACCGTTCCATCAATTGTCCTGACTCCTGAGCGCCGTTCACACTGGTAACGGGTAGACTTGTAGTCAAGACCGCCTAAACCGAGACCAAGACACTACCAAGACCAGAGGGTATCGAGACCAAGACAAGACCAAGACCAAGACCAAGACAGACCAAGTCGAGACCAAGACCAAGTCGAGACGAAGACCGAGACCAAGTCGAGACCGGAGGGAAAAAAACAGACTAGTGTTGAAGCTAAGTAATAACTTGTAAGATTTTGTTTTGCATTGCCTGCCTTTCTCTGCTGATTTCGAAGTCTCCAAATGAATCCATTTTGCAACTTTTAAATACATAATTATATTTTTAAAAACGAAATTATAGGCTTAAGTGCAGGATCCGAAAGTTGGTCGTTTTGTCGGTATGGTTACACACACACACCGTTGGCGGTGCGCTCAATGTCATCTGTCAGTTGTGCTGTGCAGTTACCCAAAATCTCCTGAATGAAGTTAAAACCCATCATGTCACTGATATGTGTTTTACTAAATATTAATACATCAAAAACTGTACATGATAGGCCAATGTGTTTTTTTAAATCAAGTGATCAAAGTGCTCGTTGCCGCTGCGATCAGTGGTGCGGATACAGTGTTTTCTCGTGTGGCTCGCGCACACCGCACTTGTCTTCACCCCGTTGCGGATATCGCCGTGGATATTGTAGTATTGTATTGCTAAATCCTCCGACCACTGTCTCGGTCTGAGACAGCGAGACCTAGACAAGACCGAGAGGTCCGTGACCAAGACCAAGACCAAAGACCGTCAAGGCCGTGACAAGACTGAGACCACGTAAAAGTGGTCTCGAGACCAAGACCGGTCTCGAGACATACATCACTAGTAACGGGCAGTCAGTATTGTCACGCCCTGCTCTATTTTGTACAGATTTCATTTTGTTTTAGCACGTATTTAATTATTTGACCTGTTATTTATGCTATAGTTGATAGGCAAATGGTTTTAAATTGATCAAAAGTCGGCCAATAAATATTGGCGTCCGACACATCAGTAAATCTTTTCTCAACATATGAACAAAACTGAAATTCAGCATTGAATTGCCTGAAAGTTTAAAATGAGATTTGATAAGTCAGTAAGACATGCAGATAGATGGCTTGGGTGCAGTGGTGGAAAGAGTACTGAAAAAGCATACTCAAGTAAAAGTACTGTTACTTGTCAAAAAATGTAGTGAGAGTAGAGTAAAAGTACCTGTCCTAAATACTACTCAAAGTAGGAGTAAAAAGTAGCCCTTTTAAAAGTACTCAAGAGTAGTGAGTAGTGAGTATTATGCTATGAATGTTAGTCCACCTTATACCCTGCAAATCGAAAATGTAGAGCTCTTTTGGGTCATTCCTGGAATGCGGTGACATTTTGGCTTCATAAGTGTTGAAAAAAAAAGAACATGATTTTCATGTTTTTAGCATTCTACCAAAATAGTGACATGTTTAACTATAAGGAATACATATTGGTCAAGCTCAGGGACTCTATAATAATAATTATGGGTAGTTTGTTCAGACACTGTCCATGAAAATATTCCACCCTGTTAGGGACATATACATAGTTATCACAACATGTTAATAATGTAAATGTTAAACAATAACGAGCTTTTCTTTGATAGTATATGTCCCTTATGCCATCTTAGATTTTTTTTTCTTCTTGAAACAAGCAAAACAATTTTTGATGAATAGAATATGTTTCACATTCCAGTTTATAGACCTAACAGGGTGGAATCTAACAGGGTGGAAATTTTTCAGCTAAATTAGCCATAGCTCTTTGAGTGATCAACATTTAGCTAACCTTCTACAGATAAATATAACTTTTATAACTTTTTTAACTTTTATATGTCAGATTTGTTTTTACATTTTTTTGATAGGACAAACATTCTCCATAACATAGCCTAACAGGGTGGAACTTTAAGGGTGGGACAAGCAGGATAACATTTCAAAAAAAAAAAAAAAAAAAAAGTTAGGAGTGAGAGTTGAAGCTTACTTCAGTTTGTACAGTTAAATTCCAGCAGGTAAAAGAAATTAAGTCACTTCTTGAAAATGGTCTCAATGAAATTGCAGTCGGATTTGGAAGGCAAAAAAGTACATACTAACAGGGTGGAAGACTACTTCAGGGACGCAGTAATTGGAGAAAATTTTAAGAAAAAGACCTATATTTTCACATGATGTATATGTATGATTAGAGGCAATTTAGCCTAGTCTATAACATAATAAAAAAATATTTTGAGGTTTTTGTCATTTCATGGTTTATATTTCTTGCAGAAGTTGATTACTGTGCACTGAGGACATGATATAATTGAAAGCATACATCAATTAAAATGGTGTAAAATACAAAATAGTATTTGTAATGTCTATTATCTCTGTTTAAATGGTAAAGAATACTTAAATCTACAATTTAAGCCATTTACTATATGTGACTCATTTTAGAGAAAATATAAATCATTGGGACAGGAAAAGTCACCGCATACCAGGGGTGCTTCTCTTATCACAGATTCATAGAAAAAAAGAAACAGTAGGCCTATTTCAATATCCAACAGTTTTATTTTTGACTGCTAGCACTAAAAATACAGCGTTTCCCCAACCATTGTTTTGGACTACCCCCGCCCCCCTAAAATGATGACAAAATCCAGTCATAAAAAAGGAATTTACTGTATAACGCGGAATTTCACGGAATTTGTAATTTTTTTGAGGAATAAATAGAAAGCAGTTCAGTACACTTAAAATCAAATCGCGATATAGTGTGTGTGTGTGTGTGTGTGTGTGTGTGTGTAAATATTAAACCACAAAGACAATTTAAATACGAATCCTGCATGTTCTGTGTGAATGAATGGTGCAGCCGACGCGCAGTTTCATTCACCACACGCCCACACACACACACACACACACACACACACACACACACACACTGAAGCACGTGTGACGCTTGCGCTGTTTTTTTGCCTATATGAAGACACGAATGCATGAACTTCCTCCAGGCTCAAGATCCACTCCGAAAGTCACTTCGTGAACAAAATAAATTGGCGCCAGGTGTCTCGAAGTCTGTTGATGCTGGTTTGATGCAAAGTTTTCCGCGCGCGATTTGATTTGACAGGAATCACGCATGGAGTCACATGACTTATTATAAAAATAAATATTAATATAAATGTAGCGACGGCAGGTTCAGGGAAAATAGCGCAGTAAAAGTACCGATACAGCACTTAAAATGTACTCAAGTAAAAGTAAAAGTACACTGTTTTTAAACTACTTAAAAAAGTACAATTCCTAAAAAAAACTACTCAATTACAGTAACGAGAGTATTTGTAATTCGTTACTTTACACCACTGCTTGGGTGTTGCTAGGGTGTTCTGTGCAGATGCGTAAAGAGTACCTGAAAACCATACTTAAAGGGATAGTTCGGCCAAAAATGATATTTAACACATGCATTACTCCCCCTCAAGCCGTTCGAGATGCATATGTCAATCTTGTTTCAGACGAACACATTTTCAGTTATTTAAAAAAAGTCTTAGACCCTTCAGTGAATATAATGTGAAGCAATGGGGTCCACCTCCTTCAAGTCCCAAAATGTGCATACATCCTTCACAAAAGTAATCCATCCGGCTCCAGGGGGATAAACGAAGGCCTTCTGAGGGTAATCCGTGCGGTTTTGTCGTAAAAATATACATATTTAAAACTTTATAAATGAAAATATCTGACTTCCGGCAACGATCGACGCGCGTTCACGGGTGATGGAAGTCGGCGTACGAGGTAGGACGTAGCGTAGGAACCGTCGTGACGTAGAACGAACG
Source organism: Rhinichthys klamathensis goyatoka (assembly GCF_029890125.1). Classification (NCBI taxonomy): domain Eukaryota; kingdom Metazoa; phylum Chordata; class Actinopteri; order Cypriniformes; family Leuciscidae; genus Rhinichthys; species Rhinichthys klamathensis. Next base: position 489,521 of record NW_026606571.1, on the reverse strand, counting down.
CGCCCGCGCAGCCAGAGAGCAGAGCAAAACAACGTCTACGTCACGACGGTTCCTACGCTACGTCCTACCTCGTACGCCGACTTCCATCACCCGTGAACGCGCGTCGATCGTTGCCGGAAGTCAGATATTTTCATTTATAAAGTTTTAAATATGTATATTTTTACGGCAAAACCGCACGTATTACCCTCAGAAGGCCTTCGTTTATCCCCCTGGAGCCGGATGGATTACTTTTGTGAAGGATGTATGCACATTTTGGGACTTGAAGGAGGTGGACCCCATTGCTTCACATTATATCCACTGAAGGGTCTAAGACATTTTCTAAAATAACTGAAAATGTGTTCGTCTGAAACAAGATTGACATATGCATCTCGAACGGCTTGAGGGGGAGTAATGCATGTGTTAAATATCATTTTTGGCCGAACTATCCCTTTAAGTAAAAGTAGAGATAGCTTACAGCTATTACTTCATTACAAGTTACAAGTCACCAATTTCAATGCCGCTTGACTAAACGTTACGGTTTCAGACTATCTGATTTTAACAGTAGGCCTGATTAAGTATTTTACTCGTACTCGGTTTACTCATGAATCTTTCTCTTTTACAAGTATAGAAGTTTGTAAAAACAAACAGATAAAGAAACATAAGACAGAGAACCTGAGTGAGCACAGGCAGACCCACAGAAGCACATGTAGAAAACATTCTTCTCACTTCTCTCTTCACACCAGGATAAATATTTAACAGGGCCTGTCAGCAAGACTTCACTCTGTCTTATCTCCCTCTGTGATGGAGGGAAGGCGTGAGTGGAGAAATGTTGGCTTTGTAGGAGAGAGGGATTGTCAGAGAGGAAGAAAAAGAGGCAGAGAGAAAAACAAAGAAAATGAGATACAGAAAAAGAAAGAGAGAGAGAGTGACAGAAAGATTGCGCATTCTAGACTTGTATGACTGGTTCATACTTCCCTTTGGGCCCGTGTTCACTATCAGACAGCCCGTCTGCTGCATGTCCTGACACGGCTGTGGCCTCCATTAGCTGTGAAGGTGAAGCAAAGAACAGACATTGGCTGAAATGTTTTTACCATATGTTCTTGTTCTTATAACTCTGAAGAAGTGCAAAAATGTTGCACAGATTATCAAAAACAAAAAATTAAACGTGTTTGTTTGTAACTGGTGGCGCAATATTGTTTATACCTGGGGTTGGCTATTTAGAGGCAACAATAGATATTTTCAGATGTATTTTCAAATTTATTTCAAAATATACAAACATACAAGATCTTAAGATATATTGACAAATATATTTTTTGAAAACATTTTACAGAATAATATATTTTAATAGTGATATTAAAAATCGCGATTAATCGATTCTAAAATAAGTTTGTTTATATATATATATATATATATATATATATATATGCATACTTATGTCTGTTCACACACATACACACGCATATATATTATATACGCTGATTACACACATATAATACACTGCATTTATGTTAGAATCGATTAATCGCGATAATAATAAAAAAAAAAAAAAACATTTTGCATTACCCCAAAATGTATTTTAAGATTGGAGACTGAGGCATATCTACAGGACAGGAATATTATAGAGCCTGTACTTTGGAATGCAATCATTTTGGTTTTGGGCCAGTATGTAACTGTATTCACCCCGAACACTTTAGCAATATCAGACCACCTAGCATCATGGCAGTGAGTTTTGAATAGGGATGTGGTTTAGTTTTACACAATGATGCATATCAGTATCATTATTTTGGCACAGCTTATTTGGATTAACTATGTGCCAAGTGTACTTTATCCCCAGATCAGTTTTACATTTTGAATTCATGATCGACATGAGTTACAGCTGATGGATGTCAGATAAGAAGCATCCACATTGACTACAGAACCCCACTTACATAACAGAGAATATCAGTGTACCTCTACATTTAGACAAGCACATGACCTCATTCCAGACACAGTGCATTGTGTCGCTCCAGTTTAGACCGAGGAGGGATTTGAATGAAGTGGACTATTGCTGAAACTGAAACCGAAACCAGAGAAAGTAAGACAACACGAGCAGTCGGTCAGGGCTTGGGTGTCCGTATCCAGTATAGCTTATGGGTTTAAATAGGAACTGGAGCACTGGAATGGGAGCCAATGAAACAGTAGATCAGCAGGTGACTTTCCTCAGTATTCAAACACAGCCTGCGGGTTTAGCAAGTCCATATTTCAGATTTTCTACATGATATCACAGTACTGCTTGACACAGTAAGCTTATAATAAAGTCCACTCTCTGTAAACAAATGCTAAATGTGAGGAGAGAGCTATAGATTTATATTGCTGGCTCGATAGAAGGAATTGCAGTAAATGGATAACCTTGATATTAGAGGCATTGAGATGTGGTTAACAGTTGAGGCTGCCACAGCTGTGCTCGCCCAAAAGCAATTACGCTTTATAACATCTGCACAGCCGCAGCTTCATAATAAAAAGTACCCACAACACCTGTGATGACCCCCTAGTCCCTCCCCCTTTCACAGGCCCAGCGGTGTGGATGCCATTCAGGGTCAGTCTATCCATGCTCTGTATTCAGAGTTATGTTAGGAAATCTCATAAACACAGCAGTCCTTTCTGACCATTGGTCATCAGATGAAGAGTCAACTTGAGACTTTTCATGACTTTTATTTTATTGTTCTACAATAATGTGTTTATTTAAATTTACTTGTTTCTCTCCTAATGATGGATGTCATTTTAAAAATGTGGAAATTAGACGTTAACGTCAGCTCTTATTATCATTTGACCCGACTTGGTCGACCTGTAAAATGAGTCGTGCAATGTTAAAAAAATATTTAAAATTGTTGTTGCATTCCTGTTGCTGCCATAATAATGGCCAATTTCAAAAGTTTACGTGATTTTTCGCTATAGACGAGAAGTGACGTAATATTATTCTTGTAAACGGTTTCCAGCATTTCACAAACAAGCCAATGTAAATGTTGAAATTACCTTTCATCCCAATGATTAACAATTACTATGTGAATAGGGCTTAGGATCACAATTGTTTTTCTTTTAGGAGTATTGTATGGCATTTGCTTATCAAATCAGTATATTAATTCTTTGTTTGACATAATGTGTGGCTGTCAGACACCTTTGACCTTGTAGATGTTTGTGACTGGACTTTATGCTGGCAGTTAAGTTCTTAACAGCTTTATACTGACACGAAACTTCTATTTGTTTTTCAGTCGCACATTATTTCCTCTTAAAGGTGCCCTAGAATGTGTTGAAATAATATTTAAATTTTGTCTCTGATATCTACATAGAGGGTATGTGGCTTATTTAAGGGCATTTAACATGTTAAAATGGTTTTACAGGTCCATTTTCAACTAGAAATTGGCCCTAGAATGAAATGGTCTGTTTTTACCTTATTTGGAAGGGTCATGAATAGGAATGAGGAGTTCTGCTCTGATTGGCTGTTTCACTGTTTCACTTCACACACTCTGAAATACAAGCGTGCAAAATAATCATACGTCAGTTTTCAAAAATTAAAACATTTTAACAAATGGAATAACCAACGTTAGATGCCTTGTCAAATAAATAGCTTCAACTTATGTGGTGGAGAATGTGACGTTAGCTAGAAGGATCGAGTGAGCTAACATTATCTGTGAGGAGCTAAACTAACGTAGTTAGCCCCTGACGTGTTGTTGATGAAATAGACGAAAGTAAAATTATTTGACAAAAGGGAATTTACATATAAATCTACAAAATAATACTGTAGATACATATGACAACACAGGCAAGAAATATTAACCTCAGCGTAAATACTTTGTCATACTATTTAGTTATGTATGCTGCTCGTTACTTAGAGTTTCCTATTGTTACTGTACTAGGATCTTGCGCTGGATCTAGATAACACAGTGTAAATTATCGATAATAAAATCACTAGTTTACCGCTTGCGGGAATATAGTTGTAATTCCCCCCCTTCTTCAGCATGAGACGCTGAAAGAAGCCTGATTGATATTGTCCCAGGTTAGAAAATAAGTCCGTGGTGAAATGGGCAGAGCAAACTAACAACTTTGAATTAAACTGTTTTGCGGTATCCGATTATAGATAAACATCAACCACGCATGTTGACATTTCTTTTCTGTGGGAAGGGTATGAAAAGTCCTTACATCCCCTGCACATCCTGGAACATAACATTTGTTTCCATGATCTGCCATTTTCCCTATGATCCTCGCTTGTTTCTTCACCTGCAGAACTTCCCACGATTTGGCTGCGGAGTTCTGCCTGGCATTGAACATGGGCTGGCATGCACATTTTTGGAGGCGTACATATTAATGATCCCGACGGTGACTGTTATCTGGAGATTCGCCTATTTTTCAGGGGTGTTTTTCAAAAACGAGATTTAAATAAGAAGGAGAAAACAATGGTGTTTGAGACTCACTGTATGTCATGTCCATGTACTGAATTCTTGTTATTTAACATGCCAAGATAAATTCAATTTCAAATTTTAGGGCACCTTTAAAACCTTTCCTCTTAAAACTACAAGGTTAACAAAACAAAACAAAAATCTGTATAATAACGAATCTGTCAGAATAAAGCCGGCCTTGTGTTTTGACAAACAGCAGGCATGAAGAGAACAAAAGTGACCAAATTTTCCATTGTGGTGTTTGCCTGGCTAAGGCTGTGTTGATTGTTTTCATGTGTTCAACGTTAGCCCTGTTTGTGCGTGTTTGAAATGAATGGTTGGCAATGAAGCTCAGTAATAAATACAAATTGAAATTGAATTGGTTTTTTTTCTTTCCCTCTCTTGAAAAACGCCATTCTCATATGGCCTTGTGTCAGTAGAATCAACTCATAGGCTTTCACTATGACAATTACAGCCACAGCCCTTTCTTCTTACAAGGCTCCAAATCCTCTGTTGTATTTGCAATTTCATCTGACAGTGCTCCAAACAGACCAGACCCCTTATAAATAGGAACAATAATATGGAAAATTACTTCTATGTTGACTCACTCCCCTGTCATTCTCTCCCTGCATGTTTTCTTCAATGTGGGGCCATTAAGCTATCAAGGACGAGGCTTGAGGGAAATGAAACACTGTCCAGAGCCGAAGGATTCCTGCGTGCCGAAGGGAGGACAGCCGGAGGGAGGGGCACGTGATAGGATGATGAGGGGCAGACGTGGAGAAAAGTGTGCTATCAAAGCTGAAGGAATGCAGAAGTAGACTGATGCAGTCTGGAGTTCAGTCCTTTAAACACCTAATTACAAACAACAGACCAGAGACAGAGAGACAGTCTCCATACGATGACCTCCACATGGCAGTTTAGACACTGGCTGGAAACTGTCCCATAAGAAAAGAAAATCAGAAATGAGAGATTTTTAATTTCGCAGTTCTTTCTCCAAGGTAGCAAAGAGATAGCAGATCATTTGAGAAGTTTGCGGATAGTTCACTCAAAAGTTTAAATTCTGTCACTCACCCTCATGTCTTTCCAAACCTGTTTGACTTTCTTGATTTTGTGGAACACAGAAAAAGATATTTGGATATTTGAATCAGGCTTGTGCACAATTCAGAATTGAATTGAAAATGACTCCTGAATTCCAATTAAATTCTTGAATTTGAATTGAATTTGAATTGATGTCAAAAACAGGATCTAGAATTACAATTCGATTTTGAATTAAAGGAAGCAGAATTGCAATTCAATACAAATTCAAGCTCAAGCCCCTGGCCCTTTTGTCTCAAAATGTATGGTGCCCTTTTCTGATATTTGTAAATAATAATAATTATTATTATAAATATTATAATAAATAACAATACACTTACACACCCTTGCCACTAACAATAATAATACAAGCAAATATTATATAAAAAAATGTTTTGGCGGAGAAGTGGTAGGCGGAGTTTCCTTTGCAGCGCCTCGTATGCATTTAACGGTTCTGGTACGCACTACGCAGCAGTTTGCGCGAGTCTTCAAACGAGCAGCAGGTAACGTTAAAGCTAATACCGAAAATTACATTTATCCTACCATCACTATGCTACCCTAAAAGTTGCGGCAGCATGCGAGTTATTCTTAACTGTAATAAAAGTATAACTCGATTTCAGACGCATTCTGAGTGACAATGTCATTCGTTTTTATCCAAGGAATAAAAGTGCAAGGGGATATACATCTAGTTAAATGAAATCTTAAGTCCATGTCCAACTCTAAATTGTAAGCAACTTATATCTTTGATTTCATAGTAACGCTTTACAATAAGGTTCATTTGTTCATTACTCATGTATGAACTAACATGCACTATGAGCAACACATTTGTTACTGTATATCTTAGTTAATAATACAACTGTTAATTGTTTATTCATGTTATGTCACAGTCAGTGCATTAACTAATGATAACAAATGCAACTTTTGATTTTAATGTTTTAGTAAATGCTGAAATTAATATTAACTAAGATTAAAAAATGCTGTAGAAGTGCAGTTCATTATTAGCTAATGTTAACTAATTTAACTAATGAAACCTTATTGTAAAGTGTTACTGATTCATGATAGCTAACACGGTCATATAATACATACATTAAATTTACAACATCAACAAAACTAAAAATTAATTTTCCATAATGACCCTCTTGATTCTTGATTTTGTTTGGTAAAGTAAGTAATATTATTATCATTTCCCTACTTTAATTTGATGTGTTATGCATTCTAATAATTGTATCAACATATTTTCTTAGAATGCCAAGAAAAAAGAAAAAAAATCAAGGAAATCTCTGATGCAGCCAAAGGAAGCATCCCTCTCACAAGTTGGCTGAAAAGAGAATAAAAATGCAGGTACTGTTAAATTAAATGAAAACATTTTTAGTGCCCTTTTTGGTCCCTCCACCCCTGCCCCTGAGGAGGTCTATGCACGCCACTGCATGGGAATATTCCCTTCAAAAACAAAACTCAGCCACTGTGTCTTCAGCGGTTCGGATTTAGGAACATCAAAATGACTGCTGCAAGAACAGAACACCACAATGGCTTAGACGCCATTCTGCTCCAGCGTATCAACAAACTGATTGAAACGCTGCTGTCAATCAACAATCGTAGGAGGGGCGTCCAACCGTGTGACGTCACACGGTCGAACGGCTCGATTTGAGGCAGGGAAAAACATATAAGGAGATTAAAACAAAAACACTGGATAGATTTTTATCATTATATGATGGTTGTGTATACAGGCACTGCCAACACGCATTTCAGTACAATCAACTTGAAAAAGTGCATGTACCATTATATGACCCCTTTAAAGCTGCGTTCACACTACAAGCGACTTTGTCGCTGCAGGTCGCCAGTGGCTGCGCTGGAGGGCGTTCCCACTACTGGTTGCCTAGTAATGTTTGTGAGTGACATTCACGGATGTTACTCTATGTTAGACAACAATACGTTTTCTTGCCGCTACAAACAAATATTTTGGAAGGAAAAGTCTAAATATAAATGGAATCAGTACATAAAATGCATAATATTAAAGATGAACGAGAAACAGTGAGTGCTCTTTGCCATCGCGGCTATTTAACTGCAGAAAACGGGCAAATACCGGTCTATCTGGGTTCCCGAAACCATTCAGGCACGGAGTCAGTACGGTGAATACCACTGTATGTACACGGAGATATATCATAAATAATAGGACAGTTTCTGACTGCTAAAATGACCTTCTCTGTTCAACTTGCCTCGGTCAGACTCTGCACTGAAGAGTGACGCGCTCCACTGACTTCACTCCTATTGGTTGTCGCTCCCGAAAGTCGCTCTGCATTTGCATAAAGTTAAACAGATCTCAACTTTGTCGCGTCGCCAGACACGCCCCATCCAGTCGCCAACGGTCGCGACTGCGCGTGTCGCCGGAAGTCGCCCGCTCACCATTGAAAATGAATGGTATCGTGTCGCGTGTAGTGTGAACGCAGCTTAAAAGCTCTAGTCACAGAACAAATAATTAAATTTGATTTATTGTAATTGTAATTTTGTGGAACATGATGGAACATGACTCCATTTCCCAGAATTACTTTAGTAAATCTTTAGAAGAAAAAAAACAATTTGAGGTGGACATTTGTTTATATATATATATGTATATATTAGAATAAAATGTATGCAGGTTGAGGAGTGTGACTAGTTACGTGTAATGAAATTGTTATTAAATTACAAAATGAATGTAATTGTATTTAGTTGTATTACTGAGGTAAAATGTGTTATTCAATTAGTTACTAATCAAATTAAAAGGAAATTGCTTTACAATGGCAAAGTAATCCAAATAAAGTAATCCAAACCACATTTATAATGAGTAACTTGTAACAGTAAGCAATTACATTTCCAAAGTAACCTTCCTAACACTAAATGCATTCTTTCTGTTGTGTGACTGTGGAATTTCTTTGAATTGCCATGAATTTAATTCCACTTCCTGTCATTCCAATTCCAATTCAACTTCCTGTGGGGCGGAGTCAATTCAATTCAAATTCCGATTCATGAATTGAATGGAGGCCAATTCTGAAATTCTGAATTTTGCACAAGCCTGATTTGAAATTTTTTATGTAAATACAATGAAAGTAGTCAATGGGGTCCTTTTTGACCCAAATGACTTTCATTATATGGACAAAAACATTTGAAGCATTTAGCAAAATATCAACAATAATAATGCACAAGATACAGAAGCAGTTATTTTAGCTGTTTGCTGCATATTTTCTTTTATACCGTTTATCTGGACAGAGCTTTCTGATCAGAAATGCAATGCTATTGTGAGTGCATTTGCCCTTGCAATCTGCAAGTCTTATGTAAGAGCTGTTTTTGCAAATAAACACGTTAGTGTTTCAGGGTTAACCTCACAATAGTATCATCTGAGCTGCTCTTCATACGAGGAACAAAATGTCCTTGAGAGAGAAAACAGTGGGCAAGCAAGGATTTTGCTCTTTTCAGGTATCCAGTGGGACGTGACTTAACAATGACTTTGAAGAGGTTAGTTAAAATGAATGGACTTTGTATGATTCTTTTATGGTACTTTTTGTCATTTTTAGAGTTTCAAAACTATTGGCCCCCATTTACTTTCATTTATTTGTTTTCCATGGTCAGAAGAAAGTTTAGTCCTTAAATGTCATTTTAAATAATGACAAATTTCCTTTTCAGGGAAACTATTCCTTCAATGAGCTTACCTTACCAATATAGTTCTTAATTTTTGTTTCTTTTACGTTACCAATGCTAAAAATATTCTTGTTTTATTCTTGATCTTCTCATATACTTTTCTTATTATATTTATTTATGAGTAAGTGCTCTTTCTTTCCTTCATATCATCAGTCAAGTACTGCCCTGTTTATTTTTTAAATCTTCATGGTACTCTTTTCTGCCTTTTTCTGTTTCTTTGACACCCACAGCCACCATCATGCATATATAATCGCGTGAGTGGAATCCGCATGCTGCCGTCTGTCGTTAGCTTGCCGAAATTTTGGGTTAGTTTCACCGCCTCCATAGTGTGAGCGAGAGCAACATTCAATAATTATTGATCTGTGGACATACAACTTTTACTGGAGCGCCCATTTAATCACAAAAGCTGATTTATTGTTGCCTTTCTGACAATCCCATTAAAATGCTGTCTAGCTAATCAAGTCCATTCACTCTCCTGGAGGACTAATCTTTTACAGGGCTGCCAGAACAAATCCCTGTGGTAACAGGATTGCCGGGGAGTGAGGAGGGCTGTTCATCTGCTTTGCCCCGTAAATGGGAAAATAGAGTTTACTAGAGTTTTGTGATTTCCCCTCCTGATCCTGTTGAAGTACACAGTCATTGTTCTGTTATCATCAGTCATTATGCATTGGTTCTATCTACCATTCCTACATGAAGGATTGAAGAATTGTACACCACATTTTACAACTTGTACAACTAACTTCTTTCAGTCTATCGTATACTTTCTCATCAATTCAGTGCAATTATTGCACTCTCCCAGCTGATTTAGGTGCCAAGGCCAGAATGTCTATTTTCACTCAAAACAAATGTCCTTTAAGAAAAATGTAATTCATATTTTAATTCTGAAAACGTATAATTCTCCTTTTTTTTTTTGTTCCCCAAGGTTCCATTTAGCTTCTGTTCTGTTTTCTATTTTTATTAATGATTTAGGCTTAGAAGTGGATTCCGCTACATCTGTATGCCGATGATACAATTATTTATACAGCAGCATCTTCTTTAATCAAGCTCTATTGAACTTAGAAAATGCGTTTAATGTAATACAACATTCATTGTTACAACTGAAATTGGTTTTAAATTAAAAAAAGACAAAATATGATTTTTACTCATATTCATTCTAATGAAACGGATGTGTGGCAATTTCAACTTTAGATGGCACGTACATTGAATGAGTTATCTCTTATAAATATTTAGGTGATTAGACGGAAAACTATTTTTTAATGTTCATATTGATAATTTGCTAAAGAAGATTACACCAAAATTTTGGTTCCTTTAACGCTTAAAAGAAATTGGTGGAGAGTACTTTTTATCTATGATTGATTATGGTGACCTTGTTTATATGCATGCAACCTCGTCTTTATTAAGGAAACTGGAGTCTGTTTATCATGTGGCGTTACGTTTTGTGTGTGGTGCAGAATCACGCACACATCACTGTATGCTTTATGAATCTCTATTCTCTAGCATGACCATCTTTACAATATAGGAGGAATTTGCATATTTATATATTTATTGCTAAGGCACTTTTAGGTAAATTGCCTTCTTATATCTCTAAACTCTTAACTTTTTATACAAACAGTTATGGTACTAGATCTCAGTTACACCTTCGACTAAAAGTCCCAAAGGTATCCTCAGAGTTTGGTAAACATGGCCCTTGGGCATGGAATGACCTGCAAAATATACTTAAACTGGAGTTTTTGCCACCTTTGAATAGAATCAGTTCCAGGTCTCCCTGAAAGAAGAGATTGTGATATCTCAATGGGATCTTCCTGGTTAAAAAAAAGATAAATAAATGAATAAAAAAAAAACAAATTAGTACAACGTAGAAGGCTGTAAGCCAAAACATCTGTTGACTTATTTTATCCTCTAATATGTTTATGATAAGCTTTTCTAACGCCGCCTTCACACTGGCAGTTGAAATCAGCTCCGTAATACGCAAAACGCCCCCTGCAGACGTCGTACTACACCGTTGAAAAGCATCGGAAGGGTCGGAAGCGAGTAGAACAAAAATGGCGGAGAGATTAGATCTCTTATTGACCAGCCGACGATTTGCCATCATGGAATTTTCTGGCTGTATGTGAATGAGCGGGGTGAGGGAAAACGGCCACAATTTAATTATACATTTTAATTGTATTAACTGCCCTAATAACGTTAGAAAATCATGAAAATAAAAAAATGACATGACAACTTATCGTTATAAAATCATTATTTATTTTATTAAAAGTTAAGAATTCAGGTTTGTTTATCAGTACCATAGCAACGCTTAACTTCCGCTGGAATTGTCAGATAGGAACATAGATATTCGGATAGGAACCGTCCGTAGCTTTTCGCAAGAGTAAATTTTTTTTGAACGCATCCGGATGATTTTCTTCGCATCGCACTCGGTCGGACCAGGGTCGGACCCGTTTCGGACCCGTTCGTATGCGGTCTGCGAATCTTCATAGGAAATGAATGACTTCCGGTCGTTTCGGAGCCGTATCGGAGCTGATTTCAACTGCCAGTGTGAAGGCGGCGTTATAGATCATTTTTAGAGTGCAGAACTTTATATATATATATATATTTTTCTATTCAGTCATGCTATTGAATTATCTGTTTTCAGGCCATTATGCAGACATTCTTGTGTGGCTCATGCATCATTGACAGTAAGCTGTCTTTGTGACCATTCTTTGACCTTGGAGTGTTTGTTGAAAAGCCTTTTTTGAGTGAATTGGTTTGAGGGCTTCCACGTTTGGACTATGCAGTATTTGCGCTCTGATAAGACGCATGCTCTCCGTAATGGGTTAGGTGTAGCAAACTTCACTGCACACGTATCTGGACCATATACATTCCAGAGTCATGCAGTTATCTGAACTATTTGGTTGGAGGCAGTGCAGGCTCAAATGTGCCGAGAGTTGTGCTTGTGTGGTTTTTGGTCACTATACTGGTTTATAATTACGCGTGTGCATACTGGTATTTTTTTTAAGAGCCTCCGGTTTGCGGTAAAAACGAATTGATGCTCCTGTTTGAGATAAAACAAATTGATTCCAGTGGCGGCACACAAGGTCCTAAAGCTAGCTATAATGAAATTGTACTTTTAAAGCCTTCAGGTTTCTCCTGTGTGGATATATTCGAGGGGGAGCTGTGGTTTATGAGTTTTTCATTGTCTGTGTGGCTTCATCCACTAAATGAATTGAGAACCCAGTTGAGAGTGACAATGAAACGATGGAGATGCTTGGGCGAGCTTTAAAGCTGTACAGCATCATTTTTAATTTAGCTTTGTATTTGAAATCCTTCTAAATAAAGATCATCTTTGGACATTGAAACTTTACAAATCTATGAAAATGAAAAAGGTTTTGCATCTTAAAATCCTCACTTGAAAGATGTTAGCTTGTGAATACGTCTCACCGAATCGTTTGAGGTTATGAAATCACTGGAGTGAGATATAGGGCTATAAATCCAACTATGGAGAGTATATCTTACACTGCCTTTTTCTTATGAAGACTATATGATTTGTGCGTTGTTGGTGGTTGCACTTTTGTATTTCAGCTTATCTGACCCACAATTCAATCTGATCTGTCCATTGTTCTGATATGCAGGCTCTAGGGAGAGAGTTATTAAAGCAATGTGTAATATCGGCATTTTCCCACTGCCTCTAGCTGTGTATATATTACATTATTTTATCTGAAGAAAACCTTTTCAGCCAATTGTGAGTGATGAAGGGAGTTCATATGTGCTTAGTGATCAATGCTTATTATAGGAAGAGGTATTGACTCTCTGCTCATCGTCACCTGATAGAAAGGTGATTGTTCCTCCTTCCATATGCATATTCTTCTGCCGATATTAGGGGTAAATAGCGAGAGATGATCTTTTAAAGGGAAGCATTTGTCCTCAGACTCAAGACATGGAGAATTATCGACCATCATCGCAGACAGGCATGTCGTGTTTCTTGTCTTGCAGAGATGCATGCAAATGCTGTCTCACGGGCCACTGCACTGACGTACTGCAACAAGCTCTTCATTAGAACGATATGCAGAAAAGCTGCCCATCTATTGATCTCACTGGTATTATAGTTCCTCTCAATGCTTGGATCTCATCTCCGGTGAAGCGTATCGTCAGCTGGCTGGTATTGTTACAGACAGGCAGTGGAACATGAGCTTACTGTCTGGACAGGAAACTGTCAGCCAAGCTTCCTCATTTTACCATTTTATATTTATTTCATTTGTTTTCTTACAGATCATCAGATTGTTGATATTAAAGCGAAACATATTATTTTTCAATTGTTGCTTGCATGGTAGAATTAGCCCAAGTAAATGTACCTCGCGATTTACAGCATCAGTTTCAGGCGCCGTGAAAGCTCCATTTACTTTCACTGCTTTGCTCTAAAAGATTGTCAATCTGGGAATGGCCGCTGCCGTTGGAGTGCCAGTAAAGTCTTGTCGATTTCATTAAAAATGGGGACAGATGTTTGTCATTACCCTTATTGATAAGTGCATGGTCAATAGTGTGATTTATTCAGGAGGCACAGGCTAAGCTTTAGTCACAAGTTTTACTGTGGCTTGATCAATAGCGCACAATGAACAAGTACAAGAGCAGCAAGAGTGTAAGCGAAAGGTTTTGGTGCATTTATGATCAGTCAGGGCCAATAACTGAGATGCCTGGGCTATACATTATTAATAGTTTGATGGTTATAGTCAAGGAATAGCTTACTATTTGTACGAAATTAATTTGAAATGCTTACATCTGTATCAAATTAACATTAAACAAAAGTGGAGTAGGATTATTTTCAGTTTTTTTTGTATGTTAAATCAGACTCTTTAAGAATAGCTTAGTTGTCATCAGTCTAACTGGACACATTTAGTACCATATCATGTGTTTGCATGCTTTCCTAAGCCCTTCAAGGATGGTACAAAAGAAAGGGCTTTTGCTTGACATGAGTGACACAGTCTAGTTTGTCAAGTCCAAAAGTAGATCAGAACTACATAGTGAAAATCTCCCAAAGACGTCACTGTTCAAGAAGGTGAATCTATTACACAATTCTTGACAGTGAAAATTGCTGGCGCCCCTTACCGCAGGCCCAAAGCTTGTCAGAACCTGTGTTGCCAGATCCAAAATTAGAGCCTCAAGACACTTCAAATTGTAGGTCAGGCACAATGGCTTTAGTACAGTGAGTATAATATTCTCCAGATATTATGTAAAATTCATTGCACAAAAGGCCTTCAAAACTAGCATTGTGGTAGCATTTTATTTTACAGTCCTGTTCTACATTTACATATTATGTACTTTATATAGTAATTACTATAACTGGGTAATAACTAGTATTAACTCTGAACCTACCCCTAAACCTAACCTTAACCAATGTAGATACCTTATATTACCAGTACTTTCTTAGGTAAGTACACTGTATAAGTGTACGTACTGTAAAATAAAGTTCAACCATACTTGTATGCATACTCTACCATTGAAAACTTTGGGGTCAGTAAGACTTTTTTGTGTGTGAAAATAACGTAATACTTTTATTCAGCCAGGATAAAATAAAATGATCAAAAGGGACAGTAAAGACTTGTACAGTTACAAAAAATGCAGTCACTCTTTTTATTAGCTGTCTTTAACTATACTTGCATTAAAAAAAGTTTAGGTACAGTGTACTTATTGTGCTGTATTGCAAAACACTTTTGCTGCTATTGAGGTAGGATACGGGTAAGGTTAGGGACAGGTTTGGTGGCATAGGTTTACGGGTTGGTTAAGGTGTAAGGGAAGGGTCAACATAATTGTATGTATGTAATAATTGTATGTAGTTACAGAGATGAATTACAGATAAAATGACATGCAGATTTTTTTAAAAAGTACATTGTAAAAACATATCTACACAATAAGTGTGTTGTATCAAATAATTTAAATCTTAGTACAAAGCAGTTAAAATGGGACCAGAATCCTAAAACAATGTAGAATGGTTTCCACAAAACAATGAATGGTTTCCACAAAAATATTGTTAAATGTAATTTAGAATTGAAGTGTTTCTTGAGCAGCAAATCAGCATATTAGAATGATTTCTGAAGGATCATGTGACACTGGAGTAATGATGCTTTGACACATCACAGGAATAAATAACATTAAAAAAATATATTAAAATAGAAAATAGTTACTTTAAATTGTAATAATGTTTCACAATATAACAGTTTTTGCTGTATTTTTAAACAAATAAATGTAGCTTTGGTGAGCATAAGAGACTTCTTTAAAATATATATATACATGCATATAAATGTGATGCCTATAGATGTTTTTGAAATAGACAAATGACAATCTTGTCCTCATGAACAATGACTATTTGCTTTAAAGCAAATGTCTAGCGCTCAGTGTGCTGTGGGGGTGGCCACAGAGCCATCTGTTTGTCTGATCAGGTTGTTTCTGGATCCCCTGGACCAGTCTGACCAGAGACACATTCCTCTGACTGATATAGAGCCTGAAGATGCTGCATCTCTGGGTTCCAGCGCAAATGCAATTACGGCAGCCTTACAATGTCAGGGCAGACACGACCCTGACAGCGGCTAAAGAACGAGCAGTTTAAAGATTAAATTATCCTGCTGCAGCACCGCTGCCTGTCTGGAGTGTGAGGGATGATGTAGAGCTGTCTAGAGCTGAGCTACATCTAATTTTCTCTCTCTCTCCCTTGCTTTTTTCTGTGTGGTGAAATCTCTGTGACATTAATGTAAAATAAAGGGACAGTTCGGCCAAAAATTAAAACGCTGTCCTCATTTACTGTCATTCCAAACTCGTATGCTGTTTCTTTCTAGGGAACACAAAAGGAATTTTTTTTTTGAAGAATCTTTATGCAGCTCTTAACAGTTTATAGTGCCTTGAGCAGTCAAAAAAAACACAAAAAAATATGATTATCCTTTAAAAAGGCTTAATTTCAGTCCTCATACAAGGCTATTGTAGAGCCTCATGTCGTAAGACTTATTTTATGGTGTGTTTTTTTTTCGTCCCTTTTTGTAGCTTGAACGTTATAGTCACTATAGCAAGAGCTGCGTAACATTTCCTCAAATATTCTTTTAGACCTTTAAAATATTTGGGGTCAGTAAGATTTTTTTTGTTTTTTAGAAAAAGTCTCTTATGCTCAGGGGCGTCACTAGGCCCTTTTTAGGGGGGCTTCAGCCCCCCTAAACTTCTGCCAAGCCCCCCTAAAAATGTGAGATTAATGTAGGCTACACAAATTCGTGTTCGCTTCAGTCTTGTTACAGACATCCCAAGTCTCCCGGAAGTTCCGGGAGTCTCCCGCATATTGCTAGCCTCTCCCTGATGCCCGCAAATTAGTTCAAATCTCCCGGAATCTAGAGCGAGATAGAACATACTGCGCCCAGAGCTTAGAAAAACTCATATTTAACGGCTCTGACTGCGCGCATAACATACACAGCGCGCGGCGCGTGCAAGGCAGAGAGGGAGAGAGCGAGAGACCTTGCGAGTGTGCCTCAGGAAAGATAGACAACCCCCCCCCCCCCCCCCCCCCGTCAACAATCCAGTCACCCAAAGTAGGCGGGCTTTATGTTCACAGACGCTGCTGAGCGCGAATTTTAACAGTGCGACACGACCATTTTTACAGTCTATGGACTCGACGCGTACGGTCAAGTGCGAGATAAGATTTAAGTAGCTAAACTTAACATTTCATATTTTACTTTTTTTAGGTCATAAATGTTAAACGAATGACAAAAAATAATCAGGCAAACTAATATAGTTTTGTCTAATTTCGCCATTTTGAACTGAAAATAGGCCTATACACTCATGTAACTCATGTAATGTAATAATTAGTTTACAAGAAACATTAACAAAGCCGTTTTCATCATGTTAGGCACAAGATTAATAATGAATGTGTACATATTGAGAATATAATACAAATTGTAGCCTTTAGTAAATTAAAAAAGCTCAGCTTTAGGAGGGGAAGAGAAAGGGAGGAAGAGACTGAGAAAAAAAGGAAGAGTGATGGAGATGAGAAGAGAGGAGGTATTGACAAATAATCTGCCCACTGACATGGTTTTAAAGCTATTTCTTATACTTTTTTTTTGGTCTTCAAACGTCTTGAAATGCACATATCAGAAATAAAAAATTTGAACCCCCTACCAATCTCAAATTTAGGACCTCTGTGACTAAAGCCCTGTCTACGGCCCTGTATTAGGCATAAGATCAATAATAAATGTGTAGCCTACATATTGTGAATGCATTTAATAAACTTAATTACCTTTAGTAGCTTTCAGTAAATAAACGCGTCTGAGAAAATGATTCATAGGCAAAATCAACCTATCAGTTGACCCTATGTTTACTTTCTTCACTGACAGACAAAAATGAAAAGCCTATATCAGTCAAAGCTCAGCTTTAGGAGGGGAAGAGCAGGGCAAGGCTGATGATTAGAGAAAAATTGTCAGCTGCCCACTATCCAAGTTTTTTGGCCTTCAGAACATCTTAAAATGCACATTATGTAGATCAGAGAAATCAAAATTTTCTCGGGGAGACCCCGAACCCCCCAATTTGCCCTGCCTCACATTTGGGACCACAGTTATTATAAAACCGTGCCTTTGCATCGTAATGAAAATGGTTAATAGTGATCTTTAGATCCTAAACTAAAGTGTTACCTTTTTTTATAATTTGTTTAAAAATCATATTGGGGGCTTAGCCCCCCTAAAATGAAAATCCTAGTGACGCCCCTGCTTATGCTCAGATTGCTCACCAAGGCTGCATTTATTTCTTCAAAAAAACAATATATATTGTGAAATATAATTTAAAATAATTTGAAAATATTTTAAAATGTAATTTATTCATGAAGGCAAAGCTGAATTTTTTGCATCATTACTCCATTCTTCAGTGTCACATTATCCTTCGGAAATCATTCTAATATAATTATTTGGTGCTCAAGCAACATTTCTTTTCTTTTTTTTCAATGTTGAAAACAGTTGTGTTGCGTAATCATTTTGTGGGGACCGTGATAGATTGTTTTCAGGATTCTTTGAAAAAAAAGTTAAAAAGAACAACATTTATTTGAAATCAAAATCTTTTGTAATATTATACTGTAAATATAAATTGTATGCATCCTTGTAATAAAAGTATTAATTTCTTGGAAAAATGTATTACAGACCCCAAACGCTTGTGTATTTTTTATGTGCGTTCCACAGAAAAAAATAACCTCTTATAAATATTTGGAATGACATGAGTGAATAAATAATAACAGAGTAAATAAGGCATAATTTTAATTTTTGGGCAAAAATATACAGTTAAATCCAATATAAAACATGGTTTTATTGCCTAATACATTTAATAATTTTTCCATATCTTTTTCCATAATTTTTCTTGCTTCTTTTACCCTTTTTTCATTGATAGGACAGAAAGGAAGAGCCCATGAAATATGGCGAGAAGGGTTCACAGAATCAGGAAATGACTCAAGACAAACTCTGTCCATTTGAGCCCAACACACATATTTTCCCAGTATCTCCCGAGTTCGGTAAGCATTATTTCTATTTAAAAAGCATTTACTGTGATATTATTTGAGACAAGGCCAATTCCAGGAACCACCATGTTGTATAGAATTCAGTGCTAATGAATTTGCACCTCACCACTGACAGAAATCAATGGACATTTTTTCTTTACTGTCATATTCAGTATAGCTGAATGTATGCTTACGGTAAGAACCTCCTCCCATCCCCTGACTATTCTATAGTCTCTCCTTTACCTAATTTCATTCTCGAGTCTATACCTTACCTAAAGTCACTTCCACAGATTAATTAATGTTAATGGCTCTTATAATGTTTGCAGTGTAGTGCCCATGAGCCACTGGGGCAGTCATGTAATGGAGGCTTATGAACTATTATTTCAATTGGCTGAAGGATAAAGGGACAAAGGGAACAGCTATAGATCATAAAAGGCCCTTATGTAGAACAGTGGTACATACAGGATCAAATCATGTCCAGCTATCAATTGGTGTATGCATGCTTTGATAAGCAATGTATAGTGACGACGATATGCAATTCTGTGTCTAGTTGGGGGAGGAGGGTTTGCTATGCATGATTGAAAATCATTCAGACAGTTGTACATTTTAACCTTGAAACAGCACTGTCAAGTGCAAGAAAACGGTATTAGTTTGTGCCTAAGAGTATGGGAGATGTCAGTGTTGTATGCTGAGAGTCTGGTCTTTTTATATGAGATAACGTGCCTTTGTGAGTAATGCATTTGCTTTAGGGATCGCAATATTGATCGTATATAATTTGACTATTTATCAGCCTGTCTTATAATACTGAACTCGAAAGGCCTCACAGTAGATATCTTGTCTGCTCACCAAAGCTTTGCATTCTGTCATACATATGAAGACGACCTTTGCTCAATATATGCTTAGATTTTATGTATAGAATCAATAGAAATATATGGAGTAGTGGAGTGAAAAACAAATTGAGGCAACCAGTGAAAATGCTTGTATTTTGCTTTTATTTTTTTTATTTTTTTGTACTATTTGACTGTATTCTTAAATGTTGCTCCCACTCTTAGTGCATCTATTTTTCTTTCTTTATATAATTTATTTTATAAGGGACTTTCAGAACTTTGTAGTAGGCCTATTTGAATTTATTCTTAAATTTTGATCTTACTCTTATTTGTTTTATTCTTTTTTTTTTTCATTTTATTTTAAATTTTTAAAGAATTTTGTAGTATTTGATTTTAGTCCTAAATATTTATTTTTGTGTTATATCAATTTCTGTATTGTCAGGTTTTTGACAGATTTTCAATGTGGTCTCAGACTTCTGGATCCCTCTGTATATTTAAAGCCATAGGCATTCACTAACACAAACATATTAGTGCTTCGAGACATTTACTGAAGATCTGTTATTTTGCTTACTTCCAGGGAACATGGCTATGAAATTTTTTTCTAAATAGACTGGTAGTTAATGACTAAGACATTTTTCCCAGTTGTGTAAGCTTATGACAGAAGCTTAAAAGAACTGGACTGTAACCCAGTGATGGCACTTAGGGGAGCTGATGAACAGTTTTGGGACCACTAATAGATTCTGCGCTCTGGCCAAATGGATCCCGCCTCCACCCTGGCTTCTGTGTTGTCACTGTATTTGTGGATCAAATAAATTATTGATGGATAGCTGATCGGGAACTCAATTACAGGCAGATTACTGAGGAAGGCGGACACTAGGAGACTGACGGCGTGATTGAATTAGCACCTTCGCACACAGAGAAAGTGTCCTTCAGACTCGGCCCTCCTTCCAGGACCGCATGGGGATCCCAAATGCCTCAAGCCATTTCTGCCCACCTCTTGTGTTCATTTCAGCACTCTGTGCAGGTTTGAGATGCAGTTTCTATAGTATAAGGAAATTTGTTGGACCAATTATCATGTCTTTTGGATGAAATGGCCAACAGAAAGTTTTATTTTGATATTTTATATGTCCATTTCCCCATATTTTCAGGACCATTTGCTTTGAAGGGCCTGCATTCAATGTGTCTATAATGGAATGATCTTACCAGAGGAGATTATTCAGAGGCGTTAATGTTTGGATGTGTTAATAAGGAGCTGTATATGTCTATGGATATGTGTACATACATTACTTGCACAGACCTTGGCACATCTGTTGAATATGTCTGTTGCAGCTGCTTCCATCTGAGCTTCAATAGGAGCAACAATGAGACAGACGTGGACTGAAAATATATGTGCATAAGTATTGCCATTTATAGGAATCTCATTCATATAACATGAAATGTTGAATTGGAATCTTGCCTCCCAAGGAAAGAAGCTATTACAAAGTTAATGTGAGCTCCGGATAGAAAGCTAGAGGCTGAATTGGGTGCATTTATCTTTTCCGCTGGTCAGCAATTGAAAGGAGAAAAAAGTAAAAGAAAAAAAGGTTGCTGATACGAAGAAACACCTTTATTGAACAGATCAATTTGCTTCAGTCATCAGACATTTTTTTTCTATATCCCTTTTTCTACACCCAGAGTCAGAAATCCTTTTGTATTTGTAGTTCATGCATAAGGTGTATATGGCTTTTATTTAATCTAGATTTTAGTTTAAAATTAATATGAATGTACACTTTACAATAAAGTTTTATTTGTTGACATTTATAAATGCAAAAGCTAACATGTCATGTAACAGCAATGAACAATACTACTGCATTTTTTAATCTTGGTTAATTTTAAATTGCTGTATACTAATGCATTTTTAACATTTTCAAATTGTATGAATTAGTTAGTCATGAATTAATAAGCAATAATATCTATTTTTTTAATGGATTAGATAAGAAAATAAATATATTCAGCTGAAATTGAACCTTTTTGTAAAATGTTGCCAGAAAAACCTTGTAACCTTTTTTTTAAGCATTGGTAATCATCATTTAATAATTGAAGTAATTTAATAATTATTTTTGCTTTCATTACTTTTAACTCTTTCTCTGCCATTGATGGAAATTTCCGTAAAAATTTCTCAAAAAATCCTGTCGTCACTGGCGCGCAATGAATTTTGGGGTAGGCAAGGCCGAGAAGAATCCATCTGTTGTATCCTTCATTTCATGGGAAATGATGGACGCATTTGGAGCAGCCTTCAAATTGGGACAGTCGTCGTCGTGTCGCGATAATGCAATTGGCCTTCGAATGCGGCCTTTGAAGGATGAAGCCTCTGAATTGGGACACAGCACACGCTTACCCGCCATTGATGGAAATTTCTGTCTTTCCGTGTTTTCACTGTTGGTTGGAGAGAGAAGACAGAGAGAGAAGCTACATAGAAAATGTGTATGAAGCCATAAAAGCTGCAAGTATAATAACTAATAATTTAAACCAAAATGCTGTTTAAGGTAGAGTAACCCATGTCATAATGCCAACTTCCCTAAATGATTGAATACCTACTACCCATTTATCCTCATTCTAAATGTACTAGACTCTTTTAGACTAGTTTTTACCTTTACTTTTGCCCTTGTCTCTCATCGTTTAAATTGCTAAGAAAATCCTAAATGAGAACACCTGTTTGTGGCATTCATTGTCATTGGAGATTCTGACATGGCTGGACAAGAGCCTGTTTTTATTGCTACACATTTGTGTTGGTGTTCAGGAATATTCCGAGACTTTCCTTAGTGTTTCTGTGCTTGTTCTTGGGCTAGATGGTGTACTCAAATGCAGTCTATGGCATAGGATTCAAATACATACACATTTATTGATAGACTATAAAGATCATGCTGATGTCAGCTTTACTGACAGCCTTGGGCTAACAGGCACCAGCAATATGGCTCACCACCAAGTTTTCCACGCAGTGTGGGTGGGTTGTATCAGTGTCTCCGTCTCTCTCTCCAGACGCCATTCTGGCTCCAGCCATTCTGCCTGCCCCCCAGTGTTTCAGCCTGTTCAATTTATTGCAGCTTCAGGCTCTCCACTAGAGCATCAAACCTTCGTCCTGCTAGATATATTGTGCTCATGTCAGTCAAAATTTTCATATAGGTGAATGTTTTCAGCCACACATTCCCTAACCATTGATCACTGCTGCTTAACGCTCTGCATCAGACAAACCACCTGACCGGTAATTTTTTTTTTTTTTTTTTTACAAACTGAAAAATATCCAATCAATATGTTGGCCGACTCGCTGCTCTGAAACTATCAATCACAAAGCAGAAAGGAAATCAACAGTACTAGATAACGCTGCGTTTATGCCTTTTAAAGTCAATGTAAACAAAGTATGGACCTTGAATGGTAAACAGGCACTTTGTGATTTGCCAAGACAATGACATTGATCGGATAAGTGGCAACTGTGAACTTCATGAATCATGCAAGTGAGAATCGGCTGGTGTGTATGCGAGCTGGAATGTGTCCATCTCTCTGTCCGTGACTCATCCGTGCCAACTCAGAGCTGCAGCTATATTTAGAGTTCCTGACACCAGGCGCAGTTGAGGGAAGAGCTGGTGGAAATGTTATCCCGACACAATGGGTCAGTGGAGGTTTGAATGGACAGAAGGAGCTCAAGTGACACACAGAGAGTTGCAGCCCAAAAGTTATTGTTCACATGTTGCCTAGGGGGGGGAAAACACTCCATGTTTATGCGCCATGTTCTGTTGAGATTTGACGATTCTGACTGTTTTAGATTAGATTAGATTAGATTTCCAGAAGTGCAAAATAGCAATGTCTATGACATAAAAAATAAAAAGTTCAAGGTTATGAGGAGGTAGTGTGTGTATGTTTGTTTGTTTGAATTTTTTTCCTTCTTTTTGAGACTGAAGTTTTATCATTTGTCATTTGATAAATCATTTATAAATTTATAAATCACTTTATGTTTGTCAGAGGCCATTTGAAGTGTGTTATCAAATTTACTTTATTTTATTTTACAAAGTTTCTATTAGGGCCAGTGTTGGATGATTTAGTTTCATTGATATATAAATATATACATTTATATATAAAGTTTTAATTTTAATTATTTTAGCACAATGTTGCTTTGGAAACTAGCTGAAATAAAATAAGTTTTTTATTTTATTTTTATAATTTATTTCAGTGAACATTTTTTTTTAAATGGTTTTAGTTTTAGTAATAACCCTGCCATTGACCAAATATATTTTTTCTATATGACATTTAAATTGGTAGGTGAGTTATAAATGTACTGACATTATATTATGTGAATAAACTAAATGATATATTTAATAGACACACGTGGTTTAGTCACACATGAATGGCAACCATGCGAGTGGTTAGCCACTGTAACCAAAGTTCGACCCTGAAGCTAGTGGATTAGCCCACCTCTGTCTTTAATTAGAGGTCTAAAGCACTCTCATCTGACTCCTCTTTCAGCCTTAGAAGAGCATTGGCACTCTAATCAAAGAAAATTGTAAACCACGTACTTCCACTGAAGTCTTTACGGGTATTGCAATATTTCTGTAAGCTAGTTTTAACACAGCTTTAAAAACACACAATATAACCAAATGTGACTCTCTCATGGATAAAATTTGTTTTCTTTCTTTTTTCTTTTTCTTTCTCTCAGTAGTTTACAATGACTCTTTTCCAAGGCCCAGTCTAAACTAGACTGAACATGTATATGTATTGTGTTTGGAATGGTATTAAAATGGTATTAAATGGTATTGGAATGGTATTAAAATGGTATTAAAATCTAAATTCATCATAGGTGACCCATGTGCTCCCCTAAACGCCATGCCTGCTGCACTACACAGAAAGTTCATGTTTCTCCGTGGGCTGTCACATGTTCCCAGCCAGATTAGCAGCCTTGCATGGACGTGACTGGGCTCTGTGGGAGAGGAAGGCGAAAAAATGGAGCCCAGTTGCTTCAGTCTGAAATTACATTGCCATTGTTCTATTAGACATATATTGCTTATTGGTTAG
Organism: Rhinichthys klamathensis goyatoka; assembly: GCF_029890125.1. Classification (NCBI taxonomy): domain Eukaryota; kingdom Metazoa; phylum Chordata; class Actinopteri; order Cypriniformes; family Leuciscidae; genus Rhinichthys; species Rhinichthys klamathensis. The sequence goes on along the minus strand of NW_026606571.1, from coordinate 465,033 downwards.
TCTTTCATATTTTAGGATATTTCATGTTTTCAGTTATGTTGCATATATTTCTCTCTTTAAAAAAAATGTTAATGGAGCACCTTATATCATTTGTTCTTTCAATAATTTGATGATTATGTTTGAGTTCATACTGAAATCTTTGCATTTTGATTACAGAATTTGTATCTTGTTAAATCTGAGCAGTTTGTGACATTTATTGAGATCACTTCTGAACCTTTTTATGTCAAGGTTATTTTCTTCAGGAGTTACATTTGTCAATCAATCCTCTATTTTCTCGATTTAATCTCATTGCTGTATTAAAGATATTAAAGAGATATCTTTTCTGTTTTTTTTATTTAACTGATAGAAGATCAGCAATGAAAGACATGAGTAAACAAAAAGAATCCCATTCAGCAAGTTTCTTGCTTTCTATCTTCCTCCATTGACTCAAACCCCAACTGTGTGGAAGCACAGAGCATAAATAGCTGAGAAATGTCTTTTCTGAGGAGCCAAAGTGCTGGATTTAACCCCTCTGCACTGATCCCCCAGGCTGCTGCTTAATTCTTCAATTTTCAGCTGTTAGAGATAGAATAGGAATAATAAACATCTGAAACAGCCAGTAATAATCCATCTGACCCCTCTCCCCTCCTCTGTATGGCACAGAGGCCAGGCTAGAGTTTCAGTCCGTCCTAATCTCTGCCAAAGACTCTGCACTCGCCTGGCCGACTAATGACACCATATCACCAAACTTCAGCAGCCTGGGACTGATTATCACCACATTCATGCACACCCCCCCCAAAAATCTCTCTCTCTCACACACACACACACATTTTGAACTTTACTGCGTATGTAGAACGTGATAGCTTTTTGTATGAAATTGTATGGTCTACAAAATCATTCAATTCAGACTTGTCAAGATGTTTATTTTTTTATGGATTTATTTATTATCTCCATGTGGAATTAAAAGTAACACCGTGTTTCTGTGTCATATCCAATGAGTTCTTCAAAACGTGTCTAGTCACACTAATAATGTCATGCTATTGATCAAGTATATCAAACTAAATATGTTATTTTTTTATCTTCATACATTTGTGTATAATCCTGACATTTTTCCAGTCTTGCCTTATGTAAGGCTTGTACTTTTTTTCTTTTTTAAAGATGATTGCCCTATTTTATATTTGTTCAGCTATAGCAGAGAATGAACACATGTCTTCAGGAGAGGCATTCTCTCTGGCTCTAGAATGGCATTGTCTAATTATAGGCTCATTTTATTTTAGGTGGTTGCTGGAAAAAGCATGACAATATTTCCTCTACCAGCCATGTGTATCACTCAGCAGTGTACAGCTGTCACCTAAAATGAGACATGAAAATTAGCCATTTCAACAGAATAGTGCAGCAATAGCCAGAGTAAATCTGGCACACTCCCTAAAAGCTATCACACACTCCGATACATACACATGAAGGTATATAGATTTTCATAGATCACTACCTTTCAAAAAGTGTTCTCTCTGATACATTTTTTCAGGATTCTCTGATGAATAGAAAGTGGGGAAAAAAACAGCATTTATTTGAAATAGAACCCTTTTGTAACATAAATATCTGTCACACATGATCGATTAAATTAATCCTTGCATTTCTTTAAAAAGAATCTTACTGACCCTAATGAATTATTCAAACTATTTATTTTTATAAAAATATTTTTCTCTGCTAGAAATTGTTCTTTGTGAGTGCTATATCTTGTAAAATATGAATTTATATATTATTTGAAATATTTAAAATCTATATATTTTTCTGCAATTACTAAATGACTAGGAAAGTAATGGAAAAATGTATTGGCCATAAGGTGTGAGAACACAGATGAGTGCAGCCTATTTTAGTTTAAAACTGAAAATCACTAGCATGTCATCTTCATTAAGGGTTGTGTTGGAGTAGTCCTGCTCTTTTGCTCGCTTAATGAGTACCAGCGGGGGAACACTGCAAGGCTTGCAGCTTCTCATTCAACCAAATTACTTATTACCCTGATTCATCACTGGGCTGTCATTCGTGCACCTGAACGCCCTGCACTGTACAGGCGCAAGATGGAAAAGCTGCTAAAAGCTGGCATGACCTCCAGCAATGAGGTCAGATTGAGATTTTCAGCGTTTTAGGTCATTAGCGGTCTTTCTCATCCATGGTGTTTGTTTTGGAGTCCTGCATCAAGTAAGCTCAGCTGCTCTGTTCTTTTGTGTTTATAATCTAATATGCTCAAGATATCATGTGGTCAGTGAACATGATGTTTGAGGTTGTACTGGGTGGTGAATTGTGCACACTTGAGGTTGATTTTATGAGTGACACCTGTCAAACTCCCTCTATCCCGCTCTGTTCTTCCCTTTCTAGCTCTGATGTAAGACTGCTTTGTGGTCATTAGTGCTGCACTCAGCAGGCTTGCAGTAGCCAGACTGCTTGCCTCAGCATTAATGCTTCATTTTTTTTCTCTTCTGGTAGGCGATAGAGTGATGGGCCTGCATCCTCACAAGGCCCTGCCAATCTTCTCCAGTATACAGCCACTATCATATACCAATTATAGTCAGCCTGGGAAGAAAAACTACACTGTTACTAGAGACCGACGCACAGTTAATTGGTGTTTCCGCATGGGATTGTAAATGCTTGTATTTAGCATTTCCACTTTTTAAATGGTGGCTTACGCACTTTTAAGCTACAAAGAGTTGAAATAAAAGGATGAAAATGGCAGTCTAGCGTTTCACCCCACGCTTTGTGCTGAGCTACAGTGATTTCCACTGGTGTGCCACTAAGAATAGTACCGGTTAAGGCTTTTTGTGAGGAAGTTTCTTTTGAACGGGGGTGGTGCTGAATGGCAGCATTATGGGGATAAAAGACCTTTGTTGGACAAAGGATAGTTTTATAGATGCTGATGGAGCAAGTTGCTGTGTAGAGTTGACTTGGTTACTGGTTGCACGGTGGGCTTTTTTCCTTAGGGGGAAATTTATAAATTTATATTTATATAAATTGAACCTTTACATTTTTTTTTTTTTTTTTTGCTCAAACAATTTCCCCAATGCTTTAAACACTGACGTCTGCATGCTTTTTGTTTATAGGTGTATTCAGAGGCGATACAGTGATATGATGGAGATTTACACCACAAGTGCCATGCGACGCGTTACATTTGGATGCGACGGATTTGAGTGCACATTGCTAAACACAGCGCTCTAAAAACAGATCCTCAGCTGTGCAGAAATGCTCCATACGCAACCTCACACACTCTTTACACTCCTCACAAATTGCTGATGAGCTCCAAAAATAAAAGCACAGGACTCTCCAGTCCACCTGTGAAAATGTGGGAGTCAGAATGTATAGGTTCCATTACTTCAGGCCTCTCCTATATGCTAACATGCTAAATGGTTAGTGTGGCAGCTGCAGTCATATCATGTGTTCGCAGAAAAGCATTTGACCTGACGCTTTGAGCTTTATGCTAAACTGAAACCAATTTCTAATGTTAAAATAAAATGATTCACTATGATTTTGAGTGAATTGAGTTGTTTCAGTATTTTCTTATATGTCGAAATAGGCACAGAAGCAGAGCTGAATCGCTTGAGCATGTCAGACTGGACTTTGGTGTCAATAAAGTGTTCCTATAGCGGTCATGACCTTTGCTGATGCAAGTCCAGTGAACAGATACAAAAAGGTCAGTGATTGTCTTGAAATTTCAACCAAATTGAGGCATAAAGTCTACATTTTGAGAATATTCGACCAGTGTAAGAGTCTATTTGAAAGCTTCACGTATGTAAGTCTTTGATCTAGAATTTGACTCACTTTAAGTAACAATTAATTCTTCTGTGATTTAAGGTGAAAATTATGCATTTTCATAATACAGTGTTTTTATATATATATAAAGTTGTGAAAGTCCATATAACAACTACTAAGTTAAGTCACTGATCAAGAAATGTCCACTAATCTGAAGCATAAGTTTTACATTTTGATAATATCATTTTACTAGTTAAAAGTTTGGGGTCGATAAGATTTTAAAAACAAATTTGAAAGAAGTATCTTATGCTCACCATGTCTGTATTTATTTGATTAAAAATACAGTAAAACAGTCATATTGTGAAATATTATTACAATTTAAAATAACTGTTTTCTGTTTTATTATATTTTAAAATATATTAAAATATATATATATATATTATAAAATGTATATTTTTCAGTATCATTACTCCAGTCTTCAGTGTCGCCTGATACTTCAGAAATCATTCTAAAATGATGATTTGGTGTTCAAGAAACATTTCTTATTATTATCAATGTTGAAAACAAAGCGTCTTAATATTTTTTGTGGATTTTCAGGATTCTTTGTTGAATAAGAACAGCATTTATTTGGATTATAAATCTTTTGTAACATTATAAGTGTCCTTAGTGTCACTTTGGATCAGTTTAATGCATCCTTGGTGAATTAAATTAATAATTTCTTTAAAAAAACAACAACTAAATTATGAGTTTGAGATCTTAAATTGTTTAGAAATGTCTTATTGGACTCACATTAAGTTAGAATTAAAGTTCCAGTAATAATTTGTGGCATAGTGTTTACCATATATAGTATTGATCAGTATTTCAGAGTCAGGAGTAATTTTGCTATTTTCGACCAAAATAAACATCTTCACACTAATTCCCTCAGGGACTAGCCTAGCTCAGCCTCTGCCTTTCCCTCCACCACAACTAGCTTCTCTATTTCTCTCTCAGAAAAAGAATACAAGCCTGCACTCCAAGCATGATTGGTCAGCTGCCCCCACCCCATAGCCCTCCTCTCATTCTCTCTTTCTCTCTCTCTCTCTGCTTAAATAGTTTTAACAAAAAATAGAGAGAGAGAGAGAGAGGTAGGGAGAGGGGGATGGGGAAAGCTGGGGGAGGGTAATTGTGTATGTGTGTGTGTGGGTGCTCTGTTGTCACTGGTTGAGAGAGAGAAAGAGAGAGAGAGAGAGAGAGAGAGAGAGAGAGAGAGAGAGAGAGAGAGAGAGAGAGAGAGAGAGAGAGAGAGAGAGAGAGAGAGAGAGAGAGTTTAGTCTTGTTCCATATGTGGAAAAAAAGCATAGTACTGCACACACGAGCCTGTCTGCTCCAGGGATTATCTAACAGCTTTTGAATCTGATGTGGAAATGCAGGCATGAGTAGGTGAGTCTACCTTGACTATTAAACTGGACACTTTGCTGCTGTTGTTCTCATCTGAAGCTGTAAATGATTGAAAGTCTTAACTCTGCATAGCACTGTCCTCTACTTCTCCTGATAGCCTGTACTCTTCTTCTTCTCTCCGTTTCATTGCATTCTCCCTCCTTTAATGTGAAACAGCCTCTTCTGCATTCCCCGCACTGCATGCAGGTGTCGGTTTTTAGGCGAACGACTCTTGCTGTCTGCATGTGTGTGCATGAGTTTGGTATATAGATGTGTCAGGCTTCATTCTCAGCAAGTTTAGAGGTTGTTTATTTAGTATAGTATTTCAGTCAGTGGTCCAATGTAAAAGCTTCCATGTCAAGTTTAAAATATTGTAAAAGCATCACACTGGAATAAAGTTTTGTATTTTTTCTGGTCTAACAATATTCATTTCACACAATTTCTCATTTTTGTCACAAAATCAACAGTTACATGAAAGAGAACATCAACAAAAATATATACTATATTAACTTAACTAAAGTTTTAAGCCATTTTTAATTTTTTTATTAACCTATGCATGAACCTCTAAATAAAAATATACTATATTAAATAAAATTATCTTGTGTATTATGTTGTGTACTCATTTACAGGTGTGTGTAATATATATATATATATATATATATATATATATATATATACATGTGTGTATGTTAACTTGACCAGATTCAATAATAAAGTGATCATTAAAACATTGGTGTGATTAAAAATACATATATTTACACATTAACACAAAATAATTTCTGTACACATAAAACTATTTATTTAATTTTTAAGCATAATTTTGTAAAGAATGGTTTGTCAGTTGCCATTTCATTTCCTGAAAGCAGGGCTGGACGCCATGCTGTTTGACTAACATTATTATGTAATATTTTTCATTCATGTGTGAGCTATCCTACACGCTCACTTGAGAAGGAATGACGCTGTCCTTTGGGAAACACCAAACAAATTGTTCATGCTGGATTTTTAGATATACTAAATTCATTAGATATTAGATTTTTATTATTTATTTAAAAAATTTTTTTTAATATTTGTGAGTCATTTCAGAAACAGATTTTCTATCACTAATATGCTTCAATAATAAAAAAATATTTATATACTTTATAAGAAATTATATAAGAAATTAAAAATAATGCTATTTATTCATTCATTGCAAAATAATGCAATACATATTATATATATATATATATATATATAGCCTATATATATGTGTGTGTGTGTGTGTGTGTGTATATGTGATTGCCAATATACGGTAGTTGTTTTTTAATATATCTTCTGTTTAATATATCTTTTTTTTCTCATAGAAAAAAAAAAGATAATTGAGCCAGGAGAGTGTGTGGCAAGGGATGAAATGAGCTTAATTTTGTGAAAGCATGCTCTCTGGCTGCTGTTATGAGGCGAGGGGAACGGCTATGGTATGCATGGTGCTTTTTGTCAGGGAGATTTAGAAAGCCCTCTTTAGAAGCTGGACACAACCATACAATCAGCTTAATGCCTGTGTGCAGGCTCTTAATGAATACCCCTGTGTGTGTTCAGCCCACAGTGAGAGTCCCTGTGTCCGTGACTGTTTCACTCTTGCCTAAAATTGAGATGAAGTCTTAGAGGCTCTTGATTGTAGGTTGCACACTATGCTCACATATATGCATCATAAACTTGTTTGTTTACATTTTAAAACAATCACATGGATTATGCAGTGCAGTGTATGCGTTAATGTGGAACATTAACCCCTCTTGAATTCTCCTCCTCCTCTTTTTATTTTTTCAGGAACACGTTTTTTAGAGTCCCAATGTGAGCAGAGGCCAGCGATGGACTACAGCCGTACAGACGCTAACCTGGGTTTCTCCGCAGAACTGTTACCATAATCGAGACCAGATCCGCAGAATGCTGAGTCCCATTGTTCCCTATAGTAAGTGTAACCTTTTTGATGTCAAACCCCAGAAAAGGCAATAAATAACTTATTGTCAACTCCAGACTAGTAAAAAATTCCCCTACGGCTACTTAGGTATTTGGTTTGTTGGTAAACCAGTTTGAACAATGCCACAATTTAAAAATGAAATGTCTCAGATGTTCACCCCAGTGTCCTCACCATGATGTTTTAATGAAAAAACCCAAAGTATATGTCATGGTTGGTAGGACAGGTGTGGGGGTGAGCTGATGGCTCTACCAGGAGAAACCCTGTGGTTCTGCCAGTGTCATCTCGCTATGATTACCCACCAGTGTCCAGCTTACTAGCATAGTTACTTCCTCTATCTCTGTCCTTTTCTGTCTGTCTTTCTTTCTCTTCTTTTCTGCCTCCCTTTCTCCAGCTCTCTTCCCCCTCCTCACTGTTCTCGACTGACCTAATAACTGACGTGTCCAGTTTTAGCCCCCATTCCTAACCCCCCTGCCAGGCTTCAGTTGAGCTCCGCGCTGGCCCTCTCCAAAACAGCATTGTTTGTAGGCCAGCATGGGGTTTCTTCCCCCAGTTCTGCCTGAAGAGATGCTTTTTTCTCCACTCTTTAGCTCTTCTTCTCTGTGCTATATAGGCATGACAGTTACATGAAAAGAGGGAGGGAAATCAAACTAAAGGACCAAGGCACCTCAATTTGAGCTGTAATCATGTATTAATGAGTCGCCAGCTTGAATACCTTTCAGCTGGCTTGCTAGGTTGTTGCAGCAACCGATTACCATTGATGTCTAATATGGTGTTATAATTCCATTTAGCACGACATTCAGAGGACCTTTGTCATATGTGCCGATGGAATAACTTTTTGTGTTTGTTTTGATAAATTCATTTTGTCATGCAAATAGTTAGAACTGCATTCTGTAGGCCTACAAATGTTTTAGGGCCCGTCCACACGAAGACGCGTTTCGCTGTATACGTATAAATTTTTTATCGTATTGGCGTTTCGTCCACACGGATCCGGCGTTTTGGGAGAGTGAAACCGCTATTTTTTGAAACCGGGTCCCAAAGTGGATAAATCTGAAAACGACACCCTTGCGGTTTCGTGTGTACAGCCAATCCGTATATTTTGTGAAACGATGATGTCATCACATCACGTGTGGCTGCGTGCGTGACGCATCACACGTAACAGCAACAACAATAATGGCGGACTACATGATTGTGTTCGTGCTGCAGAAGCTACTAAGCCTACTAGCATTATTACAGCAAATTCTTTACAGCAAATTATTACATCTTCGTCTTCTTCTTCTTGGTTCGTATTCAGCGCGCAAGGTTATGCGCATGCTCAAAGTCTTCTTCTCCGTGTATAGTGTATCTCTGTGGCAGAATTACAGCGCCCCATGCTGGTCTGGCATATATACTACACCGTTTTCAGTCGGTTTCAGTGGTTTCGTGTGTACGCAGATATTTCTTGAGACGACGCCGTGTTTACGGATTTTTTTTTTAGAACGAGGAAAACAAAATATCGGATAGGGAACGCACCGGCTTCGTGTGGACGTGGCCTTAGAAGACAAGAAAAACTTGTCTTCAAGGGAAGAGCTTTTATATTTTTGTGTAATCACTCAGTACTAATCATAATTCCACATTTGGGTGGAATTCGGGTGAGCAAGATTAATGCAAAATAAGAAATTACTCCTTTTTTGAAATGACTAATTCAGCAAGGATGCATTCAATTGATCAAAAGTGACAGTAAAGACATTTATAATGTAACATAAGATTTCTTAAAAAATATTATCCTTAAAGAAATGTATCATGGTTTCCACAAAAATATTAAGCAGGTTAATATTTAACGTTAATATTAAACGTTTTCCACATTAATAATAATAAGAAATATTTCTGAAGGATCATGTGACACTGAAGCCTGGAGTAATGATGCTGAAAATTCAGCTTTGACTTCACAGGAATACTTTACATTTTACAATATATTAAAATAGAAAACGATTATTTTAAATTGTAATATTATTTCACAATATTTCTGTTTTTACTGTATTTTTGTCAAATAGATATAGGGTGTGAGCATACGAGATTTCTTGTTAAATAATTTTTTTAAACCTTACTTTGAAAGGTAGTTTGTATATAAATGATTTATTGATTTATTAATTTATATTTATAGTTGATTAAAGTTCTGCCTTTCCTTGTATAATGAATCAGTGATAGGTTCTAATCTGAAACTCTTTTCTGTCTAGTCTCTCTTTGCACACTTTATTTTCAAAAATGTCACAAAGCCCTGTCAGAATATTTTGAATTCTTTGAAGATCTAGAAAGTTGTTATTTGTGTGTGTGTGTGTGTGTGATTTAGTGCACAAACCTCTTAACCACTGATTTGAGATGGCTAATGTCGCAGATCCTGATTTTCCAGTATTGCAGGATGCATTTAGATTTTGAAACTGATCTTTTTGTTTCTAAAGTTTGATGCTTATGGACTGTGCATATGTGTGTGTGAATGTTTCCCTGAGTGTCTAGTGTGATATTAGGACAGCACACAAAGGTGTTAGATATTCTTTGGAGTTCACCCTTTGAGCTTTTAAACCCAGGCAAATACCTTTTTCTCCAGGTCGTTCGCAGTCCCGAAATGTCCTTTCTGTTCATTCTGCCTCATAATTCGTCTGTGCCGGAGCCAGTTGAATGTAGGGCAGCTTATGTGGTATATATGTGAATAGTGTCACATCCATGCTGGAATTTTCTTTGTGGAGCAACTGAGCATTTCTGACATCAGTGTTTATGTTTGCATCAAGAGGACAGGCATGTTTGTACTCCAAATGTGCGTTTGAGCATTTCGTTTCATGTCTGTCACATGCAATTACATATACTCTCATTGCATCAACAAACAAAAGTGTTGCATTGATGAGCACGTAGGAACCGTAAGCTGAAGAGGTTCAGAGTCGGAGCTGAAGGAAATCTGAGAGAGATTCCTGGGGCCATGGATACTCCTGGAGGGATTTGGTGCAAAGAATCTGTAATCTGCACTTCAAACACACCCTTAAATCAGTCCCAGGCCAGCAGCCCATGAGTGCTCTAACTCTTGTTGCTTGGGGGCCCTGCTGTCCAACATATTCCTTGTGTAAAGAGAAACAAGCATAGCCTCAGCTCTCTCGCTTTATGACCTCATTTCTTCCCTACTCCACACTAAAGGCCTGGGCAGATGAGGCACTCTAATTGCATCTGTTAAGTCATTAAGGCTTTGAGTTTGGTCTATAGGAAGGGGCGCTTTGGATGGCGCAGAAGGAGAGATTAACAACGAGCATCTAACACATCTATTCTAATGAGAGCGACAGGGTGAATACGCTTCTGGAGAGGCATGCGGACCCTTGAGTAAACAGGCAAGGTGCTGAAGTGTTTGTGTGAATGAGTGCGGGATCATTAGCGTTGGGTGTGAATGGACTTTAATTAGCCCGCAGTGCAGTCAGTGAGATGGAAAAGAATCTGTGGCCATAGGAAAAGCAGCTTAGCGATACACATTCTGCCTGGGACCCCCCTGCCTCAGCTCATCATCTCACCATCGTTGAAGACCGCTCATTAGGCCCGTTGCTGCCACAATTAGGCTTCCAATTAAGTCCCGGACTTCTGAGGGTTATTGGGCATCAAGCTTGCAATCACTGCTCCAAGATATCACTCAAACTGCTTGTCCATGGTTCTCTAATTAAAGGTATAGTTCAATCAAAAAATGAAAATTGTGCCCTTATGTTTTTCCAAACATGTATGTCTTTGGAGCACAGAAGGAGTTGTTGTTTTTTGCACATACAGTGAAAGTCCATATGGTCCAATGTTGTTTCATTACATGGACAAAGCCGGTTGAAAACATTCTTCAAAATATCTTCATTTGTGTTCTGCAGAAGATACATAAAGCATTCCTGTAGCTCAAACAGTAGAGCATGGCACTGCAAAGGTCATCGATTCCCATGGAAAGCAAAAACTGATCAAATGCAACGGAAGTCGCTTTGGATCGAAGCGTCTGTCAAATGCATAAATGTAAAAATAAGGTCATACAGGTAACAGGTTTGGAATGATACGAGGGTGTGTAAATGACAGAATTTAGATTTTTGGATGAACTATCCCTTTAAGCTGGAGCAAATCAGGCATTTGCGTAACATACTTTATGTCCAGCGTTCAATCCTAGTCATATTTGTGAGTGTGCACACAGAACATCCCGACACGGTTGTTGGGTTATTAAATAAAGCGGCCAGGGAAATCGAGAGAGGGCACTGATACGCAGTCCGGACACTCTGTGAGGGGGCAGGGTGAAAAGGAAGGAGGGAGGGAGGGAGGGAGGGGTGGGGGGGTGGAGAGAGATTGGAAGAAGGAGATGGAGGAGAACAGGGGGAGATGGAGGAGAGATTGGGTAAGAGGGACAGATGGAAGGGGGTGATTGGTCATCACAGAGCCTAAGGACAGCTGTTCTTTGATATATTAGTGGACACAATGACCTAAACCTGGCCTGCGGCCGCAGAAAATAGGAACCCTGTTTTTCTTAAAGGGGAGGGGTGCCAGGCATTTGGCCATTTGTGGACAAGAATTAGCTGGTCAGGGGGGTGGGGATGTTGTTTTTAAAATTATGAGCATCTAATCATTCATTCAAACCACCAAGGCTATGGGTTTCTCTCATTTTCATTGCAAAATGAGCTCAAATGTGCACAAGTATTTATTCACAAATTAAACAGATATTGCACTTGACAACATCATGACACTTTTATTTATTTATTTTTTCCATTTAATTTTTTCCCCCCATTTTTATTCTAGTCATCATTAACATGAACCCACGGATTGCAATTTACTGTGTCCCAAAAGGCAAAGCAATAACACCTTCAAAGCTGAGAGATTATGGACTGCAGCTCACATGGATGACTAGTGAGAAAGAGCGAGAGAGAGAGAGAGAGAGAAGGAAAAAAATCAGATCATTCACTGCCACTCTAGCAGATAGGCTCCTTCCTCTTGGGACCCCACCGGGCCTGGCTGAAAAGAGCCACGGCGTCTGGCAGTGTGCAGAGGAGCAGGTGTGAAAACTCATAAGGCCCACCGCCTCTTCTGCTATTACATCTTTTTAGGTCCATGAAAAGGGAGCAGATGAGCAGAAAGAAAGAGACAGAGAGATCATGTTAACCACACTGCTGTAACTAATGCATCACTTCATAAAAATTGTCTTAGTTCTGCCCTGTTATGCATGCCTTGTAAATTATGAGGAGCTGCTGTCAGGATTTTTAAGGAAGGACCTCACACTACTTTCCTTATGTTCTTTATTCTTTATCTGATCTGCCTTTATTTAGGAACATAACATATTTTCACAAGACATCGTTATCGATATGTTTTTTTTTTTTTAAAGAATTTTGAGAACTACATATTTTAAGTGTTTTTAATTTTTAATTTTTTTATTTATATTGTAATATAGAATATCTCTATTTATTTATTTGGATTTAAATGAAAATAAGAAGTACCAACACTGTACAGCCTGAAGAAAGAATGGATTTTTAAATAACTATCGTAAAGGCTTTGCATGACTTTAAAATGCCCAATGGGCTTACATCATTGACATTTTGCAGTTCCTCAGCCTAAAGCATTGATTCAGAGACGTCTGTATACAGAATACAAATCAGCTGATGATTGGAACTCTGGGTGCCATCTTATCTGCACTAAGGTGATTAATTCATGTAAACACAATCCTCCCTCTGCAGTCTTTTCAACCAGATCTACCCTTTCTCTCTGTCTCTCTCATCATTCTCCCTCTCTCTCTCTCTCTCTCTCTCTCTCTCTCCCTCCTTCATCTTTATTCTCTCTTGAAAGAGCCCTTCTTTTGTGGCATCTGCGTTCTTCAAAGGGAGTTCCACACATACCAGCACTGTGGGCTGAAGTTTCAGGACATAATTCCTAACTGGATGCTCACTGTTCACCCGTACAACTTCTTCTTTTCGGTTGTTTTGAAGTTTAACTGACAGAAAGTGGTAGTAATTAATCAAATACTCTGAACTGAGCAATCGGGTGTGTGTGTGTGTGTGTGTGTGTGTGTGTGTGTGTGTGTGTGTGTGTGTGTGTGTGTGTGTGTGTGTGTGTGTGTGTGTGTTGTTATTCCCGGTTGCTTCCCTCTAAAGTTGTCTCTTATTTCAACAGTGTTAGGGTAGCTGGATGTGTACTCTTTGCATTTGTCTGTGTGCTGTTTAGTTGCAGTGCAGATGCAGAGGGTCTCTTGAACAGTGTTTGTAGGATTTGATATTTGAATTTGCAATGAGGGGGGAGTCTTTAGTAGATAAACCTACTTAAATCTATGTGTGGGGTTTAGGGAATGGGTGCCCACCATAATACCTGATTGGATTGATTCAGCCTGCTCCTGTTTACAACTGGCCCCTGTGCAATCTGCCTGGTTTAATGGCCCCATGTCCCAGAAGGCTTGTTGCATCCATGTAGGTTTTGTTCCTCAGGGCAGCGAAACAAAAGTGACGCGGCCTGAAAGTGCACACGGACCCCTGGGGAGCTGTGAAAAGCTGAGCATCCTCCGGCAGCCGGGCCTGCTCGGCTCTCACATTGCAGAACCTTCTGCTCCGACATCCTGCTTGTAGTCGCATAGAGTCATAACTAATATTTTGGTTATCCTAACTTTTTTTTTAAATCTAGAAATGGATTATTAAAACCCAATGATATTTGTGAAATATCAAGATGGCGCACACAAACAAACACACACGCACATCTCCAAAGGAACCCTCAATAAATCCCAGGACAGCACAAAGGCTGTCAGCGCACTGCTCCTGAATAGATTAATAAGATTTCCATAATTAGGCAGGCCTCTGACAATAGGATCCCTCAGCTTTTGTCTCAGGACCAACAGGATTGTCAGGCCAGAAGGACGTCTGCTGGATGGGCTGTGCAACAATGGATACACAGACAGTAAGGCGACCAGTGGAAACATCTGTCTCCCTGCCAGCCTCGGACCCGCACAGAGCCACACCACGGCAAGCTATTCGTTGCTGCTCACACAAAGCAATGGCCAGGATTGCTCTATAGCTCTGTTTAAGCATCTGTAGTTAATGGTGTGTGATTAGAACTGGTCTAGTGGCTATAATTTAGGTTTGTGCGTGTGAGAGGGAGACAGAAATGTTGTTGTGTCCATGCTGAGACACAAAGTTGAGATAAAGCTGCACTTTTTCCAGCATTTCTCATACACAATGTTTTGCCTTTTGGTTTATCTATCTTCTTAATTACCTGTTCAATTCAGTCTCTCTCTTTTTTAAATTATTTTTGTTTAAAGGTGCACTTGATCATTTAGAGGTTAAACAGGGAATGATTTAATTATGGCTTACTGCAACTAGTGCATTTTTACAATGGTAGTGGTAAATTTTGCTGAAAATTATTAGATATCTGCTACTATAAAAATATATAAAAAATAAATATATTTCTTTGCACTACTGATATTTAATTGTATTAGTTAAAATGAATGTTATTAATATTAAATAATAGAATTAATAATGTATTGTCAATCATTATTTTTTATTTCTCATTATACATGTTATGCTGCAAATGCTTTAGCAAGACAAATGTACAGTTTTTGTCATGCAAAAAAGAACCTTAAAATGTAAATTGAGTTCAGGAGCTTGATGTTTGTCTAATCTTAACGAGAACAGTCTTTGTTCATATGCGACTGCTGCTATATTTATCAAAACGTATCATCTCACTCTCTTTTGGCACATTTGATAAATTATTTCTTGGTTTGATACTGTCATTTATTCACTGAAATGAATATCCTTCAGTGGTCAGTCCCACTTCTACCAGTGTAATTGGACCATCTATTCTCAAATGCCCAGAATGAGTTAATTTCAGCTGCTGTGGTGATTTAAATAGAAACACTTTTAACACATTTAAATCACATCTAGATTATTTGATAGTCCCTGCTGAGGCATAGCTCTAATTGCAGAACAGGTTGATTCATTACTAATGAGTAGTAGTGTCAGTGTTGTCACGATACTGGAATTTCTAACTTCGATGATACCTTGAAAAATATTGATTATTCGATACCATTTTTTTGATACCACAGGGAAAACTGCTATATATGCTGCCATACGTTAGTTTTATTATCTCATATTTTCTTTATATAATTTGGGCAATTTTGTGGCAATAGCTTACACAGAGGACAGGGAGGCTTTATTTGAGTCTTAAAGGTATAGCGGAGGATCTTTCCGAATTTTAGAGAAGACCCGCCCTCTCCAATTTTTTTAAAAATGCACATGCGCAACACTCTATTTGCATGACTTGTGCCAGGGCTAGCATCGCTAATCATAGCTTACATTAACTTTTACTAGCAGTGATTTTAAATGGATTTCTCCAAATAGCATGACAAACTTTACCTGTCTAGTAGAATCTTCGCGACTGCGGCATCAGTGGGAAGCCCAACCTGTGCTTTTAGCGCATGCCAGTGTGTGAAATATTCACCCAAAATCACTCTGGTCTTGTTTCTATATTCTGCGGCCTTTCTCTTCTTATCATACACTTCGTATACATTTTTTCTCTTTCGACCCTCAGCCATTTTCAAAGGAATGGCTGAAACCGTAACTCATCGCACATAAATTAATACACCTGAAAGTGCGCATGCGCAGAAAGCGAAAACTACATAGGGACGAGCATGTACGACGGCCTTACGTAAACATATCACCAGAATGATTGACACTTAGGTGGACCAATAGTATAGACTACCCACCCGGAAAAAAAAAATCCTCCGCTATACCTTTAAATTTACACACACAAAAAAGACAAGTGAACAGATACAGACCAGATTCTTATAAAATAAGAACAGACAAACAAATTGCAAATGATAGCACAAATAAATACAATAGAATAAAATTAAATAAACATGGTTTTAAGTTTTTCAGGTGGGTCTACCAGTAGTATTTGGGTAAGAAATACTACAGAAATTAAATAAAGTAATCAAATATAAAATAACACTGGATAGTTTTATTTTATTTATTGTAAAAATTAAATACAGGTTAATGCTAAAAATGAAAGTTACGAAAGTAATTCAATCAAGACAAGTGTTTCTTTTTTTTCTTTTTTTCTTTGATTAACATGACAGACAGCAGCAGGTATATTAGACTGCTGTCACTTTAAGAGCTTATGCGCGGATCCAATATACTGTTTGTTACACAACATGCAAATTCTTTCTCAACTATTTACTTTCTCAAATGTGTTTACCTGAATACTCGCTAAGATGGGCATTTTGACATCATTTGATCGTTTAAGTGCAATAAGCCACAAAATAGAACTCAATTTGGTACTCACAAGCTGTTCGAGATGTCACGAGATGTGCGCGCCACTTATATAGATTAGTGGTGTGCGTGCTTTGGGTTTGAGCGTAAAAACTTACAGAAATGAGTAAATTTAGGTGCAATTCCCCCAACCCATGTAACACGGAGCAAATGAGACATGTTAGTGAGAAGAGGTGAGTCAACTCGCCGTTGGAGGGAAGAGAGAGTGAGAATGTGCAGTAAGTATTGGAGTATTAGAATCGTTTCAGTTATTTCAGCATCGATGCGTATCGAAATATCTATATTTTTGACAACACTAATGGGTAGCACTTTTAGCTGAGTAGGACACTTAGAGGAACTGTTCCTCTTGGAAGTAGCCTTACCCGAATAGCACTTCCATGTCCAATTTGGAAACGATTTCCCGTGTGTCTTGGTGCACACACACTCATGTATATTGATGGAGTGGACAGCAGTTTGGCCGCCTGAATGACCTCTCTAATGTCAAACCCCATCCTCTCACATAGACTCATGCGCGTGCATGCACATGCACACACGGCGGCCGGAGCGCCTGCTGTCCACTCCCCCTCCTCCTTTCCTATCCGTTGCAGGTTTTATGAGCTCCCCTGGGCTGCCATCCATCTCTGTCGCACACTGGCCCCATTATTGTGCTCCATACAGCACTTCACAAACCAGCCTGCAGATGGGATTGTCCTGCTGGATATACACTGTTTCTACTGACTGGACAGTGACCAAATACTTTACCTGTGTTCACCTTGTTTACATATTCGGAGTCGTTTTTATGTTTTATCTTGTAGTTATATTAGAAATAGGGGTAAAATGTTAGTTTGGACGTGGGGACCTTGAGGATCTAGAGATGAATATGAAGGACATGGTAATCCAATGGCCATCTGGTCTGTTGGTGTGATCTTTTGGAATAAATAGCAGGCGTAATCTGAA
The DNA here is from genome assembly GCF_029890125.1 of Rhinichthys klamathensis goyatoka. Classification (NCBI taxonomy): domain Eukaryota; kingdom Metazoa; phylum Chordata; class Actinopteri; order Cypriniformes; family Leuciscidae; genus Rhinichthys; species Rhinichthys klamathensis. Next base: position 447,744 of record NW_026606571.1, on the reverse strand, counting down.
GACACACATGGGAAGGTTTGGCAACGGGAGGGGTGAGAGTTTGAGAAACAGAAAGAGCACACAAAGGGGGAGGGCCATGTTTTTGGGAGAAAACCGTAAGACGGAACATAGCATACAGAACTGAGGCTTGATTTAAATGGCAATAAAGCAGCAGCTTGCATACTCTGACAGAAGTGCGAATAACAAATCATCACTTTCTCCTCCGATTGCAGCCTATGATGAAGATTTGCAGTTTCTTTCATTTACTTCCCCATTTCCCCCTGTAGCCCTCACCCCAGGCTGATTCCTGACAGTTCAATAATGCCAAGCTATGTGTGGAATTTAGCTAATGCCTCTGGAAGGTGCAGTTGCAGACCCTCATGAAATGGCTGGTTTTAAAGCTCTGCTCCATGAAATTCTCAATACCAAGAAATAAAAAAAATTCCAATTGAAGTATTAAGATCTTTTTACTATTAACAGACATTAATTAAGCATACACCTATATAATTAACATTTTGATTTTTGATTGTTCATTTTAGAATTCATCTCTTATGATTGCCTTTAAACTGTGATGCTGTTAAGTGCATTGCAATTTTAGAAGCACAGAAAAGCTCTGAATAAAGGAATTTGCGTTATTAAAGGACATGGCAGAGACTGGATGTGGACATTTTTTTATTGAGGTTTATTTTCCACTCCTCATGTGCATTAAGACCCCCTTAGCATTGGGAAAGCATAATTAATCACAGGAAAGCTGTCCTGGAGAAAGCCAGAGGAAAGGGCATTCCACACTCCCAGTGCTTCATGGGAAGTGGCCAATGAATAGCACAACTATTTCGTCCACCCGTCCCAACCCCCCTTTTCCCCATATTGGTCCCTCCCTCTCCCCCTCTGCTCCTTCTTCTCTCTCTTTCCCTCCTTCTGTCAAGCTGGCCATAGAGGCCTTTTGGAAAATTGCTTTGTGGATGAACTGTGGTGGTGGGAGGGGATGTATTGAGAGAAACATGCGCAGGGTGATAACAGTTTCTCCTTTGGGAGAACTGCAGATGGCAACACAAGGCTGCTACATGGCTGAGGGCTTGAAAGGAGAAAATTCACAGCCCTTCTCTTTTATACTTACTGCAGAAAAAAAAGACTCCCTCTGTGTGCATGCACACAATACCAAAAGAGTTGTCTCGCCAAGCAAAATGGCAACAAAAAATCAGCCCCACAATCATCCATAATTTGCCATTAGTCATTTAGACTTTTCTTATAATTCTTTTAAAAAATCACTATATCCATCTAATACTGATTTGTAAATGCTTGGAACTTACACTTTTGTTATACAGCAAATTCTTGCATAATCTGACAAATTGCTATCTCCTGCAGGCCTATTGAAGATGCACTGGAACCCGGAGCATGCCCAGCCCTTGAGCCAGTGGCCTGAGCAGCATTTGGACGTGTCTTCCACCACCTCATCCCCTGCCCACAAGTCTGAGCTCTACCCCAGCCGCGGCCGTGGCTCCTACAGCTATGCCTGGGCAAATGACGACATCTCAGCCCTTACTGCCTCCAACCTGCTGAAGCGCTACGCTGAGAAATACTCAGGCATGCTAGACTCACCATATGAACGCCCAGCTGTGGGCGCATACCCTGAGGCTGGAGCCTTTGGGCCTCTCAACGGAGGCCAGAAAAGCGAATTGGAACCTTGGCCTCTTACGCACAGCACTGATGGGGCATATTCCTTAGTGCCTCCTTCATCTCATGATGGTCTGTCTGGGCCAAAGGTGGTTCCCACATCAGCAGGCCCACCAGGCTCTGGCAATGTGTCAGCTGTTAACAGTAACCTTTCAGACTCAGGCTACAGTGGGAGCAGCTCCTGCAGTGGGCCCCATTCCAGTGACTACCCCCCCAGTTACAACGGCACCTACCTCTCATCAGCGTACTGTCCCCAACCCAGTTCAGCACTTCCACCAACCTCGTTACATGCCCTTCAGCCTAACCCCACACTTCTCCCCAGTTACACACCTTCTGCGCCTGTGTATAACTACCCCCCTAGCACCTACCCTCACCAGACTAGCCTTGCTCCTAGCTACACCCACCCAACAGCCCCTTACATCCCCTCGGGTATAGCTGCCCCCTCTCCACTACCATCAAGACCCACAGTGGTTGGTGGCAGCTATGGCTATCAGAACAGCAGTCTAGGGGGCTCAGAGCCTGGGGGCTCTCTGAAGAGAAAAGCATTTGAGATGACCCTGGATGAGGAAGATGGAGATAGTTCACGCAATAGGAAGTATAGCTATGACCCCATGAAAGCTGGGGGAGATTCTCCATATGGGGTTACTGATAAAGCTGAGTGCCGTGGAAATGGCTTTGGAACGGCCAGCACAGATCCTCAAACCTTTAAGCCTAGTAAACCTTCATCTCAGTCAAGCCTCGAAGGAGACGAAGTTGAAAAGTACACTGGGCTAAAGCCCTTGGTTTCACCAACATATGGAGCCGCAGGGGACTACAGCCCCCCAGCAGCCATGACTGGGGAGAACAGAGGTGCAGAGCAGGGCTTCTCCCAACATCGTTCTCAGAAGTGCTCAGATCCTATGAAAAGCATGGAGCCCCAAATGCTGGAGCTAGTAAGCCGAGAACTGCAGGATTGCAGTCCAGCTTTGCTTTGGAGTGAACTGGCTGGGAACTGTCACATCAAAGCAGCACTGGAGGAGGACCTGCTGTGGCCTGTCCTGCGACCCAACCCTGCCATCCGCCCACCCAGAACCGTCCTGCTGTTTGGCCCTCAAGGAGGGGGAAAAACCACACTGGCACGATCCATGGCATCTCAACTGGGTGCTACCTTCTATAGGCTGAGTGGTGCAACTTTGGCCTCTAAATTGAAAGGAGAGGCAGAGCAACTATTGATCACCCTGTTCTCGGTGGCAACGGCCCGACAACCTTCAGTGGTGCTGCTCAGTGAGGTGGAGTCCGTTGAAGAGGAAGGTCTCAGACAGCAACTGCAGGCCCAGCTTGAGAAGATCCAACATGGTCAGAGCAGCCTGGTTCTGGTGGTATGCACCACAAGACGGCCTGATTTGATCAAAGATCCCCTTCTGCGCTGCTTCTCCAAGCGTTATCATATAGGCCTGCCAGATGCGAGCACACGCAGGCACGTGCTTCTGCAGGCACTGGTGCCCCAAGGCTGCAGTCTGGGTGAAAGGGAGATGTCAGCAGTACTGCAGCGTTCAGAAGGCTTCTCTGTCTGGGAGCTGCTGCAGCTCTGCCAGCAGGCTCTGGCATCAGCTTCTGCCTCGGCACCCGTGCCCTTGCACGGCCTCCCTGCATCCCTTTCTTCCCCTACTCTTCAAGACTTTGAAAATGCTTTCTGCAAGGTACGTCCTCACAGCACCTCCAAAGATCTGGACACTTGTATGGAGTGGAGCAAGGTTTATAGCCACTGAGAACCTAGTCAACCACTGGTTGGAGACTGCTACAATTGTTTTTAAATACTTGTTGCAGCCAAAAGAGTGGAACTCGTTGAGAAATTACAGTTTATGAATGGGAGGCATTTTGGATTTAATGCATTTAATCTAGGGAACATGCCATTGTGTGTTGTTTTTCTATAAATATACATATACTTTATTTTTTTCCCAAAGAAATGAAATATTAGGCCTTTCTTGAAGGGGCATTTATTAGTTGCTTGGCTTATCTGATAGAATATCTGAATTATATTTTGGAATTTCACTGGAATTCCAATTAGCCTTGATCCTGGAATAAACCTGGAGGTTATAGATCACTTGACTTTTTCCTGAAAAAATACCCCCATAGATTGCAACTCTCAGGATCCTATTTATTGCCAGTCCACTCCAGTGGTGTTGTATCTTTTGCGTTGATTTACTTAGATCATTTGGTGTTCAAGGGCTTAGGATTTATCAAAACTACTCTGTTTTTACCAAAAATGCTCAACAACATTATATTGTCCAAGTTACAGCATTCACCAAAAGGTATTTACTGTTATGCAACCTCTTGGGAAAGAAAGCAACAGTGTTTTGCAAAATTGATTGTTAGGCCGCGGTCATATCTTGTGCACTTTGTCAAAATGGTCATTTTACCAAAAGAGTATGCGTTGCTACCCAAAAAGTATTAAATTGCTAATCCATAAAAAGTCAGATAATAGAAAGAGACAGACTTTTACTGTTGGTAGTGGCACACTTCTTTCAGAACACTTTAATAAAGGTACCGTAATACGTTTCCAAATACAATATCATGTAAACAACCCATCACATTCCTCACAATCTTGTGAGAGCCTTTGCTCTGGACCCTCAAACACACACAAAAAAGCAAGGGTCCATGAATGACTATTTCTCTCTTCTGCTTTACTCAGTTTATTTTATTAGTATATGTAGTCTTGTTTGAAAATACTCAGGAAGAATTTCTTTACCTCAGAAATGATAACTAAAGAATGTATGTAATCTTAGGGTCTTAGTAGTAGGCATTGAGGTTGGAGGTGAGCAACAGACCTGGCACAGACATGTATACACACTGCATCTGTGCTGTTACCTCTTAGGTGAAACTTGAAAATGCTACCAAGACAAATAATGAATGTAATTCAGGTATTTCAGAGAATATCTGATGCCATAAATCCATGTTTTAACTCTATATGAAAACATTTTCCCTTATCCTAACCCTTTATTTTTGATGTAGATTTTTGATGGAGTGATGATTGTCTTCATGACGTGTTAGATGGCAAACCAGATGTTTGATTTTGTTGGACAAACTGTTTTTAGAGACCAAGGTACATAGGCCGTTTTTGAAGGACACTGACATATACTATGTAAGTCCTTGAAGAGCAAGAAAACAATACAAAGAACAACAACCCAAAGATCAGAATCAGATTGTTTTTTATATAATTGATAGCTAATCATGTCTAATCATAAATTGTGTTATTTGTATACATGTGTAATGTATACAAAATTGTAAACATGCTCATCAAATAGACAATCCAGATGGAGCAGCCTCTACCAATGTTTAAATATTTTTTAGCTTTTTTGTCTATGAGGTACACAAAAGCTAGAGCTATCAAATGTCTTCAAATCACCACTGCTGAAGAAACTGAGACTGAGTTCATTTATATTGTCTGTAGAATGGCTTTTGTGGATTGTTGAATTTCGATCAGCTGTGACATGACATAGCCTCTGATCACTCCTTTACCCCCAGCCCACCCATTTTAACACAATGGGTTGTCCCTTGGTTGTTGGTCCTGTACAGCCTTGTGATGAGCTGATTTCCCACCCCCCGTTCCTCTATATCCCCACAGCCTTTTGGAGAAGCCATATTCTGATTGATGTCCAGTAACCCTATAGCACTGTTCGGCTCTTCAAGTACAGCTGGTGGCTTCACTCATGCCATACAGGTCAATCAGAATGACCCCAGGAGCACATATTGATCAGTGCCGAAGAGACAGAAAACTACAGAACCTGGCAGACTCAGGGACAGCACACAAATGCATCATCTTGTGTAGAAAAATTCAGCAGCAATTCTTATTCATAAAACCAAAGATACACCGGTTTTATTCAGATGATATAAGTCATTTATGTGGCTGATTTCAAACAAGAACACAAAAGATACTGAGCAATTGAACAGTTTGTCCAACGAAATTGTCATTAATTAGCTGTTTTAAAACTATTAGTACAGTAACTTTGTTCTTGGATCTTGTTCTTGTACATTTTCTGTAACCATTTCTACCTCATTTTTGCAGCATATTGTACATGAAAATATTTATTTCATGTCTTTTTTGATGTCTGTTTTAAAAATGTTCTTGAAATGTAATGGTCTACCTCAAAAAAGACTGTATTTTAAGAAAAAAGTATTACACAATATTAAAGAGAATATGTCAAAAATCTCTCATGGCTCAACTTCCTGTACATGTCAAGAAGTGGCAGATTGTAAGGGTGAATTGCCTTCTCTTACACATGATCTCAAAATATAAGGTCAGTGAAACTAAGATTTGTGGGATATTGAGGGCCATGGCTATGAATAAACCAAATAAAAACTTTGGATCTTTTCCAAAGTTCCTTACTATGTTGCTTAATTTCATTCAGTGTTTAACATTTAAATACTATTAAATGATCTTGATTGCTTCCAGTGTCAAATAAAGATGTTCAATCTGTGGTCAAGGGTTCAATACAGTCCTCAAAAAAAGCACAAATCTTATGAAAAAAAGTCCATATAGATGGGAATTGGCTTAATTGGGGCCCAAGCACCGATGGTGAGAGGACCGTATTGTTATGTGTGTATTTGCAACTGATGTCTTAAACTATAAAACGTTGACCCCCCCATTATGTCCAATATATTTTTAAAGTCTGGAGATTAATCTCAAATTTAATGTAAAGTGCTGATGGATGCTGATGTTTAAGTCTCTGATTAAGATGAATAATGGAGGGTTACACACAGTCCTTGCCCTCCAGTCTCTATCTGAAGGATAATTGTTCTCCAGCTGCCAGTAGAATAAAATAATATCCTTCAATTCATCCACTCAATAACACACTCACCTTGTTGAAGCACTAAGGGTTAATAATATTTGAAGGTCAATTATTATCATGCACTGAAAAAAATCTGTGAATTAAGCTGTGGACTTACTAATTTTATTGTATTTTTTTATATTTCAGCTGTTACTGAAAGGGTGTAAAAAAATAAATAAAAAAAGCTCAAATGATAGGCTAAAGATAGTTGGTTCAATATCAGTTTTATGAGCTCTAATAATTAAAGGGCCATAATCAAGGGCAGTTAGAAACAGGAACAGTTTGCAATTTGTTTACACAATGTTAACTAGCACCAATTTTTTGGAGTGTTTTGCAAAAAATCCCCATCAATCCCTATATCTCTTCCACTATAACCCTCACCATAGCAACCATCCCTGCTGGTGTGACCTGGTCAGCTTGAACTCGACCTCTCTGACTCCAGAGCTAGAGCAGAATCTAAATTTACAGAGTGACAAAGTGTACAGATTCAGCATTATGAAAAAAAAAAAAAAAATACTGTTAAGATCAGTATGTAAAAAAAACTGTCAAGAGAGCCAATGGACACTTTTATATGTTCGCCATATATAATGTTGTAAAACACAAAAGTGCACATGTGTTATAAACATTTTACAACTATTTAACTTATTTCCCGCCAGCATTTTCAAAAAAACAGGAGGAGCTGGGTGTCATTTGGCTCTGCAGTGAGCACCACTTGGAATATTTTGTTGTAGGAATATCTGAGCATGTTGATGATCACGTTATTTTACAAACAGTAGCCTATCCATCTGCTTACATATGCTATCGCTTGTTTCTGCTATCTGCATCTTCTTTTCGCCTGTCTTGATCCTGAGATTCACTACTCTTTCAGAAGATGCGTAATAGCGCCCACTACTGTATAACAGTAAAAACACAGAAAGCCGGTCAATGGCGGGGAAAGAGTTAAAATGAATACCTCAATGTAATGTAGAATGTAAAATCCCACAGTTCCTCTGTGTTAAAAAAAAATGAACAAAATAATATTCATGACTATTGCTAAATGTATTCTGCATTCTAGTTGAACAGATGTGAGCATCAAGCGTCTGGAGGATGAAAGCTGTAGATAGCATTTGTAAAAAACAAAAACAAAAATAAAAATCCTTGTGCCCCAAGCTAAAGTAGGCTATATTACAAAGCATGTTTACATCTAAGAGTGGTCTTGGCATAAAATAATCATGGGTGATTTTAAAATTTAAGTAAATTTACCTCTGGTTGTCTTAAAATATCATATAGGCCTATATATGTTTTGAGTTTTGTCAATTATATGAAATAAATGTTTTTAATAACAATTGTGGCCAACGTGTTTTGTAGAAAAGCATTTATTTCATAATGTCATTGGCCCCCCACTTTCAATTCTTTTACTTCAATGAAAGGTTAGATTTTCGCGCATTTATTTAATGGAAGATCAAAAGGATAAACAAAGCAGATTTATTTTTTGCAGCCATCTTTGATCATATTTACCAGGGGTGCCAATACCACAACTGTACATTATATCTGGTTCAGATCTGTTCTATTTTGTTGTATTTTTAAATGGCAATTTTCCTTCATGTTTTCACATAAAGGTACAGAAAAGATCATGATGGAAACCAGAGGGTTCAGATGCAGAGCAGCAAGTAGACCATAGACCCTGCCTATACCTCTGTTCATGACTGCTCATGTCTTGCTCTCCTTTGTCCTGTCTAGCCTTGATACAGACAAGGTTGACATCAGAGGAGATCCCTGACACAGGGTGAGTTAAGGCTGCCAGCTGCTAGCAATCAAGTCTATTTAGGAGTCAGGGACACATGGACCCCCAGGGCCAAAACCGTAACTAGCCCAACCCTTAGCCCCCCCCCCCCCCCCCCCCCCCCCCCCCCCCCAAACCCTCTAGTTACCCAGTTTGGCTGTATTGATTCCAGATGTGCTGCCATCAGTGCTGCTCAGCGCTGGGTCTTTACCTAAGAGGACCCCGAAATAATGACAAGCTGTGAAGGAGGGGAGAAACAAATAGAGCAAACAAACAATCTTGGTCAATCCACTGACAATTTGTTGATTTTTGTCTTCCTTTAAAAAAATATGAATCTATTTATTTATTTTTACATTATTATGCTATTTAAAAAAAGATATACAATTTACAATTTTAAATTGCCTCACAAAAATATCAACTATGGGATCAATTTCTGATAGCATGATAGAGTCTTAGAAAAGTCTATTCCTTCGCATGTGTTTATTTTTTCCAGTTGTTACTTTTCAAAACAGCTGCAAATGGTTTGTTGTGATAGAAATTAAACACTTTGCACAACTATTATGGAATTTTTATTGATAACATTTGTTACTTCAGAATTTCCATTTTGGGGTTGTCAAACTCTATCAGCGGGAGATTGATCAAGTCAACTCTGACTTTGTTTAAGTTAAAGCTGGAAATGAAAACAACCCCTGAAGCTCATACAGCATTCTGCTGACCTATCCCAACAGCCTCAGACAGGCCAAATGTATCACGACTGGTCAGGAAATGGGCTTTGATATGAGGAATGCCTGATGCTTGAAACAACCTTCCCTGCATGGCCATGCTACATATGAGATGTGTTTGGATTTAATATAATGTTTGAAACTTGTACATTTAGTATTATTTTACATTTAGTATACTTTTCAGTTGTACCATTCGATTTTATTACATAACAACATCAATTGACCAACACAGATCAGTTCGCTTTCACATTGGCTATGACCCACTGCCCTCTAGTGGTAGCACAAAATAATGCTTTTTTGTGTGTGTATATCTTATGTTTTGTTTTATGCTACGCCTTGATCTGTTCTTTAGTCATATATTTCTCAAAGATATTGGCTAGCAAAGGGATAATGTTATTCTGGGTGTGGGTGTGAGAATTGAAACGATTAGTCGTACTGTCGTAGTAATGACGATGCAGTTTCCTGACTTCAACGTTTCCTGATGTAAACGATGATATGTGTTGCCAGATCCGCTACAGAACAAGCAAACTAAACGGATAAAACATACCCCAAATAAGCGACGTTTCTCACAAAAATTACGCGTGAATAAGCGATTTTATTGGTTTCTACGCTTCTTGGGAAGGGTAAAAAAAAAAAAACTATACAAGCAAAAGAAAAAACAAGTCGCTTATAAGGGTCGGACATGGCAACATTTCACCTCTCGGGATCCAAAATTCATGAATTATTCAGAATAAGGTAGCCTAAAAATTCTAATAACTTCATTGCTGGATTTGCTTATTTTAAAACCGTAAACATTAAATTGGTATATTTTTCTCAAAATCGCTAATTCTTTAGTGAAGAATTGCAGCACTGCCAGCTTATTTTTTTAGTGTATTAAAATAAAAATATCCTTTGTAGATGTCTTTCCTGAGGACGGGCAAGAAGATATTATAATTAGAAATTTTTCTAATTAGAAAAAAAAAGGGGGAAAAAAGAGCTTTTTTGAGAAGCGGAAACCCCTTTCGAAAGTCCTTACTGGAAATCAAGCGTTTCTAGCAGAAATGGCGCTGTTTCCCCGCCTACAAGTGACGTTTTGTCCTGAAATATAGAAAGTCGCCTCTTTTCAACAAGCATATGATGCAAGAGATTTTGTCTTGCTAGCTCTCCACATAGACATATGTCTATGGCTCTCCAGACACAATATAGCTATACTGGACTAGAGAGAGAGAGAGAGAGAGAGAGAGAGAGAGAGAGAGAGAGAGAGAGAGAGAGAGAGAGAGAGAGAGAGAGAGAGAGAGAGAGAGAGAGAGAGAGAGAGAGAGCTAGCAAGGCGACATGTTACATCATATAGGACTATTTGTATGGCTTTGTGGTCAGGTGGTGGTAATGCAGTTGCATTTGTTCTTCTTTGGTTGAACACTGGTTTTCAGCACAATTTAATGTACTTCATTAAATAGCCTATAACAACAACAAAAAATCTAAATTTATTGTTTAATTTTTTAGGCGAATTAGAATTTATAGTGTGTATATATATATATGCCATTTATAACTTAGGCTATAATATATTTATATTCGTCGTTGGTAAATATTTATTCTTGGATATTTAAGAAGAGGATTTTCTCTCTTTGATTTTGTTTTTCAAGTTCTTTGTGGCTAACTTTTGCGACGCTAAAACATAAACGCAAATTTAAGCCTAGAGTGACAGAGAGAAGGGAAAATCATGTATAGGCGTATATAATAAGTTGCTATTAATGTTAATAAAATAATTGTAATAATACAAAATAAAATAACGTTAATCTAAAAATTAATGAACATTCAAACGTATACAGAAAACGATTAAAATAGGGAGTAGCCTATAAATAAAATATGAAGATACTTACCAAAATATGAAGGTGTTCAGTAGTTAGATAATTATGAAGACATTAAAATACGAAGATACTCACAAAAGTATCCCTTGAAGTATGAAGATAAAAATGTGAACATATTAAAATAGGTAGAATTTTCGGTCACACACATAAAACTGGATTTAAAAACAATTACATAGCCTATTTACTGTATATGTAAATAAAACAGAATATATTTATTATTAGAATTATACAGATAGAATTATTTTAAATTATGTCCAACCGGATAAAGATTCTCATTCACCAGGTAGAAGAGCTGCATCAGAATGGCCAATAGGCAGCAACTTCAGTAAAGTGAAAGTAGGTGGATAGAAAAAAAAACAACAAACGCACACGGAAGGCGCAGACTTATATCTCTTTACGTGTGTTAAAACAGCTGGCGTCGAAATCAGGTAAGTTATGTTCTCACATCATTGTATATTTTAGCTATATAAACTAGGTACAGTAAGTTTATCGCGACCTGAATTATTGCTTAATCTTGTTGTGAACATGAGTTTTGAAATAGCCCACTTTCCTCTACTGTAGCCTAACGTTACACGAAAATTCGAGCGAAGCGAGCAACCACAAACAAAACGAATCCATGAAAGAGTTCTTTTGCGATTAAAAATCCCACTTTATAATAATTTAATCTCAGTATAGTTGTGAAGTTGGTTTAGCTATGCCGTTATAGACTATTTAAACGACGCCAAAAAATTAGGCTAACGTTACATGGTCATGTTATAGGCTAACTTTACTCCATGAAAAAATACGCGAGACATTGATTTAATGAGAATTCACATATTAAACAAGTTCCCTGTATCGGACAGTACTGAAAACAGCAAGGGAGGAAGGCCTACTTAAATGGCTAAAACGTAGTAGACTGTGCGGAATGTCACGTTATAGGCTATGGTGTAGTGGAAACCGTTTAGTGTAGCACGAGCACCTTCATAAATTCACGCCCTACTTTCTGTTCCCCAAATGTATGTGGCATTGGTGTTTTATGTTCTTTTGTGCACTAGAGAGTGGTCTGTCCTTTACTAACCTTGCTCACTGTTGTTGTAACATTGCATGTGCCAGTCTCAGTCTTAGGGATGTAACACCCTCATGCTGTTATTTTTCATAAATATTATATGAATACTAATGGATGGCTTTGCTGTCTGTGGCCTTTTTACATGCATAAAAAGGTTTAGTGACGTGTTTGTTTCGGTGTAAAGTAGATTAGATGGCTGGCTATCTATCTATCTATCTATCTATCTATCTATCTATCTATCTATCTATCTATCTATCTATCTATCTATCTATCTATCTATCTATCTATATCTAAAGTTTAATTAGGAAACTGTGAAATTACACACTTCTGCGCAAAACAAAAAAGTAGAATGTCTTTCCCTACTATAGTCTGAGGAAATAATAGCTACTTTTAAAATTTTCTGTGAAGCCAGTAGTTCGCAGCAATCACAGTATTAGCATCAATAGTGTTTGGATCAGTGTCCAATGCTTTAAAATGACTAATTGCTTTAAATGCTTTAAAATACTGTGTTAAGATGTAAATGTAAGTTTCTCGTAAGTGTAAGAGAAAATGTGATGGGGGTACTGACAGAAAACTGCTGTGAGTTTGTTCGTTTCTGTCATTTGTATATGACCTTTATGAATGCAGTCATCCATTCAATGAAAAGAGATAATAATGGGTAAAGTGGATGAGTGCTCCATGTGTCAGATCAGATGCCAACTGCTGTCAAAGTTTGGCTGGTTTGCTGTGAGAATTTGAGGTTGAGAGATTGCTTTCTATTCCATTACAGCGAATTAACTTTATATAACTCTTTAATATTACATTTGTTATTTCTTTTAGTCAAATAAGATTGAACAAAGAGCAAAACTCTTGCTTCTCGGATTTTTCCTTTTAGAAAAACACACCAGTATTCTCACACGTGTTTCCTCTGGATTTTCAGAAATAATTTCAACAATGTCAGAAACTGAAGTGTGCATTCAAACAGAGATATTTCAATATGCACTAAAACCCATCTCATCAGATTTCTCCAAAACCCAGTTGTCCGAGCTATCCCATCCACATTAATTTTAGATGCTTAGATTGTCCCTTTTTAAAGCTGCAGTCCGCAGTTTTTCCTCTTTGTCGCCATCTCTGTTCGAAATCTGCAGTTGCAGTCATTCGCGGAATTATCAACTTTACGTGAGTTGTACTTCGACATCGCCTCGACACGGCACAGCGCGGATGAACACAATGTTTGAGGAGAGTGTGCGGCTGTCAGTCACCACGCCGGTTTGGATACTGGCATTCAGAATCACAGATTATTCTTTTTGGAAGTATGACCAACATAATAATTTTCACCGGAAAATGTCATCTGAACAAGCAAGTAACATCCTCTTTTGTTCTGGTTCTGACATTGCAGTAAATCGCGCTGATTAAATCTAACAATCGCTTATCATATCACGCGAAACCTTTTGTATTTTACAACGGGTGAGTCTCCAGTTGTCACTGGTGATTGTCGTTTAAACCTTACTGGATCCGCCATCAAATTGATAAGTTTAATTATATCAAGTGCTGTGAGAAAAGGCTATAAATCTCCACCTCCAACATCCTCACACGCAATATAGCCGACTAGCCGAGACTCCTTCTTTATGTGTACAGATGTGACGTAATGACCCAAAGACATGCTCGAATCTCCAGCGGAAATCCACCAGTACCACTGGAGTTAAAAACATTATTACAAGCTTACCGCTTTGAATCGAGCTAAGGCAAGCAGATAGTTTTGAACACTGACTGGTTATGTATTTTCTCAAAAATGTATTTTGGATAATTTTTAACCCAAAAAAGCTATGGACTGCAGTTTTAATTTTTATTTCTCTTAATATAAACATCTGAGACCATGTTGATACCTTAATGAAACAGGACTATGAAAGAGCAGCCTTTGGATTTTTTCTTCTCTGCAAATGCATAAAATAGGGCACTGATCTATTATTAAATAAGATTTTTTAGAGAATATGACATTGCTTTGCAGCCAGTAGCACATAACAGTGCTGAAGAAAAAGAAAAAGAAAGATTAATAAACATAAAATGTAATAAACATGAACAAAAAAACACATTTCTATGTAATTCTTTTTTATGTTAGAGAAAGAACTGTTTTGTGTTCTTCAGATGATAAGTTATTACAGAATGCAGCTGTGACGCTTTGTCTGTGATCTGCTGCAGAGACGAAAGCAAACCTATAGGCGTGATTTATATGGCTACCCAATGACAAGCCTTAAAACCATCCTTCCATGAATATGCCATCTCTTATTTCCTCAAGATCTTTCTTATATTCATTCATTTATTTTCGCTCTATCTGCTACATAAATAGGCACTATGTTTTTACCAGATCAGTTTTTCCTGCACAGGTTCTGGTGTTCACACAATTGGAATCTAACACAACTATCTGTTGTCTCATATGTGATACATGTCATGCATGTGTACATTTAAGAATGAACTTGAATTTTCATAGGTCATCTGTTTGTTCTACATCCTGTAATAGCATGAAATAGTTCCCTTGAATGGTTTATCTTCAGATGATATGTCTGCACATAGGTGTGGTCTTTTTTTCACCTACACCTACGCTGCACCAATCCCTTTGTCAAATATTAATACTAGTAAACCTTTGGAGCAAAAAAAAAAAAGAAAAATTGAGGAAATGCAGATCTATTAATTGGAACAGAGGGATTCCCAAATAAAGATGAGTCATGACCTTTAATGTCTTAATGTCTCAAAAGATCAAGGGATTACCCCAGTATTGAAGAAATCCCTGGAAAATATTTGTATAAAATTTTCCGAAAACTGATAGGTTGGTTAAAACGATATTTGATTAGGAAAAAAAGCTTTAACAAAGTACAAATCGGCTATTTAAATAGACATATTGGTTTGTATTTTTGTAGAATTTTCATAAAACTGATTGGTTGGTCAAACTGATATTTAATTAGAAAAAAAAAAAGCTTTAGCATAGTAAAAAAATAAAAAGAAGAAAAGGCTTTTTAGATAGACATATTGGTTACTACTGATCCTTATCTCGTGACCTTATGTGTTTTCCTTTATGGTGTAAAGGGATAGTCCACAAAATATATTTTTGTACAAGTACATACAACAAAAGTCAATGAATTCCAGTGTTGTCCATTTTTGTGTGAACTGTCCCTTCAAGTTTTAAGGGGGTTCAAGTTATTTCATAACAAATGCTGATTAGCTGTTCAGTTGTATGACTTTTCTAATAACATATACACACAGCTTAAGCCTGGTCCTAGTTTTTTAAAAGGTTTTAGTGTAAAAAATTCTGATAGTGTGATCAAGACCAATCAACATCTTTTTCAGAAAGAAATGAGAAGTGACACAGTTGTTATGGACATGATCCAGCATGCTTACATGCCTTTGGGTACAGTTTGGTTTCAGTGCTTTTGAATCTAACACACCACATATGCTTGTAGGTTTGTAGAACTAGAAACCATCAATGTATCCTGTCAAAATGATCTAATCTGTTCATTGAAATTTGTAGGCTATGTAAAGTATACACATATTTTTACGGACACTGAAACGTACAATATCGACATACTCACAGCATCCTTTTAAATCTTTTTGATGTTCGCAGAATATTATTATAAATGAGATTAATTATGTTTGATGGCATGATCACATTTATTTATTACAGTTAACACATTTACCTCGTATAACATTACTGGGTTTGTGTTTCTTAGAAGAAGGGTTTCCGCTTTTAGATCCTGACAATTTGCATTTCACCTTTAACTGTCTATCTAAACGTAGAAAAATATATGTGTTCATCGTATGTGCAAATAATTAAGTTCCATTACAAAAAAAAAACAAATTTTTAAAGAAATGTTTTGGTCAAGAATGACTAAGGTCAGAGGCATTTCATATTAAATTTGGTGTAGCCTATACACCACAATAAAATATGTTATTATCTTCTCTTACAATGCAGCATAGCTAATTTATGTGCTAAAATGACCATCTATGTACGGTATGTAAGCAAACCTGTTACATTAGTGATGGTTGGGTTGCCGGGCTGTTGTTTTGTTAAGCGTGCTGTGGTATACAGTGTCTTCTGTCCCCTTATGTTGGGGAGAGATAAGACAGACATACTGTCTTTTCTCCCTTGCCCAAACAAAAGTCACACAGAGCAGTGATAATAACACACTCTGCTCTTTCCCCAACACATCTGCCTGTGCTCTTTACACTAAATTAAACAACAAAAAAAAACCTGAAATACAGCATGCTACAAAATGTTGAGCTTTATCTTGTCATCAGATGATATTTATGAATTTCTAAAAATGACATTTGTTTTGCATAGAAGAATTCAGATTTCCAATTCAGTTTGTTCAGTCCATCCCTAGAATAGGGAAGTTGTTATAAACACAATGTTTATTTGTCTTTAATATAAAGATTGCAGTTTTCTATTCTGTATGATTATGATGTGTAAACCTAGCAAAAGCAAAAAGCAACGTCCCTAATTCAAAGCATTGAACCATGTTTAAATCATTAGTTTGTTTATTTGTGATAGTTTGTTTTATTTTATTTTATGAGTGTCTTATCTGTGTGTAGTTCTTCCCAAATTCTGTAATTATTTCCACGAAACTCATATATTTTCAATATATTATATGCACTGACAGTCTATAGAGACCACATCTGTCAAGCTCCAAAAAGGACCACCTTAAAAGTTGTCCATACTGTTTGTAGTTTTATTCCAAGCATTCTGAAGCCACACAAGTACAACTATTTCTTTGCAAATTGAACTGAACCAATTCAGTGATCAGATGATTTTAGAAAACTTTGAATATAGAGATGCTTTTTGGAGGTTGACTGATGTGGTCATATGAACTGATCTTGTATGGGAAACAGCTATGGTTTAGAACATCATGAGAATTAGTAATCTTCATAGATTTCATTTTTAGTGAATGATTCCTTCCCAAGGAATTGAAAATGCAGTTTTTTTCAAATGTTGTGATTTTTACTGTTGCAGTGTTTGCACACTATGGCGCTGTGGGCGCAAATTTCCCCACAGTTACAGTACCTGCCAACTGAGACGCTGAGTGAAATCTACACAGAAACACTCCCTCTGGATGTCAGACATTATCTGGCCAGCTGGATAGAGGAACAGATATGGTATGACATCACTGTTACAAATTAAAAGCATGCTTTTATTTTTATGTTGTATTAAGCTTGACGCAGTATTTTATTTTTTTCCATTAATGTTATGTTGAACTGACACTAGTAGCTTGAAATCAACATAGATTCTATTGTAGAAATATTTTATTCATAAAGAAAGTGTTTGATAATAAGAGAAGTGAGTAGTATTTGGCTGGTCATGTGATCCCAATATGGCAGCCTCCATGAGGTGACCCACTTCATGTTACATAAAAAGCTTTTATTGTCTTCTGATATAACTGTATTTATCTCATCTGTGTGTACATATTTACATGTATACACATTTAAACATATTTCAAAAGTTCATTTCCTCAGGGATAAAGCTTTTCATGAAGTTCAAATGAGTGCACCTTTAAAATGTACTGGTGACTAAGTGAAATAAGTGAAATTGAAACCGTATGAGTGACTATAGTGCTTTTTTTACAAACTGATGCATACAATTTAGTGTAGTTTAATTTCTTAGGAATTTCCAAAGAGATAATGCTAAGGCTGAAAATCATGTTTTGTCATAGTGACTCACAAAAGGAAAGAAGGTTGGAGAACAGCACAGGACAAGCTAGACTAGAAAGGCTTTGCTCCTTGTCAGTTATATGGCCCTATGAAATCTGTTTTATTTTTCCCCAAATTCCATTTTTTTTTTTTTTTTAAATTCCGTTTTTTCCATTTTTTTTTTTTGGACTTAATACAATTTTAGTAATCAAAAATCATGTCTAATTAATCGAAATCATGAAACTTATACAATTTAACAACAATTTATTACAAGTTTAAAAAAAAAAAGTACGTTTAGAGCCCCATGAAATAAGTTTTTTATATTTATTTTCTCAAATTGGTTTTATTTTTTGTTACCAAATTCTGTGTTTTCTGTTTTAAGTTCCAAATTCCATTTTAATGGTTTAATTAAATTTCAATAATCAAAAAGTATGTCTAATTAATTGAATTCATAAAAAACTATTTATAATTTGTTTTCTTCAGAAAGTCTGATTTGTGTATTTTAATTTTATGTTAATCAAATGCAGGCATAAAACATTAATTTAAAGTCCCTGTAAAGGCAAAAATTCTAAACACATTGGGTCTCATTCATGAAACACGAGCAGAACGAATTTTTGTGTAAATCGTGTGTAAAGTGGTTCTGGCGTAAATTTTCGGATTCATTAAAATGTTCCTATTTTCCAAATGTTAGTTGGTACACAAGAAATCTACACCTGCTCCCAGCCACGCGTAAATAGTGCGCTTAACACCCGAACGTTTTGCTCATTAATAAGGCTGCATTTTAATTCACCTTAATCGGGTACATATTTGCACAGCATTTTGAAAAAATATTATATATAGTAATTACATACGGTTTTTCTTATTATGAGAGCCAGTAATAGCATCTGCGATGGTGGTCCTTCTCCAGTTTGAATACTATTTTTCCGAAGTGAACTAATTCGTTTTTTTGCTCTCAAGCTTAATGTCGAACCATTTTCTTCTCACTTCTGGGAATGTTCGATTAACAGATGAAACTCCATTAACTGCATCTGTAATATGCTGCCAAGCTTCCTTTTTTTTAGGACCCGATACGCCACTATGTACGCCTGAAAATAAATGTGGCGTTTTGAATGAACTTCTGATAATAAAACTTCAAATTCTGCATCTGAGAATTTTTTTTTTCATTCACATTCATGTCATAATATGATGCCCATATATAGTTGTCAGTCGGATTTAATGGGCGGGATTTATGGTAGGCCTAATTGAGAATGAACGTGCACGCGCATCCCATTTACGACTGATTGGAATTCATTAACACACACACACACACATTTCACTATCACATCTGACGTTTACGAAGTATTTGTGAATCAGGAGAAGAGTTTTCGGGAAGGTCTCTTTACGCGCAAATCACTCGCATATTTACTCGTATATTTACGAATGTTTCATGAATGAGACCCATTATGAATGTTAGAAATGTATTGCTAAAACACATTACAAAGACTGTGGACTGTGAAGTACTGAATTGTGGAGTTAGACCGTTAAACAGTTTTTCAGTTTTCGATGACGCACTGGAGCCACTGAGGTTGGCCCCTCCCCTAACAATAGAGCACATTCCCATCAGTTCGCCTCTCAATCGCGATCTGTCAGAATAATACTCAGTGTTGTGTACTCGAGACTCGGACTCGGTCTCGTCATGGACTCGTGTGCATTTTGACTCGGAATTGACTCGTACTCGAACATATTAGGACTCGGACTTATTCCCGAGTCCACTCGAGTCCCATTCAAAATATGTCATGATTATTACTGTATGTTAATATTTCTTTAAATTGTTGTTTGATTGAAACGTCCGATGATTGCTGACTTTCTTGTGCGCAACTGTGCATGACTTGAGACCAGGGGCATTGCTAGACATAAAGCTCTACTGGGGCACTGGTCCCCCATTGTTTGTCTGAGATAGCAACAGTAACTAAGGAGGGCGGGGCTTTAAATTAAATCTAAGGTCAATTAAATATAAATATAAATCTCATATCCGAAAGAATGAGTCATTGTTAATTATCACACACAATCAAAGACAGTAGTACAGAACACAACAATGTGTTTATTTTCTGTGCTACAGTGCTGCAGGCAGGGGCGAAAGGGGAAAATTTGGATTTATCGGACCTACATATGTGCATTTTAAGGTGTTTGAAGGCCAACAAATTGGATAACAATAGCTTTAGAAGCATGTTAGTGGGCAGCAGTAGCATAAATGATTTGTCAAGCAGATAACAGATTCTTATGAAACCGCACGTCTGGTCCATTCATTCACACAGAGACACGTAGAACATGCAGGATTCATATTTAAAGGGACAGTTCACCCAAAAATGAGAATTCTGTCATTAATTACTCACCCTCATGTCATTCCAAACCCGTAAGACCTTCGTTCATTTTCGGAACACAAATGAAGATATTTTCTGACGCAGAAAGAAAGTAAAGACATCGTTAAAATAGTCTCTGTGACTACAGTGGTTCAATCGTAATGTTATGAAGAGACGAGAATACTTTTTGTGCGCAAAAAAACAACAATTATTCTCAATTTCTTCTCTTCCATGTCAGTCTCTGATGCTGTTTACATTGTAAACATAGTGCAGCGCTTCTGGGTTCTACGACAGAACGAGTGGGTTAGATATGACATCACTTTGTAGGCCAATCGGCAGTTAGCATCACACTGGTTCCCTCCACAAAAACCCAAGTTTTCCATAGGTTTTTTTTGGATTATCACCTGTTTCAAGACACGTAACATTTTAAAAAAAATCACGAGGGGGGTATAACTGATGTATTTTATGTCTTATAGAATAAACCGTGAAAGTATTTTGAGCTTGTTCACCACAGACCTTATTTCAGCCATTTAACCAAAATCCCATTTAAAAAATCCAATTGACTTCAGGACAATGGAACCTGAAGTGCTAAAATGCTTACTCGTTTCCACGTTTTGGCCTGCAAGTGATGTCATACCTGCACTCTATTGCCAGGGTCCTGCGTCAGCACCACACGTACGCATGCATCGTGGTGCTCACGTGAACAGACTGACACGGAAGATAAATTGTTGAATAAAGTTGTTATTTTTTATTATTTATTTTTTTTGCGCACAAAAAGTGTTCTTGTCGCTTCATAACATTAAGGTTGAATTACTGTACATGGACTATTTTAACGATTTCTTTACAACCTTCCTGGGCCTTGAAAGTGGTGATTACGTTGCAGTCAGAAAGCTCTCAGATTTCATCAAAAATATCATCATTTGTGTTTCGTAGATGAACGAAGGTCTTACTGGTTTGGAACGTAATTAATGACAGAATTTTCATTTTTGGGTGAACTAACCCTTTAAATGGTCTTTTTGCAGTTTAATATTCACAGACACTAATCTATATCGCGTTTTGATTCAAGTGTTCTGTCCTGCTTTTTATTTCATTAAAAATCTGAGAAATTCCTTGAAATTCCACATTTTAAAGTAAATTCTGTTTTCATGACTGGATTCCGCGATTACGTCCGCATTTTCTGCACCGCAGAAATCATAGGGCCCTACAGTTACCAAAGATGACTTAAAAATGTCATGTCTGTGTTTGATTTAGGGAGGAATTTGATCTAGACAACATGGAGCAGGAGCCTCGGGCCCGAATACTGTTGGATCACATGGTGCGTTTGCTGCAGGATGTGGCCCAACGAAACCCTAATGTGGTGGAGAAGGTCAAACTACTACAATGCAGCAAGAACTTGGTGTGCACAACAATCCTAACACTCATAATTATTTCTGGCTTGAAGATGCTGCATCATATAAGCCAGTTAAAATAATGATCTTAAAACAGGAGTTTTCAAATTGGGGCCCTGGGGTCCATGGAAAATGTGAGAAAAAATGTTTTTTTTTACCGAACTGCTCTGGAACAATATTTCTTGTGTAATTTTAAATTGAATTGAAAGTTTCTCTTCAGTTTTGTACATTTAACATTTCTCACTGTAATAATGAGTAGAAAAAATACAACATGTACAAAATCAACATTTTCTATATTTAATAATTTGCTTTGGCTTCAATATAGTAACAATATAAAAGGTAATTATTTCATTTTACAAATAACAAAATGTCTTTAACAGCACACTTTTTCTCACACAGTGTAAATGGGTCCTTATACATGGAAATATATTGCTGCCATTATAGTTTAGGAGGAGAGTACTCATATTTGAGGGCCCATGGCATGAAAAAGTGAAAACTCCTGCTTTATATGATCTACATCACCATGTGGGATGTCCAGGACAGTTGTCTTAATTATGTCAATACAAGGAGTTATTGCACTGCAATGCAAAAATTATAGTTTTTTTTTAAAGATCCATTATATGCTATATAACATGAATCATGTTGATTTTCATTTCTTTTACATTGTGAACACTTATGGATCACAATACAGAAATACTTTTTACTATTGGCAGCCTGCCACGTTGACTTGTGACATTGAGCACACTGTTTGTATTTCTGACTATTTACTATGTAACCTCATGAATTATTCCTCAGAGTGTGTACCAGCCACAACCCATGCAACTTGTGAGGATGGTTCGAGATATGCTAAGGAAAGAAAGACACTTGTTAGGACAGGTAGTTAGCCCAAAAAACCTTTAATTCTGAAGTATCAGAACATTTATGTGTAATATGTAATGTAAATGTCCGTTGTGTCATTGCTCTTTTTGTCTGTGTGTTTGTCTAAAGGGTATAGGCTTCCCACCCTTTCAGCCCATGCCTGGGGGTCCTCCAGCTGCCAATGGCACCCCACAACCTGTAAGGGAGGATTCTAAGGCTGATGTGGACATTCTGGTGCTCAAAGTTTTGGAAATTCAGAACTGCCGACAAACGCTTTATCAGCTACAAGAGGATTTGAATTGGGAAAAACAGGAAATAGAGCCCATGCAAGGTAGAAGATCCTAATCTGTTTCGAACAATGTCTAATATGATGGCTTTAGGAAGGTACTCCTGCCAGATTTAATAATGTAAAATGTAATATTTTGTCAGCTTGATCCTTTTGGACAGTAAAATTAGTTATTATAAAATTAGATGAATTGTCCCAATGTACTGATGCTAGTTTGAGAAATGAAGAGCAGTGGTCAGATACATCTGATATGGCAAAAGTGTCTGAAAAAGATATGTATACTCTTGAACAGATCAACTCTTTATTTAGATGAAACAAAAGGAAAAGCAGGTTTAGAAGTCTGTGATTTTTTTTTCCAGATCTTGAAAAGTTTATTGCCTCTGTTGTATGGGCAAGGAAAACAAGTAGCCTTGAAGAGCTCTCACAGAAGAGCTCCACAAAAATTATTAGACATGGAAACCAAACAGGGAAAGAAAGTATAACGAGGGGAAAGGCAAAAGAAAAACGCAATAATAATGATTACTGCTAATTCTTTCTCGAAATGTTAGTGGGATGAGAGATAGGAGAAAGAATAGGTTACTTTCAGAGATTATACATTTGAAAGATATAGGTGTGGTTTTTTGTTACAAGAGACTCACAGTGATCAAAGCAATGAGGCTGAATGGGGCCTATAGTGGGAAGGAGAAAAAGTCCTTAGTCATACTTTTTCCCCCTATTGTTAAAGTGAAACTCTTGAAGTAAAAAATGAAGTTGATCCAGGGAGATTGCTGATTGTGAGGGCAGAAATTAGCAATCTTATTTTTCTTTTTGTGAATATTTATGCTCCAAATATAGGTGCAGAGAGAATACGCTTGTTCACTAAATTAGAAGATTTTTTAAAACAATAACACAAGGAGATCTCATTATATTAGGAGGAGATTTCAATTGTGCACTGCTTAGCCAATGTTTTTAAAAATCTAAACCTATCTGATGTATGGAGAGAACAAAATCTGTTTACACGTCAGTATACATGGTTGAAGATTAGTAATGAGAAGGTTTCTGCTGCACGTTTGGATAGACTCTATATGTCACATAACATGAGGAACAGGGTTCTAAATTTAACAATTTGTCCCACCTCAATGTCTGATCATAAATATGTCACTTTTGAGTGTACTTTCTTAAAAAGAATGCATAAAAGTCATTATTGGTATTTTGATGCTAAATAATTAGAAGATTATTATTTTATTTTTTTAAAGTTATTTTGGGAGTTTGGAAGAGTGAGAAGAATTGTTCCGAAAATTGCATTCAAGGGTGGGAAATAGGGAAGGTACAAATAAGGAATTTTTGTCAACAATATTTATCACATTCTTCGTTTTGTATAAAAATGTCTTTGGAATGTCTTGAAAAAGAAATTATTGATATTGAGCGAAGTATGATTGCAAATGACTGTAAATCTTAAAGATCTGACTCTGACTTAAAGACTGAAAAGACTAACCTGCTGAGCTCAATTTTAAATGAAAGAGTGAAAGGAGCTCTTGTAAGGAGTCGTTTTGTAGCAGCAAGATACGTATATGGATTTTCCTACTTCCTTTTTTTTAACCTAGAGCATAAAAAGGGACACGAGAATTTGATGTACTGTTTAAAAGACTAATGGTCGAGACACTTCTGATCAAACAGAGATGCGTAAAATTGCTGTGGATTTCTATTCAAGTTTATGCGCCTCTGAAAAATCAGATGAACAATGTAGAAACGAGCTTACCTCAAAGCACAAACTTTTTTTAGAGACTGAACTTACCTATGAAGAAGTCACGGCTGCTGTGATGGGACTCTCTGTAGGCCGTACACCTGGAATAGATGGATTGTCTAGCGAATTCTATAAGGCTTTCTGGCCTGTTCTTGGACATGATTACTTTGAAGTTCATCAAAAAGTGTCACTGAAAGAATTCTTCCTAATAGCATTCAGCGTGTAGTGCTAACACTACTCCCTAAGAAGGGGGATTTAACACTCTTAAAGGAGAACTCCGGCGCAAAATGAACCTTTGGTCTAATTACACATTGTTACCTAGTCAACCGTTATCTGAGATTTGTTTTCATGATTATCGAATGTAAATAGTTTTATCTCTAAAAACAGTTTAGCCTATAAAGCTAGTATAACGCTAGTATATTGGGCATAGATCAATGACAAATAAAAATCGCTTGTTAATACCACTAACAAGGCTGAAAATAGCCCCACACTAACACGGTAGCATAATGAGGGTCCCTACCTTCAAACCGAAGCATTGAGAACTTTGTAAGTGTACAGACAGTTTAATAAGAAGATATTTTAAACATACAGTCAACTTCGCGTATACAGACAGGAGCCATCTTTGAAATACAGTCTTTACCAGTCGATCTACGAACGCCGATCCAAGTGCGCTGGTGAGAATGTGAACGAGCTATAAGTTGTGATAAGGTGAGCGCGAACAGCAGGCTTGGATCGGCGTTCGTAGATCGACTGGTAAAGGCTGTATTTCAAAGATGGCTCCTGTCTGTATACGCGAAGTTGACTGTATGTTAAAAATATCTTCTTATTAAACTATCTGTACACTTACAAAGTTCTCAATGCTTCGGTTTGAAGGTAGGGACCCTCATTATGCTACCGTGTTAGTGTGGGTCTATTTTCAGCCTTGTTAGTGGTATTAACAAGTGATTTTTATTTGTCATTACACTATGCCCAATATACTAGCGTTATACTAGCTTTATAGGCTAAACTGTTTTTAGAGATAAAACTATTTACATTCGATAATCATGAAAACAAATCTCAGATAACGGTTGACTAGGTAACAATGTGTAATTAGACCAAAGGTTCATTTTGCGCCGGAGTTCTCCTTTAAAGAACTGGAGGCCTGTGACAGTTTTGTTTTCGGATTACAAAATCAATTCTAAATGTTTGGCCACCATATTAAATAATGTACTGCATGAAATCATACATAAAGATCAATCTTACTGTATAAAAGATAGATCTATTGTAGATAACCTACATTTAGTGAGAGATGTGTATGACTATGCTTTTTATAACAAGATTGAAATGGGATTTTTATCATTATTAGACCAAGAGAAGGCTTTCATTTTGGTGATACGGTTATTGTACACTGAAGCCACATATACAGTATGATAAAAATGGCTGGTTGTCTAAGTATCCCTGTGAAAATTGAGAGGGGAATTAGACAAGGCTGTTCCCTTTCGGGCCAACTTTATATTATAATTATTGAACCCTTGTTATGTAAACTAAGGAAAGACCTGGAAGGTCTACAAATTAATTTTCTAAACTCCCATCAATCTGTCAAATTATCTGCATATGCGGATGATATTAAAATTTTAATCAGATGAGATGAAGATGTTGAAGTGGTAAAGCATGCTCCGGAGTGCTATGGAAAGGCATCATCCGCCAAAGTTTACTGGTGTAAAAGCGATGCTGTGTGGTGTGGCCAAGTTGCTAAAAGTCCTTCACTTCCTGCTGGTTTACAATGGGGTAGGGCATGTTTTAAATATCTGGGAGTTTTTTGGGGGACAATTGAGTACAGAAAGCAAAATTGGGAGGGCCTGTTGGAGAAAGTACGTGCGCGGTTGTCTCATTGGAAATGGTTGCTGCCCCAGCTGTCCTACAGGGAAAGGGTGCTGAGATGTAACAACCTCGTAGCCTCTTCCCTTTGGCACAGAATGATGATCCTTGAACCTCCAGAAGACCTTGTGAGACAAATTCAGAGATTTCTGGTGGATTTTTTTCTGGTCAGGATAGTATTGGTTAAAAGCTCCAGTGCTGTATCTGCCCAGACAGGAAGGAGGACAAGGCCTAGTGCAGTGTTTCCCAACCCTGTTCCTGGGCTGCGTTCCAGTCCAAAATTGTCATGCTCTTCACTTGCTAACTTCCCTCCGTCTTGTTCACTCGGATGTACGTCATTGCTTACTAAGCACGAGTGCCCACTACTGGCGGAAACTGCAATTGGCTGAATTGGAACGTCCTAAGCCCTTGATCACTTGGAGTTAATTTATTTTTTACATTTTTTTCCTTTAAGAATTTGTTTAATGCAGCATCCAAATGTATATAGGTGTGTTTGGGTTGTTTTAAATTAAATATATATATTTAATTAATATATCAGAGTTGTTTGTGGTGGTGGTGATTAGACGAGATCTGCGGTGACGTCACAATTGTGTTGCATTGTGGTATATGGAGCTGCCTGAAGTGTACATATGAAGTAGACTCGCTCCCTCGGACAAAATCGAGGTAACAAGTGTCTGTCCATATAAACTTCCCTCATCCACTTCACGAAGTGGAACGCACTTCAAAATGGCCGCAGGGATTCCCCCGAGGGGAAGTGCTTAGGGAAGTTCGCAAGTGCGCGTCTAAAAGTGGACTGGAACGCAGCCCTGGAGGCACACCAACACTACACATTTTCCAACTCTTCCTAATCGATCACACCTGAATCAACTCATCAGCTCGTTAGTAGAGACTCCAAGACCAGAAATATATGGGTCAGAAAAGGGAGACATCCAAAATGTGCACTGTTGGTGTGCCTCAAGGAGCAGGGTTGGGAAACACTGGCCTAGTGGACATCAGATCCAGAGTAAAGACCTTCAGACTTCAAGTAGCTCAGAGACTCCTCTATGGGAAGGACGTGAGCTGGGCTGGGATAGCGTGTACCCTATTGAGGAAAGCAGGCAACATGGGACTAGATCGCCACCTGTTCCTGATGGACATAAATAAAATGGATCTTGCAGAATTAACATCATTTTATAGATCGCTCTTAAAAGCATTGACACTTTTCAAGATTTCTCGGGAGCCCAAGGTTTGTGGCAGAGAGAAGAACCATTGGTTTTTACCTCTTCTCTAAATCAGGACATTTTTAAAGACATATCACTCAGGAAACGTCTGTGGGCTGCAAAAATCTAAAAAATTGGACACTTAATACCTGAATGTTAATGCATATCAGCTGAGATTTTTGCTGGAAAATTGGGCATAAGATCAATTCGAGTGGCAAAGAAAATTTTGACTCGGATAGCTGAGTTTTTGCCACAGTTATAGACTTTCCTTAGAAACTCATAATGGAGAGATGAACATATGTGACTTGCCAGAATTAATAATTGCAGCTGAGACTGAAAGCTGGGAAACTGAGGGTGGACTATTATCTTTTAAGACCCCTCAGTTGGGAGTTTTCAGCAAGATCTTCAGTGGAGGTTAGTGCATGGTATAATAGCTACTAACAGACACAGAGCACGTCTTGATCCACAGGTGAGGGAGGATGCCCTTTCTGTGGTATGCCAGAAACTGTTTTTCATTTATTTTTTAAGATTGCACTAGATTACAAAACTGTTGTTTCCAGCGATAGATGGGTGGTGTCAGACCCTGGGAGAAGTCTTTTCACCTGTGCATTTCATATATGGACCTAAGTATAAAAAGAGTAAAAAGGAGTCCCATGTTTTAATGAACTTTAGTTAAAATGGCTATTTGGGTGTCACAAAAGAAAAATTGAGTGGCAATGAGTCTTGTGACGTCGAATCAGTCCTTGTTTACAAAAATTGTAAATTGGTTAATGACCTTGAAACTTTTAAATATAAATGATCTCTCTCTCTCTCTCTCTCTCTCTCTCTCTCTCTCTCTCTCTCTCTCTCTCTCTCTCTCTCTCTCTCTCTCTCTCTCTCTCTCTCTCTCTCTCTCTCTCTCTCTCTCTCTCTCTCTCTCTCTCTCTCTCTCTCTCTCTCTCTCTCTCTCTCTCTCTCTCTCTCTCTGTTACTCTAAATTGACTTTTTGGAATTAGCAGTGGAGCCGAATCTCGTTGTGGCCGCATTACCACCTCGGGTGTGTCTTCTAATAATTCAACAGCCCGTCGTCAATAATTCCTTACTTATTATGAAGATATCCATTTCATGAAAGATATACATTTTATATATGATTAGATAAAGATATATATTTCATGAAATAGTCCGAACATTGGAAAACAATCAATCAATCCATCAAGGTCAAGCTTGCCTTGTTCAAAGCACTCAGGATATCAAAGGTGTTTTCAAACCCAGACAGTTAGTAAAGCTTTTTCTAAAAAGGAAAAGAGGAGGAAGTGCTACATGGTGGTGATCTAGTGTCACAGAGTTTCTTATTGATGACAGTGGAAAAGGACTCTGGGGGAGAATGTAAACTGTGTGCAAAGTTTCCAACTTAAGGTCAGTTTATTCTGAATCTTGTGGAGCATGTTTTCTCTGACAATCTAAGGCAAGCACAACTTTTAATCAGCGACTATAAAGTCCTAATCACGCCTATATACTGTATAAACGGCTACATACAGGTCTGATGTGGGGGTGGGGTTGGGGTTGGGGTGGGTGTGGTGGAGGACATTGAGGGAAGTTTGAGGCCCTTTGCAAACTACCGTGCACATGACATGTATGTGCATGAATCATGGTCACACCCACATAGATATTGTAGCTATAAGTTCTACTGCATAATGTAACTGTGCAATACATTTTTAACAAGCAGAATAATACAGCATCATCATCATACTAGCATATTAGCATATTAGCATTTCCACAACCACTAGCTTTGGAAAACTGCTCAGCCACAAAATCTCTGGAAGTGCTGACATTTTTTCCCAGCGATCCTCACAGTGACTTCTGAAATTGAAATTGAAATT
Organism: Rhinichthys klamathensis goyatoka; assembly: GCF_029890125.1. Classification (NCBI taxonomy): domain Eukaryota; kingdom Metazoa; phylum Chordata; class Actinopteri; order Cypriniformes; family Leuciscidae; genus Rhinichthys; species Rhinichthys klamathensis. The sequence continues at coordinate 418,743 of NW_026606571.1, read as the reverse complement.
GAAATTGAAAGTGAAAATTTAAATTATTTTGTTTTTTACCTTGACTATGCATAGTGGAATTGAGACAGGAATTTCATTTTAGAATCATGTTGTGTCAAAATCAACCATTAAAAAATTATTTGTATAAAAAACTGTATTATTGCAGGCCAAGCACAAGGCCCTGTGCGAATGCACACTTGGCAAATGTGACGGTTTTGTCTGCATGGCTGTTGTGAAATGGTTAACAGAAAGTTAAGCAGCAACAGAAGAGGGAGAAATGCAATAAGACAGATGTGTAAATAGTAATTTCCGTCATGAAGGCCCCAACAAGTCTCAACATGATTAGCAGTGTGTAATAATGATTACAATTATTATCCAGTGTTTGTGATATCCAAGGTTGTGATATGCCAAAACTGAAAGTATGTAGTGTGACAATGCTTTTATATACAATATTTATATAAACTGTTATTTTTTTCTGCTTTTCCTCATTATGAGCCTATAGGTAACAAAAACATAATATTCGTCATTAACTACTAGTTGAACAGGAACAGCACTATGCTAATTTTCAGTTTCTGTCAGAGGTTGTTTATATTAGCATGTGGGCGATGGATGAAGGAAAGACAGTTTTGCTATACTTAAAACATGCTGGTGATCCATATTTTGTGTGTAATAGTAATAACTTGAGATGTTATTAGTGTTAAAGTTGTTTTTTTTCATGTTACAGAAATTTGCTTGTAACATGTATAGTAAAATGTTGTGCTTATATTAATTGTTAATATCTATATGTTAATATTCAGTTTAATGTTTATTTGTGTGCAGCGATGCAGATAATTGAGTACTCAGTTAGTTATTACATTTATATCCTGTTTATTACTTTTAAAACGTATTAATTAATTAAAACGCACTGTAAGCAACTGTTTATCAAATCGAATGCAGAAAACGATCATACTCCCTAAAATATAATCCTTTTCAGAATAATTTTGATTGGCCAATTAAAAGGTGCACTTCCTGCCTGTCAACTATTTTGCGGGCAGTCTGTATATGGGAAACCAGAGGCGTGATAGATGAGCTTGGAGCAGTTGTTATGAGTTTGGAGAGTGTGAAATGCTTGCACAGCCCAGCCAAACATCCTAAAAGGGAAATGGAAGCAAAAAGCGATCGGACCAAAAACTCTGTAACATCTGTAAAGGTTTCATCTCTGGAGTGAGCTGAGAGTTTCAAAGTTGTTGATGCTTCGCTTGACAGATAAAATACCATGGTTATGCCAAATTGGCAGACCTTTATTGGCAGACCTAGAAGCAATGTTCATACCTTATGAGAAAGTCACATGTTAAAATTTTATGATATACAGGAAGTAAGCAAACACCACTTGTTTTAAACTGTACTCCGTAGTAGGTGATAACCAGAGAATACTCATTTACATAAATTTGTGTACATAAAATGAACACCATGAAGAACCGCAACACAAGTGAACTGTTCGTAACCCCTGGACTGGGTTATCATTATCAGGGCTTACATGCACACAGGCAAACATTTTTTCTTGTTTCCCTACAGTTCAAAATGATTTGGATCAACAGCATACGGATCAAGTCATTAGACAGAATCGCATAAAGCAGCTTGAGTACAACTTTTCAGTTAGTGCAAAGGTAAACGCCCAAATGCATGCTTAAACATCATAATAAGTTCATCAGGGTAAAGACAAAAGCAGTTATAATGGAGCTGTTTTTCACGATTTGTATATCTGTGCGAGTTTACAGAAGCGTGTGCAGCTTCTTCAGGAGGCTGTGTACGCCCTGGAGCAGTGCCAGTCCTGTCTTATTCTCAGAATTAAGTCCTGGAGGTGGGAACAGCACCGAGCAACCATTGGCGTGCACTTCGATGACAACCTTGGCTCTCTGCAGACATGGTGAGGACCACTGGACCTTTTTGTTATAGTCGTATTACTGTATGAATGTTATCAGCTAAATCTTTCCATGCAAGAGGTTTGTTTGGGGAAACCTTTCACCACCAAACTGGTTTTCCTTTTCAGTTTTCAGTTTGTTTACTTTGGCCTTTTTTGCCATCTTGAACAGTAGGCTTTATGCCATGCATTTTTCCTTCAAGGTCACAGTATTTCTGTCACTACTTCTGGATGTCTCTTCTTGAACTTTATCCCCCAATTGAACCTCTTTTCATATTATTATACAGTTTTTGAATCATTTAGTCATGCATTTTTTAAATGTGGAGCATGAAGAAAATAGTTCTCTTAGAGATCTAGTTTCACTTCAGGATTCAGATTAGATGTCAAGTGGTGGCCCAACACAGTACCAAAACTGTTTATCATACAAAAGTAAACAGAAATGCCCTTACAACCAAATTGTTAACTTTTTAATTACATTTATTTATCACCATGAGCTGCTTAGGTCCAACAATATGCAAACTTTTTAATATGACATCAACTGATTATCAACTGAAATATATTGTAATATAAAATGCAAAAGAAGTGTGATTGTTTTTTATTTTTTTATAAATGTTGTGATCAGATCTTGTTGCTGTTATTTGAAAACCTCAACAGGTTTGTCTTCATGGTCTTAGTGTTTGGTTTCTCTGTGCCTCTTGAATTTCAGCGGTCTGTGAACAAGATTTCACACAAAACACATTGTTTTCATTGCGGCACTAACTACTGTATGTTTCAGTCATGGCAACTCTCTGAGGCTTTGGTATGGTAATGGATATGACAATGTTTATATATTTGGTCTTGATGGAATAGATCTGCTTTGCTGCTGTTGCTGCAGAGCAAGGACAGGACTTGCTACTGCCAATGCATACATGACATGCTGCTGTGAATAAGACAGGCTGCTGCTGTACAATATAGCATACATGAATTGCCCTTAGCAGATCTATACAGATAGAGCTGGGGAAGGTGTAGGCTTTCTGAAAACTGCTAAGGCAAATGCTAACTGAGCATTTTAAGTTTGAGCACGCAAGCTCTTTGGCTACTCTACTGATACAGGAGGAACCAATCAGCTGTGCCCTATAGAAAATTATATTATTGCAAGTGTTTGAGCCTGCGCCATCTAGAGTTTCATTACAGAACTTTTCATTTCTGTCATAACAACTCTCTGAGTGTTTGGCATGGTAATGGGTATGACAATGTTGATATATTTGGTCTTGGTGGAATAGATCTGTTTTGTTGCTGCTGCTGCAGAGCAAGTATGAGACTTGCTACTGCCAATACATACATGACATGCTTCTGTGAGCAAGTAAGACATGCTGCTGCTGTAAAATATAGCGTACATAAATTACCCCCCAACAGAGGAGATGACAATGAGATTTGAACAATACAAGCCAAGTGTACTGTACGTCAGAGAAAATCCCCCATCATGCAGGAAGCAAAGGAGATGACGATTCAGCCCCCCAGCGGATCTACCGCCAAAACATATGTATTGCTGCTGCTCCAAAGACCCATAGGAACCACGTGTATGCTAGCTACAGTATGTGTGCCTAACCCTTCAGATTTGTTTGAGTATAAGAAATGGGACATATGCTTGGTCTTGGCAGACTAGATCTGCCTACGCAGTATTCCCCCAAGCAGATCTAGTCGTTAGACATGTGGGCTACCATGAGGTGCATATAAGGCGCGTGAAGCATCTTGCAGTGTAGCCCTATGTGTACTAGTGTAACCTCCCCCCCCCCCCCCCCTTTTTATATGTGGTGTTAGCTACAAATGCTTTTGGGCCGTATGACTTGACTCTAGTAGCCTATTAGACTATGTGTGCCTGGGCCTGCTTCGCCAAATGGCTTGACACTAGTGGCCTATGACCATGTGTGTCTGGGCTACCACACCGAATAGCTTAAAGGGGTCATATAATGGTACATGCACTTTTACAAGTTGATTGTACTGAAATGTGTGTTGGCAGTGCCTGTACACAGGCATCATATAATGATAAAAATCCATCCAGTGGTTTTGTTTTAATCTCCTTATATGTTTTCCCCTGCCTCAAATCGAGCCGTTCGAGCCTGTGACGTCACAAGCTCGCACGCCCCTCCCACGATTGTTGATTGACAGAAGGGTTTCAACACAGACCCGCCCTCGCTCGTGAGCTAGCTGTCAATCATAGTCCGCGCGGACCGGCGCGGTCATTGTTGATATGCTGGAGCACTGTCTATGAGCAGAATGGCGTCCAAGCGATTGTGGTGTTCTGTTCTTGGGTGTAATAAAGAACACAGCAGTCATTTTAATGTTCCTAAATCCGAACTGCTGAAGACGCAGTGGCTGAGTTTGTTTTCGAAGGGAATATTCCCCACAAGCAACGTCAATGCTCTCATGTTTGCGCGAATCATTTCACACACCAGACTGCTTATAAACGAGGAGGTATAAAGCTGGTTTTGCTAAGAAGCTGCTCCTGAAAGGATCGGTACCATCTATTCGTGTTCCTGCAGCTGCTCCAGAAGAACTGAAGTGAGTGTAACGTTTTATTAAACTTTATATTAATATTTATATTAATCCTTGTAAATCGACATTACGGCATGTTTTCTATGTATGACGTTCTCAATATAATGCATAATCCCACGTTTATACTGAACAACGTGTTATGGTTATTGTGTTATTGTGTTACAAACGGTGTACGCCAGAGCCGGCTCTGGTGTACGCATAGAACAGAGAGGCGGAGTCAGCAAAGCTCATGATCATTTAAAGTCAAATACACTGAAACGGCGTGCTGAAAACAGAGCTGTTTTTTACTAGGTAAAATAAGTGTTTTCTTACAATACTAATGAGAATTTTTAATTAAAGTATATTACAAACTTTTAATTTAGACCCTAAAGAATCATATTAGCTTGTACAAAAATGGCATTATATGACCCCTTTAACTCTAGTGGCCTAAACTACTGTGGGAATAATAATTATTTGATCCCCTGCTGATTTTGTAAGTTTACCCACTTACAAAGAAATGAAGGATCAATAATTTTTATGGTAGGTTTATTTTAACTGACAGAGACAGCATTTCAGTAAGTGAAATAAGTATTTGATCCCCAAGCAAAACATGCCTTAGTACTTGGTGGAGAAACCTTTGTTGGCAAGCACAGAGGTAAGACGTTTCTTGTAGTTGGTCATCAGGTTTGCACACATCTCAGGAGGGATTTTGGTCCACTCCTCTTTACAGATACTCTCAAAATCCTTAAAGGGGTCATATAATGCCATTTTCATACAAGTTAATTTGATTCTTTAGGGTCTAAATGAAAAGTTTGTAATATACTTCAATTAAAAATTCTCATTAGTATTGTAAGAAAACACTCATTTTACCTGGTCAAAAACAGCTCTGTTTTCAGCACGCTGTTTCAGTGCATATGCCTTTTAAATGATAATGAGCTTCGCTCACTCCGCCCCTCTGTTCTGCGGGCGTTTTGACACAACGCACGTAGAGTGTTGCCTTGACAACAGTTGAGGGTATATTTTGGAGAAAGAATGGCAGCGGGAGTCTCTGAGGACACATCTGTGCAACCGTATCAATTTGTACCGGAGTCGCACCCGGAACAAGATGACGGCCGCAAAGAAGTTCGACAATTAAGGCTCGAACAGGACGTTTCTGAATGGTTGGTTAACATAATGTCACTTTGATCTATCTTTGTGTACTGGCAGGGTAGAGTAACTTATTGAGATGTACGAACGCTATGTGTTTACTGATGTATACGTACTCAGTTTGTAATAACACAATAACCATAACGCGTTGTTCATTATAAACGTGGGATTATGAATTATATTGAGAACGTCGAACATAGAAAACATGCCGTAATGTACCCTGAGTGTAAACCTTAGGCACATTCATCGTGAAGCATGCAAACGATTTGCAAAGATTAATATAAAGGTTAATACAATTTGACACTCACTTCGTCTGGAGGTGCAGCAGGGAAATGAATAGTTGGTACCGATCCTTTTTTTTTTTAGGAGCAGCTTCTTAGCAAAACCAGCTACATACTGACCCTCGTTTATAAAGCAGTCTGGTGAGAAAAGATTCGCGAATCGCGCAAACATGAAAGCATTGACGTTGCTCATGGGGAATATTCCCTTCGAAAACAAAACTCAGCCACTGTGTCTTCAGCGGTTCGGATTTAGGAACATTAAAATGACTGCTGTGTTTGTTATTACACCCAAGAACAGAACACCACAATGGCTTAGACGCCATTCTGCTCCAGCATATCAACAATGATGGACTATGGTGACAGCTCGCTCAGGGCGGGTGTTTGTCGAAACGCTGCTGTCAATCAACAATTGTGGGAGGGGCGTCACACGGTCGAACGGCTCGATTTGAGGCAGGGAAAAACATATAAGGAGATTAAAACAAAAACACTGGATAGATTTTTATCATTATATGATGGTTGTGTATCCAGGCACTGCCAACACACATTTCAGTGCAATCAACTTGAAAAAGTGCATGTACCATTATATGAACCCTTTAAGGTTTCGTGGCTGTCTCTTTGCAACTCGAAGTTTCAGCTCCCTCCACAGATTTTCTATAGGATTAAGGACTAGAGACTGGCTAGACCACTCCAAGACCTTAATGTGCTTCTTCTTGAGCCACTTCTTTGTTGCCTTGGTGGTAGTATGTTTTGGGTCATTGTCATACTGGAAGACCCATCCACCACCCATCTTCAGTGTTCTGGCTGGGGGAAGGAGGTTCTCGTACATGATTTTACGGTAAATGGCCCCGTCCATCGGCCCCTCAATACAGTGAAGTCGTCCTGTACCCTTACCAGAGAAACAGCCCAAAAGCACGATGTTTTCACCTCCATGCTTGACTGTAGGGATGGTGTTCTTGGGGTCATAGTCAGCATTTCTCTTCCTCCAAACACGATGAGTTGAGTTGATCCCAAAGAGCTCAATTTTGGTCTCATCTGACTTCAGCACTTTCTCCCAAGCCTTCTCTGAATCATTAGATGTTTATTGGCAAACTTCAGACGGGCCTGTACATGTGCCTTCTTGAGCAGGGGGACCTTGCGGGCGCTGCAGGATTTCAATCCATTGCGCGTAGTGTGTTACCAATTGTTTGCTTGGTGACTGTGGTCCCAACTGCCTTGAGATCATTAACAAGCTCCTCCCATGTAGTTCTGGGCTGATCCCGCACGTTTCTCATGATCATCCGTACCCCATGAGGCGAGATCTTGAATGGAGCTCCAGACCGAGGGCGATTGATTGTTCATTTTGTATATCTTCCATTTCCGAATAATCCCACCAACAAAAGTCTCCTTCTCACCAAGCTTCTTGCTGATGGTCTTGTAGGCCATTCCAGCCTTGTGCAGGTCTACAATCTGATCCCTGACGTTTGACAGCTCTTTGGTATCGCCCATGGTGGGGGAGACGTTGGAATGGAAGATACAGATTCTGTGGACAGGTGTCCACTGACATTAGAAGTACTTTCTTAAAGTGACAGACAGGGCTAATCTGTGTTTCACATGGGCACATAACCAATCCGTGGGAGGCAGAATTCTTGCTAGTTGCTTGGGGATCGATCACTCGATCAAATGCTAATCAATTTACAACCTTTATATAATGTGTTTTTCTGGATTTTATGGTTGATATTCTGTCTCTATCTGTTAAAATAAACCTACCATAAAAATGATAGACCCTTCATTTCTTTGTAAGTGGGCAAACTTACAAAATCAGCAGGGGATCAAACAATTATTTTCCCAACAGTATGTGTGCCTGAGCCAAAAAGACACAAACGTATCTAATAAGAACTCATTTATGTGTGGCTTTATGAATATCACGTTGCAGAGAAGAAACTCCCCACAACCACCTGAGCAAATAGTATGAGGAAAGCAACGACTCTCATCTGTTTCTATAGCAACCAGCTTCTAACGGCAGCTGCAGTGACATAATGACATGACTGATCGGCGATTGGCTCTTTTATTTAGAAGTCGGGCCTATCCCACCCTATTGCTTGTTGCACTTTCTCCCATTCATAAATAAGTGAGTACACTGTCTTATGCACGGCTGACATGGCCCCCACGCACTTGTTTCAACTTTAAATGCAGCATACTGAAATTGTTTCATCTGACATTAGATACATTAGATATATTATCCTCTCATTTCGCTAGAGAATCTTTCTTAGCAATGAGAAAACGCTAAACTTGGGTTTTGACATGCTAATGGACATGTTAACATGACACATGATATTAAACCTCATGTATGGTTACTTCATAAGGAATTGACAAAGCAGACCACCCAAAACGCATATTTATATATACCATAAGAAAGACCGTTCACTTATCTTAGATGTTGAATTTCATTGGATTTCTGAAAGCGCGTTGTACTGCTAAGGCAAATGAGCATGCAAGCTCATTGGAACCAATCAGCTGTGCCCTATAGAGAATGATATGATTGCAAGCATTTGAGTTAAGGACCTATTAGCCTGTGCCATCTAGAGTTTCATTACAGAATCCTTGCAGAAAGTGCACCCATATTTAATGTACTCTGGATCATATTTTGTTTCACTCCACCTTGTTTTGTCGTCATGCATGATGTCTTGCAACCTGTTGGCATCTGCCTTATTTGGCCTTCTGTCTCTGTGTCTTCCACATTCTCTTTCCTACCTGTTCTGTTGCAGGTGTGAGCAGTTGCTTGGGGTGAATGGCAATCTGAAGCAGGAGCTCATGTTGATGAAGGCTGACCACGGAGAGGCTGAAGAGTTTCACACGTTGCAGGAAAGCCTGGCACTTCTGCTCCAGACTCTCATACAGAAGTATTCAGGCCTTTTTCAGTTCTGAGAAAGATGAGATTGCAGTGTAGTTACTCATCATGCAATCACAACAGATGATTATTGTATGCAACTTGTGAATTGCATACAATAATCAGTGCTTTTTCTTCTAGCCTTTGATATTGTACTTTCTTTGTCTTGGCAACTCAGTTCATTGGTAGTAGACAAGCAACCTCCCCAGGTCATCAAAACCCAATCCAAGTTTTCCTCCACTGTACGCTATCTGCTGGGAGAGAAGATGGTCCCTGGAAAACCCGTCGTATTGAAAGCGCAGATTATTACTGAGGCGCAAGCAAGAAACTTGGGACAACAAAGTATCGTACCCAAGTAAGTATGTTGTCTTATTTAAATACACACACAACACAAGTATCTATTAAGAATCACAAGTACAGAAATATTTTTTTTATTATTTTTTTAAGTTTTTTTGTTTTATTACCAATAAATTGATAGCAATAATTATATTAAGGATAACACTTTACAGTATGGTTCAATAAGGTACATTGAACCAACCATGAGCAATAATTTTACACCATTTATTAATATAAATAAATTATAATATTTTAAATGTATGTTAATTTTTTACATCCACTAACGTATTCAGCTAGGATGCATTCAATTGATCAGTAAAGACATTTATAATGTTACAAAAGATTTACTTTTCATATAAATGTTTTTTTTTTTTTTTTTATTCATAAACAAATCCTGAAAACGTTTTATCATGGGTTTCCACAAAAATATCAAGCAGCACGGCTGTTTTCAACATTGATAATAAAAAATGTTTCTTGAGCAGCAAATCAGCGTATGATTTCTGAAAAATCATTGTAATGGCATCAAGTAATGGCTTAAAAATTCAGCTTTGCCTTCACAGGAATAAATTATATTTTACAATATTTCACAATATTAATGTTTTACTGTATTGTTGATCAAATAAATGCAGCCTTGGTGAGCATAAGAGACTTCTTTCAAAAACATTTAAAAAATCTTATAGACCCAAAACTATTGAACGGTAGTATATACTAATGCATTTTTTAACATTTCAAGATGTATAAATGAATGCATTATTTTATGAATAAACACATGAATAACAATGTACAATAGTGTATTTCTAAAATAACATTTACCTGAATTAATTGATGCTGTAAAAGTATTGTTCATTGTTAGTTCATGATGCCTTATGCATAAACTAATGTTAAAGAATCAAGGCTTATTGTTAAGTGTTACCATATTATTTTAAAAGATATATAGCCCGCTTTATAGGCTTTATATGTTATTTACAGATACTAACTAAATTAAGGTCGCACAGTAATTTTAAAATGAAAAATTGAATTTATCTTGTAACGACTTCTGAGAATAAAATGTAATGTATATAGGGATGTGCAGTATTTCAGATACATGTATTAAAAATACATATTTGAAATACAAAATACTATTTTGTATTTTAAAACCTTTGAAAAGAATCAAATGTAATTTCTATTTAAACACATTTAAAGCTGCAGTTCGTAGCTTTTTTTGGGTTAAAAATTATCCAAAATACATATTTGAGAAAATGCATAACCAGCCAGTGTTCAAAACCATCTGCTTGCCTTAGCTCGATTCAAAGCGGTAAGCTTGTAATAATGTTTTTAACTCCAGTGGTACTGGTGGATTTCCGCGGGAGATTCGAGCATGTCTTTGGGTCATTACGTCACATCTGTACACATAAAGAAGGAGTCTCAGCTAGTATAAGCTATATTGCGTGTGAGGATGTTGGAGGTGGAGATTTATAGCCTTTTCTCACAGCACTTGATATAATTAAACTTATCAATTTGATGGCGGATCCAGAAAGGTTCAAACGACAATCACCAGTGACAACTGAGACACACCCGTTGTAAAATAAAATACAAAAGACTTCACCGGCACGGTGATTGACAGCTGCACACTCTCCTCAAACATTGTGTTCATCCACGTTCATCCGCGCTGTGCCGTGTCGAAGTACAACTCGAACTCACGTAAAGTTGATAATTCCGCGAATGACTGCAATTGCAGATTTCAAACAGAGATGGCGACAAAGAGGAAAAAATGCGGACTGCAGCTTTAAGCTTAGTATTTTTGTATTTTGAAAATACATAAAATACTTTGTGCCAGTCAACCTCTTTATTAGGCTGCTGATTTCCTGTATCAACTAGTTCAGGCCCCAAACCCCAACTTTCATGCATGAGCTGCAGATGTATGACTCCATATAGCATTGGGTGAGCAAATTTTCTGCATTGGTATTCATAAGGAGTAAGATTTAGTGAGGATGTCATGGTCAATTCTACTTGTTGGTTGTAAGGTTAAAACAAAACATCATTCAGCTTTGTCTTTGGTTAACATGAAGGAATAAAAGAGCAGTGGCAATGCAAAAGAGAACTCGTACTCGGTATTAGTGCACTGAGACTTAATGTGCACTTGCGGTCTTGTAGACTTACAATCACAGCAAATTTCTACCCAACAGTCAAAGGCCCTGTCCCAAATGGAGCCCTAAGCCCTCGCGTTCTTCCTCCGGTCCACACTTTCGTGACGTAACGCCGCTTTGACTGTCAGGTAGTCTGCTGCGGAGCCCGCTTCAGTGCAGGCTTGGAAAAAGTGCACATCTAGGGGCTGCTTGCGAGTACCCTTCTGAAACCTAAAATGACAAATGGGACACCCTACGATCTTGTGGACTTAATGAACAAGACCTCAAGTGTACATTATGTGTGCCATTTGGGGCAGAGCCAAAGCAGTATTACGTCACAAAAGTGTGGACTCGGAGGAAGATCACAAGGGGTTAGGCTTCCATTTTGGACGGGGCCTAAGTAGTGTTCACCACAAGTAATAGACTGCAGTGTAACCTGGTCAGAAATAGGTATAGAAATGGCACACAGATGCCTTAAACCCAGTCTTTTTGAAAATTTGGTGGTAGAGGTAGGTGAAATTAAGACAAAAGTTTCTTCTAAGTAGTTACACGAAAATTCTGTATAGGTCCAGATAGATTTCAGCCTAATAGTGATGCTAAACTGAATGGCCTATTTCACATGTATTTTGAGTATTTTCAAAAAACTAAATACTGTATTTGTATTTAAATAAATAAAAATTCCACACTGTATTTGGTATTATATTTTGATCCATTTCAACTGAGGTATTTTTATTTTAAATACATTTTCATGTATTTGTGCCCATCTCTATACCAAAAAAACAATACTGAACAGAAAATATGATGCAAAAGCATGTTGCATGTGCTGTTACTGCATGCGCAGTATCATCTTTGATCTAGAACTTAAGTGTAATTGTGTCGTAATGTTACTTTTGTGCCTTTTGCCATATGTTGAAATCTGCCCATCCAAGCTGTCATACATGTCATACATTTGACAGCCTTTGTTGCTGTTCTCAGACTTAAAGAGGAAGTGGAGGCACAACAAGATAAGCAAACAGATTCAGGGTTTCAGTTGAGCTGTTAACCATACAGAGGCGATACAATATTTTAGAGGTCTAACATACACATATAAAATATGCAAATGTTTTATAATCATTTGCTGTCTGTTTTTCTCCACTTAGTGAAAATGTTGGTGATCTTCTCAACTACACGGCTATCTTAGAACACAACACCGCTAGCAAGAGCACATGTGCTACCTTTAGAAACATGGTGGGTGATGGTGAAAAATAGATGGATTTGCCCTGTTCTGTCACAAACAGTGTTGTTTTTTGCTTTATCTTGTTGTCATATCGATATTGTCATGTTAAGTTAATGTTTTTGAAAAAAATCACTCTTATAAGACATGTTTTCTCCTCTTCAGTCCATAAAGAAGATCAAACGAGCTGACAGGAAAGGCTCTGAATCAGTGACGGAGGAAAAGTTTGCTTTGTTGTTCAACACAGAAATAACCATCACAGGCTGTGAGAGCTCTTATGGCATTCAGGTGGTTGCCCCTCTTCTTTTACTGATTTATGAAATATATATATATACAGTCAAACCAAAAATTTAATCAGACACCAGATATAATGTTTGATATTTTTTTACTAGTGGGTGCAGGACACTATAGTTAATTTATGTAAGTGAGGATAGCAAAATAATGTAAACTGTGACATATTATACTCAAAAATTCTTCATACTGTGGACTACCAGTAAAATATATACAAATTTGGTAACAAAAATTATTCAGATACTTTGACCTGACCATGTTTTGCTTGAGTGTTTTTTCTTTAATTGCTAATGCGACATTTTTACACCACAGACTTAACAAAATTAAGCATTGCTTGGTAATTGGTTGACCTAAATTGATATTATCTAATTGTGTACTTAAATTTAACAGCTGACAGCAATTCAACCTAATTCATTTGTGAGACAGTCTAACAGTAGGATCGCCAAAACCAATTAAATATCCACTGATTTGATAACTCTTAGTTCTTGTCATATTTTATTACCAATTTCTAAACTATAGCTAATAAACTGTGATAATGTGAGAAATGTTGAAGGTGTCTGAATAAATGTTGGGTTGACTGTATATATATATATATATATATATATATATATATTGTGTGTGTGTGTTTTGCAGTGTTTGTTTTGTGTGTGTTAATATTAGTTTAACCCACCAATAATCATGATGTACTTATGTAATTATTGTTAGTGACAATAAGAGTATAGTTACCTGTAAAATATTTGGTACCAGTTTTAAATAAGGTTTCATTTGTTAACATTAGTTTATATATTAACTAACATGAACTAGCCATGAGCAATACATTTGTTACCGTATTTGTTAATGTTTGTTAATGTTATTTAATAAAAATACAGCTGGTCATTGTTTGTTCGTTACTTCACAGTGCATTAAGTAATGTTAACAAATACAACTTTTGATTTTATTAACATATTAGTAAATGTTGAAATTAACATTAACAAAGATTAGTAAATGCTGTAGACGTGTATTTCGTTATAACTTCATGTTAATTAATGTAGTTAACAAGTTTTAACTTATGAAACCTTGTTGTAAAGTGTTACCAAATATTTTTGTGCATAATTACTGCAATTGTGGTTCTTGTCAACATAGGCATGGCAAGTTTATTTATATAGCACATTTCAATACACATTCAAATACTCATAATTCTGCTTCGCTAAAAAAATGTAGAATTGTGTTAGACACTAGCTTGTATACAAGCACACTAGCTTGTGAAATCGTTAAAATTGTTGAAATAAGACAAAAATGGAAGCTGGCTCAAATCAGTGTTATTTTAGTATCATTCAGATATATAGTGTTTATTAATATTTTGAATTAGTTTTTATTTTTATATTTTCTAATTTCATTTTAATTTTAGTTTAAAGTTTTAGTAATTTTCTTGTGTGTTTTTGTCATTTTTGTAAGTTTTTATTTTCAGTTTTAGTTTTATTTGTTTTATTGGAAAAAGGTGTTTTTATCATGCGAGACGACCAATGCTGACTGACATCTCATCCCTGCATGTTGCGTTGCGTTAAATAAAATGATTTACAGCACAGTAAAGACTTTATAGATGAAAGAAAACGTATACAAACCATTTTACCGAAGAAATGCAGCAATTCGCCAGCATTGAGAACTGCTCTCTCCTGACGAGGACAGCGCTGTGTGTTTTCTTGGAGGGCGGGTTTAGATGGCAAGACTGGAGCCTTTAACGAAGATGCCTCACCCTGCAAAAGATGGCTGGTCAGCGTAATAAACCCTCTGTATTCAAATCATTTGAATGTGGAAAAGGATAAATACAGGCTGAATATGGCCTCTTCTATGATCTCTCCACCTCAGTGTGCAGATCTGGAAGAAACAGCAGGCTCGTGGGACAAACATGGCCCATCAGGAATCGCTCATCGAATCACTTTCTTCTGTTTCTCACACGACCAAGATGCAACCTGGTCGTGGCCCGGGCCACTACATCCAGCAATTCCCTGTATGCGGGCCTGACGGAAGGAGAGGGCTCAACAATTTCACCCTCTTCATCCCCTCTAGCTACATCTATTTCCTCAGAGCTAGATGGCACAAGCAACATGCTATCTGCTTGATCCAGCAGATCGCTCAAGCTTGACCTGTGATCCCCACGATTTAAGTCTCTGCTGTGCTTCAGCAAAACCCGAAACGCGAAGTGCATATGGTTGTCCCTCATCTCTCGAGAAGAAGGCAAAGCGTGAAAGGAGCTTCTTCACTGTGAACGCATGCCTCAAGTGCTAGAAGCACGTGCTCTGCTCCCAAGCAAACAACGCAAAGATCGTGGGCATGCGCAGGTGTCATGAAACGCACTTTTTAAAGCACATGCTGCTTGGTTTATCCATAGTTCGTCTTTGATTATCACATGCTACAAACAAAACGTCTCCTGAAGACAAAAAAGGCTGATGACGTGTAAAACAGGCACCCTTTTATATTCATGGGCACTCCGCTTCTGACGTCATGGACTGTCGTCCGCCAAAGAATCTTGCTGTGATGTTACACGTGCCTCAGACACTGGTCACGCTTCAGTTAATTATAATAACCCAATAGTTGACTGATATAAAATGTGTGGTAACAGCAATAACTAAATGTCTTTTTCTTCTCCCAGACAATCTCTCTTCCTGTGGTTGTAATTGTACATGGTAGTCAGGAAATCAATGCTATGGCGACCATCATATGGGACTGCGCCTTCTCTGAGCCTGTGAGTAACACGGAACAACCACACAACAGCTCTTTTGTTGCCCTGTTGTCAACCCTCTGTAATGTTTTGTTAACAAATAGGCAACATGTGCCTTGTGTTGTGCTGAATTCAGAACAGGATACCGTTCGTCATTCCGGAGCGTGTGCCCTGGAAGCAGATGTGTGAAGCTCTTAGCAGTAAGTTCATGTCTGAGGTGCAGACGCACCGGGCCTTGGACGGATACAACCTTCACTTTCTTGCACAGAAGATCTTTGACCAGCCAGACATTGCTCAAGATTTCGGAGATATACCTGTGTCCTGGGCTCAATTCAACAAGGTGCCACTAACGTGCATTTTGCACTTTGTTTACGTGCATTGATATACAATATTATGAGCATGTGATGTTTAACAGCTAACTAGTTGATTATTTGTCTTAGTTATGCTTTAATTAACTCACTGACAGCATTTACATAGTGAAACAATCTTGGATAAGTTGTGTGATAAATTTATATAATTTTCCCATGCTTTCTCAAGACTCCTAAACATAATAAAAAAGAGTCTAGAGACCCTAGCACCTAATTAAAAAAATGTGTTATTGTAGATAACATTCACAGAAGGTTTGACTGGCGAATTGGTGTGAATAATTATTTCTGTGACTGTTTTAACACAGGAAGTTCTGCCTGGTCGAAACTTCACCTTCTGGCAGTGGTTTGAAGGGGTGATTGATCTTACGAAGAAATGCCTGAGAGACTATTGGACTGATGGGTACAGTTACACTTCCTCAGTTTGTTTTTGCACTTTAATGAGAACTAGACTAGATCACTAAAGAGAACTGCTATAGAAATCTACTTCTCATTGCCCCTGCAGATTGATCTTTGGCTTCATTGGAAAACATCATCTCCATGTCCTCCTCCAAAACAAGCCAAACGGCACCTTTCTTTTGCGCTTTAGTGACTCAGAAATGGGTGGCATCACCATTGCCTATGTGGGTCTCACTGATAGTAAGTTTCAAATATTTTTCTTTTATTAGGGACCATGTACAATTTCAAACGTAAATGTTACCATTTGATGCATTGTACCAGAGTTAGCCATAGGCTAATTTACATCTGCAATTCCCTGGCAGGGTACAATAAAAAAAACATACAAATAACACTCCCCCACCCCAATTTGTTGGCGATTGCAAACAAAAACCAGTAAACATGCAGGGGCCAGGCCGTGTAGAATCTTATACACTAGAGTCAAGTTTGAAAAGAGTCTAAAATTTTCAAAAATCAATCAATTGTGTTTCTCTAGGATCTTGCAATGGTGGTACCAAAATGGCTTTTTCTCAAGGATTTTTATAGCTTGCTTATATAATGATTCTAGAGGTCTAATGGCAGATTCACTGGCCTTGTCCCCAACAGGTCATACAGTATGAAATATGTGAAAAAATTAAAGCATGCATAAATATTTTGGCTACATCCATAGGGAGGGACGATCTAACCTGTCTAAAGTTTGCCAAGTTATATTTTATCGTTTTTGTCATTTTCTTGATGTGTTTCTTGAAGTTAAGATTTGAATCTAAAATTATACCAAGATATTTAAATTCAGTAACTATCAATTGATTCATTTTTAATGTATTTTTAATATTGATTTCATTTATACTGTACGATACACTACTGTTCAAAAGAAGTCCCTTATGATCAAACATTTCATTTATTTGATCAGAAATACAGTAACATATCTTTACAATTTAAAGTTGGCATGAAATGAAAATTCGCCCTATCTATTTTCTAAGTGCATGTTAAAGATCTTATTGTAAATGATTCATCCATGTACTGCATATACAGTATCTTCTTTTTTTTTTACTTCGTAATTTTTAATCAAAAAGTACTGCATCTTCTGTTTCCAATTATATATGCAAGAATTCCCTCATCATTTAGTCTGCTTAAACCCACCCCTGCAAGCTTGTCTTCATCTTTCTCCGCCAAGTCTTTTTCCTTTACTGAAAAACACTTAAATTTACACCTAATTTCCAACATTGAATCTCCTAATGCAGTCCCATGCAAAGCATGCTGGGAACTACAGATCTACTGCTCTGTTAGTTAAGTCAACAAAAATGATTCCTAACAGAAAATGATTACGTTAGTAAAATATGTACTAATGTGAGTGGATTGAGCAGTTGTGATAAAATGTTCAAGAACTGTGTCATTTAAAATTAATAACATGTATGTCACTGTTGTTTCTGCTCAGATGGAAGCAGGAAAATCCAGAATATCCAACCTTTCACCAAAAAGGATCTGGACTCAGCTGGCCTTGGTGACCGCATACGGGATATTAGTTGCATCTCTTATGTGTATCCAGACTTAAAAAAGACTGATGTATTTGAGAAATTCTTTACAGGCAAGTAACAGGATCTTTTAAAGATAATATCTTTCCGTAGTTTTTTTGGGGTTAAAAATTATCCAAAATACATTTTTGAAAAAATACATAACCAGCCAGTGTTCAAAACCATCTGCTTGCCTTAGCTCGATTCAAAGCGGTAAGCTTGTAATAATGTTTTTAACTCCAGTGGTACTGGTGGATTTCCGCGGGAGATTCGAGCATGTCTTTGGGTCATTACGTCACATCTGTACACATAAAGAAAGAGTCTCGGCTAGTCGGCTATATTGTGTGTGAGGATGCTGGAGGTGGAGATTTATAGCCTTTTCTCACAGCACTTTATATAATTAAACTTATCAATTTGATGGCGGATCCAGAAAGGTTCAAACGACAATCACCAGTGACAACTGGAGACTCAACCGCTGTAAAATGCAAAAGACTTCGTTCGGACTTCGGCGTGAAAAAAAGAGACTGCAACCGGACCCATGCGAAAACAAGGGTACATATCGGAAGGACGAAATGTAGTCACGCAATGCTGACGTTGTTAACATTAACAATTTGAGAACAAAGTATAATTTGCACGGTTTTACGTGATATGATAAGCGATTGTTAGATTTAATCAGCGCGATTTACTGCAATGTCAGAACCAGAACAAAAGTGGATGTTACTTACTTGTTCAGATGACTTTTTCTGGTGAAAATTATTATGTTGGTCATACTTCCAAAAAGAATAATCTGTGATTCTGAATGCCAGTATCCACACCGGCGCGGTGACTGACAGCTGCACACTGTCCTCAAACATTGTGTTCATCCGCGCTGTGCCGTGTCGAGGCGATGTCGAAGTACAACTCACGTAAAGTTGATAATTCCGCGAATGACTGCAATTGCAGATTTCGAACAGAGATGGCGACAAAGAGGAAAAACTGCGGACTACAGCTTTAAGGTTTCACCAAAAAAGAGAAAATGCACAAAATGTATCTGTATATTTGAATATTTCTTTAAAAATGATGCATAACAGAAACAGTCCAAGATTTATGCTTCTGTTTTCTTGTGTCCTGAAACAGTGATTTCCCCCCCTACTCCTGATGGATACCTGCCATTCAAACTAACAACAGTAGTCAACTCGTGAGTACAATTTTTTCTGTAAATGTATATTACGCTTCATAGATTTTTTAAAGTGAAGCATAATTTAATGAGCACAGAGCCATTTTCTTATGTTAACAACAATAACTTGGGGTATATATAGAGAACTGCTTCTATATTAGGAAATTAATTCAAGTCATTTAATTTGATCACAAAGTATTGAAGACATTGACAATGTCCTTCACATAATTATGTTTTCTTTCATGATAAGAGGAGACCTTAGCTCCTCCACTCCCAGCATGCCACCTCAGACTGACCTCCCTCCGGATTTCTATGACCAATCTATTGTCCCAGTCTATGGACTAAACATGTGCGTATTGGAGCAATCAGATCTTCTATGAAACAATCAAACAGCCACAGATGTCCACATTGTTGCAGTATAGTTATTTTTAAAAGTCTTAATTGTGTGGTGTGTAAAATACCTCTTTTCTCCCCACAGGAATCAGAATCATTTCTCACCGTAAGTATAGTTATACTTTGGCTTCGGAAGTTCATTCACATCTGTCTGTTCGTGGATCATGTAGGAATGTAAACGGCAATCATATTTTTTGATCAGAAGGCTTTGTTGTAAACTTACACATCAATGACAAGCTTTGGAGGCATCCTAGCCAAAACAGTCTCTAATTTGAAACACTGTTAATGGGCATATAAAGCTTAAAAGAGCTCACAATCTTCTACAAGTAGAGTCTGACATTAGCCCATTGCTAAGCTAACAACAAAATACTTTAAGCACACACACACAATTTATTTTAATAGTTTTCAGTACTAAATAAAATGCACTACTATTCACAGTTTAAAAAGTCTTAAAAAATACAGTAAAAACTCTAATATTGAGAAATATTATTATAATTTAAAATAGCCATTTATTTACTGTTTTTTTAATTGTAAAATGTAAATTATTTTTGTAATGGTAAAACTGAATTTTCAGCATCATTACTCCAGTCTTCAGTGTCACATGATCCTTTAGAAATCATTCTAATATGCTGATTTGGAAACCTTTTTTTTGGTGAAACCAAGACTCTTTGATAAATATAACCGTTGTGTTTGTTAAAGGAAAACTTTTAAAAGTCACTTTTGATCAATTGAATGCATCCTTGCTGAATTAAATGGTTGATTTCTTTAATAAACAACACTGTTGACTGTTGTGATTCTATTGCCCTTCCCAGGCATCCTAGTAATTGTACACCCACATATATGCCAGACCCCGTGTCTGGTCAAGGACCAATCTACCCGCCATCCATGTAAGTCACAGTCACATAAAATTCATGTTATATGCAAATCCCTTGTATTTAAAGTCGTCATGAAACGGAAGTTGAGATTGTCCTTTTTTCCTTATTGTGACGTGTATCCGAGTGAAACGGCTTCTGAAATTAGAAAAAAATGTAGGGCGGGGCTTGATTTCGTCCTTCGGGAATTGATTGGATCGTTGGAGGTTGGGCGTTGCTAACAAAATGGAGGCAGATTTGAATGCCAGTTTACAGTCAGTTGTGGAGGATTTCTCTCCACCGGACTCCCCACCGTTACCCTCCCATGAAGAATTTTTAATTGAGGAACCCGACGATAATAATTCAAATGCAGGAATTCGAGCCAGCGGGCACGCAGACAAGGTTGTTTAGGGATAGGAAAGAGGACGTGAGGAGCGCAACCAAAAATGCACCTAAACACCATATTTGCTGGCTGTCAGTGACACTGACAGGTTTCTGAGAGGCGGGCCAGAAACGAGACAGACCCCAATAGCCACGCCCTCTAGTAATAGTTTTTGACCGGAAGAGAAGAGAAGTCGTTTCGAGGGGGGAGGGAAGGGTCACGTATTTGATTAAAGATTATAAGGGTACATGAATTTTTTTAAAAATAATGAAGTGCACAGATAAATCATTTATAATAAACACTACAATATTACAACACGAATGGTAAAATTTGATTTCATGACGACTTTAAGAAATGCATACAGGTTTTTTTTTTTTTAGGTAAACTATAGCATAGGTCTTGGCATCAATCACACAGCTGTTTTTTATTAACATTGTCATTTTTCTTTATTCTATAACAGGCCACCAGCTCCCTCAGATGAACCCATAGACATGGATTCGCTGGAGGGAATTTTGGATCAATTTGATGTACATCATTAAGAGGTACAGTCCCTCTGTTCCTTGTGGAGATCTATCAGATGGCTTGGGGCTCCATGGACTTCCAGAGCAATTCATATGTCCTAAAAGGACACATTACCCATTTGTTCCAAAAACAAGTGTATCTGTAGGGATGGAAATTATCGCATGGATTGTATAACAACTCGGCATCACACTCGCTTCCTCCCGCAAACAAAAAAACATGCAGTTTAAAGGACCAGTGTGTTTATCTCAATAATCATAGGAAATGTTTAATAGCAACTTGTATAATTTCTATGAGAAAGCAGGTGAAGTGTTGGCAAAAAGAGCCTTTGCGCATTAGCTTGTAGTACCTAAACTGCTTAGTCATTCCCTGTTTCTGTCTAATGAATACTCTTGAAAGCAGCATTGTAACTGACAAGTGAAACAGGAAATTGTTTGCTATCAAGTGGTTGTATTTTCCATTGACAGACCAAATAGATTTAACTCACACATTTTTGTATACCAGAAGGTTTTTTTTATGATGATCATGATGCAGAAAAAAACATATTTAGTATATTTCAGTGTGGTTATGTCACCAGAGTAGATTAACAATATTTTACTCAATGTCCTGAATGAGACAGATTGTTCAGGGTACAGACACAGATTTGGTGAGGTAAGCAGAAACAAATAGCATCACATGTGCTCTTTTAGACATAGGCAAAAGTTTTATTAAACTATATGCAATTATTACTTTTGTACCATTTTCCATATAAACAGTTTTTCATTCGGCTGTTTTATTTGCATGAGTTGTTTGTAATGGCATTTTCAATACTCAGTATTCATATGATTCTAAAGTCAGCTTTGGCCAGTAAAGCTAAAATCACAGTTTTATTATCTGCATATCACTTGTGAGTTTTACTTAGCTCTGTCATATATCATTTGTTCCTTAATGCCGGGGACACACTTAAGGACTAGCTGAAACATTCTAAGACTGAACTGAACACACTTACAGACTGTTTCCAACAACTGGAGTAGATTTTAAACACCGACTGTGAACACCGACTGAACGCAACTGTCTTTGACTCGGCGCGTTTTGGCATGATCAGTCGTAAGTATCAAATTACATTCGTAATTGTCCTTACAGTCATTAAGTGTGTCCCCACCTTTACTTGCACAATATGATCTATAACTCAATTTTGCAAGCCTCTCATTACATAATTTATGAGTATGAATCATGTAAAATGCATCTTGTGTGGACAAAATAACTAAGTTTTCATATAAAAAGTAGACATAATGCTGTCTCTACGAACTCTACAGTGTTCTATGTGTTCACCTCTTCTGTATTTAGTCCTTAGTGCTATAGGTCATCAACTTTCTTAAAATTTAAATGTAATATACATTTTCCTTTCCATAAACTGTGATTTTTTTGCCTTTCAACAATACTGTTCTATATCTTGTAAAATATAAATCTTTCATCTTAGTGCTTTGATTAGGAAAATATCAAATGGGATGTTTTTCAAAGGTGCCATCTGTAACTGTCTGTATGTATTTAGTCCTTTTTGGGGAATACCACACAATTTCGTCTCTGTTGTCTATTCAGATGTTCTTTCTGTAGCTCTAACGGATGATTGTGCTAGATATACTCCTGCCTGATTATATTGATCCTGAAGATTTCATCAAAATCCTGTTACCTGCCAAAGAAGAGCATAAAGCACTTAATGCATTTGTCATTGAACAATGTCAAAGTTGCAATTTTTTTCATTTAATACATGTGACCAAAAATGTAAAGCAGGTATATATGATTTTTTTTCCCAAAGAAATATTCAAATTTCCATGTTAAAAATCTGACAAATAAAGTCAAAATGCCATTCGAGACTCTTGCCTAAGAATTCAATAGTTCTGGATTTCTACAGAATAAATTATTGTCTCGTTTCATAAAAGTAAAAAAGAATAATTTTGCGTTGAATGAAGATTACTGTTAATTTAAAGAGAGTAAAAAAAACAATTGTTAATGAAATATATGCACTGTGGCATTATTTCAGACTCCACCCTCATTAAATTACCAAAGAAGAGACAGTTACTAACTTGAAATGATTATTTATACTCAGCTAGCTTCAACAGTCAAAAAAGGTCATCTTTACATTTAGCACAAGACTTTGATGACAAAATGAAATCTGATTTTACAGAGCCCTATGGTGAGCCCTCTGGTCTCCCTTCAGTCAGATGTTGAACAACAAGACACTAGTAGAAGAGTGGAAAGAGTGCAGAGAGGAAAAGAGTGACAGAACACCTGGGTGGAGTAATTGCCTTTTCATTCTATCAGATCCATGTGCTACAAGAACATTAATGTGCATTTAAATCCAGACATCTCAGTCGCTCAGCAATCCTCTAATCGCAGGCCAATGAGGAAGAGGTGATTAAATTACCTTAACAAATCCCTCTCCATCTGTGGAAAAACAGGAATTGTCACTGTATCCATAATGGTTTGAACCAATTTTGCTCATTAGTGAGGTTTTAAATTTCTTTTACAATAAATTACGCAAATATTCTCTTGCCCGAGACAAAATATCATTGCTTTTGCCTAAGTTTAGCTATGTACACACAAAATAATGCCAAACCCATTCATCTGAACAGAAAATGTATGCATGCAGATTTATGGCAGAAAAAGTTCATTGAAACTGCCTGAAACAGTAGTTTTGAAAATGACATGGTGAGGGGGATCAAGTGCTTGTATCAGGTAAAAGTTATGGTATAACAATAAACTAGTTGAGTTTTGCATGTATATATATATATATATATATATATATATATATTATGAATTATGTGTGACTGTGCTTCTTTTAAAGAAACACATTCTGGGCCATTAGGCCACAGTTAAAACGATACAACAGCTTGAGACAGACTCAAAGAGGGATCCAAATTCCCAAAGGATTTATGAAGCTTTTAGTCATGAATGAACATCCAGCTAACCCAAGATTTAAAGGAATGTTTCCTTCATTTTGAGGGATAGAAAAAAGAACATCGCATTGATACAAACAAGGCGAATGGTGGAAATGGAAGAGCCAAACTGGAAAACACACACACACACCAAGCACAACTGAATAATGCCGACTGTAAGTAAAATGTAAAGAAATCTGTTGCAAAATGCTAATAATATTGTACACGTGTCACATCTCTGAAAAATCAAAGAAAAAATAAACTGAAATGAAATGAATGTGTGAGATTTCAACCCTGTGAAACTGGAAAGCATGCAGAAGTCCACTTCTAGCGTAGTTCACTCTTAGTAGACTAGAAACGACAGAGGTGCCCCTGAGCGGCGTTAGCCACCTGATCTCGCTCCCTATACCTGGAGGTACAGAGCGCAGTCCTCAGCAGGAAGTCCTCATCTTACCCTCATTCTTAGTCTTTGGGAAGGGGTTATAGTGTCTCGATTGCCTTTGGAAGTGTGTGTGTGTGTGTGTGATTCTCCCTATGGCAAACTTTGTTGGTATATTGGAGGTGTGTGAAGATGAGGTGTGTGAAATGATCGTATGTATGTGTTGCTTCAGGGATTCAAAGTTTCCTGGCAGTGTTTATAAGGCTTGTGTTTTGAGCTCAATCGGTTCTCCTCTGGTCTCCTGTTGGGCTTCGGCCTCAGAGGGTCGGTTACCCTTGAGCACGGCCAGTCGCTCGGACAGGCCGCGCATGCGTGGAAAGAGCATGAAGTCGTACAGCAGGGCGCCCATAGCACCGCCGATGATAGGGCCCACCCAGTAGACCTACCAGAACAGACAGAAAACTGTAACGTTTATGATTCAATACGCAAAATGTTTCTTCATCTGAATATGATGGAAATGTGCCTCACCCAATGGTTATTAAAGTTCCTAAACAGCACAGCAGGCGCAAAAGACCTGGCAGGGTTCATTCCAGCTCCAGTGTAATACATCTGCAATGAGATTCATGTCAAGTCAAATTTAGTGTTTTCCACAATACGTTCTGTTTCATAGCAGCTTTACAGAAAATCATGATGTAAATGTTTATAATATCTTAATGTCTTCATTTAATAGATTGTGACAATACAAGCAATTGAGATATACCCTGGTTAAAACCAGACCATTCTCAGTTGTAACTGAGTTGTGGTCTGGCAAAGCGTCATAGACAAATCATTTCCAGAGGAGCGTCACCAACGGACGTCGCGGTTAGACCTAAACCCAATCAGAGCGACGAAGGAGATGACGTATGCAGAGCAGCGGTGAAACTCCGTGTGTTGTTCTTTCCTCGGTTTTTAACAAAAAGGAAACGTTCAAATCGCTTAAAACAGACGCGATAGCTGATTCGAACGAGTGATGTTCGACGGCGGCATCCATCTTTGTAATGTAGGCTACAAAATCTGCTTCAAAATCCTAGCGCTGTCGTCATCGTGTAAAGCCCGCCCCAACGTTTCTGATTGGTGCCGCGATTTCGACGGATTGGAAATGGGCTTGAATGAGGCTAATTGAGATATGCTATGTAGTATTAATCGCCCTACGCAAATTAATCTAAAGAGCTGGGCGATGATATAGTTACATTTTGCGACGATATATATATATATATTTTAAAAAATGCTTTTTAATAAACCATGCATTTCATATAACCAATAGTGCCAGTGACCTTCAACTGGTGGGTCTTGATCCAAAAAAAATTTGTTTAGTTATGGCAAATTAAATATTTTACAAGGGAGAAAATCATGATCAAAGATTCATGTCACTTGAAGGGATAGTTCACCCACAACTGAAAATTCTGTCATGATTTATTTACTCTTATGTTGTTCCAAACCTGAATGACTTTCTTTCTTCTGTGGAACACAAAATGAGATATTTTGAAGAATGTTTCCACCATTTTTCCCCCCATACAATGAAAGTAATAAAACAACACTGGACCTTTATTGCCTTTCATTGAATGAAAAAAAAAAACCCTGAGACTTTTTATCTTTTAAAGATCTCCTTTGTGCTACACTTGAGAAATAAGGGCATACGGGTTAGGAGGAGCAGGAGTAAATTATGACAAAATTGTCATTTCTAGGTGAACGATCCCAGCTAATTACTTAATTACTATAGTAATTAAGTAATTAGCTGGGATCGTTCACTTGCTTTACTTGCTTAGCACATGAAACAAACACTATAGTGTTTGTTTCATGTGCTAAGCAAGTAAATCTCACCTGAAGTTTTTTTTTTTTTTACTCTTTGTTAACATTTCAGTGCTGTTTTGCATTGGAAAATCTGGGCCATGAGGCAAAAACCAATGCACAAGCACTGCTTTTAAGACTGAATCTGTCATGTGGATGGCCTCTTACCCCCAGCAGGTGACCCACAAGCACTGAGAAACCAATGGACAGGGCAGCAGACCCCAGTCGCCCGTTTCGCCTCTCATCCGTCACAGCAAAGACACAGACTACAAGTTGCAGAGTCAGGAATATCTCTATGGTGGTGGCCATTCCCAGACTGATGCCTGGCTGAAGCTGAAAGCATATATACGCATACGCTGTAGGAAAAACTGCCAAAAAATTATCCAAAATACACTTATTGTCTGTCCACTATTACTTTCATGTGAAATTATCTTTTTTTAACATCTCTATGGTTTAAAACATTGATCAATCAGTTTGTATCACTTGTAAATAAGCCATTATTTGAACTAATGAACTCACTGATTGAAATACACCTTCTTACCGTGTTCAGGGCCAGATTGCCTCTCATATTGCTTGGCGTGACCCCATACAGCACAGCGGCTCCAGCCAGCGCGCCCAAGCACTGAGCACAGATGTAGAAGAAAGCACGAAACAGGGACATCTGGGAGCCAATCAGGTAGGCGAACGTGACGGCTGGGTTGATGTGGCCACCGCTGATGTGGCCGATGGACTGGATGAGTGTGGCAGCTGCCAGCCCGAAGCAGAAGGCGACTTGGAACACGTTGTGTGGCCCGGTGGTCCAACGCAGAGCTGCTCCCAGCCCGAAGAACACAAAGAACATGGTGCCGTAGAACTCGGCAAACACAGCCCGCCAAAAAGACATGGACCGGAACTCCCACATGGCTGCTATAACTCAGAGGCGATGCCAAAAAATATGGAGGGACTTGAGAGTGAGAAGGAGAAGAACCTCCAAGAGCTTCCTCTCAGATCTGGATGTGTTCCCTTTGAACACAAAGGCGTATAAACTATGGAAAACCGAGCATAAATGCCTCTATAACCTACAAAGAAGTTCGCGTGAAAAGCAACCCTGCTTCACAAGACTGAAATCATTTGCTCCGTTAATTTCTATCTTGGGGTTTTTGTCATAAAACCTTAAGTGTGAAACTGGCAGGTGATCTCTGCATCTACGTGAAAGTTCGAGATGATATTTAATAAAAGAACACGGATAGACAAATGATGAGCATGTCCTGCAGATATTCAACCTCTCTGATGGGGAAGTGAGAGGCCACAGGGGTATTTATAATGACCGTGACCCTCAGTGACACTATAATCCTTTGGCTGAATTGTGGGAGGGGGCTGCAGACAAAACAACAAATCAAATCAAAAAGTTTTTAACCCTTTTCTGTCCTGCGCTTCCTTTTAGCTCATGATCATCACCGCAAAACTTACAATATTTTTGCCATTGAGGAACGGTGGAATGTTAAACCAATCTTGCTGGGAAATTTAACTTTCAACTTAGTTTTCAACTAAAAATAAACATCTCAAACTGGAGGAGAAAGGTCATTAAAGACACAAAATGTTCAGAAATATAAATTTTTTAACAGCAGGTGAAAGGGAAATGGTGTATTAATAAGATGTGGGAACATGATGACATTTAGAAGAACAGCTGCTGAGAATCACTGTCCCATCCCAGCCCACAACAGAGAACAGTGTTTAGGAACTGCCTCTTCTCTGGCCCCGGCTACAACACCAGGGCCCCTAAAAGGGTCTAGAGCCCTTCACAGTGTGGATTAAGTGCTGACACAAAGAAACAAACCCTCTCATACAACAGAAGGAAGCCTCACATGGATGTAACCTATCATAACTAACACTCCACATGCACAGGACAGAAAAGTCTATGGGTTTTTTAGTAACAACACCAAAATAAAATAACACAATTAAATATCACATATTTATGTAAATATAATATTTGCCAGATGTTTTATTCTGCTTCGGTTTAAAATAAAATTCTACATTATTATATAATAAAATTATGCATAATATAAAAATATAATATAATATTTGGCAGATTCTTTTATTTAAAGTGATACACATTGCTTTCAAAATATAGAATGCAATGTTAAGCTTTGGATAAATGCATCTGACAAATGCATTGTAGTACACATTGTGGCGCTGAATCATTTCAAACACTTTGCTTGTGGTATTTAATAGTTGTGTCATCATCAACACACAGCAGACCACACAAATCCCATGCTTGTGAAACCATTTTTACTGTAACCGCATGAAATAGTGATTTTTCCTCTGCACACAATGAGGGCTTTGCCGTAGCACCTCCATTCAGTGGTCAGGGCAGAGCCAGTTGGTCCTGTGCAGAACTGATTAGGCAGAGTTTTACATTGTGTGTGCTGGCGGGACTGCTGGCCTGAGGCCCAATAAAGCTCTGGAAAATCCATGTTTGGTGGCAGGAGGTGATAGTGGGGCGAGGGCAACACTGAGCCTCTTCTCTGGGCAATCACGGTGAGCTAGTCTAGTGAAAGGATACTGCTTCGCTTGTGCTTTTGCTTTCATTTGGGATGAACCAAAATGCTGGCCGCAACAGTTTCTGTTGCCTTTGATTCAATTTTTTGTGTGTGTGTGTGTGGTCGGGCCATTGTCTCAAATGATAGGTGCTTTATTTGCAAATGTTATTAGAGCAAGAAGTGTGACAACTGGTCTAAACGCCAAAGTGTGAACTGTTTCTATACTAACTGTAAACAATTTGAATATCAGATTGCAATACAATGTGGTCCTTTAAGGCGAAACACTTCCTTAACCAAAGATGGGTATTAGCTAAACAATCAAGGTATCATATATCTGACCCCCTCTATATCCAATTTCATGTTTGGTGAGATAACCGACCAGGCCAGTAGCACTTTCTGTGGAAGCAGGTGATTCCGGTTGGGTTGCAAGTTGCAGTAGCTCTGCAAGGCCTGCTCAGAGTAACCGACTTTGTGTACATCTATTGTGGGCAGGATTACTCCACACCATTGCCTGCTCATGTGTCCGTAAGCCGCCTTTTGTCGCACAGGAGAGACAGCTTAAAACCGCTTGCGTGAGGACTTTTCTATTACCTCTGGTGCAGACTGCTGACACCAACACAACCTCCCATACCACCACTGTCTTAAACAAAACACTAGCTCAGGGAACTTAACCCCCTAAAATATTCCAGGCCTTACAGATCAACTGTTGATCTGAACATACAGTCCCTCCAGATACCATTCATCCATCATTACATCTCCATCTGCTGTATTAAGTTATTTAAGAAGGTTTCATTTTGAATGCACAATAAACATCTCTGACAGTCAGTTAAAACAGCATATGCTCATTACAATAATAATAAAAAAGGATTTTCCTACTCAGTGCTTTTGTGTTGTTTTACCATACGAATATTTAAACATTTTTAAATCAAGAACATCAAAAATATCTATCAGCGAGGAAAGAAAAATAATCTTAAGTTTATATTTCTGACCCCAATGGCAGATATTCTTTTCTTATTTTAAGCAAACGTTAACTTAATTTTGTTTTCAGAAAGCAAGACTTAATATCCTAAGTAATCAGGTAAATCTTGATTAAATCACTGTTAAAGTCATCTTTAGTTATTATAAAACCTCTAAGCATCCTTTAAAAAGGGGCGGTTTAAAAGGAAGCCCTTTTTTTTTTACTCCAGAAACTCAGGGCTGAAGAGAAGTGCTCAATGGAACCTTTACCTTCTTACATTAATGGTCCAACTAGAACCCAGACCTCAAACCATTAGTATGATCAGGAAATTGTTGCCTGGAATCACTGGATCCTTCCACCTAATGTGGTAGAACAAGAATTTGGTGAATAAAAAGTAATTTCTTAAATTCTGCGATGATTACTGAATAACTGATTAAATAAAGACGTTGTGGAATGGTGAACGTTTTCAATGTGTGAGCAAAACGTTAAAAAAACGAGTTTTGTTTTCACCCAGACTTTTAGCTTTAAAAACAGATGCAGTCCTGTCTAATGTAGTATCACTTCTCAAAAACGCAAAGTGCAGTTTCATTCTTGCAGGTCTGTTCAGCAGAAATGGAATTATAGCGACATCTTGTGGCAGCAGCACAATTGCTCTCTTTTCATAAGCAAGGACAAAATGTTCCGGAACCTCAGAAGAAGCCCATTTTTTTTTTAGGAATGCACAAACAAATGCTGTCCTGTCATCGATTTGATAAATCCATATTAAACAATATTTGTTTTAACAGTGTTCACGATAAATCTCAATATAAGAATTGAGGGTTAATTGTGAATGCGACAAAACGATATCTGCCAAAACCAGACAATATTAGCTGCTGCTAAAATTTAATAAACGCAAATATTGGATGATATATCGCGCACTGCTGAAAATTATCCCAAATTATGTACAAACATAGGGAAAAAACAAACAAACAAAGTGTTGTTTAGAGACAGTTTATAAGAAATATGTAGACAAAAACCTCACTGCTTTTAACAAACTGAAATTTATAGACCTGAAATGACAGGTCACAACATAGTTTTCATCTTTTACTTACACCTGCATTGATATTAAGAGTGCAAACACAAATTGGTCATCTATTGATAATGTTTTTTAAATCTGTTGATAAGTTACCCTTTTGTTCTGTACAGCGGTGAGCATATTTTTAATTACTTGTCTTTACATATATGGAAGAAACCAGTGCATGATTGCCTGTTACACGTCTATGTGTGATACAAAACAACAAATACTAACTGCCAACCTGAAAAATGATTTTGTCAAGCATTGTGTACAGACATGACTATGCACTTTGAACATGTTGGATTGACACATAAACCTATCTGAGGGTCAAAACTGCTGCTAAAACACTTAAAATGGGGGTTTGTAATAAATCAGTGCAAGGGTTTTGAATATGCCATTCTGATTTCAAATACAGCACTAGTGAAAACCAAATGTCTTGGCTGACATTGAGGAAGCATGTACCTTAAGAAAATGCTTCCTTCAAGGAAATCAGAGTTTAAACACAAAGGAATTAACAAACAATTAATTAAATAAAATGTACAGTTTGAATGAGAGGGAGAAGGCAGAATATGTTGAAATAGTCATTCATGTCCTTTTTCCATTACTACAAATTACAATGTCTACATTACATGATGCAATAACCCCACTGACACTGAGGAAAAGCCCAAGACTTAGAAGCCATTGAGTAAACTGACCATAACTGGTGTCCACAATACATCATTGAGAGCTCGTAATTGTCCATGCAGAACAGTAAAGTAAAGTGTGTATGCATTGTCGAGGGGCTAACGTTGCCATCAACACAACAGTAAAAATCATTCCTTGTGACTTTCTGCAGAAAGCAGTTTTTAAATGGCTACCAACTCAAACTTAGTCTCTCTTCATTTAAGTGTTAAATGAAAATTCTTGCTTTCTTCTGCATGACGGTTTCCTGTTCCTTCACTCAAGGTCTGGCATTTCTGAAATATTTGTAAATAAATTAAAAAAAGTTAATACATTTCATTTGAAAATTTTAACCAATAAATGCGCCATTAATGTATAAAGTTGTAGCAGCTAACCCTTTCTGAATAATGCAAAAAAAAGGTTACAGAGGACAGACAGATCATTTAAGAAAACTTACTTTCGTCATCACTATCCACAGACTCTTCCTGGAATTTGAAATAAAATCAGGTCAAACAGAGAACATTTCAGCAATGCCGCAATTATATATTTTTAGGTTATTATTAACTAACTAACTTACAATAAACCAGTAATTTAAAAATAATATTATGTCTTCAATAATTCTCTCACATCATCGGCACCGTCCACATCTGGTAGGTCATCTTCCCCTCCCATGTTGTTCATCATCTTTAAAATCAAACAAATCAAATGCAAATGAGTATGATTTTTTTCCCAATTATTATTTTCCCAGAAATTTTTGATTATTAATAGCAGTATACACTCACCGGCCACTTTATTAGGTACACCTGTCCAACTGCTCGTTAACACTTATATTCTAAGCAGCCAATCACATGGCGGCAACTCAGTGCATTTAGGCATGTAGACATGGTCAAGACAATCTCCTGCAGTTCAAACCGAGCATCAGTATGGGGAAGAAAGTTGATTTGAGTGACTTTGAACGTGGCATGATTGTTGGTGCCAGAAGGGCTGGTCTGAGTATTTCAGAAACTGCTAATCTACTGGGATTTTCACGAGCAACCATCTCTAGGGTTTACAGAGAATGGTCCGAAAAAGAAAAAACATCCAGTGAGCGGCAGTTCTGTGGGCGGAAATGCCTTGTTGATGCCAGAGGTCAGAGGAGAATGGCCAGACTGGTTCGAGCTGATAGAAGGGCAACAGTGACTGAAATAACCACTCGTTACAACCGAGGTATGCAGCAAAGCATTTGTGAAGCCACAACACGCACAACCTTGAGGCGGATGGGCTACAACAGCAGAAGACTCCACCGGGTACCACTCATCTCCACTACAAATAGGAAAAAGAGGCTACAATTTGCAAGAGCTCACCAAAATTGAACAGTTGAAGACTGGAAAAATGTTGCCTGGTCTGATGAGTCTCGATTTCTGTTGAGACATTCAGATGTTAGAGTCAGAATTTGGCGTAAACAGAATGAGAACATGGAACCATCATGCCTTGTTACCACTGTGCAGGCTGGTGGTGGTGGTGTAATGGTGTGGGGGATGTTTTCCTGGCACACTTTAGGCCCCTTAGTGCCAATTGGGCATCGTTTAAATGCCACGGCCTACCTGAGCATTGTTTCTGACCATGTCCATCCCTTTATGGCCACCATGTACCCATCCTCTGATGGCTACTTCCACCATGTCACAAAGCTCTAATCATTTCAAATTGGTTTCTTGAACATGACAATGAGTTCACTGTACTAAAATGGCCTCCACAGTCACCAGATCTCAACCCAATAGAGCATCTTTGGGATGTGGTGGAACGGGAGATTCGCATCATGGATGTGCAGCGGACAAATCTGCGGCAACTGTGTGATGCCATCATGTCAATATGGACCAAACTCCCTGAGGAATGCTTCCAGCACCTTGTTGAATCTATGCCACGAAGAATTGAGGCAGTTCTGAAGGCAAAAGGGGGTCCAACCCGTTACTAGCATGGGGTACCTAATAAAGTGGCCGGTGAGTGTATATGTAGACATGAACCTCTGAAAAGCGATCGAAACTGGACAATTCTTCATCCGAGTCATCCTCCCAGTCTTTCCAGTTATTGAAGTCAACACTGAGCCAATTGAGCTGCACAAAGAACCAAGAGAAACATCAATTACCACAAGGGATCTTATTGCTAAATAGAGTTACATTTTAATAGTTCAAACGGACCAAACACTGACCTTCGCCTTCTCTTTTGTTAACCTTGGCCAAGACTTGCCAGATTCTGCTTTTCTTAGACAGCAAAACACAGACCTGTCTGTGCGTTTGTGTTTAGAGTCCTGCAAAAGAATAATAAAGTTCTATGTATCTCTTAAACCATTGAGAACACCATGAGCCATGCAGATTGAGCTCTTACAACCTGAATTAGACCAGAAACCATCAGGTGGAGTAGCGTTGTCAAACGTACCGATACTACTGGTACCGGTCGGTACAAAAAAACAAAAAACCTTGACGGTCCCAGCATTTCTGAAGTACCAGGTATTTTTGGTACCCGCTGATAGACGCTGTCTTTTGTGTTTGTTTGAGGGCTTTTTTTTTTTTTTTTTTTTTTTTTTTTTTACAAGTATTGACCATTATAGCCAATCGCAATCATATCTGTTGAGTGTATGAACACAATGGCCTATCAGAGATGCTAGTCAGTAAGTTAGTCAGAATCGGCTTAACACCACTGAAAAAGCACTAGTGTTTTTTTTTTTTTTTGTTTAATGTGAGCCGTGTGCTCACGAATCCTTTCAACAAAGTGTGTAAACGAAGTAAATAAGAGATTCATTGAACAATTAAGACAGCTTTTTTTATTATTCACAAGAGTGCAGAATTCAGTAAGCTTGCACTTTGCAAGTTTAGTTTTTCATGCTGCCAAGTACACTGCAAAGTTTTTGGATCAACAACCGAATTTAAATGAGGAATTGAATCGGAAACTGTTATGATTGACAGTGATAAACAATGGACAAGACAAAATAGAACAACATTTTTTAAAGTATTTAATTCAACAGTTTTTGCTCTAGTATAAAAATTGGTATCGAGAACAGCAACATTTTACTGGTATTGGTACTACTGAACTGAACTACTGAAATGTTGGTACCGTGACAACCCCTAAGGTGGAGTACTTACATTTGGGTCAATGGACTCAAATAGTTCTACTTCATTATGGTGTTTCATGTTATCTGTTCCTCCAACACAACTAAAACAAAAAATATAGCATATTACAATTTAGAATTAACTACTATAGCACTATATTGTACTTTAAAACACCAAAGAGGCAAGCATTCAAATTTGCAGTGCAAATACTAAAACATTTTAACTGAGTATCATTATATTGCATAAAAAACATTAGATCATAATTATTTTTTGTAATAGCAATTTGAAAATGGATGTACCTGAAATCAAGCTTTGTTTTGTTAAATTTAACTTGGACATCTTTGCTGTCTTCTATACAGAATTCAATGAAGACGGCCTCTCGTCTGTCATACCACTTGGCAGTTGCCGGCTGCCTGTAAAACAAATGGAAAAAAAAACAATATATTTGAAAGAGCATGCAGAATTTAAAGTTATACAACACTTCAATATGGCATCGAAATAAAGCGATGTTGTTTAGTTCTAATGGGGAACATGGGGACCAGTTTTAATTGACTGGCAGGTTCATTGCATGGCCTCTTAATCTACCTTGGGCTTCACTACAGTAAAAACAATGAAAGAACCAAGCCCCTGAAAAAATATTTGTTTCTAATATTTTGTACTGCATTTTAACTGCATGAACTATAGCTAGAGATATATATGCCATGCAAATAAGTGTAATTTGACATATTGAGAGTTAAGAGTTAAATGGTGGATAATTTAATCATACCAATGAACAAGCTGGTGTTGAAGACACATAGATATTCTGGTCATGATTATTGAGTGTTGCAAACTTAGTCCAACCTGAATTTGCTGGTCTTACATAGTTTAAGATGGTCTCTGTGTCTTGTGGTGCTCAGCTGGTTTAGCTTGGAGGCTGGCTTATAACCTACATGCTCAGATGAAGTGACCCAACCCCATCCAACAAACCAGCCTGGGAGACCAAACTAAGACCTTTCAGCAGAGCAACTGGCTGCCCAGCTGAGCACCAGCTTGGAAGACTAGCTGATTTAAGTCCGTCTTAAACAGTTAAGACCAGCAAACCTTTTTTTCTAGCTGGGAACACCCTGCAAACCTTGATCTGCGTAAGGCTTAATCTGGGGCGTGGAAATTGCTAGAACATTCTACAGTCATGCAGATGAATGATTAAATTAAGAAGAATCAAGCAATAGCAAACTGAGCAGTAGCAATTCTCATGTTAGCTGTAAGTTACAATAACTTCAGGCCCTGACAATCTAGCTGCAAACCAGCTAGCTAAGCTCTTCTGTGCAAGCAATGTGCGCTGTTTCCACCACCGATTAAGGTTTTTCTATGCTATTTAAAACGTCTTTTCGAGAATAACCAGTATTCTCTTAAATGTCCATATTTAATAACTGCCGCATGTGAGAAAATCTGATGTTTAACGTTACCTGATAGAGGTTATGAACACATTTGCTAACTAGCTAATAAGTTCGTGCATCCTTATCACTGCCAGTCAAACTCACATGTCGATATCTTCTTTCAGTTTACACAAAAATCTGCGTTGACACTTTCGTCCTCTCGCCTGTGGTAGTGTTTTGAATTTATGCTGTCAGTTCAAAGCGCATGCATAAAGACGGAAGCTAGCTGTTTATGCGCCGCTCCGTCACCCTGCACAGGAATCGCGCGTGTCAGTCTACTCACTGGCGCGTAGTGACGTCACCACAACGTTTCTAGCGACTTCTGCTGCGCGCTCCGCGCCATGCGCGCACCCTGAGCAAATGCGTCTCCATAGTAACGCAGACCTCGCTCCGCCTCGACTGTACAAGATGTCACGATTATCCTGGACCATACTACAAACATAGACATAATGTTTATGCATACAAATCATACGAATAAATAATGTGATATATTGCCTAATATTAAAAATACAAACAATGATGATACTAGTATCTATCTATCTATCTATCTATCTATCTATCTATCTATCTATCTATCTATCTATCTATCTATCTATCTATCTATCTATCTATCTATCTATCTATCTATCTATCTATGTTAGTTATTTTACGTTTTAGTGTTTACTTTTGTATTATTTTATATTATTATTAAAGTACGTTATTGGCATGATGTTTTGCGTTGCATACAATATTGCCAAAGCTTCAATACACAAAAAGTGTCGGCAAACAAACAAATAAAGCAATGACAGTGATGTTAATAAAGTAATAATTGCAAATGATTAATAATTCAAAATACATATCCCGTGAATATATACAGGAGTTAATCAGAAAAAGCCCAAAGGTCAAACAATACAAGACGATTGATTATCTTTAAAGAGCTCCACACAGTGGTCACATCCTGTAATCGCTAATCCGGCTCAACC
Organism: Rhinichthys klamathensis goyatoka; assembly: GCF_029890125.1. Classification (NCBI taxonomy): domain Eukaryota; kingdom Metazoa; phylum Chordata; class Actinopteri; order Cypriniformes; family Leuciscidae; genus Rhinichthys; species Rhinichthys klamathensis. The sequence continues at coordinate 382,030 of NW_026606571.1, read as the reverse complement.
AACGACCACAAGAGTGACGAACTTCCTGCCTATATTACCGTGTATTCAGGGCATTTTCACTGTAATTACTGAAAGCGAACTATGTGATAACGAAATATGACATAGAGACGCCGAGTTAGAGTCGCGAAGGAGCTAAAGGCGAAACACTTTCGTCGTGACAGTCAACGATGTTCTTTGTATGCATGTTGTCTTCTTTTGACCAAGGACGGGGAATTGGGAAACCACAAAGAGACTGAGCTGGTCTGTTGATCAAGCGAAGTGTCATCTGAACTTGAATAGGATATCCCAAGCATAAATTCGCAAGAATTATCATAGTTTTTTTTTACGGCACGTTCAATGCAGCGGTCGTCTGTTGACTTCCTCGTCGAGTGGAAGCAGGCATTCTCTAGTTGCGGTAGGTTCCCTTTACATTCATCTCTTCCGGCAAAGTCACTACAGGAGGTGAATTCATTTATTACATGAGCACAATAGGCTTTGTCACTATGTTTTTTATTTATTTATTATTGTTTTTAATTTAGCAATACTTAGGTTTTAAGGCAACGTACTGCCATCATCATTTTCTTCGTGTGTCAGGTTGCTGGACAATCCGCTAAATATAAACAATGTCTTGATCTACTAACTTGTATATTTATTTTCTCTAAAACAGGGAAATAGGCCTGTTACTGCAAGTAACGAGAATTTATGGGATCACAAGGTAATTTAGTTTCAATAATGTAATCACTCTGCAAGCATCAAGTGACATTCATGAGCAGGTAGTGCAACACAGAATGATCCTTTGTTTATACAGTGAACACATTTCAGAGCAGCTGATGTGGTCCTGCACAGCTGCCTGTTGGTGTTGAATGAGCTGATAATACTCAGCACAGCCTATTCATGCAAGAAACTTCATTGTCTAGAATATTCCACCCTTCTGCTGCACAGCCACAAATAAATTGGATTGTGAAAGGGTAAATTATATTATAATGATTAAACCCTATAATATAATCCTTTTTTATAAAGGATTAAGCTCAGGGAGCTCGTAAGATCTGACTGAGAAGAATCTGCATGCTAGCCTGCAGCTCTTGTCAGGTGTGAAGTATTGTGAATTTATGCAGGGTTGACTCATTACACATGTATTATCCATCATATGTTTCTCCTGACAAGGAAGGAGCGAACCGGTAACAAGCACAAGCTAATATTTAACTTCATGATATGGCTGATATGGCCATATCATGGCCATATCATACCTACAGGGTGATATGGCTATGCCCCCATACCTACAGGGTGATATGGCTATGCCATCAGCCATATCACCCTGTAGCCCAAGACTGGTTGCCCATTGAAGCTAAGCAGGGCTGAGCCTGGTTAGTACCTGGATGGGAGACCTCCTGAGAAAACCAGGTTGCTGCTGGAAGAGGTGTTAGTGAGGCCAGTAGGGGGCGCTCACCCTGTGGTCTGTGTGGGTCCTAACGCCCCAGTATAGTGACGGGGACACTATACTGTCAAAGAGCACCGTCCTTCGGATGAGACGTTAAACCGAGGCCCTGACTCTCTGTGGTCATTAAAAATCCCATGGCACTTCTCGTAAAGAGTAGGGGTATTACCCCGGTGTCCTGGCCACATTCCACCCATTGGCCCCTGCCAATCATGGCCTCCTAATAATCCCCATCCACTGAATTGGCTCTATCACTCTCTCTCCTCTCCAACTATAGCTGGTGTGTGGTGAGCGCACTGGCGCCGTTGTACTGTGGCTGCCGTCGCATCATCCAAGTGGATGCTGCACACTGGTGCTGGTTGAGGAGAGAACCCCTGATATGATTGTAAAGCGCTTTGGGTGTACAGTAGTACATATGAAAGCGCTATATAAATGCCTCATTCATTCATTCAAGAATTGTAAAAAGGGTGAAAGGTTGAACATTACTGTAATTGGTTAGTTAACATGACAACAATCAGTTACAGCAGTATTTCATCTAAAACTGGTTTAATTAGCATTTAAATTGTATTTTTTTTTGTACAATTGTTATGCCATTCTTAAGACCTCATATAATTAATATGAAAGACTACATCAAATAATTTAAAAATAAATTTGTTTCTTTGTTTTTTAAAAAGCTAAAAATGCTTTTTAAAATTGTAAAAAAAAGAAACATGTATCTATGCGTATATAATATATAAAATGTATTTATCCAATTTAAAAATATATATTTTTTACTTTTTAACTATATATAGTTGATTTATTTTATTACCAATAATATTGGGGAAAAAATGTGAAGTACCTAATAGTACAGTATAGTGTAAATGTAGCATTATGAAACACAATAAAGCACTAAATAATTGCAAAATTTGTTAATGTTGGCCATTTGAACTACTCTTGCAAACTGATCTCTTTTCCTCCCAGTTTCATCTGATGAGATGAGCGTGCGCGCGGGGCAGGGCAGTGACGAGGTGCTGGTGTCACAGGCGGTGTGGGATTACCTTGCAGCCGCTGGACGGCCCTGGTTGGTCGACTTCGAGGACAAGCAGGGACTAAGCGCAGACATCATCCGACGCGGGGAGCGTGGCGGCTGCTGTGCCGTGCGGCTCTCCCCGGTGGAGGGCAGCAGCAGGGCCAGAACTGGGATGATGGATGGGCCGGTTTCTCCTGTTACACGGAAAGCTTTCATTGACTTATGCCGCTGTGCCCGGAAGGAGATGACCAAACAGGAGGCAGCTCCTAAGAGGAAACGTTCTCTGTTACCGTGTGTGGCGGCAGTGGAGCCCGACGGGGAAGGGAGCTTGTTGTCTCCGCCTCCCCCTCAACCACGGCGCTCGCAAAGGCAACAGCAGAAATACAGGAAAAACGCAGACATGGAGACCTGTGTAGTTTTACCCATGCAACATGAGGCAGTGGCAAGGACCGGGGCTGAATTAGCCATCGGTCATGAAGAAGAGAGCACCATTTGCTCTATCTGCATGGGCGAAATTGTGGAAAAGACAACTCTGGACAAATGTGGCCACGCGTTCTGTCGGTCCTGCTTAGAACAGGCGTTTCAAGTAAAGAAGGCATGTCCTGTGTGCAGGCTGGTGTATGGTCAACTTATCGGGAACCAGCCGGCCAATGGGAGCATGATGGTTGAAAGGGACCAAGACCTGGAGTTGCCTGGCCATGAAGGTTATGGCTGCATATGCATTATTTACAGTTTCCCTCCCGGTTTGCAAGCGGTAAGTACTGCTTACAGGCGGATTACAACAGCCAAGTGTTTTGCATTCAGATAACCGCAGACCAAATTTCATTATATAGCACATAAAAATTCCACACACAAACTGTAATCACACACTATTATGTTTTAAAATTCTTTCAGCAAGAGCACCCAAACCCTGGGGTGAGGTACCCAGGCACAGACCGGGTGGCATACCTGCCAGACAGCCCTGAGGGAAACCGTGTTCTCTGCATGCTGCGACGAGCATTTGAGCAGCGCCTGATCTTTACCATAGGCACCTCTATGACCACTGGCATGCATAACGTTATTACCTGGAATGATATCCACCACAAGACCTCCATATGGGGCGGACCACGATGGTATGCAATTTAATGGTTGCTTGCTAAATTATATCTGGGAAAATCAGTTATACCACAGGCATCTCTTCACTGGAATTGCCTTTTGACTTGAACATCATTTTTTTTATTTAAAGCTGTTAAAAATATGCAAAAATGCAAAATATATATTCAAAAATCCAAATATTAAATGACGCACTAAATTGTTAACTTTTTTGCTGTAGATTTATGAGGTTCTAATACATTCTGATGTACTAAACCTTTATGATCAGAGCGACTTGGGTAAAAAATGCCTGAAACCATGATCAGCTTTCATAGAAAAAAATAGAGGAAATGTTTTAGTGACACGTTTCATGTTGCCATATGTTTGTCTGATTAATTCTAATAAGCCAAACAGAGGCTTGAGGAGATGCCAGCTACATTTTCCATCCTATAGCACCTTTATATCGTGATCGTTCTAATATGAAATACATTTACAAGTTTTTTTTTTTTTTTCTGGCCAAGGACAGAGATGTTACTACATATTGTAAATATTGTATACCGGTACACAATATAACATTTTGCTACGTGTTGCATTTTAAACCTGGCCTATAATGATGCATATAATACCACATTCATTTAACAATTTATTTACATAATTTACAAAGCCATTAAAATAATAATAATGAAGGCTGTGCAGAGATACACTACTGTTAAAAAAATTGGGGTTGGTAAGATTTTTTTTTAAAGTTTTTTTTAAAGAAGTCTTTTTTTAAAGGCTACATTTATTTGTTCAAATGTACTGTTAAAACATGCAATATTATTACCGTTTCAAATAACTGTTTTGTATTTAAAGCTGCAGTCCGCAGTTTTTCCTCTTTGTCGCCATCTCTGTTCGAAATCTGCAATTGCAGTCATTCGCGGAATTATCAACTTTACGTGAGTTGTACTTCGACATCGCCTCGACACGGCACAGCGCGGATGAACACAATGTTTGAGGATAGTGTGCGGCTGTCAGTCACCGCACCGGTGTGGATACTGGCATTCAGAATCACAGATTATTCTTTTTGGAAGTATGACCAACATAATAATTTTCACCGGAAAAAGTAATCTGAACAAGCAAGTAACATCCTCTTTTGTTCTGGTTCTGACATTGCAGTAAATCGCGCTGATTAAATCTAAAAATCGCTTATCATATCACGCAAAACCGTGCAAATTATACTTAATTGTTCTCAAATTGTTAATGTTAACAACGTCAGCATTGCGTGACTACATGTAATGTCCTTCCGATATGTATCCTTGTTTTCGCATGGGTCCGGTTGCAGTCTCTTTTTTCATGTAGCCACTCCGAAGTTTGAACAAAGTCTTCTGCATTTTATTTTACAACGGGTGAGTCTCCAGTTGTCACTGGTGATTGTCGTTTGAACCTTTCTGGATCCGCCATCAAATTGATAAGTTTAATTATATCAAGTGCTGTGAGAAAAGGCTATAAATCTCCACCTCCAACATCCTCACACACGATATAGCCGACTAGCCGAGACTCCTTCTTTATGTGTACAGATGTGACGTAATGACCCAAAGACATGCTCGAATCTCCCGCGGAAATCCACCAGTACCACTGGAGTTAAAAACATTATTACAAGCTTACCGCTTTGAATCGAGCTAAGGCAAGCAGATGGTTTTGAACACTGGCCGTTTATGTATTTTTTCAAATATGTATTTTGGATCATTTTTAACCCCCAAAAAGCTACGGACTGCAGCTTTAAATATTTCAAAATGTTATTTATTCCTGTGAAGCCAAAGCTGATTTTTCAGCATTACTCCAGTCTTCAGTGTTACATGATCAAAATGACAGCATTTATTTGACATAGAAATATTTTGTAGCAATATAAATGCCTGTGCTGTCAATCGTCTTTCAATTGAATGTATTCTTGCTGAATAAAATTACTAAATACTTTTGAACGGTAGTGTAAACTTGTACATTGGATAATACATTAATTTAATACCTTTTAATATGGAACAATAGAGAAACATTTTAGCTTTCTAACTTCAGCTTTAATTTAATTTAACTTAATATTGATTTTCTTTTTTCCAGCTTTGGTTATCCAGATCCTACATACCTTGTGCGGGTGACAGAGGAACTACGCGAGAAAGGGATAACGGCTGATTGATTTGTTTCTAGCACTTGAGAAGTTTCAAAAGGATGGCAAACGTGTGCGCTTGACCAGTCTTTTCACAAACCCACTGTGTCGAAAACAAGCCACAGTCATCTGCTGCAGGACGCCGTTTTCACAATGTTTAATTTCAATCTTTAGCTTTGTTCTTTAGTTTACCTGAGTGAATACAGTATTTCTGTGGTACAAACCTGGGGTGCACTTTACTGAGACAGATTGTTCAATATTCTCAGCTGAGTTTCAGATACCCACTGGACTGCTAAAGTGTGAATGTGAAGGTGTACACGTTTCCATATCTGCAGTACAACCTTCCTTTTCCCTTTTTTTCAGGTTAGAATCACAAGGCTGCTAGCCTCCCTCTTCTAATTCTGTTTCTTCCATCTTAACTATGCTTAATAACCTTTTTAGTTTATGGTAACATCTGGGTGGAGACAAATGGCATAGTACAGTTGAATCGGTACAGCTGGGACAATCCCATACAACTTTTTTTTCTCTCTCTAGTAATCAGCACTAAGAGGCACTTTGCAATGTAGGTAATCTTTTTATTATGAGAATTTAAAGTGGATTCTGCCTGATCTTCCAGAGTGCAGGATCTAGAGAGGTTATTTGTGGGCCTTTCTAATAATAAGGTCTTATTAAAAGAGATGCAAGTCGATTTCAGTTTGTCCTAGCTTTCATCCTTTATAACTTCCATTATTGTTTTTTATTTAAAAAAGATGTGCATAAAAAGTAATATTTTTTGCTTTCTGCTCATTGGATTCAGTTTTCCCCAGTTTGTATTTTTATGCTGTTTACAGATTTTTGAGTTCATCCATTTTGGATGTTAAAACTTCTGTCACGTGTATATATAAAATGATGTCAAAATGAAAGGGCGTGTGAACCACTTAAACCAAACTAAAAGCATAATAGCTCAAAACTTTGCTGTTACCATTGTGTTTATGCCTCAGACTGAAAAGCCTAGCACTGATTTTATTGTGAAGAATCAGCAGAATCATCCAAACAAAGTTTGCTGAAGTAGAACATTTTTTAATAACACAGCAAATGACTCTCACAAAAACATGCAGGTCACATTTAACTCTAAAATCAAAAGAAAAAAAAAAGTGATATTTATATATTGCATTTAGCTTATTTTAGTGCCATTACGTTTTTGTTTGTTTTGTTATACCCATTATTCTCGATGTCTTTCTTTAATATAACACAGCATATTGTTATATTACAGTGAAACAGTAATACAATTATAATTTTTTTGTCACAAATTAAAGATTTTACTTTTACTTCAAAGAAATAAATTAAATATCTGAAATAATTACATTTGATCGCAAAAAAAGTCTGAAATTATTTTATACATTGTTTATAATAACTAACACAATGCAACACACACACAAATAATTGGCTTTATTTTCTTTCCAAATACCAAATGTAAATTAATTTTTTCTTTTGATTTTTGTGTGAGATATGACCCGGGTTCGTGAGATTCACCCAAATGGCGGTTGTCATTCATGAAGCAGTTTTTTTCAGATTTGTTTTGAATTTCTCTCATTGAAATGTTATTGTGCCTTCTGCTAAAGGTCACAGCCTGTTATTACTAAGTATACTATTACTCATTAGTATTGGTTAAACTGTGTTCTGATCAATATGAAGCATTAACTTTATAGCAGTCTTTCAGCTTTAAGCAAAATGCATCATACTTTAGAAACCAAGTCTCAGATAGTTTTGCGCAAACCAAAACATTTACTTTGTGTTAAGAAGGTTTTTGTGTTGTTGATTACGTTTTACAGTATCTTTAAACAGAAAACAGTATCAGATTTGAGTTTTTCTTTTATACCATATTCTCGTACTCCCACCTTTATGTTATTAAGGACCAATTCAATCAGGATTAGTAGGTCTTAAATGTTACTGTCATGCAAAATTCTATGCACTTCAAAATCAGATTTATAAAATAGACCTCTTCAGATGACTGATTGTTCAAATTAAATAATTTGCCTTTATAGTTGTGTTGATTTGTATTACATAATTGAATTGTATGCTACAAATAAAAATGTGCTTTACATTTTCATACTTGAATAAAGGGATTCTGTTCTGTTAGACAGTGTTCTGTTTTTTTTCTTTCCTTCCAGATTTAACTTCTCAATGCCTCGTGTGTTTATCTCTGTAAATGGCAAAATGACAGTGATTCACTGTTTTGTAAATATGACCTATCTTCTCAGGATATCCTGCCAGGAATTTAAGATGTCATGAATTATTTTCTGCTTAAGCTACCCTTAACATCACCTTTATCATGAGTAGCACATCTTGTGTCAGGCATGTACTACATATTAGATGTAGGCTACTACATATAATAAATGGATCAACTGTAATTTCAACATTATCCATAAAAGCTTTAGTATATTAAAGGTATGTTAAAGAATACCTTGGTATTAGTAATAACTGCATGCTTATAACTAAAAAAGGGTGAATTCAAGTTGATTGGGACACCATCAAGCTGAATTCATTCGATTTGTTGTGTCTGTCTGAAAAGGAAGTCATAATACTACATTTAAATTTATTCATTACAGTTTCCATTGCAATGGTTTGATACTTTCACAAACTGATACAATTTTTAAAGCCACAATAACAGGTTCCTTTTGTCACAACGTTGCATATTTATCACAAAAGGTTAAAGTATTTTAAACAATAGCTTTTTTTCCTGAGCAATAATGGTGGAATTGTTCAATAACCTTTTTGTAGCCTAGACTTTAAGGCATGTTACTATGGAAGCTTCTTTCCGCCACTGAATAAAAAAAATAATTGCGACTTTTTATCTCACAATTGAAATAAAGTAGCAATAAAACCACCTTAAAAACTTTTTACTACCTACCTATTATGATTTTTTCATACTTTTTAACCTCCTTATAGGTGTCAAAATCACTGTTTTCTCCTTGTAGCACACCCAGACTTTTTAACTTCAACAATGAAAATACAGTTTAAAAATATGACTCATCTGGTAACTATTAATATTCCTAAATTAAGCACTAGTAAAATTATTAAAATACATTATTGTATTTAATATGAGACCACTATCAATATTACTTTTTATAGAAAATATAGCTGTAGCACATTGGTGTCATTTCCACCACAACACTGTAATGTCCCTTAAAAAAGTTTGTGTGAATGATTGTTTAGATGGTTTCTATGGAAATGTTCAGTGACATCAGAGCACATTTTGGATATGGAGGCAATTTAAATTTTCATCAAGTACAAAAGAAGAAAAATCAAGGTAAATATTGCTTGAGCAGTTAATATATTTATTCTACGTCATTTCCAAACATGCTGTACCTTCAAGGGTGTTTTTAAAAAGTACTTTTTTAAAGTTAAATAAGAGTATTTTGCAAACATGAATTGCTAAGTATTAATTAAAAGTTAATCAGTGAAGCTATCTTAAATTTTTTCACAAAAAACTACAGAAATGTCACTTCCACCACAGTCATTTCCACCACACTGCCCTCTGTGCGTGGTGGAAATGACATTTATGGTTACAAAGTGCAATTGATATGGATTGCAAGAGTAGATTTGTGTAGTATTTTATATATTATAATGTATTACAATACTTTTTATATTTATATTATGATATTATTTATATATATCTCCCTCCTCCTTGAACTGCCACCTTTTCGTGGTGGAGGGGTTTGAGTACCCTAATGATCAGTTCGGTGAGGCCATGGAGAAGGACTACCGGCTGACCTCGAAGTGATTCTGGCAAACCGTCCGGCGCCTCAGGAGGGGGAAGCAGTGCCTTACCAACACTGTTTACAGTGGAGGTGGGCAGCTGTTGACCTCAACTGGGGATGTCGTCGGACAGTGGAAGGAATACTTCGAGGATTTCCTCAATCCCACCAACCCATCATCCATTGAGGAAGCAGAGGCTGAGGGCTCGGAGTTGGACTCAACCATCACCCAAGCTGAAGTCACAGAGGTAGTCAAGAAACTCCTCGGTGGCAAGGCAACGGGGGTGGATGAGATCTGCCCTGAGGACCTCAAGTCTCTGGATATTGTGGGCTGTCTTGGCTGACACGCCTCTGCAGCATCACGTGGCGGTCGGAGACAGTACCTCTGGACTGGCAGACAGTGGTGGTGGTCCCCCTTTTCAAGAAGGGGATGTAGGGGATGTAGTTGTGTGTTCCAACTACAGGGGGATGTACGGATGTAAAGTCTATGCCAGGGTACTGGAGAGGAGAATTCGGTCTATTGTAGAACCTCTGATTCAGGATGAACAGTGCGGTTTTTGGCCCGGTTGTGAAACACTGGACCAGCTCTATACCCTCTACAGGGTGCTGGAGGGTGCATGGGAGTTCGTCCAACCAATCCACATGTGCTTTGTGGATTTGGAGAAGGCATTCGACTGTGTCCCTCAAGGCGTCATGTGGAGGGTGCTCCGGGAGGTCCGGAGCCCTCTGCTCTTCTAAGGGCTCTCCGGTCCTTGTACGACCGGAGCAGAAGCTTGGTTCGCATTGCCGGCAGTAAGTCAGACTTGTTCCCGGTGCATGTTGGACTCCGGCAGGGCTGCCCTTTGTCACCGGTTCTGTTCATAATTTTTATGGACAGAATTTCTAGGCGCAGCCAGGGGCTGGAGGGTGTCAGGTTTCTGGACCACATGATTTCGTCTCTGCTCTTTGTGGAGATGTTGTCGTGCTGGCCCCTTCAGTCCAGGACCTTCAGCGTGCACTGGGACGGTTTGCAGCCGAGTGTGAAGTGGCTGGGATGAGAATCAGCACCTACAGTCCGAGGCCATGGTTTTCAGTCGGAAAAGGGTGGCTTGCCCACTTCAGGTTGGTGGAGAGTTCCTGCCTCAAGTGAAGGAGTTCAAATATCCTGGGGTCTTGTTCACGAGTGAGGGGAGGATGGAACGGGAGATTGACAGACGGATTGGTGCAGCTTCTGCAGTAACGTGGTCGATGTAACGGTCTGTTGTGGTGAAGAAGGAGCTGAGCTGCAAGGCAAAGCTCTCGATTTACCGGTCGATCTTAGTTCATATTCTCACCTATGGTCATGAGCTGTGGGTCATAACCGAAAGGACAAGATCCAGGATACAGGTGGCCGAAATGAGCTTTCTCCACAGGGTGGCTGAGCGATCCCTTAGAGATAAGGTGAGGAGCTCGGTCACTAGGGAGGAGCTCAGAGTAGAGCCACTGCTCCTTCACATTGAGAGGGGCCAGCTGAGGTGGCTCAGGCATCTGTTCCGGATGCCTCCCTGACGCCTTCCCGGGAAGGTGTTCCGGGTGCGTCCCACCGGGAGGAGACCCCGGGGAAGACCTAGTACACGCTGGAGGGATTATGTCTCCCGGCTGGCCTGGAACGCCTCAGTATTCCCCCGGAAGAGCTGGAGGAAGTGTCTAGGGAGAGGGAAGTCTGGGCATCTCTGCTTAGACTGCTGCCTCCGCGACCCGGCCCCGGATGAGCGGAAGAAGATGTATGGATGGATGATATTATTTTTTATTTCTAAATTATATTACTTTAACATTAATTGATTTCATTTGTATCTATTTTTATTTTAGTATGCATTGTAACCGTTCATCTGTGAGACAAATCAGTTTTATACATCAGACTCAGCAGTACACTAAAACAGGTGTGGTTATGTTTAATGACTTTGTGAATTGAGTTTAATGAGTGTGGTGAGTTTAAAAATGTTTCTAATAAATATCTCTACTGTTTCTATACATTCACGTTAGTTCATTGTCATTTCCACAACACCCTGTCATTTCCACCACCGCCCTGTCATTTCCATCACCACACACATTTTTTAAAAATATTTAAAAAGTTCTCATCACACATTAAAAATGTATCCACAATTTATGAGATCATGCTCTACTTATATAAAGAGTGTGACAGGTGTACAGTTCAGCATTTGGCCCTAATGGAAGCTAATTTATCTAATTAACAAATGTATAATTATTGTATATTGTGGAACAACTGATACAACTAGTTACAAAAATGATCTTAGACAGTTCTTGAGTGGCATAAGTTATTCTATTTTTAAATAACAGCTGTATATTGAGATGTGGTGGAAATGACATTAGTTCATTGCAGGTCGGAAAAAATGTAAAATATCAACAATTTCTCCTGTAATCTAAGTTTGTCCTCTTACAGACCTTAAAACTAGACAAATTATTTAAACTTATGAGACTGTGTTAAGTGACTTTTGAACAAGTTTTTTTTATTCAACTTCACAAGGCTAAAAGTGCCCCTAGTTGAAGAAACGCCCAATTGCGACTTTATATCACGCAATTCTGACTTTATATCTCGCAATTCTGAGAAATAAAGTCAGAATATACATAGAACATAAGACTCTTGACATCAGAGATGCAGAATCTGCAATCTTCTGGAGCAGGAATGGCATTGCACCTAAAAAAACCCAGAGGGCGCCATTTTACCACTTCACTAAACTCGCATGTTTTGGATTGAAAAACTGCAGCGTAGGCTACACGTGGTTCCGAAGTAGCCTAGTGTATTTTTGTTGTTATTGTGTATTCTTATTCTTAAAACTAATATCATAACATTATTATGAAAACAGAAGGACCTCAACCCTGGTAAAGGTATGGCTTTCAATTATTCGACACAAACAACATTTCTGCCTTCCTACCAGAAAGTGTAATGAGCCAGATTTCAAACAAAGGCCCATTCCATCGTAGGGATCCATCTCTCCTTCCATCGTCTGGAATGACACCCAGAACAGTTAATCGTACATAGTAAAAATCTTATAGGCTACAACACTATCTATGATAATTATTATTATTCTCTGCATTCAGTAATATGCAGGACAAAAACACCTGGAGGGACAACCTTTATAGAACATGTGACATAGTGATGTTATCATTCATTTTGTGTTATGATTTTAGAGGATGGGGGGATGCAACCTGTCCATGTTGGCATCTACCTAATTTGGCTAGCGTCAAATGATGGTTTGCGCCAATATAGTGGGCTAGAGTTTGATACACGACCTTTTGACGTCAAAAGACAACAACAACATAAGCTACGGTAAGAATATTTTCCATTCCATGACTAAAACATTCCATTATCTTCTTGCAGGCGATATTTTTAATTCTTGAAGGTTTTTTGGCAGAAATGCAGTGACGGGTGGTGAAATGATAAGAGCACAGCACTGTACTTGGAAAACCCGTGTTGAAATGTGTCTCAGGGCATTTCCTCTGATTATGCCAGCGAGCCTTTGAGCAATGCACTGAATCCCCATCTGCCTTAAGGTCTACAGTAGTGCCCTGACCCCTCTCTGCCTGTTTGTGTTAAAGAAGAGTATGGAAATGTCACCTGGATCTTGGCAAGGTTAACCGAGCACTCTTTTGTTTCTGCGAAGGGAGGGGATCTCCAATTTATTTCTTTTTTAAAGATAAATAGTTGAAATGTTAGCATAAAATAGTGAAATGTTTAGATGGAATGTGATAGATTTGGATATTAAGGTTCCCAGTATAAAACCTATTTAAAAAAAAAATGTATTTAAAAAAAAAACATAATGGTAACACTTTACAAAAGGTTAAAATTGTTAACATTAGTTTACTGCATTATTTAACATGAACTACCAACACATTTTTTTTCTAAAGCATGTATTAATCTTAGTTAATATTAACATTTACTGATACATTATTAAAATCAAAAGTTGTATCTTATTTAATGGACCTGACCTGACACGACACGAACTAACAATAACAGTTGTGCTTTTATTAACTAAAGTTAACAAAGATGAATAAATACTGTAACAAATGTATTATTGTTAGTTAATTCTAATTAATGTATTAACTAACATTAAAGGAGCTGTATGTAAGAAATGTATTTCAATTAATCATAAAATGGCCCTGATATGTCACTAGACATTAAGAAATCATGTTAATTTCAAATACTTATATCACTGACAACAGTAGTCCGGCCAGGATATTGTCATTTAAAAAGTGAAGTTGCAGCCCTCAACTGATGTTGATATTGTCAAGTTGTGTTTTGGTCTGATGCTCCACCCTCCACCTATCTACCAATCACGAAGTCAGTAGTGTTGCGGGATCCGGGTTGCCAGCTCTGCTCTAGTTACCACTACTTGGAGTAGACTACGTTCCTGCTGGATCCTGCAGCCTATCTGGCAACCTCGAGTCAGGGAGGAGGGGGAGGGGATACACCGCTCTACAGTAATTTGAAAGTGATTGCAGTACCAGTTTTGGCTACAGTCTTACATACAGCTCCTTTAACTGACGGGACAATAATAAAAAGATGAATTTGTCTGGTCGAGAGAGAATGGCTCATTTTTTATTTTTTTATTTTCCAGAGGTAACACATATGGATGGAAGTCATTTTGATATGGAATTCTATAGTGTTACAAGTTGCTCTTGTTGTAATATCAGGAACAGGAAGGACTTTGAAACAAATGGTGTACTTGTCTGGACCTTTAATAATCTTGGCATAAGCCGTACAGTAATACTTAAACCAAAAGGAGCTTTTCATTCCCATTTATGCCATTAGTCCTCATTGAGAGCTGAATGGCTGGAGTGGCTCAGGTGTGTGATGCCCATGTGCAGGCTGGACCATGAGAATCTGCCCAAGCTTTTCTGGACATCTGCTGCTCTCCCATCTCACGGCCCGGCCCATCTGGCCCAGCCAGGCTTTCCTCTCGACAAAAATTGCCAGAAGAGCTCTTTGTCTTTGCCTTTCTCTCTCTATTCTCTCCTCGTTCTATCCCTATTTTGTTAGGATTGAGAGCACTGAATGTGTGCTTGTTTGTCTGAATAACACGTGTATGGATAATGATTACATATCTAGCTGATATTTTCCATTTGGATGAGCTGATATTCTGAGATTTATATTGTAGCATTGCATGAATAGCCTGCTTTTCAAATCACACTATTAAAAAATATGAATAAATAAATATTTTAAATATAAATGTATTTGCTTATTAATATCTGCAATCCTTGCCTCAAATAATGAAATTATTAATCAAACAATTTGACCAATAAGATTTTTTCTTGTTGCTTTGTAATAGTGTGAAATGGTGCATATAACATTTGAAGCAGAATTGTATGTTCTGTGATTTGGCTTGTCATATCTATTTCCCTGGGCAATTTCACTCATGTCATTATCCATCTGCCTGCAATGAGAGGGTGGGGGTTGCGAGGGGCAGGGAAGCATTGCAACAAACCCAGAATGCATGTATGGTGAAACATGCAAAAATTTGCAAAATTATTTAAAAAAAAATAAATAGATTAAAATAAAATATAAACCTTTCAGTCTTACCAATCTGGTAGATTAGTTCTGTGCTTTTACGAGACTCTGGCATTAGCTTTGTGTGCATTTTACTCTTGTCCTCTCCACAGAGCTCCTTGTGCCCACTCCCCACGGTGCTCTTTAATTATAAGATCTGCACTCGGACAGACTTGGCATGCTGTTTCTCTCTCTCCAACTTTCTCTTTCTTTGTCTCTATCTATCGCTCTCCTTCTTTTCATCCCAGCATACCTTCTCTATAGCATAGGCATTAACATGATGCGCTATCTTTATCTAACAATCGGCCTAGGGATGGGACACAAAATCCAGTTTTACTTCCAGTCTCATGCATTAATTAAAAAAAAGAGAGAATGAGACTCGGGTAGGTACTCTAGGTACTCACACTTGCATTCGCCGAGACTGACAGAACATCATACTAAAACAGGGCCGTAGCTGCAAGTTGTTGCTGTGGGCCCCTTTGAAATAGTTGAAATCAGGGGGCCCCCCTAAGGCCCCTTGAATCATCACCACCTTTTGCCCCTTCAGCGACGGCCATGCACCGCTACAACAAGAAACCAACAATGCAAGCAGTGTAAAATTACTTTAATGAGTGAATCAAAAACTTGCTGCGTAACCAGTGTAGTCCAACCAATTCCCAGAAGAATAACACTTATTAATCGGCTCTTTTTAGTTAATCAAAACCACACAGCTCAACCAAAGTAGTCCAACCAAAAGAATGACTCTTATGAACCAAGTCTTTTGAGTGAATCAAAAAAATACTGCTTAAAAAGTGTAGTCCAATCGATTCTCGGACAAATAATTCTTTTGAGTCGGTTCTTTCGAATGAATCAAACACATGCATAGCTACTGTAGTCCAACCAATTCTCAAACGAATAACTCTTATGAGTCTGTTATTTTTAGTTTATCAATAACATACAGGACAATCAGCTTAGTCCAAATGAATGACTCTTAGGAGCTGTTCTTTTAATGATTCAAAAACATACCGCATAACTAGTGTAGTCCAAACGGTTCCCAATCGAACAACTCTTTATAGTTCATCAAAACCGGACAGTGTAGTAAATGGATTCCCATATGAATCATTCTGTATGAACAGGTTCTGTTTAGTGAATCAAATACATACTGTTTTAGCTTAGGACAGGACAACCTGCCACTTACATGAGATCGCAGCAATATACCTTTGTCAGGTTAGATGGCGTATTGAATTCAACAGATGAAAACGAGGCTTTGAGGGATAGACATGAATGTTTGAAAGTCCCATATAATGTAATTTTCACAACCCACAACTTTTAAAACTGTTTTATGGAGTTTTTGTTTACTGAAAGTTTTTTTTTTTCTTCAGAAAGATTATTGTTAAACAACAGTATAATCGTGAACGCATTCTATTCTGTCCCTTACAGCCTTGTTTTAATTCCTGTCAAAAATTAAAAACGGCGTTACCCTGACGGTCTACAGCAAGCAACAACGACCCAATCAATTCCCAATGGAAAAAAGTCCCGCCATACATTTTTTTTTCTTGTTCGAGAAGCTGTTTCACACAGGAAGAATAGGAAAGAAAGAATATGGAAGAAAAAACTTTCAGTTTCATGTCAACTTGTTGTCAGGTATTGTGTATTATCCTTTATTCATAATTTTATAATTCACAATTCATAACTAATAATTTATATTTGTTGTACTTGTAACAGTTGGGTACTAAATACATGTCAATAATTATCTGGAAAAACAGGCTGATTCTTTCCCCCACAGCCATGAGCCTCAGGCAGTTTACTCAATGGTGCCGAGGTTGTTTTCTGCATCTGTTTCTTTGTATCTGTCTTATAGCATTGACTCTGATGGCATTTGTTTGTGTCAATTGTGTCCATCTCCATTTTTGTGTCTACTTCATAACATCACTGTATGTGTCAAAGAATGTATTTGCATAAGCACTTGCACCTTCTGGTTCAGATCATCGTATGGCTTTTATTTTTAGCAGAGAAGGCCCTTTAGATTCCTGTGAGATTCACAGACAGACTTCACCATTAGGGCACGAGAGCAGCTCTGGCAAAGATTTGCTTTGCCTGGATTTCCAGAAGACAGATTGAAAGCTCTTGCTCGAACAGTTCATAATTAGTAAAAGCCTATGTTGACACTTATGAGAGTTAAAGCATAATCATCATTGCTCTGTGTGAAAGAGAAACAAAAATGGTGATCAGTAATTACCCCTGGAACCTATTCTTATAGAAAGCTAATGTCCACAGAGTGGGTAAAAAGGGGTCACAGAGGAATCGTTTGCTTGCAGAATGATAGAGCTGTGATGGTACTGACGAAGGAAATACTGAATTACATAAATCCATGCAATTTTAACTCTATATGAAATGTTAATGATTGATTTCAGTAAAACATTTTGATCTAGTTTTCTGAGCATAGGGAAAAGGGAAGACACGTTTTGTGCTATGTATCTGAAACGTCAACAATATCTCATATTTATTGGCTGCAAATTAAATTACTTCAGAAATCTAAAATTCATTCCTAAACTGCGGTAAAGGATATGTTGATTCAGATGATCCTTCTGCATGTCATTCAACATCAAATTATAAACCAGTCATGAAATTTTACTTGCCTTAAAATAAGTTCCATAAATCCTTTGTACAGAATCTTACAACGTTCACAGTTACCTCAGAACAGTGATGCTCATTTCTTACAGGTTGATCACAAAGTTCAATGTGTGTTGTTCCATTTCATCAGTTTGGTCTGGCATATCATTTTCAATGCACACATCAGGACAGCAAACATTGTTGTCCATAATTTACTTACTGCAGAGGCATACATGTCACTGCAAATGTCATAAGTGTAAATCACTGCAAATGTCATAAGACGCATCTTTCATATTCCACCCACTCAAACTATATGTTTTCGTTCATATTTTTTTGTGTCAGAGTCATTAAGTTAGTTTGTGTTATAGCATCTTCAAGCATGGTTGCTGGTCGAAGATTTCCAGCACCTTAAAGCAACTAACTGAAACATTACATAATGTTGGCTGCATTCAAAATAAGCTGAAAACATTTCTGAAATAGTTTTTTGTTGTTTATTAGATCAGGACAGTGACTTAACAGTCAAGTACACATTGGTCCTCTTAGTAGCACTAAAAACACATTTTTTATTAAAATTGTGAATAAATGATATACCTTGTGCTCTAAGGTGCGGTCACATTAGCGAAATTTCGCTGACAAAAAAGGTCCAATGTCTTGTTGTCTGGAGTTTGTTGAGTTTCATTGAGTTTGGTTTCATTTCCCCTGTTACTGTTTGCTAGTGTTCTCATTCATTGGCTGCGTTATGTCCGATTTTAATGACTCTCTCGTTCACTCAGATGTAGGCTACCGATGTATGAAGCACATCTCACACCAAAGTCACTTTTAAACCAAGCAGCTGTCTGTGTGTTGGTCAACAGGTCAAAATGGCATGACCAACTGAACCTTTTGCCCTCACACAAAATTCCCAATCGCACAGATTCCTATTGAAACGATTGAATTTCTCCAACGAATATTCCCCCGAACAACGGTTAATGTGAGTGCACGTACTCTGCACAAACTCCTAAATATAATTTGTATGTCTACTCGTATTATTTATGTTGAGAGCATTTGCGAGAGTGCAGGATGATGTTGGGCTTGTAACTAATTTAAACACCTCTGATTGGCCATTGCAATGATGCGTTTAGCAGACTCGTCAGTGATTAGCAACAATGTTCAAAACGGCAAAAGTAGGCTGATATCTGATGTGACGGTAGACTACTACTAAATAGAATGCTGCATAACACTTTTCACTATTAGTTACGGCAGCCAGAATCGCGATTATTTTGTTTCCGAATCATTGCGATTAATAAGAGAATAGCTATTTCATTTGAGCAAAACAAGTCGAAGAGAATTTCTTCTCACTTCATGATAGTACCAGGACAGATGTGTTTTTTGTGGCCTGGCGTTGGCATTGGTGAATAAGGCCTCTTTTATCTGCTGCAGGCATTCCTTTTTTGGTTGTCTGGTGATACATGTCTGGATTGGGCTGCCTTATTTATGACTCCAATTACATGGGCACCATTAGCAAGGCCTTTAGCCTAATGAGTCGTGCAGAAGATTGGAGAGATGGCCCGTGGAGCTGTATTGATGGAACTGTAAACATGTCTGCTATATCACTAGAAGCGGTTGCCATGAGGTACTGTTGGTTTTAGGCAACACCACCAGTCACCTGAAAAGTCTCATTATCTCACATTTGCTCCATACACTTTGCTGTGTGTGTGTGTGTTCGGTCTGTTGTGTCTGTGTCTATGCTAGTGTGTGTCAGACTTGGCTTAAACAGAAATAGGTCAGGCTGAAAGACTTACAGCCGCAGATGATTTAAATGCCATGACCTGTGCAGCCTGGACATATAAATGTCATCTAGCTCTGTTTAGGTAAACTAGAAGTTCTGGGTTGAACATATATATGGTTTGGCCCACATGATTAGAATACAGTGTGTTTATAATGAATACAATGGAATAAGCAATGCCAGCAGGTGGCATTTCTCTGATTTTCTTTGTCTTTCTATGTGATTGTTAGGCGTTTCAGTGTATGAAAAATGTATGAGAGGAGCTCTTCACATCAGTGTTAATATTCACACTGTGCATGGATGCATGGATGAGTGACTCTCTATATCTTGTTGGATAAAGACATTGGAACGAGGAAACATTCTCCCTGTGTACGTCTTCAGGTTCCCATGACAACAGACTTACTGCTGTGAAAATGCATGAAGACAAGGATTATATCTGTTTGTAAGGACAAACAAATCTACAAAGTGAGAGCTCTTGGTTATTTGGTCTGTATCAATGTGCTGTTGAGAAAGATGGAGTGCTCATAAAGATATAGAGGATGTTCACACAAACACCAAGTCAAAACCGACCTTGCTGCAGGTTGAGATGATGAATATTTTATGGACTTAGATGGAAACCACCCTTACCGTGGTGGTACTTTGATATTCAGTGGAATCTACAAGTGAAAATGCTTCTGTTTTATGCCAACACTTTTGTTACAAATGATTGTCAGCATACCATTAAGTGAAAATGTGAGAAAAAAATCTATAATTCATGTACACTACCGTTCAAAAGTTTGGGGTCGGTACGATTTTAAATACTTTTAAAAGAATTCTCTTCTGCTAACCATGGCTGCGCTTATTTGATTAAAAATACAACAAAAATCAGTTATAGTATTAAATATTATTCCAGTGTAAATCAGGTGTTTTCTGTGTGAATAAATAGTAAAGTGTAATTTATTCCTGTGATCAAAGCTGAATTTTCAGCTTCACCAGTGTCAGTGTCTTCAGTGTCAAATGATCCTTCACAAATCAGTATAATATGAGGATTTGATGCTCAAGAAACATTTATTATTATTATCAATGTTGAAACAGTTGTTGGTCTGTCAGTTGTACAGTTTTTTTTTTTTTTTAGGATTCTTTGATGAATAGGAAGTTCAAAAGAACAGCATTTGTTTGAAATAGAATCTTTTGTAACATTATAAATGTCTTTACTGTCCTTGATAAATAAAAGTATTGATTTCTTTCCTCCAAAAAATAAAAATAAAATTCTCACTGACCCCAAACTTTTGAACGGTAGTGTATTTCTTTCATTAGTCACCTAGAAATACTGCAGAATATGAAATATCTCAGTTACACTTTACAATAATGTCGTGTTTTTTAACATTAGCTTTATTAGTTAACATGAATGAACTAACAATGAACAATTGGCCTACTTCTATCACATTAATCTTAGTCAACGGTAACGTTTTTCAAATCCAAATTTATATTTTTTAACATTTGTTAATGTACTGTAAACTAATAGGAACAAACAATGGATAAACAATAGATTTGTACTAATTAAAAATGTTTTAAGACCTAATTGACCTTACAAGTGTTATCAATATTTCTTTTACATTTTACGTAGTTTCTTTGTTTTATTTTCAAATACTATAACCATTGTCTAAAAATAAAATAAATACTTTTTGTTTGTGCAACCTCAAGTTTGATATGTTTACTTGACTGAATCAAAAAGAACAACTGCGAAGTGAAACCGCAGTGAAGCGTCACGAAAGCTACATCAACTCCCAAATACCAAGAACATGACTTGTTTTGGATTCCGTTAGCAGCACAGAACGTAAAGTCACTGTGTGTTTCTTACATAACCTCCTTCAAGCTCACTTTGTGCTTCACTTCCCATATAGTCCTTGTGAGTACATGGAGAAACATCCTCCAAGTGCTTGCTCAGTGAGTGTGATTCCTAATCGCATGTCATTGGGATTTAACATCACTTCCGACTCAGTCCAATTCCTCGATCCTCAGCCCTTCAATAAGAGCTTTGCCCTTGAGACCCGACCTCGGTCCGACAATACAGCAGCTATTTTTGTGCTTTGAACAGGATGGGTCAGTCAACCTGCTGACAAGGTGGAAGTAAAGGTCTGACACAACATAATACTTTCCCACAGTGTAATTCTCTTAGAGTTGGACTCCTTTTTCACAGAGTTACTTTACGAACCTAGAGGGGGGGAAAATCTCATAGTCGTTCACACCACACATCCTGTTCTGAGCTGTAGCCACTGATAGGGTGTAAAAGAAGCACTTAGGGATTTAGAAACTCTCTGGAATACATTATTCTGACTGGTCAATTGCACCATTAAGCAGTCAGTTATTTCCTCATTTTCATTGTCGTCCATTGAGCCATTCACACAGCGTTTTTACATATTTACAAACGGGGTAGAGGTAGCCTATTAAAAAACCTCATGGATATTCGATTTATTTTATTTAACTTTAGAGCTGTGTTCTTAGAACACTGTCATGCACTAGACTAGAGCTTCAAAAGAAGCAAAACATAAGAACATTCAAAGTTGTCCGCCATGTGCTGCTTTAACGCCATAACGTAAATAAAACTCTGTATGCTTTCGAATCGCTCGCACGGTACTTTGATCTCATACACCGATTGTTTTTCACAGTGCCTCTTCAAGTCGAACACACTTTAAATCTGCACTGGTCAGGTGCTACAACTCGTAGCTCTCAGAAAATTACGAGTTTACACATTGTAATTACAAATTACAAGCACGTGCACTGTAAACCCTAATGCTCAAAATAATTAATTGGTTTGAGTAGGACAAACTTAAATGAAACAAATTAGTTTATTTAGCACTTTCTTTTTCTTTCAAGTTCACTGAACTGATATATTTTAAGTAAACTGAACTGTTTCATTGTTTTGAGTTTTATGAAATTATTTATTTTAATTTAGACGAACTTAAGTTTAACTGAAACAGCTGTGATGTCTATTTCCCAGCATGCTTTGCCGATGGCACTCGAAAGGGAGAGTAAATGCTAAAATTAAGTGTAATATAATGTTTTTTGTGTGTAAGATTAATGTTATGTGTGAGATTTAGTAGTGATTCATGTTTTGTTATGCTAATTTAGAAGAATTTCTGTTAATGTTGGCTTTAGGATAGTTTCCATCATGGTGACAAGTGGTGCATGCAGCTTGATTTGAGACCAAATAATCCATTCGTATTGCTGTGCTCATACAGCAAGTGTTTCTGTATAACATACTATTGCTAATATGTTAGCATTTACTATGTTAGCAGATTAGCTTTTTAAAGTTAACTAAGTTTATACTAATAAAAGTATTTTGAGTTCTGCCAACTTATTTGGGTTTACAGTGTACTTCATAGATTTAAGTTATATTAACTGAATCGAATTAGTACTATTAACTTTATTTCCCCAAGTTATATTAACAATACGTTATTGAGTTACTTGAACACAAATCAAATATTTTTTTAAGCTTAAATCGTTTGAGTTAATAAACTTAAATGATTTAAGGCAATCGGTTTCCTCAAACGGTTTGAGTTAAACTAACTCATCAGGTTTTACAGTGTGGAGGCTTTTTACAGTTCTGAATTGTTACGGCAATTATGTTACGGTAATTATGACATGGCGTGAACTCACCAAATGCAAGACGTGATCACATTATCAAAGGCCCTGTTTACACCTGGTATTAAGATAAGTTTTGGTCAATCGGATCACAGATAGACGAGGGAGAAACATTCCAGTTTACACCTGGTGTTCTAATCCGTCTCTTTTGTCCACTTTCAACTACTTCTCTCCAGATTTCTTCAAGGGGAGGGTCTATGGGTGGGTAAATGTATGGTCTTTTTCAGACCTTTCAATCTAATGGAAAAAATCAGCTTGCTCAATTTACATATGAACGTGCCTGGAGACTACGGAAAAACACACAGAGAACAGCAGCTTTCGTTTCTGCTCTGACAGCTGCAAGACCACGCCGAATGCTGTGAGTGCGTGTTATAAATCAGCAATGGTGAGAGAACATTATGCTTGGTACGTTTTTTCAAACACATGAGCGTTTACACTATGAACATATCCGTTCGAAAGCTCAAAGCGTTTTAGACCCCGTTTACATTTGTATTTAGCGCTGTCCACTTGTGATCTGATTAACCAAAACACATCTTAGGTGTAAACAGGGCCAAAGACATCCATCTAGTCCATTTACATTCAAAAACAAGGGCCTTTTGACCGTCACACTCACGTTTTTGCAGCATCTCGCACATGACATGCCGTTCTAAAAACGCGGGGCTCAAGTTGTAATAAGTTCGACCTTTTAAAAAAATGCATCGCAAGACCTTGCAGTTTGTTTTTCTTTTCAATGGCCTGCGTCTCCATTCTTCCAAAAAGCATTTTCTTTGTGAACGACCCCTAATGCAGGATAACGTACAGTCAGCGGACATTGTCGCAAAATAAATCCAGACAAGGTGACCCCAATGCAGAGCATACATTACTTACATTTAATCCCATCATGCACTTGAACTGAAAAAGTGTATTTTGTGCATTTGGGTATGTTGTCTGGGATGAATCAGTACACAGTGGTTTACCACCCTCCTTGTTTGCCAGATTCACTTGCAGAACACAGTTGGTCATCACTTGAGTGCCCGACTATATTTCGTTCTTTTTTCTTTGAGTTGGAGGTAACTAGAACAATAACATTTAACCTGACTTGTGCCTTTGCTCCGGCTGTGCATTCAACACTGTCACATTCTGCACATCAGAACGCACTGCCTTTGTGTGCACTGTTGCCTAGTGATGGCACGAAGAAAAGCACAATGCGAGTGTGTTCATATCGTTGCATGTTTGTGTGTCTTTCCTTTGGGTTGCTCAATATCCTGTTTCAGTTTATGCAGAGCAGGCATGCGGATATTGTTATAATCGGAACCAATATTTAATTAGACGATTAAATGAGCAGCAATTTAAATCATCAAAATAAATACACACAGATGAAAAGAATCATGGCTAAATTTGTGATTACTGATCCGGGCAAGAAACACTTGACTTGCTTGACTGAATCGTGGACAGGACGTACCGTTTAAAGTGTTTGGATGTGTCCTAGAAACTCAAGGAAGATTTCGCTGCTTCTGTTTACAAAACAACAAAAGAGAGCGAGTCTGGCAGAGCTTCAGGAACGCTGAACAATTGATCATGTGTGCGTTTGCCCTATAGAGAGAGAGTGGGTGGACAAAGTGCTCATGGGAGACTACGGGATCAGACACTATCAGCTGCTTGCAGGATGATTAAAGGAGCACAAACATGGAAGAGACATTTTGCTTGGGTAAACAAAATTGTTTATGATGTTTATTAACATTCCATGAATATAACCGTCCCATTAAGAGTGGTTTATGGTAATTATGAAAAGAATATTTGGAAAGAAAAGATACCACATGATTTCCACCCATATAAAAACATACTGTCATCTCTATTTGGAACCATTTTTACAACAATACATTTTAAAATGTGATTAAATATTTGTTTTAATTTTCTTTTATTTATGAGAATAATTTAATCACTAACAAATTAATTATTATTATTAACTTTTATTTTAAAAGTCCATTTAATTTTGAGGTTTATTTGATTCTGCTATATCAGAAAGTAATAGTTGCTCTGTAGGGTTTTGAATCTTTTTTGTTATAGGGTAAATGCAGGGCACATGTTATCCTTGCAGCTCTGTCTGCTTCATTAGTCTGCCCAGAGCGCACTGACGCTTATGGACCTTCACAAATTAAGTGCCATATGAAATACGTCACATTATTAGTGCACAAAAAAAAAAAAAATCATATTTACATACACCGCTGACCCACTATCAAAACATCAATCACTCTCAAGACTGAGAGGGGCACAAAAGAGAGTTTGATCTTAGTAAGACAAGCACTGGTGTTGATGAGCTGGCTGGGTCCTGCACTGCGGCAGAGACTGTGTGAAACTGGAATTGTCTGTGGGTCTGCTGCAGAGGCAGACAGCTCATCAGTAATCACAGAGCGATCCTCGCTTCCCCTCCTCAGGGAGAAGAAACCCACCCAAACAGGGATCTGGTTATTGCAACTCACCGTTCTTTCAGAGACAATTTGAAATTAAGATGCATTGTAGAATGTTGAAAAAAAAACCCGGATCCACCTGTCAGAACAAGATCAAATGGGGGGGGGGGGGGGGGATATAATAAATATATTCAGTGTATTTAAAAAATATTTTTAATTAATTAATTTTAATGACCAAAAAAAAAAAAAAAAACATGGTACAGCATGACTTTCTATTTAATTGTACAGAATACATTAAAATGTCTTTCTTAGTCATATAAACTGCATTTTTTATTTTTTCATGTCTGTTTTTATGAATACTTGAGTCGAGAACCTTCTTAACTGTATCCAGCAATTAAAACCATACAAAAACTGTTAATTTTAATGACCAAGATCCAGCAACCACCCCAAAAAAAATGTCCTTACCTTTTTTTTGTCATCCATTAGTTGATCCATTTCTACAACAAGATAGGAAGACATAATAATTAGACATAATAATCAATAATTGATATTAATAATTAATAATAATTGAATGTTCTCAGTTTTACCCAAGTACCCAAAAAATGTGATTTAACAAATATTTTAAATATTTTAGATAAATTTTTTATTATTTATTTTACCCTAATTTATTTTAAAAGACTATCTAATTTTAATTATTTTGTTGCTAGAAAATATTCTATTTAATGTGACTTTTGACAGAAATATTGTCTCTTAGTAAGGATCCTAGTGAATCGCTTCATATCTTCTCTTCTAGACTCAAATGTCTGCATACTAATAATTGATAACTACTACTACTAATAATAAAACAGTTTTATTTATAAAGCACCTTTCCCAAGCTCCAGGTCACTGTACAAGGAGATAACATAAACACAGCATCAAACAAAGTATACATCACATACCCATACAAATATAAAACAGCAGAACACTAAACAGAGGAGGGTTGGAAATACAATATAGGTTTTTAGTTTAGATTTGAATGAGGATAGGCTATAGAAGATTTGATTTATCACTACATAACCATAAATCTTGTTTATATGTAATCAATGACATCTACAAGCAAACAATTTTAAATAAGCTAAAATGAGCTCCCCTGCAATTTTCTCTGGTTTTGTGCCATGATGCCTGTGGCATTTAACCATATCTGTTCATAGCTGAGAGAGCAATTCCTTTCCCTGTGCCTGTCCAGATGTTGGCCTAATTTTCTATGACTATCAACGTATGCACTCTTACAACTCCCTCTCCATGCGAATAACAAGTATGGCCTTGTTTACTTCTAGGGATTTTTACTTCACATGTTTTGTGATAGCGGACACTAGAGCTGGCTGAGGTGAGACTGGACCCTCGGGTCCTTGTACTTTCACCGCATGCTCCCATTGCATGGTATTTAACAATAACCTAGATCCTTCTAGCATGCTTTCATAAGCGCTGTTGAGTGGATCAAAGCACCAAAGATTTGAGGCAGAAGGTTAGCGCTTTTGATAAACTCCCAACACTGATATCACCTTTTTTTGTATTTTGTATTTTGTAATTTGTATTTACGATGTGGGAAGTTTGTATTTACGACGGCAGGTGCGCTCAAGCACTTTTGTCGAGTAAGATGGTGGTGTATTTTCTCTTTATTAATTACACAAGATTTCCATTACACGAGAGTAGATGTTAAAACTTCATGCTGATTTGTACTCGGCTTTCGCCAAGATAAGCACAAACGAAGACGTAGCTTTACAGTAAACTATGCTTCTCCATCCATTTACGCTTCTTTCCATATGGTGATGTGAATCTCCTTCTGTCCGGCGTTAACGACTGCAGTGTACTTGGCGCGTCAGCACACACAACGGCTGCAACTACAGTGTGGTCTCCCTAGTGGACCAGCACGACAACCGTCTGGATTGAGCCGAGTAGGGGACATCTCCAGGGTCTTCAAGTGGGCACCTTCCGTCCTCAGTGTTTCGTCGACTAGCCCACGACACCTCAAGAGGGCTCGACAGTGACTCTGGCGTCCCAGAGTCACCCCCCTCCGTCCCCTACTCAACTCAGCCCAGCTTACTGACCTTTAAATCCCTCCTGTTGCTGAGGTTGCTCCTTCCTTGTAGTTCACATGTGACCTAACCACAATCTCACAATCTCCGCAACCCAACCATATGCGCCAACCCGTTTGACTAAGGGTGTCGAGCCCCACTGTCTTCGTTAAAGTAGGTTCAGTGGCAACGGTTCCGTATGGCATACTACCTGCAAAACACAATATCTGCCCAAACACCAACGCAATATACACAGGAACGTAATAACTGTAATTACTATGCAAACTATACAAATAAACCAACAGATTCTTCAAGGTTTTTCAAGAATTCTACGAAACCGTAGCGTGGCGGCCTGTACACAGCCAGCCAGAATGTTTCCGTCTCAACCACAGCCAGTTGCTGCTCCTCTCTGCTGCTTCAGATCATTTCCTTACTGTGCGACGCAACACTTGACCACTGAATCGGACGTCTCTGAGGAACCGGGTTGTAGAGTGTGCCATAAATACTCGACAACCCACTTCCACTGGATAAACCTGGACTCTCCATCCTCGCTGTTCTGCTTCAGTGGCCAGATGAGCATACCGCAGTTTCTTCCTCTCATAATTAAGTTTTATTAACTAAGTTCGGGAGGAGCACGTTCAGATAATTAACATGAGTGGACAGCACTCAGCAATCAATGATAAGAGGGTACATATAGACTCAGCAGTCTTACCTCGATCCATTGACAGTTTGCATCATCCCCCCACCACCGCTTCTCCACACTCCTAGTTCTAACACACTTACAGGGGGAGTACTCTGGGTTCGGGCTGTATTCCGAGCTCGGAGCCCTCCCTCCGGACAGCACGCCAAAGACGCATTAAATCTTACTCACTCAAAATGATATGTAAGTGTGAACTCGTGAATGCCTCATCTACAGCATCCTCCCATGGCACTGTTAACTCTATCAGTTGAACAATGCGTGCTGATCCAGACCACAAAACAATATCTGGTCGGAGGTTAGTGGTGGCAATCTCAGGTGGAAAAATAAGCCAAGAAAACCGACCTTGGCTAAGAGCTACCTTACATCCTGTCAAAATGTGCCTTAATGTGGCAGGTGATGAACACAAAGGACAAGAGGGATCCTCTCCTACCCAGAGGTTTAGGTTCTGTGGTGATGGGAGAACATCATATGTTGACCTGATAAGGAAACTGATCCTACTCTCTTCTATTGACCAAAGGTCTTGCCAGCCCATTTTGCGTTGTTCCACACTCTCCCATCTCATCCACTCTCCCTGCTTGGCCTGGGAAATCGCCTTTATACACCTCATCCTCTCCTCCTGCTTTCGCACCTCGTTGACTACCAGCTTCCTCCTTTGAGCTGGGCCTGCCTTGTGCCCAGTAGCGGTTTTAGGCACGGGCGAACCGGGCAGTCGCCCGGGGCGGCATTTCATCATGTCAGATGGGGGGCGGCACGAGCAGTAAAAAAAAATCCTCTGTGCCGCGAAGGTTTTCTATTTTTTATCATTTCAATTCAATTATTGGCAATGGCGCCCCTGCTTGCTGAGAAGGTGCCGTGCACAGAAGCGATGTCAAGGGGGTCTCCTGATTGGAGGAGCTCACCAAGCGTTCACGTATCGCGTCTTTTGCGCGCTCGAGGTCGTTATTTCAAATGTAGGCGCACGGGAAGCGCGCTCATTATTGAAGCGACGCGCTCATTTTTTCCAGGAGCAGCGAGATGAAAATTTTTAAACTTTTCAGTATGGGAGTGCACGTGCACCCAAACACGCGGGTGTTTTTCTCTTCTCCGTAAATAAATCTTTTAGCAGAGCTACAGCAAGCGTTTTTCTGTGGTGGAAATACATTAGCTACTAAAACTTCTTTGTCGTTGTAGAGAGCGCAGTGCATGGTTGTATAACAACGACAGCCATGGGAAAATCGGACCGAATTTTCCTATTAATAATAAAAGATAAGCTACTGTGCATTATAAATGTCAGGAATGTATATTTATTGACTCATTCTTTTTAAAAAGATGATTTAAATGCTAAAATATGTGAGGTTTATCTTTTTATAAAACCTTTTTGTCAAAAGTTTATTTGAACGTGTGCATGTTAGATAACATAAAAGACACTCCTTTAAAATTTGGCCATCATCTTTAATGTTATTAACTTGGTGCATTGATTTCATTGTGTATTAGGCTTTTTGAACAAGATTCTGTGTATAACCGTGATAATTTTGGTCACTATATTCATGAAATGGAAATCATTTTCATAATGATCAAATATAATTATGTGTTTTTACAGTAGCCTATAATATGCAAAGTACAATTTTCTATTAAAAATAATCTCTGATTCTGTCCTTTTCTCTGACATTTAAGAGTGACATAGGCCTACAAAAGCTATTTTAGGTCTAAAACAGTTTGGATAGTTTAAATTATTTAAGAGATAACTATTGTGTTACTACATGAATATCTCTCGGACCCTTTCACTTTTAAAAACTCTATTTAGTGACAAAGTATAGTTTAACAAGTCATAACTAAAAGTGCTCCATGCATAGAATTCAAGGCAGTAACCAATGAGCTAATGGTTCCTCCCTGAAAGTTAGATTAATCTAGCAAAATAACTTGATTCTATTAACTGTGTTTTTCAAATGAACGGTATGTGATTTTATTGTTGGGTTGTTTTTTTGGTTGGGGGTTGGGGGGGGGGGGGTGTAATTCAATGTAGAACCGCCACTGCTTGTGCCATTTAGGAGGAGCTAAACTGAGTCCAAAACCCCCTCTTCCATGTTGTACCTGTCCCATGATATCACCAATTTAAAGGGCAGCCTTTGCCTCTACCACAGATTTCTTTGCTTACCACTTTCTACCAGTTTTTAACACAGGTGCTGCCTCCCTTACACATTTGTCGTGTGACTCTACTAAGGTCATTTCCAGTCTGACCTTGGCGCACTTAAACTCCTCGGTTAAAGCAGAGACTGGCAGCTGCAATATTCCTTTACTATAAAGTCCTACTCTGCTGAGGCAGCGTGGAGCTCCCAACCATTTCCTGATGTATGAACTTATTAACGCTTCCAGCTTATGCAATGTTGTCAAAGAAACCTCGTACACAGTCAGTGGCCACAGCAACCTCGGCAGTAGACCAAACTGAAAGCACCAGAGTTTTAGTTTGCCTGGTAGAGCACAGCTGTTTATGCTCTTCAACCCTTCCACTGCTTGTCGTCTAACTTCTCCCACTCGAACTGTGTCCTTTAGATCCCCATCGTACCATCTCCCAAGACTCTTCACTGGCTTCTCAGAAACTGTTGGTATTGCCTCACCATTAATGAATAATGTTTTATCTACTACCTTTCCTTTAACTATCGAGATGCTCCTTAATTTAGAGGGCTTAAATTGCATTTGTGCCCATTCAATATTATCGGTTAACTTACCCAATAACCGATTAGTGCAGGCTACTGTTGTAGTCATGGTGTCATGTCATCCATGTATGCTCTGATTGGTGGTAGTCGCATCCCAGAAGCCAAGCGCTCTCCTCCTACTACCCATCTTGATGCCCTAATGATTACTTCCATTGCCATGGTAAAAGCCAGTGGAGAAATGGTGCATCCTGCCATTATTCCAACCTCTAAGCATTGCCATGCGGTGCTGAATTCTGGAGTTCAGAAACTAAATTGCAAATCTCCAAAATAGGCTTTCACTAAATTTGTTATTGACATTGGTACTCTGAAAAAATCAAATGCTGCCCAAAGAAGCTCATGTGGCACTGAACCATATGCATTAGCCAAATCCAGGAATGTCACATTGAGCTCCTTCCTCTCCTTTTTAGCTGATTGAATTCGTTGCCAGATAACATTGATGTGCTCTAAGCATCATGAGAACCCTGGAATGCCCGCTTTTTGAACTTAAGTGTAAATGAAGCCATTCTTTAATAGGTAGGTGGACAATCTCTGAGCAATAATGCTGAAGAAAATCTTACCTTCATCGTTTAAAAGCGAAATAGGACGAAACTGACTGATGCTTGTAGCATCTTTTTCTTTAGGTATAAAGACTCCACCTGCTCTGCGCCATGCTCTAGGTACAACCTGTTTCTCCCATGCCACTTTTATCAATTTCCACAGAATTCGTAGAACTCCTGAAGCACTCTTGTACACTCTGTATGGAACTCCATTAGGCCCTGGAGATGATGAAGCCCTTTCTCACAGCCTGCTCTACCTCAAAAATACAGCAAGGTTCTTAAACTCTACTTATATAAAATGAAGAAAAAGGAATGTGCATCAGTGTGTTTTGCTTTTTTATGTTTTAAATTAATTTATGAAGCCACTGTAGCCTAGGCCTACTTAATCGTTACCTATTATATTGTTATGTTATAATGCTATAATATATTGTTTAGGCTATACTTTTCTTTAAATAGAAAAGCCTGTCAATATCACTAGGCTACTAAATACCTTTAAGTATTGTGGTGTTCCGCCATGTTGTTCACTGACACTCCCCCAACTTGTAAAGATCGGGGCTTAAAGAAAATCCCGAGCTTCCCACTCGTATTCTCACTGTCAATGACGAATAAGGTTTTTAAAAGTATTAAAAAATATTAATCGAGATATAATTAATTTTGAAGTGTTAACAATGAGATTATGTGGTTTTTACAATCAATTAACACTGCTTATGTCATTTTTTTACAAGATGGACAAAATTTGTCACCAAAAAAGTCGGTTTAAAATTCGGTTTAACCATGAATATTTCTAAAATTATTAATTTGCAGATAATTATTCATGAAAAAACCTGATTTGACATTGATTTTGAGATAGTATATAGTGTGTACCACGGATAACATTATCGCTGATCTCATAAATGTAATAATTTCATTGGACTACTCTAAACGTAAGGATTGAGGCAAGTTGTAGCGAGAGAACCCAAGTGCAGTTTATTCAAAATAACACATAAACAATATCAAAACATAAAACAAAGCATGACGTGGCATGAAACAAAAACCGTGGACATAGACTTACTCAACAGTGGTCACATGAAACAATACTTCACAAAGATACATGGCAAACATCAGGGCTTAAATACACAAGAGTAGTGACAAGACAAGGTACACCTGTGAACAATGAACAAATGATTATCCAATGACAAGACACATGGCAGGATCACATGACAAACAGGGAATCACATGACAGACATGGAACATGACATGAACAAAACCAAAACGTGACAGAGACAAGACCAAATCGTGACATAAACCCTCCTACATATTCAAGTAAAACATTGCACAGGGAAATGAGAAAAGGGTAAATGTAGAAAAAAAGCCTAATCTGCTTTATATTTGTATTATTGTAGTTCATTTAGTTATTAAAAATAATATTATTCTATTTAAATATTTACTAGCCTATCGGTTTTACCAAATGACCAAGGCTGGTTATACCGAATGACTATGTCTGCTGCCCTTGACATTATGAATATTTAAGACAATACACAGACAAAAATTACAAAGCTACAAAAGCACATTTTATTTTTAATATAATATTAATGTAAAAAAGTACATCAAACATGAAAACATTTCTGTCAGGACCACTATCATCAAATACGATTGACAATTAGCATACAGTTTGGATTGGCGGTGTGGTTCTGTTCTGGGCAAGTAGTGTCTGCGCATCCATGCAGCCTAGCATGGATAAGAGCAGGGAGAGCAGCAATAACCCCCCTTAGGGTAAACAGAACAGAACCAACATTAATGTATAGCAGATATCATTCATTTAATATTTTAATGTACAACATAATTTGAGAATCAGAATGGCAAATCCTGACTGGAGACAGGATGAGCTGGGGATGGAGGAGGGAAATTATCTCCTGAGAAATGCGATAGCTGCTGATAATACTGAAGGAGATTATACGATTGCTGTGATAGGCATCGTATTCCTATAAGTAGACGTGGATCAGCTGAGAGTCACTGATGAGAGCTTGACTAACGTGACCTGCCAGAACTGATGCTTCACTTGATTTCATTGTTATTGGAACGAACATATTTACATACAACTCATATTGTTAATGAAATTAAAGTAATTAAAACATTGAAGCAATGTTTAAATTGTTAAACATTTAGATTAGATTAGATTGTTAGATGCTATATATTCATGAAAGTCATCCAGTCTTTGGAGCATAATCTTGAGGACTGTGAATTTAGAGGTTCTGGCTCACTATTGTTGTATGCACGTCTTCTTTAAAGTAGAAGATTTTTTTCTGGTTCTGATGCCAAATGTGGTTCCTGTGGTATCTTATCCACTGGGATGTCAGGTGTCACATTTAAATACTCGGAGTTCAGGTTCAGTATATTGTTTATGGTCCTCAACTTCTCTCTCTGCCTCCGTTTTGCCATCATCCATATAAGACACCTTTTTTCTTGATCCTTTTGGCCAAGTTCATCAATTGACAGGTGTTCTTTTTTGCCACCGAGTTTTCTTCTTTGGTAACTAAAAACAAAAAGAAAACTACTGTATACCACAACTATTACTACCACTACTAATAATACTAATAATAATAATAATAATAATAATATAATATTGGCAGGTGTTCCTGTTAATCACTCAGTTTTCTTTAGTTACTAAATGCAAAATTGAGCCGATTGTATGCATTGTAACAGTGTTTGATGCAATTATTACTATATATAGTATTATAATAATAGTAATAATAATAATAATTAAATAATATAAATAATAAAAACTTTTCTAATACTTTTCTCTTCTTTTTTAACAGGATCAGCTTTGATCCTTTCCCAGTAGTGAGCTCCTTTTTCCTTATTTGATAAAGGCATCTGCAAAAGTAAAATTCAGTCAAAATGATGTAATAATATACTCTGTACATTTCCTATTAATAAAATGTTGTATTTATTTATTCCAAATATGTACAAATATGACCTACATACATTGCTGTCATTCGGTAAAGCCAGTAGATCATTCAGTATAACCAAATCTTCGGTATTACCGAATGACAATATTTTTAAACAATGCTAACAGGCTGATATCTAGCTAGCTAGCAATTTAGCTGGCTAGCTAGCTAGCAAAAAGACAATCAGACATTTTATATTTAGTACAAGTTTTTAAAATGTTACAATATTTTCCATGTTTTACAGCGGTTGTACCGAATGACCTGATATTTCGGGACATGCGTATATGCAAGTGAAAACATTTTTTAAATAGTTAAGAGTGAGTTACTTACTTTGCTTCACGCCCGTGTGGTCCTTTGCAGGTGTCTGAATGATGTC
Organism: Rhinichthys klamathensis goyatoka; assembly: GCF_029890125.1. Lineage (NCBI taxonomy): Eukaryota > Metazoa > Chordata > Actinopteri > Cypriniformes > Leuciscidae > Rhinichthys > Rhinichthys klamathensis. The sequence continues at coordinate 347,484 of NW_026606571.1, read as the reverse complement.
ACATGATATTGACTGCATGACTTTATCCAAAATGGTGCCTTAATATTGGTTACTCCAAATGACATCAATGAAATTAATTTTTCCGGACATTCTTTCTCATAACAAAGCAATGACTTCTGCACATAATTGTAATACCATTTTGCACTATGTTGATATATAATGTTATAAAATCATGCCAGAATAAAAAATATATAAATTTATTTCATTTTAAGATATTTTAATCACAAATGAAATGGCTGTATTGGCCTTCGGAAGGTTAAACCGAATGACCTTTGAAACTTCAAATTCTTTAAAATACCTTTATGTGTAGTAAAATATAATTAAAACCTTTGGATTCAATAAAAGAGATCAAGTTGTACTACCTTACATACTTTGGATGTCATATCTTTGTTTTTTAAAATTATTATTAAGGTCTTAAAAATGACCAATCATGTCATTGACCCATTTACGACATTGTGGTGCGCACCAAATATGGATGTTTAATTCACACAATTTTTTTTTAGATAGATAGATAGATACTTTGGGTACAGCTTTGAGTCATGCTAGTCCTCACTTTGGAATGCACAAAACGTAATTTCACAGATGGTCAAGTCAAGGGGCTTAAAGTCTGCAAATAGCTCGGCTGTAAACAAACATCACACGCTCCCACTAGTACTTCTTTAATCTAATGTTCTACTTTGTTGCTTAGCATGTTTCATAATGATATCCTCATTTTACATGCGCCGAATGAGCAACTTCATTACGGTTGTCTTTGCTGTTTCCCGGTGAGATTTGAAGATGGGGTTGGCTGCTGAGTCGGGGTCTCCACCTCAACCTCATGTCCTCCTGGCAGCGTTCCTCTTTTGGACACTAGCAGCAGCTTGTGCCCCACGCCCCCTCCCAGATGTTGTGTCTTGAGACAGATGTGCACCCCAGCTCAGTATCCAAGGAATCTAGGTAATGTGTTAAGAAGGGAGATGTCTTACACTGGCTGATGAAAGGAAGGAACGTGCCAACGCAACAGCCCACCTGGCATCCAAACAGAAGGAGAGCTAGCATTTTATTAATGGAATTATGTAGACTATAGAAATGACACAATATTTGCTACATGTGAACCAAGTCATTTCATTGATAGATTTACAGAAAAAATAGATTCTAAGAATTTTTAAAAGAAATTCAGCAAGTATGCATTCAATTGATTGCACGACATTTAGTGACACTAAAGCCATTTATAATGTTCCATTTCTAATAAATGCTGTTTTTAACTCATTTTGAACTTTCATCAAATCCTGAAAAATGGTTTCCACAAAATATTAAGCAGCATTACCATTTACCAAATTATCATATTAGAATGATTTCTGAAGGATCGTGTGATCCTTTTTGAATATAACAGAAATTAAGCTACCTTATTTTGACATAGGCTACTATAAGTTTAAGTATGCTATGGAATTATACATCTATATAAATGTACAACAAAGACAATTTAATCATGTCTTTCTTACAATTATTGGGCAACATTTTTCAGTTTTCCTTGGCTGATACTTGAGGTAGGCTACATTTAAAGATTATATATATATATATATATATATATATACACACACACATACTATATGCAAATAGGTATTTTTATGAATTGCCTTAGTTCACAGTTAAAAACAAACTCAAATACTCAATACTCAAGGTCGTGTGTGCCACACAAAGGCAAGCTTTATTACTGGAAAGACAAAAGGAGAAGACATCATTTCAAAAATAACATTCTGAAATGAAACAGTGTAAAACACGAAACAGAAAATAGTTGCCTGCCTCAAATGATGAATCCAAATAAATAGGACTAAGCAGTTTTACATTAAGCACATCCTTGTCAATCCACAACATGAACAAATATTTAATCTTGTGACATTCTTTTAGATGTCTTACAAAGATTACAAAACAGGATATGTACAACTGAAGAACTAGAGGACATGCTTGAAGTATATTTGTACCAAACAGTGTGCAATGGCAGCATAATGACTGGATGTCCTTCATCTGGGACGCTCACATGACCCAGAACTTCACAAACATAAATCGGCAGCTACAATGTATGACCAGCCATGTGACATGTTTACACGCTGTTCATACTCCCTAGCACCCAAAATTCATTTTCATTTTATTTACAAAGTCACTAGACAATGCAAAAAGGAATTTGGTGTGTGATCACAGTGGCGGAGCTTGTAAACAGCCACAGTGGCTGCCCGCATCTCATCTTCCGCCACTGAACAAAATATTGATTTCAAGTGTACAGAAATAAAGCAAAACCAACTATTTGAACAATAGTTAAAAAATGGAAAAATCTCTTTCATTAAACAGGACCAGCCTGTTCGGTTTTATTCCAAAAGTCTGTTTCCATTTCCAGTTTGGCCTTGAATATTCACAAACAAAGCCCTTATCATGTCAGCTGATCCATATATTAAAATGTCCAGTCTGAATCTCCTTCCAGTCCATCTGCTCCTCATGCATTAACCTCTCTTATGCTCATGAACAGAACACTAATATTCCAATTTGGTTGAAAATGAGGGGGAAAAAACATTGCACTCCAATGGTCATATTTTCATCTAATTACTTTAACAAAGGCTCAGAGTCACAATATATTGGCCTGTTTTTACAGCAGCACTGATGTATATCCACATAAATATACGCATGTCCACAAAGCATTAGCATGAATTTATAATAGCCTTTTTTGTTTTAATTATTGCCACTGTACACACTTTGAATTAAGCACTTGAACCATAATTATTGCTTTGTGGTGGAAAGCAGACTTCAAGATTAGCACTTTGCACAAGAAAACACGTTTTTATTTTTCCCATTGAGAATCAAGTTTAGAAGCACATTGGATGATATCATCCACAAATATTTCTGCTGCTAGTGCTGAAAATGAGCATGGAGGCAATGAAACGGGAGATTGCTACATAAGATGCATGAAAAACTAAACCCAAGCTGGTCTGATCTTAATTGTCTCAAACCAGGCGATGTACAACCTTCAACCTGCTACGAAATCTCTCGAGGTCATTTAAAAAAGGAAAGAAGATTCATCGTGCCAAATTCGATCCGATCGAGTCCTCGCAGAACTAGCACAGGGATCGCTTCACAAATTCATGGTTGTCTACACTACAGAGCAGCAGGAGATGTTAAGATACAGATAATCACTGTAATATATTCCCCAGTCACACCCATCCTATCTCTCAGATAGATATTGCCTCTAAAAATAGAAGCATGTATATATCAGACAGTGTTCTAGAGGAAATAAGGGAAAATTGACTTTGGTAGGATCATAAATGGTCTTTTTTACACATATTTTTGGCCCTTGTTTCCCTCCATTCCTCCATCTTAGTGTTCAGATATGAATGGCTCCCATTTAAAAAAAAAAAAAAAAAAAACACATTTCGCTTCCTGCACTGCAGCCAATTCGACCAGCATGATAATGCCAAATGGGTCTCGTTCTCCTCTACATGACCCAGGCCTCGCGCACAGCTCCCCAACGGTCCCGGCTTCACAATTCCCTTGGATCGGTTCCCTCAGATTTAGTCATTAGTGCATACTGTAGGCATGTATTTTGAATCTTACACTAGAGAGCTCGTATTTATACATTGAATAGCTTACATTGAACATTGGAACCTCTTTTAAAACATCTGTTTCCTAAGTTGAATCATTCCGAGCTTCAACTGGCACAACGACAGCAAATCTCTCAATAACAAGGAGTGAATAGATGACGGCTGATGATTGAATCTCGTTTTGAAAAAGCAAGATACAGTACTGAAAATACATATGATGCACTGTTGAAGAGCTCAGGACAAGGAGGACAGCGAGGTGTCCACTTGCTCTGAAAGGTGTTTCTTTGGGGGGTGAGGAAGGATTCCACACGTCAATGATGTGGCCATCGGAACCCACCCCCTTCCCCAGACCAAAGCGCAGGGAATGGTGTAGCTTTTGTTATGGGGGTGAAGTTCTCCACTCACATTACTGAGCAACTCTTGGCCTTCTCCTTCTTGAAGGTGGAGGATAGTAGCTCAGATTTGCTGGGGAGGTGCAGCAGGCGTTTGGACAGGCGGCGGGTCGGGCTTGGCTTGGCAAGTGGCTGCAGCTTGTTAATGCAAGCCAGCGCAGCTGTGCGGAACACGCTGTGGATGCTCTTCTCGGAGGTGAAGGCTGAACACTCCAGATAAGCCTCGGCACCCAACTGTTTGGCCATGGCAGAGCCCTGTGATGGAAGGAGATGCACAAAAAACTCAGTTCGCTGTTGGTTCTTAATAGAAGCCAAAGATACAGGTCATAGATTCAAAAGCTTTGTTCATGTTGTGAGTTGTCTATATAGGCAGTTACCTTTTAAGATAGCATCCGAAGTAAAGACAAGTGTCTGATTTAAAGATTTAGATGACCCCCTTCCTAAATTATACAGGGCAGCTATGTTTTCATGTACCCATTAACCAGATAAACATATATTCTATTATTATACATAACTTAAGTAGGATTTTATAAAGTGAACATGTTATTTCCGAAATGGCATTGCATTTAACGGTCACTGCACTAACTCCAAAGCAATTCTTTAAATATTACCTAGAAATTATTTACCTAGCTGATGGTGTATCTTTTTTTAATAATAATAATAATAATACTTTTCACAATATATACATACACACTACTGTTCAAAAGTTTGGAGTCGGTAAGATATTTTTAAAAAGTTTTTGAAAGGATGCAATTTTTTGCTAAAAAAAAATACAGAAAAAACTGTAATATTGTGAAATATTTTTGCAAATTAAAATAACTTTCTATTTTTTATATATTTTAAAATGTAATTTATCCTATTGATGTAAAACATAATTTTCAGCATCATTACTCCAGTCTTCAGTGTCACATGATCCTTCAGAAATCATTCTAATATGATGATTTGCTGCTCAAGAAATATTTATTATTATAAATGTTGAAAACAGTTGTGCTGCTTCATATTTTTGTGGAAACTGTGATACAATGTATTCAGGATTATTTGATGAATAGAAAGCCAAAAATAACAGCATTTATTTGACACAGAAATATTTTGTAACATTATAAATGTCTTTACTGTCACTTTTTAATAATTTAATGCATCCTTGCTGAATAAAAAAAAAAGAAAAGTCTTTCAAAAAAATTCTTACTGACCCCAAACTTTTAAATGTGGTAGTGTAGTTCAAAAAGCAGTTTGACAGAGAATATTGCCTTACAGCCTGAGTAAGCAAGATCAATGCAACAGTGGAAAGTAGTTAGAAAGTGGCTGTACCTGCTCATGAGTGATGGGTGTTTGTTTCTGATTGGACAGTTCCATCAGCGTGCAGACATCTGTCCGAAGGTCTGTCTTGCAACCAACGAGGAGAATTCGAGTACTGGGGCAGAAGTCGAGGATCTCAGCCCTCCACTGCAAAGAGACAGAAATATATAAAATAATTGTTTTGCAAGAACGGATTAATCTTACAGAGCAAACACATTGTTCTGTATAGGGTTGCATAATGACAATTGTAATCTTGATTCTTAAGTGCCAAGCACTTCTGGCAAGTATGGCGTGATAAATATTGCAGCCCAAAAATGCTAAAGTACAGTAAAAAAGCAAAAACAAATGAATCATTCATAAAGAACTCTAAATTAAACTTCATAAACTCCCACATGAAGCACATTTTTAGGTTACCTGACAAAACATTTTACGGTAAAGAAAGCCCAATGCAATGCTTTCTTGAGGTCAATGGTGGGTTTGAATATTAATAGGAATATCTGGTTACCTTCTTAAGTCCACTGTCAAAGATATCTGGGCGACTGATGTCAAAACAGAGGAGCACGGCATCGGAGTCACTGTAGCAGAGGGGTCTCACATTATCATAGTATGGAGATCCTGAAACAAGAGAGAGATGCTAATGAAGAAATGACTACAATGATGAGAGGAAATCAGCAGAAAATAAAATGTCAATTCAGAGGTAGAGAATATTTTTAAATGTTACATTTCAATACAAAATTATGACAGCAAGCATTTTTGAAATCCACAAACCAGCAACATTAACAAAATAAAGAGACAATTTTGGTATATTGATCAAATCCTACAGTAAAACAGGAACATTAACAAAATAAACATTCAATTTTAGTTTAAGGCTTAAGTTAAAATGCTTTAAAAATAAATGTTTCATGACCCTGTGTGTGTGTGTGTATATATATATGCCCTCCACTGGAAAGAGACAAAAGAGGCGAGAGAGAGAGAGAGAGAGAGAGAGAGAGAGAGAGAGAGAGAGAGAGAGAGAGAGAGAGAGAGAGAGAGAGAGAGAGAGAGAGAGAGAGAGAGAGAGAGAGAGAGAGAGAGAGAGAGAGAGAGAGAGAGAGAGAGAGAGAGAGAGAGAGAGAGAGAGAGAGAGAGAGAGAGAGAGGAGAGAGAGAGAGAGAACAAATAAAATAAGTAAAAAATAAAATTAACTTCTAAATATGTTACACCAGTACATACATAGCTGACTGTCTGTGAATGTGCTGTATCTGCAGACTGAAGCAGACAAAGGCCAGAGGTAGAGCTCCCCTGCTCATCATACATCCTGTTAAAGCCCTCTTCTTCTCACTGCTTGCCATATTGGCATTTTAAAGATGAAGAAAATGACAATTGAGCTATAAAAACCTCATTGATCTATGTGTCTCGCTCTCTCCCTCGGTTTATTTTTTTTTTCCAGTAGATTATGCAACTGGAGCGATGGGGCTGGGGTTGGCACTCTTTCCCGCTCTTGCTCAGAATCCTTAAGTCACCCCCCCCCCCCCCCCCCCCCCCCCCCCAGTACCTCCAGTCCCTCTGTTTCCACAGCAACAGCCTTGGAGTCAACCATCTGCAGAGCGCCGTCTTCCTAAAGGCATCCCTTAACTGCCCATCAATCATTTGATACAGAGCAGTGCCCACCCACTTGGTACTGAGAAGATGCTGGGGAGGCGTAAACAGCCTTATATACACCTCACTATTGCAGAGTCTCCTTTACTGGATGATTTTTTCCTTCTGAACCTCACGTGTAACAGTCTTCACGTCTTTGCAAGAGTCAGTGAAACAATTGTTAGCCATCCACTGCAGTCTAGAAGCCTCATAGTTAACAATATTGATTGAACTTTGTTGAAAAGGGAGCTTACTTTAAAAAAAAAAAAAAAGGGGGGGGGGGGGGGGGGGGGGGGATCTGGGGTCTGCATCAGAACATGTCACTCTTATGAATTGAATCGTTCTTATTTCTAGGGCTGCCCCCGACTAAAGATATTCCTAGTCGACTAACACTCCTGCATTTTAGCGATTAGTCGAATAATCGTTCATTTATGATATTAATATAAAAACTTGCGTATATACAAGGAAAGGTATAGTCCAAGTTGAAGTTTAACACTTCCATATGACAGAAAATGCTAAAGCATGATATTAGCGCGTTCAAAATGAAAATTAAGCGCTTAAAACAGAATAGTAAAGTGTTTAAAGTATACAGCGCTTATGACACGTTATAGGCTAATTATAACATAAAAACAGCAATCAGACTGCCTGTGCATTAATAATTTATTATCAAAAATACAAACTGTAACAGTTACATGTAAAAAAGAAACAGTTTTGAATAAAATAAACTAAAATTCGTTCTTTAAAATAAATTAAATAAACTTATTAGTAACTTAGGCCTAGTACAAAAGAAGGCAAAAAATACTGTAGCAAAAACGCTGTTTGGTATAAAAATACAGTGGAAAATTAAATTAATATAATTTTTATATTGTTCAAAAGGAAAATTAACAAAAACGAACAATTTAATAAATGCACATGGCACATCGCACAACGCCAAACTTAGAATAAAAAAGGGCAGCGGCAAACAAATCAACAGCCTAAGTATTTGATTAAATTGTTTAGACAACTAGGCTATATTTAAGACAAAATGTGGAACAAATAGGCTAATTTAAAGAACACTAATACAAATCAAAAATATCAGAGCAAAGCCGCAAACTGCATTAAGACGACGGATGAGTCTTGACCTGAAACAAATTGCAAACATCAGACAAATTTTTCTTACAGAATAAAAAAACAACTTCTGCATTATATAAAAACGAATAAATAAAAATAATATTTATTTATTTGTATAACCTACCCGGTTATAAAAATACCCGTTTTTTTATAGCCTAACGGATAGGAAACCGAAACGCTACAAAAAGGAAATTAAGCATTCTTACCTAAGCTTTCAATTCGATTTTATTTTTTTCATATTATGTGAGAGGAACACCAGCTTGTCCACATTGTTGGGAAGAAGGGAGCTTCTCGACTTGTTCACAATGAAGCCGGCCTTTGAAAAGATGCGCTCTGATGGAGTGGATGTGAAAGGGATACAGTGGAGGCGTTTAGCTGCTTTAGCGAGCTTTGGATATCGATGTTCATTTTTATGCCACCATGCCAATGGTCCCGAATCAACCTTTGTTTTATCTGCCAGTACATTTTTAGTTCATCCTTCTCTTCTGCATGCTCCTCCTCATCAATGGCCATCAGCATGGATATCAGCCAGACACCTCTCCCACAAGTGCGCTTTGGTATACCGCGAGGCACGAGATCTCGTTGATCTCTCGTTGCTTTGATGTCATGTCATACACTGACTGCGCAGGCCCCTGATTGCGTAATTTTTTTCACGTTTTTTTGCGACTAACCGACTAATGAAAATGTATTCGACCAAGCCCTCCTCATATCGACTAACATTTAGTCGACTATTTGGGGGCAGCCCTACTTATTTCATTTTAGAAAATCAAAACTTTTCGGTGCAACCAGTTGATTCCCAAATAACTGATTATTTGATTCTTATTATTGAATCAAATCACATACAGTGTGAACAGTATGGTCTAACTGATTCCCAAATAGTTAATTTGGTTCTTTTTTTAGTGACTCAAACTCCCACGGTTTATAACTTACTTTGTTATATAGAATATAGTATAAAGTCTGAAATTTTTTTGCAAGAACTGTTACATGTTTTTTCAAACATTACTTTTACACAAGTAGGATTACTAAAATAGTTATTTATGATTCCAATCTGTAAACATCAAATAAAATCCCTAAACAATACGTTAAGTATTCAATTTTATGTCATGTTGATTTTAGGTTGATTGAAACTTATCCAACATGACTCTTATGAGCATTTCTTTCAATGAATCACTCAAAAAGACTTGGGATCCTATCTTGCACTCGGCGCAAATGACTTTGTACACTGACGCATGTATCATTCCTATTTTGCACCCGCGCAAAGCGGACTTTTCCCTCCACAGACGCACGTCGGTTAACTAAGAAATACACTTGCGCTCCCCGGGGCGGTTCAGCGCAAAGAGGAGGCGTGTTCCGGCGCAAACTTTCCCTCATGCTATTTTGCTGTTCTGTAAAACAATTGCGCCACTGACCAGAAAAAACCTAGTCTAAAGTCAGTGGCGCGTTGCGCGTTGTTCATTATGCTATTTTAAGGGCGCATGCTTGGCCATAATCAATGTAGCGTGTGCACAACGCGCATACACGTTGCTTCTCTCATCTAAGCAGCAGTTTTCATTTTTGCAAATCATACATTATTACGATAGATAGATAGATAGATAGATAGATAGATAGATAGATAGATAGATAGATAGATAGACAATTTATTATAAAGCATACATGTAGCTTACACATTTACCCAAATTATCATACGCCTGTTTAACAGAAGTTAATTTGTGTGGGTTTCTCCATCCCCAATGTCACTTCTCTGTGTTTTACGGCCCTGACGAGAACGTTGCTCTCCTCGGCTGTGAACCGCTCCTGGCGCGCGCCTGGCAAATCCGCCGTTATAATAGGAATCCGCTTTAGAACAAGCGCGCCTGCTCTTAAAGTAACACTATGTAGTTTTTCAACCTTCATAATATATTTCCAAGACCCTTGTGATGGTACATCGACTTAAAATAAGTTAAATGACACGTCTGCCATAGCCTGACGTGGTCTGTATCGCTTTTACCACTATGTACCACTACATAGTGCCACTATGTAACTTCGGGTTTCGGGTAGGAACCCGTGCACAAAAAGAACTACAAAATTCGACTGCTTTACGGCATACGTCACTTCCCCCACCACTTCCTCAAATTGTCTGTGGCCATTGCAGACATCCCAAGTCTCCCGGGAGTCTCCTGCGTCTCCCTGATGCCCGCAAATTAGTTCAGATCTGCCGGAATCTAGAGCGCGCATGCGAGACAGAACATACTGCGCGCATAACATACATAGCGCGAGCACGGCAGAGAGAGAGAGAGCGAGAGACCTTGCGAGTGTGCCTCACGAAAGCTAGTCAACCCGCCACCAGCCGCCCCCCCCCCCCCCGTCAAGAATCCAGTCACCAAGATATACCTCCCTGAAATGACTTCTTGCAGGTTGGGATGTCTGCCATTGTTGATTCCAAAGCCAGTGCTGGATAAACAGCGAGCGTGCGCGTGCGACAGTCGGCTGCGGTAGGCTAAATTATTTACGACAGCAGTAATGGAAAATTCTGCTTCCAACCTGTAGGGCGACCGCTGAGGAAAAATCACATGGTGTTGCTTTAAAGGGAATGTGAGATGACGCTCTGATTGGTTTATTTCACGTTACGCCCAAACCACACCTATGAATAATGAAGCTACTTCAGACCAACCCCTTTTAGATTTGCGCCAGGCGCAAGAGGCGTTTATCCCGCCGGGAAAATAGCAACAGCGCCGGGATCCGCCCACAAAGTTACTTGCGCTTTGACACTTGCGTTTCAGATCGTTAAAATAGGGCCCACGGTCTTAAGGCCCATTCACACCAAGCACGATAACTATAAAGATAACGATAAAGATAACTATATATGCGTCCACACCAACGACTGATAACGGTCTTTTTATTCTAAGCACGCGCGCTGCCCGCGCTGCGGTTTCAAAGTAGACCTTTAAATTAGAATGGATTCTGATTGGCTGTCAGTGTTTTATCGTTCGACAGCTGGAAAAAAATCGTTCTGAAAGTGATCCCAACGATATCGTTCCTCATATCTTTATCGTTATTCTTTAATATGGAGAACGATTTTTAGAATTATATCTTTATCGTTATCTTTATAGTTATCGTGCTTGGTGTGAACGGGCCTTTAAGCTGTTGTTTTGAATCAGTCTGATGAATCCTTTACTCAATTGTAGAGTGGAGTACATTCAGTGAAGGATTTGCCAGACTGATTCAAACTGATAACTCATGACTTTGAGAATCTTTTTGAGCATTTAGTTGAAGAATTGCTCAAAAGGGTCATGTTGACTAAGTTTTAATGAACTAAAATTCAACATGAAATTAAAAAAGCTAATTTCCCTCATTTCATTATGGAGAGATCACTGGTTAAAGCAGGAATGGGTTTGAGTGAGTGCGAACCACACTGCAGACATATCACTCTGAAGCACAGATCACCGCCTCTTTCCTCTATTACCGGGACATCACGAACACACAAACCTGGGCGTGAGGCTGCATTCAATTGCTGTTGATTATAATGCAGCGATCGATGTAGATGTACACCGAGGGACAAGAAGCAATTTCAATTAATCTTGACAAAATGGCACATCCCAGCAGTCAGAGACAAAGACCTCCACATGGTGAGCTTACCAAAACTCACTCAAACCACTGTTTGAAATCTGAAAAGGACACTGTGACGCTTATACTGTTGGCAGGGAGCGCTTCCTAACATGAATCATGTACCACCTGCAGTCTTGAATCACAGAACTGCACTATGTGTGCAGGGATGTGCAATAGTGAACAAACCGCTTCTCCGCTCTCAACCCTGGGCCACATGTTCCCTGGATAAACAAGATGAGGATGTTATGCTGCCTGTGTATTACCAGACGTAGGGTTGGTGAAGCGTGCAAAAATGGGGGGAAAAAAGAGCAGAGTAGAGTCGCTACAATCGCACTAAATGCTTTTTGTTGTGAAGCCATGCCTGGAGCAAACTAGCTTAACTGAAAAGTGGGCCAACGTGAGCATGTGTTTGATATGAGATGGCCTTTTCCTTGGGTGCAGGAAAAGTCTTGTGAAGAGAACAGATGGAGGTAGAGTGGGCTGCTTTTGTGTGCCGCACAGACCAGAGCCGCAGCGTATTCCATCTGCTGATCCCTTTCACTCTTTGAAAAACTATTTTAGCAGCGTTTCAGCAATGACTCTGAACTATGACTGTAACTATCAAGTTGTATCAGACATGTTCTGAAACATAATGAAAACAATCACATTTCAACTAAAGAAAGATTTTTGGTGCGCACCTGAGTGTGCTTGACGTCACAGTTTGGATTGTAAAAACGTCACTTGAAGAGGTGGTCTTGGGTATGATTCACTTCAGTACTTATTAAAAGAGTCATGTTCACAATGCTCGTCCCTCATGACTAAGCCTTCTCTGACAGTCTAAATGACACAGTGATAACAGATCCTGTCAATTATTACGGCTTAATGTCATTTACTAGGGAAAGAAAATATCACTCCAGTGTGAAGAAGATGGTATCATATAATGAAAAGAAGAAAGCATTTTACCCAAGTGAATGAGCTTGCTGTCTGTATTGAACGATGAAAAAGTCTGGCTGCAAAAATAATGCCAGACAATACGTCATTTTAGGGTTGTCACTACCTCAATAAAACAACCCATGTCTAACTCAAGAACAAATAACATGACTCTTTTAATTAAGTGTTTAAAAAGACTCATCAGTCGGAAGAATAATTCACTTAATGAACTGAATCAATCAGATCAGTTATTAGTACAGGTTATTGATCTGCAAATCATTATCATTCCTGTTCGACTCAAAATAAAGCACGAATTATTTTGTGTAGGGATGCACCGATAAAAATTTTGGCCGATGCGATAACCAATATTTATTTATAATTGAAAGCCGATAACCAAATGTTTATATAATTTTTGAGAGCCTGATTACAAAAACCAAAGTCTCACCATTAAAAGTCATGTCCCAAGCACACAATTATAATGTTCTCATTATAATTTTATATGTAGCCTATATGACAGACTTGCACTGCACATGCTGGACTGTATTTTAACTAAGTGATTGCAATCATTTCAAACAGTGCACATCTGAAGTGTCTCAGCTGAAGGAAATAATCCATTATTTATCATCTTTAATATATCGGCCGATAACGATAACATTAAAAATGTACATAATGTCAGGCCAATATTTCATGCATCCCTTATTTTGTGTACTTGTTGAAATCTTTACTGACTTGTAGTTAAATATGTGTATTTGCAACAGATATTATTTATAACAGAACTTATAAGCTGAATAAGAGTAAACTCCGACGTAGTAGAATATGTGAGAATTAATCAGCACTCTGAGACTCATGTAGATGCAAGCAGGGGGCTGAGAGAGGTCAACGTTCACAAAGGAGCCAGAAGCAAGTGAAAGCCCCTGTCCGTCTTCCCACTAGAGATGAGAACAAAACCTAGAGCATTCTCCATACTCCCAACCCCCCTTTTCCTTAAGATCCCAGAGATTCCATCACAGAACATGATGGGAGCTCAACAAAGAAACCCCCCCTCTCTCTCACTGCGAGGGGCTGGCCATGACCCCTCAGGGAATACCATCTCAGAGCTGTGGTGGTGTTTCCTCATTGGTGCCTGTCATCAACTGCCAATGGCCACTGGAGAGCACATTAATCTACTGGCTGTTTTAATGTGCTAATGGAGCACTATTTTTACACATCTTGTGTAGTCATCCCATACTGAAGCAGCGGAATTTATATTCACAAAAATGTACATCCATCAGCGTAACAGCAAATGCCACCTAATCCATTGCTAATGCCCCAATGCAAATTAAATATAGCCTCCATATTAGAAATACACACGGCCATCTTCTAAGAGCCTGGCTGCAGTAGGTCCAATTGGCTGTCGTGATTAAGTGAGAGGATTGATTTTCACCTGTAAATCCTTTCTGGGCCTCAAAGAAAGCAGTTGGAAACCCAATGATGAGGTCAGCGCAATCAATGAGGAGAAGACAAATAAGAAGCAGTGTTCACATTGAGCAGCATCACTGAGCTGATATAAATAGCAGCACACAGCATATAACCGAAAACAACACTCCAAATCAAATCTGCCACACTGTAAAATGTTCTTATTATGTCATAACATGTTTGTTTTTTAATCCATCTCACTTGTCACAATTTCTGTCATTTCTAACTGAAGTTCAAGCTAAATTTTCTTTAGTAGTAATTAAAATCAAAGTGATCGAAAAAGTGCAATGACCTAATTACTGTAGGTTATGACTTTGGCACCAGCTTGATTTTACGTACAAAACCGAAGCAGCAATTAAACCTTTTTAAAATGCACACTGAAGGTAATGGGACATCATTTAGGACTATGAATATGTATATACACACATGCATTACCACTGAAATGTTTGGGGTCAGAAAGAAAATATTAGTATTTCAGCAAGGATGCAATCAATGGACAGTTTTTTTTTTTTTTTTATAAATATAAGATTTCTATTTTAAAGAATCCAGAAAAAAGATTCACAGTATCTGCAAAAGTATTAAGCAGAACAATATTTACAACATTGATAATGCTCAGAAATGTTTCTTGAGCACTAAATCAGCATATATTTCTGAAGTATCATGTGACACCGAAAATTCAGCTTTGTCACCACAGGAATAAATTACATTTTAAAACGTGTTAACATGGAAACTAGGGGTGGAACGGTACATGTATTCGTATTGAACCGAAACGGTACGGGCGTCACGGTTCGGTGCACGAATTTGCACGCAGAATACACGGTACAAATAAAAAAAAAACCTCTTAAATAGCGATAAATTTCGCTCTATTCGCTTTTGGTGTGACTGTTAACGCAGCAATGAACAGGCTGCGATCAAGATTGCAATGCAGGAGTGTGTGTGTCTGTGTGCGCGCGAGAGAGAGAGAGAGAGAGAGAGAGAGAGAGAGAGAGAGAGAGAGAGAGAGAGAGAGAGAGAGAGAGAGGCGCGATGAACAGTGTGTGTGTGTGTGCGAGAGAGAGAGAGGCGCGATCGAACAGTGTGTGTGTGTGTGTGCGCGCGCGTGCGAGAGAGAGAGAGGCGCGGGCGCGAATCGCGCGATGAACAGTGTGTGTGTGTGTGTGTGTGTGTGTGTGTGTGTGTGTGTGCGCGCGCGCGAGAGAGAGAGGCGCGGGCGCGAATCGCGCGATGAACAGTGTGTGTGTGTGTGTGTGTGTGTGCGCGCGCGTGCGAGAGAGAGAGAGAGGCGCGGGCGCGAATCGCGCGATGAACAGTGTGTGTGTGTGTGTGTGTGTGTGTGTGTGTGTGTGTGTGTGTGTGTGTGAGAGAGAGAGGCACGGGCGATCGAACAGTGGAAACGTAAAAACATACTCCGTCACTTTTTTCATACAGGACATCATTAAAACTGCAAATTGTTTACTTATATTTGTGTACACTGGCAATAAAACACAACATTGTGCTTTTGTCACACTCTAAACTCTTGTCAAACTGTAACCTACAACTGTTAACAAAAGTTTTTATGGTAGTATTATTTTATACGGAAATCAATTATTTATAATTCAGATGAGAATAAAGTTAGTTAATTAAAATGAAGGAAAACAAATATCTTGATCTGAAATAGCAAATTAATTTTAAATTCATTCAGGTACAATTACCAAACATATCTCAAGGTCTTTTCGTCTTTTTAATAATTTAATTAATAAACTAATTATATAAAACTACTGTCAGTGCACTACAAATAAACTGGTTCTATGCCTTTATTAATAAAACTTATTTAAAAAAATACAAGGTTTAAGACATTTATAAAAATGCCTTCTGCATTTTTGCTTTGCTTTTCACTCCATTGTACCGAAATCGTACCGAACCGTGATGTCTGAACCGAGGTATGAACCGAACCGTGACTTCTGTGTACCGTTCCACCCCTAATGGAAACATTTATTTTTGCAATATTACTGTTTTTACTGTATTTTTAAACAAATTTATGCAGCTTTGGTGAGCATAAGATATTAATAGTGTTGTCGCTACAGTATATTTTGTCTTCTTAGTGGGAGAATATAGTTTTGTGAGAAATACTTCAGTATCATTTTAGTTTTTTGCCAAATAATCAATTTATCTTTTTTTCCTGAACTTATGGATATGCAGTCAATTCCGTTTATATCCGAGAGTAGTTTGAATTGAAATATCCGTTTAACTTGATGGAAATACAGTTTGAATTCTACAACACCAGCCATGATTAACAGCTAAAAACTGGATAAAACTCTGGTTTGCCCTCTCATCCTCATTCAAGCCCCGACTCATCCCCTTAAACCGTACTCTCTCTCAGCTGGCTTGTCTCCAAGCAGACTATATCAGATCAAAAAGCATGAGCAAAAGGCAGGGGCATATTAACAGCACATATTTCATTCAGCAATCTGTACATGAAATCTTAATCCTTGCTCTCGCTCTCGCTCTCCCTCTCTCTCTCTCTCTCTAGCAATCACTATCGCACACGTACACAAACACATTATAGAAACCTAGTCCTATCAGCCACACTTCACAGTCAGCGGACAGCCAGACGTTACTGGGTGCTAATGATGCTTCTATTGGCAACACATCCAAAGAGATATGAGGTTATCATGCCTGTCATTTACTAGGGATTCAGAAATGAGCAGTGAGGAGTAGACATACACAGCACATTGTAACCAGGTCAATAGGCTACAATGGGAAGCCATGGGGAGATGTGAACTGCCTCAGTGATCATGTAGTCGTTAGACTACGGATTATGTACGGCAGTTGTTAGAAAGACAGACATAGTCTATAGTCTCATGCCTGATGCATATTGGACAAAAAAGTGCTTTCTTGATTTGGAAAGCTCTAATCTGATTGGCTGACTTCATACAACTTCCGGGATTAAGGGCATACAGCGTTTATCATCAGTCATCTTGGAAACAAAATCACATTAACATGGCACTTTTGAGGATAAAATAATCGCTGGATTTTCAAATTCGAGTATCAATTCTTGGAATGATATTCAAGTTAACTAGATATCCACAAGCAAAATAGTCTGTAATTACTATTTTGGAACAGACAGAAATTCTGATCAGAGTCTGTACTCATTTTTCACACCATGTTATATATTTTCTTTGCAGAAAATAGTTTTTATATGGTGTTCTATTGCAAACTGAGCGTCTGTTACAATTATTCTACATTTACATTTTTCTACACTGCTTCAGAATTAGCATAAATAATATGTTCAATATTCAAATCAGGTCTAGTTTAGTAATCAGCATGACTGGATTGGCCCAACACAGATCAAAACAAGCCAGGCTGTTTACTTGAGCAGAATATAAAACAGCTACAATTCGTAACAACTGTAAGGAATGTAGCAATTCGGTGACTTCAGACTATCAAGATACTGGTACATTTTCTAACATCAAACAATTCTGTGGTTTCCAATTTCTAGTGTTTTCTCCAGACAATTTCAGTTAGACTATGAATACACTAAAGCAAAAATGCATGAATATCTGATGATATTAACTACACAGATGCAACATTATTATAATACTGAAAATCACGTCTCAGTTATTTGTCATTTTAATATATGATGTGGGCAAAATGCCCCCTCCAAGTATGGCAAGCCGTTTTGACTTTTAATCATTAGCAGGATATGAATTCTTGATATCAACAATTCCATTTTTACTAGTTAAAATGCTAATTATTGATATCAGGAATTAGATTTCTACCAGTAACAATGTTAATTCTTCATTTCAACAATGACGTCATCTCACAGAAATATGAATTCTTGATATCAAGAATAAAATTTGAACTAGTAAAAACTATAATTCTTGATATATGTAATTGGATTTTCACTAGTTAAATTTCATAGGCTGCCATTCAAATTCAATTGTTGATATCAAGAATTGATTTCTTACTAGTTGAAATTCCAATTTCACATATCAGAAATACAGTTCTTACTAGTAAAAATCATAATTTTTGATATCAATAATTGCATGGTTACTAGTGCAAATGTCTGTTCTTGATATCAACAATTGAATTGTGAAAAAGTTCATTTTTGATATCACATTACAATAAGGTTCCATTTATTAAAGTCTAGTTAACTACATTAGTTAACATTCTATTAATATTAGTTTCTATGCGGATTTACTCCATGACAAAACCACCCCAGTCATTCTAGAATGATTCATTCTTTCCAAATGCAAGTCATCTGGTGAAATTGTTTTTATATCGCAGAAAAATAAAATATCGCAATATAATTTTTTACCAATATC
Source organism: Rhinichthys klamathensis goyatoka (assembly GCF_029890125.1). Lineage (NCBI taxonomy): Eukaryota > Metazoa > Chordata > Actinopteri > Cypriniformes > Leuciscidae > Rhinichthys > Rhinichthys klamathensis. The sequence goes on along the minus strand of NW_026606571.1, from coordinate 329,250 downwards.
GTGCAGCCCTAATCCTCGCTATGTGTTTTCTATACAGAGATATCGACATCGGTAAATATCATATCGGGCATAACAGCAATATTAATATCAGTTATCGGTATCGGCCACAATTTTCACATCGGTGCATCACTAATTATAATGGGATTTTGGCAATATTGTGATTAAACTTTACCTCATGTAAACGCAATACTTTGATCAAACTAATGCGGTTAAGCTATAAATCGTAGTAACCATATTCACATTAAACTACGGCAATTTTAATCGCAATAAACAGACATGTAAACACCTTAATCTCATTATTACCGCTCTGTCCAAAGTGTGCATGTGCGCAGACGCACACGGATACTGTGTGTTGTTCACACAACTTCATGAATGAACTCCGTGACATTATTCTGAAGTTGACTCTGATTATTATTAGAAATAATTGCATTGGTGGACATGTAAATATAGTCTGATATCATGATTGTGATTGTTACTAGTAAGAAAGCGTTTTAGATATTTGAAATTACTCTAATTATTGATATCAGAAATACATATCAGAAAAAAAACAAATGTAACATGTTGAAATACATTGACAGATATCAAGAATTAACATTTCAACTATTGATAATTGAGTTCTTAAAGAATTTATATTTTTACTAGTAACCACGTAATTACTGATATGAAAAATGAGTACAAATTTTATCTCTGATATGTGAAATTGTAATTTCAACTAGTAAGAAATCAATTCCTGATATCAACAATTAAATTTGAATGGCAGCAGCCTATGGTGAAATTTAACTAGTGAAAATACAATTACAGATATCAAGAATTATAGGTTTTACTAGTTAAAATTTAATTCCTGATATCAAGAATTGTCATTTTAACTAGTGAAAATGTAATTGTTGATGTCAAAATTCATGTCCTGGGAATGAATAAGACAAAACGGCTTGCCATATACTCCTAGTCCATTTTGACATCACATTAGCTCAAAACAGTATACCAATCAAGAATCCCACTAAAGTATTTTGATTTAAAGTTTATAAATTAACAGACCATATACTGTTTTTCCTCAATTACACATGACATTTCATATTATGTCGAGACTCATAGGGCTTCATTTAGCTACTACATTATGATGTCGTCCAAAGTTACATAACATGGCCAAAACAAAATGTTACTTTCGATTTAGATGCATTTTAATATTTAGTCACGCAGTCACCCGTTTAATCTTACCTGACGTGTCCCATAAACTCAATTCAACACGTTGGTCATCAAGCTCCAGACAGGCCGTGTAGTTCTCAAATACTGTGGGCACATACGTCTGAGGAAGACATGCAACATATTAAAACTGATGAACATGCATGTGATACATAGCTATATGGTGCTTAGAAAGAAACCGGGGTACCACTTTAAATCTTTACATACTGTCCCTTGCCTCTACGTAAACCGATTTAATGTTTGCATCATTTTGTAATATCCTAACGGACTTGGTAACCAATGTTACAATGAAATTATTCTTAACATGCATGATGAGAGAAACAACAGTTAATCTAGACATAAATGTCATTCGGAATAATAATATAATTACAGAATTGTTTTAACAAATACATTTCTTTGAGAAATGCTGTAGGCTACTGACCTCCGGATAACAATCCTTCGCCAAAACCTGTAACATCGCAGTTTTCCCGCATTGAACATCCCCAACCAGAACCAGTTTACATCTGACTACCATTGGTTGTGCGTTTCTTCTCTCTTTCATGGTTTCACGATGTCTTTTAACAGAATAAAATAATCAAAAAGTAAAACGCCTAAAACAGACCGACACGAGGATGCGCGAGTGCACAACGGTTTCTGTGGTGATTATAGGCTACACAACACTGCGCCGAAGTGATTGAACTGTGGACTGTGGGCTTATATGTGCCTCACAACAGCCAATCACCTTGCACGATGCTCATGACGTCTCACATTATTCCCTCCTCCATCTGGATGGAAACGTATTTCCCCGACGACTCAGTCTTTTGGGAAACTTTTGTCTAATCCTTATCGGTGAAAAATTCCACAAGAATGCAAATTTTATACGAGTTATCCAAAATATCCACACTAGGGTTGTTCTGTGATTACAAAAGACGCTATACAAATATATTATAATAGCCTCTGAGATAATTTGCTTCAATGTATGTCTATCACAAACAAACTAAATGATGCCACTTCACGGCTTTTCCTGCATAATGTGGCGTCTTAATTATCTCCCGAATAGCTATTAATTAGATTGTTTTCACTCAGCACAAAAAGTCATTTGGTTTGTTCACATTGTCCCTCCACCTACACGACTTTACTTAGTTAAATGATCTGTGAATTGCCTACTTTCTTTCAGAGTTTTCCTTTCATTTTTGAGGTCTTTTTTTTTTAAATCATAACAACCTCAAATGTTCCCCAAACGATAGGCTACGTCCCCAAACAATTCAATAGCTAATTCGTAAACTATTAGGTTTTTTCCTGCCATAATACTGAAACCATTATTGTCTTGATCAAATGTATCCGTTTTGACATGTTTAGTCATTTTACTGTAAAGTCTTGCATGACTCCTCTTAAAAATCCCCTTGACTAAAAACATGAAACCATTGTTTACATTATTAACGGACTGGATTATTGGACAAATTGCTTTTTTGATCCCAGTCTGTGTTTGATTTGGACACACAGTAGTTTAATTAATGACGAATGTGAGGCCAAAAGTTTATTGGCCTGATGGGGAAGTTCAAAATCTAAGCCCTCAGGGAGTCTCAGAAGGCTAAAGTGGTCTGATAGAAACTAGACACAGAGGCTCTGACACTTTCAAGGTTATATTTGTATGTTAAACACCTCAGAGACAGCAGGCTGAGGGGAATAGACCTTACGCAAACACTTCTCTCCCCTCTCCACTACTAATTCAATTATTCTTCAAACTGAAATTAGACGGTCTAATTTCACATCACTGAATGGTTTCAGAGCAGTTAATATTGCACGTGTGTAAGATTTATCGTGCACATTGTCTCTGTTTTTGTCCCTAAAGTCATGCAATGTCAAACTGCAAACAATGTTCAGGATAAAATCTGTGGTTGCATTATAATATTTTGTCTTCATTTTGAATGGAAGCACTTGTACCCTTTTTATTATACCTTTTAACCTGTATTGAACCAGTTAGTGGTATCATAGATGAGGCTTGTAGTATCCGCAGCAGGGGTGGAGACCACATGAAGTATGTATGAGAAGAATTCCCCTGCTGTAACAGCAGGGCACAAAGCACAGGAAAGCAGGTGGAGCTGAATAATCAACAGCCCAGTGTGTCACAACACAATCTGCTGTGGGAGATATAGAGGAAGAAGGTGTCAGAAGGTTGCAGTTGGGTTCCTACCTCTGTTTAACCTCAGAGGTTCATGGTCACATGGCATCTATTGAAGATAATTATGTAAGACATGAAATATTGTGTGTGTAGAATATTTTCAAAATTAAAGTTAAATAATAATATAAATACATTATGCATAATACATCATAATTTATATATGCAACATACATGCATATATATTTTAAGATTTAAATATGTACTTTGGTGTCATCTATGATATTCCCTTTGTTCAGAAACATAATTCCACCGACCAGTCCACTAATCTCATTTTTACCTAGACTAATTTCTGTCAGTTTAAATCTAGACTAAAAACACATCTCTTTTACCTGGCATTCACATAGAACAGCCCTGTGAAGGCCTCATGGACACCTCAACAAACTGGTCTCCATATCGGCATGATGACTCCGACCTCCAACCAGATGAAACTGGATAAATATTGTGAATGTTCTGATCCAATCTAACTTCTGACCTGTAATGTTGCCTGAATCATAATCATACACTGTTCGCTCGTTGGCCAGAGGAGAACTGGCCCCGACTGAGCCTGGGTTCTCCCAAGGTTTTTTTTTCTCCATTCTGTCACCTGATGGAGCTTTGGTTCCTGTTGCCACTGTTGCCTTGACTTTTGGCTTGCTTAGTTGGGGACATTTAATATTCAACAATATAATTGAACTTTGTTGTATTATTTTAATGTTATCACTGTGAAGCTGCTTTGATTCAACCTGTATTGTAAAAAGCGCTATATAAATAAAGGTGACTTGACTTGACTTATAATGAAAGATATTTTATGAAAATCCCATAGTGTTTTAGAAGTGTGTTGACCAAATTATACATGTTTGTGATTAAGCAAGATGCTTTATATAATTTATATAAATTCGTGCAACATAAAATTAACATACCGGGTCAGAATAGTTTTCACTTTTATTATGCTCGGGGTCCCATTACTTCTTCAATGCTTTGACATGCAAAGTAAATTAGGCCCTTTGCCAATTTTTCCAGATTTCCTGCATATTCTGACATGTTCATTGTGTCTAAAGTAATCAATTAACTTGTTTTCATTCAGCATCAATAGCCACAGACATGAGGACAATAGGACTGTTCACACATTCTCGTCCTTCCTCCTAACCACTCTAACCTTTAATGATCTGTGAATCCCCTAATTTCCTTCTGAGATGACCTCAAATATTTAAATTTTTCAGTGCATTTGACATATTCCCTTTGTCCAGACTCCAGAAACACATTTCCGACAACCCACTCTTTTATTACATCTAAACTGATGAAAGATGTTATGAAGGTTTTAGACGTGTGTTGACCAAACTATCCACAAATTTCACAATTTATTTCATTAGAAAGATAGGCTATGTAAAAATGTGCTATATTTATTTACGTATTTATTTATTTATTTACTTCCAGGGACAAATATATATTGCATGCGCTAAAGCAACAAAGAAAGACAATTGTTTCAGCGGTGCCACAACAATAATGCTGGGAAGTTATTAATTATAGAGATGTTTTAACGCATGTGTTGTATTTTTATGTCGTTTCATGCATGTAACTTGTGTAGATGGACGTTTAGCATTTGTTGACAGTGCCAGAGATAGAGATAAACCCTCATGTGTGACAGATGGCTGTGTCATTTGCAGATAAAAATGAAAGCATTTTCAGTGTCAGCCTCTCAGTAGGGAAATGGAGCATACAGAAATGAAGAGAAGTAACATATGGAAATGGCAAAGCCCATTTGTTCTGCAGCATGTGTGGATCTGATGAATACTGCGACGAGGTCAAGTAGATCAGGGCAATTGCTCTCTGTCGAACTATACGTTCCGGTCAGTCGATCAGGACCACTATCTCTTTTTCTTCAGCTCTCTCATTAAAGCCAAATCTTTCTTTGAGCTTTGCTATAGGCCCGTTATGTTCTGATGACAGGGAATGTGATACTGAGAGCATATCAAGCCACAGCAGTAATCAGCTCTTCTTGCTACTAGAAAACCAACTGAGAGAGAGAGAGAGAGAGAGAGAGAGAGAGGGAGAAAGAGACTCTAACAACACCCCCTGACCCACAACCGCCCACTTGCAGCAGACAGAGGCCCAGCAGGCAGCTAATTAGCATGTGTTAATGAGTTCCTGTTCCAGGGTGACCCACTCAGCACTGCAGGAAAAGTGTGAAGGTATGGTGTGTCTGCTTCACGGTGCTTGTAGTAAACACAATTACAAACAAGCCGGACATTTGAACTGCAAATCTAGCACATTCAGAGTAGGCCGGGGGTGTCCAAACCTGCTCCTAGAGGGCCACCGCTGTCCTGCAAAATTTAGCTCCAACCCAAATTAAACACACCTGAACCAGCTAATCAAGGTCTCAGGCATACTAAACACTTCCAGCCAGGTGTGTGTTGAGGCATGAGGCTAAACTCTGCAGGACAGAGTTTGGACAACCCTGCAGTAAATGCAATTCGCTGCAGTTAGTTTGCGGCAGTAACAAGCATCTAAAGTAAATGCTCTTCGTTTCCACCCATGTTCAAGCATAAATCTGAGTGTTTGGCTTAGTCTGACCCCAAGTTTTCCCATATTTTGGGCATTAGAGTCTAATGTGATAAAATGTGACCTCACTGCTAAATGCATGCATTGTAAAAAGATTAGCTGGTGACCTAAAATGTGGTAAAATTAACTTTCATTAAAGTCAACATTTTAATATCACCTGAATAACCTGATGAAATTAAGGTTATATGTAAACTAAAATAAAAATAAAACCAAATAAACATTTTTTTAAGGCTCAGATCAGGTAGAAATTTAAGTTCAAGTAACTATTGCAGTTTCACATTTAAAAAATGTAAATCTGTAGAAAAAAAAAACAGAAAGACAAAATGCTTTTGCATTTACACAGATCATCATTTTCCTTCCATTCTGATTGCACTACAATTGCTCCTGCACTGACCTCTAGAGGAAATTTGGAATTTATGTTTGAGATTCCTCAACCATGTTACATGTAGCTGGTTAGTTGATATAAACTGCTTATGAAATGTTGACATGTCTGGTAAGACATAATATACACTTAATCTAAAACTATTTTGAACAGCATCTATAATTCTTTTCTAATTATAATTTTGCATGCAGCTTTTCTGACCTCATATACTGACTATATTTAAAAATTAATTTGTCACACCACAAGATGAATTAAAGTAAATTTAGCAAGTCTAAAGTTTAGTATTCGTATACTAAAATATTTATTTTAAAAAGACATTATGTATCAACAATACATGCACAAGTGACAGAAACCAGAGACCATTCTTTTCATTTTATTTTTAATCATTTTTTTCTTCCCCAGAGCACACAATACTTTTGCTCAGCATCAGGTAGTACAGTTTTCTAAATTCTTTTCCTTTCTTTTTCGCCCATAACTTTAGTACAATATGATAAGGTTTCAACTGGAAGAGGGTTTACACACTTACATAGTGCTTTTATTGCATTGTAAACCAAAAGAAAACCTCAAAAACAAAATAGTGCATTCATATTGATTTCCCTTTATTCTGTGATAGACCTTTATTAATACAAGCCAAGTTTCACCTTCCTCTAGTGTTGCATACAGTAATTTGTGATAGAGAACAACATAATATCTAATAAAATAAACAATTAGCCTTGAAAATATACTTTGGAGACCCAAAGACATAGTTTTTGACTATGTACAAAATTCACCTGGAAGGATATCAATCACATTTTTGATTGGGAAGAGCTCATTGTGCTTTAAAGCCTGTGTCTCTTGCTTGTTGCTTTTCATATTCAGTGATTCACAAATTGACAGAAGATTCAACATGGTCCCAAATAACATTTTTGTTCAATATATGCAAATAATATTGTACATGTACATCTTAAACTAACAGAAAGTCATTTGTTTGTGCATTTATATATAGATGAGGGCAATGAATTTTAATGTGCAATCTGTATACTCAAGCAGATGGTTTGTGATGGTTTATACATTTCTATGCCCATTGCATCTTCCCATTCAGTTTACAGTGCAGTGTAATCCTACAAATGTCTGATCGTTTGTCATGCATAGTCATGATAGGCGCTTCATTGTACAATGGGATTGCATATGCGTGTATGCAAAGAGTAAAATTAGTGAACATTTAAAGTTAAGAGATTGTCTTGCAAATTAAGACATAAGTCATTCTGTTATGTGAGATAAAATTGGTAAATGTCTTAGTTATTGCATGGAAGAACAGCAGCAAGCAAAACTTAACAATTTCAGCATCAGATATGTCAGCAAGATCATCACTTATCATGCATATAAGTGTTGATGGTAAAGATAAAAAAAATATCAGGACTTATTATCAGTGTTTTGAGATTCTCGAAATGCAGAAAAAGAGGATGTTATTAAACAGTGGTGAAAATGTGTTTTGAAGCAATACATCTTACTGTTGCTGTTGGAACAATGGTACGATTATGTACAGTGATAAAAAATGATTAATACAAAATAAAATATTAATATGAATCAAATTATAATTAAACAATAAGTAATACAATAATAATTAAATCATCAAAATAAATAGTCAATAATTCACAAAAGCACATTGCAGCATAAACCATGTTTCACTTCATTACAAATGAAGTTGTTACAAATAAATGTAGTTTGGGTGAAATTTTCTTTTACTTTGCTTAGTTTGTTCATTGTTTCAAGGACGAGAGCATGTCAGCCAACACATCCAGGTTGGTATTAACCAAATTTACTTTGTACCAAAAAGCCATATATAGTTTGATTAGATGTTTATTGTTCTCTTTTTAAAAGTTAAAAAGCCTATTTATTGTGTCATTCTAACTGTGCATGATTAAATGGTTATTTGCAGTATTACGGAGCCCCGCACATGACAGGGAGGAAATAAAATATGTATATCAAGGCCACGAATTAACTATTCATTCCCATAACTTACTAATATGTCAGCATGTTTTACTAATTCAAAACCGAGCATAATACAAAAATAAATGAAAGAAATTTGCTATATTTATATAGTAATACCATATTGAAATATATTCTGAATCTAAAAAATGAAATACTATCAAAGCTATTAGATGTAGCTGAACACCTACACATGTTAGCCTTTCAATTTCATTACCATCCATACAAAGGGAAAACTGAACTGTAATGTAAACATGGACTATGTAACATACTGCCGTGAATTATAAACAGTACAATGCTAACGGTTGTTAGTGTTTTTAGGTCTGTGTTTTATGAGTGACAAAGTGTGTTTATTGGTTGGAAAGCTTTGCAAGTGTTAGTGTTGATTTGAGACATGTATGAAGTGTTTTGGTAGTTTTAGTGCATTTTGAATGTGAAATGAATTATCTTGTGTTCCAAGCTTAAAGTTGGTTAGGAGAACTGCGTGAAGAGTTTTGAAAAAATGACCACAGGATTGAGAAATGTGTAAATAGTGTGCACGACATAATTTGTTCCATCATTTTACTAAATCATGGCCACATTGTACTGATTCGTTCCCTTGTTTTAGTTAAATCAAAACGAGGGAACAAATTAGTTCATCGTGGCCACGATTTACTAAAACGAGGGAACAAATTATGTTGTAATAAGTCATGGAAACAAATTCTTAATGTGTGGCCACGATTTACTACAAAGAGTTAAAGAATTAGTAAATAGTGGCCACAATTTGCTAAAACGAGAGAAGGAATTCTTAATTCGTGGCCACAATATTTCCCCTCCCCCTCCTGCATGTCATGTGCAGGGCTCCATACTATTGATATAATTTAGCTTTTTTTATCACCTGCTGTCCCATCAGAAGAGACCTGTGGCCCATCAGTTGAGAACCACAAAGTAAATAATACTATATTAGGATGTTTAATGCAATACTGAGATCTGAGCAAAAGATGTACAAACATTCATGTGGTCTGCTTTTCATTGATCTGAAAGGGTGATATTCGTGCAATGTGGTTGTAAATACTGATGAGTTACTAGTGGATTTACCCCGGTTGATATAAAATTAAAGATTCCCAGTGGATGCAGTAAAAAGGACACAAGAAAAGGAGAACAGGACATAAAGAAAAGTAAAAACTTTTTCAGTTACAAATAGTCCCAACTGTAATTTGAGAGTTGTGCTACATAAAGCTTATAGGGTTATGAGCTAATAATTTAAATGAAGTGAATTGGGGAAAAGCTACGGTCTTGATAAACCTTAAAAAAACAAATCAAAAGCGATGCAGGAGGTGGAGACATGGTGAGCTGACTGGCAGTTGTGACATGGGGTGCCCTTCTTTGTTAGGGCATGGTATGGATGCTCTGATGCCAGTGCCAGCCTCACCCCGGAGATAAGAGTCAGGCTGGCCGAACCTGGCGGACAGACGGCACCACCCAGGGGTTTGAGGGAAAACCCCTTTTGATCTCAGCGTGGGTCTCAGCAGGGACGTTCAGACCAGTTGAATGTGTGTATACCAGCCAGAGTGTGTGTGTGTTGGCTGAAGACCTGCAGCAGTGGTCCTGAGATGTAAAGGACGACACGTGTGTTAGTGCACGGAAGGGTGTGTGCTGTCACCGCCAGTGAGGCTGGGATTGGTCCACTTCTCCTCTGGCCCTCATTTCATTCTCCATCCCTCCGCTCCTCCTCTTTCTCATCGGGAGGGTTGGGGGGGGGGGGGGGGGGGGGGGGGGGGGGGCAGTTGCTGTGAGCCCCATCTCATTCTGGGGCAGTGAGTGGCTGGCCTTTGAGGAATATTCTGGGGGTCTTTCTGGAATGTTCTGTGTCACTCTATAACAGTCAGAGAGCAGTGGAGAAAGGGATCATTATGGTTATAAACACCCTGGTGACAAGCTTACTGTCACTTGTTATTTAATAGTGCACCAATTTTTTTGTTTGTTGTGCAATACGGCCGTTGTTATACTGATACCTAGGTCATCACGTCAAAGCAGTGCTTCAGTTAATCATTAAATAAAACTAAAATGAAAACTAGTAAAATTACATTACATTATAAATACACTTTAAAAAACACAACAATTAGAAATGTTGTGCAATACGGCCGTTGTTATACTGATACCTAGGTCATCACGTCAAAGCAGTGCTTCAGTTAATCATTAAATAAAACTAAAATGAAAACTAGTAAAATTACATTACATTATAAATACACTTTAAAAAACACAACAATTAGAAATGTTGCATCGGCAACTAATTGAAAAAATAAAATAAGTTAAAGTACTAAAACAACCTATATAGAAATATTCATAAAAAATATTTTTTAAAAGCTAATAAAAATGACAAACTTTAAAATAAAAATATAAAAATAAAAGCTAATTAAAAATAATAATAAATACAAGAACAGTAGAATAAATAATTCTAAATTAAAACTGGTTTCAGATGCCATTGTAGAATTTACATTAATCTATTCCGCTAGTGAAAGTGTCCAAATATAGGGTGGATTAACGAGATATAATGAAGCAAGTAGTAAAAAATAAATAAATAAAATAAAAAGGGAAAAATTCATACAAAATGAAACCACCATTTATTAGTCTGATATAAGACATTATTTTAATTATTTTTCAAACATACTTTTCTTGATGTGTAAAAACTTTTTAATGAAGTAAAAATGAGCATGTGCTTCTTTAAAATGTATTGTTGTTATTATTAATATTATCATTTTAACAATAAAAAAGCTAATGTATGCAAAATAAACCCTGACCGGGAAATACACATTAACGGTACTGATCTTAACTGATGAAAATCGATCCAACACTCACGCTTATTTGTGGTAGTACTCATTCAATTAGCTCCTGCGTCTCTGAGAACTGAAGGTAGAGAATGAGAGAGTGTTTAAGATCAATTAAGCAAGTGAAGTCCATGCAGTTAACATTTGAACACTCACCTGTTGGCTAGAGTTAGCTGAGGGGGGTGTAACTACATTTTGCTCCAGTAGAGGGTTCAGGGGGGCGGCGCCTGGCAGGTGAGTGGCACGCCAGTATATATCTAAATATTCGGCCAGGTGTTCGCAGGCATCCTCTAACTGATTCTCATCCAGTATAACATCAAACATTTCCTAATGCAAGAGCAAAGCAGTGAGGATAAACAGTATGTAAAAGTGCAGGATATTGCTTCTGTTCATTTGTTGCTTCGGTTTAATGTCCGTTAACAGGAGCTGGATGTATGTGCAGTACTGGGACTCACTGGTGGGCACTGTGCTAGTTTATCTCCAGCCATCAATTGCACGTTGAGATGTTTGCTTTGAGATTTCCCTCTGGACTTAATGAGTCTTTGAAGAACCTGAGGTAGAAGGAGTGACAGAAAATGAGGGACAAAAGCGGGAGCAATGCTTCAGGGAATTATATAACTTTTAACCCTGTGGAAAAAATAAGCACACTTTTCAAACACAAAATTAATTAGTCTATTATCAATGTTCAATAGTAAATATACATTCATTTTTCATTTTTATGAAACAGCAAAAGTAACTTTAATCACAACTCTATGTATTTTGTTTGATCATTTTGAGTGGTTTAAAACACTCATTGGTCTTGCTAAAACAATTGGATAATATTTTAATAATAATAATAATATCTAAATAATATAGGGGCCAAATTGCTGGTTATGGTGGAAATGATAGAAGGAAATGGGTCTAAAATCATATAAATCATTTTCAATTTTCAAATAATAATAGTTTATTTTTACTCATGATCATATTTTTATGATAATTTAATTATTAAAAGTAATAATTTGTATTTTTATTATGGATTCTTCATATTTTAAGTATCAGTCTGGGACAGGAAAAAACATAAAAGCACATTCAACAAGCATTAAAAGCACCTGTTGTCATATGATTCCCTGTTATAGTCATGTGATCCTGCCATGTGTTCCCTTGTCTGATGTGTCATGATGTCATTGGTTCATTGTTTAATAATTGTTCACAAGTGTCCCGTGTCTAGTCATTAGTCCTTTTGTATTTAAGCCCTCATGTTTGCCATGTGTCCTTGTCAAGTATTGTTTCACTGTAACCTCTGTGGGTAAGGTCCTGTCCTGTCTTGGCCATGCCTAGCCTTTATGTTTGATCACAGTCTGTAAATAAAATGCATTTGGGTTCTGATTTATTGACCCGTTAAATATTGTTGCACCTTTGGAGAGGACACTTTCACATAGACAATGATGGGAGCGAGAGAGGTCTTGAGAAGCTGTGCGGGATGGTTGATAGTATCAGCATCCAAGATCACCAACTGCAGACTTTTAGCCAGCTCAAATATTCTCTCAATCTCACTCTGCACCTCCGCTGAGAGGGAGAGAGAGCGAGGCAGACATGAGAATAGGGACTACATTAATAATGAAACAACAAATGAGATCCTTCATACTCAAAAATACTTTACCACTCGTAATATTTATGTACTATTTAGCTTTACCCCTGTATGTTTGTCACTCACCCAGACTGGAGCGAGTGTTCGACCTCTCCATGATAGCTTTCTTATTGATAACAGACCTTTTAGCCAGAGACAGATCTGCAGTCACCCGTGTGATAGAAATCCTGCCATGAAAAAAGAAAAACATTCAGAAGACTCGTAATATAGCACACAAGTATGGACCACTTTTATGATACTTTATGGTGCTTTTTTGATATTTTGAAGCTTGACAGCCCCAGTCCCCATTCACTGAATTATATAGTAGAGAGTCACGCGACAAATGTGTAAGGGAGGCAGCACCTGTGTTAAAAACTGGTAGAAAGTGGTCAGCAAAGAAATCTGTTGTAGAGGCAAAGGCTGCCCTTCAAATTGGGGATATCGTGGGACAGGTACAGCATGGAAGAGGGGGTTTTGGACTCAGTTTAGCTCCTCCTAAATGGCACAAGGCAGGCCCAGCTCAAAGGAGGAAGCTGGTAGTCAACGAGGTGCGAAAGCAGGAGGAGAGGATGAGGTGTATAAAGGCCATTTCCCAGGCCAAGCAGGGAGAGTGGATGAGATGCGAGAGTGTGGAACAACGCAAGATGGGCTGGCAAGACCTTTGGTCAATAGAAGAGAGTAGAATCAGTTTCCTTATTAGGTCAACATATGATGTTCTTCCATCACCGCAGAACCTAAACCTCTGGGTAGGAGAGGATCCCTCTTGTCCTTTGTGTTCATCACCTGCCACATCAAGGCACATTTTGACAGGATGTAAGGTGGCTCTAAGCCAAGGTCGGTTTACTTGGCGCCATGACCAAGTACTGCGATGTTTGGCTTTAGCATTGGAAGGCAAGCATAGTATGACCAATAAGTTGCCGCCTGTTCTAGCAAAACATTACACGCAGAAGACAATATTCCTCCGTCCAGACGAGCAACCACCAAGAAAAGGTGTTAACACCAATTCTCGCCCAGGACAACTGGAAGCTGCTGGGGACTGGAAGAGGCTGGCTGATCTTGATCAACGGCTTATTTTTCCACCTGAGATTGCCACCACTAACCTACGACCAGATATTGTTTTGTGGTCTGGATCAGCACGCATTGTTCAACTGATAGAGTTAACAGTGCCATGGGAGGATGCGGTAGATGAGAGGAAGAAACTGCGGTATGCTCATCTGGCCACTGAAGCAGAACAGCGAGGATGGAGAGTCCAGGTTTATCCAGTGGAAGTGGGTTGTCGAGGTTTTGTGGCACACTCTACAACCCGGTTCCTCAGAGACGTCGGATTCAGCGGCCAAGAGTTGCGTCGCACAGTAAAGAACTTATCTGAAGCAGCAGAAAGGAGCAGCAACTGGCTGTGGTTGAGACGGAAACATTCTAGCTGGCTGTGTACACGCCGCCACGCTACGGTTTTGTTGTAGAATTCTTGAAAACTTGAAGAGTCTGTTGGTTTATTTGTATACGTTCCTGTGGATATTGCGTGAATGACGGGTGGTTGGGCAGATATTGTGTTGTGCGGTAGGAGGTATGCCATACGGAACCGTTGCCACTGAAACTGCATATTAACGCACAAGTGGGGCTCGGCAGCCTTAGTCAAACGGGTTGGCGCATATGGTTGGGTTGAGGAGAGATTGTGAGATTGCAACAGGAGGGATGTAGAGGTCAGTAAGCTGGGCTGAGTTGAGTGGGGGACGGAGGGGAGTGACTCTGGGATGCCAGAGTCACTGTCGAGCCCTCTTGAGGTGTCGTGGGCTAGTCGACGAAACACTGAGGACGGAAGGTGCCCACTTGAAGACCCTGGAGATGTCCCCTACTCGGCTCAATCCAGACGGTTGTCGTGCTGGTCCTGTAGTTGCAGCCGTCGCGTGTGCTGACGCGCCAAGTACATTGCAGCCATTAACGCCGGACAGAAGGGGAGTCACACCACCAAATGGAAAGAAGCATAAATGGATGGAGAAGCATAGTTTACTGTAAAGCTACGTCTTAGTTTTGCTTATCTTGGCGAAAGCCGAGTACAAATCAGCATGAAGTTTTAACATCTACTCTCGTGTAATGGAAATCATTTTTTTACATGTATTTAAAGGCACACTATGTAACTTATTCAATACATCATCAATTCCTCCAAAATGTGGGGTTTGTCTTACCCTGATTCACTATGGTAAGCCTATTATAAGTGTTCATATTTTATACCTAAGGGGATGGTTTTCGTGGGAAATTGCGTACATGCGTCACTCGCACGTATGCTCATTCTTGCCCCAGCTACTTTGACATGTGTATGGTGTGGTAGTGGCATAGATTAGTTGAGTGAGAAAACACGAGAAATGAGTGAGAAAACTTGACATGGAACACGCTAAATATTGAACCTCCAATCACCCGTTCTCAGAGGAGAGTCTGCTGGCAAAAAGAGAACATGACAGAGCTCATAGTAAAATGAAAATCAACATTGGCTTGGCTTTTCAGAGATAGTGAGAACTGAGTGATTTGAACTGTTGTAAAGGTGACACGGAGATGGCGTTTGTATTACTCAACAGGTGAGTAAGGTATTTTATTGAACAGATAAATTGCCATATGTAGCTCTCTAACAGATTTGATTGTAAAGCATTATCTATTGTGAAGGATCATTTCATTATAGCTGTTGTTGCGCTGTGCTGGAATTTATTTACAAGGAAATACCTTGTCTATTAATGGGTATAGATACAACACTCTAAAAAATGCTGGGCTGTTTCAACCCAATTTTGGGTCAAATATGGACAAACCCAAACATTGGGTTAAAAAGTTATTTTAAAATGTAACCCAATGGCTGGGTTGGTCCATGTTTGACCCAAAGTTGGGTTGAAACAACCCAGCATTTTTTAGAGATCCTTAGCTTCTCTGGTTATATCTCTTAAGCCTAGTAGTGAATGTTTTATGAGCAGTAGGATAATCTCTCTCTTGTTTTTTAGTTAAGAGAAAGAACCATATTCATCTGCACAGTCATGCAGAGCTGAAGCACAACCACAACAATAATCCTCTTCTGTAAAATGCATACAGTTTTGTTTTTTAAACACTAGAGGGCATAATGTTACATAGTGTACCTTTAAAATGGCCACAAAAATAATGTTTTTCTTCTATATAAGTACGTCAGTCATATTGGTTTTAAACGACATGAGGGTGAGTAAGCGATTTATATCCATTTTTCTAAATTCACATTTTGGGTGAATTGTTCCTTTAAGCTTAGCTCACTCACCTCCCATCAAACCTGTGTTTCAGGAAGTCAAACAAGGCTTTCTGCATCATATCAGTCACCTGTATCAGAGAAGATTGTGAGAAAACAGGCACACCCCAGAAACTTTTCATGTATAATTAACCTGTCAATCTGAGGTAATTCAGGTCTTGAGCTATAAATAGTGTTAACATATAACCAGTGATTTTGTTGTCTAAGGAATCTAGAGGGGAAAATAACTGGGAGCCCTAAACAGGGGATTGTGAAGAATGTAAAAGGCTAATATAGTTTGGATGATGTGGTTTTATTTAGACACAGGTTGAAAAATGAATGACTCCTGAAATAGAGAGTAGAGTCGGCAGGAGAAGCAGGTCCCTGGTGTCTCTGTTAAAGAGCTGACTGACAAATGTGTCCAGAGCTCTGTGCCACAGCTGGACTTAAATATTTCACATTCGTGAATCCTCTCACATACCATCTTACACTGCCTGAGCAGTCATATATAACAGGATCCAAAAGTGAATGATAAGAATTTAAACACCATAATTACCTTCCATGGGCAATGAAACTGTATTTTGCATCATTTTATTGAATATAATTATGTTATATATAGTATTAAATATAAATACAAATACTGACCATAAATATTTTTCATAGGCCATGAAACTGTATTTTGCATTTTTATGAAATTCCAATAAAACTATGATATTAAATGTAAACAATAAAATTATTATTTAAATGTAAATATAAGTATAAACTGCATATATCTTTTTTTCCCATGACAATGTTATTATTTAACGTTTTTTCTTTCATTTGTGACAAACAGTGCAGGTCATTGTGTCACTGGCATATCATATCATATATTAGATAAGTCAATCTCTGCATGAACTTGTTGCAAAATGTGATTTTTGCTAAAATTTAATCTATTAAAACGATTTTCTGTAGTTGAAATAAAGCTGAAATAATATATATATATAGTTAGACGAATAACTTAAACTTTAAAAAGCTTGAAATATAAGTGTATTTTGAACTACTAAAATTAATAAAATTAACTGAAATAAAAATGCATTAAAGATATAAAGAAATATTTAAAATATAGATAAAAAACAAATAATTATGACACGCACTAACTTTTAGGACTATTTCTATTACTAACTAAAATTAAAATTAAAACAAAAATAAAAATCTACTTCAAAATATTAAGAAATACTATAATGTTATATAAATAATACTAAAATAACATTGTTTGTTCTTCATTGTAATTTTGGTGACTTAATATATAATGTCACCACATTGAGGTAAAAGACACACAAGTGAAATGATTGAGTGATGATTTCTTAGTAAATGTTTCACGTCTTTGATTTGATTGTTTCGGGTCACTTACAACAGTGAGTGTCATACTATCATTCTTATATTGCCAGTAACTGTATTAGGAACTGCAACATAACATATGTATTTACCCATTAAACTCAACCCTGCAGAATTTACCTCATAGCCTTTCAGTGAGGGGCCAACCAGAACAACAGGCCTCATGGATGGAACCACATCATAGGGTGGAACGTGCTCAGTCTGCAACACACACACACACACACGCTCTGAATCTTAACTAACATTTCTCGACATCTAATGAGTAGCCTCAAGGGATCCAGTTTCAATAACACAGCATTCAAATATCTTACAGTGAATCGTCAGAGAGGCCAGACACTAACTGCGAATATGCAATACCACTTTTTGAGGGACTGTGTTGCATTATGGAATCAAGGGAGCATCTTTAACCACCTACCTGCTTCTGCTTCTGTTTGGCTTGTTGAAAACAAGAAAAAGGTGTTTAAGAAAATCGGAAATACACTGTTTTTGCGCAAAATGGCAAAATAATTTTAAACTGAAATATTAAATCATGCCGACAGATAAAAGCAGGGTATGCCCTAAGGGGAAATGAGAGTGGCTCAATAGTACTGGCATTAAACAGTAAAACAGTGATGTGTGAGAGTATTTAAATACCTCTCACCTGCAGAAGGAGGAGTAGACCTCCAGCCCCCAGATGAAGCATTCCCTCCCATTTTCCTGTTGACAACATGAACAGTTTAGAAATTATACGATAAGACATGCGGATAGCTGAATGTATGTTATCATACTTTGAACTCAGAATCCCATGTGGCACTTATGAGCTGAGATTTCTTTTTAATAGCAAGCACAACTGCAAATCACAGCATTTGAAGGTAGAAGGGTTTATCTCTCACCTATGGTATAGTTTAGCCTACCAAAAATGAACCGGTACTAATTATCATCATCACTGATGCATGTTGACGAGGGTCATTTCTGTCTTCGTTTCGAACAAGGCAAAATACACAAAAGTCACTGCCGATATTGTTTCTAAAATATACGCTACTCACTATTAACTTGTTTATTTAACTTTTCATGTTGTTTTTGTTTTGTTTTGTTTTAATGCCATGTCAGTTTCTTTAGCTGACACACCAATGCATGCTATCATTCTCCATTCGTTTTATTATAAGCACGTGACGGGATTCAGTTATGTCATCTGTGGCTTTAAATGCTCAAGCTCTTTAAAGCAGCATGGATTCTGATTGGCTGTCAATGTTGTTATCGTTCATCAGCTGGGGAAAAAATCATTGTGAAAGTGATTCCAATGATATCGTCTCTGTGCCATTATCGTTATAGCTATAGTGTGGAGTAGTGTGGCTATTCTTTAATGTTTAGAATGATTTCAAAAACGAACTTTTAAATAATTATCGTCCTTGGTGTGAATGGGTCTATATACAGTATTCAATGATGAGTAGATATAATGAAATGCAATTGTAGTTCAGACCTCTGAGCTGCTTTCTGTTCCTGTTTGATCCGCATGGCCTCCAGTTTAACAGGGCTGGGGATGAAGGCAATATCTGCCCCCTCCTTCACCAGCCTCCCGATCCACCAGTCATTATTATACTTCTGTAGGATGAGAGACAATGTGCTCAATAAAACACTGAAACATTAGCTTACTGATCACTTTAGTTCATTGATCGCTTCCTACCTCTTTTATATGTAGAAAATCTTTGGTTTCAAAGTTGATGGCAGTACCCTGAACCGGACAGTCTTCATCAAGAGCCCCACAGTAGCTGACATTGGTTCTCACTGCAAATGCCACAGGTTTGGTCTACAAAAAAAGGAGAAAACATTAGAAAAGTAACAAAAAACAAAGAGAAGTTAAAGTTATTTAAAGGTGAGGTGTAATTGACTGTGTAACCTTGGCTCTCTCAAGCTGGAGGTGGGCCTGGCGCTCGGCCTCACGCCGAGACGCCTCCTTGTCCTCCTCCAGGGACAGGTCGGAATCCGATGGTCTACTAGTGTAGGAATCAGCTGAACTCTGCAAAAAGGACAAGAGTGCAATGTGAGAAATGCTCTTTCATATTTCATTTTTATAATTACTTTTGTTTACTTTTACTAGTAAATTCACTGTATTCACCTTTGTCAATTATATGATTTCCTTTTATTGCTTTATTTTCAGTTCTATCATGACAATTCTTGGAAGATTTTTAGCATGATAATGGATATGACAATGTTAAAGTATTTGGTCTTGGCGGAATAGATCTGCTGTGCTGCTGCTGCTGATTATTTATATTGTTGTAGATTATTGCTGCCGCAGACCAAGTACAGAGCCTTGGTACTGCCAATACATACACCAATACATGGGCTACTGCTGCTGCAAAAACAGCATATATCAAAATTATCAGTTGCATATCTATATGGGTGGAGTAAACACTCCCCAGCTATTTACATGTTGAGCAGCAAGCTCATTGGCTGCAGGAACCAATCAGCATGTGCCATGTAGTAAACAATGTTAATGTCATCAGGTTGTATTAAGGAATCCTCAGTCTGTGCCATTTAGGCAGTATTGCCAAGTTGTTGCCGCAGGTAGGTTTCCACCACCGTAAGTATGATTTCAGCACTCCAACACCCCCAAAACACCCCCAAATGTACATATTTAGAGGAGAATTCGGCCGCCTGATGGAGAAAATCGCATTGGTCTATTTTTGGGCAACTTTTGACTGGTCATTGATCTACTTTTGTTGCACAGACCTGGCAACCCTGCATTTAGGCCTGATTTCACAGCCAGGGTTTAGATTAAGCCAGGATTAGGCTTTAGTTCATTTAAAACATGAAGGTAGCTTTTATAAACATGCCTTAGAAAAAAAACATTACTGATGTGCATCTTGAGACAAAACAATGGCAGTGACGTATTTTAAGATATGTCAGTTCAAGTTGCTTTCATTTAAAACAGCTCAAACATGCATTTTTAGTCTGGGACTAGGCTTATGCATTGTCTGTGAAACCGGGGACTGGAGTTTCATGACAGAACTTGGTATTTCTATCTGACACACAGCAATTTCTGCTAATGCTTTGACAATACTAAACGTAAAAATATTTGTCATGCCAATAAAGACCTTAAATTGAAATCTAAAAAATTAATAAGACATAGAATTGTCTTTTGACTTCCAGGGGCATTTTACCTTTGTAAAGGGCAACTTAAATGCTTCTAACATGTTGCTATTTATGTCAAATACTTCCATTTAACCAATTACCTTATTCAATCAGAATATAGACTGTTTAATTCAAAGTTGGCATCCATTTATTTACATGACAATTGCATATTGTAAATTGCCACCAAAAAGTATATAAACCAAAAAATTTAAACTTAAGGTAATTATGACAAAAATCGTCATGTCATGTGGTTGAAGAGCGAACCCAAACGCAGACGATATGCAGACTAACAGGGATTTATTGAGGCACAAAACAAAAACCCACGAGGGGGCAAAACAGGACAGATGGGGCAGTACAACTAGACTAAGACAGGAAATAAACTAGGACTAGATACTGACTGATAAAGACAAGATGAAGAAACCACAGCTACATAAACTCACAATTCTTAATACAATATTCAGACTAAGTACTCACAGGACTCTCACAAAGAGTAACACGCACAGGTTGACAATGTACCGACACAGGACAGCAAACACAAGGGGATAATAAAGGGAACACTAATGACAAAGACAGGTGAAGCTGACTAGACAAGGACAGGTGAAACTGACTAGACGAGGAGAACAAGGGGGCGGGGTAACGTAACGAGACAACACAAGCACATGGCTCAAAACACAAGACCATGTGCTTGCACACAAAACAAGGGTCTGTCATGATCCTGCCTTAAGACTAGAGAAATGAAATGACAAGAGGGCAGAATCATGACAGAACCCCCACCTTAAGGAGCGGCTACCAGACGCTCCAAAAGAGGACATCAAACACGAGACATGACAGACTGGGAAACAGACACAAACCAACAAAACATGACAAATAAAAGCAACGGCATACAAGAATATACAATGGGGTTGGGATGCATCAATAAAAATAACAAACAAGGGAGGGGGGGCGGGGGAACAAGAAAGTTCTTGGGGAACTGTCCAGGGTGGGTAGGAGTGCTGGGGGTCTTAGGTCCACGGGATGAGGGCTTGGGACGAGGATTCCGGGCGGACTTGGGTGGGGGCACTCGAGGAGAAGCCATAGGGGAACTAGACTGAGACAGGGTGACACATTGAGTAGCGCTGGGGGAACTTGACTGGGACGGGGAAGGAGACAGCACAGGACAGGAGACAGGGAGAGAAGTAGGCGACTGTGGAACAGAGACGGACAACAACGTGGCTGGCTGCGGAGCCATCACAAAGGGATCTGTGTACCCTGTAGCAGAAACCGAACCAGCGCTCTTCACCTCAGACTCAGATGAAGAGCTCATATCAAACTCGGAAGCGCTCTCCTGTGCAGCACTCTCAGGAGCTGGAGCAGCGAGCTCGGAAACAGCTCTCTCAGAAGTTGGCTCAGGAACTGTTCTCTCAGCACCGGGTGCTGGGACCACCTTCACAGCGGCGGGCTCTGTGACTGCAGCGGGCGGCTCTGTGACCTGCAGCGGGCGGCTCTGTGACCTGCAGCGGGCGGCTCTGTGACCTGCAGCGGGCGGCTCTGTGACCTGCAGCGGGCGGCTCTGTGACCTGCAGCGGGCGGCTCTGTGACCTGCAGCGGGCGGCCCTGTGACCTGCAGCGGGCGGCTCTGTGACCTGCAGCGGGCGGCTCTGTGACCTGCAGCGGGCGGCTCTGTGACCTGCAGCGGGCGGCTCTGTGACCTGCAGCGGGCGGCTCTGTGACCTGCAGCGGGCGGCTCTGTGACCTGCAGCGGGCGGCTCTGTGACCTGCAGCGGGCGGCCCTGTGACCTGCAGCGGGCGGCTCTGTGACCTGCAGCGGGCGGCCCTGTGACTGCAGCGGGCGGCTCTGTGACTGCAGCGGGCGGCTCTGTGACCTGCAGCGGGCGGCCCTGTGACCTGCAGCGGGCGGCTCTGTGACCTGCAGCGGGCGGCCCTGTGACCTGCAGCGGGCGGCTCTGTGACCTGCAGCGGGCGGCTCTGTGACTGCAGCGGGCGGCTCTGTGACTGCAGCGGGCGGCTCTGTGACTGCAGCGGGCGGCTCTGTGATGGCGCTTGAAGAACGGGAGGCTCCCCTCTTCCTCCTCTTTCTCCTAGGTCGAGAAGCAGAGACCATCGCCGGAGCTGAGACGGGTTGGGGAAGCACGGCGGGAACTGTGTCGTGCGAAGGAGGGGTTATCTCTGGCAGGATAGACTCCGACGCTGAGGACTCTGAAGAAGAGTCCCACGAGGTTCACCTCCCTCGTTTCCCTCGAAGACCGAAGGAGGTAGAAGAAGTGCCAGGAGTTGTGAGGGAGCCAGCCTGGTCCCCAAGCGTCACGACGCCTATCATTCGACCCTCGCGAATGATAGGTAGGCGGGCAGAAGGTGAAGACCTCGAGGATGCTGCCTCGGACTCCTCCCGGGAGAAGTGGTCATACAGACGAGAGAAGTTCGACAAGATCCACTCACCCTCGGGTGAGTATGGAAGGGTGACACTCCTCTTGTTGAGGGGAGAAGACAACCAGACTTCTCTAAGGGGGTCCGGATAACGCTTGGCAGGGACGGGCAAACGGTCTGCAGGGTTCGGTTTTGGTCGGTACATTCTGTCATGTGGTTGAGGAGCAAACCCAAACGCAGACAATATGCAGACTAACAGGGATTTATTGAGGCACAAAACAGAAAACAAAAACCCACGAGGGGGGCAAAACAGGACAGATGGGGCAGTACAACTAGACTAAGACAGGAAATAAACTATGACTAGATACTGACTGATAAAGACAAGATGAAGAAAACAAACAGCTACATAAACTCACAATTCTTAATACAATATTCAGACTAAGTACTCACAGGACTCTCACAAAGAGTAACACGCACAGCTTGACAATGTACCGACACAGGACAGCAAACACAAGGGGATAATAAAGGGAACACTAATGACAAAGACAGGTGAAGCTGACTAGACAAGGACAGGTGAAACTGACTAGACAATAATGACGAGACGAGGATAACAAGGGGGCGGGGTAACGTAACGAGACAACACAAGCACATGGCTCAAAACACAAGACCATGTGCTTGCACACAAAACAAGGGTCTGTCATGATCCTGCCTCAAGACTAGAGAAATGAAATGACAAGAGGGCAGAATCATGACACATCATGGACGATTATTGCTCTTGATATGATACCAATAATTATGTTGAATAATAGAATACATAAATGAATTCATAAGCTCAACAGAAACGTGTGGTTGGTTACAATGCTGCAAAAAAGAAAAAGAAATCTGATGCAACGTAAGCAGATCTAAATGTAATGCAACAATCAACACTTTTTATTCATTTACACATTTCCCTTTTAATCACGACAGCCGCATGTTTGCCTAATTTTTGCCCCTAGCCCCCATTCATTTCCGACCCTAGAAGAAATGCACCGAAAACAAAACACCCACTGACCCTAAACAAGTATTGAAATCCTCCATCCCTCTGATTTCCCCTCCAGACCAGCCTTTGTCTTGCTCTCTTTCCCTCCAAAATCCAGAACACAGTGAGGATATGATTTAAATATCAAAGGCAGCCGCAGGGCGCAGGTGTCTGCGACACCTACCGTCGAAAGAGATAAAGCATAATTAAGCAGACACCGGCTAAGATAAGATTCTTATGTGCGATTAAAATATACCTCCCGTCTAAATGAACATGTTAATTAAAAGGCAGCCCTGCTATGGGAGGCATCTCTATCACAAAGCTATCCTGAACCAGCTCTTGGATGATCTATTCTACACCATGTTCATCTCTTTCATGTGTTCAGTTTAGAAATATATTAAAAGAGAGATAGAGGAGGGCTTTGAAGCACAACAGCACACAATATCAAACACATTTTTCTTTCTTTTTGGCCACTTTTATCAACCGGAGGTAACAGTGATGCAGGGTTTGCCCGCAAACAGTAAGCGTCAGTGTACTTGCTGTGACACGCACTTTGTGTTCCTTACACACACAGTTTAAACGTACATTAACTCTGGGTTGTTTTCAGATGACCCGACAGACTAAGCAATTTTTCACTCAGTACCTTGATCGATAATGTAATCCTTTAAAACACACGATGCATAGCAACATCATCTGAGTATTTCCACAACACCTTATCCACTTATAACACACATTCTATCCATTAGACATTCCCAGAAAGGGCTGCATGCAATGCTTACAGTATGCAGCTGAAATAAAGTTATTAATATTTACTCTAAATGTTTTAAAATTTGTATCATCAGCTACAAAGCATCTCTCATTTGCATTTTTAACAGACAGTGGGGTCCAAAGTCTGAGAGCACTTTTGAAAATACAGTACATCTATTTTTAGTTGTTCTATAATTAAACAATTTTGTGTTGCAAATAATATTGTCAGCAAAACAATTTGAGTGAAAGGCTGGCTAATACTTTACTTAAAGCCTTTATGAATACCTTTTTAATGCATTATACTTTCTAAAGGTGTAGCAATTAATATATGCGTATTATAATGTATAATAACTGTGGTTACAATTATTCATGAGACCAATGCATTTTAATGTGCATTACAAGCAGGGTTTCGTCTTTAGATTTATTTATTTCAAGTTTAAAGGTTTATTTCAAGTTTAAAGATTTTTGCTCATAACTGAAAGTTGTAGAAACCAGAGCGTTAATTGTGGTTTTAAACTACTCTTTATTGTCAGAACATATCATGACAAACACTTGCCAAACAGGTGAACGTTTCACAAATCTGAGGTATCTTCATGAAATGTATGAAAAACAGTACAGCCTAAATACATTAAATACTGTAATTATATTTCATTAGTTCTTTAGTACATTGTCTACATTAATAATATAATACAATTCAATATGTATATCCCACATTTCATGGTGGAGTTAATATACTAATGTTACAGTAAATCCATGGTAAATGATGCAAATTTGTAGATGGCTTAAAGCCTTCTGACTGTATCGTTGCACACAGTGTTTCTCCTGTTCGTCAGCGCTGTTTCATCTGCCTTTAAACTGGTTTAATGGTGCGTTCACGTGCTATGAAAAATATGAAATTTTCCACTTGTGAACTGGTATTTACCAGTGTGTTGCGTTCACGTGCTTTTGTTGTCGTAATGTGGTACAAAGATGGAGATCCAGACCTGTTATTTAGCTAAAACTATTTTAGATTGCTTAAAGGAGAACTCCGGCGCAAAATGAACCTTTGGTCTAATAAAACATTGCTACCTAGTCAACCGTTCTCTGAGATTTGTTTTCATGATAATCGAATGTAAAGAGTTTCATCTCTAAAAACTGTTTAGCGTATAACGCTAGAAATGGGGGCATATAATAAGTAAAAAGAAATCGCTAGTTTATACCACTAACAAGGCTCAAAATAGCCCCACACGAACACAGTAACATAATGAGGGTCCCTACATGCAAAAAGAAGCATTGAGAACTTAACTTTGTAAGTGTACAGACCGTTTAATAAGAAGATAAAGATAAAGACAGTCCACTTCGTGTATACAGACAGGAGCCATCTTTGGAAAACAGTCTCGACTAATCAAACAACGAACGCCATTCATACAGTTCAGAAGTTCACTGAACTTCATACAGTTCAGCTCACTTAGCACGTCGTTCGTTGTTTGATTAGTCGAGACTGTTTTCCAAAGATGGCTCCTGTCTGTATACACGAAGTGGACTGTCTTTATCTTTATCTTCTTATTAAACGGTCTGTACACTTACAAAGTTCTCAATGCTTCGTTTTGCATGTAGGGACCCTCATTATGTTGTGTTCGTGTGGGCCTATTTTGAGCCTTGTTAGTGGTTTTAACTAGCGATTTCTTTTTACTTATTAAATGCCCCCATTACTAGCGTTATACGCTAAACAGTTTTTAGAGATAAAACTCTTTACATTCGATTATCATGAAAACAAATCTCAGAGAACGGTTGACTAGGTACCAATGTTTTATTAGACCAAAGGTTCATTTTGCGCCGGAGTTCTGCTTTAAGTCATCTGCTACAGCAAGAAAATTATTTATCAAAACTCAAACGGTAAATAATATGCTGTATATTTTCTAGATCATGAATAGTAAATATTTTTACCATTCACGACACTCGCGTTGCTCTCCGCCATTTTGAAAAGGTCAAAGGTTATCTCATCTCGGCAACTCGTGCATCAAAATATATTACACGAGTTGCCCAGTGGAAAATACCACATGAGGGGGTGTTAATGTGCATTTTTCACGTCGGCTTTATTTACCATAATTACCATAGCACGTGAACGCACCATAAATCACTGAGACATTTGTGTTCTTCGCTGAATTCAAGCGCTTCTCATTGGATCTCGTGACCGAGGCCAAGCGATCAGAGTAAACGCATCTGCTCTAGTGAGCTCGCGAGTCGTGCTCTGGGCCCCTTCTTCGTACGTTGCTTAAAACATCCGAGATCATGCCAAATCGCTAACAATCAAATCCAGCTTAGTGAGTTAGCGACTTACGAAGAACGGGCTCCTGGTCGCGCTGCGCTGCCGTTTGGACTTTGAGCCGAGCGGATAAACAATCCATTACGTAATCACGTTGGAAAGGTCACACTGGACGTACCGCCCCAATGTTTTAAACATCCAGGATGCGTACACGAAATGACCATTTTAAACAATAAACTGACACAAAGACATAAATATGTCATTCAACATACAATCAAATTTGAACGATCCTCCTTCTCCACGCTTGTAAACAATGGGGCGGTACTTCCGCCTACGTCCAGCGTGACCTTTCCAACGTGATTACGTAATGCCTGGCGCATCGCAGACCAGCACAAGACGAACAATTGTGGTTAAAAAGTATATACATTTTTATTTTGTATATAAATTTATTATCTAGCGATTGTTTCGCTAGATAAGACCTTATTCCTCAGCTGGGATTGTGCAGAGCCCTTTGAAGCACTTCAAAAACCCTTTGAAACTCCATTGATTTGGACTTCAACAATTTGGTTACCGTTGAAGTCCATTGTGTGAGTCCTGAAATGTTTTCCTCAAAAAACTTAATTTCTTTTCCACTGAAGAAAGACATGAACATCTTGGATGGTATTGGGGTAAGTAAATTATCAGGAAATTTCCATTTTGAGGTGAACTAATCCTTTAAGTAAAGTGTTACCAAAAGTTTAATTGAAAAATTATTTTGAATTTCTGAATGTTTTCAGAATGTTTATAAACAAAGTTCTGTCATGAAACTCTAGATGGCGAAGGCTGATTGGTCCTTGACTTAATCTGCTTGCAATCACATCATTCTCAATAGGGCACAGCTGATTGGTTCCTGCTGTATCAGTAGACAATGAGCTCACTGCATGCTCAACCTTCAAATACTTGGTCAGCATTTGCTGTAGCAGTTGCAGCGTGCTTTCAGAAACCCTCCACCTTCCCCAGCTCCACCTGAATATATGTGCTATGGGTAATTCAATTTTAATGTATGCTATATTGTACAGAAGCAGCATGTCTTACTTGTAGTGTGTTGTGTATTGGTAGTAGTAAGTCTCGTACTTGCTCTGCAGCAGAAGCAATAGCCAACAGTAGAGTAGCAGAACTATTCCACCAAAACCAAACATATCAACATTGTCAAATCCATTGCCATGCCAAACACTCAAAGGGCCCTATTTTAACGATCTGAAATGCAAGTGTCAAAGCGCAAAGCGCAAGTAACTTTGTGGGCGGATCCCGGCGCTGTTGCTATTTTCCCGGCGGGATAAATGCCTCTTGCGCCTGGCGCAAATCTAAAAGGGGTTGGTCTGAAGTAGCTTCATTATTCATAGGTGTGGTTTGGGCGTAACGTGAAATAAACCAATCAGAGCGTCATCTCACATTCCCTTTAAGAGCAGGTGCGCTTGTTCTAAAGCGGATTCCTATTATAACGGCGGATTTGCCAGGCGCGCGCCAGGAGCGGTTCACAGCCGAGGAGAGCAACGTTCTCGTCAGGGCCGTAAAACACAGAGAAGTGACATTGGGGATGGAGAAACCCACCCAAATTAACTTCTGTTAAACAGGCGTATGATAATTTGGGTAAATGTGTAAGCTAAATGTATGCTTTTATAATAAATTGTCTATCTATCTATCTATCTATCTATCTATCTATCTATCTATCTATCTATCTATCTATCTATCTATCTATCTATCTATCTATCTATAATGTATGATATGCAAAAATGAAAACTGCTGCTTAGATGAGAGAATCAACGTGTAGGCCTATGCGCGTTGTGCACACGCTACATTGATTATGGCCAAGCATGCGCCCTTAAAATAGCATAATGAACAACGCGCAACGCGCCACTGACTTTAGACTAGGTTTTTTCTGGTCAGTGGCGCAATTGTTTTATAGAACAGCAAAATAGCATGAGGGAAAGTTTGCGCCGGAACACGCCTCCTCTTTGCGCTGAACCGCCCCGGGGAGCGCAAGTGTATTTCTTAGTTAACCGACGTGCGTCTGTGGAGGGAAAAGTCCACTTTGCGCGGGTGCAAAATAGGAATGATACATGCGTCAGTGTACAAAGTCATTTGCGCCGAGTGCAAGATAGGGCCCAAAGAGTTGTCATGACAGAACTTTCTTTTGCTTTAATGACAGCAACACTCGAGCTGCATGAACTCCACAATTTTGTGTAAAACATGATGATCATGATTTTTTTTTCTTGAGCTTCAGAGGATGGAAATCTGACTGTTTGTACAAAGGCTTTCACATGATTAAAGGGGTGGTGTAATGCCCTTTTCACAAGATGTAAAATAAATCTCTGATGGGCCCAGAGTGTGTATGTGAAGTTTTAGCTCAAAATACCCCACAGATATTTTTATATAGCATGTTAAAGTTGTCTCTTTTTGAGGGTTAGCAAAAACGCACCGTTTTGTGTCTGGCCCTTTAAATGCAAATGAGCTGCAGCTCCCGACACAGTGGGCGGAGCTTTAAGAGTGTGTGCGTTAGCAGCTCCGTTTACCTCATGCAGACACATGTTAAAATGTCAGAAACTGTTCTGCCTTTTATGTTTAAACCGGAGTCAGACAAATAAGGAAAGACTAAGAAGAAGTGACAACATGTAGAATGCAACAGGACATCTCTGAATGGTTAGTTGATGAATTTATGTTGCTGATGTGGAGTTAACTATCTTCAATTAGCATATTCTGTCATGATAATCTATAAATCGCTTGTATAGGAACTGTTGTGAGATGCACACAGAGTGACTTTCTATTGCATGTGAAAAGACTGATGCTACAGTTTGAGCTGACTCACAAATGTGCTTGACTACTTGGACAGTTGAAGACTGGAAAAATGTTGCCTGGTCTGATGAGTCTCAATTTCTGTTGAGACATTCAGATGGTAGAGTCAGAATTTGGCGTAAACAGAATGAGAACATGGATCCATCATGCCTTGTTACCACTGTGCAGGCTAGTGGTGGTGGTGTAATGGTGTGGGGGATGTTTTCTTGGCACACTTTAGGCCCCTTAGTGCCAATTGGGCATCGTTTAAATGCCACGGCCTTCCTGAGCATTGTTTCTGACCATGTCCATCCCTTTATGGCCACCATGTACCCATCCTCTGATGGCTACTTCCAGCAGGATAATGCACCATGTCACAAAGCTCGAATCATTTCAAATTGGTTTCTTGGACATGACAATGAGTTCACTGTACTAAAATGGCCCCCACAGTCACCAGATCTCAACCCAATAGAGCAGCTTTGGGATGTGGTGGAACGGGAGCTTCGTGCCCTGGATGTGCATCCCACAAATCTCCATCAACTGCAAGATGCTATCCAATCAATATGGGCCAACATTTCTAAAGAATGCTTTCAGCACCTTGTTGAATCAATGCCACGTAGAATTAAGGCAGTTCTGAAGGCAAAGGGGGTCAAACACAGTATTGGTATGGTGTTTCTAATAATCCTTTAGGTGAGTGTATCTCCCTTTGCTTTGAACTTTGAGCATTGTAACTTTGCAGATGTTGTTTATGCTCAAACAGCAACGTTACACACTAACTAAAGTTAAAAAAGTGAAATAATAATCAACCACCCCTTTAATGTAATCATTTTACATACTTGACATCATAATGTAGAATTTTTCAAAATCCTTAAACTTTGTTTATTTCTAGGTTTAAAGAACATTTTCAATCCCAGATTTTTAAAGCATTGTATTTTGCCTTTTCTTTCAACTGCTGTGCTTTGCAGGCGCAGATACATGTGAATATGAATGTTGGCAGCTCTGTGTTTAGCACAACTTGTTGTGTGTGCAATAGCAGCACACAGTCAACAGGGGGTAAAAATCAATGAACCTCCCCTTGTCCACAAGGCTTGTTAGATAACAGTCATTCATTCTCCTATACTTCAAACAGTTTCATGCCCTATTTTCATTCATATTGTCAGAATCTGATTCCCAGTCTCCTGTACGCCTGCTGCAATGTGTTTGAACATGGAGATGATGCAGGACAGATCCTGATTGTGATGAGAACAGGGATCACAGAAGAATCAACTACATGCAACAACAGTGCATTTTTGCATTATATTATTAGTCTAATCAGTATCAGAAGAAAGGCTGAACTAAATTGACTGCAATTAAATTATAATTATTATTATTTTATTACACATATTTGCCCATTGGAATTGATATTAAGGGATTTATTTAGGTGAGTTTATTAAAAATATATATTTCTTCTTGAATATAAAATACACAGCATGCCACGAATTTATGTCAAGTGAATAAACAGACCAAAAATATTATATTATGGAATAAAATTATGAAATGATAAAAGCAAAAACAGAAGAATTAAAATTGACCTAAGTTTATGTAAATACATTTATAATAGATTAAATATAATACATTTAAATAAAAACTTATACATAAATATCTGAGGCATTTTTGTCACCTTTCAGTGCAATGTTTCACCTTAAAACTGGATCATTCTGACCCTGCTTAATAAAAAATATTAGGCTACCGTCAAGCCCCTGGAATGGACATTTCTGCCTTTCAAAACGACATATCACCTGCTTGCAATACAATTTAAAAGCACACCCACAGAAAGATATGAGCGAGTTAAAGAGAATACATGTTCTCAATTAAACATTTAATGCAGCTGAATGCATTTGATGAGTCTGCATGCTGGTCGAAAAGCTAAGGCTCCATCTCGACTGAGAATAATTTATTCATAAAAAAGGCTTGCATGAGGATATTAATAGACTATGACCCAGGCAGAATGCATGCAAAATTCATTCACTTCACCAAAGCAGCACTGATTGATTACAAAATCACATGGAGTGAAAATGTAATAGAGAGGGAGCGCGCGAGAGAAAATCAGTGAGTGAGCAAGAGAGAGCGAGAGAGAGAGTGACAGAGATAAAGTGCAAGTGAGGGAGAGAGAAAGCAAACTATCCCTACCTTGCAGCTGAGCAGTGCTGCGCTAGAATCGGACATGCCTATAGAGACAGCTCGTATCGCCCCCCATCACTCCGTGTCCGAGCGAGACGCGAGTAAAGAGGCTGGTAGAGAGAGGGGAAGCCGAAGCCTCAGCTCTGATGCTAGCGAACGCACTGGCGCTGCACTCAACGCCTATACAAAATTGATGCCCTGACTGCAGCAGCCGAGCTGTGCTGCTCAGTGAGAGCAAACGCCCTCCCTCTGCCGCTGCTTGCCTTTCTTCCGCTGCTTGCCTTTCTTCTGCCTGCTCTCACATTCAATCAGGCTCCATTTTCTCCCTGCTCCACACACACTGGAGATGCGGTTCTGCAGCCAGTGTTGCGGGGGAGGAGATGTTTACCTCTCACACGAGACACGAGCAGCAGGAAACACAGAGGTGCTTTAAGAAGTGGGTGTGGGTGAAGTGAAACCCATCACATTATGATGCCCAAAGTGTTGCTATTATTAAAAGCAAGCCTGAATAGGTAAAAATAAATATAATTAATTAGGCTACATATAGTTTTTAAACACATTCGCCATAGTATTATATCCCTATTCTTTTCTGAACATCTGTAGGCTACAAAGCATTGAAGTTTCGGGCCACATATTTGGTAAACCAAAGGTAACAGGTAGGCTAGTTTTTGTGTCATTGTTGGCTCTGTATGATGAAATACAGATGTTCCTCATTTGTAAGCTGCTTTGGATAAAAGCATCTGCTAAATGACTAAATGTGATATGTTAAAGGGATAATTCACCCAAAAATGAAAATTTTTGTTCCAACCCTGTATGAATTTCTTTCTTCTGCTGAACACAAAAGAAGATATTTAGAAGAATATGGGTAACCAATTTACTTCCATGAAAAAAATAATACTATGGAAGTCAATGGGGTTCATCAACTGTTTAGTTTCTGGCCTTCTTCAAAATATCTTCTTTTGTGTTCAGCAGAAGAAAGAAATTCATACAGGTTTGGAACAACTTGAGGGAGTAAATTATGACAAAATGTTCGTTTTGGGATGAACTATCCCAGTTCTGTCACTTTACTATTGTACACATTGGTATCCATAATTACAATAATTACTACATAAATATATTCATATTTTTAACCATTCTGTATGGCAGGGATACTCAATATAATAGGCCTTGGTTTTTACTTGTTTTTAAAATATGAAAGTAAAACAAAAAGTAATCAAAAATTGGATCAATGTTTTAGACCATGCCTCATTTATATCAACTTTTTTATCCTTATTTTTTTCATCTTATTTACATACAAATGCATAAATGCTTCTCAGATGTAACCTATTCTCAGTACATTCAAAGACAAAAAGAGTAATCTGTAAAGACAAAATCTGTAAGACTCGTGATACTAACTGCATGCCGTAGTTTAGTCTGTCTCTGAGCCAATCTGTGATCATTGTTTTTGAATACACTGACACTTTTCTTTACAATTGTTAAAAGACTTAATAAATTGCCAAACCTTTTGTGAATTAATCTGATTACTGCACTAATGTACCATATGGTAGTAGTTCCCTGGTTTCTCTTTCATTTCCTGCTTGTTCCAATGAGCAGAAGACTCCAACACCAGCAGAAGCTAATGCAAAAATTAAATCAGGACCAGACTGAAGCTCACTTGTGCATGAATTAACAATGCAAACAAACACATCTGCCTGATGAGAAACAGCTGGGAAACCAATTGCACTAATGCATTTGGTGCCCTATAATGGGGAACAGTGAATTAAAAGTGAATTAAGTGTTTTTTAAATCCTATGTGAATTAATGATAATAGACTCCAAAAAACGAAACAAAAAAAACAATCAGTGTTTTGACCCGAAAGACATTAAATGATCATGCCATTTTCAATAGAGACCACTGAAATAAGTGGCCCAAATACTTTTATACAACAGTTCCAGTTTTTTAAATGAGATTTTTTTGGGGTTTTTTTCACAGTTTTTTTTAAATCGCTCCGCTTCTTTGCGTTCCAACTTTTTGTTGGTTCCAACGGGCGTTTCAACGTTGGTGTCGCGTTCCAACTTTTTCTGCAGGTTTTGAGTCTTTGAATCATTCAGTCAAATGATTCGTTCAAACAGGCTGTTTCGTTCATCAATGAAACAAGTGACTTCAAACAATTTGTTCCAAAACACTGAATTAATCAGATTCACAACAGGCGATTCTCCTGTGACTTGGTTTGAAACTGTTTTAGTTGGCAAAGCAAAAATACACAAAGTGAATGCGAATATTGCTGTAAAATGGACTTTTTTAAATTGCTTTACAACAGTTCAATAAAGAAGATCACATACCCTCATGTTTCATAGCATCATGATAAAACTGATTCAGTCTGTTCTATTGGTTACTGCATTCATGCAGTGATGCTTTTGTTATAGCACTAAGAGGATTTACCGGTCCGTTGCGATTACATTGTTTTGTATCTTTCACAGCACTGGAAGATTTTCACACAAACTCCCAGGGAGTCTTGATCTAGATCAGCCTTTCTCAAACTTTTTTCAGTCAGGGCACCTTTCAAAAGTGCATAAAATCTCAAGGCACCCCAGTGTAAAATATAATTTGAAAACACTGCATAACCCAAATGTAAATGCAAATGTCCTGTTTATTTAGACAGAACAGTATGAACAGAGCATAATACGAACTGTAAATAACAATAACAATAATAATAACAATTTTATAGCACCTTTTGGTATATTGTGGTCAATAAAAAAAATTTATTTGCTTATAATTAACATGATAATGTGTACAACACTAAAGTGGCCTAAATTCACGTTTATTTTTACGTTTCTGTCAGTCTGAGGTGTTGTTGCTATAATAACGCGTCGCTATGGGTTGCCGCTGCGTCACTTGCGTCAAGTTGTGTGTGTGTCTTGCTTCGGTCTTGTGAGACGGATTTTTATGGTTAATTTTATATACCGTATTTTCCGCACTATAAGGCGCACTTAAAAGTCTTTAATTTTCTCAAAAAACGACAGTGCGCCTTATAATTCGGAGCGCCTACTACATGGATGGTGAACACACGTTCACCAAGACGGGGAGACAGCGCCGGGCGATTTACGCCACTATCTGCCAATGGATCGTGGATGCCTGGGCTGATATATCAGTCTCAACTGTGATCCGAGCTTTCACGAAGGCAGGGAATAATCTCTTTATCCTGTTTTCGGTCGAAGTCCACAGTAGTTGATTGTCGAGTTCGCGCGCGCGTGATCAAACCTTCTCCGTGTGTTCAACATCTGATTCGGATGAACTATCCATTTGAGCTGAGATTCTCAGAAAACCACACAGCACCGTCATCGGCTGACAGTCTGAGTCTCCACTGTTGCTTAGTTACCAATGATCGCGCGCGCGCACTCGGCAATCGCCTACTGTGGACTTCGATCGAACACAGGAAGAAAATACGGGTATGTGAGCAGCTGGCTGAATAAACATAATTTTTATTCATATCTTTCACATTTACTGCACTGCAGTCAGATTCACCGTGTTCTCACATGGCTGTGCACTTGTAATGACACATTAAGGTTGTTAAGAGGCTAAAAGCAGGTTTAGAACTTGCC
The DNA here is from genome assembly GCF_029890125.1 of Rhinichthys klamathensis goyatoka. Lineage (NCBI taxonomy): Eukaryota > Metazoa > Chordata > Actinopteri > Cypriniformes > Leuciscidae > Rhinichthys > Rhinichthys klamathensis. The sequence continues at coordinate 293,945 of NW_026606571.1, read as the reverse complement.
CCGTTTAAGTCAACAGGGTGCAAATTTTAAAAAGAGGATAACACGGTGTAGGCAACACCGTTTTTTTCCGTATATATTTTCGTATATATTTATCTAAAATTAATTTACAATTTTATTAATACGTTCATATGTTTAAAAAGAAGAAGAATGTATTTATGTAAATATATTATGAAATGTCAGATTTTTTATTTATTTTTATTTTTTAGCCTACGTAATTTTTTGGTGGCACCCCTGACACAGTCAGGGGGCACCCCAGTGTGCCGCGGCACCCACTTTGAGAAAGGCTGATCTAGATAACCTCTCTCCCTGTCCGCTTATCTCTCCAGGCCTGATCCCACTGAGAGTAAATCTGTTCCGCCCAATGAGGTCGGGGATGGATGCCTTCACAGCAGCATTACTGTCCTGACAATTATAACATGATGCAGGACGCTCCACGAACACGAGGCGAGTCAAGGTGAGTCAGCTTGCACTCTGTCATAATGGGACGGTACCGAAACTGAATCAGTGGCGCATGAATAGGGACCCTTTCCCTCTTCAGTTTGTATTAAATCAGCATGCTTACAGAGGCCCAAGGCTGCCCCAGGTTGTTTAGCCCTCTCTCTGAAGCATGTGCTCTTTCTTCATTCAACTTTGTCCGCTGTGGCTTTTAGAGCTGCATATCTTGAAGCCATGCTACCACTTTGCTTTCTTTCATACACTTAATACACATGCTTGCAAGTGGGTGAGTTTGAAAACAAACAAGCCAAGGCAACATTTACTCACATACCTCAGCTGTAACAGGGACCATAGTTGGAATTATTTCATAGAAGTACATCAGAGTCCAAAAGCTATATTGAAAATCTGGGATTTAAAATCTGAAAATAATATAATTATTATATAGCTATATAATTAGGAGTTTTTTTATATAATAAAAGTAATTATGATCATTAGAATTAGGATGTTTTGGGTTTTGAAAAAGATGTATCATAATGTAAAATAAATCATTATTGTGTCTCTTGAAAATATTTAAATGGTAGGGCATCCTAAGTCAAATACTAATATATAATGGGAAATAACTTTCAAAATCCATTATGGCATTCCTGATTCTGTTTATAAACATCTGAAAACAGAGTATAGATATCAACATTAAATCAGGTATCTGATTAACAAGAGAACAGCTTGGAGGGAGAAAAAAGTAAGAGGAAAAAGCGATAGAGCTTGAGGTGAAGAAAATCATGAGGGTGAGTGGAGGGACAGAAAGTGAGGATGTCACTCCATCTCAGCCTAAGCAATGGAGAAAGACGGTACATGTTTTTTTTGTGCTGTTGATCTAAATATAGCTTTTCTTTCACTCTACTTGCTTTTCTTCTTCTGGGTGCGTATACAGGCTGCCTGGGAATAGACTGATGGCCCATGAGAAACAGATAGGTGGGCTGCTGGGTAAGGTAGGAGCCTTCACAGGGCCTAAACTATGCTACTATGCATGCAAGTTATTTCTTGTATATATATATTGATTATTGAGGACTTGACTTTGGTCATTTCTCATTTCTATTCCAGATGAGAACAAGGCTAGAAACATCAATACAGCAGCAAATAGACTGATACCTCATCCTGGTAGAACTTGCTTTCCTTGTGTTATCTTGCATATATAGTGTCATCTTTCTTTCTCCTTTTTTAAATAACATATCAGTGTTTATTTAAAGCAATCTGTCTTATATCCTGAATTCACATACATCTGGTTACTGTACCAAGGACAAGATTCCTATCAAAGATAAGTTCCTATAAGCGCAAGGTGATAAAAACAGGAACGCCATCTTGTATTTCAACCACAAGCAGCGAAAGTGGAATATGGACACCAGAATGACGCAAGTCACCCAAATGAGATGACAGCAACATATGAGAGTTATAGATGTATTTTGGCCACACAACATGATATAGCAGCACTATGACATTGACCCCTACTGATCAAGTGGCTTGACTGAGCAACTATATATTAAGACATGTTATAAAAGGCAACCTGATCTACAATACCAATGCTTTTATTTACAATTATTCGTTTAGCAGATGATTTAGTCCACATAGTGCAACCTTTCAATTGAGTACTTGAATAGCACAACAGTACAGCATAAGAGTAAGTGCTGAAGAGTAGAGAAAGTTTTGGAATAATATGCATTATGCAATTAAATTAAACGATGAGAAGTGCTATACAGCAAAGCATGGTGCTAACAAGGCCAAGGGATCATTTCCCAGGGAAAGCATGAATTGCTAAAATGTATACCCTGAACGCAAAATAAGTTGCTTTGCATAAAAGCATCTTCCAAATCCATAAATTTAAATGTGAGCAGTTTATCTTCAGGAGTTTTTGAAGAATGAGATGAATCTTGTTGAAGACTGTGATTGGACCTTGTGAAGGATGGTTCAAGAATTTCTATTAGATTTAGATTTAAGTTTGTATGAACATTAATGTAGAATTGTATAAAATGTCAAATCTGAATGTCACTTTTGTTATCCAAAACAAAAACAAATGAATTATTTAACAATGTAGTCATAAATTAACAATGATTAAGCACTATAGGTTAAAAAGAAACCAGAAATATGCTCACTTTTAACATTAATTTAAAATGTTTAACAAAGTAATGTTTAAAAAATTATTATTTTTTAAAGCCTTTTTAAGGGACCCGAGCTTAAACAAAAAATAGAAAACATGTTTAGTAAATTTTATTTATCTGATTTTTTAAAAACTTCAGAAACTGTAATGTATGGTATACGCTTTAACACTTTATTCAATGTCATAGAGCACTACATTCTAACTTTAAATGACAGAAAACAAGCATCAATTTCCATATAACTGTTTAAAGGACATGTCTTCACCTCTAAAAACTTTGCTGGTTTATCAAATTTAATCAAGGCTTTTCGCATTGATGCTCCATTGCACACACACACACACACACACGCACAAAACACTCCTCTCCTCACGGGACAGGCTTTTAGTGCTCTAGTCTCATGCAGTATTTAATTGACCCCACACAGGAAGCCCAGCGGTTCCAAATGCACTCCTTCCCCCAACACAAAGGAAACACCATGAACGCCTGCAAGTATGCCAACAGCTCCATGATAAAACGAAAATCTATGCATATTCCACATAAATCTGCATGATAATGAACATGTTTTCTTCGGATTGAATTTAGGTCCATTTCAAATGAAACATCAGCAGTGAGTTATAACCTCAGCAGTGTCAAAATGACATTCTGGCCTCAATAAGTGACAAAAATGCATTTACACTTTTGTAGAACATGTCAAGCTCCATCATTTATGGTTATTTATCCACTTACATGAGATTCAGATTTTATTGTCTTAAATGTCAATCATAAGCTTTTTCAGAGCACACTGCTGAATACACAAAATATTCATACCAAAGTCTGTGGAACACACTAACTAAACACACCCTTTAAGCATTTTTCTTGTGCTAAAGGTTAGAGAAGTGCCTGTACTCACTCAGTTGGATGTGTGGAGAGAGAACACACTCTCACAGCTAGCTGGTCATGGTGCGCTCCCTCTCCAGGGCAGAAGTGAAGTGTACTGTAGCATCAAACTCCGGTTCCCTCTCTTATTCCCCCCTCCCCCTGCACATTAGGCTGTATCTATCTCATATTCTCTCTGTCTTATTCCTTTCTCAGCTCCCTCCCCTTCTCTCTCTCTCTTTTCACCCCACTTAGTCCTTTATGCCTCTGCGTTCTCTCATTCTTCTAGCATCACATTGCCTCAGTTTAAAGACTCGTGGCATGAGTCAATTCATGTTGTGAAGTTTATATATCCAAAAATAGATCCATGCCTTTGTTTGTTTTTAGATTTGCCAAAATATCAAAGTATATAATAAAAAGTCAGAAATATATACCAATCGGATACGTCCAAACAACATTCTTTTAGCTCTAATACCAGGTTGTCTTCAACCTTTTTAAGGCCAAAGATCTATAAAATCAATGGGGTAAGAATCTTTGAAAGTTATTATCGTAAACAATTCTTCTTTAAACAATTTATCTACAGTGGATATTAAAATCTACACACCCCTGTTAAAACAGCTGGTTTTTGTGATGTACAGAAATGAAAGAAAGAAAAATCATATCAGAACTTTTGCACCTTTAAAAATAAAAATCATGTAATGCCACTGAAAACTAAAGTGACATATTTCAGACCTGAAATATGATACTTGGTCGAAGCACCCTTTGATTTTATTAGTTTCAGAACCTTTGAGGGTTTACTGGAAAACAGGTCGGATCCAATGACAGTTCTGTGATTTGGGAGGGAATGTTTGGCTGCCAGGTGTCTCTTTTTTCTGCGTTTATGTCCAATATTTGAATACTTTCCCATGCGTATTCAGTCTATTGTAGTGAGATGGGGCTGTCTCAGATGTTCTCTGGGCTGCTGAGCCTAGAAATGCATGACAGAACATTCTTGATCAGACTGTGACAGTCCAAAGCATCTTAACCTTAAAGCTACCAAATACTCAGAAAGCAGAGAAATCACAAATACACTAAAACACACACACAGACATGCTTAGTTAACAGAGCTGTGCTGCATGTAGAATTGATGCAAAAAGAGAAATTCTGTGTAGTAAACATTTCTGAGAAAGCTTTAGACAAGCACTGCATGTTTTTTTTTAAACAGATGGTTCCACAAAGTCACTGTTGTCCTGAACAAAAAAAAAAGATATATATATAATACAAAAATAACAGACAAACTCACAGGTTCAAACTCGAGGTTTTGACGATGTAAAACAATGTAATGATATAAAATTGAAGCTATGACATACAATTCTGCACTATTTCTAGGTAAAATTGTTTGTATTTATTGAATAAGAACAAATAAATAATGACGTAAAATACACACACTGTAAAACTGGATGTTTAAGTAATTTCAACTTAAATTACATTAAACTGACTTTAAAAAAATGAGTTGAACCTTGTATAATTATTATACATAATTATAACTTATTTTGATGAGTTAAAGCAATGTAAAACATATGTTGTCATAACTTATTGATCATATAATGATGACTTTGTATATCAGTAATAATGATTAAAAATAGAAAAATATTTAAAAGTTGTATAGCCTATACTGTAAGATCAGGGGCCTCATTTATAAAACTTTGCGTAGGATTTGCGTCAGAAGTGGCGTACGGATGAAACATAGGACGTGCGTACGCACAGAAATATTCGGATTTATAAAACCGTGCGCACGCACATCCTACGCATTTTTCCCTTAATAAATCACAATCAATTCTAAATGTAGCGCAGCTTTTGCGGCTTCATGTCACGCCCATAGTTGCCCATAAATAGTCCGTGAAACGCCCATAAGTTAATATTCATCGATTGCGAAATCATGGCAAACATAGAGAGGAAATCAAAAAAACGTAACTTCACTCAATGTGAAGTAGAAGTTATCGTTGGCGAGGTGGAAAAGAGGAGAAAAATGTTGTTTGGAGGGCACAGTGTGGGCATTACTAATGCCAAAAAGGCACTTGAGTGGCAAAAGGTTGCAGACGCCGTAAGTGCTGTAGCCTCACAACCTCGGACTGTGGCCGAAATAAAAAAGAAATGACAAGCTACAGATGTCGGTTATAATCTACTTGGAAATGGGAAATAGTTCAGCGCAAATGTAATTTCTTGCAGCTTTCTGAATGATTGAGACATAGGTCTACGTCATACGTTATTTTATCAAAAATAAAACAAACTAAAGGCATATGCATGAATACCATGATTCCGTAGCTGATAAAGAAATTTTTACTATGAAAACAACTTTCCCCAGTGGACAAATAATCTATCTATCTATCTATCTATCTATCTATCTATCTATCTATCTATCTATCTATCTATCTATCTATCTATCTATCTATCTATCTATCTATCTATCTATCTATCTATCTATCTATCTATCTATCTAATTATCTATCTATCTATCTATCTATCTATCTATCTATCTATCTATCTATCTATCTATCTATCTATCTATCTATCTATCTATCTATCTATCTATCTATCTATCTAGACACATTGGCGAGAATATCAGTTTTGTACATTATTTCGTTCTGTTTACCATCTTATTTATGAGGATGAATTGTATAACATGCCAATATTATTGCAGAACATATTTCACTTTTCTTTTTGCAAATATGTGTTAATTTGCATTTCTGTTGCAGATCGATCAAACGGGTGTTCGTGTAGGCTGTTAATTGTAAGACTTGCTTTGTGAAGTCTTCCTGTTATTTATGAGAGGCAGTATTGCCATTACACAACGGTCTACAGTTTCACACACTTTCACGTGTTTCTTCCATCTGCCGACGGTGTCGCCATTTCTCATTTCACCCGTTTTTGTGCGTACGCCTGGGTCAGAGCTTGCGTGAAGGACCGCACATTTTACCGTCAAGTTTGCTTTTTATAAATACCAATTATTGCGTAGAGAGCGGCGTACGCCTTCTTTTGTGCGTACGCAACGTTTATAAATGAGGCCCCAGGTGTATGTTTCATTGTACATTCCTCTTTAAGATTAGTTTAAAATAAAATATATTTATCCAATGACAATAGATTAGGAGAGTGATCAAATGTATAACTATAACATAAGCAGCAGGCAGGAGACGGTGCTTCTCGTATAACTTTTAATTTCCACTGTCCAGTATATCTAAGATCCATAATAGATGAGGACATGTTGCTCTGAACAGTCAGGCATGGAGAGCAAGGGAGGAGGCCCATCAATTTGAGTTCCATATGAGTGGTGTATGTGAATAAAACATGAATAGAGGCTTGAAATCCACAATGTTATCAGAGCAGAGATGGAAAGAGAGAGAGAGAAGGCTAAATTTCTGGCAGGATGTTGGCAGCCCTATGAGCTCATTCAGTCCTTGTGTCTGTCAGTCTGTCCCTTAGACCTGCTCACTGGGTTGAACCCTCTCGCATGCATTATGTATGAAATCTCTTAGGGGCTTGAGTTTGGAGTTTAAAACTTTTTTGAAACTGAGGTCTGTGACAACGGTTTTCTTTAGTCAATGCAAAAGCAATAAGACCAAGAAGATCTCAGGTCACGTAAATCATCTATTTCTGTAAATATAACCCATTTAAAAGGATGCAAATGAATGAATGAAGAAATAAAAATATATAAATAGCAAAACACATAACAAATGACAAAATCTCTGAATCTTAATCAGAAGCACTGCTAACTGCAGGTTTGAGCATTAGAAAATGAATGTACATATATACACACATATATACACTACAGTATATATATATATATATATAAATATATACAGTATATACTGTGTGTGTATATATATATATATATGCGCAATATACATAACTCCTTCCTAAAAGTAATATCAAGAGAAACAGCTGTTCATGCTGCAGTCTAAAATAAACTACAAAGAAGCAGAAGACATAATGTGGACTGAGTCAGGTGTTGCATAACGTGTTTGTGTTGTTCTACTGTCTCTCAAGGGAGCAAACACATGGTAAACAGTGGGGAATTAACAGTGAACACTAGACAACAAGCATGACTGGACTGTTCGGTGAAAGGGAGAAGATAAGAAGAACAGTTCTAAACTATCCTAATACTACTAAACTGCAACACTATGGTTTATACGCACTGACATAATGATGCTGAGGCTGTCATGATGAGGCTGTACACATGCCAGTGTTAAGACTGATGCTTGACAAAACTACAAGTGTGGTGATTGGTGCATGATAAAAAGATTGATAGACAGACAGATAGATAGCCTGTGGTGAAAAAGATGGTGGAATTGTAAAAAAAAAATGGGTTAAATAAAAAAAACCTAGCCGATCTCATGCCTGCGCATCACATGCACGTCTCTTGCTTTTAAAACACAGTAATCCATTCTAGCATCATGAACGCACATTCATTCTTTTCCGAATAAATGCCCATAGGTAACATTCATTTTTAATTTTACAGGTTTGAATCAGACTTGTGTAAATTCATCATTGACAGCATTCAAAATGCACTGGTGAAAGGAAGGATTAGATTACCCTATTCCTCATAAATAATGGAACAGCTTTTCACATTGTCCTTTAAGACTCATAGAGATAAAACTCTAATATAAGCTATCCATCCATCCATCCAAACATAGACATACACTTTTCCTAACATCAACATTTAAGGTAAAAATGTATAATTGTAAGTGTAATTTTTGGGCACCATTTATATACAAATTATCCATATTATATACAATTATTTTAAGCTTATGTAAATTCCTGTTTTTAAAATGCATTTTAAAAGAACAAATATTCTTTGAAGTCTCTCAATTGCTATGAGGTCTTAAAACTGCATCTGGAATAATTATACAAGAATTAGAAAATGTTAGAGTAGCATGTCACAATGAAGTTTTTTGCTGTTGTCTCAGCATGTTATGTTAGCTACACAAGAACTAAGACTGCTTCCCATTATGCTTTAGTGTCGGAGAGAGTCAATATCTTTGGTTGTGCGGGCACAAGGATACCGTAGCTCCTCTCGTTTTTCACTGATCTGGCACTTTGGATGGGAACAGGACTAGCAGTGCTTTCTATTTTAGATTGAACTATTGACTTTTAAAGCAGGTTATATCAATGTCAAAAAGACAAAACACTTTTGCAAGCTGTCTCTCTCTCACACACAGACATTTTTCCTCTTAAACTACCAACTTTCAGATGTACACGTAACGTAAGACCAAAAACTCTGCAGCCTTTGCTGGAAAAGTGGATAGCCTACTTCAAAATATCTTCTTTTGTGTTCAGCAGAAGACAAATAAATAAACAAATGCCTTGATAATAAGAAACCAGTGGTAGCCTAACCTGCAACACTTCTTCAGAAAGTTAGAAGTACACTTGGCCCTCTAACGATTAAAAAAAGGAGGGGTGAAAACATTTTGTGAAAGAACATTGTTTTGGTTGTGATTTGGCTCTGCGTGACTGTGCGGATGAATATGAGCCTTCACAACAGATAATGCTTTAATGAACTCTGTTAGAGAGCTACATATGGCAATTTACGTTCAATAAAACACTACTCACCTATTGAGTAATAAAAACGTCATCTCCGTTGCTTTACAACATTTCAAATACCCCAGTTCTCTATCTCCGAAAAGCCAAGCCAGTGTTGATTCTCGTTTTATTACGAACTGTGTAGCGTTTTCCTTATGTCAGCAGTCTTTTCTGTGTTTTTTAAACGGGTGATTCCCCGGAGGTTTTAGAATTAGGGTGCTGCCTACATGTCAACCATTCTGCTAGTTGAGACAACTAACCTATACCACTCAGCACTAGCCTACACCATACACATCAATGTAGGTGTAAGTGACGTATGAACGCGAAAAACCATCCCAACACAGGTCTAAAATAGAAACACTTATGTAATAGGCTTACCATAGTGATTCAGGGTAAGACAAAAACACGTTTTGAAAGAAGAATTGATTATGTAGCCTAGCTCATTATTTACATTTGGATAATTTTGAACAAAAAAGTTACAATACATAGTACTTTAAATAAGACTACAGTACGCTGCAAATGTTAAATTGATTCATACTAGTTAAATATTGTAGCCTATAGTTTAATTTCCTTTAAATTAAATTTCCTAATTCCCGGAGGGGAACTGTGTGTAAATTTTACTTGCTTTTGTCAGTTTTTTTTTTTTAGTTTTTTTTATTAGATAACAATACACAATATTGAAGGGTTGGTCAAAATCCCTTGCCTCTTCAAATACATATATAATCATATATCATTTTGAATGGTTATATACTTCCTTTATAAAAATCAATAATCAAATATATTCATTATCACATAATACTTTTTATATTCTTTGTGCCTGTGAAATTATATTTTCTGGATGCAAGTAACCAGTTTCTTTTAGGTGCATCCCAATCTTACTTTGAGATTGCACGTAGTACACGCAGGACACGAAGGCCACGTAACCCACAAGGCCGTTTGTCTCTTTCTCTGGGATCAGTAGAAAGGTTAGAGGGTCCTAAAGGCAGCGTGGGCACATATGATTCTTCGCTGGACATATGGTCAAGCTATATTGAGCGTTACTATCAAACTTTAATTGTTGTATTAAAATGTATTCTTTCCAGTATATTTCCTTCCTTGGGAGTAAATGCCAGTGATCTGTTTTTCTCCCAAACGAGTGAATGTTTTAGCAGTATGTTTTGGTATACTTAACTGATAATAAGGAGCTCAGACTCTCTTCAGCCTTGATGGGAGCTGTTATTTGCTAGTGTCTGTTATTTGTGTGTGTGTGCGTATGACATTCTATGTAGGTTCTGGACGGTCGGACCAGACACCCCGGCGCCCTTCTCTAACCTGCGAGGCCACCACAGGCCTAAATCCAATGAGTGGACGACAACTATCTTTACTAATGGCGATAGGCACCCCTATCTCCTCACATGTGTTAAATTGTTTAGGCTCTTAATGTTTCTTAGCCAATGAGAATCATTCAACCTGTAAGCAATGACGTAGCTTAGACCTTGGAAATGGTATAACTGCTGTGATCTTTGTAACTGTAAGCGGGGCGGCCTACGAACTCCTGTGTGAGTCTTGAAGCTGACTTCTGCTGATGAAAATGCAAACTATCTTCAGTAAAACTTTTCTTTAATTTTTTATAATTCTGACTCCGGGTCTTCATTCTTCATATCTGGTTCTGGGTCTTTGACTGTATACCCCTTACAGTTATGGTGGAGGATGCGCAGGCAATTATTCTCGGTGACACCCCTGGCAAATCAACAAACAAGGTAGTAAGCTTTTGTTAATTGTTAGGGCTGTCTGACTGGAAGAGATTTTGAAGGAGAGCGGGAGAGCTTCACTCCGATGAGGCGAGTGAAGCTTCACTCCGATGAGGCGAGTGAAGGAGTAAGTTAATTATACTACTGACAGTATAAGAAGTCGCTGAGAGCGTCGTTAAGGGTAACGGCAGCAGACAGCGCAAGCGAAGCGTGCTCTGTGGGGGCCCCGCTGGGCATTACTGGTGTAGCACCACCCCAGCAGAGCACGTCCCTGGGCTAGAGGTCCAGTGGCACCGTAAACCTGCTCAATCTCTTCCATCTCAGATAGGGGATCCCCGAACTTAGTGAAGTGAATCAGGCAGTTAGGGATACTAACAATAATAGGGTTGTTTGCCAGGGATGCATCAGGAACAATTCCGAGAGAAAAATTTAAAAAGTTGTGACCCAAATTGGCATGGACCAGTATATGTAACTGTGATTTTGGAGTATACTTTGCAGTTTCATCACGCAGAAGCCAAGCTGTGTTGTTCAAAGATCGCCGCCTCCATTTCTGCAATAACTTCAGGTGAGTATGAACCATGATTAAGATATGGCAGAAAAATGTAATAACTTAATCAGTAACCTGAAGAGTCCTGAAACAAATAGTGAGTCAGGAAAAGCAAACGCTGTAAGCAGCTGTGCTCTAAAGCCCTCACTTCAAAGAAATTAGCAGAAATGATTAAGTAAATGGTAGTCAGGATTTTGATTCTGATTGGAAATTTAAAAAAAAAACTTGACTGGCTACAAACAAACAAAGAAACTGAAAAATTAAAATGTTTAGCCTCGTATTGCTTACGATGATTACAAGAAGCAAGTGAAAGAAATTCTGGGTCAGGGATAATTTCCCTGGACAAGCGACTAAAGTTAAACAGACACTTTGTGAAAACAACTTAGAATATTTTGCAGCTTATGAAAATTAATGTTCTGCCAATAATAATGATGAAGATTATGATTGGGTTATTATGATTAAATCAGCCACTGGTGGACTGTAAAAGAATACAGAGAACTGCTTAATCAGTAGCTCTGTTTGCATTCCTGAATGGGACACACTGCTTCAAGGGCGTGCAGTAAGTTGGAGCCGTTGAGGCTGACACATGAACCCACCAGATGACAGAGAGTGTTTTAATGGTGGTCATCAGGACCATTTAATACGTAACTCTAAATTCCCACCGAGAAGGTGTTTAAAAATGTGATAAAATGACAACACATTTCTGGTAATAATGTGAGTTTGAAAGTAGATCAGTGTTTAAATGACGATATTAAAGTTGTCGTCTGAGAAAGAACAAGAGATAAAACAAGGTCAAAAGATTGAAGTCTTAAAGTGAATCCTTTTGAAGAAAAGATCTATAATACTAATTTTTAGTGAATTGATGAATACAGGTTGATGTAAAATTAATGACTCCAACAAATGTGAGTTGCAAAATATATCAAAGTAACTTAAAGGATGATTGTGTTGTAATTAAACATTTTAAAAAGGTTTTAGATGATATAGAGAGACTAATCTCACAGATGATTTACAATAACTGCAAAAGTATCACAAGCAGAGAGTGCTTGCCTCGTCAAACTTAGTGTGAATCCTAATTGGAGATTGATAAACTCCAAGAGAAAACTGAAGTCAAATATTAAACTATGGTTGAGAACTTGACAATTAAAATTGAGATTGAGAAATGTGAAACGTTATTGAGAACTAGAATAATTATTTTTATGTAAAACAAATAAGCAGAAGCCGTACTGAATTAACAGTTGCTAAATGCTGATTAAACAAACAGCTTGAAAAGTTGACCATGAAAGAACTAGAAGCTGATGTTTAGTTTTCAAAAGATAAGTTTGTTATTGGCTGTAATGAAACAGTTTGCTTATCTGAATCTGATGTGTGCTGTGGCTGAAACTGCCAGTGCAACAGACTCAATCTGAGTGGAAATTTGTAATGCCTAAATTTCCTGATGTGTGGGCAAAAGACAAATATAAATAATATGTTCATTTGAAACCGTATGTAATATCTGGCAAAGATGCCTTAAGCTGGGATAGAGTTAAAAGATGGTAGATAAAGTTAGACGTTCAGAGTGCAGTGTACCAGTCCCTCCCTCATTCAATGTCTCTCTCTCAGTCAATGTCAGCTAAAAGCTGTTACCTGAGTCGGTGTCATAAGTGATAATAAGCTATTTGTAGTGACATCTTTGATTAGGTTATTTTAGGACCAGTAACTTCTTTGTCTGATCTTAGTCCCCACCATGAAACGGGGGAGGGGCCGACGGAAAAGTACACTGAATGTACGGTTGTGATCTAAATTCACTGAGTATAATCCAAGTAGCTAGGTTGCTGCTTTTAAGATAGTTAATGGATTTAAGTGATTAAATACTGTTGTTTTTGACCTGTCTCCCTATGTGAACACTATTAGGCAATCGGAATGGCTCTGGTGACTCTTGAACGTGCCTTTCCTAAGCTCTAGAAAACAGCTGAGTTCTGTTGAAGCAAACAGCCTGTGATGGGAAAGAGCGGTCACCAGTGGGCACGAGTGGCTACTCAATGACGGGTAAGACCTTCTATTGGCCAGACAGGGGGCAACCCAAGCCAGAGTGGATCACGTAAAGTCACTGGGCATCTCAAGATGGAGGTGTTTATGTGAGAAAGGTATGAGAGTGGAACGGATGACTGTGAGGCCAGCAGCATCCTTTATCGTTAGGGCGGATGCGCTGTGAGGAGTTACAGACAGTCTGACCCCGAAACGTGAGTGTTCCTCTAATACCAATCACCAGAAACCGCATTCATTGTATGGCTTGTTTTTTTTTTATTGTGACAAGCGTCTGCAAATATGCCAGGGGAAAACACCCTGATGGAGATTATAGATAAAGGGCTAACAGGAGTGGGCTTTCAAGAGCCAGCTGAGGCCATGAAGTGATTCCCATTAGTTGTTGTGGAGACAGTAGCAAAACTTTTTATGTACTGGTTTGCCTTATGGGCAAGGAAAATCATAGTGTTGATTTTGAACTAATAGGTCTATGACATAGTTTTAACTCCTGAAGGTCGTAAGACATGGTGGTGGCTAAAGATGAAGACAGCTCTTGTAGATTTGAGAAAAGTCTGGATAACAAGGTGAATGGTCAAAGGTTATTGTAATTAATTTAATATTACATTTTGTCTAAGTTACAGCCTTAGAAGGCTGTTGAAAAAGATTATTTATTTATAGTGAGAGAGACTGCTTGAGCGGAGGAAGGGATGGTAACTGTGTCTGTCTTTCCATTATTGGCCTGCTAGATCAAGCTGAAGCAAAATAATGATAATGAAACAAAACAACCCAGCTGACCTTGTTAAATTCTAATGAACAATGAACAAGACATGCTTTGAAACTGGTTGGGAGACCATGTAAAATTAGGTAGAAGCTACCGGAAAATGGGAAGTTTAAAATCTTATTTAAAATTTAAATCTTTTAGCAATAATATAAAGAAAAATTAATATTGAAAATGAGCAGTTAACATATGTGTGTCTAGTATGAGTGCGTGTGATGGTGACAGCACTTTATGTCTTGTATGTATTAGTTTGGGGTACTATTATTTCCTGATTTTGAGGATATTGTGTCATTAACCTCTGGAATTAGTGTTTTATCATTACAGATGGGTTAAGTGAAATGACCAACTTTAAAAAAGTTGATAATTCTAAGACAATCTGATGAAAAGACAATGCAGAACATGGGACGAGCTTTAATTGGAGTGGTTTTCCAGCTCTGTCTGCTATTGGTAATTATGAATGCTTTTGTCATTTATGATATTGAACTGAATTACTCTCTGGATTAGTATTTTATATAAATTGGAATTGTAAAGAAGATTGCCGTCCATTATGGGGTAAAACTCTTGTCTAAATTCAACTGAGGGTCTAAATTTAAATAGACAACTAGGTGGGATCATAAGGATAAACGTAGGAAAAAAAAATATATATATATAGACTTGACGGCAGAGAGACAAAGTGACACATTGGCTAAGTCACTATCCAAATTATCCAGAGTGAGCTCCCTCATTTTTATTGAAAGGCCGGAGGGCGAACAAAGAAGGAGTGAATATAACTTCTAAAAAGAAAAGGTTTTATTTCTCAATCCCTTGAATGTATGTATGACATTAGATGTCTAAGAAAACTACAATGTAATAAAGGTAAAAAGAGAAAGCAGCTATATGGCTGTGGGCTGGGATCTGAGTAACATAATATTTTGGTTTCTGTAAAACTGTAAAGATAAGTGGAACTGAGACAAATACTGTGAGAAGTAGTTATAATGAAAAATAAAGTTGAAGTTAATGATAAGAAAACAAGAGTATTGAAGAATTAATAAAATACCATGATTCCCCTAACGAGGGAACTTTAAGTGTCACTAGGCTGACAGTGGTGAGAGACTCGGATGCAGAAGGAACTGGCATTTAGGGCAAGATGGAAGAAATATAGTAGAAAAAAAAAATGTATGTAATGAAAATACAATTTCTGATAGGATTTATGGAAGTCAAATTAAGTTTAAATGGTATGAAAAAGGTTAGGGTTAGACATTGTATGATTGACAGGGATTCAAGTGATATAAGGATAAGGAATGAACAAAAGCTTTATTAAGCAGAATGGGGAACGATCCTATATTTTAGTGGTAAAATAATGACTGAAATGATGATGTGAATTTGTTTTATTTTATTTCTATTTTTTGAAACAAACAAAAAAGGGTATAAGATGTTATACAATTAAAATGGTACATGCTATGTGACCGTAAACTGAAGGATGATTTCAGTAAAGACTTAAAGTGCTTACATCGATTATTATGGGTCTTAATTATTCATATTTTATTGTTTGTTGTTTATTTTTAGTTAGACAACCATTGTGTTTTGAACCTAAAGGGTCTATAAAAGGGGTAGTGAAAATAATGGATTAACCATCCAACTTTGTTTATAATAAAAGGATTTGGAAATCATAATTTTATAAATAAAAAAAACTAGTGCATATATTCTGGTATTCATGATTATAGACAATGTCTTTATTTAGGATCTGAGTAGTGACTGTGGATCTAGCCCATGCTAGTAGGAATACAGCAATAGTGCTTGCTTATTTAGCCTGGCTTCCAATATGTACTTGTTTCGTAATCAGTTATGTGTTTTATAAAAATTTTAACCTGACTGATAAACTGAGGAAGAATGACATTGATGTCCTGTTGTGAGTGGAAGGTGGGAGAGCCTCTTAATGGGGACTGGAATTTTTAGTATCCAGCATGTCCATGACGAGGTGAAGAGACAAGTGTGACCCATCAGGGGAGCATGCGTCACCACTCCTCCCTTCCGTAGTGACCTCACTGGTTAGACCAGACGTGGCGGTATTGGACCCCACATTGGTCTAAAACGGGGGACTGAAGGGTTGGTCAAAATCCCTTGCCTCTTCAAATACATATATAATCATATATCATTTTGAATGGTTATATACTTCCTTTATAAAAATCAATAATCAAATATATTCATTATCACATAATACTTTTTATATTCTTTGTGCCTGTGAAATTATATTTTCTGGATGCAAGTAACCAGTTTCTTTTAGGTGCATCCCAATCTTACTTTGAGATTGCACGTAGTACACGCAGGACACGAAGGCCACGTAACCCACAAGGCCGTTTGTCTCTTTCTCTGGGATCAGTAGAAAGGTTAGAGGGTCCTAAAGGCAGCGTGGGCACATATGATTCTTCGCTGGACATATGGTCAAGCTATATTGAGCGTTACTATCAAACTTTAATTGTTGTATTAAAATGTATTCTTTCCAGTATATTTCCTTCCTTGGGAGTAAATGCCAGTGATCTGTTTTTCTCCCAAACGAGTGAATGTTTTAGCAGTATGTTTTGGTATACTTAACTGATAATAAGGAGCTCAGACTCTCTTCAGCCTTGATGGGAGCTGTTATTTGCTAGTGTCTGTTATTTGTGTGTGTGTGCGTATGACATTCTATGTAGGTTCTGGACGGTCGGACCAGACACCCCGGCGCCCTTCTCTAACCTGCGAGGCCACCACAGGCCTAAATCCAATGAGTGGACGACAACTATCTTTACTAATGGCGATAGGCACCCCTATCTCCTCACATGTGTTAAATTGTTTAGGCTCTTAATGTTTCTTAGCCAATGAGAATCATTCAACCTGTAAGCAATGACGTAGCTTAGACCTTGGAAATGGTATAACTGCTGTGATCTTTGTAACTGTAAGCGGGGCGGCCTACGAACTCCTGTGTGAGTCTTGAAGCTGACTTCTGCTGATGAAAATGCAAACTATCTTCAGTAAAACTTTTCTTTAATTTTTTATAATTCTGACTCCGGGTCTTCATTCTTCATATCTGGTTCTGGGTCTTTGACTGTATACCCCTTACAATATTATTTTGGAATTTAAATTTAAATTCACTTATTTTTCGAGCACAAATAATTACAAAGAAGCGACAAGTGACCATTTGTTTTCAGGAAACACAGGACGAGATGTAATATATCCTTTAAGTGCAAGCGCGTACCGAGAATGTACTTGACCTTGGCAATGTAGTTGTCATAGTGGAGTTTTCCGGTGGGCATCCTCCCTTGATGGGTGATCCGAGGGACACATCGTCAGTAGTACACCTCAACCTTCATTGGATGTTTCGGCCATTATAACTAGACATCTTTGGCTGAGGAAGGCCCTACGGGGGTGATCAAGTCCCCGCAGTGTATCCCCCAATCACCTAATCAAGCTGGAGCCCAGCAAGAGTCTTGTCTCTTTATCCACAGCCACTGGCTGCTTCTCTCAGCTGCCTCAGACATTGCTTTGATGGCCTGGCGCAGACTCTGGCCTCTGATTCCCAGGTCTCCAAGCAGTCTGGTGGTAGACACTGCCACAAACCCCCTGCACCCCACCTCCACTGGACGGACTTCAGTTTTCCATCCGCGATCTTGTGCTTCAGCAGCTAACTCAGCATAGCGTAGATGTTTTCGCTCATATGCCTCATCCACTGAGTCCTCCCAGGGTACAGTGAGTTCAATGATGAAGACCTTCTTCAGAGAGAGGGACCAGAGAACTATGTCAGGCCTAAGTGTGGTGATTGCAATCTCTGGAGGAAAAACGAGCCGCTGACCAACATCCACTAGAATCTTCCAGTCACAGGCCCCTCGAAGCTGACCATGCTCCAGAGAAGTGGGCCTGCAACTGGCTACCTTTGCCCCCATGCGGACAAAGTTGATATGCAGTGGATTGGGTGCTGATGGTGGTAGTGAGTTGGAAGCAGTCCGTTTGTTTTCCAGGGTGGCTGCGAGGATCTTAAGGACTTGGTTATGACGCCACGTATAACGTCCCTGGGTGAGGCTGACTCTACACCCGGTCAGTATGTGCTTGAGAGAACCTGGTCTGGAGCAGAGGGCACATCCTGGATCTTCACCCAACCACTGATGGAGATTGCTAGGTGTTGGAAGAACATCATATGTAGCCCTGATGATGAAGCTGATTCGCTTCGCTTCCATGCTCCACAACTCCTTCCAGCTGATCCTCCTCCTCTCCACACTCTCCCAATGTGTCCATTGTTCCTGTTTACCAAGGGAAACTGCCTTGGTCCACCTTGCTGCTTCTTCCTGCCGATGTATTTCCTCCACCACCAATTTCCTCCGTTCTGGTGCCGTGGCTGTATTCCAGGCTGGTAGCCTAGTTGTTAGCCCAAGGCCTCCTCTTCCCTGCTGGACATGCCCCACAATGTCCGCAAGTCTGAGAGCGGTTGCTGCATCCTCCACCGCACTGGCTCGACTCCATTTGCGGCCTGCCACCAAGGTTGGTGCGTTGTTACTCACCATTGCATCACGAGATTCATTCAGTGTCATCTGGAGTCTTACTTTAGCACACTTGAATTCCTCTGTGAGACTGGTGAGGGGCAGTTTGAGGGTGCAATCTCCGTAGAGGCCTATGGTGGTAAGGCATCGAGGCAGTCCAAGCCATTTCTTGATGTAGCCTGTGATTCCTCTTTCCAACTTCTCCACCGTTGAGATTGGGACCTCAAAAATGGTAAGGGGCCACAGCACTCGGGGAAGAAGGCCAAACTGTAAACACCAGGCCTTCAATCTTCCAGGGAGCTGAGTGTTGTTAATAGCCTGGAGCCCACTTCTGATTTCTTTCCGCAGCTGCTGTACCTGATCTTTATCCTTCAGGCTGGCATCATACCACCTTCCAATCCAAGGCTCTTAACAGGCTGGTCAGATACTGTTGGGATGGGCTCCTCTCCAATGAAGAATCTGCAGTCAGAGAGCACCCCCTTGACAATGGAGATGCTGCGTGACTTTGATGGCTTTATCTTCATGCGAGCCCAGCTGATGTTCTCTTCCAGTTTTCCGAGCAGCTTCCTGGTACATGGAGCAGTGGTGGTCAGAGTAGTGATGTCATCCATAAAAGCTCTGAGGGGAGGAAGGTGAGTGCCCAAGTTAAGCCGCTGCCCACCCACCACCCACCACCCATTTTGACGCCCGGATGATGACCTCCATTGCCATTGTAAAGGCCAGGGGTGAGATGGTGCATCCCGCCATGATGCCAACCTCCAAGGATTGCCAAGACGTGGTAAAATCAGCTGTGGTAAGACAGAACTGCAGGTCTTGGAAGTAGGATTTAACCAAGGTGGCAATAGTGTCCGGAATGTGAAAGAAGGTGAAGGCGGCCCACAGGAGTTCATGGGGCACTGACCCAAAGGCATTAGCAAGGTCCAAAAAGACAACATGAAGGTCCTTTTTCCTTGCCTTTGCGGTCTGGATCTGGTGCCAGATCATGCTAGAGTGTTCCAAGCATCCAGAAAAGCCTGAGATTCCTGCTTTCTGTATTGATGCAAAGACGCGTTAAGCCTTGTTTATACTCGACGCGTCCGCACAAGCGCGAGTCTCCGCTGACTGCGCGCGCACCTCTCCATATGGACGAGGCGTTTATACTTGACGCGCTCGCCGTTGTGCTATTCTGTGAAACGACAGGGGGCGACTCGGAGTAATTCTCCTCTAAACCACCAGGAATCAGCAGTGAAGAAGTAGTTTGCCGTTTATTAGTAGTTTATTAATAGCTGATTCATATTAAAAGAGTAATAAATGCAGTAGGTGTATTGTACTTTCTTATACAAACTCGTTAAACAACTGAAGCCTTATTGAAGAGTGTTTAAACCTTAATTTCATCAGCAGGGCTTACTTCTGCTATTGTAGCCTTATTTTATAAATGTAAGCAGTTACTTTAGACAAGTGCAAACTGGGTGCTTAATGCAAATGTGTTCCTATTCACAAAATGAGAGGCTTTTATGGTCGCCCATCAATGCAAATGTCTCTGTGTATAGAAGGATCATAAACATGCTGGTACAGACGTACCAGTTCGGCCTGATTCGGCTCGAAGTCGTTCATCTTCGGATGCGGCGCCGCGCGCGATGTTACAAAAAGTGCCGTGCACACCGCCAGGCGAAATGGGGTCTTGCGCACCCAACGCGCACGACCGCCCACACCGCAATTACGTCATTTTGCCGTGCGCACCTTCGCGCTCTTGCGGACGCATCGAGTATAGGCTTTACAAAAAGTGCCGTGCACACCGCCAGGCGAAATGGGGTCTTGCGCACCCAACGCGCACGACCGCCCACACCGCAATGACGTCATTTTTGCCGTGCGCACCTTCGCGCTCTTGCGGACGCGTCGAGTATAAACAAGGCTTTAAGGCCAATTTATACTTCTGCGTCGAGTGTACGCCGTAGTGTACGGTGTAGGCTACGCACGTAGGCAACGGCGTCATGAGCATTATACTTCTGCGTTTAGGTCTGCGTTGCTCTGCAGTACATCGCCGAAATGCTAGTTGGCGGCGAGGGTTTTAATGTTCCACTGTGTTCAGATTCCTCCCGGCAAGAAGAAGAAGATTCCTCGCGGCTGTTTTGAGTTTAGGTTACTACAACCAATGGCGACTGAAAGAGAGCAGATCATGTTGGAGTTGGAGCTTATCGAGGTGGAAAAGGTACATTTTTAGTTTTTTTAACAGTTTCGCTGTACTTAGAATTTAAAAATGGCGGGCGGTGCAGAAGAACACGCCGGAAATGCATAGGAGGAAACGCGATGCTACCAAGCCGACCAATCACAGATCTTGCGGTCCGCGTCGTCGCGACGTGTAGTTACATTTTTGAGGAGGTGCGCGTCAGGTTACGGCGAAGGGTACGGCGTATGGTACGCGTCTGTGCGTATGCTACGCCGTACCTACTGCGCGCACCCGACGCAGAAGTATAAATTGGCCTTTAAGGCTGGCGCTGTCATCCTCACACTGCTATGACGTATGGTTCTGCGGTTCTGCAGTCAGACCTATCTCGCTAGATGGCCCCGCTGCACTCAAATCGAAATCTGATTGGCTGATTAAATCTGACTGCTTATCTGCTTGGTTAAAGCAATGGTTTCATTGCCATTCATTGTAAGCTACAGGCGCCCGCACTGTCGATTCTGAAGGCCTGAAGGCAGATTTCTTTGACCCTGGCAACGCATGATGGCTGAAATATGATTGGATAAAAGCGCTAAAATAAACATACACTACTGGAAGCAGCGCAACCAAGAGAAAAGCTATGAAATTAAGAGAATGAACTATTGGGAATAATTTAATACTCATTCATGGGAAAAATATATTAAAGTGCAAGTCAGTGATTCTGATAGTGTTTAGGCCAGCAGAGAAGGCCTTGCTGGCCCTGACGGCCCACCACTGTTTGAATATAATATAATAGGCCTATAATATAATTATGAAGTATAAAAACTGAAATCGTATTTTCTTGCCTAATAATCTTTGTTTTATTTACAACTTCAAAAGATTTGTTTTACAGTGTAGAACACAGACTGGTTATCACTAAAACTATATTTAGTTAATGCTGCCCTCTGGTGAACATTGTGAAACAGTGCAAACTCAATACTCTCATTTTGCTAGTGCTTGCTAAAAACAGGCTTTATGAAACCTGTTGAAAAATAAAGAATAAGTGAATGATGAATTAATCATTTGCAAACAATTAATCAAATCATGAAGCAAATAAATCAATCAAATTCTATCTATGTAGTATAACATAATAATAATGATGATGATGATGATAATACATTTTATTTATATAACACTTTTAAAGCTACTTAAAAAGACAAAGAAGGGCTTTATAAAATAAACAATCAAGTACAAAGACATTGAGTGCTTTACAAAAAATATCCAGCTAAACAATCACAAAATACTACATAAACCAAAAGATCCAAAACACACAAAAAGACTTCACAAAGTAATAAAAGTGTCACGGTACGGTTACCAAAAGTGAAGGAGAGGACTCAAGTGCAGCATAAGGGGTATATTTATTAACAAAACACAAAACAAAAACCCACGAGCGGGAAAACATAAAAGATAAAGCATAAAACAGAACCAAACTAGCAAAACCAACCTGACAAGGAACAACGTGAGCATGACAAGGAAAACCGGGGAAACATAAAGCAAAGATCCGACAAAGACTGCATACAAGGGGAGACTTATAAAGGGAACAAATCAAGAGGGAAACAGGTGGTTGAACTCAAACAATAATCAGGTAACGAGGGGGAGGGATCAGACAATGACATGAGCACATGGCCCAACATAACAAACACCCAAGTGTCACACAGGACAGGACAGACACGTGACACTACCCCCTCCCTACGGAGCGGCTACCAGACGCTCCATCCGGTGGCACGGGAGGGACACACCAGGGGGGCACGGGAGAGACAGGAACATAGGGCGGCCAGGGCGGTGAAGAGCCCTCGGGCGGCCAGGGCGGTGAGGACCCCTCGGGCGGCCAGGGCGGTGAGGACCCCTCGGGCGGCCAGGGCGGAGGAACAGGAGCAACCACCGGCTCAGGAACTGCAGCAGGCACCGGCTCGGGAACTGCAGCAGGCACCGGCTCGGGAACTGCAGCAGGCACCGGCTCGGGAACTGCAGCAGGCACCGGCTCGGGAACTGCAGCAGGCACCGGCTCGGGAACTGCAGCAGGCACCGGCTCGGGAGCAGCAGCAGGCACCGGCTCGGGAGCAGCAGCAGGCACCGGCTCGGGAGCAGCAGCAGGCACCGGCTCGGGAGCAGCAGCAGGCACCGGCTCGGGAACAGCAGCAGGCACCGGCTCGGGAACAGACACCGGCTCGGGAACAGACACCGGCTCGGGAACAGACACCGGCTCGGGAACAGACACCGGCTCGGGAACAGACACCGGCTCGGGAACAGACACCAGCTCGGGAACAGACACCGGCTCGGGAACAGACACCGGCTCGGGAACAGACACTAGAACAAACACATTCGCAAAGACAGACACAAACACAGACACAAAAACTGGGTCAGGCTCAGGAACAGGCACTGGCTCTGCCTCCGGCTCTGGAACGAGCACCGGCTCCGCCTCCGGCTCAGGAACGGGCACCGGCTCAGGAACGGGCACCGGCTCCGGCTCAGGAACGGGCACTGACTGTTCCACTGGCTCAGCCTCCGGCTCGGAAACGGGCACTGGCTTTGCCTCCGGGTCAGAACCCGCAGACACTGGCTCTGCCTCCGGCTCAGGAACGGCTGAGACTGGCATATCCAATATCCGAGCCAGACGCTCCAGGTAGTCCCCGTTCAGGAAGGCAGAGGAAACAGGGACAGTCTCTCGCTGTGCAGACGGGACGTGAACAGTCTCTCGCTGGGCAGACGGGACGGGAACAGTCTCTCGCTGGGCAGACGGGACGTGAACAGTCTCTCGCTGGGCAGACGGGACGGGAACAGTCTCTCGCTGGGCAGACGGGACGGGAACGGTCTCTCGCTGGGCAGACGGGACGTGAACAGTCTCTCGCTGGGCAGACGGGACGTGAACGGTCTCTCGCTGGGCAGACGGGACGTGAACAGTCTCTCGCTGGGCAGACGGGACGTGAACAGTCTCTCGCTGGGCAGACGGGACGGGAACAGTCTCTCGCTGGGCAGACGGGACGTGAACAGTCTCTCGCTGGGCAGACGGGACGTGAACGGTCTCTCGCTGGGCAGACGGGACGTGAACAGTCTCTCGCTAGGCAGACGGGACGGGAACAGTCTCTCGCTGGGCAGACGGGACGTGAACAGTCTCTCGCTGGGCAGACGGGACGGGAACAGTCTCTCGCTGGGCAGACGGGACGTGAACAGTCTCTCGCTGGGCAGACGGGACGTGAACGGTCTCTCGCTGGGCAGACGGGACGTGAACAGTCTCTTGCTGGGCAGACGGGCCTTTCCTCCTTCTCCGTCCGCGACGGCGAGAAGCAGGTCTCGAATTGTCCCCATGGACCGATGAAAATTTGGTTGAGCAAAACGTAGCGATGAAGTAGTCCGGGCAATCCAAATACTCGTCATCCATGTGATGATCAACCAGATTCGCCCAGTAAGACTCCTCGTCCTCCATGCTGCTGAGTCCCTTAGTGGTCGGATCTTTCTGTCACGGTACGGTTAACATAAAGCAAAGATCCGACAAAGACTGCATACAAGGGGAGACTTATAAAGGGAACAAATCAAGAGGGAAACAGGTGGTTGAACTCAAACAATAATCAGGTAACGAGGGGGAGGGATCAGACAATGACATGAGCACATGGCCCAACATAACAAACACCCAAGTGTCACACAGGACAGGACAGACACGTGACAAAAAGTTACTCCATACTAATACGTTTTTACTAAGTAGGCTCATTTTTGTACTAAGTAGCTTTAAGAGACTTAAAAACGTTGACTTAAAAGACATTGACTTAAAAGACATTGGAGCTTCCACTGCAAAAGCTCTGTCACCTTTTATATCTAGATCTTGGAGAAGATCTGAGACATCTAAATGTTTCACAAGGTCTTAAAACATCTGCTAAATAATAGTCGCCATAGTGCTTTATATGTCAAAGATAATATCTTAAAAATTACCCTAAAATTAATTTGTAACCAATGTAATGACGCTTAAACTGGAGTAGCCTAGGCTGATCAAAAGATCTAGTTCGTGACGTGTCAATAATCTATCTTGAAGCTGTGAGAAAGTGAGTTGATTTAAAGTAGAAAACAGGACATTGCAATAATCCAAACAAGATCAAATAAAAGCATGAAGCTTCTCTGTGTTTTTAAATCATGTCTTATATCTTTTATATCTGCTAAGCATGCTTGGAGGACATCTAAACTTGTCACTTCAATGGATCGGAGTGATAAATATAGGCCTAACTGTAAAATCATCTGCATAGCAGTGAAAATATGATGATTACGGATCCAAGAAGTACCATATACCCTAAATTGAAAACAAAATGAAACATATAGGCCTATCCCAGGTTGAACTTGGTATATAAACAGACAAGTGTCATAGTTTTCATATTTACATCTGAACGAGGAAGTTATTGCAATTCTTTTTACAAACCCTAGATGGCAGTATTAGGCAAACAAAAATATTTTGTCTGTTGGTTGCAATGACTAGTTCTAAAATAAAATAAAAATATTATGTTCTAACATTAGTATAAAAGTGTTTCTCTTGTAAAATTTAATAATCATGTCATCTGAGTTTTTTTATTTTATTTAGAATTTTGTCTTTTTTCCCTCTCTCTCTCTCTTTGTGCAGAAACATGGACAGCTTTGGGACATCTTTTTACTTAAAAAAAGTTTTTTTTCAATCTTCTGCTACAACTACATTTCCTTTGTTGTATTTACCTAAAAGAATACCAATATATATCAGCTTACATATTCAATATTTTTAAATGAAGATGTTATAGAATGCAATCACAGTGTGTCATTAATTATTGGAAAAATTGAATCACCATTAAATGACAAACATTGACTATTTTATAGCATTGTAAATGCATGAGAGGAGGTATGAGATATGATGTGTGGTTATGTAGGACAAATCCATTAAATGTCAACTTGACCACTGATGCAACAGAGACAAAATGCATACAAAAAAAACCCAAAACAAAACAAAGAACAACAACATTGGAATAAGACTTCTGTTCTAAAGCTGATGAGGGCAATGTTTTGTCATGGATGGAACCTGAAGGAAGACGAGTAATTTTTCCTCTGACCTCCAATTTCATGCTTTGCTTGGGGCTGCTGAAGATTTAAGACAGGAAATTAAAGCTTCAGACAGAACCAAGTCACAACAGAAAGTTGCAGAAGGTAAATGTGATGGAAGGATGAGTCAGAGGAACAGAAAGATAAAGCACGGTAAAGGGCTGTGTGCTGAGAGTATGGACTTTGTATGTGCAGGGAAACTAGTTAAAGGGATAGTTCACTCAAAAAGGAAAATTTTGACATAATTTACTCTCCCTCAAATTGTTCCAAACCTGTATGAATTTCATTCTTCTGCTGAACACAAAAGAAGATATTTGGAAGAATATGGGTAACCAAATAGTTGATGGGCCCCATTGACTTAAAAATACAATGGAAGTCAATGGGGTCCGTCAACTGTTTGGTTACCCATATTCTTCAAAAAATCACCTTTTGTGTTCAGCAGAAGAAAGAAATTCATACAGGTTTGTTGAAACAACTTGAGGGAGAGTAAATTATGACAATTTTAATTTTCGTGAACTATGCCTTTAAGGAGTTGGTATAGCCACAGCCCAACTATAACTCAAAGTTCATATCCTTAAATATTTTCTTCTTGCTGTAAAAGTGGGATAAGGGTTTATTTGAAAGTTAAAGAGTGTGTTTGTGTGGGCAGTTATTGATCTGGGCGGTAGACACTTTCGTGTTATGGGAGGAAGTGTTTATTTAGAGTGACATTATCTTTGCAGTGTTTGCGCACTCAAACATGCAGAGGCGGATGCCTTGTGGATATTTTTGTCATATGTTTGCTTATATTAGAAGTATTAGAAAAACAGTTAAGTCTCGAATCGGACATATTTTGGACTTATTATAATGACATCAATTATACTGAAAAAAAAAAACATATTTCAATGTTCCCTTATCTTTTGACCAGTGAATTTCCATGCCTTTTCCAGTCATTTGAGATTTAAAAAAAAAATCATGGGATTGCATTCACAAAGTCATTTGTAATATTTTACTTGTATTTATATATTATATTATATGAAATTATATGAAATTATATTATATATTTGTATTATTTACAGGCTGAATATATATACACAGTATACATGTATACATACAAACCCTAAAGCATGGCCACAGAGAACAGTCACAGATCCGAAAGGAGACCAAACTCCACTCAAAGGTTATGTGTTCTGTAAGAAGAACAAATAACGCTTTATTTGCATAGTGGGGCCACTGTCCACACACACACACACACACACACACACACACACACACACACACACACACGTTAAGTTTCCATGTTTTATGGGGACATTCCATACACGTAATGGTTTTTATACTGTACAAACTGTATATTTTATCCCCTAACCTAACCCTACCCCTAAACCTACCCATCACAGAAATCTTTCTGCATTTTTACATTTTCAAAAACTCATTCTGTATGATTTATAAGCTTGGTTTCTCATGGGGACCTCAATTTAGGCCCCCACGGTGACATAAGTCCCCATGAGTCAGTGTGCATTCAGGTTGAAGTCCCCACCAGGATAGAAAACACACACACACACACACACACACGCACACACACACATAGAGAGAGAGAGAGACAGGAGCACATATTGTTTTTATCAGTATAATCCTCAGGCAAGCCTCACAATGGAACTCCAATAAGCAAAACAGAGTGAAAACATTGTCCAGAACAACCACTTTAAAAGGTATGAAGCCAGAAGCCTGTTTGTAATGTTCTGTCATGTAATTCTTCTGATGAAAAACATACACTACAAGTCAACAGATAGGACACACCTCTCATTCTGAATTATTAGTATTTTCCACATTTTAGAATAATACCAGAAACACAAGAGTGGAAATTATGCGAGCAGAAAAATGTTAAACAAATCAAAACTATTATATTTTAGCCTCTTTAAACATATAGCCACAGATAACAGCTCTGCACACACTGGGCTTCCCCCATCAACTTTTGAACAGTATTGAATGGGTTTCCATATGTTGAACACTTGTTGTCTGTTTATTTATTTTAAAATATTTTAATTAAAATTATATGTTTGTAAATAAATACATAAACAGACAATATTTTGTTTATTTCCCCCCTTTTTTTTGTTTGTTTGAACCATAAAGTCAGTCAAGTGTGTCCGACCCTGTGGCTGGTAGTGTGTGTTTACACAACACAGAACAATTAAAGATCTTTAGTGTCAGCAGGGTGAATGTGTGAAACTTTGTCATGTTCCTGTATGATGCATGATGTTCTTTCACCTTTAGTACACACAAACACAGCTTTAAGTTTTTTTAGTTTTTTTTTTACTGGCCCTGCCTCTAAAACCTAACCTAAATCAGAAACCTGTTGACATAGATTTAAAGCAAAACATGGGGAAATTAAGTATATATATATAATGGGGAAAGTATATATGGGAATATATATGATCTGTCAGTTTTAAGACTTTCAAGACATGAATGTTTTTTTTAAATTAACAATTACAGTTCTTTCACTTGAATAAAATAATATGAATAGACTTTAATATGAATATATAACTTATAGGTTATTTTCTTTGCATTTCAGTTAATGTTAATTATAATTTCTTAAGTCCTGATTGTATTGTAGTTGCTACATCAATTCAGGAATTGTATTTAAATTTAAAAGCCATTCTCAATTCAATCCATAAGTGTAACCCCGGCAGTGTTTTTCATAGTTGGGGTCTTTCCATTAAATGTGATTGTCTTTATACTGAGCTAATATTTTGTATCTAACAATTTTCCTGCCCCAATTCGAAACCTTCTTGCAATTTATGTTTTAATATTTAGCGTGTCATCGTGTGCCACAATGTCATAAATTTCTGGTTTTACTGTCTATGTGGGGACATTTGCTCCCCACGATGTAGGTAAAACCAACCCTCCTCTCACACACACACACACACACACACACACACACACAGAGAGAGAGAGAGAGAGAGAGAGAGAGAGAGAGAGAGAGAGAGAGAGAGAGAGAGAGAGAGAGAGAGAGAGAGAGAGGCTGCACCTCTAGGGGGACTCCCGACTTCAGTGGATAGTAGCAGCGCGTGAAGAAGCATGAAGACCAACGTGACTGTATCAGAAGCGTGCGTGAGAATGTAACCATCGCCCAGTCACTCCCCGTACACGCACACTCACGCTGTCGGACAAGCGACAGTTCCACTCCGTGATTTCGCTACTGAAGGACACTGCGCTGCTGATTAATGGGGGCTTTCGGTGAGTGCTGCTTGCCCTACGGACGTGCTTTCGCTTACTCTTGAAATGTGTGCTTGTTTTGCAGTGTGTTGTATGGCTTATTAGCAGCAGCAGCAGCAGCGTCGTTTGAGCCTCAGGCAACATGTTACAGTTGCTGTAGTCGTTGATGAAAGCGAACTAACAGTAGTGTAAGGACACAAATGCAGGTTATGTAGCTGCGTTTGTCTGTCAAGATCAAGCTCTTCACGATCAGGTATGTTGAGTTTCCATTCAGCAGCTGTAACGTTAACCCTACTGCAAACGGGCTCTAATGGAACAATGCACTAGAAACCAGACAACCAGAGTTTGTTTATGGTGATTACTTGTTTAACAACTGTGGCAGCATTTAAACGTGGTGTGTCTAAATCATGCCATTGCATATGTAAGTCATAATATTGTATAGTCTTTTTGAGTGTTGTGCCTGTAGACTCTCATGGTCTTGCTTTTAAGGCAAAGACTCTGGGAAAGTTGGATAATATGCTCTGACTTTTTATTTGTTTTTCTATGAGCATTTTTGTGTGTACAGTTTGAGGTGTTAAAGTAAAGGATCGTTCTCCTGTCATCGGGATAATTGTTTAGTTTTATTGCAGCAAAGTTAAAGGTTTGAGATTTTTGTCATCCCTTACGTTTTTTCCCGCATGTCTGTAGGCTACTGAATGAATGGTTGAATCTTCCTGCCAAGTTAAGTTAGTGCTTGCAATAAAATGTGAAGCCACAATGTCTCTAGAGTGGGATCCATGAAGGAAAAACCAGCCCAAGTTTCCCACAGACCACTATAATTTTATTTAGATAGCTGTGTTTGATTTTGATCAATAGCCTAATACACGTTTTGCCTTTCAAGCTCATACATTAAAGGGCAGATGAATTGTAACGTGTATTTTTGTATCAAATAAAGAATGTGGGGTTAGAATTTTTCAAGTCCAGGGAACTACACTGCGACCAAAATGGTCGCATATGCGACCTTTTGAAATGCCATTGCGACCCTAATTTTTAATGGGTCGCAAATGTATCACCGTTTGATTATTTTTGTACCTACCTAATGTTTTAGGCAATATGCTATGATTTACTATGAGCATTTATTAAAACAGAAATGTGTATTTTAAGAATACGTTTTATAACGCGCTCTGAGCATTCAACACATCAAGTTGGCTTCGCGGATTCGCGCTTGTTTAACTGAGAGAACGAGCAGAGAGAGTGAAAGCCCCAGTCGCGCGCGCGCTCTCTCTCCCTCCCTCGCTCATAATAATGAATTGAGTTGACTGAATATCTTTGAGAATACACGATGGTAAAAGGTCGGAAGACCGAAGTTTTTTTTTTTCTGAACTACCACTGGTTGTGAATTGTGCTAAAATAACGTTGCCTCATCTTCTCTGAAAAGCTTTCCACACATTCAGATGGCATAAACCACTCTTTCAATAAACAAAACAAAAAATCTATCTGGTGATGAAATGTTTTCTGTGTTGAGACAAATCTTGTGCGATGTCCTAAACTGCCTGGATAATCACACAACGTGTGCCGTGGTCCGTTAATGACACGTCCGATTCGCGAACTGACTCCTTTGAACCGATTCACTTTAATGAATGGTTAAAATAACAACTGATCTGTCCAACACTGAACTCAAGAGTCATTCTAGAATGATTCATTCTTTTCAAGTAGAGCTATTCAAGTCATCTGGTGAAATTGTTTTTATATCGCAATATATATCGCAGAAAAATCAAATATCGCAATGTCATTTTTTTTACCAATATCGTGCAGCCCTACTGTAAATTCTGTGGGCCTTCAATTGCAGGACTGTCCAAATTTGTAACTGAGTCAAAACAATTCAAACACGAATCATTGAAGCTTCACAATGACATATTATATTTATTTTACTTTTCCTTAAGAGTTCAGAAGTCTGCCCATCTGTGCCAACCATAGCATGGTGAAATCCAAAAGAAATTAATTTAGCACTTTATTGTGTAGGCTACTGTATTTTCTATTGCAATAAATCTATCCCAACCATTTTTAAAGAAAACAAGAAGGCATGTGTTTTAAAAGATGGAGAGTAAAATAAAAAGCACATCTGTATGCAATACAGTTTCACTATTGGTGATTATTATCCAGAGCGGCTTACTATATAAATAATTTGTGCGACCAAATCATGTTTTGCGCTAGTAACTGAAAAAGTTAGTAGCGCAAGTGCCACCAGTGGAAAATGTTAGTGTAGTTCCCTGAAGTATTTCAAGAATTTCAGCACATTTGGGCTGCTTTTACTAGACTAGATCATTTTAAATAATCCTGCAGTGTTACAAAAATTGCAGTATTTAAAAAATATATATATATATTTTAGTATTGGATCATGGTAAAACTTGATGTCATTGTGGTTAAAATCTGTATTTCAAAGCTAAATTGGAGTTGGTTAGTCTTATTTAATTTCCAGACAGTTGTTCAAAAAATCTTTTGAAGTCACTAATGCCCCTGACATGAGGTAAAGTGGTGACTCATCTGAGCAAATTTGGGGAAGCATGGACAATTTCATCTGAATTACAGAGCGTTGACTTATGATGGCTCACGGGCAGTAAGTCCTTTGTTGTCAGACAGCAAGCTTGAAACTGGCGGCTGGCCTGTGTGTGTGTGTATATTTTGGGAAAATCTCCGTCTTACAAAGCGCTGTTTTTGTGGTTAGCTTTAAAAGTCTCTGCAATTGGACAGTCGGATTAAGTCCTTTCAAACGTTTATATTTATGATGTTCCTTTTCCCTTATGCACTCATAGATTTACTGTGCGATTGATTGGACAGTTTTAGCATCTGTCAAATCTAACAATACAGTACTATTTCCTCTTTAATTTTCAGCTCTTTTTATTTGCTTTCACGTGAATTAACATTTCTGAGAAATAGCCGGTTAATTACAGCTTGAGATCAATACTCTTTACTAACCTATTGAGGCATAAACATGAATAAACACACATTAATGTCAACAACAAATTCAGCAGCAGCTATTATCGAAAGTTATTAGCGGTAATCAGACACTGATAATCTCAGAAAGGTTTGTCATTCGTTTTTTGACGCTCTGCTCATGCTGCATCTGCTCTATTTGTGTTGAATCAACAGACTCAGGTGGCCGAGAGATGCAGAGATCCTGGCTCTATACAAGGATTTTCTGTTGACCCTGTGCTTAAGTGGGTGTCCCGGAACTTGACAAACCCTGAGCTCAGAAAAATGCTGGTAATATCATCTCTCTACACTAGAGTAAATGCAGTGCCTTGCTAAAGGGAGCAGTGCCGCCACACAAAGGGGAAGCCACACAGGTAAGTCGACCTCGCTAAACTATTTGGCAATGTTCACTGTGTAAATAAGCCACCAGTTAAAAGTTTAAACAAAGTTGACTGAATTTGCTTCTCATGATCATAAAACCCTTTTTGAGGCTTATGCTTAAAATGCAAAATTTTGTTGACAAATATAAATTGTGGTTATGTAGGAATTTAGTAGGAAAAGCATGGAAATTCCTACAGTATTGTTTAAAAAGAATCCAAAGTGAAATGGGCAACAATTATAGGACTATTTTATTTAGACTTTGTTAAAGGGGACATAACTCTATACTCTTTTTAAAGAATTTTGAGAAAATATATAAGATTTCACATAGTTGATTTCGTAGTCTTGTGATAAGTTTAAATGTATACTGTTTTATTTGTATAATTATTTTTGACATGAATATAGCCTTTGATTCTGATATTACATGATAAATTAATTAAAAATAAAAGAATATTTATTTATTTAAGCAAGTATTCTGTTCTTCTTATGGACCTTTTTTTGTGCTGTCAGAATGTCTTGGGTCAATGGCTTTAAAGCTGCAAGAGTGGATAATCATAAGACGGCGTGGGGAGAGCGCAATGGCAGGAAATCGAGGCGTAAAAGGGGCTCATCCTTGTGCAACCCACGCTACATGAGCTGTCTACGGGACTCCGCATCCATAGAGCCCCCGTCACAACACTACTCCCGTGCAGCAGGGGGCGCCACCAGCAGCAACTTCAGCACACGCTGCGTTTGGCAGGAAGACCATTATGGCAGGAAGGGTGATGTGGGTCTGAGAGCCGTGGACCTGGCGTTTGAAGATGCTGAGACGAGGAAAAAGAAAGATGGTGAGGACCCAGATGACGGCGGGGAGGAGCGAAAGGGTCCCGACAGGTGTTTTTCAACTTGCTTGTTGCGTCTGGCTGAGGTTTTTCAGTCCAAGAAGTTCAAGTCAGCCAAACTCGAGCGACTGTATCAACGGTACTTCTTCAGGCTCAACCAGAGCTCTCTTACGTTGCTGATGGGGGTCCTGGTTGTGGTTTGTGGGGTTATGCTGGCGTTCCACTGCGTCCAAGGTCCACCAGATGTGGCGTTTGCCTCGGTGCTCTCCGTTGCCATGGGCCTTTTCTTAGCCTTGATGGTGGTGTGTAACAGAAATGGCTTCCACCAGGACTACATGTGGATCGTGAGCTACTTGGTCATGGGGGTGTTAGTGGTGGTGCAGGTGTTTGGTTTGTTGATGGTGGATCCACCCAGCGCGTCTGAAGGGATATGGTGGACGGTGTTCTTCATCTACATCATCTACACGCTGCTGCCGGTGCGAATGAGGGCGGCTGTGATCACCGGAGCTGTGCTGTCCACCATTCATATTATTATGGCTTGGAGACTCAACCTTGAGGATTACTTCCTTTCTAAACAGGTATTTGTGCACTTCTCAAACATTTCAAATGATTTAATGAATATTTCACACACAAATATTAAAATAATGTCATTATTTACTCCTCCCTCATGTCGTTCCAACCCTGTATGCTGTTATTATCTTCTGTCTTTATCTTCTTCTTTGAAGAACTGTTACCCAACTCTTGTCATACAACAGTTCATACTGACCATTTCTGTAAAAAACACCATAAATGTACAATAAAGGTGCTCCAGGCAGTATATTCCAAGTCTTCTGAAGCTATACGATAACAACTAAATAAAGAACAAAACATTTCAATTATTTGATTATTATGTGATTATGTACATAATATTCTGTATTATTTGATTAATTAAAAATTTATTTATTTTATTATTTATTTAATCTTGCCCTCCTTGTTGACTATGCCAAAGAAAACAATAGATTTGTATAAACAAATACAAATAATAAAGAAATTGTGACAGGTCTTCAAAGCCAAACAATGATTTAATTAGTTTATTATTATTATTTATTTATTTTATTTTTTACAATTTGAAGAATTAAACATTTTTGGCGTAGTCAGCATTTTTTTGTTAACAACACTAAAATGCATTTTTCTTTTCTATGTTGCTGCTAAATAATTGTATACTTTTCTATGCAAATGGGTGATGAGAGAGGTGAGAATTTTATGATCATATAATTATTATTTTTTGTCCTTTTTGAGCTTGACAGCCGCGATCACTGAATTGCCAAAAAGAACAGTGTAAAATAATTAATTAAGAAATTCTCAAAAATGTTCCACAGAAACAAATATCAGCATATGAGTTTGAAAAGACATGAGGGTGGTGAGTTAATAATGGCAGAATATTCATTTGATATGAATATTTTGAATTATTCCTTTAACCCACAGGGAAATTCCCAGCATGAGATCTTTTTTTTTGTTCTACATCTATTAGCACCATAACTTTTTTTAGAAAAGAGTTGACATTATTTACACCACATGTTTCAACTCCAGTAATGCCAGTGACTGATCAATTGAAGGCACATCTTTAAGGAGTCACAGAGTTCAGTGGATAATTGGTTATTGTTTGAAACTGTGATTGTTTCAGTACTTTTAAAGGAATTCCTGGCATGAGTTTCAGACTGCAATGTAGATGGATCCTAGTTACCAAAATTCTCTTCCCTTTCAAACTTTGCTTTGTCCTCAATTGCTCTTAATATGATGCATTTAGCATGCAATGTTTCTATGCAGTGGCTAAAATGCAATATCCCCCATGTTCGATGTGATCTAGTGCTGACAGTTAATGCTGGTTCAGTGAGCTTGGGCTTTTGTGTGTTTGCTCCTTAGACAGCTGTGCTGTGGGCTCTCCACTTGGCACTCAGCATGATAGAAATGGATTGGGATAATGGCTGCTGATTGACTCAGGCCATGCCCCAGAGCATGTACTTGTAGATTCTCGTCATAGACATTTGGGATAGGTTCCAACCCTGTGGGCAATCAATGCAGGACAAAAGTCCACTGGTTGTGTGGCTGCTTAGTGGCTTATGTAAATGCTCTCTTACAGGGATCAAGCGAGGTATGCCATCCGTCCATGTTTCTCCATGATCTTTTGTTTTAGAATGCATTGGTAAGTAAAGTCTTGGGTTGAGGATGGAAGGAGTTCAGTACTCTTGTAGTTTGCAAATTCAGAGTGACCGATCACGATCAGTTTGTTTATCCCATATAATATACTCTACCATTCAAAAGTTTGGGGTCAGTAAGATGTTTTTTAAATTAATACTTTATTTCAGCAAGGATGCATTAAATTGATCAAAAGTAATAGTAAAGACTAAAGACATTTATAATAATGTTACAAAAGTTTTCTATTGTTGAGTTCTTTTGAAGAACAGACTTAAAGGGTTAGTTCACCCCAAAATGAAAATTCTGTCTGTAATTACTCACCCTCATGTTGTTCCAACCCCGTAAGACTTTCGTTCATCTTCGGAACACAAATTAAGATATTTTTGATTAAATCTGAGAGCTGGATCACTCCTCTATAGGCTTCTTAAGGGATCGAAACTGGCCGGCCCAAAAGTTATTAAATACATCGTTAAAATAGTCCGAGTGACTACAGTGGCTCAATCTTAAGTTTATCAAGCGACGAGAATACTTTTTGTGTGCAAAAAACAAACAAAAATAACGACTTTTCAACGAAACTATTCATTTCCTTCTCTGTTGGCCTCGAGATTTCACGTAGTGAAACTACGCAAAGCTTCTAGGTTGTACGTCACACGCATCACACACATGACCAGCGTCGGCCAATAGTGAGCCTACGTGTGACGTGCAACACAGAAGCTTTGCACAATATCACTACGTGAAATCTCACGGCCCACAGAGAAGGAAATGAATAGTTGAATAAAATTGTTATTTTTGTTTGTTTTTTTGCGCACAAAAAGTATTCTTGTCGCTTGATAAACTTAAGATTGAGCCACTGTAGTCACTCGGACTATTTTAACGATGTCTTTAATAACTTTTGGGCCGGCCAGTTTCGATCCCTTAAGAAGCCTATGGAGGAGTGATCCAGCTCTCAAATTTAATCAAAAATATCTTCATTTGTGTTCCGAAGATGAACGAAGGTCTTACGGGGTTGGAACAACATGAGGGTGAGTAATTAATGACTTAATTTTCATTTTTGGGTGAACTATCCCTTTAAAGGGTGTTGTCCTGTTGAAAGTAATGCACACTAAAACATGACATGATAAAATCCTCTCTGAGAAGTTGTGTCGCTAATTCATCCTCTTTAAAGGACTAGCTCTAAAATATAAGCTAAAACAATTTGGTATGTCCAATCCTTGATGACTAGTATTTTAAAGGGGACAAGCTTTTCTTCTTCATCCTGTGGCCAAACGGGCTAATCTGAGAAATGCAGCTATACCCCAGAAAGCTCATCTACTGTTCATTCCCTTTATCTCTCTCCCTTCTTCCATTCTCTCTGTCCCCCACCATCCCTCTCACACCCCTGCACTCCTTCCGGCTGTGCTGCGTGTCCCTCCGAGATGACCAGCGGTGCAGTGCAGATAGAGCGGGTCAGTGGGCGATCACCAGTGGGACAATAGCTGTCTTTGTGAAGATACACACTGATGGGGTGGTGTGGGCTGGAATGTGGTGGCAGGAATGGCTGTCGATCGACAGTATGAAATAGCGTCGGACTGATGCGCATGGCTGAAAAAAGACAGCCACCCCAGGCCTTTCTTTCGATTGCTCTCGCACTCTCTCTCACTTGTAGTCATGAATTCCCTTTTCACAACAGTGCTCAGTTGTGGAAGCCGCAGTGGCTTTATGTGCGTGACATGCCGCTGTGTGGGTGAAAAGCTCCATACTGCTGCTCTCTTAAAGTTCTGGACTTGTGACAGGGAGGGAAGGTATTAGATTGATTTTGTTGTGCGTTCGGGGTAATTGACATGAAATACTTTTGGAAAGTAGAAATGTCCTGCGTCGTGTAGTCCATCCAAAACTATTTACAATGGTATTTTGTAATTTTTTTTTTTTTTTATGACCACATATTAAATGAGAGATTATATATAATATTTTGTACTTTAAAAACATTTATTTTGTACTGTAAAAAACTGTTAAAAAAAAAATACTGTAAAACTGCTACAGTAAAAACATTAGGGGTGTCACGATTCTCCAAATCCTCGATTCGATTAAGTTTTCGATTCTCAGGTCACGATTCGATTCGATTCTCAATTTAAAAATAATAATAATAATTAAAGCGCAGATTGCTATGCAATTTTCAGACTACACGTTTATGCATTATGCAATATAAATTTGTTCACAATGTACACTACACCATTGCCAAATTTAAAATATAACAAAAACAAGTAACATCATAAATGTAACAATATTTTTATTAAGGCTTCTATTGGGGTTTTAGAATGAAGCTTTGAATGTCTTTCTCCGTATTTATATATGGTACACGCACATAGCAGAGCTTGCAAACTGTGGCTTTTTTGTCGACAACGCGAACGTTGTCAACATACCGCACTGCAAATCCAAAATACCTCCACACCGGCGACTTCAGAGAAGCAGGAGGGTGTTCAAGTTCCGTTGATGGGTCTTCGATATCTGCAGTTGCCATGATGTGTCATAGAGGACTCGCAGTCGCAGCCTTTCAACAGGTGTTTTGTTTTCCGCACCGTGATGAGTCGTTCATCATGAATGAGTCATTCATCATAAACGATCTGTTCAAATTGCCTCTGTCACGCGACAAATGAACAAAAGACTCGGAAGGTAAAGTAATTAGGCTATTTGTTCCCTGTAGTGTAAATTATTTTTCACTGCATTCATTATGTACATCTTCTTAATGTTCGGGGAATTTGCATGTTAATAGTATAACATTTAAAGCCCCTGAAATGACTAGAAAAAAAGTTTAGTTAATTTTGATGAACGAGATTGAACAATAGAGTCTGTAAAACGATCCGAACTTTCCATCACGGACGCGACATGGGGCGTGGCAGTATCGACGATACCATTTTTTATTTCGATTTCGATACCATTGAATTAATTTCGATCGATTTCGATTTAATATCGAAATCGTGACACCCTTAAAAAACATGTTAATTGGTTAGCTTAACATATACAGTGAAAAACTGTAAATGGTTTAACATCACATTGTCATTTTATTGTAAAATACTGACAAATTTGTGGGGGTTTTTTTTTGCAAATAAAAACTATGAATTATCATATAATTTACGGTAAAAAAAAAACAGTAAAAGAAATTCCCAGATGTCCCTGAATTAAACATCACATATGATTACATTATTTATAAAATATTTAGTTTCTTCATATTTTTCTTATTAGTAATGTATGTTTTGTATTACATGTTGTGTTATTTAGTTAATTTTTATTGCGTTATTTTAGGGTGTGTTCACACTTAGGTTAGATTAAACCAAACTAACCAAACCGCTCACCAAACCACTGAAAAGATGGGTCTCGGTCCGCTTCCAGACGAACTCTGGTGTGGTTCGAATGAAATATGATCGCAACATGGACCAAAGAGATGTAAATGAACCAAAAACAGGAAGATGAGACCCTAAAAAGGATCGAATGCTCACGCATACCTGTTTTTTCTCATCATAGTCGTGATGCTGCCATCACAGTTCGGTATAGGCATCAGAACCGTGTCTCCCTGCAGCAGATCTTTTCTGTGTGTGACGGAGGACATCTGCCGCTGTTATGATGCCTTTACACATTTTAAAAGCTCTTCATGAGTTCTCAGCTGGTCAAAGAACCATCATATGTAGGCTACGCACATACAACGAGCGCATTTATTCCAGCATACAGCATTTTGAATGTTCCGTAGTTCCATCTCAAAATAGGCAATACGTCATAAAAGCAAAAATATATCCCTATGCCTTTAGGTTCAGTGATAAAAATGCCAATCTGAACACTAAGCGGACCAGGACTCAATGTTTTTTAGTCCAAACAAACCAAGCAAACCAAACTACAAGTGTGAACTAAGTGTCGTATGTGATACCCTGATGGTGTTTTGTGTTTGTGTATTACCCTGTGCACTGTCTATACGAGTACTGACTATGTTTTATGAACAGACCGCTTACGATTCATCATGTGGCTTTTTATTTTGCCTCCTGCATTATTGTGGTGGTTATCAGTACATTTTAAGGGAAAAAGGCCAATTTTGGTAAAGTATTAACATTATAACACTTAATAAAATACACGGTTATAAGTTGTAAAATATACAGGCATCCTGTAAAACTGGAAACATTATTGCCAGTTTTTACCATAAATTTAACAGGATTTTTTTTTACAGTGCACAAGGCCTTTTAAAATAAACTAGCATGGTGATAAAGTGATTCAAATCTTGTGTATTGCATAATCCTGGTCTTACAGTGAATGATTCAACATTGTTCCAAATGTTAAAATTTGTCTTTTTAAGTTTTATATTATTTTCCATACTCTTTCTCTATAACATCTTTTCCTTTGCGACATAGGCCACACAGGCTATTGGATAATGTTAATCATTAGCAAAATAGCTTTTGTTTTAGAAAACTCGCATTCAGTTTTGTCTCTGGTATGTCCAGTTTTCAAAATCCAATCAATTTCCAATAAGAAAAAAAAAGATTTTTTTTTTAAAATTTGATATTAATTTAAAAAGTGTCATGTTATGGCCCGTTCACACCAAAAACAATAACTATAAATATAACTAACTATATTCACACCAACGGACGATAATGTTTGTTTATTATAGGTGCACTGCAGTTTTGTGTCTGCCACTCTAAATGCTCTAGCTCAGGATCCAAAGCAGGATCCAATCTGATTGGCTGTCAATGTTTTTATCGTTCAAGGCTGGAAAATATCATTCTGAAAGTGATTCCAACTATATCGTTTCTCTGTGCAGTTGTCTTTTTAGTTGGGTGAACTCTGCTATTCTTTTATATTTAGAACGATTTTTAGAATTATATCTTTATCGTTATCATTATTGTTCTTGGTGTGAACGGGCTTTTATGGACAACCGCCCACTTACAGCTGTTTATGGATAAAAATGTAATGTAGAGCCTGTCGTTCAAATGGAAAAAATGTATGGTCAACTGACTGCTTATTGACAGGTATGTTTTTTGTTTGTCATATGGAGAAACTGTAGACTCTGTGTTTCCACTGGCACTGTGTGAGTCCAAACTATGAGAGCACCTGTTATGTGCCTTTTGTTCCAACATTGTCCCGTGGGGTTGAACTAGGCTCATGAAGAGACCAGCAAATTAAAGACATAACTGTAACACCTTTTTCAGACACCAAGCTGAACATGTTATTTTTAGCCTGAGACCTGGTTACACTGGTTTAGTAGCTAGAATTAACTGGTACATAGCCAGACACACACACACACACACATATATAAATATATAGACTTTATTGACTCCTTAAAACATTCAAATGAAATTCCAGGGAAATTCATAGTGATGAGAATAAACGTTGACTTTATACTCTCTGGAATTGTTCTAAAAGTTTCATGGAGGCAGAAATCACTTTAGTTGGCGTACCTGTTATAATGTGAACAGCAAAGAGTGACATTTTGGCTAGATGCCCGTGCATGTACTGTAGCTATCTCAGGGGGAAAAACCTGTCAGTTTTTGTTTAGAACCTGCCAAAATCTATTGAATAATTTTTGGAGGCATTTTCAAAAGGAGCTTTATTAGAAGCACTTGAAATAGTTTTTTTTGCCCCAATGACAATATAATTATTTAGCTAATAATACAGGTCACTTGCAGCACTTGTTTTGCAGTGAAAACATTTTTTTTTTCTGTCATTTACTCAACCTCGTGTCATTCCAAACCCATATAAATTTCTTTCTGCTGTGGAGCACAAAAGAAGATATTTTCATGTCTCAGTTTTTTTTTATTGTCTACACAATAAATGTCAATGAGGTCCAATGTTATTTGAAACCCATTGACTTTCATTGTATGGACAAAAAAACAGTTGCAGCATTCTTCAAAGTGTCTTTCCCTGAAGAAAGTAAGTCATACAGGTTTAGAACGATATGATTAAGTAATGATAGAACTTTCATTTCTGGGTTAACTATCACTTTAATGAACATTGAATCATTCAATTCTATATGATTCCAATCTCCAAATTTAATTTTAGAAAGCGCAAACAACATTGCTATAAAGTGCAAAGCTAACAAACATGTGTCTCAAAATTGTAGCGCCAACAGCTGTTTTGCCTGCTGAGCGATCAATCAAAACTTCTGGCTGACCTCGGGTCAACCTCAAGATTAGCGCTGGCTCTGCCCTGAGCGGTGGACCACCGTGCCTGACTAATCGGCACAGGAGGAGGTGTCATAAATTAGGATTTAATGATAAGTACAATGTTGAACATGATATGAGTGTGTTGATAAAGGTGATAATAATAGTATGTCTAATAATAACATTTCAAACATAGGTCACACCAAGGCCTGTAATAGCAGACTATATGGTTTCCTAATGACCGGGGCTTTCTCACTCAAAGCAAATACTGTGTTTTAGCACTGTGACTGCCAAATTGTATTAGGCTCATAAATGACTGCTCATGTATTAGGATTCCAATAATGGTGGTAAACGTTAATTATCATGCCAAACAGGCTTTGGTGCTTTTCCCTCCTTGTTTATTTCTCTAGTGTTTCACTCTGGGTTAGAAAAAAATAAATTAGGCAGCGAATAATATGGTCAGTCATAACATTTCACCAGAGTTTACCCACATAAAACTTGGATCAAAACTCTATATGTGTTATGCTCTGTCTACAGCTAAGGTCATTGAGTTTTCTTCTCACTGTAGGCCAGAGGCAAATATAAAGGATTAAAAAAAAACATAAAAGTAGTTCACTATGACATAAATTTCAGTCTTTTTCTCATCCAAAGCTATCATATGGATTGTAAAATAGTGCACAAGTCGTATGGGCTACTTCTATGGTGGTTTTCTGTAATTTTTTTGTTGAAATTTTATGGAAAGGAGCAGCCTAGTTGTCAGAATCTCTTCTTTTGTGTTCCACGAAAGAAAGTAAGTCATACAGGTTTCTAATGACAAAGTAAATGCTTTTATATTTTGGTGATGTAGGTTGATATTTTAATCAGGTTTATTTTCACACTCCTTTGACATATCTAAATCTAATCATCAGATTGTTCAAGTATTGATGCATTTTCTCATTCTTGTCTTTTTCGTCTGAGGAAACTATTGATTTCCACTGTTCTCTGTCTCTATGCATTACACCTTTGTACCTTTAGGTCTCTCTCTTTCAGTGTATGTTTCATCGCACAGGGACCAATTGATGTTTTGTGGGATTTCAGGCCATCTTTTTTTGGATTCAGGCCATTGTGGTGACCTGTGTGCTTTTGCTGTGCATTGGAGAATTGAGGACTCTGAAAGGTTTAAGTAGATTTCAGAGCAGTATGGCATTTCATTTGGCTCATTTGCTTGTAGGAAATTGCTTGATTCGCCTTGGCATTTGACTTAAATTCTGTGACATGGACTGCTGAGAGCTTAATGTCTACAGTATAATCCTTAGATTAGGACGCCTTCACTTTCATGCCATTTTTATTTTGGTTTACTTGTGTATTTGTGTGAAGAAATGCTCTGTTTGCGGTTCAACGTAAATTTGCCGAGCACTACCCAGTGCCACTTTACCCTTTCCAAGTTCATCATAATGATAAAAAATTCCTGACATGGTGCTTTGAAGTCTCTCAGGAACATAGCGGTTTCCTGTGAGAACTTCTTCTTAAACACAGTTTCTCTTTGTAT
This sequence comes from Rhinichthys klamathensis goyatoka, assembly GCF_029890125.1. Lineage (NCBI taxonomy): Eukaryota > Metazoa > Chordata > Actinopteri > Cypriniformes > Leuciscidae > Rhinichthys > Rhinichthys klamathensis. The sequence continues at coordinate 251,016 of NW_026606571.1, read as the reverse complement.
TTATGTAAACAAAACATAATGTCCATGCCAGGCAGGAGAAGGAGGAGGTGTTTGTCACGTTGCTGTCACGTGTGTCACTGTGCTTGTCTGACCTTGTGACAGACAGGCTCAGTGTTGTCCTGGAGCACATTAGTACAGGGCTTAGAATAAAAAAGGAGGAACAACACATTTATTTTATGGACTTCAGTAACATTGGAGTAACGTCGACATTATGAAATATTATGAAGCTCTTGCTATACAGTGACAGAAACTACAGGCTTCTGAATGAATCCATGCTATACCTTGAATTGCCATTTCTACAGTCTTCAGTGTCTCTAGATAATCATAAGAAATTCTTTTCAAAAGAAATATCATTTATTTCTTAGTATTATCAATGTTCAAAACAGTTGTTTGACAGCTGCTTAATATTTTTTTGTGAAAACTGTGATGCATTATGTCAGCATTTTTCAACAGGAAAGTCCAAAAGAACAGCATTTATTTGATTTTTTACATTATAAATGCCTTAACTATCACTTTTGATCCATTTAATGCATACTTGCTAAATAAAAGTATTAACTTTTGGTGTAGACCAACAATTTATTTTTATGTTATGGCCAATATTACACTTGTATACTATTAGTCTAAAATAAAACACAAATTAAAATCAATCATTTTGACGGCTACAAATAACTTTAGGCATCACATTATAACATTAGAAGGTGCACTGATAATGTTCTGTTGCTTTTTGTGGTGTTTCACAGGCCCAGGTCACAATGAACTTTTATAGTATATGGTACAAGCTAATTCTTCAAAGATTCTTTGTGTTCCACCGAACAAAATAACATGAGGAGGGTGAGTAAATAATGACACAATTTTTTGGTTAAAACTTTCACTTTAACCATTAGAACAAACAGGTAAAAACTCCAGATTTCAGTCTCATGCTCTGAAGCTTTTTAGGTCAGTGCTAATTTGTTGGTTTGTTTGGATCCTCAATTTGTTTTCCCTTGGCTTTCTGTTTTTGATCATTCATTTGTATACAGCTGTCATATGCCCTGAGCCCAAAGGCATCAAGCCTGTTGTACTATTGCTGGATATGTCTAATTTGCAGCTGTTTGTTTTGATGAGATAATTATTGCACTATAAAAGGCGAATGCATCTTTTGCACTGCTGAGGGCTTTTTTCATAGTCTGTAGAATCAGATGACTGACTATGTGGCCTATTTGTAAATTTGCTTCTTTCTTCAGGCTGACATGGTAATTTATCAGGGGCCCGGGGCCTCAAACTGTTATGAATGATAAAGAAATAAACAATCCCATAGTAGAACATAGAGGAAAAGACTGGGCTTCATATTCCTGCCTACATTTGTTTTAAATGGGGAAAAAAGCTTTGACCTTAACCTCATTTCACTTGCACATCAAATGTTTTTTCCTCCTGTTTATGAGTGGACTTTAAATCCTCATGAACTACAATTTATGTGCCATAAATCATAGTTTAAAATGCTCTGTTGTAAAGCTGCGTTTCATATGCCTGCTTTTGAATGCAGTCAGTGATGTAGGGATGAGACCTTAGTCAGTAGTTATGACAAGTTCATTTGAGGTCAAAGATGTTTTTATGAGTTACTCCTTCCAGGAATTTGCTTGGTAAGGCAGTTCACAGACCACCTTAAAACTTAAAAGCTTTCTCGTTTATGCTGCAAACACTTCAGCTGCATCCGACATTCCCTTCAAATAAACATCATGATTAAATTGTCAATATAGTCCTCCATGGACCTTTAACTAAATCCTATCATAAGGTTCTGCGTGTATACTTGTGTATATAATATTACGTTTCTGGGCCAAGTTCCAGTGCGAGTAGGGCTTTGGCTTTATTATGTAACAGCCCAGCGAAACCAGAGCTTTCGCTCGACGGCGACTTCCCAGAAACCGACTGTTTTGCCTACTTATCTATTCGTTTAGATGTTCTGCCTCCTCTTTTTTTTATCCTCACTCGTTCTCCACCACTCCTCCTGCTCTAATTCCTTCTGATCTTGTTTGTTTGCTTTGTGCAATGGCTCCTGAGATCAGGATTGACAGAGTTTATCCTTATGGTATAGCAGCTGTGTCCAAGCAGCTCTTTTTACATACAATGAAAGTCAATGGTGACCAAAGCAGTCAGACAATAATTTCAGTGAATAATGGCTTAAAATTTAATCTGGTATGCACATTATTTAATAACACTGTTAAATGTATCTTTAGCAAATCTCAAAATGACTAACTATTTTTCTTGCTTTTATAATGTCGTTATGCCTTAATTCACTTGTAGTATTTAACATGACTTATTTTAGTTTTTTTCAAGAACCATCATGTTATTTTGGGAGTCGGAGTACCCTCATCACACGGTATGTTTTGTGCCATAGATTCAGTATCAGACTGTATCAGGATAAAGCATATGGAGAGGAAGATGATGATGGAAGAGGATGTCCTTAGGAAAAAGAGTAGGGGTTTAACCCCGGCATCCTGGCCAAATTTGCCCATTGTCCATCATGGCCTCCTAATCATCACCATACAGTATATACTGATTGGCTTCATTGGTCTCTCTCCTCTCCACCAATAAGCTGGTGTGTGGTGGGCGTTCTGGCGCAATATGGCTGCCTTTGCATCATCCAGGTGGATGCTGCACATTGGTGGTAGTTGAGGAGATTCCTCCTTCCATATGTGAAGTGCCTTGAGTACCCAGAAAAACAAAAAAGGGATATATAAATGTAACGAATTAAAGAATACATGAAAATATGCAACAACTATGAAACTTCTATGCAACATTTTAGTGTTACACCCATTTTACACTGGACGCGTAAGCAAAGTGGAAGCTGTGCATGTGCGTCTAGTGTGAAACAGGCCTTAGTGCTGACATGGCATAGTAGCAGGACAAGTGCTGGCAATCAGTGTTTGTATCTCTGGGAGAGCTAGTGGTAGTTAGTGTGTTGAGTGGTCCTAGCTTGAGGGGTTTCAGGACGCTGTAGCTCACAGCAACAAACGTCAAGACAACATGTTCTTCCCCGAGGATGGTCCGTGGTATTGTGCCAGGACTGAGATGCTGTATGGGTGGGGTTCCCGGAAAAAAATAAGTCAGGAAAACATTGAAATCTCCCAGTGATTGTTTTTCAAATTTCCTAATAAGGAAGATGGTCGATGAAGAGGGCCATTAGCGTCAAGCTTTGTTTTGAAAATCTCCCTTTGTCTCTGGGAGATATGCCACGTGATTTTAAAATATAAATTTATAAGTGTTCTTTCTTTATCTATTGCATGGCCTTGATCCATATCGGCTGAGCCCATTGTGTTTGTTGCCATTTTTCTCAAAGTTCACTGAATGGCTTCACTGCTCAGCTGAGACCAATTTTTGTTTGGCCCAAACTATGACTTAGCTTAGTGCCAAAAAAGTCGAAGTCCCTTTCCTTTCCTTTCCTTTCCTTTCCTTTCCTTTCCTTTCCTTTCCTTTCCTTTCCTTTCCTTTCCTTTCCTTTCCTTTCCTTTCCTTTCCTTTCCTTTCCTTTCCTTTCCTTTCCTTTCCTTTCCTTTCCTTTCCCTTCCCTTCCCTTCCCTTCAGTGTCTTTTTTCTTTGTGCCTTCTTTCCTTCAAATGGAAATGTTCAGTTATTGAAAACAATATGTAACATTTTAAACTAAAACAATTTAATAATAATAAAAAATCCCTCTCTGTCTTTCTTCATTACTTCCTTTGTTCCAAGAAAGTGACAAAGTGAACTGAGAATAAATCCACCCCAGCACAAGTCATGTTTGACAAAGTTAATCGTCTGGAAGTGACACCACTCCCTATATAACTTGATGTTTTCAACTCGTTTTCATCTTGCCAAGACAGCAACAACATCTGGATGGATTTCTGCTCTAGTCTTGAGTCATGTGACCCCACGGCACATTTAAATCTTAAACACCATCATTATATCATAGTCATGAAATATGTAATGACTTCATAGTCTGTGATATATTTCCGCATCTTTCAGGGGAGATGGCAAGAGCTTGTCTTGATCCCACGCAGTGTGCCAATAATTATTTTGTTAGTCTGTATTTCTTTCTGTTTCTCAGTCTTTACTTCATGTTAGCTACCTTTGTTGCACTATTAAATTCTGTTACAAGTAGGGCTGGACCCGAATATTCGAATATTCGTTCGGTGGGTTGGTATTCGATTTGAAAATGTAACATTCGAATATTCGTTGTTTTTTTTTGTTTTTTTTGCACACCTGGCATCCCCCTCGAAACAGTTCTCATTCGCGCTTGAATATGTTTTACACTATAAAATCTGGTGAAATATAATACTTAACATATAACTTTGCTACTTAATAAATATATTTGCTTCTTCTTGGACTGCTAAAAGTGTTCCTGCAACGGGAGTATTCTCTGGCTAGAGCGCAGAAAAGCGGAGTTTGTATCATGGACAGAAGTACATGCCTGAGCTTGTATTTTGGGTTAAGCTGCGTTGCTTTGACATTGTGGAAAATAGAATAATAGAAACAAAATGTATTATCCTTTTTACCCGTTATTATCAATCTAAATTAATCTACTGCGAAATATAAATTGAAATTTGTGATGTTGTTATTGAAATTGTTATTGGTATTGCTACCGTGTTCTTTATTTAGGCTATTACAGTTCGTTCATTTATTTTTCGTTTTTCTTTATTTAAATTTCGTTTTTCTATTTTTAAATTTCGTTTTTATTTATTTAAATTTCGTTTTTCTTTATTTAAATTTCGTTTTTATTTATTTAAATCTACCCTACTTTGTCAGTGAGAAAAATATTATAAGACTATACCTTATTAAAAATATTGCTTAAGTTAAAAGACCTGTGTGTGTGTGTTTTATATCACTAGTGCGTGCAGTGTCCGTTCTCGGAGCATATAAGCCCTGTTCGCGTGAGGCGCGCCGCTTATTTAAATCTACCCTACTTTGTCAGTAATTTGTTAGTGAGAAAAGCAATATTTTTAATAAGGTAGTCTAATATTTTTCTCACTAACAAATTACTGACAAAGTAGGGTAGATTTAAATAAAGAAGCGGCGCGCCTCACGCGAGCAGGGCTTATATGCTCCAGGTCTGTTAACTTAAGCAATATTTTTAATAAGGTAGTCTAATATTTAAGTTAACAGACCTGTGTGTGTGTTTTATATCACTAGTGCAGTGTCCGTTCTCGGAGCATATAAGCTCTGCTCGCGTGAGGCACGCGCGCTTCCCGCTTGCGCTGTTCTGTAGTTTAATAAAAGTTTATTAATTCTGAACGTGTCGCGTCTCGCCTGTCTATCTATATTGCACCAAATACGACACTGCACTCCTTGTGAAGTCGTTTGGATGAACGGTTCTCGAAATAATCAAAATGCAAACGGACAGACAGACAGACATATAGAGATTCCGAAGCTTCGAATATTCGATGTTCATTACTACCGAAGCTTTGAATATTCGATGTTCATTACTACCGAAGCTTCGAAGCTCAAACAATGGTATTCGGACCAGCCCTAGTTATAAGCAGAAGAAGCTTCAGTGCACCACCTTATAAGCCAATGTTTAGACTCTTTGGAAGGAAAAGTCCCTGTTAAAGAGGAAGGCTGTTAAAGAGTCCATGTTAAAGAGTTTCTCTGAATAAAATCCCATCATCCCAATAGTTCCCACACCAGCCCTGCTCCATACAATGTGTGTCAGCAACATTATGAGTGGTATGTTTTGGATGCAAAAATGTTGTGTACTGTATACAAATTCTTACTCCCAAGCTGAAAAGTCCTCGCATGAGAGGAAGAAATGGTTTCACATGTTCATATAATGAATACCAAAGATTAGGGAAGGCATAGTCTGGTTTTGCTCGTTGTGCCTCCACACTGGTACTAAAGGTTCAGTCTGTTTCAGTTCAGGTCAGCTTTAATATGATGATTAAATAAAACAGCAGTGTCTTTATTCTCTGACATTTCTAAACACACAGTCACCTAACACAGAGAGACTAACTGCACCCTGTCTGTGTGGCTCCTTGTCTTATACCCACACACACACGCTCAGTGAGTGATCTGACAGTTTCATTTAATCAGTTTTGCTTTGAGGTAAAAGCATGTGACATTTCTTCTGTCAGATCTGTCGGTTGAAATGTCAACCGCTTTTTTTAAATTTCACTGATATGATCCACTCCCAGTCAGTGTGAGATGAACTGAGGGGGGCTGCTGCATATTGGAGATCACGGGAATAAAGCAGGTGGGCTTTGTCATGTATCAGTACAAACTTCTGATAGTGCTTCTGATCGAATGCAACCATGCGTTTATTGTAAACTGGGACATTTTATGGATTGGCATTTTGTAATTTTGTAGGAGTAGTGCAGTTAACACATCAAAAATGAGTAACTGATTACCCAATTACTTAAATTAAAATGAATAAATTAAATAAAAGAGCATGATATATACTACTGTTCAAAATTTATACTTCTATTCAACAAGAATAAATTAAATTGGTCAAGAAAAAATTAACGTTGATAATAAGAAATGTTTCTTCAGCAAATCAGCATATTAGAATAATTTCTAAAGGATCACGTGACAATGAAGACTGGAGTAATGATCCTATAAAAATTCAGCTTTGCCATCACAGGAGTAAATTGCTGTTTTTACTGTATTTTTTATTATCAAATAAATGAAGCCTTGTTGAGCATAAGAGACTTCTTTCAAAAACATACAAAAATCGTACCTACCTCAAACTTTTGAACAGTCGTGTACTTGAAATTTACATTGTCAGTGATGTAGCATGATTTGCGCATAAACAGTGTTTTTAAAGTACTTTCAGCCTATGCTTTTCTTTTCATCTTTTTCTTTTAAATTAATGAACAACATGCATTTAATAAAAAAATAAAAAAAGATTTAATAATAATTACTCATTGAGAGCTTACACACAATCCCATTTGAAAATGAAACTTTCACTTCTATTTCACATGTTCGTATCCAGAAAATGAAACGGTGACAGTCTTGACTTGTAAACAAAAGGCCCTGCGATGGATACCGGTCGTGAAATACCGTAAAAAAAGTGCGTTTTTATTTCATATGGATCCTCATCATGTGAGATATGACTCTAACAAGAATCAAATACACTGTTTGAATAAAAATATTGATAAACTTGGAAGCTTAAAGCACACATGGCATCACATATCCAGAGCACCAAGACATTGTATTCAGTTATTATGGCACAATTTAGGTGAGGTGGCAGGTAAAAGCATAAAGATGAATCATTTTTTGATATTAAAGTAGTATTTTGCAATTCAATAAGTTGGAGAACGATTACTTGCCTAGTTAATTACTTTCTGCACATCTTGTTGCATGCTTTTTCTGACCACAGTTGGAGAATTGGCAATCTGTTGTGTCTGCGACCACATCCCCATATTTTCCGTGTCTAATCAGCTTGGTGTGTTGGACCACTGGCGTTAGTAAGTGTCTCTTGAATGAAACAGCGTTTTTAGTTTTGGAAAACTTGTGCAGATGGACCACACAACCCACCTTATTGCTAAAATTACGCAAACTGATAACGTCATCTGCTCATATGGATGCCTGATGGGTCTGGCTTTTCTTCCTGAACTCTACAATCTGAAGATGTTTGTACATTGACTCTTAGGGCACTTGAAAGAGGGAGTGGAGCTATTTTTCTGAAGCTCTGCTGTGCCATTTCTTGTCAAGTGGATAAAAAAAGGCCGTTCCTCTTCGGCAAAGAAGAAAATGCTTGTTGCAGATAAATAGGCCTTAACAAATTCTCTCAGCCAAAACTTTTTTCTTTTTTCTGACTGATGGAAAATTGACTATGTTTGCATGGGTTGTCGATAGTAGAACTGTACTCTTACGCGTGATAACCACTTTTTGACCTTGTGTGTTCCCAGTTACATTCAATATTTAATTTAATGTTATGAACATGTACACCCGATAACATTTTCATGCAAGGAGACCAGGAAGAGGCACTATCTATGGAGCATTGTCTACATGGAGACATCAGTATCATATAGCCAGAAGTAAAGGGTCTAGTTCAAGAAGGGTCTAGTGGGCCTAGAAAATGAATTCCACATCAACAGGATGATTTAGGCAACTTTATATATATATATATATGTCGCTGTTTGGATTAAAAAAGGTAAATGCTTAAGAGTCTGTGATTGGATCATTATTGCAGTGATTAATATGTTTCTAGCGTGTTATGTTTGGCAACAGTTCTTCTATCCCTAACTGATGGAGTGTGTAGCTTTTCATTTCTTAAACAACCATGTATGAAAACACATCATGGCCATATTCCAGGATGACAATCTCAAGATGAATCAGGCTCAAATTATGAAAGAATGGTTGGGAGCATGAAGAATAATTTTCAGTCCAGACATTACATTTATTGAAAGTCTTTGGGATGTGCTGGAGTAGACTTTACAGAGTGCTGGACTCTTGCATTGCCAATACAAGATCTTAAGCAAAAATTGATGCACCTCTTGATGGAAATAAATGTTGTGATGTTATTGGTAAATTTTTGGTCAAGATCTTGTATTGACAAAAGAGTCAAGCACTCTGGAAAGTAAAGCTGACGCATTACAGTACTGGCAATTTAGGGGAGAAATGGGCTTAATCTTAAAGATCTTAAAATAGACTTGTTTAAAAAAAAAAAGAAGCTAAATATAGTTTCTTTTGATTTGTGCTGACATGTGACCTTGATATGTTTTTGTGAGATTAACTGATTAAAATGTTGTCCATAAAACTGTTACACAATTCTCAGAAACCATTTGCAGTAAGACTGCAAACCATCTTATGTTCTCTTAAACACAGGTTTGGCCGCATACCATCTAAACCGCAGATAGTTGTACTGATATAGAGATAAAATAGCTGAACTGAAACACAAAGCTGATCGCTGGATGGTTTTGATATTACTGCACAAAGCAGGCCTAACTCCTTACACTACTACATTTAATTGGTCTTCAGCTGTTCTTGGACATTATGACCGCATTTCTGTGTGCTCTGTAACTGTGTTGTGTTTGTTTTAATTGCTTGTAAAATATATATGAACTGCTAATGGATTGAATAAGAATAAAAAATAATAAGCAGTTTCAGTAAAGCCTGGGATTGGCTCACAAGAGTTAATATTCCCCCCCGATAAACACACATGGAACTGATTGCAGCTGAAGGACAAGGGAGGACATGTTTTGACTTTTTTTTTGTGGACAAAAAAGTTTTTTGTTTTGTTTCACTTTTAATCACATCCTCTGAGATATGGATTTCCAAGCATTTTCAAAGCATTCAGTGTTGTGAAGCAACTTGATTCATTCAATATGTCTTTTTGATACAGACTGTTTCCACACTCCATTGAAGTTCCCATTTCCTCACTCAAAAATCCCTGAAATTTTGTGTGTTCAGTATGATTGATGTAGTACAAGGCAGTAAGTACTACAGTAAGACAGTCAGAGATACTCCACCTCTATGGAGCTCATGGCCGATGCATTGTGGTCTCTGTTCTATGTTCATTAATAATGTCATAATGATCATAGGAAATGGTTGCTAGATCCTCAGAGGTCATGTGTTTCACAGGTGTGATGAGTAGATAGAATAAGAACATTTAGGATTGTACATGACACGAGTCACCTTTTTCCCATTCAATGAGGAAAAAAAATAAATTCATAATAAAAAGTCAGACATGGTTGAAATAGAAAGACATCCATCCTTCTTGGTTTTCCTTCCAGACTGGAAAAGATTCATAATCACTATTGGCTGAATGAGTGTCTCTTCTGTTTTTTCCCTGTGGTGGCAAACAAAATTCTATCACTGAATAAGAGACAAACATTTCTAATTGTCTTTGATGAGGTTTATTTTCTTGCAAGAAAAGGCCAGCAGTCGTACAGTCACACAGTCAAGTCAAGTCAAATATATTTATATAGCGGTTTTCACAATACAGATTGTATCAAAGCTGCTTCACAGTATCATCAATCAAAACAACTTAAAGGAACACTCCGACTTTTTGGGACTTTAGCCTATTCACCTTATCCCCCAGAGTTAGATAAGTCCATACATACCTTTTTCATCTCCGTGCGTGCTATAAGTCTGTTTGACGCACCCACCGCTAGCCTAGCTTAGCACAAAGACTGGATGTAAATGGTTGCAGCTAGCATACTAATCCAAATAAGTGACAAAATAGCGCAAACATTTTCCTATTTACATGTTGGGATTTGTATAGTCACAGAGTGTACAAAAAACTACGTCACATGAGACACAGACATATTTTAACAGTATAAATACTGGGAACTATATTCTCTAAAGGCGAAGCACTGCTACTTGGGCGGAGTGATAACCGCAGCACCTGAGACGCGCCAGTATTTATACTGTTAAAATATGTCTGTGTCTCATGTGACGTAGTTTTTTGTACACTCTGTGACTATACAAATCACAACATGTAAATAGGAAAATGTTTGCGTTATTTTGTCACTTATTTGGATTAGTATGCTAGCTGCAACCATTTACATCCAGTCTTTGTGCTAAGCTAGGCTAGCGGTGGGTGCGTCAAACAGACTTATAGCACGCACGGAGATGAAAAAGGTATGTATGGACTTATCTAACTCTGGGGGATAAGGTGAATAGGCTAAAGTCCCAAAAAGTCGGAGTGTTCCTTTAACAGTGTTTGTTTATTACTGAAAAAAGACATCCAAGTTTGGTAGAGCTGATCAGTGGTATGATGGGTCATTTAATTTGAATATCCCCAACTGAGCAAGCCAAAGGCAACAGTGGCAAGGAACCGAAAAACTCCATCAAGTGACCCGATGGTGTCCTAAAACTCCATCAGATGACCCAATGGAGAAAAAAAAAAACCTTGGGAGAACCCAGGCTCAGTCGGGGCCAGTTCTCCTCTGGCGTTTATGAAGTAGAGGCCGAATTTACAGTAACTGTAAGATAAAAAATTTATATGAATGCCTTGCTAAATAGATGCGTCTTTAGTCTAGTTTTAAACTGGGAGAACGAGTCTGAGCAACGAACAATATCAGGAAGGCTATTTCAGAGCTTCGGAGCTAAATGTGAAAATGCTCTCCCTCCTTTGGTGGATCTGGATATCCTAGGAATGACCAGAAGCCTCGAATTTAGTGATCTTAAAGAGCGTGATGGATTATAGGGCGATAGAAGATCCGTTAAATAGACTGGAGCTAAACCATTTAGAGCTTTATAAGTCAAAAGCAAGACCTTGTAATTAATACGGAACTTTATAGGTAACCAATGAACTGATGATAGAATCGGTGTTATATGATTATATTTTCTTGATCTAGTAAGAACTCTAGCGGCTGCATTTTGGACTAACTGTAGCTTGTTTATTGAAGATGCAGGACAACCAGCTAATAAAACATTACAGTAATCTAGTCTCGAGGTCATGAATGCATTAACTAACTTTTCTGCATCAGAGACTGATAGCATATTATGTAGCTTAGCAATGTTTCTAAGGTGGAATAAGGCTGTTTTTGTAACATATGAAATATGCTTTTCAAAAGACAGGTTGCAGTCTAATGTAACACCCAGGTCTTTTACTGTAGCGGATAAAGTAACAGGCCATCCTAATGTTAAAGTCGTGCTGTGAAAGGTTTTGTGGACGGTTTTTAGAACCGATAAGTATTACCTCTGTCTTGTCTGGATTTAATAAAAGAAAATTACGCGTCATCCAATCTTTTATATCTTTAACACAATCTGTCAATTTGGATAATTTAGCGTATTCATCTGGCCGTGATGAAATATATATTTGAGTGTCATCGGCATAACAATGGAAACTAATTCCATGTTTCCTTAGAATATTACCAAGTGGCAGCATATATATTGAGAATAATAAAGGGCCTAACACAGATCCCTGCGGCACTCCATAGTTTGCCGAAGTTATGATCGATTTTTCTCCATTTAAGTAGACGAAATGGTAGCGGTCAGATAAGTATGACCTGAACCAGCTTAATGCTTGTCCTTGAACACCAGTGTAATTTTGTAGTCGATTTAAGAGTATTGAGTGATCTATAGTATCGAACGCAGCACTAAGATCAAGTAAAACTAGTACTGAGATACAGCCTTGGTCCGAAGCTAAAAGTAAATCATTTGTGATTCTAACAAGCGCAGTTTCAGTGCTATGATGTGGCCTGAATCCAGACTGAAACTTTTCATAGATGTCGTTTTCTTGCAAGAAAGAGCCGAGTTGAGCGGACACAACTTTTCCTAATATTTTTGACATGAATGGAAGATTTGAGATGGGTCTGTAATTTGCTAGGTTATTTGGATCTAATTGTGGTTTCTTAATAAGAGGTTTTATAACCGCCAGCTTGAACGTTCTTGGAACATGACCTAAAGATAAAGATGAGTTAATAATATTGAGAAGAGGCTCTTCCACTATAGGTAACACTTCTTTCAATAGTTTAGTTGGTATAGGATCTAATAAACATGTTGTTGTTTTAGATGAAGTGATAAGTTTAATTCTTTTAACTCTATTTAACTCTTTTTGTTCTATGGTTGTAAAGCATTGTAATTGTTACAATGCCACACAGAGTGGCTGCAGAATGTGACAATGAGAGGAGGGCATCCTTCCTCCTTTATAGTCCAATTAGTTGTGTGGGGCATAGACATATTTATTTATTATCTATATATGCATTTTTATATATTTGTAATTTTATATATATATATATATATATATATATATATATATATATATATATATATACAAATACAAACTTTTATTTAGTATTCTTTATTATTTTAAATATTTCTGTCTGTCTGTCAGTCAGTCAGTCATGATGGCTGGCGACCACCTTGAAGGTGCAGCTTTATTTTAACCAAGCTGTAAGCTCTCCAATAAGTGAATGACCTGGTTAATATTAGTGAGCCATTTTTGTGACATCAAAATCAGCATGTCTCTTCCCTCCTTTAAAACAAACCGAAACCCATTGTAGACTTGGAATTAAGCCTCTTACCCCGTTATTATTTGATTCATGGAACCGGACACCAGTTATCTTGCCAAGAAAAATCTTTATTCGTCGGCATAGGAGGGAAACTTGAGAAGATGTTGTATTCGTGCCAGGTCTATGTGTTCCCGGTGTTTCTCTGCCGTAGTACAGTAAGATTGAGCTTATATACACCACTGAGAGACTTTCAACTTCTTTGTAAGGTAGAAAAACATGTTGCTTATGTTTAAAATGGAACGTATAATAACTCATGCTTGCACATGGTACAATCCACTATCCATATTAAGAAACTATTTCTCAGTGTATACATTTGTGGTACATTTGCATCAGTTGAAAAACATTCCTTTCCTGATAAAGAACATGCCAACTGTACACATTTAATGTATCATCATCATCATTGGAACATATCTGCTCAGTGAACGTTGCATTGCACACATACCTCTAAGCAAAATATATAACTCTCCCAGCTCCCCTACTTGTGTCTAAAATATTATCCTTAAACACGTTGCATTGCAAAAACTCATGCATTTTAAACTTCATAAGATAATAACTAAATTATGAGTTATTTAAATGATTAAAAACTGATTATGAATACTAATAAAGAATAATATTAATACAGATACATAATATTAAATAATGAAATTATATTAAAAGATGAAATTTTAGTCTTCACTCATGTTGAAAGGAGTAAGCTTTAAATCTCTATCATTGTATCGCAAACAGGAACAGTCTGATGTTTTTTTCACATCCCTCTGTCCAAAATTCATAATTTCATTACTATTCTCTTTCTTTCTCTGTGTAGCTATGTGCCAATGCAGTGATTCTCCTGTGCACCAACATCATTGGCATCTGCACGCACTACCCAGCTGAGGTGTCTCAGAGACAGGCCTTCAAGGAGACCAGAGGATACATCCAAGCCAGAATACACCTTCAGAGAGAGAACCAGCAGCAGGTTGGCAAGCACTCGAGTACACAAACACACCTACCCGGCCACACTTGTTAACCTCATGAATGAGCATGAAGCATGCTGATAGCATGCTGTGCTTTAGGTCTTAGCACAGTAAATCCTTGTGAGAAAAGTAAAGCACAGCAGATTCAACCATACACATAGACAGACGTCTCTATATCTGATCGATAATATAAAAATACAAGTTTTCAAGAAAAAACACACTTTTCAAAAAGGGAATTTAGGGGCAAAAGTATGTTTTTTTGGTCAATATAGATATATATATATATAAATATATTAGGGCTGTCAGTTAAATGCGTTATTAACCCATTTTAACGGTGTTAATTTTTTTATCGCACGATTAATGGTCTTTTTGGCCTAGCAAACTTTGTAGTTTTTTCACATGCTTTTGCAACAGGACGTGGCATGCGCGGGGACGTTTTGTTGCTTCGTCGACCAAAGCGCAAGCGGATCTAGCTAGACCGGACACAAAACAACAGGCACGACGCCGCACACACTTGTTTGGGTTTGCGAGCCGGCCAAATAGTTGGTTAACGAGTTGGTATGACGAGCGCGAGACGCCGAAATGGATGCCAATAAGATTCTGAATGGAAAGTTTACTTTTAATAAATTGCCAAATGGTTCCATTGACAAGACCAAAGTGATCTGTGTGTTTTTGTCGTTGTGAACTGAGCTATCATCATCGCGATCGCAGCACGTCCAGTCTGAAATGCTACTTGATGGTGGCCAAGCACACACACACAGCTGATGCGAATTCTCCGCCCCCTCGTCAATATCAGGACCTCGTCAGTATTTCTTTCACCCTTTTATTGATGGACAGTGTTACATTGTGTGAGAGATTATTTGCTCCAAGTGAGAATGTTAGTGTGAAATTGAACACAGTATATGCCAATGTTGTTTTCAATAAAAAACATTTGCACAAAGCAAGCCGATCCACTTTTCCATGTTGATAAGAGCATTAAAATGAGAAAAAATAATGGGACAAAAAGAAATCGAGAGACATTTAGAATAGATAAAAATGTGTGATTTAATTGCAATTAATCGCGAGTTAACTATGACATTAATGCGATCAATTGCGATTAAATATTTTAATCGTTTGACAGCACTAATATATATATATATATATATATATATATATATATATATGTACGTGTACTTATACACATGCTCACTGGTGTCATCTCAAACCTGATCCAGGAGCGCCTGCTTCTCTCCGTGTTGCCAAGGCACGTTGCCATGGAGATGAAGGCAGACATCAACGCCAAGAAAGAGGATATGATGTTCCACAAGATCTACATCCAGAAACACGACAACGTCAGGTACACAAATGCCAAGACCAGTGCATGGTAATGATGCCAATGTTGTCCTCACACCTCCCAAATGAGAACCGACACTGTTATAACACTCAGCACCCACGTGATTGAAGCAGGTGACAAGCCTGGATAAAACACAGACACATTAGACACTGATACCGCTTAAGGTTATCTTTCCAAAGGCTGAAGCTATGTTGAATGCTTAAACGCAGATTAGCGAACTCGCAGTCCTTGAGACATGACTTTCCTTCGGTTTTTTTTTCTCCCCCTTTTTCTCTGAGGGTCAAGTTGGGATACAGCAACTTGTCACGATATACCAGACGTTACACAATCAATTAACATAAAGCTGCGTGAAATGACAGCAAGCCACTTTAGTAAAGCAGTTACATATCTGGAGCGTGTGGAATTCAGGGCTTGATGAACATGTTGTCCTGCATAATCCAAGCCAGCTTGAAGCATCTGTGCTAGGACAACTTGGATGTGTGAAAATGCTAAATGTCACGAGCCGTGTAGGAATCCTGCTTTCCAAATGTTGTGAATTTTATCAGCCATTTATGAAGGCAACAGTGCCATCTATTGTCGCACGATAATGTTGTCCATACAGTGTGTCCATTCTGTCATGTCGTAAATTGTAGTTGATGACCGACTATCCTTCTCATGGCTATGAGGGCTTTAAGGACACCAGCCAAGTCCTGCTTTTCTAATAGAAGGATAGACTGAAGTATTGAGAGTGGCCAACCTCCTTTCAGAAAGTGAACTGAATTGATTTTTTTTCTCGCTTAGCCCAACTTCAGTGACCCAGACAAGGTGATCTGTGATTATTGATCTAAATTTCTCTGTCTCTCTTTGTCTTCGGTCTGTCCTCTCAACAGTATCCTGTTTGCGGACATTGAGGGCTTCACCAGTTTGGCGTCTCAGTGCACGGCCCAGGAGCTGGTGATGACCCTTAATGAGCTTTTTGCTCGCTTTGATAAATTGGCTTGGGTAAGTAGACAACATTAATTCATTTTTAGTGTTACTGGTCTTGTAAGCCACTTACATTTTTTACCTGGTGCTTTTTTGGTCTAATTTTCCAATTAAAATATGTAAAAATACTTTTAATAAGATACGTTTACCTGAAGCATCTCTCCATAAAATAATGATACTTTGAGAGAATGTATCTTTAATATGAGTTTATTTTGTTTTTCTGCTCTGGCAGAGTTTCTTTAGATTTTCTTTAGAAGTTAAAAATCGGTTAAAGACAAAAGATATTTGTGTTAAAGATGCATTATCTTAAAACAGGTCATAGTATCATATGTAGTGTTCTTGTTTTAGGTATTTTATAATATTTTTCTGGTTAAAAAGTCAAAAAGACTAAATGAAAACTCATTGAGAATTTTTTTTTTTTTTTTGCAGTTTAACAACTATGGATGTTTACATTTGTGGCCAATATCGACAAGCTAGCAATTATTTTCATTTTATGGTCGAAAACTTTTTGTGGTCGAAATACTATTTGTGCAATTTTGTCAAAATAGTATAAATATTATATGTTTTATTTAGTCTCAATACATTAAAAATAACTAAAGGCTAAAATCAATTGTTTTAAATGATAGTAGTCGTGTGTTTAGGCATTGCAACATGCAATGTACAGTATGAAAAATGGATATTCATTTAGAGATTTTGCTAAATTTAACTTAAATTATTACTGATTTTAAAGAATAACTTTAAGGGAGTGTTAGATCACAGCAAATGTAATCTAAATGTAAAAATAGATGAAAAGGTGCATGCACAATTAAATATGTAATATCAACTGATACAAATAGTTTTTTCTTTTTTTATTAGCCGATATGCTACTAAAAACTCTGGGAGCCACCCACAATGATGCTAACATCATAGCTTCCTATTAGTGAGGATTTCTACTATAATAACTGCAAAAATCTGCTGTGTTATGTCTGAATTCTTAGGAAAACCACTGTCTGCGTATCAAGATCTTGGGAGATTGTTATTACTGTGTGTCTGGACTTCCGGAGCCGAGGGCAGATCATGCGCACTGCTGTGTGGAGATGGGAGTGGACATGATTGAGGCCATATCGTAAGTTTGTCTTAACATCATTTTCTATATCGATCTCTCTCCATCAACACGTTTTTCGATTAATAAACATGTATGACGCTACATGTGCAGATTGGTGCGAGAGGTCACAGGAGTGAACGTGAACATGCGCGTGGGCATACATAGCGGCCGCGTGCACTGTGGGGTGCTTGGTCTGCGCAAATGGCAGTTTGATGTCTGGTCCAATGATGTCACACTGGCCAACCAGATGGAGGCGGGAGGCCAAGCAGGGTAAAAGTGAACACCACCCTTAAAATGTGATAATTTGATCAGTATTAATAAGTTTCATATTTAAAGTTGGCTGTAAAGAAAATAGAGATTTGTGTTAAGCAGTTACTGCACTAAAATTCTTACATTGTGATTTTTTTCAGTCGGATCCACATCACCAAAGCCACACTGCAGTATTTAAATGGTGACTATGAAGTGGAACCAGGTTATGGAGGGGAGAGAAATGCATACTTGAATAACAACAACATTGAGACATTTTTGGTGTTGGGCTGCAGTCAGAAACGGGTCAGTAACATGCAGACACTTGGACATTATATTGACTGATAGTGGCAGTTTGTTTTTACCACCGCGGTGGTAATGGGCCGACTGCTGGCAGTGGTTCAGTGGTTGGGATGTGTGTATAATATATACAGTATAAAATAGACCTAAATTAAATACATTTTGAAATCTATAAATAAATGAGGCTCAACCATCTGTTTCGTAACAAACGTGCATGTTTATTTTATCACTTCCATCAGTGAAACATTTAAATAAATATCAGTAAATCATGGTAACCTAAATAATATGAGAAAGTTAAATAATAAATTAAAAAACATACGTTTTTTATTTCCCCTAAAATATAAATGCGTCGTCATATATACCGCTCAGCACTTGGAGAGGGCTATGGGACACGTGCTGGACAGAGACAATCTCTAATTGGCTAAAATCTTCATGTCTTCTCCCGATTTTCCAAAGCAAACTGTTTTTGTAAAAGGTCTGAAGTAGAGCCCGACCGATATGGATTTTTGGGGGCCGATGCCGATACCGATATTAGGGAGTAAAAAAAAGCCCGATACCGATATATCGGCCGATATTATTTATGTGTATATTATAATACAGTAGCACTATTATTTATGTGTATTATAGTACAGTATACCAGTCAAAAGTTTGGACACTTTCCTATTGGTGTGTACAAACTTTTGATGGGTACTTTACACAGTAGCTACAAACAGAATAAATATATTTTATAAACACGTTTTGCAATGATCACTCAAATGTGGTGATTAAACACTTATGTGACACAGATATGTAATGGAGGCCGGGGGAATGATGGAATGAGAATTATCCAGCTGAGCTGTAACCAAACTAGTTTGCATTGCATGTTATATTATATTATATTATATTCTAAATACTGTTGCATAATCTTCACTAACGACGACTTTGTCTTTTAATTTAGTCATAACTTGTATCAATAAATATATAAAAAGTGTCACTGACAAAACCTTATTATCTTCTATTTTTACTCTTAATTCCTCTAATCTCTACCAGTGGAGGAAGAACTCAGATCTTTTTACTAAAGTAAAATTAATAATATCATAATGAAAACGTTTTTAATTACATATGTACAGTACTTTTATACTATTTTAAATAATTAGTAAGCAAAATGTACTAAACGTGAAACTAGGCTACTCTTAATGCAAAATGGCCCTATATAAAGTGTTATAATTATATACATTTTTGGAATATTGCTTGATGTTGTAACGTAGCGTTATCAGGCAGAATGAGCTTTAACACTGTGTCTACACCGGACGCGGCCGTTATTGCTCGCGTCGCAACAGCTGTTTACCCGAGACGAAGCAGAATCAGTTTACTGTCGGAGATCGCTCGCGCCACGCATTTTAATCAATGTTTCATCAACCAATTGCCTTAATAAATAAGAAGTAGGCCTAAATGTAGCAGACAATATAATCAGGACTTCTCAGCTGCGCGCTTGCAATAGTCACAAAGCTCACATACGTGACAGAGGGTTGTAGCAGAGAAATCAATTCTGTGAATTACACTGCGCAAATCACAAGTAGGCTACTACCCACCGGATGAAGAAGGGTTGGCTCTCAGTCTCCACAGGCTACATAAAATATTCATTTTATTTTATTTTATTTTTCGTGTTCGCATTTATGAGGAAAAAACAATGTTACAGACGCGACAGTTCAGCACTACGGACGTGAGCGCTCTGAAAGCGGCACTAAAATATGCTTTGAAACTTTCACATAGACATCAAACAGAAAGCACAAAACCTTTCGTTTCAAAGTGAATTTCGTTTTGTATTAATTGTATCTTAATTTTAATCAATGTTTCATCAGCCATTTGCCTGGATTTAATTTATAATTAGTAAATTTAGCAGACGATAGATAATCTCGACACGGAGGCGCCTGCGGGTGAACTGGAGCTCGTCTCATGAACCGAAACTCAGCGTATAGACCTGAGAATTGAAATATATCTATATTGAAATGTCTACTTTTAAACAGAACAATTCAAAACGAAAGACAGACAGACTTATGTAATCGTATGAAATGTGCATTTCTCTCTGGCACGCGTTCACTGAAGATCGCGAGTCAGCATCGTCAACTTCATCTTTGGCTGACACTGACTGAAAACACTTGTTTATTAATAAACAATTAAAATGTCTCCTTGCTATATTTGTTGTATTCATAATCATTACTTTTGCCAGCTCTTGTGACAGCTTTTAGGTGCTTTATTGGCAGCGCCACCCTTACATGAATCACCGCACCCGCATTTTTTTAAATATTAATTTATCGGCCATTATAAATGCCGATACCGATAGTTAGGAAAATGCCTAAAATCGGCCGATAGTATCGGCCCGCCGATATATCGGTCGGGCTCTAGTCTGAAGTGCAAATTTGATTTTCTGCAGGTGCAAGGCTTTTAGGGTATATTTGATGTCGTGCTGCCAGAGAAAGCCAAACAAAATTTCTGCGGTTTACTTTACCACAGTAAAGGATGCGAATATAGTAATTAAAAGTGAACGATAGGAAGAAATGTTTACAATCCCCTGCGAAAATGGGTAAGACGTGAGTGAAGATTTGGGAAAAGGATTCCATGTTTTATGGAATAACTCGTAGAAAATCGGCTGACCAGATTGCAAAACAGATTACAAATGGGCTTTATGGGCTTATGTACCTCTCTCATTCGGCACATATCCATGGTTGCGATGTAATATTTAATTGCTAACCTATTATTTCTTTTGTAAACAAAGCTTAGTGCTTCACTCGTGTCGTGATATTCACATAAAACAGCATTCACATACATAAAAATGGGTTTTGTCATAGCGCAGCCCTATTATTTACAAACAAACTCATTGCAAAAAGTCATTGCTAACCCCTGGTCCCTGCAATTTCTTGAACAGGGAATCTCGATAGCATCATATTTGGTGGTGGGGGGCTGTTTTGTTATGCCGCCTGATACAAATGACTGAATTTCCCTTTGGGGATCAATCAAATTTCTAATTATCTGAGTTTGCTGGAGTACTATTTCATTTCCTGTGTATGTGCCTTTGTGCCAAATTTCCTTTGCAGAAAGAGGAAAAAGCCTTGATGGCTAAGATGCAGCGCGCTAGAGCCAACTCTTCAGAGGGTCTGATGCCGCGGTGGGTTCCTGACAGATCTTTCTCCAGGACTAAAGATTCCAAAGTTTTCAGACAGATGGTGAGCTCTGCTCCATCCACTCTCACTCCGCCTCTGACGGCTCATGCTGACTGATCTCCCCTGCACTTCTTTATGAGTGCAGCAACAAGTCATAATTGAAGCCATTTTCTCCGGAGCTTGGCAATGCCTATGTGTGAATTGATTTTTCCCTTTTCCAGGCGATGACTTTTCTGGTTTCCATCAGTGTCACAAAGAAAAAAACAGGGACAGTAATAGCATGACAAATAAATATTGTGTCAGACTGTATTAATTAGAGAGGGGAAAAAATGTTATCTAATGCACAATATGGACAAAAATGATTTTTTCAAATAAACATTTTGAAATTACATTTAAAGAATTAATTGGTTTTCCAATAGTTTAATATATTAAAAATGCTGTGCTTATTAGAATATTTGTAATCAGTATTTCATGTAAAAATATATCTAAACATTCATAAAATGAAGTTACTTAGTGTTACAATAGTTACAATAGTTTTATTGGTGGCTAATGATTGTTTATATTATAATATATTCAAAATATGCCATAAACTAAAATACAATATCTTGGATTGTTTTGCTTATCAAGTACGTGTTCATGAGGACTAATTTAGAAAATCTGTATTTTTTGTGAAGAAACTTTACTTAAGGCAAAATTGTTATACAGCATGAATGCAATTTTGTTTATTTGTTTGTATATAATGTAGAATGACATTAAAAATATAGCCTACTATAAACTAAAATACAATTTATTATCTTAGTTTTGCTTCTCAAGTAAATTTATCTTTTTTTGTGTAAGAAAATCTTATCCCTAATACAGAATTACGTAAAGCAAAGGTGTATCTTGACTGAGGTTCCATGTAAACAAACAAAAATTACTACCACTGGAGTAACTTTAATTAAAATTATTTTAAATTATATTCTTTAAAATAAAATGTATACACGAACTGGATTGTCCCCCCCCCCCCCCCCCCCCACCCTCCCACCCTCCCCCCCTTTTTGCTGTCAAGCTCTCAGTCTCTGACTCTGAATGTAATTCGAAGTCCCTGAGTGTTAATTAAAGTGGCAGTGGCTCTGTGGGGTTGGCTTCAGAGCTGTCTGAGATGAAACTCACAATGTGTTTTTCTACTTCCACTGTGTTTTTAATGCCCACTGTAACTAATCTACCTGTCTGTTTTCAGGGCATAGATGAAGCCTCCAGCAAAGATAAGTGAGTTCTGGTTTTATTAGGACACAAATCCATTCTCTCTGGCTCTGCGGGGGCTTATGGGTTAGATGTCACAGGCTGTTTTCACAATCTGTGAGTCACTCAAGGATAGAGCCAACATAAAATAAATATTCTAGGCCAGGTTTCACTTCAGGGAAGCAAATTTTACGACCACTAATAAAAAAAAAAACTAAATTTTATGCCATCCCCTTATGGATTTTATACAGTACCTTAATGCTTTACATTTAATTTATTTTTTTGCTGTCATCTCTGTTCTTTTTCCCAGCCGCTGTGCCCAAGAGGCTCTAAATCCAGAGGATGAGGTCGATGAGTTTTTAGGTCGTGCCATTGATGCTCGCAGCATCAACCAGCTGCGGAAAGACCACGTCAAGAAGTTCCTGCTCACATTCCAAACACCTCTTTTGGAGAAAAAGGTCAATAGACAGCCTGTAAAACATATATGTAACACTGTCCAGCACTAAAACTTTACAACCTCAGAGTACTGAACAAATGTCTGAACATCTAACAGTAGCACCTTTTCTGTGCTTTTAGTATTCAAAAAAGGTGGATGATCGTTTTGGTGGTTATGTGGCCTGTACTCTCCTTGTCTTCTGCTTCATTGTTTCTATACAAATCATCATATTTCCACAGTGAGTGGTGTTGAATTATTAATATTAATTATAATAAGGAATTTGAATTAATGTTGATCTCTTTATTTGCTGTATGTTTGAATGATGTTGTGGATTTTGTCTTGCAGTACACCGTTAATGCTGGGCATGTTCATCAGCATCTTTGTTATTCTCGCCCATGTCCTCTTTATATGTGCCATTTATTCCTGCGCTAAGGTCAGTCACTACCTCACTCGATCCTTCACATTTCTACAAGACATGTGAAATCTAGACGGCAATTTCAATTCAAATTAATGTGCAATTACTGACTCTGGAAAATGAAGGTGCTTTCTGATTTATTCAAAGCTTTTTCCCTCTTTGTCTCTCTTGTTACTGTGTCTTATTTCAGCTTTTCCCAGTTAGCTTGCAGACAGTGTCAAAGAGGATCGTTCAATCCCGCATCAACAGCACGCTCGTTGGAGTCTTTACGATTCTGCTTCTCTTCATTTCTGCCTTTGTTAATATGGTAGGATTCTCATCAGTTTGTTGCTGTATATAAAAATGTTTGTTCGGTTTTTCTATTTGTCAGTATAATTCAACACTAATAAATAAAGTAGTGGAGGTACTAGTAGTAGAAGTAGAGATAGTTGTAGTAGTAGCAGCAGCAGTAGTTAGTAGAGGTAGTACCAGTAGTAGAAGTAGTAGAGATAGTTGTAGTAGTAGCAGCAGCAGCAGTAGAAGTAGTAGAGGTAGTACCAGTAGTAGAAGTAGTAGAGATAGTACCAGTAGTAGAAGTAGTAGAGATAGTTGTAGTAGTAGCAGCAGCAGCAGTAGAAGTAGTAGAGGTAGTACCAGTAGTAGAAGTAGTAGAGATAGTTGTAGTAGTAGCAGCAGCAGCAGTAGAAGTAGTAGAGGTAGTACCAGTAGTAGAAGTAGTAGAGATAGTTGTAGTAGTAGAGATAGTTGTAGTAGTAGTAGCAGCAGCAGCAGTAGAAGTAGTAGAGGTAGTACCAGTAGTAGAAGTAGTAGAGATAGTTGTAGTAGTAGCAGCAGCAGCAGTAGAAGTAGTAGAGGTAGTACCAGTAGTAGAAGTAGTAGTAGTAGTAGTAGTAGCAGCAGTAGAGGTTGTAGTAGTAGTAGCAGCAGCAGCAGTATAAGTAGTAGAGGTAGTAGTAATAGAATTAGTAGTAGTAGTTATAGTAGCAGTAGAGGTAGGAGTAGTAGTAGTAGTCGCAGCAGGAGTAGAAGTAAAAGCAGTAGTACTGTTGTTGTAGTAGTAGTAGTAGCAGTAGAGGTAGTAGTAATAGAAGTAGTAATTGTAGAGATAATAGTAGTAGCAGAGGTAGAAGTAGTAGAGGTTGTAGTAGTAGAGATAGTAGTAGTACATTTATTTCAATTACTTCAGTTCTCAATAGGAGATGACATCATTTTCCCAGTCATAACATGGACAAATATTTATGGATTATTTATTAATTCTATATTAAATATTTAGGATTATTAAATATTGTTAAAATGAATTAAATGCTGAATTCACACACATTGGAGCCTGATTACTGACTGGAAAAAACTTGATGTTTAATTAAAAAATATATTGTATACCTTTTCAACATTTTTTCTCTCTGTCTTTTCAGTTTACCTGTGACCTGGAGGATCTGCTGGAATGTATGGCTGGACAGCTGAATATTTCTGATTCAGTCACACTGTGTTTGCTGTATAATCTGACTGGGCCAGCAGGGGACCCTTTCTTCCTGTGTCCCGAACAGCCTTCAGCATGTCCTTTACCCGAGGTCAGTGTGTACATATATGATGTCTCCCTACTGTGTTCAGATACTCTCTCGCTCACTGAGACTGAGTGAACAATTTTGTAGAATTTCTACAACTTGATTTGCCCTTGTTGTCATGGTAACAGTATGATGGTCTTGACTGGTTGTGTTCCTGTGCTCCCAGTATTTCACATACAGTGTGCTGCTGACACTGCTGTGCTGCTCTGTGTACCTGCACATCAGCAGTATAGGCAAGCTGGTCCTCATGCTCTTCATCCAGGTCTGCTTTCTGCTGCTAGTGGAGTGGCCCCTAGGCAGTCTCCTGGACAACGCCGACCTGCTGGTCACCGCCAATGCACTGTGAGTGTTGTTCCCACCACTGATATTCTCTGCTAACATATAGAGTAGATGTGTCGGCATGTAAGTCAATAACATTAGTCAATGCTAAACACACACACACACAGCCTTTACAAACTACAAGCCTTTCTACAGTATAATCAGTACAAAGTACCGACCTAATTTTCATTTTTCATCTGTGAACTAACCCTTCCATTATATATGGGGACAAATGGTACCATTTAATGCGAATTACCCATATGGTAGCATTATTTTTCTTTCGTGTTTATGCTCATTTATCATTAGTAGGTGTATATGTTGAGTCAGTTTGGTCACTAATGGAATTTGTCTGTCTTACGCAGGTATTCTTTCAATGAAACAAATTATTGGTGAGTTAATGTCATGCTTTATTTCTCCATGATTATAAGAGAGATGGTTCAAAGACAGAAGGAGCTTTAGAATATGAGTAGTTAGATTCCAATGTTTGCATGTAGTGTGTATTTGTCTCAATTCATTCAGTATGTTTAAAGCTATTTATATTGGGCTTTCCTGAAGCTCAAATGGTGCTAGCAGTGCCAACATTATGGTTTGATTTACCAGAGAAAGCAAGAACTGCTAAAATGTAGTGTACATGTAGTGTAAAGGCCCGTTCACACCGATAACAATTACTTTAAATATGACTATAATTCTAACTATATTGTGTCCACATCAGCGGACGAGAAAGTTCTGTTTATTATAGGCGCGCGCTGTAGTTTTGTCATCTGCCACTTTAAATGCTTAAGCTCTTTAAAGCAGCATGGATTCTGATTGGCTGTCAATGTTTTTATCATTCATCAACGGAAAAAAAACATTCTGAAAGTGATTCAAACGATATCGTTTATCTGTGCCGTTATCGTTATAGTTGTGGTGTGAACTCTTCTATTCTTTTTATATTTAGAATAATTGTATAACTATATCTTTATGGTTATTGCTTGTTATAGTCCTTGGTGTGAACGGGCCTTAAGGCGCATTAAAGCATAATTGTAAAGACTTGAATATGTAAATTATGAGATGTACAGTATAGATTACTATAGTATGATCTACAACAGTAATCTATAATTAAATAAACATGACCTAATACTCTCGTCATGTTCTTTGCTCAGTCTCAATCTATTTGTCAGTCTAACTCTAATCTATTTGCGTTGTTCTTTTCCCACATAGCCAGGAAACGGTGACTAAAGTGTCTCTGAGGGTGTCGATTCCAGTCGTCCTCACTGTGTTTGTGCTGGCTCTCTATCTGCACGCACAGCAGGTCGAGTCCACCGCACGCCTTGATTTCCTGTGGAAGCTACAGGTGTGTCCCTTGTAGTCTTGTCTCTGAATTGATCACTTAGCGAAAATACATTTCCAGTAGTTGGATCCCAGCATGATCGGTGATTTATCTGCTGTCATTCCTCACCAGGCCACTCAAGAGAAAGAGGAGATGGAGGAGCTGCAGGCTTACAACCGCCGTCTCCTTCACAACATCCTGCCCAAAGATGTGGCTGCCCACTTCCTCGCGCGAGAACGTCGAAACGATGAGCTTTACTATCAGTCATGTGAATGTGTGGCCGTTATGTTTGCTTCTATCAGCAACTTCTCGGAGTTCTACACTGAACTGGAGGCCAACAATGAGGGTGTGGAATGCCTAAGACTGCTCAATGAGATCATCGCTGACTTTGATGAGGTAAAAAGGTTGAAACGGAAACGGAAGTACCATTTTATGATTTCAGAAAACTCTTCGATTTTACAGTACTCTTGGACTTTATTCTGACACCTAATGGTGTGGAGGCAAGTGTGCCACACAAAAGCTAACGTTTTCAGTTACCAATGCCATTGTATGAATTGCAAGTATTTGTCATGCATGATTCATTTATTCTATGACTAAATAAAAAGACAAACAATCGAGCTGGTCATGTGATCTCAACGTGTTTCTTTGTTGCTACCTTTATGTAAAAAAATTGCTTTTAGAAATCTTATTCTGTATGTTCTTTACTGTTAATAGATCATTTCTGAAGAGAAATATAAGCAATTGGAGAAGATCAAAACTATCGGTAGTACTTACATGGCAGCATCCGGATTGAACGACTCCACGTACGACAAAGAGGGCCGCTCACACATTCTAGCTCTGGCTGACTATGCCATGAGGCTACGAGAACAGATGAAGTACATCAACGAACACTCATTCAACAACTTTCAGATGAAGATAGGCAAGTAAATCTTTACCGTGGACACCTGGAAATATTCATGTTCTGAAGACACCATATACAATACTGAGAAATTGTCTTGCAGGTTCTCAGAGGCTCAGAGCTACTATGTAAGAGCAGACAATGCCAAATGTATTTTCTCCACAGGTTTAAACATGGGGCCAGTGGTTGCTGGTGTGATTGGAGCCAGAAAGCCTCAGTATGACATTTGGGGCAACACCGTGAATGTGGCCAGTCGAATGGACAGCACAGGTGTTCCCGATCAAATCCAGGTAATCACAACATAATAAACTCTTTGCTTACACAAGACTATTTTTGGCTAAACATAACCGAGAATCCCCCATTCATTTACATCATTTAAAGTCAGAATGGATCATGGCTATGTTCAAGATTGCATTCACAAAGATGGTGCTGCCCTCTATCTTCATGTTACTGCAGTTGCAGTTCAGCATTGCAGGAGTTTTGTGTGATTTTGTAGTTTTTAGCTACATAGTTACTTAAAAGTAATTCCAAATTAAATTTGAAAATTGTAATACTTTCTATCCCAGTTAAATGTGTAGAATTAACTATAAGCAAGCAAGGCTTTGTTGGTTGATTTCCCTAAAAAGTGTAAACACTGTGGCTCTGTGGTGGTTTCAAAACATTACTCTTCTTGTTTGGCATCCCAACCAGCCTGGCATAGTAACATTGGTTCAAACAATGGCTTGAGTTTGGGGCGGGCTATCTGTTTATCCCGACCAATGGCAGACAGTTGAATTGCTTGTTTGAAAACTAGTATTATTTTTGCAATTCCCTTTGGTGCTGCAGAAATTATGCACTTCACCTTTCATTTTTGGCTAATTAAAATTGCATTCACTGTATTCCTACAGGTGACCACTGACTTGTACCATGTACTAGAAAGTAAGGGCTATCAGCTGGAGTGTCGTGGACTGGTGAAAGTGAAGGGGAAAGGAGATATGACCACTTACTTCCTCAACAGTGGTCCTGCCTGCAGTTAACACTGACCAAATGCCTCTCAATGCACTGAAATGCAGGAAGGACAACAAAATGCTCTGAATGGGATTGAGCAGATCCAAATATATCCACTCATAAGCTCTCTCGCTCACGAGCATTAGTGGGCATGTGTGGTATTTATATATGCACCTATTGGGAATAATGAGGTACGCTCTACCTGAAAGATTTAATGAAGAACTTTTGCCTTAGATGGAGATGACTTTGAAGAAAGCTTGGTTTTCATTTTTATTTTGTGGGAAAGACTTCTTCCATACCAAATTTTAATTCTTTATTTATTTTGACAGGTTTTAAAACATGTAAATAAAAAAAATTATTATATATGCAAGCATCAAGAAGCAAGAAGAAACTGACCAAAGAACAAAGCATTTGAAATAGGAACACTAAACACGTCTGGAAACTGTTTGAAATGTCTGAACAAGTGTTATTCAATTGTCTGGATTTCCTTTTTTGGCCTCTTGTCACTACCGGCCGTACTCTATTATAAACACTAAAGCAAAAAATGTCTATCTTCTTTAAAGGTCTTAGGAAAAGGAATCCTAATTACAGTGACTTGTATTTACAGTTTGTATGATTAAGTGATCAACCTGTTTTTCCTTTTAGTATTTGTGTACTTAACTTAAATGAAGGACAAGAATGGTCTTGGACAAATTTGATTAGTCATGTTCATTTACTTTATTGTTTGTGTGGAAGGTGTGTGAATGTGCGTGTGTGTCATCTTTAAAGGGCATACTAGCTCACTGTGAGATTTATAAAGTGAATTTAAAAGCGATTGTTGCCAGATTAAGTGCTAATCAGATTATATTTTTCACATTTCTGTGTTCATTTGTTAACAGAATGTTATTTCCCTCTCACTGACATTTTTAAATGTGTAACACAAATTTCAGATCTTAATTCATTCCTGTAGAAATTAATGGGGGGGGGGGGGGGAAGATTTAACCCACATATGACCAAGACCTCATATAATTCCAGCACAGTATGGTCAGCAAAGATACAGTCTTCTTTAGACCCTTGTAAATATGAGTAAATGTGCTGACAGATGCCCGTAGAGTTTAGTGGTTGCCGACAAAAGTGTCTGGACTGCAAAGTTTTTAGTTTTACAGTGTTCAGCAGCATACATCCATTTCAGCATTTCGTCATGAGCGCTCTTAGTCATGCTTGCACATTTGTCAACATTCTTTAAAATTATGCAATTACTGGTCAAATGCATAGTTAGCACTGCTGCAGAGTATTTTTGTACCATTCCCACTCTATAGATGCATAATATTTGACTTTATAATTGTGTTGCAAGAATCATCCGTCCCCATCCTTTACATGCATTTCTAATATGAATGTATATGTATGTTTGACATTCTCACCTTGTCATATACTTAGAAGCACATATGGTTTTTAGTTGTGATACATGGACCTTTCAGGATCTTTTTCATTGAAAAGGTGGCAAATCTATATATTAGGTGTTTTATTAAAGAACAATGTATGAATACCTTATCCACCCAACACTAGTTTGTGCAATTTGTCATTTATAACTTCTCGTTTTTATTTCAATGAAGGTCAAGTCCACCAGAGGCAGAGTTGGCATAAAAGCCACAGTCATAAACTAGACAAAAAGGAGAAATATTAGACACTTTCCACAAATATGGTGTAAAATTGAACCCGAAATACTCCATTTAACAAGTGGTAAGTGAACGCTTAACCTTCAGAAGCAAAGGTGACTGTCAACCAGCGGTGAGCGGTCTGATCTAAAATTTTATCATAAAATCTTGATAAGTGTTACGTGCAAAATCTATACTAAATAAGAGACTAAATATTAAGTGTTTGATAATTAAAATGACTTAAATATTGATACAACAATTCATATAATTTCACAAGATTTAAGTGATGTTTTTACACATGGTAAATTTTTATGTTAGATAAATAAATAATTATACGTCTAAAATAGTGTAGGCCTACACTATTTGGAAATGTGCCACTAACTCGCTAAATAGGTTTCCTTTCCTTTTTAACCTTTATACTGTACATGAAGCGAATTTAATACCTCAAAACGAAGCTAACAGATAGACAGACGGGCCATTGTTGTGTGTGAGTGGCTCTAGTGATTGTTGTGTTAATGGACTCTTCTCTTTGTCCATGCTCAGCTTGGTGTCTTTTCTTCAAGTTGCAGTGGCAGTCTCATGTCAGTCGATAGTTTGTAATCACGATTCTCTCCTACCGAAGTACCGACCCCATTTCCTCTTGGCCTGTGCCTTTCTCAAATGTCTGAATAAATCTGTATTCGGTTACACGTACGCGACTCAAGAGGCATTGAATTTAATTGCATCCCAGTTAATAATTTATATTTGTTGAGGTATAGTTTGTTAACTTACCACATCCTTTCCTGAGCCTTAATTAAGTAATTCGACGTCATCTAATTTTAGACCTGTATAAAAGTGCAAAGCAACACTGAAATGTCGACATGTTTAACCGAAGAAAAAAAAACATCTAAATCAGCATTATGATAAAATAGTGTTCCGTCAAGTGATCTGGCGAACGAATCGCTGTTTTTGAACGAATCTCTTAAGTGAATAATTCTCGTTCACTGACTCATTTTGGTTCACTGATGACTCTCCACACTGTAAAAACATTTTGTTGGTTTAACTTAAAAAGGTAAGTTACTAAATCTCCATAAAATTTTTAGTTAATTAAAAATGTGATTGAATACAATGAAGGAGATCGGTTTAATCAACACAAACTCAAAATTTTATGTTATCTGAACCACATTAATTATCTTAAGTTGATTTGACAAAAGAAAATTTGTTGTGATAGCCTAACAAATCACGAATAGGCCTATATATATATATATATATATATATATATACTTGTTTTACAGTGCAGGCTTCATTCCAGTGCGGCCTGTGAGGGAGCATTTGGAACTTCACCACCTCCTTCACTGAATGAGTCTGAGCGAAATTCGGCCACAGAGACTTGTAAACTGATTGATGAATCTCTTTCACTAACGAGGATCCGCTGACTAAGCAAAAGTCCAGTTTGGCATGTGAAACTTGAGACAGAGGTGTCGAAAGAATTGTGAATTAGTAAAAATGACAATGGCCATACACAATTAAGTTTTATAAAACGCATGCCCAGCAGATAGAGGAAAGAAAAAAATGGAAAAAGAACCCATATCCCAGCAAACTTGCCCATTTGGGGTGTGTGTGGGGTCATTTGTAACTTATGATGCTTCACACAATTTTTTTAAAAGACACACATACAAAAAAACGACTCTTGTGTTTTAACGAATCATTTGATAACCCACAGCGAGTGTCACTGAATGAATCACTGAACGAACACATTCAAAAGATTCGAGTCCAACGCCAAAAGGAAAGCTCCGGCTTTAGGACCCAGATGACTCCCAATCATTTGAACGAATGGCACCTGTTGCGTTCAAAGGGAAGCCGGGAGGCCAGTGCTGCTGGTCGCGTGAAACCGTCGCGCGCTTAGTTAACCCAATACCTCTAAAACTCGAAGTTACAGAGTAACAACATCCGTATCGACCCACACAGCTGAAACAAATGGTGGAGCAGTAGACGAGGGAACGCGTATCTATCTGTCTAAATTATCTGCCTTTTGAGAAGCACATGAATGACTGATTTTGTTACAGGTAAACTTTGAAGATTTATGTGATGTA
The DNA here is from genome assembly GCF_029890125.1 of Rhinichthys klamathensis goyatoka. Taxonomy (NCBI): domain Eukaryota; kingdom Metazoa; phylum Chordata; class Actinopteri; order Cypriniformes; family Leuciscidae; genus Rhinichthys; species Rhinichthys klamathensis. The sequence continues at coordinate 219,237 of NW_026606571.1, read as the reverse complement.
TTAAGTAAATGAGTGCTTTATTTGTTTCGACGTGTATGCTACTAGTATCACGTCTGTTGGCAACGAGATCTAACTTCAGCTTTATCTTCCTCTCCTCCTTGACATGAGCAAGTTTCATCTTTATTTGTTATAGTATAGGCTATAAATATTGCTTTTTTTCTAATACAAAAACTCGTTTGTCGTAAATTATCGTATTTTTTTTTAAAACAAGGTTGTAAATGATTAAAATCGGTATCGTACTGTAAATATTTTAACCATTAACTTGACTATGCTTGATTCACTTCCTTATATCTATTCAGATACGTTTCCTTTAGTTGTCATGTTGCGAGGCATTATTCTATAAAACTTTAAGGAAGTGCTTGGGGGTTTTGCGAAATAGTCACTAAGGTACTTCTCACTAAGGTAAAATGCTGTTTTTATCGTCATAATAATATCTATTCACGCCTTTACCATTAAGCTCAGAAGTCAGTATTAATGCAGGGGAACCAGTTTTAGTTTGAGTGATTAGGAAAGTCTGAACACCCACGTAGAAGAATAGCAGAAGTTGGCCTGTCTCTGTTGGCTATTGCCTGTCTTGGGATTTGTGATGTAGAGGTTTTAAAATAGACTGGTGCCATGGGCACTGAGGTTATGACTCATTTAACACCATACATTTCATTTCCATCACATTTCTTGCTTTAAATATAATTACTTGAGGTTAAAAAGTAAAGAACAATAGTTCTTTAAATGTGTCAGTCCTCAAGATGACCCTTAAACTCTTTTCCAAACAGTAGCTAGGTGAGATCCAGACCTTTTTTTTCATGTTCAGTTAGATGGGGACGTGTCACTGTTGTGAAGTGTATTTATGCAAAGCTTCCAACGCCACCCATTTAGTGTGGTGGGTGTGTGCAGTGAGCCACCTGCTGCAACGTGGATCAAGCAGGGCGTAGGAAGGATCAGGTGCAGAAGGGTGTTTGTTGTCAGGTGAGGTTTGTTTGCTCTGTTGCTGTATGCCATGTGAGAGCCTGGATTGCAGGCGTTCTTTGCAGTAGTAGTAGTAGTAGAAGTAGTCCTTTCAAGTTGTGGAGTTGGTGTAAATAAACAAAGTTGACATTATGGACCTTATTTGACATTATTTGAGGTGACAAAAAATATATATATATATATATTATTATTATTTTTACAGTTAAGTGATGATTGCTTTTCCTTCATAAGTGGTATTTGTTTTTCCCACAGGTTGGTGTGTGAGATCAACCAACAGAATGCGTCTGAGACGTCGTTTCTCCCCCCTAAAGCTTGCAATTCTGGGCGGCACGCTTTTCATGGTAATTCTGGTGGTGATCCAGAGGGACGTTGGCAGCGGTTCACTTCAGGACCCCTGGTTGCAAGATCTCTCCATCAAAAAGGAGAAGGTTTTCGAAATGGTCCGCGAAGCAGTCAATAATTTGGGCTTCCAAATTAGAGCCCCGCAGCCCCCGTCAGTGGTAATGCAGCCCACCCCAGACCGAAATTGCCCCCCTGGCTTCTACACTCAGGCGGAACTCAAACCGTGCATGGAGAGACCTCCTCTGGACCCTGAGGCCCCGGGAGCCGATGGCGCAGCCTTCCAGAAGGCCACTATGTCTACGGAAGAGGAGAAGGAAAAGCAGGAGGGCATGACCAGGCACTGCTTTAACCAGTTTGCCAGTGACCGAATCTCCTTGCACCGCAGTCTTGGAGAAGACACCCGTCCGCCCGAGTAAGAATGGGCACATTGTTTGACACCATGAGAAAATGTAGAATACAAACAATTCATTCAATTCACCATCCAATCCGACATCATAATGATTCCCTTCATAGATTAAAGTTAGGCAGCACCCATGACGTGTGTTATGTTTGCCGGCATTTTGTGTGCCGTTTAATTAACGTTGACACATTTGATCTGTTTACACAGAAACTTGAAGGTGCAGGCTTCTGTTGATTTAAGGGTTGGGGCTAAAGCCTTATAAATGCTGCCCAAACACTCATTGTCGATTAGAGTCTTTACTGTTCTGCTGCTTGTGCAGTTTTCTAATCACATCTTCACCTGTTGCATTACTCTTAAAAATAGGTTGACTGTTATGAGGTTTTCTCTTAAATCTTATCATATTTAAACACTATGTGGAGTAACTGGCCATAAACAATTAGCATACGTCCTCATTTTCATATTACTGATAAATGCAATGTTTGATTTGTCCATTTTTTTGAGGTGTGCATGTATAAATAATTTTTTTATAATGAACTATATGTATATAAATATTAATGTAATATAAATAAAATGTGTGTATAATATAAAAATATTTATGTATTTTTTATTTCATACATTTATTTACTTTTTTCATGTGTCGCTTACAGGTGTGTCGAGCGAAAGTTTCGCCGCTGTCCTCCTCTTCCCACCACGAGTGTGATCATTGTGTTTCATAACGAGGCATGGTCAACACTTCTCCGCACCGTGTACAGCGTGCTGCACACCTCCCCGGCAATCTTCCTTAAAGAAATCATAATGGTGGATGACGCTAGCACGGCAGGTGGGCCCGGCTTTATCAGCTCCTGCTGTAAAAATGAACCACTCCTAGGAGTAGTGTTAATCTTTGTTCTTGTGCCCACGGCAAACCGTTTTATCTGATGAAATATTGTGGAATGTCACCTGTGAAAGTGCTTCAGCAGGTGGATAAAAAAATATCACCAGTTAGAGAAAAGGGAACCAGTTCGAGATGCAAAAAAAAACTAGGAGAATCTAAAGAAAGAAAATTATTAGCTAACTAGTGCATAGCAAAACTTTTAATGAATTAATTGATTTATTTATATGGTAAGAAGTAGCAGTGTAACAGGCAGAATAATGTGCAGTCCAGAGTTCTTTACTTTATCTTACTGTACATAATCTGTTACTTATTTTAATGTTTAAAAAAAAATGTATTATGTACCATCATGAGCTTTAAGTCCTTACATTGTAAGTAATGCAAGTGATAAGATAAAGGAAGTGTGTCAGTTCGCTTTAAGTCTCACCACAGGAAATATCGTTTCATCGGTGCAGCAAGCTGTCTATTTTTAGACATAGAAAAATGTCACATTGAACAGTTGACAATTAAAGTTCCACCTGAATTTCACACAATCAGTATATAACCTTGAACCTGTTCAAAAGTTTGGGGTTGGTTAGAGTTTTTTTTTTTTTTTTTTTTTTTTTTTTTTTTTTTTTTATAAAGAAGTCTCTTATTCTCACCAAGGATGCAGTGATGTATGAAAATAGAAAATTGTTATAACACTTCACAATATTAATTTTTTTAATTTATTCCTGTGCTAGCAAAGCTGAATTTTCAGTATCTTCAGTGTCACATGATCCTTCAGAAATCATTCTAATATGCTGATTTGCTGTTTAAGAAACATGTACCGGTTTTGTAAATGTTAAAAACAGGTGGTGCTTAATATTTTTGTGTAACCTGGGTTTTTTTTTTTGTCTTTTTTTAAATTCTTTTGAAACAGTTTTACTTCACTTGTGATCAATTTAATGCATCCATCCTTTCTTAAAAAAAATCTTATTGACCTCAAACTTTTGAATGGTATTGTCATAACTATAAATATCATAGTACTTTTTTTTTTTTCATACAGAAGAAACAAAAATAAACATTACACTAATGTCTTCTTTCCACATTTGATATCGTATGATCTTGTAGAACACCTCCATGATAAGCTGGATCAGTATGTGAAGTCATTGAAGATTGTGAAGGTAGTGCGTCAGCAGGAGAGGAAGGGTCTGATCACGGCGAGGCTTCTCGGAGCCAGCAAAGCTGAGGGAGAAATCCTCACCTTCCTGGATGCTCACTGTATGTATTTCATCACACTTCATGATTTGCCATGCCCAATTCCATTGTCTAACATGACTTTCCAGTTTCTGTTCACACGTCATTAACATCCACCAGTCTCTTTAATATTTTTTTTGCGTCGTGATGCAAGTAGTCTTTCAGGAACCTGCTTTTCAGGTGCACAGGCATGAGCTTAAAACGGTTACTCCCATGATGTTTTTTTTCCTTCTTCTGGAACTCATGTCATTTGCAAAGTTATGCGCTGTAACAAAGAGCTAGTATGTAAAGCCATTGTAGGCCCCATTGAAGCCTAGCAGCAACACGTTGCACCTAATGCTTAATTGTTTCCAATTTTTCCTTGTATACAATCAATTAAAGGGTTGAAATATGTGACAGATCATCTTAGCATATATGCTTGAGTAGCACATTTACAAACCCTTAAAGCAACACCAAGGAACTTTTCCTCTGCGGTCGCCCTACAGGTTGGAAGTGGAATTGTCCATTACCGCTGTCGTAAATAATTTAGCCTACCGCAGCCTACTGTCGCACGCGCATGCTCACTGTTTATCCAGCACCGGCTTTGGAATCAACAATGGCCACAGACAATTTGAGGAAGTGGTGGGTGAAGTGACATGCCGTAAAGCAGTTGAATTTTGTAGTTCTTTTTGTGTTCCGGTTACTACCCGAAACCCGAAGTTACATAGTGCAAGTAAAAGCGATACAGATCACGTCAGGCTATGGCAGACTTGTCATTTAACCTATTGTAAGTCGATGTACCATCACAAGGGTCTTGGAAATCTATTATGAAGGTTGAAAAACTACATAGTGTTACTATAAGCAACTTCTCTTTTGTCCTTTTTTTGTTAATGAAAGGTGAATGTTTCCATGGCTGGCTTGAACCTCTCCTTGCTCGCATTGTTGAGGAGCCCACTGCTGTGGTGAGCCCTGAAATCACAACCATTGATTTAAACACCTTCCAGTTCCACAAGCCTGTGGCCTCTGCCCGTGCCCATAACAGAGGAAACTTTGACTGGAGTCTCACATTTGGCTGGGAGGGCATTCCAGATTACGAGAACGCTAAACGCAAGGATGAGACCTACCCAGTAAAGTGAGTTATGGAAGTGGTTGTTTTTTATTAAAAAATGTTTTTTTTTTTTTTTGTTTTTTTTTTTACCTTTCTTAGATTGACAGTTTCCAAGAATGGCTGCAAATTTACATATTCATTTTGTAGTGATTGACGTATCAAAATTTACCTTTCCCAAGAGAGGTGTGTTTGCTTTTTCTTCTATTAACAAAAACGTTTATATGCAGTCAGTCATTATCGCAAATAAAACCTGACGGGGTGATCAGAAGGGGTCTTGTATCACCCAGAAGGGTTTTTTTGTGATTATGATTGGTCGTATTTGTTTCATTAGTACTTGCCAAAAAAATTAACAAGTTAAAATATTGAAAAAAAAAGTTTAATTTGTCTGATATAAGCAAGAATTTGTGTATATGATGTATAATGGCAACCCTAATGTTTCTCTTTTGGTTAAATAATTTCTGAAGTAATCTAACAGGGTGCCATGTATAGGCACATCTATCACATGTAATTTCGACAGCATGCTCCATCAAAACACAGTTACACTGTTGGACATTGCATACGCAGTGTGTTGTGTTAAGGAAATGCTTCATTCATGTCATGTTCTTCCTGTCAATCCGATTTTTATGAATTAGATTACTTGGCTGGTTGTATCAAGTTTCATTTTGAGTATCAAATGAACCACTTTCACTCAGTTCACTATGACCTTGTCTTATAATGGATTACTGATATTAGACTACATGTCTCCTCAGCTAACTTAACATCTATTATATGATCATATAGTTTACTATTCATAACATCAGGCAGTATGTGTTCATCTTGAACCAGTGCATTGACGTCTTGTATTTACATCAGGTTCCTTTTAGCATCTTTTTATTCAACTAGCTGGTGAAATTAATTCAAAATAATCATTGGTATATAAAACAGAGAAATTAATATGACATGCATTTGTCTTATAATATTTAGTTACAGTATTTAAGGAAAAATTGGAGTTGTTTGCATCTGCATGGCAAACTTTGGTAACACTATGAAACCTGTATTTATAATGCATTATAAGGTTTTTCGTAAGGTATTATAATGCATGCATAGTGCCTTAAGAAAACCACGTGTCATTTCATGAATAATAGTAACAACAGTTATAATACGGTACATTATAACACTTACCTGTGTGTGGTTATAACTTTCAAAAAGAGTATGATGATTTATAACACCACAAACACTGTAATATCCAATTAAGTTGTTATAATCTTAGTCACATATCTTGACATTAAGATCTGCACAGTATCTTGCTAAATCATGCATATTTACACAAATTTACACGTTTCTGCATGTTTTTGTTTAAAAAAAAAAAGTCCAAATCAGAAATGATGCTTCCTTTTTTACATTTTTTTTATTTTCCTATTTTGTTAGATTTATATAGAAAAATTTATTGAGAAAAACAGAACGAGTTGCAACTTTCAGCTCAAGTGATGAATTGATGGATAACTGGTAATAACTAACCTTTTTTATATGAACAACTAAATACTGCAAACAAATGCATTTAATAATAATTTTCTCTTTTTTAAATTTATTTGCAAACCAGTGGTTTTTCTGAACTGTTCAAAAGCAACAGGACCTGACATTGGCTCTCTGGCTACACGTCCTATTCATTTTATTTGTCCTGTTCTTCCTTTCAGAACTCCAACATTTGCTGGTGGTTTGTTCTCTATATCTAAGGCCTACTTTGAGAAAATTGGGACCTACGATGACAAAATGGAGATATGGGGTGGTGAAAATGTTGAGATGTCCTTCAGGGTGAGTTCAAGCTCTTCATAATTCACCTGCAGCCATGTTAATGACTAATATAATGTTAAAACGTCAAGTCAGCTTTATCTATATATCACTTTATACAATACAAATAGTTCCAAAGCAATTTTATAGTGATAAACAGGAAAATGATTCAATGATGCAAACAGAATTCAATTCTGCTGTAAAGCCGATAGTGTCATTATTCAGCTGAAGTGAGTTGTGTGTTGAAGAGTAAGCCGTATATGTGTGTTATGTGCTGTCAGGTGTGGCAGTGTGGCGGACAGTTGGAGATAATCCCCTGCTCTGTCGTGGGTCATGTGTTCCGTACCAAGAGTCCTCACACCTTTCCCAAAGGTACAGAGGTCATTACACGTAACCAGGTGCGCTTGGCTGAGGTGTGGATGGACGACTACAAGCTGATTTTCTATCGACGCAGCCAAAGCGCAGCTAAAATGGCCAATGATGTAAGAACTACTTTCGCTTTCAGAGGATTCAAATATTAGCCTTTGTGTTTGTGGTTATGTATCTATCTTATACTGTAGCTTTATGCATGAGCATGACCAACTCTTTTCCGGTGTGACTGTGTAGAAAAATTTTGGTGATATATCTGAACGTCTGAAACTCAGAGAGAACTTACAATGCAAGAACTTTTCTTGGTATCTTACCAATGTCTACCCAGAAGCCTTTGTCCCTGATCTTACCCCCACCAAGTTTGGAGCTGTAAGTCTCTTTTTAGAGCATAATGATAACGATTTTTTCCATTTTAAACCAGTCTGGGTCCAAACATTTATTTTAATTTGATGTTTTTTTTTTTTTTGTCTGTGTAGCTCAAGAATATGGGATCACAGCAATGTCTGGATGTAGGAGAAAGTAACAATGGGGGAAAGGCTGTTATTATGTATATATGCCACAACATGGGCGGTAATCAGGTATAGTACCATTGCTGTGTCATTCACATTGATATTATGAGTAGTAGAGGTGCTTTTAAAACAAAAGTGACAATTGTTATAAGAAAAACAAGCCATTTTGACCGAGGATTTCTTCTTGATCTGAACAGAACAGATGTTCATCATGATTTGTTTGTTTTCAGTACTTTGAATATACATCACATAAAGAGCTGAGGCATAACATAGGGAAGCAGCTCTGTCTGCATGCGTCTCCTTACCCAGAGCCTGTGAAGATCGAAATCTGTACACTGAAGGGCAAAGGCAGTACTTTGGCTCCTGAACAAGAGTGGGTGTTCACAGAAGTAAGTGTCCTCTCAGAACAGAAATGAATTACTCAATTGGTGTTTTTGTTATTACTGTCATAGTTAGTTTCTGTTTCCTTCCTCTTTTGCTGTCTTGGTTTGGGGATGTTCGTTGTAGTTTTTTTTTTTTGCTGGTCACGAACTAGCTGACATCTACACTTGACTAAATAAAAAAAATATGAAAAATATATGTTATATATATTAGTTATACTGTGTAATAATGTACACATTACACAAGTTAATGGTCGGTATGATTTAAAAAAAGAAATTAATACTTTTATTCAGCATGATGGATTTAATTCATCACAAGTGACAGTAAAGACATTTTTTTTGTTACAAAAGATTTCCATTTCAAATAAATGCTGTTCTTTTAAACTCTGTTCAAAGAATCATAATAAAATTGATCATGGTTTTTTAAAAAAATATTAACCCGCACAACTGTTTACAACATTAATGATAATGAGAAATGTTTCTTGAGCACCAAATCAGCACATTTGATTATTTCAGTGTCACGAGATCCTTCAGAAATCAATGATGCTGAAATAAATAAATTATATTTTAGTATAAATTGTTAAATCGTAATAATTGTTCATAATTTTACTGTCTTGCCTTGGAAAGCATAAGAGATTAAACATTTGTAAATCTTACAGACCTAAAACTTTTGTACTGTATGTTTTAAATATAATTATATTATTAAAATGAATAATTAAATAATGCTGGCATTACATGGGTGAGCAAACTAAATACAGAATTTGTTATATTTTCAGTTAAACTTTTCACGTAAATCTAACTCCTGATGTAAGAACAATACAATTTTCACTTCTGGTTGCAGATATTTGGACAGTAATGTAATTTTATATTGTTTATTATTATTATTATTATTAATAATAATAATTAAAATAATTGTCTAATTATTATTGTTGGTCATAATAATGCAAGCCTATATTTATGTGATATCATCATTGGACATTAATGTTTGGTTAGGTGTAGATATCACCTAGTTGGAAATTGATAGAGCTCAGCTCGGTAACGTTTTACAATAAGGTCTCATTTGTTAACATTAGTTTATGTATGTACTAACAATGAACAAAAAATTTGTTACAGATTTTTTTAAAATCTTTGTTAATGTTAGTTAATAAAAATAGTCATTCATTGTTTGTTCATGTTAGTTTACAATGCATTAATGTGAACAGATACAACATTTGATTTGAATAATGTATTGAAAAATGTTGAAAATAACATTAAGAATAATAAATGCTGTAGAAGTATTGTTCATTCTTAGTTTAACTAAATTAGTTAACTAATGAAACCTTATTGTAAAGTGTTACCAAGAGTTTTTACTGCTAGCAAATCTTTCTCAATGTTCATTTACACCACTAGAGCGAGGACTTTGCTACAACATTCGAATTGCTGTGCTTTGATAGTTTACTTTCACCTCTTCACATGAGATTATTATTATTATTTATTTTATTTTTTACATCTTATGCTTATTTTAGGAGCAACTACTGAAGAATCCGTCCTCTGGAAAGTGCCTCCATAAGAAGGGAGACAAGATATTAATGAGCCCCTGCAGTCCGACAGACCATCACCAGCAGTGGGCTTTCAGTTGACCTCACACTCCAACCGAGGAGCAAGGACGTTCACTCCTATAAGACCAAAGAGGGAGGCCAGCCGCCACAGCTCACTGTAGGCCTGAGCAAATGCACTGGATAGTTCATATCCATAAGCTCCCAAAGACATAGTGATCAGACTGCGGTCAGGATGCTCGGGGAAGACAGAGTGGAGATCATGGAGCATTGGAGAGTGAACATTCCGGCAGCAACATTGTTTACTTGATGCATTTTATTGCCTGATTGATGTTTACTGCTGCTTTTAATTGGTGTAGGTTTTATTTATTTTTAAAGAAATGGAAAATGAAATATTTTTGGAACATTGCTAGTGTTAAGGCCAATGAACGGCCGGCCTTCCCAGCGATACATGTGATGTTTGTGTGATCCAAATCATTTGCACATGCTGCAGGGGATGTGGGTTTTGTTCAGCTGTACTAAATTGTCACAAGGCAGCATTGGTTTCAGGTCCTTCTCTTGTGTCTTCGAACTTAAAGCCGTCCGTATGTGAAGGAGCATCATGTGACTTGTATTACTTGGTTGCCGGGGTCTTTTGCGGGAAATCATGCTCTAAAAATGAATACATGTAACTATCTGTTTCATCGTCCTCACCTTTGTGGTCCTTCACCATTGTTCTTTCTAGATTTTGAATACTACAGATTCTTTGAATCTGTAGATTGGAGCTTTCAAATGTTTGATTTGGAAAAAAATACACACTCCCTGATCACTTTTTTTGGTGGTGTTTTTTCAAAACCAATTTTGATTTTGTTTGCTCTTTAAAATATACAGTATGCATATAAACGTACATACACTATGGATACCATAGTTTCCACCATAATAACACGGTTAATTCAAATTTCCAGGTAATCCTGAAGACCCGATTAGCTTGTTCAGGTGTACTTTTTAGGGTTGTAGTTCTGTTGACCTCCAGTTGAGTAATTGAAAAATTCTGAAATAGTTACGAGATGGTCCTCACTGCAGAACATGAAATCCAGGGGGAGGAGTTGGATCCAGATCCAACTCCTCCCACCTTACATATACCTAAACCTACCCATCTCCGCCCCCTGATTCCTAACCCCACCCCTAATTCTACCCATCTCCACCCCCTGATCCCTAATCCTACCCATCTCCACCCCCAATCCCTAATCCTACCCATCTCCGCCCCCTGATCCCTAACCCCACCCCTAATCCTACCCATCTCCACCCCCTGATCCCTAATCCTACCCATCTCCACCCCCTGATCCCTAATCCTACCCATCTCCACCCCCTGATCCCTAACCCCACCCCTAATCCTACCCATCTCCACCCCCTGATCCCTAATCCTACCCATCTCCACCCCCTGATCCCTAATCCTACCCATCTCCACCCCCTGATCCCTAACCCCACCCCTAATCCTACCCATCTCCACCCCCTGATCCCTAACCCCACCCCTAATCCTACCCATCTCCACCCCCTGATCCCTAATCCTACCCATCTCCACCCCCTGATCCCTATCCCCACCCCTAATCCTACCCATCTCCACCCCCTGATCCCTAACCCCACCCCTAATCCTACCCATCTCCACCCCCTGATCCCTAATCCTACCCATCTCCACCCCCTGATCCCTAATCCTTCCCATCTCCACCCCCTGATCCCTAATCCTACCCATCTCCACCCCCTGATCCCTAACCCCACCCCTAATCCTACCCATCTCCACCCCCTGATCCCTAACCCCACCCCTAATCCTACCCATCTCCACCCCCTGATCCCTAATCCTACCCATCTCCACCCCCTGATCCCTAATCCTTCCCATCTCCACCCCCTGATCCCTAATCCTACCCATCTCCACCCCCTGATCCCTAACCCCACCCCTAATCCTACCCATCTCCACCCCCTGATCCCTAACCCCACCCCTAATCCTACCCATCTCCACCCCCTGATCCCTAATCCTACCCATCTCCACCCCCTGATCCCTAATCCTACCCATCTCCACCCCCTGATCCCTAACCCCTCCCCTAATCCTACCCATCTCCACCCCTTAGATCTGGATCCAACTCCGCCCCCTGGATCTCGTGTACCGCAATGAGGTGCTACTGCTAGTTACTATAGTTATTACAATAAAATAGTGATATCTTGTTATTGACCACAATTCTCAATCTGCTAACTCAGCAAAAATAATACAGCACCAAAACAAATCTTCTGAAAACGTACGCTGTCTTCTGGAGACTCTATTCATTTATTATTGTTTTACTATAGTTACTAGGGTATTTCAGTGTAAATTATGGATACAGTTTTGTTGGTCTGTGTTGCATATACAGTACCGGTCAAAAGTTTGGAAATATTACTATTTTTAATGTTATTGAAAAAAAATCTCTTATGCTCATCAAGCCTGCATTTATTTGATCAAAAATAGAGAAAAACAGTAATATTGTGAAATATTATTACAGTTTAAAATAATGGTTTCTATTTACAATGTACAATATATATTTATATTCTACTTTAAAATATAATTTATTTCTGTGATGTAAAGCTGAATTTTCATCAGCCATTACGCAGTCTTCAGTCACATGATCCTTCAGAAATAATGTTAATATGCTGATTTATTATCAATGTTGGAAACAGTTGTGTTGCTTAATATTTTTTTCTATAACCTGTGATACTTTATTCAGGATTTATTCATGAATAAAAAGTTGAAAAGAACAGCATTGATTCAAAATAGAAATATTCTCTAACAATAAAAATCTTTAAGTATTAAGTTCTTTAAAAAAAAAAACATATATATATATATATATACTGACCAAACTTTTGAACGGTAGTGTATTGTTACAAAAGACTTATATTTTAAATAAATGCTGTTATTTTTTAACTGAGATACTGAAAAAAAGTATCACAGGTTAAAAAAAAATATTAAGCAGCACATCTGTTTCCAACATTGATGATAAATCGGCATTTTAGAATGATTTCTAAAGGATCATTCATGTGACTGAAGACTGGCGTAATGGCTAATGAAAATTCAGCTTTGCTTGATGACCATAAGATACTTATTTCAAAAACATTAAAAATAGTAATATTTCCAAACTTTGACCGGTAGGCTACTGTATGTCAGACTCCCATTATTAAAAAATTAATTTCTCTGTAATATGCAGTGATTGAGGTCAGCGGTTGAAGCAAACCATGGCATTTCCATTTCCCACTTTCACCAAAAGGTGGCAGGCGACTTCATATTTTTGTTTGAGAGGGTTGTAAAAAATAAACTCTGAGAAAATGAAGGTTGTTATAACGGATGAGCTGGAGTTCTCATCAAATTTCAAAATTTTGTTTTGTGTTTGTATAGATCGGCTGCTTTTCAACCTTTATCTCCTTAAATATTTACCAGAGTTTCCATAGTTTCCGCCAAAACACCAATTACGATTGTAAAATCATAAATTAACATGCTACTTCAGTTCAAACAATAGCCTATGTATTTTTTTATAGCCTACATTTTATCTTATCTTTTATCTTTTTAATGACTGGTGGCTATATAGTACCAGGCCATGTGTTAACATAAAATAAAGCTGTATTAGTAATATTTCTGCGAAAAATAAATATTTTGAAGGGTCAACTGGCCAGCTTATGAAATAAAGCTGTCTACTGTCAGTTGGAGGGGCGTAATTACGGATGTTAAGCAGACACCCAAACCGTCAAACCTACGTCATCAGGGAAGGTCCTCCAACGCAGAGGGGAGTGTGGATTGACTTGCATGGATGAATTGTTCACCACAAAACGATCAATTTAGGCAAACAAAGTATGGTCAATTTTGAATTCATGGAGACTTTAAACAAATAAAATTGCATACAATATATATATATATATATATATATATATAGCCTATATATATATATACACACACATATAAACACAAATAGGCTACATGTATTTTTTTTATTTTACTGTCCAGTCCAGTTGGAACAAAGTATTTTCCACAGACATGTGCAATTATCAAAGAAAATGTCTGCCTATCAGTTCAGCAGTATAATAACCTCACATTTCTCCAGATAACTCTTACTGAGTTCTTTGAGTATTTGGGAACTTGATTCATTACATATCCATTGAATTTATGTTTGAATATATGAAAGATGTAAATAAAAATTAATTCATTTTTAATTATCATTTTGTCATTACTATTTCAGTCTAAATGGCCTGTCAATTATCAATATCTATTACACAAAAGTATTTTGTATCAACTGCATAGTTACAGTACATTCTGTTTCTATGCACACTTCAGGACACCAGTTTTTGGGTATATTTTGACATTAACACTAGGTGCACAGTCAGTACTGAATGCTGTGATCCAAGAGGAAGTGTTTTTGTCTGTCTTACTGTAAATGTACAACAACTTCAACTTCCTCTTTTTGGTGCAGTATGAGTTTGCTGGTTCATATCACATGTTCAGAATTGGCATTGCATGAGTGATTATTTTATGTCACCATATTTCCCTGTAATGTGATTTGGTCATGCTTCATTTGAACAGACTATTAGTTATAAGTAGATCTTTTACAACATGCATGACTAATCATTCTTAACCTTTTATTTAAATGTATTTGTTTTTATTTTCTACAAATATTTCATAACATTTTAGTAATTCATAGTTTTCTTGTGACGCCACACCCTTATAGGAACGCCCCCCTGCAGGGCAAAACAAGGCTTTTCCTCCATTGCCTGTCAGTCACTTTTACCACATTTGTACTAAGTAGGGTAGGCTACTAATGAAGTGATATTAAAAGATATTTAAATTCAATATACACCTTCTTGAAAATGCATACTGTGTACAGGCAAGCAGATGAACCCAGAAAATAAATGCGATGTGCAGTTTCTCTTTTTTTCCTTAGAAAACTATTTTAAAGAAAAAGCTTGACCATTTAGCGCATTGTGTTCATATTCTGGGCTCGCCTGTCATCAATAAAGTGTGTTCTGAATTTGATCTTTTAATCTCAATGTTTTAGTACATTAAGGCAGTTTAAGTGTTTCAGAATGTCCTGCTCTTTTTAATGATTGAAATACTGAAGTAGGTTTTGTATATAGGCCACAATTTTGTTGACATAGATGGAAAATGGACATGCAAGCCTGTGTGTCAGTTCTGTGGATGTTTGGCCCTCCAGGTCTCCACACCAGTCACATGACAGAAAACTATGAATAGGGCTCTGTTTTGTATTGTTATTTCTGATTGATGTCTTGATTGTGCTTGTTTATGTAGGCTATCTAGGTGAAAGATGAATATGTCTGTGTCATTCAACACAGGCTCATACATAAATTGGAGATTGGGTGTAGGCATTGTGCTCATCTGGAATCCCTCCTTAAGGCAAAAAGGCAATATGCAAAGCTGATAGGATAGCTGTGATGATTAGTTGTAAAAAAAAAAATGAAAGTAAAAAGGTTCATTATGTGCAGATGTTTTGGTCCCATTGCGTTGTTATGGGAGATTTGGAAGAAGAAGATGGTTATGCTTTTCTGCTTTTATTTTATTTATTTATTTTTTGCTTTTCTGCTTTTTTGATGTCTTTGCACAGAAATGATCATGTAATTTTTATTATTATTTCAGTTTCATTTTCAAACATTGCATTCATCCTGGTGTTTCTGGAGACATCTTCAACTCTTAGATCTGGTTGTACCGGTGCAGCTAGAAAAAGCCACGATTGCCAAAAAGATGACCAAGCAGTGTGGAATGTACTTCAGTTCTGAGAATTTACTGCTTAAGATGTAACTAGTAATTTTGCAGCTCAGATACAGTCTTGTCATAGATCATTTAGTTGTAGATTTTCAAGCTCCTTCTCCACCAGGCTGATCCCTTACACTTAAGATGAGTCATTATTAATTAACAGGATTACTGGGTTTAAATATCATCACAAGGTTATTATGAATAACCTGTAGTTGATCAATATTTAATCAGATGTAAACAGACAGGGATGTTACAGTAGATCTTTTCTCCCCATCAACCTCTCCTTTATCGGTCGACAGAAGCAGATATTTGATGAGAAGGGTTGGGATTCTGATTTCACAAGTTTACTCATTGCAGTTTATTGCTAGTTAAGTCATTGCTCACGGCAATTCGTACAAATTTTACGAGGTGGCTAATTCGTACAGATTCATACGACCTCACTCGTACTAATTAGTACGCTTTTTGCTAAATCGTACATATTTTACGAGTTGCCCAATTCGTATGAATTCGTACGAATGACCTACCCCTGACCCCGCCCCTAAACCTAACCATCACGTGGGTTTGGACAAATCATTCGAGTGAGGTCGTACGAATTCGTACGAATTGGTCGTGAGATAGCGTTGGTCATTGCTATTAGATTGATCAAATCTAACCGTCAATGAAATTAAATGTATAACTAATTCAAGAAAAATACTTATTTAAAAAGGAATGTGATGTGGTAGATTTTCCCCTACGTATCTGACAAAAACACTTTTTCCCACATTTGTTTAAACTGTCTTTATATACCAATACATATCTAAAATGTAAGTACTCTGAAAAGGAGAGTATAAAAATCGAGTGTCTGTAGTCCTCTCAGGGCTGCAATAAACACAGCTACTCTTTCCATTCGGAACGAATGCAATGATTGGCTGGGCGACTGTCACTCTCCCTCGCTACCATGGCTACCACCCCTGCTGCTACAGGAGCTGCCCACATGCGCGCACCCGGTTGACTCGCTCATTTCGAAAGAGGAGAGGCACGTACTGGCCGGAAGCTAGGAAGTCTCACAATTATGCAGAGAAAGAGCAGTCAGAATTCCCAGTACCACCTGTACCTGCATATACAGTCAGCGCAGGCAAACAAGGCAAAAAAAGTTGATGTCACTCCATGCATGCACTGCGCTCCTCTCCGCTCGGCGCTAGTAAACGCGTCCTCCATCTGAGCGGTCGGCATCACGCGTTCATGTGTTCTGGGGGCGTGGCTTTGGAAGGAGCCCAGAAGGGAGGGGGTGGGAGTTTCTCTGTTGGATACTTTCAAAATCCAGCAGTTTTCTGCTAGTTTCTCACACTTACCTACCCTGCCTTTAAGTTCAACCAAGTGTCCCTGAAACCTGCAAAATTATACTCAGGTGACTTCACCTCTGCAGACCGTGTTGGTTGACGCCTAGAGTAGCTATTCTGACCGCATAAAATGCCTAAGAATTATGGTTATCTGACAGTAAGAGTCTCAAACTGAGTCGAACGATGTCTCGTTCCTTTTTGAACACTATCACTTGGGAATAGGGTCTCTAGTGTTCCACTAAGCTGCTGCGCAGCATTAACCAGATAGACTCCAGACAATGCCTTAGAATATGTTTCAATCACGGCCGGAGGATCACAGACCAATTTCAGAGAGAATCCCACCAGCAAAAAGAATACAACAGTTTTTATAGAATAGGAGCATGGCAAAGGTAACATGATTCATTCATTGATTTTTCTACAATATGATTGGTTCTTATTCAGCAAACCCTTCTGTTACTTGGTAGAAGCTTTAATTTGTTACTCAAAGTGATGAGTTTATAAATTTAGTAGGGCTGTGAAACGATTAATCGCGATTAATTGGATCTAAAATAAAAGTTTGTTTACATAATATATGTTTGTGTACTGTGTATAATTATTTTGTATAATACACACACGTGCATGTATACATTTAAGAAAATGTGTTATTTATATATAAAATATTTATATTTATATATAATATAAATTATGTATATATACAGTATATACATGCAAATATTTCTTAAAATATATACATGCATGTGTGTGTATTTATATATACAATATAATTATACACAGTACACACACATATATTATGTAAACACAAACTTTTATTTTGGATGCGACTAATCGTGATTAATCATTGCACAGCTCTAATTTTAGGCCATTTCTTTTTCCAATGAATATTTTTCTAATGCATAGACCATGACTTGGCAACTTTATGCAAATATTTTTAATACTGAACAAACTAATATACAGAGTGGGAAATAATTATTTGATCCCCTTTTTATTTTGTAAGTTCATTCACTTACAAAGAAATTAAGTGTCTTTAAGTGTAATTTTTATGGTAGGTTTATTTTAATGGATAGAGACAGAATATTAACCAAAAAATCCAGAAAACAGATTGTATAAAGGTTGTAAATTGATTAGCATTTGATCGAGTGAAATAAGTATTTGATCCCCAAGCAACCATCAAGAATTCTGCCTCCCACGGATTGGTTATGTGCCCATGCGGAACACAGAATAGTCCTCCTGTCACTTTAAGAAAGTACTAATATCAGCTAGTTATGTGTATAAAAGAAATCTGTCCACATAATCTGTATCTTCATTTTATTCATTTCATCAGGGACAATATTGTAGACCTGCACAAGGCTGGAATTGGCCACAAGACCATCAGAAAGAAGCTTGGTGAGAAGGAGACAACTGTTGGTGCCATTATTCGGAAATGGAAGAAATACAAAATAACCATCAATCGCCCTCAGTCTTGAGCTCCATGCAAGGTCTCGCCTCATGGGGTACGGATGATCATGAGAAAGGTGCGGGATCAGCCCAGAACTACACGGGAGGAGCTTGTTAATGATCTCAAGGCAGTTGGGACCACAGTCACCAAGCAAACAATTGGTAACACGCTACGCGCAATGGATTGAAATCAAGCAGCGCCCGCAAGGACCCCTTGCTCAAGAAGGCACATGTACAGGCCCGTCTGAAGTTTGCCAATAAACATCTAATGATTCAGAGAAGGCTTGGGAGAAAGTGCTGTGGTTATGTAATGTAAATCCCTCAGGCAGAACACTGAAGATGGGTGGTGGATGGGTCTTCCAGTATGACAATGACCCAAAACATACCGCCCAGGTAACAATGAGGTGGCTCAAGAAGAAGCACATTAAGGTCTTGGAGTGGCTTAGCCACCTCCATCTGTGGAGGGAGCTGAAACTTTGAGTTGCAAAGAGACAGCCAAGAAACCTCAAAGGGGTCATATAATGCCATTTTTGTACAAGTTAATATGAATCTTTAGGGTCTAAATTAAAACTTTGTATTATACTTTTATTAAAAATTCTCATTAGTATTGAAAGAAAACACTAATTTTACGTGGTCAAAAACAGCTCTGTTTCCAGCACGCCATTTCAGTGCATATACCTTTAAATGATAATGAGCTTTTCTCACTCCGCCCCTCTGTTCTTTGAGGCGTTTTGACACAACGCATGAACAACGCACAAGTGTTTCCTTGACAACAGTAAGGGTATATTTTGGAGAAAGAATGGCAGCGGAAGTCTCTGAGGACACATCTGTGCAACCGTATCAATTTGAACCGGAGTCGGACCCGGAACAAGATGACGGCCCCGAAGAAGTTCGACAATTAAGGCTCGAACAGGACGTTTCTGAATGGTTGGTTAACATAATGTCACTTTGATCTATCCTGGCAGGGTAGAGTAGTGAGATACGAACGCTATGTGTTTACTGATGTATAGGATGTTAGTTCGTTGACAGATTGATGTTAGTTAATGGTCATGAACAACTTTTTTTCGCGATTTGCAAAGACTAATATAAAGATTAATAAAACTTTACACTCACTTCTTCTGGAGGTGCAGCAGGAACATGAATAGTTGGTACCGATTCTTTTTTCAGGAGCAGCTTCTTAGCAAAACCAGCTTTATACTGACCCTCGTTTATAAGCAGTCTGGTGAGAAAAGATTCGCGCAAACATGAAAGCATTGACGTTGCTCATGGGGAATATTCCCTTCGTTAGAAAAAAACTCAGCCACTGTGTTTTCAGCGGTTCCGATTTAGGACCATCAAAATGACTGCTGTGTTCATTATTACACCCAAGAACAGAACACCACAATGGCTGAGCGTCTTACCTCTGTGCTTGCCAACAAAGGGTTTCTCCACCAAGTATTAAAAATAAAATATGTTTTGTTTGGGGATCAAATACTTATTTCACTCACTGAAATGCAAATCAAATTTTTCTTTCTGGATTTTTTGGTTGATATTCTGTCTATCCGTTAAAATAAACCTACCATAAAAATTATAGGCAGGGAAAAATCAGCAGGGATCAAATAATTATTTCCACAGTAACAGTTTAGGCATGTTAAAGTGCATTGTAATGGATTCATGTTGCTATTTATAAAAATGCTTAGTTGACTATATTATCTTACGTTGTTTGTTATAAACCCAACTAAGTCAGTATCTGTTATCACAAATTTATGTATGGAAGCATCATTTCCATCCACTACAGTATTATGATAGCCTGGGAAAACCCAGACAACTTCCGGCAAATTTAGATTTACAACTTTTACAACAGTTACAACTGAGAATGGTCTGGTTTTAACCAGGCTAGTATTATGAGGCTTTTCCTTTGTAACTATACTGATGATAAGAATAATATATTGAAGTTTTGAAAGAGAACTCCAAGGATAGCAAAGTCAATTGTTTTTAATACATTCATGACACTTTATTAGGACAAACACATATATTAACTAGTGATTTTGAACGATGAACCCATTGACATCCCGTATATGCACATTCCAGTCGAGCTGTGAGAATGTTGTCTGGAATGGGTCCACTCCCTTAAAAAAAAATGTCAATCACTGTGACTGTCAATGTACAAGCCTTACACAGAAAATGTAGTGCCTTCACTGAAAGGACAAACCAGTGGTATCACTCATGTGCTGGATTAAATAACCCTGACACAAAGTTTAATGTTGTTAATGTCAGTTGAGTTTACACTAAAATATTGCATACATACTTTTTTGCTCTGCAAAAAAACAACAACTCTAAAATCAATGCAATGAACAACATTGTGACAGATCTGAAACTGATCCATCTCCTGCATGTTAATCATTATTCTTCAGATTTCCATGAAAATATAGGAACAGCTTAAATATCTTGCTAATGTGAAATGAGCTGTGCGTCTAATACATTCACATTTTAAGACTCTGCACATCCTCTCACCCATCATACTTTATCTTCTTTGCAATTAAGTCCTCATAAAGAGTGCTATAAAAAGGTCATATGTTACGATGATCACATCTCTTTTTTTAGCTCTTAGAGGTTTCATTGCATTGTTGAATTCTCGATGCCCCTGGCAAAGAGACGCACCAGCTGGCCGTGAACTCTGTGGAAAGAGTGTCATATTAGCCATCATTCAAATGAGAAGATGCAAAGTATTTGGTTTGAAACTCCTTAAACTTTCACTTGAAATCATCATCATTCACTATGATTTGCTTACATCATTGGAGCCAGACGTTTGAGGCAAGTAATATATTTTGTTGTTTTTGAAAGAAGTCTCTTTTGCTGCATTTATTTGATCAAAAATACAGTAAAAAAAGTAATATTATGAAAAAATATTGTTACAATAAAACAACCGTTTTCTATAATATAATATATTTTAAAGTATAATTTATTCCTGTGATGGCAAAGCTGAATTTTCATCATCATTACTTCAGTCACATGATCCTTCAGAAATCATTCAAATATGCTGATTTAATGCTCAAGAAACTGTTATGAATTACAGAGATGAACCCAAGCGCAGACAGGATGCTTGACACACAGTTTATTAAAGGACAAAACTAGGAAAAACAAAACCCACGAGGGGGCAAAACATGGACAAGACAAGGAGTGACTAAACTAGACTAAGACTTGACGGGTAACTAGACGATAAACAAACAGCAAATACGGATTAAGAACTTTCTCTAGACAATACACTTGACAGGATACTCACAAGGAATGATAAAGGTAAGATAATGAACCGGCACAGGACAGCAAACACAAGCACATGGCCCAAACAAAAGGCCATGTGCTTGCACACAAAACATGGGCAGAATCATGACAGAAACATTTATTATTATTACCATGTTGAAAAAGGTTGTGCTGCTTAATATTTTTGTGGATACTGTGATTAATCATTTTCAGGAGTTCAAACGAACAGCATCTATTTGGAATATAATTTACACAATATAATTTTATTTATTTTTGTAATAATATGTGTCTTTACTGTCACTTTTGATCAAATAAATCCATCCTTGCTGAATAAAAGTATTAATTTCTTTAAAAATAAACATCTTATAGACCCCAAACTTTTAAAAGGTTAGTGTATGATTATTATACAGTTCTTCCATGTGAATTTCCCTCTTGCTTAGTCACACAACAACGTACCTGCATGAGATCTTGGTGTGAGGCAGAATTTCTCCATCACAGTTCCACACGGATACCGAGCGAGGTTTAGTACAGCAAGGCCCACATAGAAAGCCTTGTCTTTTTAATCTACTTGTCTCACTTCCTCTCTCCTTCCACCCTGCGAGATGCTGCTGTGAGTGACCTGCACTGTTACCACGGCCCAGTTTCTCAGGTTCCTCCAGTTCTCTTTCAGCAGAGGTCTGAATTTCTCGATCAGCCTCTTCCTCATATTCCTCTTCTTCTTCTACTACTTCTCCAGGGGGTAGAGAAAACCGGACAGCCTTGACACGATGAACTTCAACGAAGGGCAGGTCAAACTGAAATGATAGTTGCTTCAAATATGATTTTTCTAACTTATTTAGCATTTAGCTGAGAGTTTATTTACTTGAATGTTATTTGGTTTTACCTGATCCTGTTTGGTTGTGTGCCTGTGAAGGTATGTGAGAAAGCCAAGAGGGTTAGTTTCTCGGACCATGATGAGGTCTGCCGTCCCATCGGCCAGGTGAGCAGAGGGCGAAAGACCCGTTGGGCTCCGTGGACAGGAGCTTGACATACAGGTGAGAGAGACACACTTGAACCTGCCTTCAATAGTCACCCACTCACCTGAAACAGTGATAAAAGGTTAACAATTTTTTTCTCAATAGTCTACATCACAAGTGCATAATGGCTTTGTAGGACTAGCAATGTACACTTTGGTACTTACATGACAACGGTCAAATAGAGACGTACAACATATGAAGCCCATAGAGACACACAGCACAGTGTGATCCCAGTAATAGGGTCTCTGATGAGATGACACAGACAATCATTCTACAAACAGGCAGCAGATAGTCTTACCCTCTAACTCACTGTTGCACTGGCTCACATTAGTGCTATAGAGGGAACTGGAGCTGTCAAAATGGGGGAACAGCCTCTCTTTGCTCTCTGAACACACCCGGCACCTGCACACACACACACACACACACACACACACACACACGCTTTTAAAACATTTATGGGATCAAAGCTGCTTTAAAGGGATAGTTCACCCAAAAATTGTAATTCTGTCATGATTTACTCACCCTCAAATTGTTCCAACCCTGTATGAATTTCTTTCTTCTGCTGAACACAAATGAAAATATTTTGAAGAATGTCGGTTGACTTCCCCCATTGACGTCCATAGTATTTTCCCCCCCATACTATGTAAGTCAATGGGGCCCATCAACTGTTTGGCTACCCATATTCTTCAAAATATATACATTTGTGTTCAACAGAAGAAAGAAATTCATACAGGTTTGGAACAACTTGAGACAGACTATTTTGCGACAGATAAGATTAAGTTTACGGCACTTCTCATTCATTTCTATGGTATCCGCAAACAGTGATTGACTGTCGCAAAACTCTGACAGAAAGGCTGTAATGTGACTGGTTATCAAGGCCGTTACGCTTTCTCCAATCGTAGAGCCACGGACCCTGCTATCTCCCAAAATTAAGACCATCTCTGCTGGGAGTTGTACAAACCAAGATGGTGTATAATACCAAAGACTTTATATATAGAAAGACGGTGCACTCGACTCGTATTACTATAAATGGGAGAAAGTTCAATGCGCAATATTGTGGAATAAGTTCCACCTTCTAAAGAAAAGAGCCAATCGCCGATCGGTAAAGTCATCGCCTCACTGCAGCTGCCGTTAGAAGCTTAGATTCCTATGGAAACAGTCAGTGTCCTGAGATGCGCGGTTAGGACTGCGTATGCGCATTAGCTTGGTTTACCTGAAAAATGCCGTTTTTTTTGTCATGATTCGAGCATTTAGAAACAAAATATATTAGGCAGTTGTTGTCAGATTTCATTGGTGATTTCAAATATGAAATTGAATCATAAGCATGGTGAACAGTTTTGGAAAATTTGATGTTTCCCCATTCAAAGAGATAGGAGCTTCACTTGCATGCCCGAGAGGAGTTTCAAAGATGGCCGCAGAGTGAAATGACTTGTATTACAGGGACTTTGAGAATACCTGGTAAAATGTATCCTCGAGCATTGCCATTCTCAATTCAATTTCAGTTCAATTTAGTACTCACTAATTCCAATTTTAGCTCGGAGTAGCCTGGATGCCAGCCGAACTTAGCCCCGCCCACAACATTTGAGGATGGGAAGTTCGGTCTGGACTTGATCCGTTGAGAAGCAAGTATGCCCGAACCAAAGCTGTTCGGACCAATCAAATTGTCAGGGCGGGCTTTATACGATGATGGACAGCTGATCAACAGTAACGTAATCATCCACGTCACCAAAGAGCGCTTGGGTTGAATTTGTTTACAACAAAGTATGTCTGCCGCTGGAGAATTTAGATGTGTAGATTCAGCCATTGCATCTGTTATAGAAGATGTAGACAGCACATTCCTTTTTAAAGAGGAACAGAGAACCGCAATCAAGGCAATTGTTTTTGCCGTCCTTTCTACGGGATTCAGTGTATCCAATTGAGTGCAGAGGCATTTTTTTTTTCCTGGTTCGGTTGAAACACGCCCCATAATCATAGCCCAATGGAGCAGTATCAGACTTACATTCTGACTAGAATCTGAGTATGACCATAGATATCCATAAAGGCTAGATGTCTTACGGCGGAGTCTCTATCGCAGGGGTCACCAACCCTGCTCCTGGAGAGCTACTGTCCTGCAGATTTTAGCTCCAACCCCAATCAAACACACCTGAACCAGCTAATCAAGCTGTTCAGGGTTACTTGATAATTACATGCATGTGTGTTGGAACAGGGTTGGAACTGAAGTCTGCAGGACAGTAGCTCTCCAGGAGCAGGGTTGGTGATCCCTGCTCTATCGTAATCACCGGCGGCCATCTTGTCACAGGCAAGCTTTCTGGCGGGCTCTGTGGTACCTGATGTAAGATGAGTGATCAACACGAACACAAATACTCTTAACTCGTTGACGGATTTACAAACGGTTTGGTTTCTTACAAACGTTATTAACGTGGCTATAATTCTGGATGATTATTTATTTATACACTTATTATTCATAAGTATGCAATGTCAGTACTTGAATACACCTTGTGGTGCAACCTGGACACATCGTCAGTGATACTCCCGGGGTCATAGGGTGTTTCGGGTCTTACATCAGACACCCTCACCCGGGCGACCCAGCCGGGGGTGATCAAGCCCCGACTTGTGTCCATGTAGCGCTCTACGCCACGCGTCCCCCCTCCTTAACCAGAGCCACCGTGCTGCCTTTTCAGCGGCTTCCAGGATGTTCTTGATGGCTCTTTGCCTGTGCAGTCCGCAAATCCCTAAGAGTCCCAGGACCCGGTGTAGAGACTGGCCTGCGAAGCCCCTACAGCCCACTTCAACAGGCTCACAGCGGACCTTCCACCCATTCCTCCGACACTCCGCTACCAGATCAGCGTACTTGGCCCTCTTTCTTTCCTGGGCTTCCTCCATTCTATCTTCCCAGGGGACCGTTAGTTCCAGTAACACCACCTGCTTACTTGCTGCGGACATCAAGACCATGTCCGGTCGTAGTGATGTAACTGCAATGGTGTCTGGGAACCTCAATTGAGTCCCCAGGTCCACCAGGAGGTGCCAGTCTCTTGCTGTTGCGAGGACGCCCCCTTGGGTCTTTCTAGGGGGCTGAGGCTTCTCTCCTGCTCGAACAAAGGCAATTGCAGACTTGGTTGGATGATGCTGCTTGCTAATGTTAATGCCAGTGCTGATGGCGTCTGCTACTGCCTTCAGGATCTGGTCATGGCGCCAACGATAACGCCCATCTCCCAAGGCTTTTGAGCAGCAGCTGAGGATATGCTCTAATGATCCCCTTTTCTGGCAGAGTTGGCAAGCAGGTGAGTCCACCAGGCCCCAGGTGAACAGGTTGGCAGGGCTATGAAGGACATCATACACTGACTGGACCAAGAACTTGAAATGGTGTGGTTCCGCCTTCCAGAGTTCTGCCCAAGTGATCTTACGGCCAGCTGTTTGCTCCCACTTTGTCCAGGCCCCCTGCTTGGACATGCCCACCACTCTGCTGAAGCGAGCTTCCTCCACCTCGGCTCGTACCTCCTCCTGGATAAGCTTCCGCTTCTCCTTTCCTCTGGCTTTGCTGTAGCATGGCTTGGGATTGCTACCAAGCCCGGCCCGCCCAGTAGCCACCGTACCCACCAGGGTGCTATGCCGCAGCCTTGCCTCCGCCCGTTCCACTGCATCCTGGGCGCGCCACTTCCTTCCTGTTCTGACCTCTACCCCTGCTGAAGAGACCTTGGTGTCAACTGAGTCTCGGTAGAGCAGGACTTCTCTGGCTCGGGTGACCTTGAACTCCTCTGCCAGACTGCTAAAGGGAAGCTGTAGCTTGGTGTTATGGCCGAAGAAAGCAACGCTGCTTAGGCTCCGTGGCAGGCCCAGCCACCTGCGCAGAAATCGGCTGACCTTCCGCTCAAAGCCCTCCACGGTGGTAATTGGGACTTCGTATATCAGCAGTGGCCAGAGGAGACGAGGGAGGATGCCATGTTGGTAGATCCAGGCCTTAAACCTACCAGGAAGCCCTGACTTATCCACTGCCGAGAGCCATGTGTCGAAGTCATCGCTGGTTCCCTTCCGTGCAGCGGTGTCCTTCAGGTTGTGAGTGAAGAGCTTGCCCAGGCTCTTCACTGGCTTTTCTGACACTGATGGAATTCTGGTGTCTCCCAACATGAAGCGGAACTGATCAGCTACTTTTCCTTTCCTCAAGACCAAGGACCTGGATTTCGCGGGCTTGAAGCTCATTCTTGCCCAAGTGATGAGCTGTTCGAGGCCTCGCAGAAGCCACCAGCATCCGGGCACTGTGGTTGTGGTGACCGTGAGATCGTCCATGAATGCTCTAATCGGGGGTTGTCGGGTGCCAGATCTGGACAGTGGACCTCTACATTCCACTTCTGCAGACTTCACGAGCATATTCATGGCCAGTGCAAACAGAGTCACAGAGATTGTGCAGCCTGTAATGATGCCCTTCTCCAGACGATGCCACTCCGATATTGAAGTCCCAGAGGACACCCTAAGACTGAAGTTGTTATAATAGTCAAGGATGAGATTTCGAATCTTCTCTGGGACGTGGTATCTGCTCAGGGCCAATTCCACCAATCTATGTGGTATCGATCCATAAGCATTGGCAAGGTCCAGCCACAGCACTGCCAAGTCCCCTTTGCCCTCTCGTGCCTCCCTGATCAGCTGTGTCACCACCCCTGTGTGTTCAATACACCCTGGGACCCCTGGGATTCCTCCTTTCTGCACCGAGGTGTCTATGTAGGTGTTCTTAAGGAGAAACCCCATCAGACGATTGGAAACAATCTTGAAGTAGATTTTGCATTCAACACTGAGGAGGGAGATAACTACATCTCTGACGTTTATAACAAACCAAACTATTTGAAAATCGGTAGAAAATTGAGCAAGTTATGGTTATTCAAAAAGTACATGCACCATTAAAACACAATGTTAGAAGTGAGCGAGCTGCCTGTGACAAGATGGCCGCCAGGTGCGGACGTCGACCTCCATTGGCCAGCAGCGCGGACGAGACATCTAGCCTTTATTATGGATATCTATGAGTATGACAACGTCAGGCTAAGCTCAGAGAGTCTTAAAGGTGCACAGTGTGTAATTTTTAGAGGCATCCAGTGGTGACGTTGCAAATTGCAACCAACAAAAGTTACGGTGGCCGACAGGAAAATATGTCGTCGTCTAAAACAGCAGAGAGTAGCCAGTTAAGCAATGAAGTTTCTTTACAAAGATAAATTAAGAAATTAGGTCTACTTAATTATTCAGTAAAACAATATGTTATTGCGAATATTAATGTTACTTGTTCATCATTGTGTCAGTGTTTTATTCGCTGACTTTAGCTAGCTTCTTTGCACGAAGAACAACATAGTGACGAAACACGTTTGTCCGTTTAGGGCTACTGTAGAAACATGGTGGCGCAAAATGGCTATTTCAATGTAAGGGGACCCGTGGTGTATGTAGATAGAAATGGCTCATTCTAAGGTAATAAAAACATAACGTTTCATTATGTAAGGTATTTATACACCACTGAAAACATAGTTATGTATATGAAATTGCATTTGTCAACAGGTCCTCCTAAATATTACACGATGCACCTTTAATTTAAGCATTGTGTCTGTGGCATAACACATAATGTGGTACTTTGAAATTTGTTTTGAAATAACCCTGAATATTTTTTTTTAATTCAGCAGTCTTTGCTTTTCCTTTGAGACAAGCTACTAGCAATTCACCAGCTACTTTTCTTCCATTAGAGACCCTACTGCTTGAGTGGTCATGGTAACAGCCCCAAGGAAGGACCTCCAATTCAGAAAAACACTGAGGAATTCAAGCCAATTGTGTTATTTTAATGAGGTAACTGCTAATAACACATAATTCCCGAAAGAAGAAGTCACACTAATCAGAACACTAAGGACCCAACCTAATCTAGTCATGGATCCACTCAACACATCCACACATACAAACTCTACCAACTAGTTTAGCTGTATCAGTCATGTGGGATTTCTTTCTGTTCATGCACATATAGTCATGTCCTTCTGGTTCCTGCAGGGATTTTGCACTGTTGTTCAACCTGTTGCTAAAAATGCTCCTTAAAGTCAATATTTTCAAATAAAATGCTCCTAATGTGATTTTCAGGTAAAAAGACGAAGACAAATATTTACCCTGAGAGGCATTGAGTTTTGTCCCGTGGGCTGGAGATATGGGAATCAGCAGGGAGATATTGCACTAGTCCCGGATAGCTCCTGTTACACAGGTACACCATACAACCTACAAGAAGAACAAACATACATGAAAATATGAGCAGAGAGGGGATCGAGGTCTGTTTCTTCTCTCACATACAACAATAAAAGTGACAATAAAAGTATAGCATATAGAGAAGCATCTGGCATATCAAACCCTACAGATTTCCCAAAACAATGTTACTTCAAAAAAGAAAATCATATAATTATAATAAGTGTTAAAGGAATAGTTCAACCAAAATTTTTAATTATCCCATAATTTACTCACCCTCAAGCCATCCTTTGACTATATGACTTTCTTCTTTCAGCCGAACACAATCGGAGTTATATTAAACAATATCCTGGCTCTTCCCATCTTTGTAATGGCATTGAATAGTGCCCGAGTTTTTGAAGCTCCAAAAAGCACATCCATCCATCCATCATAAAAGTAATCCATACGGCTCCAAGGGGTTAATACCGGTATATGCCTTCTGATGTGAAGCGATGGGTTTTTGTGAGAAAAATATTCATATTTATAACTTTATAAACTATAATCACTGGCTTCTGGCAACGTGCGTGTGGCGAGCAGGACGAGGCCGAGGGCCGTGAGAGAGCGGTGCGAGGCCGGTGCCGTGATTGATAATGAGCGACACCTGCGCGACGCACCGGTCTCGCATCTCTCACGGAGGAGCGGAAGAATAAAGGAGGAGCGACGACAGTGGAGATCGAGAGAGGCCAGGCCTGGATTTTATGTTTTATTATATGTGACAGCAGTCGTCCGTGAGGGGCTGCTGTCTTTTACTTTCGTTTTGTATTTGTTTTATTTTATGTTATTAAATATTGTTGAACGTTCGCCGGTTCCCTCCTTCTTCCCATAACATCTGAACCTTGTTACAGTACGTTAATGAAAGAGTCGAGTTCCGGCGTAAGGGTGACCTCTGACCCGACATATGACCTCTGACCCGAAGTATGACTTTGGACTTATGATGTAAGCTTAGTTGAGAATAGACGGCTCTTACTAAAAACCACATAACTCTTTCGTGACTGCGTATACGCCAGTTTTAAATATGGATATTTTTCTTACAAAAACCCATCGCTTCAGAATTTATTAACCCACTGGAGCCGTATGGATTACTTTTATGATGGATGGATGTGCTTTTTGGGCTTCAAAAACTCTATTCAATGCCATTACAAAGATGGAAAGAGCCAGGATATTATTTAATATAACTCTGATTGTGTTTGGCTGAAAGAAGAAAGTCATATACACCTAGGATGGCTCGAGGGTGAGTAAATTATGGGATAATTTTTATTTTTGGGTGAACTATCCCAAAAAACTAGAGAATGCCCAGTATTCAGAATCAGTATTCAGTCTAAAATTTATTTTTAAAGACAGTTGACACTTGCCGTCCATACCTGAATAATCATATCTGAGAGGTCCCATCCAGCGGTGCCTCTCGCTCTCTGCCAAAACATCACCATAGAAACCATAGCCCACCATAGAGACAGAATAACGTACCAGTGTTTTTTGATAATGGACAGAACACACATCCAAAGGCTGAGAGTCTCCTGGTGAGAGAAAAAAAGGAAAAATATCCAGTTACGCTATTCATCATCATTCACATTTTATATTATTTCTATTCAATTTTATATTGTGTTGCACAAGGGCAAATCTTTTTAATTGAAGTTTGTTTTTAAGATAAAAAAAAACCTTAAGAAATTAACATAAATATAAATGTATGAAAACTTAAATATGTTAATAATTCAAGGGTCAGCAACCTTCAGGCACACGTGTTACCATTGGCAACATTGCCACGTGAGTGGCAAGACAGAGAGGAACATTATTTTTATATTCTTCCTCAATTTGCATATGTTTTTAGGGCTGCTATCCCATAGGTCGGATCAATTGGGTAACACAGTGCCATTAGCACTCATGACAGCATTGCAGTGGTTATGAACTTTGGCTGACTTTTTTATTGCTCTTATAAGATGCAGATTACCAATGATGATGTGCAGCGTCGATGTCACAGGGTCATTTATGCCCACGGTAGCGAAACACACACAATCTGTAGAGCCTGTGGAGAAGAGTAAACACAGGGGGGTAAACTAACACTCCTCTCACTATCTTGACCATGCATCGGAATGACACATCAGTGCTATGAACAGACCACAATCGACGCCCTTTTCCACAGTTATATCAGTCACAGCACTATGCAAACATTCACCTGCTGGAATTATGCCAATGTGGAGGTCACATGGCTGCAGCATTACAGTTGGGTCATGTTCTGAAACTCCCGCCTCCTGCTGGGTTCGTCCAATCACACCGTGCAGCAGCTCGCTGAACATTCCGTCTCCACCCACACATATCACTCTGAACGGGAAAAAAGATTTGACTGGAAATACGCAAGAGCTTAATTTCCTAAAACCTTAATTTAGAGTATTATCAGCAGGCTTTCTCAGAATATAGTGAGGCATATTTCTAAGATGACCCTTTTGGTATTTAGGCAACACTTCTGCTTGAATAACAAAATACAGAGGACAGGGCTCATGTGACATGAATTATTACAATGACACCATTGTTACTACACTGCACTCTTGAATCTTTAAATAATTGTATTATTATTGTTTTAAATAACTTACCCATCGAACCCTGTTAAGTCTTTCCTCAGGATGTAGTCTCTGGCCTGATTTGCTCGTTCAGTCACTAAAAACAAGAAACATCCCCCAGATTTTTTTTTTAAGTCGCTCTATATTTTTTAAAAGGAGTCTTATAATGTGAAACCTTTCCTTGATTTTTTTTTTAAATGAAAGAGTTGTATGAAGTTTTCAGTACATAAAGCAATTCAAAAAAGTTATTTATTAAAACTAAGCTGCAACAACAGCTTGTTTCTGAAATTTTGTTTGCAACATTACAGTATGTCAGATGGATGAAATAAATATGTCACATGATCCTTCAGAAATCATTCTAATATGCTGATTTGGAGCTCAAGAAACTTTTCTTATTATTATTATCAGCATTGAAAAAAGGTTTTGCTGTTTAATATTTTTGTGGAAACTGATCGGATTCTTCCATAAATAGAAGACAACAGCATTTACAGTAACTGTCAATTTTGGAAACATTATATTTGAAAAAACAAATTGAGAGAGTAGTCTCTTCTGCTCACCAAGGCTGCATTTATTTGATCAAAATACAGTAAAACCAGTAATATTGTGAAATATTACTAGAAAATTTAAATAATTGTTTTCTATTTTAATGTTATTTAACGTTATTTAATGTTAGTGATGATACTGAAAATTCAGCTTTACCATCACAGGAATAAATTACATTTTAAAATATATTAAAATAATAATAAAAAAACAGTTCTTTACATTTGTAATAATATTTCCCAATATTACTGTTTTCAGTGTATTTTTGATTAAATAAATGCAGCCTTGGTGAGCATAACAGACTTATAAAAATTGTAATGTTTCCAAACTTTTGACAGGGACTGTAAATTAAATATTTTGTAACATTATAAATGTCTTTACTGTCACTTTTGATCAATTTAATGTGTCCTTGGTAAAAAAAAAAATTAATTCTGCTTACTGACCCTAACATTTTGAATAGTAGTGTGCATGCATGTAATTTAATGTGTGTGTGTGTGTGTTAGTGTGTAGTAGGATATGCTACTTTGTCACAAGATTCCATTTATCTGACTATTTAACTTTGCTACTCAACTCAGCCCTCTTCCCAAGTCTCGATAAAGATCTGCGATGTCACTTGAGAACTGTACTATCTGATGTGCTGGCAGTATCAGAGACCAAACGGGGGGGACACTTGATAACTGTTCAGTTATTGAACGGTACAGATAAAGTCTCAGTATCTCACCCACAACATGAGAGCTGATGCCAGCCAGCTCAAACAGAGGGGCCACAAGAGAGTGAAAGATCTGTTTCCCCCTCTTCTTTCCTCCGTAAGGATTAATGAACACCAACAACCTGTGGGGACGTGAGGGGCCTGATAGAGGAGAAGTAGATGAAGGGAGAGATGTTAATGAGTCATTAGAGAATAATGAGTCTGAATGAATGAGAAAGGGCATTATTTTCAGCTGTACACACTGTGGGTTTTGAGTGCGGTTCGGAGTTGAGTGATCCATTGATCCCGGACACCCCGGCTAGGACAGCAGAACTGGGTCCTGCCCAGACTCCATGACAGTCCATGTCCGTTACCTCTGCTGTTGCGCTTCACATAGAACACTTGTGATAAGAAAAGGACAAAAACAAGGTTTAGATAACTTTGTTGTATTTGATCCCTGTGCAAAAAAATAAATAAATCACTTTCAGAAACTTACATGTAAAATCAAGGTCAGTGTCTTCTACTTTCTTCTGGGTTTGGATCTCAACACGACCCTCCTTCACCCCAATCACCTCTGACACCGGCACTGAAACTAAGAACGACAGACCGACGCTCTTGAATAAGTGATGTACATGTGTCTCATATTATCAAGAAAGATTCCACCATTCCTACTCAGGCCTAGTTGCACAGGGTTTGTTGTCAAGCCTGGATGGTGCTGTTCAACTTGTTTTGAGGTCATCAGAATGCAGACAAAGACAAATTGCCAGTAAGGAGGGACTTTTAAACATTATTTTCATGCATAAGATGAGCGTTGAGCATAGACTGATATGTTTATGGATTATTCCTTGAATCCAATCCAGCTAGATTATGTTAGACCAGCATCTATACTGTCAAGCAAATACATTAAGTTCAAAGAGAACTGCGGATACAAATTGGATAGCGCACAGTGTCACTTTAACTTTTTTCTATATTTCTTGTCAATAATTAAACTAATTGTAATAGTACACCAGGCATCAAATCATTAGATGGTGGTTAATTATCTACAAATAAGAGAGACTTTTAGTCACTGATGTGCACCCAGGTGCTATTACATTTCTTATACTATTTAATAATTGCAAATTATTTTATTACTATCATTTGAAATAATGTTTTGGTTACTTCTTAATAAATTTAAAACATTTTTAATTAGGCCTAATAGTAGTTAATAGTAGTCCATTACGTGCAAAGCTGGTCATGTGATGTCAACATGGCTGGGCCCATGAGGGGGCGACCTTCTCCTTGTAGAATTAACTTATTTATTTATTTTTAGATGACTGGAGTCTTCATCTCATTTGAGTAAACATCAATTAATGAAATTTCTCAAAAGTGCTATTCATTTCTATGCGTAAAAAGTTTATAATTAGTCAAAAAAAAAGAAAAGAAAAAAAGACCGAGTCTGCCTTTAATCGAATAATAGGCCTATTGATACATTATGCATATAAATATGCGGTTACTCATCTACAATTAAGAATGACTTAAAGCTCCGTTATAAAGCTATCTCATGTAATTTTGTCACTCCCTATGAACACCCATACTATGACCTTGAGTAGTACACTTACTGGCATTTAAAACCAATTTAGAAATATAAATATTATCTATATTATTTTAATAACAAACAACTGTCCCAAAACTTTGAGCTGTCTACCTAGACCGCGTTATTGGACTCAAGTGCGTTTAGAAGGATAATAAATGTCGTACTTGTTTTCTTCTCCCGGTTCCTCTTGTCGATCTCAGTCCAGTTGAAGTACCATCCGCTCAGGAGAGCCCTGTAGCGCTTATTACCGATCCACACACTCGACTCAACTCTCACCGAATCTATCTCCATCGCCTCTTTGGTAGTTTCATTTATCTATAGAACTTAATGCTTCCACGAGCAGTAGCCTTTTCAGCGGTATTTTTTATCCATGCAAGAATTTCCAAGTTGGCCAATCTAACATCTGAAGCGAACAAATATAAGCATAATTTAAACGTGGGTTAAAAAAAAGTCTCCAAGTGTAATAAATACGTTTATGTAAGTAAGCGTCTTCGCTATCCTCTGCTACTTGACTGTTCCTTACAGGCTTTTTATAAAACAAGTTCACTTCCCTTTGAGGTAGCGCACCTGTACTGGAAAAATTTGCATACGCAAGTCTCATTGGATAATGATTATGCAGAAGGTAACCGTAATTCATTCGCCCATTCAAAATTTTTAAATAAAACGCTTTTAAACTTTATCAAATAAAATATTTTATTAATTTCCTCATTGTTTAATGTAAATACTGTCTGTGTAGTAGTGGGCGGAGCTAGTGAAAATAGTATTAAATAAATACTTACTGTAAATAGACAAGTTATATGTGTAGATAGACAAAACACTTTACAGCCTGCTGGAAATTCAACTTAGATATAATCATGTAAGTTTGTCCTTTCTTTCTGCATCCTTTTGTTTTTACTGTCAACATGCAGTTGGTGTCAGTGTGACTGGTATGACTAGATGACATGACATGATTTCTTTTTTTTTTTTTTTGATGATCATAGGCCTACAATAACTAAGATTAGTCTGAACACATGCAATATTGGCATTAAATGTCAAAAACACAAGTGTCAGTCTTGTTTGGATCCATGCATTGAGCACTCTTTACTCATCTTTGGTCTATTTTTGTTTCTGTCCGTGTGTTTCTTTTCTTCCTTTATGTAGGGTAAAGCTGGAAAGTTGACTTTCCTGAAAATCTGCTTAACCCGACTGACTGACTGGCTGACTGAAAGGGTTCCCTAAAGATGTTAATCACCAAACTGAAGTTGTCTGCACATACTAACATGTTAGAATAACAAATGTTTCATGCATTATAATAAAAAGGAGTGTGGGTTCAATCTTCAGCTGGCATGTCACGTGACCTGTCAGTAGCTGGCAGTCTGCCTTTGGCAAGCTCCAGAAACCATTGATTTTTGGCTGTTTTTGTGTTTTGTGCCTTTGTCGATAATTATTCTTAATCTTGCATGTAATATTTTGTATGACATACCATAATGTATATTAATTTAGACATTAACTGCAATGGGAAAGACACAATGTATATCCCCCTCAATAAGAAACCAGTCTGTTCTGTAATATTATTTTAATAAGCGTGTACTTCAGAACAGTTCCTTGTAACCCCCAGCAGGTGGAGACAGTGGCTTAGACAAAAATAAATACACCTGATAATGTTTTTGCTACATCTAATTGTCATAATAAGTCAAATTATTCAAGTTTTTACCAGTTTTCAAGATTATTATTCAATATCGTTTATTTGTTCCTTTCAGGCACCATTCATGTGTTCCCTTAGTTTCAACTTGTCATTTGCACAACATGGTTGTGAGGGGTTCAAAAGGGAAAAAGGAATGTAGCATGAATCATTTGATGACAACCAGCTACTTTGTCAAATGTGACAATGTGACATCATCCATTTTGTGTCAAAAGAAACATGCATACATCTTCATTTAGAAATTTTCTACATACAGTGATGCATCTTGGCAGCTTTCTTCATAATTATAGTTTACAGTGTTGTTTTGGAGTTGCTAGAGGGAATCCAGCTGGGTAGATGATGTCTAAATTGAAAGCAGCTGCTTTATTTGGTCCCAGTTATGCATGTGACCGTGCATGTAAACAGATTCTGTGCAGATGTCCTTGTTATATTGGATGGAGAAAACTCTGAATGGCTGAACAGAAAGAGATGACAAGTGATCAGTCTTTTTTTTCTGAGGGAAACTTCTTTTCATTAGGTTACTGCTAATGGATCTATTGCTTATGGCCAGAAAACCACATTATCACATGATGTTTAAATGCTTTTTGATGCACTTGTTTGAGTCAGTTTATGTCCAAGGATAAGCAGTCTTGGACTATCTCTGATGGCTTCACAGTTTTGTAGATGTATAATTTCCTATTT
Organism: Rhinichthys klamathensis goyatoka; assembly: GCF_029890125.1. Lineage (NCBI taxonomy): Eukaryota > Metazoa > Chordata > Actinopteri > Cypriniformes > Leuciscidae > Rhinichthys > Rhinichthys klamathensis. The sequence goes on along the minus strand of NW_026606571.1, from coordinate 183,086 downwards.
CGTTTTTAGGGTAAGGAGACCAATATTATATGATAATACTGTACGATGATTTAGATATTGAAAGCTGGGCTGAAGAGATTACCAAGAGAAATTTTACAAATATCTGAACTAATCAAATATGATGTAACTGGAAGTTCACATTGTCAATAGAAAGACTTGGGCCAATTTCAAATCATAAGAATAACCAACTGGACATCTTTCAGCAGAGAGTTTTCAGAGTCTCATAAGTTTTGCATCATTAGGTGGTGCTACTGCCACAAAGTGATCTAAACCAGAGATAATTTGGCTATTAGAGACATTGGAAGAACAGACCCTGTTGTGTTGAAGTGTTTAAGATGCAATTATACAGATAAATACTCATGAACAGGCATCATAATCAAAACTGAAATGATAACTTTGGTGTGATTTAACGGTTTTACAAAACTGTCTTAAAATAAACAATAAAAAAAGTTTTATTTTTTTTTAAATGACCAAACTGTAGCCAAATTGTTTCTTTCTTTATCTTTATATTAAGTAAAGATCATGTTTATGAATATATTTTGTAAATTTCCTACCGTAAACATTTATTTTTGTGAGTGAATGCAGCCGTGAACATAAATGGACAAGTTTAATCTTCTCAATGTTTCGATTTTTTTTTTGCATCCTCACATTCCAGATTTTCAAATAGTTCAAATAATTTTTCAAATAGTATCTCGTCCAAATGATATCCTTACAAATCTTAATTAAACAAAATTGACCAATGTGACTCGTTTTGTGGTCCAGACCGTCCAGGGTCACATAGCTAAACATCCCTAAAAAATAACGATCCTTTATTAAAAAAAAGACCCACTTCATCCGTATTCACACTTGGTGTCATAAGCAAAAAGACAAATAGGTACGAGGTACAGTGTTTTATTAAATATTTTGCGTTATTACATATTTTATAGTAGCCTGCTACAATAGCGATGAATACGCTTATTTGCGTATTAAAAACATCTGGTAAAGTCACAGTACATATGTTGTGTATTTTCATTTAATTAAAATAAGAATAAAAATGTAGTTTGTATCACATGTAGCCAAATATTTCCCGTTAGTAGAGGCGTCTAGCTGTAAGATCCCGCTCCTGGAGTTCCATTCCGCCTTTTATACCAGGCGCTGATAGGCTGTGTCTCAAATCCTTGTGAGCTGCCTACCTAGACACCATATTTGCGTCATAGTTCTGGGACGTTCCGGGACGCTTTCCGCGTCAGCTGAGAAGAGCTCACTATGCTGTCTAGCTAGGCAGCTTACTATGATTTGAAACAAAGCCATTGTCAGCAGTTCAACATTATCGCGCTGAAGTGATCCGCTAGGCAGTGCATGCTGAACTTTCTGCTTGTCCATTGGAAAGTAGGACCAAGAGAACAAAACGGATATTCACAAGTCAACCATCAGTTTCTCTTGGTTGTATCTCACAAGCACTCAACAGCAGACGGGTTTTTTCTTTCTTTTCTTTTTTTTTTTGGCAAATGAAGTCCCACCAAGCGTGGGACGGAGAAGCGACGGCGGCCTTGCTTGCTGTAGCCTAAAAGAAACGCTTGAAAGTTTTGCGAAGACATTTCCCAGTGGCTTCAAGTGACGGACTTTGATTTTCCCAGCGGCGTGTTTGGAGTCGTGCTGGGTTGGCAGAAATGGGGACGCGGATACGTGCCCATAAACTCACTCTTTTTATTATCCCTTTGATATTTACGTCGCATCTGTTCAATGTAAGTGATTCATCTGCATTTTTATACACTTAATATAACTCTCTGTGCTGCTTTTGTGTAACAACAGGTAACTGTATCAATGGAAATGCACGCAAAAAGTTACTTAGCAAAACTTTGCGTCGTAATATAATCCACTTATTTCTAACTCGATTCTTTTTGCAGCATTTAGTAGCCTACGCTGCGAATTGTATCATGTGAAAGTTATGCTGAGTTGCATTGATGTCTTATACGAATATCTAAAGCTCGACTCAAGTGTAGCTAGCTTGTGTGTTCTAGTCCTGGTCTAATTTTATCCATAGAAACGAGCTATTCATAGTTGGTCTCACTGGCGTCTTGCGTGTCTGAATACTTGATCAACTTTATTTGTCATTTGACACTCATTGATTTAGACCACTTTATATCAATACTCTATACTCTTCATACATCACATAAAAGCACAACTTCTACATAGACTTGCTTATTGACTCAATGTTTGTGCTGGGCACTCACACAGAAATTGGCACCTTTGTGAAAACTGTCTTTGAATTCTTGCTTTCATTATGACTGTGCAGTAAATTGGCATTTAACAGGAGTAATATTCAAGAAAAGTTTGATTAAATATATTACAATAAAATAAAATAAAGTGGCTGAAGGAGGCAAAGCAGCCAATCAAATCATTGGCTATGAGATAATAATTTAATGTGAAAAACGAATAGCCTACCTACATCTCAAATTTCTTGGTACCTGTAATACTGTACCACTTCCAGCCTGCTGGTAGATTCATTTCGACTTTATTGCTAATGTAGGTGGAGAGTGACTGGGAGTCGGAGATACTGACTGAATTGATCTGTTGGAAATGGAATAGCATGTGAAATTACCTTAACACCACATAGTCAGTTTTTAGGGTATGCTGCTCTATTTTGCATAAAGTTACTATTGTTAGTCTGGTTCTTGTAAAGCATAAGAAAATGTACATTCGCTGACCAAAAATCACCACCCCTCCTGTACGTTTTGGAGTCAGTTTAACTAGTTAGCTGAAATTAGTGATGTCTTGGAACGCCTTTGATGTTGAATCCTTCAAAAAATCCTCTGGATCACATGCTAACGGAAAGTCTTGTCATGTATAACTTCAGATTCTTTAAATCCTGCATACCATGTATAATCCCTCTCTTATCATTCAGACACTGGTGAACATGAGCCTCTCTCAGTTTACTGATGTGTAGCAGGGCCCCATTGCCTTTGCTAATTTGAGATCTTTGCTGCTTTGTTTCAGGGACAACTGTGTCAGTTGCAGTATAATTGAATTAAATGGAATTAACGCCATGTGTTTTTTCCATTACAAGCTTGCCTAAGATTTGATAAAGAGTTCAGTTGAACAGTCTGGGGTTCAGTTGCCACCGGCATCCCTGGTGTCCTACTGGAATTTCAGGGTCATAAGTATCAATCAGCACTGACAAAACCCCAATAAAAGCACTTTATTACCTTTTAGTTTACTGACACAATCAAGTGCTCCCTCCCTGCTGTTAACTATCAATGGTCTGGTAATTGAGAGATGATCCTTTGCTATTTATTGACACATGTAATTTTTGGGTTAAACTGGCTATTTGTGAGGTCGTTGAAGTTTTGTGATGATAAAGAGTTGCAAGTGGGTTCACGCCCAGTGTCAATCCTTTTGCTTTTAGCTTGTTTGACCTTTTTTGAGATGAAGAAGAAAAAAAAGGAAACTCTTTTGAGAGAAGTAAACCTGCAGTTATCGATTAACAAAGTTTCAGTGCACTCAAGCAAATCAGGTTTTTGTTAGTTTGAAACGGTGTTTATTGTAAGTTCTACTTAATACCAAACCCTTGGTTTAAAGAGATGGTTCACCCAAAAATAAAGATTCTGTCAGAATTTACTCGTTCCAAACATATGGCTTTTTTTATTCTGTGGAATACAAAAGATGATATTTAGAAAAAATATTTCAGTGTTTTTGGACCCCATTGACTCTTATTATATGGACAAAAACAGTCGAAACATTCTTCAAAGTATCTTTTTTTGTTGAAAACTACATGAGGGTGAGTAAGTAGTGACAGAATCTTAATTTTTGTGCGAGCTATCACTTTTATAGGCAGATTGTTATTATTAGCTCTGTTTTCGACTCTACAAAGCCTTTTAAGTGTTCGAGTTTGTCCCGTGACATCCAGCGTTACAATGTGCTATTTTATTTTGAGATGGTTCTCTTATTAGAGACTCACAAATATACTCTGACTTCATCTAGGTAGGAGTTTAAAGTAGTTCTGGATTCCTGTGGATATATACAGTTAACTGCTCCAGACTGTAGTTACACGCTCAGTTCTGTTACGTCTTTCACCGTCTTGGCCTCCCAAGTATGTCCACGTTTACTGTATCTTATGTAATATCTAGATATAGTCCAGCCATCCTAGTCAATTTAACACCCACACAGTCTTCCAAGTAAGCACAGAGGAATATAGTGCACAGCACTGAGATAACTGGGCCCGTGTTCAATGAGATTTTGAGGACAGGAGATTATTAATGGTCTCAGTGTGTGCTTTTATATATCTCGTTTGTGAGCTGCTTGTCAACCTATTATGGTCTTTTACATTCAGCAAATGCTTGGTACTTAAATGAATTGCAGTAAAATCACACGCTTTGAAATGGTATTTATGGCAATTTAGAAAAATATATGCTAGTATAATCTGAGATCTCTCAGGGCTCTTAGACGCTTGTTTACACTCGGCAGGTTTTGTTCGATTAAAGCGAACTCTGGTGCAATTGCTCTGTTTGTGCGGTTCATTTGAACAGTTCAGTGTGAATGCTGCCCTCCGAACCCTGGTGCGGACCAAACAAGCAGAGACCCCTGAGAAGTTGGGTCTCGGGCCGCTTCCAAGCGAACTCTGGTGTGGTTCGACTGAAATATGAACGCAACACGGCGTCAGAAACGCTGTGTCCTTGCAGCAGATCTTTGTTTGTGTGAAACGGAGGAATTCCTGCCGTTGTTTTGACTTTTATGAACACTTCACAAGTTTTCAGCAGGTCACAATGCCATCATGCACATAACAACCACATTTAGCCTAGCAGCACACAGCATTGGTTTGGATGTTCGGTAAGTTCCGTCGCAAATTTTTTTATTTTTTTTAATCTTTAGGTTCGGTTTAAAAAATGACAATGTGAACGCTAAGCGAACTAGGACTAAATGTATTATTTTCTTTTTTTGGTCCAGACCAAAAGAACCAAGAAAACCAAACTACAAGTGTGAACACATCTTTAGATTTACATTTATGCATTTGACAGAAGCTTTAATACAAAGTGATTTGTTTTACATGTTTATTATTAGTGCATGCATTTCTTGTTTTTCAGTAAACACAATACGGTAAAATGGTCTGTCACTATCTTTTCATCACAACTTTAAGTTAATTTTCACTGAGAATTTTTCAGTCACTTAGTTTGGTTTGTCCTCTGGCTCTTGTCGTAAATGGTATGGATAATTTATTGAAGTTGCTGAATGTAAACTTATTGGCACATCTGGAGAACAGCCTGTGCTGCTGTTATTTATTCTGTTGTGAAGTGTGACTTCAGTTTGGATTGGGGTCAAAGTGGTTAGAACAGGATTTTTATGTGCTGATGTATTGACTGGAGATTTAGAAATCCCTCTTTTTTTGTATTGTTTTGTATTATAAATGTTTCATTTTAAAAAGTACAATCAAAATGTTGGTCCTTTGAATTCAATTTGCTAAGGAGTGTTCCCACCCATATCTGTGATCTACTTGCACACATAAATCCCCCCCCCACACCCTTCCGCTTCGTCTGCAGGTAACCTGTGGTACATCACTGTGGGAATCTTCATCTCTCATTCGCCAGCTGTCTGTGATAGAGGAGGAGGCAGACTCCAAACACAGCTGCAGTTCAGCTGGTATTGTAACCCTTGCAAGTGCAGACATGAGTGCTCATTGTGCGGCTTGATGCTTCATAAGAGGCGCCCTTATTCTGACCGCCTATACCCATAAATGCAAATTTAAGTTCTTTTCTTGATCAGTTATGTCCCACTTTCCCATGCTATGTCAAAACCAATAGCGTCTCAACAAGAAGTGCTTGATATATTGCTGCCATTTCAGTGCACGATTTGTTAGATGACTTGGTTGTCGAAAAACGGTCACCTTCAGAAATGATGATTCAGTTTCCAGAGAATATGCATGATAAATTGCACTGCAAGTGAAGCACTGCATCTAAACTCCTGTGCTAATTACATAGTTTTGTTTTTGCTGAAGTGCTAAATAGTGTCTCAGACCCCCGAAAGACTTTATATTTGTCTGTCTCTGCAAAATTGACATTTTTTTAGACTTGTATGGGAACAACCTGAATGTCTCTCTTATTGCCTAGCTAGTGCATGACTCATGTATTGTTATGCATAATAATGATATTAGAGATTTTTTAAAATGTAATTATTGTTATTTTTTATATTAATATTTAATTGTTCATTCTCATTTACCTTATTTTTACATTTAGATTGCTATCATCTAACACGGAAAGTAAATAATTTACTAATAAATGTTGTATGTAATCTTAAAGGGCAGGCCCCCTGAAATAAAAATGTAAGTTTTTTTTTTAGCTTTTAGTATGAACATGTTAACCTTAAAGTTATGAATAAGCTGGTGTGTTCAAAAACAATGACAAAATTCGCATTTAGGAGATATAAACATTCAAAACTTAGTCCCTCACTTCCGCTAAAATGGATCACAGATTTTTATGACATCACCGCGCAGACTTCAGCTTCTCATCACATATTTTGTCCAATCAAATGCTCTCTAGAATCTAAAGCGTCCCCTAAAGCGGTATAAATACCACCTGGCCAAAGCGACCATTGACACGTCACGAAGCAATATGGGTTGGAGATGTGTGTTCGGTTGCTCAAACGCTCGAGTTTTATTCCGTTTTCCAAATGTACGTTGGTTAAGAATGAAATGGTTAGAATTTATTCACACCTCTACTATTGAATCCAACGTATCATCAGCGCTCGGATTCGTTTCCATGGTGCTGTCAAGTAAGACTTGCAGTCTGTGAGGTAAACTAAACGCTATTGGCTATTTGAAAAGGGGGAGGAGCCATTCAATATGTCCCGCCTTAGCTTCCTGTTTCAGTGGAAATTGTCAACGCATCATATAAAGCTGCGCATTCCAAGGCACTTCAGTGAGCCTTTAAGCAAATCTCAAAGTTAATATCCATTTTTCAATATTTTATTACATATTTTCATTATACAGTACATTATAATGTTTTGATGCCCAAATTCACTTGTTGCATTTAAAACAAATAAGTCTTTCGTTTTTTCTACATTTATTTTGACAAAGTATATAATTTTAATATCAGCGATTTATCTGCCATTAGCAATAACATGAAAATAATAAATTTACTGTATCCAGAATTCTAATATTCCTCCATCCCTATTTTTTTAAGTCTACAGTATGCCTACATTATATCTGCAATAAGTATAAGTGCACTGGTCTTCTGTATCATCAGTATAGCATCCGTATGATATCAACATTTCCATATCACTCAATACAGATGGCTTTTGTCAGTGCTTGCTGTAAGTTGTAAAGAGTATCTTGTGAAAACAGCGTGTGAATGAAGTTCTCAGCGGAGACCTCATCTTCCATTAATCTACGACAAGCCTCGGCCTGCCCCAGAAAGGCGCTACTTTTTCCGAGCCTCCTGCAACCCCCATAGGATATGAGTTCTCCCAGGCTGTTATTACACCACTGAGATCATGTTGAGAAAGAAAAAAGAATTTCAGTGCCCTCAGGTCACAGTATGTCACAGAGCGAAAGGAAAATAAAAACGAGAAGATAGACGAAGGAGCACTTGATTTTGTAAACGTTCCTTTTATCATTTTACAAGAAAAGAGCCAAAAAGATAAATCTCATCTTTGGGGTATTTTATGTTCACCAAAAACCAGACATAACAAAGACTTGCTTTGCAGTGTTTAACCAAAACAAAAGCGTAAAGGTGGGTCTAAGTGACATTTTAACAAGAGCCATTGACCTAGTGTACTCTGGATACGTTGATTGAGTGCGCTGTTGGTGATGTACTTCCTCTTGAAGTGGTTGCCAGGGTCTGTCATGTTTTGCCGTGCTGCTATTGGCTCCTTTGAGTATTTGGGCCTCTATTCAGTATATCTGCCACCTTCTCTACACCACTCTGCTCGCTGGGTTCAACCGGAGAGGCCACAGATAAAACTAGACGAGCCACCCAGGAGGCTGATGTACATTAGCATGTCAACAGCTCCTCTACAGGAGCCGGGCACTTCTGGCTCTTGGCTGTTGGCAAGCAGTGCTTCTCTTTGTCATTCAGATGAGAGTCGAGATGTGAGGTAATTCTTGTGTTGGCTTACGGGTGAGGGTGTGTCTATAAAAAGATTAAATCTCACCTGACCAAATACTTGCCGGTAATATTTCATTGTGTTTCTTTTGGCAGATTGGCAATTGACATTTGACACAAGTCCTCTGTGAAGGACTTTACAGTTCCTGGTTCCCTTCAATGTGTGCTCTGTGATAAGAGAGGAAATCTGCACGGCCAAAAGTGGCAGTAACACCGATTTCAGTGAATCTCTATTGCAACTTTGCTGACTCATCATCCTGCCAGGGAAATAAATTCAAAATTATCTATGAGAGGCAAAAGCCCTTTCCCAATAGCAAAGTTTTCTCAGGCTTTCCTGTGAGTCGTTTCTGTACTATGGGGACACAGAAGCAATATTAGAATCTAAGATCATAATTAATTAATCTAATTTGAAAATGCTTTGTAAGCTGTGTATTTGCATTGTTTTTATATCCTCTTATCTTTTTCTATACAACACTTTGGTTCCACTTGTGGTGTTGAAAGTGCTCTATAAATAGTTATTTATAACTTATATCTTATACATTAACATTGATTTGTAAAATGATGTAAAATAAGAAATGCATAGGTCTCGGTATAGGTCCCTAAAAAATATATATTTTTTGCTTTCATTGAGTATGCTCTCTAAAACATTCTCAAATCAAGCTGTATAATTCAGAAAAATATTCTTTCTTTCATTTTTATTTTTATTATTATTAATTTTGAATTGAGAAATGTTAATTTTTAAATTTATCTTCAGTCAAATTTATTTGTGGTTTCACTAATGGACTTTTTGACCCCCCTTCACAATCATATCACAGTTCTGCTTTAATTCTGTACTGCTTTTATAAACATAGTTCCAATGTTAAAGAAGATAAATGAAATGTAAAACGATGTATCCATATAATGTCAGGTGCAAATACAAGTGTGAGGCAGTTGGTTGAAGCAATCCTTGCGTTTGCATTAGCACGCTCAGAATAGTATCAGGCATACCTGGTACCAAGCTATAAGAGCAAACATGTTTAAACTGGAATAATGAAATTACTTGAGAGCCACCTGCTCTTGATGGTGCTAAAACCACATCCCACAATGCAAACTTCTCATAACCTTCAGATCTCACATTTATATTTCCATGACCAGAAGTTTCAGTGCTTTGCTGCAATGTTTTCCATGTAGGAACTTTGCCTCTGATGGTTTCAGCCCATATCTTTTATGCCAAAGTCCTCTAATGGAAAAATCACAATCCCACTACAATCCCACTCTTAAACCTGTTAAAGCAGACCACTGTGTTTACTCAAGGCGTGTTATGATTGGTACAGATACCACAGGCCTTCAGCTATGTGCTCTTATCCAATGGCAAGGGAGTAGCTGACAGTTTGCTTTTGCTCACTTTATTTGAACCTCAAAAATTTTCTGATTTATCTATCCCTTCCTATATCCATTACAACCACTTTGAGCTCCTATATGATCATTGTTTACAGTGTTTTTGACCTACTCACATGTGTATTGAATGCTGGCATGAACAGTGGGAAAGAAACCTGAGCTATTGTCTGATATAGGAGGAATGTGAATCCTGTGTGGTTAAGTGCTTTGGCAGAATTAAATTACCGCAACACATCAGTTTGGCCTCTGTTGTGGCCAGAGGTCGAATTTTACTTTAGCTAGCCTATGTTTGTTATTTTTCTAATATGTCAGGGGAATGTCCTTAATCACTAATCAAAGAAATATCATACCTTCTGTTCTCTTCTTTTTAAAGAAATTCAAAAGATGTTTGAACCGTTCTCCTGGCCATTTTGAACAAGCGTGAAAAATGCCGAAAGCTTGATTGACTGTGCGCAGCGCATTACAATGTTGTGTTCTGATTGGTCAATCGTTGTTATTTATAGTTTGTAAATTATCATATAGAGAATTTTAAAATTTCATTTACACTCACCTAAAGGATTATTAGGAACACCTGTTCAATTTCTCATTAATTCAATTATCTAATCAACCAATCACATGGCAGTTGCTTCAATGCATTTAGGGATGTGGTCCTGGTCAAGACAATCTCCTGAACTCCAAACTGAATGTCAGAATGGGAAAGAAAGGTTGATTTAAACAATTTTGAGCATGGCATGGTTATTGGTGCCAGACGGGCCGGTCTGAGTATTTCACAATCTGCTCAGTTACTGGGATTTTCACGCACAACCATTTCTAGGGTTTACAAAGAATGGTGTGAAAAGGGAAAAACATCCAGTATGCGGCAGTCCTGTGGGCGAAACTGCCTTGTTGATGCTAGAGGTCAGAGGAGAATGGGCCGACTGATTCAAGCTGATAGAAGAGCAACTTTGACTGAAATAACCGCTCGTTACAACCGAGGTATGCAGCAAAGCATTTGTGAAGCCACAACACGCACAACCTTGAGGCGAATGGGCTACAACAGCAGAAGACCCCACCGGGTACCACTCATCTCCACTACAAATAGGAAAAAGAGGCTACAATTTGCAAGAGCTCACCAAAATTGGACAGTTGAAGACTGGAAAAATGTTGCCTGGTCTGATGAGTCTCGATTTCTGTTGAGACATTCAGAAGATGGTAGAGTCAGAATTTGGCGTAAACAGAATGAGAACATGGATCCATCATGCCTTGTTACCACTGTGCAGGCTGGTGGTGGTGGTGTAATGATGTGGGAATGTTTTCTGTTTTCTTGGCACACTTTAGGCCCTTTAGTGCCAATTGGGCATCGTTTAAATGCCACGGCCTACCTGAGCATTGTTTCTGACCATGTCCATCCCTTTATGGCCACCATGTACCCATCCTCTGATGGCTACTTCCAGCAGGATAATGCACCATGTCACAAAGCTCGAATCATTTCAAATTGGTTTCTTGAACATGACAATGAGTTCACTGTACTAAAAGGGCCCCCACAGTCACCAGATCTCAACCCAATAGAGCATCTTTGGGATGCGGTGGAACGGGAGCTTCGTGCGCTGGATGTGCATCCCACAAATCTCCATCAACTGCAAGATGCTATCCTATCAATATGGGCCAACATTTCTAAAGAATGCTTTCAGCACCTTGTTGAATCAATGCCACGTAGAATTAAGGCAGTTCTGAAGGCGAAAGGGGGTCAACCACAGTATTAGTATGGTGTTCCTAATAATCCTTTAGGTGAGTGTATGTTAGTACATACGTTTTACATAATACACAACACTGTTAATCTAATGGGGATGGTAAGGGTGGTTTTACAGAAGAGAAGCTTTTCCCTCGCATTCCCCTGCAAAACAAACCCTGGTCATGCCCATTAACTGCTTTCTATACCCCATTTTAAAGGTATAATCAATTTTCAATATTGTTTGCACTTTTGTGTTTTGTTACAATTGTAGCTCATGCAAGTTAATTACTTGTGCATGAATTGATCATTATGTATTATGATAGTGTTAGAACCAAGACAAAATATTTTTTTTGACTCATCATTAATGATGAATGATTGATGATCCATGTCTCGTGGACATGGACATCTTCAAAAACAGTACCGGTATAATGCATTCTTTATTATGCATGCATGTTCTTCGTTTGAAATTGAATGTTTGTGGTTTTCAGACTAAACTGGCCTAGGCCAATTTTCCCTCCACCCACACATCATGACCTAAAGCCGGGGACACACTTAACAACTGTAAGGCCGATTAAGAATGTAATTTGATACTTACGACTGTTCACTGTTCAGTCTCTGTTCACAGTCGGTGTTTAAAATCTACTCCAGTCGTTGGAAACAGTCTGTAAGTGTGTTCAGTTCAGTCTTAGAATGTTTCAGCTAGTCGTTAAGTGTGTCCCCGGCTTAAACTGCAATTTCACCCTTACAGTGATAGTCATCTCCTTACCATACTGTAAATTTTGTGTAAGTTTGTGTAAAAGAGCTGACCATTGATTTTTGTTACTTCTACTTTGCCCCCTCACCCGGACTATCCTGGCCTTTAGGTCAAGATGAATGTGAAAATGAAATAGGCTATTTAAAAAAATCACACTTGCCAATTGCATAGGCGTTCTAGCATTAATATTAGGCTGTTATAAGTAACATTTTAGTTGAGGACTAAAATTTATATTTGACCAAAATTATGAGAATTCCACTTTTAACAGTTACTACCTTTTAATTCTTCAAAGTTTCCAAAGCAGAAAAAGAATAATGTGGAACATGAAAATATAATGTAGATGTCCAAACAATAAACATTGCGTTTCCATGTCAACTAGTCGCAGTTGGCGAGCGGCAGCAGGGAGCGACATTTCAGAGGTTCTTAATTACCCTGGACTTTATAACTACCTTTAACTTAGAGCCAGCAAAAGCAATTATCCTTTAAACCAGATAATTCAACAGCCCTTCCAGTGGTGATTGATGACTAAGTAGAAGTCCTGCTGCTGTGGAGCAGTTTTCTAGCCGCTAGAAAAACTCGAGGCCTTGGCGTTACCTCCAGGCCTCTGTTGTGGTCTTGACATGGGCACAAAGTGTAGTGTCAGGAACACACTACTATTGAGATCTGGCAGAGAGGAGAGACTCGCTGAGTCAAATTCCTTGGTACGGGTTCAAGAGCTGCCTGTAGGCACAAGTTTAAATCACTTTGTTCTTTTGTGGGGAAAACCTGCAGTGTGGAGATTAAGAACAGAAGAATGGGTAGTGTCTTAATTAGTAGTGTTTCACGATATACTGGTAGAAAGGTATCACGAGACCCTGCTATTAAAAATGGTACGATTCCACATTTTATTAGTACCGGTACTTTAAGAATGATGGCATTATAATAAGAACCGTATTTCTTAACTTGCATCGACGTGTGACAGCAGGAGTCAAGACGTGTGTGCAGAACTCTGCTTCCTCTCCCTGCAGGAGTGAAATATAGCCGCGCAGACGGATTGAAGTTATAATATTTTAGAGCGACAAAGAAACATGCATGCATGAGAAAATAAAGTGTGGGACGTGTTTGATGTTAAAAAGGGTTAAGCGGAGTTAGCCTGCAAAAAGAACTCAATGTGCTACTTGCACTGCCGGGTTTAGACCTGAAGAGCGCGCACAGAACGCCGCCTTTCTCCCAGCATGCAATCGCAAATTCAGTTCTCATTTGCGGATTATTGTGCTTGAATGGTCAACAATGTCAAAATGCACGTTCTGGCGAGGTATGTCTAAAGTGAGCGTAAACGGTTGAGAACGAAATCTGATGTGTTCCAAATCCAATGTATTGTATTAGTGCAGCTCTTAAAGTGACAACAGCCTAATAAATGTCGTTGTCTGTGTCATTAATGTTAATCAAACATCAAAAGAAAAGAGAAAATCACTCGCTGCTTGACTGAATAGCTTTAATATATTTATTAAGAATCAGTGTATAGTTAATTTATAGAGTGAAATGTTAATTTCTTATTTAAATTCATTCAATTACTTTTACTGTCATTTTAGTTTTTTTTCCGTATCAATTCAGTATTGGTATCGAGATATTTTAGACAGTTATCGTATTGAAATCATAATTTTGGTATCGTGATAACGATAATTACTAGTCTTTGTTTTTTGACATGATGGGACAGAATGAGATTTATCATAATTACACATTATTTTATTTGGGAAGAGCCAAAGAACAGAAAGTGCACCGATGGCTGACTAAGTCAACATAAAAATTGTTATTGAAAAATTGACCCGAATGACTTTAATGGACATGAATGAATGAATGACAGACAGACAGACAGACATTGTAAAGCTCTTTGGGTGTACAGTATATAAAAACGCTATATAAATGCTTAATATCATTCTTTCATACTGTGCATGATTCATAGGTGTGCATTATTACAAATAAAAAGAGATGGTCTTCATAATCTATTATCTAAATGTAATGCATTGTATTATGTGAATAAATGGGTTGTGAATTTGATTTTTTATTTAATTGAAGTTTTGGCTGGAGAACATGTCTTTTGCCTTGGAATCATTACAGATTTGGGTTTGTTGGTTAAATTATTGATTTTAATTTTACTGATTGATTGATCATGCCACTATGAACTGTTCAGTGGCATTGGCTGCTGAATCAATCCCTTAAATGTAAAAACTCTTTGAGACTTTAATTGTACTAAATTATATGTAACAGGTGGTCCTCTATGAGAGTTCTTGTGCAATCTGTTGGGAGCCTTTTCTCGTGGACATCTAGATTTTTTTGTGCCTGTAATTAGCCGGAAGGAAATTAAATGCTTCACATCTGTTTCCAATGAATGGGCAGGTAAGGCCCCTCACTTTCCTTTATGTGAGATGACTCTCCTAGCATACAGATGTTGAGCTGGAGGTATGGCTGTTACTGTGAGAAGTTAAAAAGGCTGGCGTATTTCTTAACTGGGAGGGCAGAGGTCTTTCAGTAGCTTCTGGTTTGTATGTTCGAACTTTTTCCTGTTACCTAGAGATTTCCGTTGGCTCAGCATACAATAAAAGATACGTTGCTAATAACCTTGTAAATCTCCGTCTGTTTATTTAACAGAAGAGACTGGTTTTTTGCTTTGTTATTGTTTCCAGCTTCATTATTAAGTGATTGTTTATTTTTGGACGATTTCGGAAGGAAGGCTGAATGTTTAATTTTAGTCTGGGAGTTTTATCAGGTTTTTCATTGCACAAGATCAAACAGGCGTGGTGCAGTCTGGGGGAATTCCTTCCTTAAGCAGCCATCGTGGACAATAGAGTTGTTATCCGGAGTATACACTGTGGTGTCAGTACATCTACCATCTAAATATCATTGTTAGCGATTTCAGATGCTGATATTGTTTGTTGCACGTTTCAGTTCCTAAAGGCATTTAATGTAACGTAATACGGTAAATGAAAAAAACTATTCATTAAGAGTCTTAGAGAACAAATTTATTCTCCAATGCCTATTTGAAAGCTCCCAGTGAGCCATTAAGCAGATGCCATAAACCAAACAAACATCCAGTAACTGCCAATTTTTTTTTGTATGTTTAGAGTAATGGAAGAGACCACGAAGAGACTTCCAATGTTTTTAATTATTTTAAAAAAATCTTTGTGCTCAAGTAGCCCTCGTTCTGCCAGACTCTTTCAAGATTTCTCTTATCCTCTTCACATTTTCCCCTTGATAGCAACAAATATGCTCTTTTGAGAGTTAATGCAGCATGAGTTACCATCTTGGTGTTACTAGTCCTTGTCAGAAAATAATTCAATGATAGAGTGGTTACCAAAACCTAACATATTCTGTAGAGGCTGGTTGATCTTCAGCTGTCTGTTAAATATTAAATATTAAAATGCATGAGAAAGATACAGAATATGTTTGATTGATGATGTGATTCTTGTCAGAAATGTTTTTCATAATGATTCATACACAATGTCAGCATAAACTTCAGCTACGGTAGTTTAAGTTGATTTAAGAGTGAGTTTAGCAAGAAAAACATATTTTTTTACTTACTTTCTGCAGGCTATGTATATTAAATTTATCATTGTTGTCACACACTGACTCATGAGTGTTAAGAACAGACGATTGCATTACACAGTATTTTGAACTGGCTAATATAAGCGCACTTAAGATTGGCATGCATGCTTTTAAATGGCTTTGTATCCTCTGGGAAAACAGTGGATATGCTGTACTAGTTTGCCTATTTCAAATTAGAACAGATACATCTGTCTTTTTAAGGTGAAGTAGTGTAATGAATTTAGACATACTTTGAAACCATCATTACTTGATCGTTCAACTTCTTTCAAGCCATTAATGATTTTTGGAAACATTGGACACCATTAGATAAAGTTGAAGAAACGCTTAAATCAGGATGTTGCCATTCAAATCATTGTAAAAACATGTCAAACCTCAGGTAGTTTAATTTGGACAAGTATTGCGACTGGGCCAGTTTATCTCCAGCCTTGCAGCTTTTCCAGCTTTTCATAATCATAATCAATAGTACATAGAATCTGACTGCTGTCTAATTTTGGAGAATGGATGTATTTGTTGATGTGACATGCTTTTTTATATGTGCAGGGTTCATATAAGGAGGAGTAAACCGTCTTAAAGTATGTTTATTTTGTCAGTCATAATTCCGAAGTACATGCGTAACACAGCTGTTATAGCTGCTGTTGAATGGATTTTGAAATGGGAAACATATGGTGTGACACAATCTAGTGGGCTTTAAAGAGACAATTGTTTGGACACCTTTGTGGTAAAGCTTTCTTAACTCAACCAAGAAGAATAAATGACTCACTGAAAGACACAAAAGGGTCAAAAGGTGCGGTTACCTTGTAACTTTTACAAAGCTTTTTCGATGTTTACGGGGTTTTTTTCATTGGTTGTCAAAGATCCATCAGAGGCATGATGGCCATATGTCAACTAGTTAGGAATTTTGTTATAGCATAGTTTGGTTTGTCTCAATTAACTTGCAAGAATTTAGGCTGTTGCTGATGTGTTCCACAATTTGTACGTGTTATGTGCACTAATTAGTAGACTCAATCATTAGTAGGCTGTTTTTCCCTACCTCATTCTTTACTTGTAGTATACTTTACATACTTCAATATCCTCCATTCTTGTACAGTAGCGGTTTAAGCTGACAGCTGTTAAAGCTTGTTGGAAAAAAAAAACGGCTCTGTACTTTTGGACCAAATGAAATTGAATCCTCCTCTTATTGTTGTAGTTGATTCTTCTGATGTCTAAGTTGCATGATTCTGAAATAATAATAGTTCAGGCAGGTTGTATCATATATATTAGGCAATACACAGGCTTTCAGCTTCGAGTTGCATCCTCATTGTGGTCTCGGACCCCTTTGGAAGCATAAATTCATCCTTACTTAAACCATAGATTCGGTTTAAGTAAGGAGAAGATACTTTAGTTTCTTCTCACATTTGGGAACTGTTTCTGGGGCCTCAAGATTCTCCTGAATTCTGACCCAGCCAGTTTAGAGATAATCCTGCAGATTCTGACTGGCCAACTCCTTGATCCTTTGTCAGTGGTTGACAAGGGGAGGCTAAACCCAAGGATTTAAAACGGAGAATGGAGCTAGAATGAGCCAATCAGAGGACAAGTATTTCAAGCAGACAATGTGGGCACCTGATCCCCTCTCACATGCAGAAGCAAAATAATTGGCTGCAGGAATGTTCAAATACACTACCCTTCAAATTTTTGTAAAATAAATTAATATTTGTATTCAACAAGAGTGCATTAACTTGATCAAAAGTGTCAGTAAATACTTCTTTTGTTACAAAAAATATTTTAATCGAATGCTGTTCTTTTGAACTATTCATCAAAGAATCATGAAACAAGTGTAGCACGGTTTCCACAAAAATATCAACAACAATCAGAATATTATCCAGGTCCCTCTGGTTTAAGATCAGAGTTATCACACCGGGATGGAGACGGGTTTGTTGAGGATCAGTGCTGATGGCTGTCCTGTCGATGAGGTCAATTTATCCTATTGTTTACTTATTTATTTGCTTGGTCAGTGTGGTTGTGGGTTTTAGTTATTTTGTAGTTGTAGGCTGAAAGGACCTTTTGAAATAACTGCATTTGGAACTGTAATGTAGTCAAGACCTGCCTGCCTGGAACTATTTTAGCCGTTTGTTTCCCTGAAAATAGCTGCACACCTTAGAACGTTCGTCAACCAATCAGATTCAAGCATTTAAAAGCCCTGTAGTATAAGTGTTGACGAAAAAGAAGCATCTTCAGCAGTTTCTTGAAAATGGCTAAAGACTCAGCAGCGCGGGTTGAGTTAGGCAGGTCATTCCACCAGCATAGAACATAAAAGTCAGTGAAAGTGGCATTATATGACATATGTAAGGATGCTCTCCATGGAGTTTTTGCTAAAACAGTGACCTGTTTAACTGAATCTCACCCTCAGAGTTTATGCTGATGTTGTGGTCTAAACTGCTGAGCAATAACGGCTGTTCCCAGAACACCTTGACCACAGAAATGCAAGTAAAACCGCTCTTTTCTAACTTGTTTACCGATGTGTGGCCTGAAATAACCCCAACTACAGTGCAGTTCTGGCTGCTAAATGTACAGTATTGAGCAGAGATGTCAGGAACCTTCAATCATGATGCTGAGGCTCTAGGCATGAAGCCTAACAAAAGAGGCTTTCAGTACATTCGTGTATGAAGTCATGGCTTCCACTAAGTGTCCTCTCATAAAAATGTGTCCATCATTGTACGAGAAACACAACATACAGAGAAATGTTCAGGTCTTGGTTTTGTTTAAATATGAATCATATATAAATATAAACAAATATGCTCCAATATGTTCTTTTTTTGACTGCCTTAAATGTTATATTTTATATATATATATATATATATATATTATATATATATATATATATTAGGGCTGTCAAATGATTAATCGTGATTAATCACATCCAAAATAAAAGTTTTTTTTACATAATATATGTGGGTGCACTCACTGTGTATAATTATTTTGTATATATAAATACACACACATGCTTGTATATATTTAAGAAATATTTTCATGTATATACTGTATATAGATTTATATATAATTTATATTATATTTAAAAAAAATTCTTAAATATACATGCATGTGTGTGTATTTATATATATATTTAAGATTTTTTTTTTAAATATAATATAAATTATATATAAATCTATATACAGTATATACATGAAAATATTTCTTAAATATATACAAGCATGTGTGTGTATTTATATATATAAAATAATTATACACAGTGAGTGCACCCACATATATTATGTAAAAAAAACTTTTATTTTGGATGTGATTAATCCCGATTAATCATTTGACAGCCCTAATATATATATATATATATATATATATACATACACACACACACACACACACACACACACACACACACACACACACACACACACACACACACACACACACACACACACACACACAGTGGGGAGAACAAGTATTTGATACACTGCCGTTTTTGCAGGTTTTCCCACTTACAAAGCATGTAGAAGTCTGTAATTTTTATCATAGGTACTCTTCAACTGATAGACGGAATCTGAAACAAAAATCCAGAAAATCACATTGTATGATTTTTAAGTAATTAATTTGCATTTTATTGCATGACATAAGTATTTGATACCAGAAAAGCAGAAGCCTTTGTTTGCAATTGCAGAGATCATACGTTTCCTGTACTTCTTGTCCAGGTTTGCACACACTGCAGCAGGGATTTTGGCCCACTCCATACAGACCTTCTCCAGATCCTTCAGATTCCGGTGCTGTCGCTGGGCAATACGGACTTTCAGCTCCCTCCAAAGATTTTCTATTGGATTCAGGTCTGGAGACTGGCTAGGCCACTCCAGGACCTTGAGATGCTTCTTACGGAGCCACTCCTTAGTTGCCCTGGCTGTGTGTTGTGAGTCGTTGTCATGCTGGAAGACCAAGCCACGACCCATCTTCAATGCTCTTACTGAGGGAAGGAGTTTGTTGGCCAAGATCTCGCGATACATGGCCCCATCAATCCTCCCCTCAATACGGTGCAGTCGTCCTGTCCCCTTTGCAGAAAAGCACCCCCAGAGAATGATGTTTCCACCTCCATGCTTCACGGTTGGGATGGTGTTCTTGGGGTTGTACTCATCCTTCTTCCTCCAAACACGACGAGTAGAGTTTAGACCAAAAAGCTCTATTTTTGTCTCATCAGACCACATGACCTTCTCCCATTCCTCCTCTGGATCATCCAGATGGTCATTGGCAAACTTCAGACGGGCCTGGACATGCGCTGGCTTGAGCAGGGGGACCTTGCGTGCGCTGCAGGATTTTAATCCTTGACGGCGTAGTGTGTTACTAATGGTTTTCTTTTAGACTGTGGACCCAGCTCTCTTCAGGTCATTGACCAGGTCCTGCCGTGTAGTTCTGGGCTGATCCATCACCTTCCTCATGATCATTGATGTCCCACGAGGAGAGATCTTGCATGGAGCCCCAGACCGAGGGAGATTGACCGTCATCTTGAACTTCTTCCATTTTCTAATGATTGCGCCAACTGTTGTTGCCTTCTCACCAAGCTGCTTGCCTATTGTCCTGTAGCCCATCCCAGCCTTGTGCAGGTCTACAATTGTATCTGATGTCCTTACACAGCTCTCTGGTCTTGGCCATTGTCGAGAGGTTGGAGTCTGTTTGATTGAGTGTGTGGACCGGTGTCTTTTATACAGGTAACGGGTTCAAACAGGTGCAGTTAATACAGTTAATGAGTGGAGAACAGGAGGGCTTCTTAAAGAAAAACTAACAGGTCTGTGAGAGCCGGAATTCTTACTGGTTGGTAGGTGATCAAATACTTATGCCATGCAATAAAATGCAAATTAATTACTTAAAAATCATACAATGTGATTTTCTGGATTTTTGTTTTATATTCCGTCACTCACAGTTGAAGAGTACCTATGATACAAATTACAGACTTCTACATGCTTTGTAAGTGGGAAAACATGCAAAATCGGCAGTGTATCAAATACTTGTTCTCCCCGCTGTGTGTGTGTGTGTGTGTGTGTATATATATATATATATATATATATATATATATATATATATAATTACTTTTTTTTTTTTTTTTTTTTTACACCCCCTTTTGGCTTTTGTACCAAGGAGGCATCTTTTGTCAGTTGACACAAAAAAAATGTATATTGTTCGTCCGTTCATTCATTCATTGTGTTGCTCTTACAGCTAGAGTGTATATGGTGACATGGATAATGATTCATTAGCATTTAAGAAAAACTGAATTAAAAATGCATAATAGAAATAGGGTTGGATTGACTCGTTGCATGTGCATTCTAAACATGGTGCTAAAATACTCATACTTTTGCCAGCAGTATTTATTCAATGTTTTTGCATTACTGTTACTGAATCTACATTACAATGTGTAGACAAATGAGTCTAGTCCGACTCTTGTGAACGAATTCTTTTAAGTGAATCAGAAACATACAGTGCAACGAATGTATAATTCTAATGAGTTGATTCTTCATAGCAAATGAAAAACATTCTGTAATAACATTAAATGTTAAAATGATATTAACTTAACATTACATGCAGATGGAAATGTGGCCGCATATTTTGTTTTAGTATACTTTATTATATACAGAAGTTAAAGCCAGTTATTGCAGTCAAAAATGCTGACCTTAAGACCCAAATGGGGCCTTCGTTTGGCCCATTTTTGCGCTGCATGATGGATGAATTTACAAAAATGGATGCATGAATTTACAAAATTGTAAATTTCCATATAATTTCCATCATCATGCTTTTAGTCATTTTTATGTTGAGTGATGAACCTTGATCAACGTTTAACTGATAATGGATGACTTGCTGTTTAAAAACACAGGTGTTGTGCATTAAACTCGAGCACATTAGCTTCCTAGTTGGCTTGTTTTCTGTCCCAGTAGTCCTTCATCCTGCTCACAGCCGTTTTGACAAGGGGCTTGATAGTAGGATGAAATTTCACCAGCAACTACTTGGCTTGAGTGGTATTTTTACCTCCCAAGAGGAATGTCACCTCCTCCATCCACCCACACACACCTTTGGGTGAGAAAGGGGTCAGTGGAGCTGCAGCATCTTCTGGTCCCTGTGTGTTACTTGCCAGAGGAAATTTTATTAATACTCAATCAAGCTACCTCACTGGGGCTTTATATTCCAAGTGTGGGCCAAAGCAGAGCTTTTAAGCCTGCAGCAGTGCTATGAGACCAGGAAGAGTTCCCTTTGATCAGACAAACTTCCTCTTTATTCTCCTGAATGTGCTTTCAAGACATAAGGCAAATCATGTGCAAACTGCATTTAGGGAACTTTTGATCAGGCTTGTTGTAATTACAGCTCATTTCTGTATCTCAGGATGGCAGATTTCAAAGCACACACCCTCTGATTTTCAAGAGATCTGAGCTTGCCACTTGCTTTCAAGGCAACTGATTGTAATATCACAGTCAGTTCATCTTATTGCGATTCTTTAAGGGATAGTTCACCCAAATTGATTTAGGAAATTATTTTTAAAATGTGAATTAAAATTATGTATTTATTAAATCATCATAATATTTTTTTTTTTTTGGGGGGGTAGCTTGACACCTTGAACTAACTATCATGTTTTTATTGTATTTTATTTCTTATGTTTTATATTTTTATATTCATTTAACAACTGAGAGTATTGGTGTGTGTTCATTATAAGACAACATCTGTTGTTTGTTTTGAGGAACACAAGATTTCTGCTGCCACTTTATTTGTCATACTCATATAATTATCAGTGAAAGAAAACAGCTGGTTTTTAATTTTCAGTAGCCAGACTGATTGGCACAAACACATGTTCACTGACCCCAAAATGTGCGTTGAGGATCATCTAGATTTTGTTAACAAATATCTTTTCAAAACAAAGAGAGGTTAAAACTGCTACTTTTAAAGAGTCGGAAGTAACTCACTGTTTATCTCCCCCCTCAAAAAAGGCGCTTTTTTAAAAATAACTAGCTTAAACATTAAGTCACCATATCAGGTTTTTAAACAACTTTGTCCATAGTCATATGATCATATGCCTGAAACTGTTGTCATAGCCTCTCACAAAGGTGCGCGGCCAAATCCGAGTTAATTATGACATAGCTGTGTTGAATAGAACCGGGACTTATGACCTTGAGAACAGACTGCTAGCGGTAATTCAACTTTAAACCTCTCTTGGCAGACGGGCATGATTATCACAGAAGAATGTAGTTTTGTTTTGGTCAGACATCTCAAACTTAGGTTGCAAAATATTTCTTCCTTATTGTATTCTGAATGGTCATACTAAAATTCTGTGTCAGACATAGATATCTAACTAGAAGATATTTTGAAAATGCAGTGTTCTGGGCCCCATTGACATTCATTGTTTGAAGAAGAAAAAAACAGCTGAAACATTCTTCAGAATATCTTCTTTTCTGTTCCTTGGAAGAAAGGTAGTGATACAGGTTTGGAACAACACGAGGGTGAGTAAAGTATAGTTTTGGGTAAACTATCATTTAAAAACTTCACTGAAAGACTACGTTACACTTCCTAATCTTGTGATCAATGTCAGCGTGCGGCATTTAATAAGGCAGCTCTTATTAAATTGTCTTTGACCTGGCGTACCACAGCACAGTGTGGTCTAAAGCCAAGACAACAGGTGGTTCCAGATTAGCTCCAACAGCCATGAGAATAAGGAACGGAAGTTTGTCACCAATGTTGGCTTTGTGGGAAACCGGAGCTCCATGAGAGTCATCAAAAATCTGCCACAACTTCCTTCATATCATTTGCCCTACATGCTGTGAGCAAGGCTTGGATGTTTATTCTCAACATATGAATTCAATTTTTTCGTTGTTTGTTAAACATAATCATATGTTGATTGCACTCTTTTACTACTTGAATCCTATTTGGACAGTGCATCCAAAAGTGAAAATTCTGTCGCCATTAACTCATCATGTTATACCAATGACTTATTTCTTCAGCAAAACACAAAATTATTGGAACTTTGGGTCAACCCATTGCGTGAGTTGGGGCAGGGCTTTCTGTTTGTCTGACCAATAGTGACGGGGGAGTTTTTTTTCAGGGTAAGCTGTTTGACAGCAATTGCACACTACCCCTTTAAACTTTATTTGTCCAAAGTTCTGAGAAACATTCTCCTGAACTGGCTCACTGTCGTTGTCTTGCTGTCAAATCTCATAAACCTTTGCGCTGTCATCTTGACATATCCTTGACACGTCCACTGCTGCGATAAACATTATTCTGTTTGATTGTATCTATCCTGTGTCTCACTTCTCTGGAGCCTTGTGGCATCATTCTTCAAAGCAGTCACTACGCCAAGGTTCCTTTGGAAAGAGGACGGTGTCACCAAGACAAGAAAGGAAGTTCTTCTTAAATGACAGCTAGCTGCAGTACAGAGGCCCTTCCTGTTATAAATAAACAGCTTTTCCCTCGCGCGCTGCCACTGGCCTCAGCACCTCCACGCTCAGCTGTCGTCTGGGGGAACAAGAGCTGCTCTCGGTCTCCAAAGTGCAGGTCACCATAAAGCTCTTATTACCGGAAACACTGCTGTATTTTTAGACTTTTTTAAATTGCTCTGCCATGATTGTTTATTTGTTATCAACAAAAAAAAGGCCATAAAGATTAAAACCACACCACAGACTTTGACCAGTTTTATGAAATTAGGTAGATTGTGGTTTACTTTATTCAATCGGAATGTAAAAGTTGTCACATGACACATATGGAAGTCTGCGGTCTTCAGTAGTTCATTTCATATGTGTTTGTCATTTAACTGAAAAAAGTGCAAGAATGAAATCTAGAAAGTGAAATTGGAACACGCTTTAATTTAATTTGCTTGCTGCAGCCCTGCTTCAAAATATATGAAACTAACTTTGTGAAATAGTGTAGGTTGGTTTCTTTTGTTATTTCTAAACCGAATCGCTCTTTCTTAGATATTTCTTCATGGGTGATCTTTTAGATAAAGAGCAAAGACTGCAGTTCCATCGGAAATACCATACTTTCATGGTGTGTTTACTGAATTCAGTTAAAACCTGCAAATCCTTAACAGTGATTAATTTAAGTGCACTGTTGAATATTTTTTAAATTTTTACCAATCTGATGGCTCCTCAGCCCTCATGGCCTTATGAGATACAAAAGTGTCCACAGGTCTTATCTATAGAAATCGCAGCAGATGTAGTAGGTAATCCGGATATTCTGCGCCTCATAAATACTGCATATTTGGATATTCACACTCATGATGTACTGCTTTTTCCATTAACTGCATAATTGGGCTAGGTGTAATTATTTCTGATTAAAGGACCCCTCTGATGGATTATGTGAATGATTTGCACCATTCAACATATTGGTGTCAGTAAAATATTTCTTTGTTTTTGAAGAGTCTCTTATGCTAACCTTATGAACACAAAGTTCAAAAGAACAGCATTTATTTGAAATAAAAATCTAATTAATTTAAGAATGCAAATCTTACTGACATTATTTTCATGATTTATCACAACTTTTTTCTTTTGCCAAATCAACTTAGATAATTAATGTTGTTCAGATAACATAATATTTTGCGTTTCTGTTGATTTAACCAATCTCTCTCTTTCTATATCTAAAATCTTTTACAGAAACCTTTTATGACACAAGCTATTGTAAGAGTTCTCTGACCCATTTTTTACGGCCTGTGTTTCATCCTCTGACATAATTGTGTGAAGGTCTATAAACAAGGGTGCTGTCAGTGGAGGGACTGTAGATCCTCTGGATTGTTTTGATGGTGTAAATTGGAGTGTGGTGAAAGTGTAGTCTGAGGCAATATTGAAACATAGGGAGTTTAGTACATAGGTGGTCTGGATGCGCAGGAGCTCTGTTGGTTCCCCTGCTGGGGTGATAATTGAGGGGATAGTTGTTCTTCTTTTGGTGCCATCTGAGCCCCCACAAGTAGCGGAAGCTGCTTCCACTGGAATGCGCTCACATATTCGGCCCACACACATGCATCATTTCAGCGATTAAGATGGTATCAGTTCCCTTGATTAAAAATGAGTTAGTGGATGCAATCAGACTGACTTGACACAGTGTGTTAATATTTAATTGTCATGTTGTCAACAAACTGAGTCATGCTGTCAAGCCCAGGCACCTCCTATGATGTTGCCATTATTAGTGTTGGATATTGTTGTGTTCGTGAATGAAAATTATTGCTTTAATATACATCCTTTATCATAACATCTTGTCTTGCTTTCTTTCCCTTTACAATACTTTTCCTCAATTTTATTACATTATATATTGTTTTTTCACAATAACATTGTGTTCACCCCTTTTTTTTCTAAGGAGGTCAGGGTGGACTACCTGAGCACTCCTGGCACAGTGAGAGGATTATTCTGCCTCTGTGGTCACCGGCCATGCACTAAAGGTTCATTCGTCTTGGTGGAACAGACAAACGTCCCGACCTTGTGTAAGTTCCCTGTCGGGTAGGTATGGCAGACTGAGTCTGGCAAATCAACTGTTTGTTCTTTTTATTTTTCAGGGTGGTGGAGTCGCACCAACACCCGTCTGTTGCGTTGAATATTTCCATGTGAGGTTTTCAAAACAAGCGACCTTGGGGTCTGCTGTTGGATCACTTTCGCAGTGATGGCTTGGTCCTTAATCCAAACAGTCTGTCCAGGCTTCAGTGGTGACAAAGATCTTGCTCTATGTCTCGTATTGTACGAGTTTCTTGATCGAGCACGTAAGCTGGATTTAAACTGTTTCAGTTTGTCTGCATCTGGAAGTTTAGGTGTGAGAAGAGACGGCAGAGTTGGTAAATTCTGTTCTCATTTTTCTATTCCTTGGTGTGCCTGATGAATGTGGAGGAGACCTGAACTTTGGAGTGAGGCAGGGATTATCAATCTTGTCCCATGTAGAAGCAGTCCGTCGAGGATGGAAATCATATCTCTTTCCAGCCAGTAAGGTCTGAGTTTGCCACTAGCCTTTCTCCATTAAGGGCACTGGGATCCGTCTGGCTACATTTACAGAAAAAGGAGTTGCATTGGGCTGTAACTTAATAAAGTATTCCTCTTTCAGCTCACCTAAGCCTGTGAAAAGTTCTGGATATTTCTCTTGCCACTTGCATTCTGTTATGTAGATCCAGTCTTGTGATAAGGTTAAGCTTTTCAATGGCATGTCTGCCCAGAAGTGGCGTGAAGAGATTTTTGACCACATAGATGTCTTCCTCTATATTTTTCTAATTTTTCGAGATGGTGGTAGAAAATACTCCTTTCACATCCAAGACATTCTTTCCTGGTCCCATCAGTACTTTGCGCGTTTTCTTAAGGCCTGTGTTTTTATTTGAGGCCAGCAGCACAAAGATGGATTCAGGTATTACTGTGACGTCTGCCCCAGTGTCCATTTTCATTTTCACCGGTCGCTCCAAGATCTGAACGGTTGTGCACCAGTCTTGAGTATTTGAATCTACGGCTCCGAGAAATGCTTGCCCTTCATCTGAATCACAGTCCTCTTTAACCTCATGAATCTTTGAATAGTCTTTGAATGGCCTTTGAATGGCATTGGCTCATATAGTGCCCTGTCCTATTGCACTGATGACAGACAGCTTCTTTGGCTGGGCAGAGATCCTTTACATCGTATGCACATCTCATGCAGGTTTCTCTTTACGTTTTTTCTGGAAATTCGGCCAATTCCCACCTTTTCCTGACTTTGGCTTTTTGGTTGAATCCTGCCTGTACATCTCTTTGTGTACAGCGTCTAGCTTTAGGTCTTTGTCTTCTTCCTGCCTCAGTTCTGCCTGCTATTTCCTCAATGCTTCGCTTCGCTTTGCCTGGCCATAGTTATGGCTTTCTCCAAAGTTAGGTTTGCATGTAATTGAAGGGGCTCTGATAGTTTGATGTCTTTTAATCCGACGGCAATTCGGTCTCTAATAAGTTCATTTCTCAGAGTTCCAAAAGCACAGCGTTCCGACAATGAATACAGTGCAGTGATAAAATCATTAACTGGTTCATCTGGCTCTTGTTTCCTGGAGTTAAACTTTGCTCTCTCATAGATCACATTTATTTTGCCAGTGAAGTATTCCTTGAATTTATTCTGCACAGTTTCATAATTTCCACGCTCTTCTGTAGTCATGGCTAATCCGCACAAAATGTCATCAGCTTTGTCTCCCATGCAATAAATCAGTGTGTTAACTTGGTGCAAATCTAATGCTTGTGTAAGGTTACTTACAACCCTGAACCTTTCAAATCTTCTGAGCCATCTTTCAAAGTCGTTTGGCTTTGTAAAATCGAATGGATCAGGAGGTTGGATTTGATATGAAGTTGTGGGTGCTGGTAATTCCTCCATTTGCTTTGTAGCTTTTTATTATTAGTTTTTATTTAAAATGTTTTCTTTTCTTCTTAAAGCTCTTTTCAAACGTGAGCATTTTATTCAACTTTTATGAATCATACGCTTCTGTGGGCCTCTCTGCCTGTGCCCCGGTTGCCTGGTAACCGTACCCCTCCCACGCTCTTAACTTACGATGCAGTGGTTAAGCATGTGCTGATCTGCTTGCACCTTGTAGTCTTTCCTTATTTAATTTTTTCGTTGGAAACGGCATACACTACGGTTCTACTGTAGTGTTTCTCCCCCAGCGGTGCTTATGGTGCGTTCAAGTCATCTCGTATAGATCGTAATTACGAGTTGAACGCACTTGAACGCCACCACAATGTCGTAAATACCAGTGGGGAGTTCGGGATTTTCTCTAAGCCCCGATCTTTCCGAGTTGTGGGCGTGTCACTGAGAAACATGGCGGCGGAATACCACAATACTTAAATATTATGCAGTGATATTGTCAAGGTTTTCTATTTACAGCGCAGTTAAGCGAATTTCCTGCACAGAATATGATGGCATTATAATATAACAGTGCAACATGTAACGATAAAGTTGGCAGTGGCTTCATAAATTAATTAAAAACATAAAAAAACAAAGTACATTCGATGCACATTTCTTTGTTCTTCATTTTCTAGAACAAGAGTTTAAGAACCTTACTGTATTTTTGTGTAATTAATTAAGAGAAAGTACTCCGCCATCTTCCTCCGACGAAAGTGACTTGAACGCACTGCCGTCGTAAACACGTCTTCCCACCTCGTACGTACGAACTTCCCCAGGAGGACTTGAACGCACCATTATTCAACAGTTTATCATTCGTTGGAGACTGTTCTAGCCGCTTCTGACACCATGTTGTGTTTGTGAATGAGCCGAGACTGCGATCACACAGCATAGCAGCTATATAACTGAACTTTATTAAACAATCGCAGAGTACAAACCCCCCTGCTTGGGGCGTGGCTCACTCAGCAGCAATCTCACCCATCTGATATCACTACAGATATGGCCTGGCCTGCCTTCTGGCTTTAGATCTAGTTTGAAGAGACACATAGGCTCTTATTTCATGACCATGTCATATGAGCACTTGGCTCTGTCTGACCTGCTTGCTGACTGTCTGAAATGCACCATTTCTGCACTTAAAATACATTACAGTTGATATTGTTGAAATGGGCACAATTATACATCAAAAAGAACACTTGGTCTCTTAGGACTAGGAGGTTTTCCTTTGTTGCATTGAATCATACTTTCCATAACAGTGAATCAAATGTTGTTTAACCAAACTCATCTTGCATGGCACTTTCCAGGGGAGGTTTGTTTCGGAAATGAGCTACGTGCAGCTTGACAATGTGCACACAAACACTCATTTAGAATGACTTTTCCAAACGTTGGGTTTTGTCATTTAAGATTAGTTTCGCTAACTTGGTGAGTCAGATAGTTACCGTTAACAAAAGTGACTCCTATCCTTGAACGGGAAATCCTGATCCTTCAATCGCAGGATTCCAGCAGTGTGAGTAAGACTTCCAGATGGCGGCTGAAGTTACCTCAAGGTGTATTTTTCAATGCTGCACTACTTTCCTACTGTACACAGTCAGATGAAGCTTTCATAGCACCCACTTGCAATTTGTGTTTGTGCTTCAGTCATCAAGTGGATGTGTTACCATACGTAACTATTGGAGCAGTATCAACAGCTGGTATTACCAAAACATTCTTTGAGAATTTCAGGAAAAATTTGTGAAAGGCGAAATTGTATGCAAATGAGGTGAAAAACGCATGTGGCACTCAATTGTAGAAGGTAAGGGCAAGTAAAGACCGTGAAATCTGTCATAAATGATAAGTTTCGCAGGGTGAAAAGTCACAGAGCACACCCAGAGAGCGGCAGACTGCTTGTGGTTTGGACAGTATTGAGTGGTTTATTCATGCCAGTGTAACTGAATGGCATGGTTAAAGGCTTAGTTCCCAAAAATGAAAATTCTGGAATCAATTACTCAACCTCATGTCGTTCTAAACCCATAAGACTTTCATTCATCTTTGAAGCATATATCAAGATAATGAAACCTGAGAGATTTCTGTCCCTCTGTTGAGTCTGTAACCGAGAAACTTTCATGCATCAAAAAGGTGAAGTAAGCTTAAAAAGTAACTCAAATGTCCTGCTTGATACACAAGAACCAATGACGTTTGTTCTCCTGTATCACGCAAGCATGTTTAAACTTCCATGTTATATTTGATGCCATATTGATAAATATAAATTGGTAATTTAAATTGATAAATTGGTAAATAATGACATAATTTGACCGGTACTAACTGTTTCAGCTGATCTGATTACAAGTTGACTGCGCGAAATACATGTTTTTACAGCTTTCTAAAACATTTTATGATTGAATCACTCAAGCCACATTTGACATTATTTGAAAACCCATGTGACCATATTGCATTTAAAGTGTAATTAGGTGTAATCAGTCTGAATGAATCCTTGGCAGGGCTGCTTGCTCACCTGTGAATCATCCATTGTACTAAAACAAGAGCTTTATTACTAAATGTTAAAAGCAATGTCGACCACATGTGATCAGATCACCTGAGACTTTTTAAAACTGTGCCTAATTGTGTCTTGGTCACCTCATTTTCCTTTTCATGAAGCCAAATCTACCATGCAAGCCCACACAGGTCAGCTGCTTAATGCCTGGTGCGGAGGAACAAGCCTGCAGTATGTGGGGATCAGTGTGAGCTGGATGACTGCGCAGATGTGCTCATGGGGATGGAGCCACTCAATAGCGAAGGGAAGCAGGAGAGCATCTCACTGGGATAGCATGTCCAGAGAGTGGAAAAGATGAATAGCAGAGAAACCTGATTGTCTAAACAGTGGCAGAGCGAAACTCCCAGCTCCCTGCTTCCATTTCAGCATGGGAAACAGCTGCGCTGGGCACATTTGAGTGCATGTATGTCAAATCTTGCCCAGTATGCATTGGAATGCCTGTGGGAGTCCTCGCTCAATCCAAAATGCTCGCTTTGTGTCCATGTGGGAATGCATGCATGTCCCGGGGCAAGGGTTCTAGTTGCCAGAAGTATGCTGTCAGCCTTTTGACCATCCTTTTCTCCCCCTAAGCCTATGTTGAAGACCGTAACAACTTGTTTAAGAATGTGCCTCATCTAGCGAGTATGCTATGGTTAAAGTGAATGGGGCATGTGTTTGTTGAGAGTAGTTGGTGTCAAATCCTGTCCAAAGTGCTTTGTGTAGTTGAAGGGTATTTCTCATCATGGTCTTTACCCTTAAGGTGCTCAAGCTGAGGTTTAGTCGTTTCAAAATTGCCAGCTTGTCATCACCTTGCATTCTCCTTCTCTGAGAGGTTAAACTCGCAGAGGAATCTCTGTCTTTACCTGTATGTCTTTTGCTATTGTCTTTCACTTGCATAAATCTTTCCTGTTGTCATCCCTTGGCTGTTAGATGAATGTTTTCTATAGCGGCTGTGTATAATAGGTGTGGAAAATGTGAATTTCACTCCAACTCCCTCATCATTAATCCTAGAATTGTTCCAAAACATAGTTAGTTGCTCTGCTTCCACTGCTAACCAATAACTGTCATGGAAACTCCTAAGTGACTGATTTGGAACCAAGGTTATTTTTGTAAACAAAAACTGAAACGAAAACTATTGGTCAAAAAGCATTTTTGTAAACTGAAGTAAATTTGAAATTTCAACATAACTGAAAAACTAAACTAAACAAAACTAACAACTGAAAAACTAACTGAAATAAAATAATTAGCAAAAATAAATAATCCATCGTTTTCATAATAAGCTCTCATCCTGTACTGGAAAATCACGTTTTTCCATTCCACTGCGCTACTTTAGTGCTAGACGGACATGTATGACCGTTGCGTCTCGTGTCTTGTGCAGCGTCTCGCGCATGACATGACGTTCTAAAAACATGCCACTCAAGTTAAAAGTTCAACTTTTAAAAGACGTCTCTTTAAAAGACGCGTTTTTCAAAGCAAAACCGCTTTCTGTGTGAACCAGTCCTAAAGGTGATGATACACAGGGCAACTTTTTGAGCAATATTGCTGGGCTATCATGCCGAGCGATTGTTGCTTGGGCAACAAAATTAGGTCCCTGACTAGGTCTTAGAACAGAGAATCAGAACTATTCACTTATACATTTCGGTTCTGCTTTGACATGGCTAAAAGCAGTACCATATCAAGCAAGGAAGTGCAATTATATGATAAGAGAAGGATAATGGACGGTTTGCACTTCTGGCCCTATAATATACAGTGAGTTGTTTTATGGAGGTCAGGAAGTTTGCCCTCTGTTCTGCCTGTGTTAAGCTGTGCTGTGGTGTTCTGACTCAGATGGGGGTATAAAGTGCATATCTCAAGCTTTCACCTACTTACCGTTTACATTCCATTTGTGTTTTTAAAAACCGTCATCCCCATTACGTCCATTAAATCCTTATGTAATACAGTGTGGCGAGTGTAGGTTTCAACTACTGTTATTGCCATTCTGATGTATTGTATTCCATTTTAGTATCATTCAATTTTAGATAATGAGCAGTCAGGACTTTATAGTTTCAATTACATTTTTATTGCCACTGTACTGAATACTGTACCATAATCAAGTAGGCTAATCAGTTCAGTAGTCAAGAGTTGTATTCTATTTATATGTGTGTATATATATATATATATATGTATGTGTATGTCTCAAACAGTATTCCGAACATGTTGCATATTATGATTGTAAAGTAATTGTGGAGTTTAGTCATGAGTCATGTGCGGTAGCATCCAGTGATGGGAATAACGGCGTTATAAATAAACGGCGTTACTAACGGCGTTATCTTTTTCAGTAACGAGTAATCAAACGAATTACTGTTTCCCCCGTTACAACGCAGTTACCGTTACTGACAAAAAAAAATGTGGCGTTACTATAATTGAACTCACTGAAGCGGCTTGCATCCGAGTAGGCTCTCTCTCCGCCATAGGACCTGCAAAGTTTTTTTCTCTGGTGTGTGTGTGTGTGTGTGTGTGTGGAGGCGGAGTGGACAAAAGCCGGAGTGGACAAAAGCGAAGCGATTGGCGCGAGCGCGCTCAATGCGCGAGAGAGACCGAGTGTGTCCGAGAGCGCGCTCAACAGTTGCGCAAGAGAGACCGAGGGTGTCCGAGCATTATATAGTTTGTTTATAAATAAATGACACATATCTGCAACGTTAATTAATTTACATGGTTATACAAATAAAATCTAAAAAATTACCGTCAGGTAACGTTCTGTTTAGGTTATAAAATAAACCCGAAAATAACCTGCAGGGAACATTCACAGAAAACATCTTTGTTTGACCGGTTGTAAACACGTGCGGCAAACATGTCTAGAATTTGGCTTAAATAACCTCAGATGATGACGTTCGCTATAGGTTATAAAAATAAACCCCCAAAATATTATATTTTAGTATTATATTTTTTTTTGGTAAATTGTTCAGTATTATATTGAGAGAGCACTTGTTAAACTGTTTACTTTTGTTAGGAAGAAAATACTCAGGCTACAGTATGTCTACTAGTTGTGAAGTTGTGTAACAGTTTTATCATTTTAATATGCACAAAGAGTATGTATATTTTTTATTATTATTTATTCATTTTTGGTACATTTCTTAAGAAGCATAATTTATTTTTAAACTTATTTGTTGGCCAGTTGGGGTCTGTGCGATATTAAGTAAACCATCTATAATGTTTTATTGTTCTACTATAGTAATGCTAATATTTAGAATAATATATTGAATTTAATAGGCGTCTCTCACATTGTCCCACAGCAACATTAAAATAGAATAAATTATTATTATAAAACATTGAACACTAATCTACACTATTAAGTGTCCATTTCATTAATTTAACATATTTAATACTGGGGGCATCCAAATTATTTGACATAGGCCTATTTGATTTTTTTTTTTTTTTTTAAGTAACGCAATAGTTACTTTCTCTGGTAATTAGTTACTTTTATAATGATGTAACTCAGTTACGAACTCAGTTACTATTTGTGAGAAGTAACTAGTAACTATAACTAATTACTTTTTTTAAGTAACATGCTCAACACTGGTAGCATCCGTCACACAGCTGCACTCCAATGTGAACAAAACTAAAGTACTAAAATCCTTTTCTCACGCTGTGCTCGTAAGGCCTTGGAAATTGGACATGGGTCTGATTGGGGGTTGGAAATGCCAGAGAGGGGTGTGTGTGGGAGCGGATAAGCCTCCAATGCACTTCAGCAGTGCACATCTGTCCTTTCTAGTCATCATTATTACACTTTGGAGGTTGAGTGTGAGTCACTCATTAGCAGAAGAGTGGAAGTCCAAGCAAGCTGGCCATGACCATCTCATTCCATTTGTATCGTCCTGCTCTCTCTGCTTATCAAATGTCCATGGGCATAGATACGGTGAATTTGGTGTCTTGCCTTGTAAACTGCTGCTGGGAAAACCAGGCTCAAACTTTTCTTGCAAAACTATGCGATCTGATGTTGCTTTTGTCTGTTTCTTTACCGTTCCTGTAGAACAAACTCTTGGCATTGTGAATGTCATAATTGGAAAGTAAACAGTGAGATTCCTTGGAATGCAGTTCGTGTATGTTTGCCTGTGCTGTCATTTCCTTTGGCTAGGTGAACTCAAGCCTTCTAAGAGAATTTGAAAAGTCTGTTGTCATTTACTCGCCTTCATGTCTTTTGAAACCTGTTTGACACGCAAGGCCAATGAGTAAATGATGATCATGACTGTCAAGTAATATTTTTAATGAATGACAAATTCTTTCAAATCCTCACACAAAGCTGTCATGGTTTTAGAAGACTGGAAAATAGCACACAAGTTGTATGGGCTACTTTTAGCATGCTCTTATTGTGCCTTCTTTCCTTTTTGGAGGTTGACAGCCCCTGGTATGGAAAAGAGCATATGGGTATGAGTAAATGTGAGTAAAAGTTACCTATTCTTTTTACCTTGATACCTTGATACCCTATAACAATAGTCATAACAATCATACTGTAGTGTATTTTTCCTTTTAGCTAAGTTGTGCGTCATATCTGGATAATTAAATTGACACATACCCATTTACTAATTCTTCTCACCAGAAATATGCTACATTTATGGATGACAACAATGACAGAATGTCTCGTTTTGGGAGTACTCCATCCCAAGGGACAGGGAAGCAGCCAGTGATCAGCAAAGGTTCGCTGAGCAGCTTCAATTGAAAGAATTTTGCCAGTCAGCGCTTTCCTTTTGAAAATGCTCCAGGATTGTTGTTTTAAAGTGTTCAGTCAGGGGAGAAAGGATTTGGGGGGGAGATCAAGTTATTTATTTGCGGGAGCCATTTAAATGGGAACTGTGGCCATGATGGAGATGCAGGGAAATGGGAACTGGCGGGCTATGAAGACCGAAAATGCCAAATGTGGCATCTTGCCAAACACGTATACAAAAGTGAAGATGAGAACTGCGGTGCAGAAGGGACGATTGAATAAAATCATCAAAGCTTTTATTGTTGAGCAAAGAAGTGAATAAGCAGAAGACACTGCTGGTTGTTTGGAGTTTCTGCCAACTATGCAAAATGTATCAGAAGAAGCAATGTATAATGTTTCTCTCATGTTTATTATGTTGTATGTTTTGTCTTGAGATACCCGTAGGCAATGTTCATCAGTTTGATTATTCATACTTTCTTTTTATTGCGTTAAAGGCATAGTTCACCCAAAAATTATAATTGTCAGTAATTACTCACCCTCATGTCGTTCCCAACCCGTAAGATTTTCGCTCCTCTTCGGAACATCTTCTGAGAGCTTTCTATCCCTCCATTGAATTTGACAGCCTACGCAACTACCACTTTCAAGCCCCAGAAAGGTAGAGAAGACATACTACAATATGTCAAATATGACAATACATGCATCTCCAGTGGCTTAACCTCAATTTTATGAAGCGACTTGATTGCTTTGTTTGTGCAAAAAAGCATAATTTAGCACTTTATTTACAAAATATGAATCTCCAACACGCTTTCACGCAGCAACAACAACAACGTCTGCTCTTGCGTCAACACATCACGCATGCACTGCGTCGTGGTGCTCTCGTGAACGTGCGTTGGAGATGAATATTTTGTAAGTAAAGTGGTAAATGATGGGGGTTTATTTTGCGCAAACAAAGCACTCGCGTCGCTTCATAAAATTGAGGTTAAACCACCGGAGTCACATGGATAAATATATAATAACAGTTTTCTTTTTTGAATACATTAAAAATATATATTTTATTCCTGTCTTGTCAAAGCTTAATTTGAGCAATTATTATAATATGCTAATTTGGTTAAAAAAAAAAGAAAAAATATTTCTTATTATTATAATCAAATTTGAAAACGTTTGTTTTGATTTAATATTTTTGTGGAAACCGATACATTTTCAGGATTCTCTGATAGTAAGAAAGTTCAAAAGAACATAATTTATTTGAAATAGAAATGTTTTGTAACATTATACGTGTCTTCCCTTTTGACCAATTCAATGCGTACTTAATAATAACTTACGAATAAAAGTATTAATTTCTTTATTTTAATCTTACTGACACCAAACCTTTAAGATATTATGTTATGTATATGCTTTCTTTGACTGAAATGGTGCAAATCTTGTATTTGGTGTTAAATACAAGCAATACAAACAATATTAAACATGTTTATATATAAGGACAATTCATCCTTGCAAATTAGATTTGTTTGTGAAATCCTGATACTATTTTGCTGTGTAACATGCTGTAGTTTTATAATAATTACAAGAGGTTTCAAATATGCTTTTATCAAAGACTAGAGTTAAGTCTGTGATTTTTATGACCTCTCATGGGTTTGACATTAATCTGTGTTAATGGGTTAGGGTGTTACCATGGAGGTAAAAGGTGATCACCTAGATCTTTGTCTAGCAATTTCATGTTGGAAATTTACCGTGATGTTTTAATGCACATACAGTACAATGACTTTGAGACATTTTGAAGTGAGACTTCAGTGTCTAAAAACTTTTTAGGGCAGCTGTTTACTTTCATTTCATGTCTCGGTGATGAGCAAGATATGCATTTTTTTGCATGCATGCACAGCACAAAGATATAACATTTATCTCTTCTTCCTTCAGTGGAGCCTGAAGGCATTGTGTTTGCACCTCTCTTCTGTAGGTCTCTTATAACTTGGGATGTGTTTGGAGATGCTCATTTCAATCCCATAAATTGTGGTTTCATTTGTTTTGACTACAGGTGGCTCAGAGTTCTAAAGTGTGGGATGAGGTGCCCTTTCCAGAGGATTTAGAGGAGGAAAACAAGCGGCCGGGAGGATATGTGGATGATGAAGAGTACTATGATCCTTCAGGAGGTGAGACTCTCTGAATGCTATTGCTGAGTACCTATAATGAAGGAATAGAAATGTTCATTATGCCAGACTCCTTTTAACCAAAAACAAAAGTATAAAATTGCATAAATGCAAAACTGCATATTTTCATTTTTTTATGTTAGAATTGTTTAACATGCTGTAAAAAATGATCTGTGGGGTATTTTGAGATAATACTTAACATACACACTCTGGGGACAACAGAGACTTATTTTACATATTGTAAAAAGGGGCATTATACCACCCCTTTAAATTAATAAAAAGTGACTGACATTTATAATGTGACACTGAAGACTTGAGTAATGCTGCTGAAAATTCAGGATTCAGATTGCCACCACAGGAATAAATTACATTCGAAAATATATTAAAATAGAAAAACATCACACACACACACAAAAAAAATCTTATCAACCCCAAATTTTTGAATGCTATTATATATTCAAAAAACATCTACAACTAGTTGACCTTACTGATTACCTTTGGTTGTTGGATGACTAGTTTCGTGATTCATCTCTACACACACTTCAGAATGCTTAGCTTATGTAGAATGCAGGCTAGCATAGCTAGAAGTTTTAAGTGTTTTGTCATGATTCACCTGCCTAACAGGAGTATTTTTGTGTTTAACTAAAAATAAAAACTAATTTCTTCTTTTTTTTCTTTCAGACATCAGTGGAGAAGAGGATGGAAGCACTCCTGAGCCGAGTACGGTTGATCCAGGCACGCTTATGACAAGTGAGAATCTTTTTTTCTTTTTTATGGAGAGGAAGTATTACAACATGACAATAGTCACACATTTCATATCAGTGTGATAAAAGAGATGCCTCAACAGATCTTGCTGTAAAAGTTGAAAGCGTTTTAATCATCTTCTGAAGCGTTATATAGAGTTGTTGCGTCTGCTGAATAGTGTCTCAGTCACATCCGGTCACCAGTGATGAGACAGCATTGTCATCACAACAAGGGCCTCAGATTTGTGCCAGAGATCCAAACAATACTCATTTCTCCTTTCATCAGATGAGATGCTGAGGTGTAAACATAGCAGCACACATGAAAGTCAGTATAAGAAATAGCGCCAGAACAGACGATACAAACTGTCATGTATTGATTTCCTCACGTCGCATGTTTAATTCTCGCCTTTCATGATCTGGTAACATGTAACACATTTTTCTTCTCTTTGAGTTTTATTTTTTTAAGGGTACGTAAATGGTATTCTTTTGTCACATTTTTACAGAAGTTCTGTGTAGTTATATTTCATATAGTGGGGTCCAAATGTCTAAGACCACATTGAAAATATTTGATTCAAAATCTAATATAAACCTGGAAATATACAATTTATATATAATTTAAGATTCTGTCAAATTTAAAATGAAAAAAGATTACACTATCATTCACACGTTTGGGGTCAGTCAGATTAAATCAAATTAATGCATAAGGATGTTAGGATGCATAATTCAAAAAGTGACAGTAAAGTCATTGTTACAAATATCGATTTGAAATAATTGCTGTTCTTTTAATTTTATCATAAAAATCGTTTAGCATAAAAATCCCCACAAAAATATCGCACCTCAACTGTTTTTAGGATTGATAAAAATTAATGTTTCTTGAGCAGCAAATCAGCATATTATAATAATTTCTGAAGGATCATGTGACTGAACTGGAATAATGATGCTGAAAATCCAGCTTTGCCATCACAGGAATAAATTGCATTTTAAAATATATTCAAAAAGAAAAGTTATTTGAAATTGTAATAATATTTCACAATGTCTCGGTTTTTACTTTATTTTTAATCAAATAAATTCAGAAAGAAATCCTAAATACTAAGAAATTGTGAAATTCGTGTACATTTGTAATTGAACTTTCCACTCAGATTGTTATGCTAATAATATCATTTGTAAAGGAACAATTCTTTAACAATTCATCTCAGACTTTTGATAACCACTAGTTTCATTAGTTTAATTTCTTGTGTTGTGTGGCATCCAACCTCATTTTGAAAACAGACCTTGTGTAATTTAGATACCACATGCCGAAAGTGTCTCAGCCACAGGGTCAGACTTCTGCATTTTCCCCCTCTAAACTATTCTATCTTTGGAACAACTTTTGCGTCTGTCCTTATGGAGGCAGTCTGGGCCATTGTATTGCATGACATCATGGCGGAATGATTGTTTTGGTAGGAGCTCTGCAGTCCGACACCTGAGCTTTACTCCCAAAAATAGCATTGCGTGCACACCTCCACACTGATTAGGAAGGGATATTTCTGTTGTAGCTTTAGCGTATTCAGAAGATGGACTTCCAGAGGGTGACAGTGCCAACTAAGAGGTGCCAGATCTAAACAGCTGAATGAGTCAACTCTTAAACATCACCTCTCTCAGACTCCAGGTTATGAAGTGACCAACACCAGTGAGATTCTCAAAGCTAACACGTAGTTTGGTAAATTTAGACGCAAGTTTAGTAGAGTTGCCATCCCTCAAAGCTTGAACTGGAGCATAATGTTGATCTGATGACCCACTAATGATATTTGAGGTTCAGCACGCCACATGAGGTTGGTTTGAAGTCAGGATGCTTT
The DNA here is from genome assembly GCF_029890125.1 of Rhinichthys klamathensis goyatoka. Lineage (NCBI taxonomy): Eukaryota > Metazoa > Chordata > Actinopteri > Cypriniformes > Leuciscidae > Rhinichthys > Rhinichthys klamathensis. Next base: position 143,369 of record NW_026606571.1, on the reverse strand, counting down.
CATTTATCTAAGCATTTTTCTAATCTCAGTGCAATTGGTAGATTCATAAATAACAAATAAACATCTTTTAACAAAAATATCTGCCACATAATGTTTTAAGGCTGGATAGGCTGAGACTATGAGTCAGCCAGTGGTAATCCCCCTTCTAAAGGGGAAAGTTTATTCTCTAAAGCCATTTATAGATCTTTGCCTGACTGCACTTGGGAAAGAACATTTGACTTCCTGGTGTGGAGTATTTGTGGACGTCTAACCTGTGCGCTCTTTTTCGTGTCAACTAAGAGGTCTGTGTAACCACCTTTCCTTCCCTGTCACTGATGAGAGTTCATATCCTGCAACTGTAGCACCTTTTACACTGCATCCTGTTTTTCTGATGCATTTTCCATCCATACTTTCACATTGGGCGTCTGCACTTGAAATAGTTTTATACGTAAGCCTAAGTGGTCTTTACTGTGAATTTTGGGACCGAGAGAATGTTCTGTCATGAGCAAGGTTATCATGATCGTGTTTATTACATTTTAAAATATAAGTGTGCTATGCTCTGAAGAATAGGCCTTGAAATGGTTATCTTTCATTTTCTCATTCTAAGATGTTCAACACATATGAGACTTGAGCATAGTCTCTATTTGCTTTCCATTTGAATCTCATTGCTCTCTGTGAGATGTATATATATATATTTTCTTTCCTAAGGCTAATTCTAAGCCTTTTGATGTGGTCAGTTGAAGTGGTTGTAGCTTCGTGGTCAGCAATTCTGTGCTGGTAACCCAAAGGTTGTTGGTTTAAACCGCAGAAGGGATGATTTATGAACTCTAGAATTTTTGGGGTCTGTCAACAATCTACCCGTGAGCAAGACACTTAACCCCAGGTTACTCCTGAGGAACTGTCCCTGTAGTAAGGCATTTGTCAAATTATAAAAATGTGATCATTTCAAAACACATGATTGTGTCAAGCACTGGATAAGCAGCCCAAAGAAATTATATCCGGCATCTTTTCTTTATCAGTCACAAACCCCCTTAGCACACAAGAAGACTCTTTAATCTGGGCCGCTATATATTCCCGTTTATTTGTTTGTCTGATAAAGCCTGATAAAGACATGAGAGGTCTCCTCACCCTCTTTTGGCTCAACAGAACCTCAGAAGTTTCACAGGCCCTCATACAAACCCTGAACACAGGAGCTGAGGAGACAAAGGTTACCATAGCATACAGATAGTTGCTTTCAGAGAATGGCCAGGAGATCATTTTACAATGTGGCCATGAGAATGCTTATCTCAACGCCTCCTCATGGAATTTGTGTTTGATTACAGTGCGGACTAGGTAAGAAGCTCGAAGGACCAACTTGTTAATTTGTTAAATCATCTACCCATAAACATAATCAGAGGTGTTCGGGCAAGATGAAATCATAGTTGTAAAATGAAATCTAGGTAATATCTGTTTCTCAATTCATGTAAATGTTTTCTTTGAAAGCTCTGGCTTACTCCGCTGTGTTGACATATATAATAATATATTAACTTTAACATCATTTCTATTTGAATATCTACCTTTTTTAATGAATTATTTATTTATTTCTAACATACATGACCTTTTTAAACTAAACTTTATTTTTGTTGATTTTATCCTTTGAACATATTCTGCATGTTTATCGTTTATCTAAATCCTATTACTGAAAAGTAAAATGGTTCCTTGCACACAAAGATTGAGGGCCACTTGTGCATGACTCTTGAGCTCTGCAAAAGTGAACCGATGTCAAAACATCTGATCCAGAAAACCTCCCAGAAAAAAAGGCCACTCAGCTTTCCATTCCTGCCTGTCCTGGTCGTGCAGTTGATGTAATGTTGTGTGTCAGGGCTGCAAAGATGATAGTTATACAGCAGCATTGGGACATGGAGGGGCAGCTGCGGTTATTTTGGTTTCCATGTTGTTGAGGTCTCACCTTCTCAGAGGAGGCCATATACATTCTGTCAGAAAGAGAAAAGAGCAAATCATTGAGAAAATGAACAAAATGTGGTTCTTGACTGGTGGGTCCAGGGCCGTAGCTAGAGGATTCGGGGCCCCCTGAAAAAATATTGATGTGGGCCCCCACCACCCTCATCATATACTGTACAATAGATGAACATGGAGGCCCACATAACAGAAGATGGTGATGTTGTTGTAAAACCTTTATTTTAAAAGTTAAATGTTTATATAAAAATTACAACTAATAAAAAAAGCAAGAAATTGTTAAATAATAATAAAACCAATTTTTAAAAAGTAATAAATTTTTCCCCCTTCAGTCTGTTATAATTCATAAATCAAAAAGTAAACATTTAAAAAATTGACAAGAATGCAGTCTAATTCAAAAAATAAAAGCATTCATTGTCTTATTTTTTAATAAAGATAATATGGAACTGGTAATATTATTAAATAAAGCGAATAGGCTACATTTATTCATCCAAGTGCAGTGTGTTGTATTCGTGTTTTCTCGATGTTTTAAATATCATCAGCCGGCAGGTCAGATGCATAATGCAATGCGTCGTGACGCGTGTAATTTTTTTAAAACTCTAGTTACAATACTGTAAAAAGACAGGAATTTAGACCATGTAATCATTCGGTCGATTGCGGCGCGCACCGATAATAAAAAATGACTGTACACGGCAGACTGTAGACGGAAGTTTTCTAATTCCCAGCGAAATAACAATATATAACCGGTCTTTAAGAACGTCTTGATCGACTGGGATACAACCACTCTCCTTGCCTCCCTCTCCGTCTTTTCCTGGCATTTCTGGTTCCCTGATTTGTTTTCTTTTCCCCGACATTTTTCAGTCAGTTAGTCTCCTGCTCTTCCACCAAGTTCATCGTTAACTTCAGGCTGCCGCCTCAACTCTGATTGGTTCTGTTCACGAGCTGGGGCGGGACTTACAATTTTATTGGGTCCGTCTGATGTTTGTCACTGACTCTGACTGAATAATTAATACATACTTTAGGTCGGACTAAACCATTTTTATGGAGGTAAGAGCAGCAGATATTTAGAAAAATATTTACCCAAATTGCACGTTTTTGTGGTTTTCATTTAAATCTCAGGCATACAACTAATATAAATATTAGAATTATTCATACTACAGGGGCCTAAATAGTACAACTGCTGGATTTTGTGGGGCCCCCTGGGCAGCGGGGGCCCCTATTATTGTCACCACCTTTCACCCCACTAGCGACGGCCCTGGGTGGGTCCTGACCTAATAAGAGTCACAGGTCTGTTCTGATAGGATCATCATGGACGGCAATAAAAAAAAAGTATATTTATTGATTGATTTCATATATATATATATATATATATATATATATATATATATATATACACTCACCTAAAGGATTATTAGGAACACCTGTTCAATTTCTCATTAATGCAATTATCTAATCAACCAATCACATGGCAGTTGCTTCAATGCATTTAGGGATGTGGTCCTGGTCAAGACAATCTCCTGAACTCCAAACTGAATGTCAGAATGGGAAAGAAAGGTGATTTAAGCAATTTTGAGCGTGGCATGGTTGTTGGTGCCAGACGGGCCGGTCTGAGTATTTCACAATCTGCTCAGTTACGGGGATTTTCACGCACAACCATTTCTAGGGTTTACAAAGAATGGTGTGAAAAGGGAAAAACATCCAGTATGCGGCAGTCCTGTGGGCGAAAATGCCTTGTTGATGCTAGAGGTCAGAGGAGAATGGGCCGACTGATTCAAGCTGATAGAAGAGCAACTTTGACTGAAATAACCACTCGTTACAACCGAGGTATGCAGCAAAGCATTTGTGAAGCCACAACACGCCCAACCTTGAGCGGATGGGCTACAACAGCAGAAGACCCCACTGGGTACCACTCATCTCCACTACAAATGGGAAAAAGAGGCTACAATTTGCAAGAGCTCACCAAAATTGGACAGTTGAAGACTGGAGAAATGTTGCCTGGTCTGACGAGTCTCGATTTATGTTGAGACATTCAGATGGTAGAGTCAGAATTTGGCGTAAACAGAATGAGAACATGGATCCATCATGCCTTGTTACCACTGTGCAGGCTGGTGGTGGTAGTGTAATGGTGTGGGGGATGTTTTCTTGGCACACTTTAGGCCCCTTAGTGCCAATTGGGCATTGTTTAAATGCCATGGCCTACCTGAGCATTGTTTCTGACCATGTCCATCCCTTTATGGCCACCATGTACCCATCCTCTGATGGCTAATTCCAGCAGGATAATGCACCATGTCACAAAGCTCGAATAATTTCAAATTGGTTTCTTGAACATGACAATGAGTTCACTGTACTAAAATGGCCCCCACAGTCACCAGATCTCAACCCAATAGAGAATCTTTGGGATGTGGTGGAACGGGAGCTTCGTGCCCTGGATGTGCATCCCACAAATCTCCATCAACTGCAAGATGCTATCCTATCAATATGGGCCAACATTTCTAAAGAATGCTTTCAGCACCTTGTTGAATCAATGCCACGTAGAATTAAGGCAGTTCTGAAGGCGAAAGGGCGTCAAACACAGTATTAGGATGGTGTTCCTAATAATCCTTTAGGTGAGTGTATATATATATATATACACTCACCGGCCACTTTATTAGGTACCCCATGCTAGTAACGGGTTGGACCCCCTTTTGCCTTCAGAACTGCCTCAATTCTTCGTGGCATAGATTCAACAAGGTGCTGGAAGCATTCCTCAGGGAGTTTGGTCCATATTGACATGATGGCATCACACAGTTGCCGCAGATTTGTCGGCTGCACATCCATGATGCGAATCTCCCATTCCACCACATCCCAAAGATGCTCTATTGGGTTGAGATCTGGTGACTGTGGAGGCCATTTTAGTACAGTGAACTCATTGTCATGTTCAAGAAACCAATTTGAAATGATTAGAGCTTTGTGACATGGTGGAAGTAGCCATCAGAGGATGGGTACATGGTGGCCATAAAGGGATGGACATGGTCAGAAACAATGCTCAGGTAGGCCGTGGCATTTAAACGATGCCCAATTGGCACTAAGGGGCCTAAAGTGTGCCAGGAAAACATCCCCCACACCATTACACCACCACCACCAGCCTGCACAGTGGTAACAAGGCATGATGGTTCCATGTTCTCATTCTGTTTACGCCAAATTCTGACTCTAACATCTGAATGTCTCAACAGAAATCGAGACTCATCAGACCAGGCAACATTTTTCCAGTCTTCAACTGTTCAATTTTGGTGAGCTCTTGCAAATTGTAGCCTCTTTTTCCTATTTGTAGTGGAGATGAGTGGTACCCGGTGGGGTCTTCTGCTGTTGTAGCCCATCCGCCTCAAGGTTGTGCGTGTTGTGGCTTCACAAATGCTTTGCTGCATACCTCGGTTGTAACGAGTGGTTATTTCAGTCACTGTTGCCCTTCTATCAGCTCGAACCAGTCTGGCCATTCTCCTCTGACCTCTGGCATCAACAAGGCATTTCCGCCCACAGAACTGCCGCTCACTGGATGTTTTTTTCTTTTTCGGACCATTCTCTGTAAACCCTAGAGATGGTTGTGCGTGAAAATCCCAGTAGATTAGCAGTTTCTGAAATACTCAGACCAGCCCTTCTGGCACCAACAATCATGCCACGTTCAAAGTCACTCAAATCACCTTTCTTCCCCATACTGATGCTCGGTTTGAACTGCAGGAGATTGTCTTGACCATGTCTACATGCCTAAATGCACTGAGTTGCCGCCATGTGATTGGCTGCTTAGAAATTAAGTGTTAACGAGCAGTTGGACAGGTGTACCTAATAAAGTGGCCGGTGAGTGTATATATGTATATATATTAGAATTTGCCCTCAATTCTGATTTCGCCTATTTTGAGTTTGCCCAAAAATGAAAATTGTTTATTTACATTTTCTCGCCTTAGAAGAACCTGTCTTTTATAAAAGGTATTTTGAAGAATGTTGGTAATCAAATTGTTTTGGTCTTTAATATATCTAAATACCAATTCAGATGCAGCTTTAAAAAAAAAAAAAAAAAAAAGAAAAAAAAAGTTCATGGCCGTTGTAGCCTAAAAGTTTGTTTAATAAATTCTACGCTCAATCAAATAAAATATTTCTTTCTAAAGCTACTTTTGGTAATGCCTATTTAATACTTTTCTCATTTAACACAATAATGACTTTAAATTGTCTTTTGGGGGTAATTTCTCAGCCAAATTTGATGTGCGATTAATTTGCGATATATTAATCAGCACATCATGTAAATAATTAGATTCAAAATTGTAATCGCTTGACAGGCCTATAGTAGTCAACATTTGAAGTGGATCAAAACCTTTCATCAAAGTTATACATGAGTTTTGCACAATATCCGTTTCTTGTCTTAGGACAACTTTGATTAACTTTTTTGATCCACACCAAATGTTGACTATTGTGTGTGTGTGTATATATATATATATATATATATATATATATATATATATATATATATATATATATATATACACACACAGTATGTTCATAAATGTTCATATAGTATTTAATTCCATTTTTAACCTTTTTATTTAGTTTTAAGTCAAATATTTACTGAGCAAAATGAAGCCACATCCACATGTGTCGCCTTAATTTGTATAGGCAATGATGTGAGCTGTGAGTTGTTTTGGACTTTTTTTTTCACCTAAAAAAAATTATGTACAAATTTTGGATTTTAATAACTATTAATTAATTTAATAATAATATTGGTAGTATTGGCTTACCACTTATTGTTTAATGTAAAATCTGGGTTCTGAAGCAAAGCCAGTTGAGAACCAAGTTTACTGAACAGAACTTCCCAAATAGCCGTCCTCATGAACCGCTTTCATCCCTTAGATACTGCCACTCATTGTTATGGCAGCAACATATGCGTTGCCTTGGAAAATCTTGTCCTCCTCCATAGGAAACATTGCTTTATTTCTCTCACTGGACAAATTTGCAGTCACAAATGTCCTTACAATATGAGACTCACAAAGACACAGACAGTATTTGAAAGTCATTGCTAACCCATTGCTGGCTAATAATCTGCCACATCTGTAATACATGTAGAAAGTTTCAATTCAGAAGTTATGATGATTGCAATAGTTGACCTACAGTAAATGAGATCATTTACTGCTAATGGAAACATCTTTGGGTTTCACCACAGCTAAGCTTTTTTTATTGTGCTTCAGGGCTTTCCTGCAGAAGGTCTGGGAGTGTCCATAATAAAAGTAATAATCCATCTTTTGGGAGTTATAAAGTAATTCGCAGCTTTGGTTCCAGTGGCTAAACTAAATAAATAATGTTCATTGTTCAACTGATCAAAAGAACTTAATGGAAGCTACAGTAGCGCGAGAGAGACGGACAAAGAGAAAGAATGAAGTGTGTTCGTGCTTGTTTTATCTTTAAAGGAAGAAAGAGTGCTCGCTTTGTCTCTCTGTGATGGCACACTGAAGGCTTTGTAGTGTGAAATTGTCAGAAGCAGTTCAGTACATAAAAGGACAGTTCTAATAGTGTCGCTTCTTTCAACTCGGCACTTTGATTTTGATGCAGGACGGCTTTGAATTTGTGGATACCTCATTAACACCACTTAGCGTGGGATGGAATGAACAGCAATACATAATCATAGCAATTACCAAAACTATCTCTCAACCACATTACCACTCTGTATGTCCACGATCACTCAGACGGATGTTCTTTTATATTCTCATAGAAAGTTTGTGAGAATGTGATGGTATTTACTTGTGCTTGTTTTGAGATCAATAATATTTCCAGCTTGCCTTGAAATACTTTTGCATTGTTTCCTTGTAGGTCTTCTAGTGTAGTAGTTGCAGGAGATATAATCGTTGAAGAACGTAATTAAACTATTAAAAATGATCACGAGGGTGAGTAAATAATAACTAAATATTCTACAGTAGAAACCAGAAGTGATTTAATCAAATTTTGACGTCAAGACCAATTATCTTTTCCGAGTCTTCAAGTATGCGAGAGAAAACAGGATGTGTCCGTCCCACTGGTAGCCCAGAATATATCTATTCAACTGGTGTATTTGCGAGAGAAAAGAGTTAAAACTAGACCGTGGAAGTTTGGATACTGGCTGGAGTGGAGGATATCCTGCAAACCACAATGACTTATTGAGATCCCACCATGATAATTGTAGCTGGGATTTAAAGCAGGCTGAGAGAATTCTAGCGACGATCTGTGTCTTCATAGACAGATGTTGATGCAGCGTCACCTCTGGCTCAGTGGTTCACTGTCAATGCTCTGCTGTGCCAGAGGAATGTGGCTCTTAAACACGCACAAATCAAAATCTGCCATTCAAAATAGAAAACATGCATCAATTAAACCGTGTCTTCTCCAGCTGGGCTGCTTCTACTGGATCTCATACTTATTGAATCTCGGATGTATCATAGCAGTTCATATCCATCTAACCCTCTGGTTTGCACTTATCACAACACTGAGAACGAATATGGTCAAATCTGTTGTTCTTCCTCTGTTTTTGTCTCTATTGTTTCCCCACCGTCCTTGAAATAAAATCTCCTCCACACACGTCCTGCCTCTTTCCTCTTATTCCATTCACGGTTTGCACAATCATTTTCCTTTGACCCTTTGACCCCAATGCCTCTGTTCTTTGTCCATGTTTCGGTCCTCTGGGGACATCTTGAGCACTGAGCAGCATGAGTACAGTAGGTCGTGTTCTCAGCTGAACTCTTCAATTACGCGGCATTATCTTTGATATGGTTGATTCCCTAACAATGCAACCATTTTAACCTTATGTATATAAAGGTTATATTTAAGCTGATATATATTTTTTTAAAATATGTTTGTAACACCCTGTTTTGCTCTATTGATTCTTTCCAAGTACTTTGAGTTATCTGGGTCAGTGACGTCTGAGTGTTCACGACAAATGTTTAAAAAGAATCTAGCTTGTGTCGAATTCTTATAAATGTACTCTTTGTGTTCATGCTGGTTTCATTTGGTTTTTGGAAAAACTTGCATGCCATTTTCAAGATATGTTTCAATGAATGGGTCATGTGGCGTAACAAAGCAAAAAAAAAAGTAATAACATATGTTATTCAAGGTGACATCTTAATCATTATTTAAAAATGTATATTTTTATAAAAGTTAAAAACATTTTTACAAATTATGATTAATTCATAAATGTCTGTTATATTAATAATTTTGACAATGTTTATCAATAATAATAATAATGTGTAAATATCATTACTAAATATTGGATTGCATTTTGAGGAGTCACACCTCAAAGCATTTTAAATCCTTAAATAACCCTGTCATAAAAAGGTCAAATGATCTGATATTTTAAGAGAATTATTAATCTCGGCATAAAGTCCTGAGGGTCTTCAAAGGGGCCACAGGATTACTTGGGTATTTAAAACAATACATTATTATTCATATATCAAAATAATCGAACTCAAATCTTTAAAGATTGAAATGATATTTAAATTATATATTTATTTATGTCCCCCTCGGTAACTATTTATAGTTCTTGAAACTTCTGGAATCACAAAATGATTTGTGGTTAATTAATTTAATGTATAATTAGTATTTCAATTCATTAAACATTTTTTGAAAACATGCAGCTTTGCCATTATCACAAAATAAATCAAATACATGTTTAATATTGTGTCACAAAGTTTGAGAACCCTGACAATTTTCTTTTTTTCTGTAGGTTTCACCCTCACATGAATTTTCAGTTTTACACTCCAATTTATGCGTTCACCATTTGCTTGTAGATCTCCGAGCTGTGAACACAAGCTAAACGGGTTATGCATTTCCATGCTTGAGGGTGTGAAATTCTGTTTAGTACCAGAACGACAACAAGATGCCCTGCCAGCTGGCTTTTTGGCATTGTGATGGATGGAGGTTTTCCTCTCGCAAATGTACATTTGACATTTGGATGGTTTGTGTCTGGGAATAGACTGGTGAAAAATCAGCCAATCTCCGTCCAAGTGCATTCCACAGAGTCGCAAAATAAGACCAGAAGACTACTTCGAGTGTTCGATTCAGAGTGAAGGGTTCTTGGGAGAAGGAGTGAGAGGAGTGAAGGTCGAGTTGAAAGACTCACGCTTTAAAGGCCAGACGGGCCGCATTGGCTCAATCGGCTCTTTGTCTTCCGCACAGTCCTCCGTGTGTCCCGCTGAGGACTCGGCCCACAAAGCTGCCAAAGTTATGCTGTTGTATAGCGAGAAGAGTTTATGAATTAAGCATTTGGAATGCTTTCATTTCACTGTCCTTTCCCTTGTCCGAATGCAGTTTCAGTGCACTCGCTGGCGTTCCACAGGGGATTTCCTAAATGGAAAGACTGAATGGGCTTTTGCTCTGTTCCAAAGCGAGAATGTGGTTTTCTAAGTTGCAGCCTTATTAGCGAGAGCAACTGAGACGAGATTACGCTGGGCAGTCTGTGCTCTCGAAAGAGAGAGGCTTGTGCTTTTACAGTGTGCCCACACAAGTGATTCGATTAATCACGGGTCAGTGCCAACACTTTGACGGGACCTTTTGATGTTGCCTTTCCTCTGTCCAGGCTGTAATGGTCCGGCCATGGTGACATTACAGAACATACAGACAAAGGCAGTCAGTCAAGACCTTCTGACACTCTTACTTTGTTTTCATCTCTCTCTGTCCTTAAATGACCTAAGTTAACTTCTTTTTTTTTTTTTTGGAGGATGCCATTAATGAAGCAGGCGACCATGTGTCAGTGTATTGCACAATTAGAAAAGATTGAGCTCTGGGCCACTTTCTTTTCTTAATCGTGTCAGCACTAAGTGCGAATTTCCAATAAACTGTGTGTGCATGGCAAATACATTTGACCGGACGGTGACAGCAGGTGTCTGGATTCTGTGAAAAGCAAGTTAATTAATGTCTGTGATTATAATATCAATTGGAATGAATCTATAAATACATTAGGAGGAGTAAAAGGTCAAAAGAGTCTGTTTGGGATGTGTGTGACTTGTGTGTATAAGCTGTGTGTCCATTTGGCAGTCGCATTAAACATGACCCTGCTGGAGAACTATGGCGAGTGGCAGCTAACTGCAAGAAAGAGCTCAAATATTGACTTCCCTTTTTTTTCTATTCAGTTTGACAAACTGAAATCGGGTAAACCCACCCAGACGAGCTGCCGGGAGGGCAGTAAAAAGGCTGGAGCTTTTTAAAGGTTAATGTTGAGAGACTGGGCTTAAGCTAATAGCATGTATTTGTTTTCGGTATTGAACGGCAGCTTTTTGAAGAAGAATTGGAGCCGCTGATGCTGAAACATTTGCTGAATAGATGTTGTAATGCTGTGCTTCTCAATGATTATTTGAACTTTTTATGACCGAATTTATCTATATTATACATAAACAATATTATACATGACATGTGCCTCAAGGCCCTACTCGACTATTGTCTTTAGCAGCACTCTTGGTTGTTTACTTGCGTGTTTATTCATGGTTTTTTTGTAGGTCTTAGTTTGTTTAGGCTGTTCTTTCTGGTCTCCTCAAATGTCACACAAGCACCATATATCTATATTATATATTGGTCATCGGTTATCGGCTGGCATCAGAATAAAGACAATAGATGTTTTTGTTTGTGTGTGTGTGTGTGTGTGTATATATATATATACACTCACCGGCCACTTTATTAGGTACCCCATGCTAGTAACGGGTTGGACCCCCTTTTGCCTTCAGAACTGCCTCAATTCTTCGTGGCATAGATTAACCCATTGACGCGTACGATCACACCGGTGTGATCAGTCTTGGCTGGTCCCTGGAGCGTACGATCACACCGGTGTGATTAGAACGGTCAGTGCATCACGTGATCAACTGCTAAATTCAAACGTGCTTTCGCGCGTTGGCTGGCGCTGAGCCAGAGACAGACGCACTCAGTGCTGTCATATATCACAACTATTGAGTATTTTAAACCACATAATGTTTATTTTAGGTTTCAGACATTTAAATACACATAAGTACTAGCAAAACAGTGATTTTGAATTAGTAAAATAGACACTGATGTCTATGGAAACGGCAACAATAATCATTTCCATTATAATAAGACAAAACGTTTTATTCATATCAGATACACATTGTGTAAGTAGCTTTACATTTTACCCTATTCTTCTCCTAGTTCACCGGCCACTTACTTTCATGTATTTCGTGAGAAACAACAGGTCCGATTCTCTGAACTGTGAAACAAACTAACATGGCGCCGCCCATCGTGCATACAGCTCAACTAACGCGATCGTTATAAATATGTTTAAACAACAAAACACATCCACTTGCACATATTTGACAATCGGAATATCAGTGTTTCATGCTGTAGCTAATACATTTGTGAATATTTTGAATAGAAATGGAAAAAAGACATAAAAGCAGATCATCACTCATTCAGCTCTGTGTTGTGATTGCGCTGTGTCACGTGACAAGAAATGACGCGTCACCATGGAAACATTAAAGTGACAGGTTCTAAATAACGGTCGTCTTGAAAAACTCACGCTGGGGGGTCAGTTAGAATATTTTAAACTTACGTGTGAAAGGGTTAAACAAGGTGCTGGAAGCATTCCTCAGGGAGTTTGGTCCATATTGACATGATGGCATCACACAGTTGCCGCAGATTTGTCGGCTGCACATCCATGATGCGAATCTCCCGTTCCACCACATCCCAAAGATGCTCTATTGGGTTGAGATCTGGTGACTGTGGAGACCATTTTAGTACAGTGAACTCATTGTCATGTTCAAGAAACCAATTTGAAATGATTAGAGCTTTGTGACATGGTGGAAGTAGCCATCAGAGGATGGGTACATGGTGGCCATAAAGGGATGGACATGGTCAGAAACAATGCTCAGGTAGGCCGTGGCATTTAAACGATGCCCAATTGGCACTAAGGGGCCTAAAGTGTGCCAGGAAAACATCCCCCACACCATTACACCACCCCCACCAGCCTGCACAGTGGTAACAAGGCATGATGGTTCCATGTTCTCATTCTGTTTACGCCAAATTCTGACTCTAACATCTGAATGTCTCAACAGAAATCGAGACTCATCAGACCAGGCAACATTTTTCCAGTCTTCAACTGTTCAATTTTGGTGAGCTCTTGCAAATTGTAGCCTCTTTTTCCTATTTGTAGTGGAGATGAGTGGTACCCGGTGGAGTCTTCTGCTGTTGTAGCCCATCCGCCTCAAGGTTGTGCGTGTTGTGGCTTCACAAATGCTTTGCTGCATACCTCGGTTGTAACGAGTGGTTATTTCAGTCACTGTTGCCCTTCTATCAGCTCGAACCAGTCTGGCCATTCTCCTCTGACCTCTGGCATCAACAAGGCATTTCCGCCCACACAACTGCCGCTCACTGGATGTTTTTTCTTTTTCGGACCATTCTCTGTAAACCCTAGAGATGGTTGTGCGTGAAAATCCCAGTAGATTAGCAGTTTCTGAAATACTCAGACCAGCCCTTCTGGCACCAACAATCATGCCACGTTCAAAGTCACTCAAATCAACTTTCTTCCCCATACTGATGCTCGGTTTGAACTGCAGGAGATTGTCTTGACCATGTCTACATGCCTAAATGCACTGAGTTGCCGCCATGTGATTGGCTGCTTAGAAATTAAGTGTTAACAAGCAGTTGGACAGGTGTACCTAATAAAGTGGCCGGTGAGTGTATGTATATATATATATATATATATATATATATATATATATATATATATATCCATATCCTCTATTTTTACATTTAGATTGTCTTTGCTGTAATCTAACTCTGTTAGTTTATTTTTTAAAACACCAATACTTTAATAACACAAAATGTTAAATACATTCTTTAGTAAATTTTATACTGTAAATTATAATGTTGTGATGCTGTGTTAACTTATTTTTTGTTATATTTAGACAAAATAATGCAAAATTTTAATATTGGACATTTATGATCGATACATTTAGTCGAATTTTCAACTTACTGGACATAGTTATAATATCGGTGCATTCTTAGAAACTAACTTGTGTATGATAAAAGTGTAAAGAATACAATTATTATTGATCATTTATAAATAATATTTAATCTATGAAATATAAAGATAATTATAATTTATAACAGAAAATCATCATTTTTGAAGGACATTGACAATAATATTGATAATATTGATTTGTGCATAGTTTGTATATTTGTGTTTCTCAAGTGAAATGTCATCAGATACTTTTATAGAGCCAAATTACATTTGCAAATTGCTCTACATGGATGTAATTCAGTATAATAATAATAATTGTCTGTCACTGTTTTTGTGAGTCTGACAACTGTATTCTCATTTCTAGTTTACTATCGGGCACTGGTGAACTTCACAAACTCATTCCAGTATGGGCCTGAACTTGATGACATCTACTCTCCTGCTTTCCAAGAGATATCATCTGCTGTCGTTGATACGGTACGTGCAACTACTCAAGGACTGTGACTTTAAGAAATACTACCAAAGGAGTTTACACAATAATAATTAAGGGTGTGCTCCACATGGGTATTGGGTCATATTATTGATCACATGCCTTTCCTCTGATTCTTGTCTGTACAGTGTTAATGTTTAAATCAGTGTTTACCTGATTTAGTACACTGAAACTGAAGTACTTTGTATGGCAAGGCCAGCATGTGGTGATTAATGACGTTTATTTCCACCACAGCTCGAGTCTGACTACAACAGGATACCAGGACAGCAGACTGTCAATGTGGTTCTCATCAAGTAAACACAATTTCCAGTTTCAAACACTCTTTTGCATAATCTCATGTAGAAGGATTGTCAGTTTACTTGGGACATTAGGACATTCATGTAATCAAACACCTTTTTTGTATGTGTTATGGGACTTTTTATGATTACCCGGCTGAAAAACATCTTAAACAAGCTGGTCAAGGGGGTGCCCGAACCCTTTGTAAAAACATCAGACAGACCAGCCTGACCAGCCTGAGATACCAGCTCACTATCTTATGTTGGTTTATGTGGTTTGTTTGTTGTTTCGATTAAGTGTGCTCTGCGTACATTTCGCAGGACAATCGACAAAGATGTGTTTGTGGAGCTGGACGTCGGCTCAGATAACAACTCTAATGAAACGCAGATCAGAGGTGTCCTGTTCTCTGTGGTTAAAGAGGGCACCATTGCTTCCTACGATACCTCAGTAATTGGCTTCCAGTTCAGACGGCTTGGAGAAGGTTTGTTCAATACTTTTCTAATAATGATTAGATTATGATTCCTTACTAAATGGTGCAATAAATCATGATAACTGAAAATTGGTTGCTATTTACTTGGATTTGATCATTTTGGTATGATTCATTTAAAGTAAAAACAAAATAGGCTGCAGACTCAAATTTAGCTTGAGGGGCAATTTTCTATATTAGAATATTGACAAAAATATTGATAAACTAACAATATAACAAACAACAAAAATTACATTGATATTATTATTATTATTATTTTTTTATAATAATAATGATATTGACATATATTTGAGATGTTTATTTTATATTTTGGAAAACAATAATTATAATTATTAATATATATCTTATTAATAACAATGATAATAATAATTTTGACAGATATTTTGCATGTTTGTTATATTTTGCATAACAAGTAATAATAATAATATAACATTATTATAACTAATAATGATGATTATGTAATGATGATTATGATAAAATAAATAATTCATGCATTGAAATTTCAATTGTCAGATATTTTGCAGGCTTATAAATGTGGAATAAAACTAACACAATTCATTATTATTACTACTTCTAATAATAATACATTTTATAAATAACAATAAATTATGATATTGACAGAGATCTTTTGCATGCTTATAAATTGTAGAATAAGAATGTAACGAGGTTCAGATGTTATGGGAAGAAGGCGGGAACCGGCGAACAATCAACAAGTTTAATAACGTAAAATAAAACGAATACAAAACAAAAGTAAAAGACAGCAGCCCCTCACGGACGACTGCTGTCACATATCATAAAACAAAACACAACATAAGTTCAGGCCTGTTCCTCTCTCGCTCTTCACATTCGTCGCTCGTCCTTTATGCTTCCGCTCCTCCGTGAGGAGATACGAGACCGGTTCGTCTCACAGGTGTCGTTTTCAAATTTTCATTGCATTTTTACACCCCTGTCTTTTACACTTTACAGTCTGTTTAACTATCCATTCTTGCAGTTCTGTTTGGAACTAGTCATCATTCAACAGAATGTAGTATAGATAATATTTGTGTCTGGTTCATAGCTGATACACTCCCTCCTGTGGAGCCCATCGGTGTGCCAGGTTTGTCTTCAGCCAGGTCTGCTGCATGGAGACTGTAGCGCATTAGAACACAGACCAGTCTTGCTCACTTATGAAAACTGCAAGGAATTCTCAGATTATGTAGTGGCTGGATAAAGAATGAAACTTGTATGCATGTGTGCAGTCTGATGAAGACCAAAAGAAGAACAAAAGGCTTTGCATGGCTTGTCATTGATTTGAAGTGATGCTGATGTCAGGAATGCACCTACCTTGAAGTATCATTTTCACGCAATGCAACCTGTTTGTGTTTGCAGTATCTAGTTTGGTTCATATGTGATGGAATTGAGGTTTTTTTTGTCCAAGCTTTCCATAATTTTTAAATAGTTAAGGTACCGAATAAGAGAATTCAAGACTGAATAGAAACGACAGAATGAACATTGTACAGATGTACTTTGGCTTTGTTCACACTGCATATAAATCTGATTTGGTTTTCAAATCCGATCTTCAGAACTGACTGTCCACATTCTGCAACTGATCCACTTGATCAGACAATAGTCTATAGACTTCCTCATACCGTAAGTGAAATGTGTCCTAAATAATGAAAAAAACAAACAAACCATGAAATCTGACCTGCCCTTTTAGACTGAGATAAATTACCAAAACAATTCATTCTATTCAGACTAGAAAAACTTCAATAAGTCTGATTTCGATGCCCGTGTTAACAAAGCCCTTTTGTATGCTCTTGAAATAGCAAGTCCAGCATGACGAGGCTGTGATAGGCTGGCATTGAAACGTTGAAACATCTTTCAACAAAGCATCATTTACAGTTTTTCTTGAATCACTGCATTTCATTACATACAGTATGTCACTGCATTGTATATGTCTGTCTGTACCACCTCAGTGAGGCCCAGTCCCAGGGAATGCTTGTCTGATGAGTTCAGCTGTCTGGATGGGCTGGAGTGTATCCCTCTGGAGTTTGTGTGTGACAAACGGCCTGACTGCAATGACTTGAGTGATGAAATGAACTGTGGTGAGTGAGATTGCTTGATGAACCCTCTTCATTTGCCTTAGACATGAGTGGCATTGCTTTGTTAATTTTGAACTGACTACTATCTATTCTAATCAAAATCTATTTGGATTTCATGCATACAATTTAAATTTTTTTTATGCTATTCTGTCAATTTAACTTTAATTTAGTACTATTTTTTGTAATACATATTCATAGACATCTGAAAATTTGGGGGCTTTTCTGTAAGCTATTAGCATATATTTAATGTTGAGTTTGTACTTGATTGCCCTAATTATATTATTTATTTTCAAAGGTGTTGTTCCTGTACGTCCTACTGGACCTACACTTCCCAAAACCAGACCCCCACCTGGCCCGGGACCTTGTCGTGCAGACCAGGCCACCTGCAACAACGGACAGTGTATCTCACGGGATTATGTATGTGATGGCGAAACGGACTGCGCTGACGGCAGCGACGAGTTTAAGTGTGGTAGGACAAACCTTTAATTTACCACAGATATGAAACTGCTTATTTATAACTAGTCTATTCTCCGCATTCATTATATAATTTATTTGTCATTTCACAGGAACTCCATCTCCTTGTGAACCCAATGAGTTTAAGTGTCAGAACGGCCGCTGTGCCCTGAAACTATGGCGTTGTGATGGGGATAATGACTGTCAAGACAACTCAGATGAGATGAACTGTCGTAAGTCAGACCTGAGCTTCTATACACAGACGGGGGAAGTGGCCTGGAAACCTGTTTGAAAACTAGTGTTATTTTTGCAGTTCTGTTCGTTACCACTAGAGGCACAGAAATGACCCACTTTATGACTCTTTAATAATTTTTTTTCTTGTTTCTTCAGCCACTAAAAGTCCAGGGGACACATGTGCCCCGGAGCAGTTTGTGTGTTTGGCTGACCGCACATGCATTCCTGCCAGTTACCAGTGCGACGAGGAGCCGGACTGCGCCGACCGCTCTGATGAATATGGTTGTGGTAAGGCATTACAGTCCAATTAATCTTTAACAAGAAAACATTGGTTGTCATAACATATCACTCTTCTGTCTCAACTTTTCTTTCACTGTCATTTTCACTTTGACTTACTAACACTATTGCTTCCTTTAAATCCATTAAAATTTTGTATTTATGGTCTGCAAACCATTCATTTTTAGCGGCTTGTTTTGCCACACTCATACAGCTTTTCCATAACACATAGATCTCATCTCCCATATATCTTGCGCCGATAGCTTATTTAACAGGCGGCTTTGGTATTGTTTCTGCCAGCAGTGCCTCCGGCTCTGGTTGGCTAATCTCACTGAATTAATCTGCCAAATAAAACTTGTGCTGTCACAGGCTGCCAATTTAGAATCAAAGACTTGCTGCGGGCGTCTGCGGTTTCTTTTGACTATTTTACCATTCATATAATACAATTATGTGTGGATTGAAGTTGATTGTACTGTTAAATGATTATATGTTCGCTCTTTTTGGACTTAAGCACCTCCCACTGTGACCAACCCCCCGGAAGAGTCCATCACGGCAGCGCGGGGGGGCACTGTGACCTTTACTTGTTCTGCCATTGGTGTGCCCATTCCCATCATCACATGGCGTCTTAATTGGGGACACATACCAGCCAACAGCAGGTAGGTTAGGATTTAATATGAATCATGGATCTCTGAAATGATCAAGATGGCCACAATCTATGTTAAAGTCAGATAGTCCTGATTCTCTAGCCTGGTTAAAACCAGACCATTCTCAGTTGTAACTGAGTTATGGTCTGGCAAAGCGTCATAGACAAATCATTTCCAGAGGGGCGTCACCAACGGACGTCGCGGTTAGACCTAAACCCAATCAGAGCGATGAAGGAGATGACATATGCAGAGCGGCGGAGACACATCTCCGAGTGTTGTTCTTTGCTCGGTTTTTAACAAAAAGGAAACGTTCAAATCGCTTAAAACAGACGCGATAGCTGATTCGAACGAGTGATGTTCGACGGCGGCATCCATCTTTGTAATGTAGGCTACAAAATCTGCTTCAAAATCCCAGCGCTGTCGTCATCGTGTAAAGCCCGCCCCAACGTTTCTGATTGGTGCCGCGATTTCGACGGATTGGAAATGGGCTCGAATGAGCTCTTTGCCAGACTAACTTTCAGAGCAAATCTAAATTTGCCGGAAGTTGTCTGGGTTTTCCCAGGCTACTGATTCTCTTAAAGACTGAATAAATGAAATAGAAGAATATTTGTGGTTTCATCCATTTCTACTAAATTCCCGAAGCTCTCTTTGCTGAACTCTTTAAATAGGTAAATTAATAACTTCAGCACTTGTCTAAATGAAAACAGAAGGCCACACTCCGTGTTTCAGTTGTGCGATTGAGTCATGTATGCAATAAGAAACAGACTGTTGGCTTTTTGACAAAATATACTTGTGTTGTCGGAGTCAACAGCCTCGTGGGCAGTGACCAGAGTTCGAGTTTTGGCTCGTGGATCTTTCCCGATCCCACCCCCCTCTCTCCCACTTCGCTCCTTGTCATTTCTCTGTATCTCAATAAATCCCCCAAATCGTTTTTTTTTTTTTTTAAAGGCTTGTGAGCTGTCTCTATTCAAAATATTCTTTTGATGCTGCTACTTTAAATTATTATTTGTCTTAATAATGATTAGACATTTAATATGTAGAAAAAGAGCCGTATTTAATTTACTCCTCAGTGTGTGCTCTCCTTGTGTACGATCGTTTCGATGTTAGTAGGTTTATTCAATCAGACTTTTATTTTTTCATTTTTCTAAACGGACTAACAAGTCTACAGATAGCAGACCCATTTGACGCAGTCTTGCAAGAGTAGTACCTTAATTAACAAAATCCCAACTTATTACATACAAAAAAACGGTAACATTTGAATAGTACATAAAAAACACTAATACGTTATTAATAAATGACAAATGGGGGGGGGGAGGGAGGGGGGGTGTATATATATATATACACTACCGTTCAAAAGTTTGGGGTCAGTGAGAATTTTATTTTTATTTTTTGGAGGAAAGAAATCAATACTTTTATTTATCAAGGAATAATTAATTTGATCGAAAGTGACAGTAAAGACATTTATAATGTTACAAAAGATTCTAACCCTAACCCTATTCATCAAAGAATCCTAAAAAAAAAAAAAAACTGTACAACTGACAGACCAACAACTGTTTCAACATTGATAATAATAATAAATGTTTCTTGAGCATCAAATCCTCATATTATACTGATTTGTGAAGGATCATTTGACACTGAAGACACTGACACTGGTGATGCTGAAAATTCAGCTTTGATCACAGGAATAAATTACACTTTACTATATATTCACACAGAAAACAGCTGATTTACACTGGAATAATATTTAATACTATAACTGATTTTTGTTGTATTTTTAATCAAATAAGCGCAGCCATGGTTAGCAGAAGAGAATTCTTTTAAAATATTTAAAATCGTACCGACCCCAAACTTTTGAACGGTAGTGTATATATATATATTCTTATATATAAAACTGTAATAAAATCCTTTAAAATAAGTTATAATCTGAGTAGGAGTCATGAGCAATTTTAATTTAGAATTTAAACTAGGACTGCTAATCGAGTGTGTTAATTTAGTGATTAAATGTTAAGCATATTATTGACATTAAATTAAAAATCATTTGGAATACAAAAGGAACCATTCACACAGGACACATTCTTTTGTTCAAAAACAGTTGGACAGAGCACAGTGGAATGGAACTGAATACAGGGGTCTTGAGACAGCCCTAATTTAAACATTATTCTATTGACAGGATCACAATGACCAGTGAGAATGGGCGAGGAACGCTTACCATCCGTGATGTGAAGGAAGGTGACCAGGGGGCGTACACCTGTGAGGCCATCAATGCTAAAGGCCTAGTGTTTGCCATTCCTGATGGGGTCCTCAGCCTCTCTCAGAGACCAAACCCAGGTAATGCACCAGGCCCATATGGTGCATTGTAAACGTCTTTGGATTACTGTGTATTATATGTTTGTTCTCATCTAATGCTTTCTATTCTGAAGAGACATGTCATTTCATCCTTTCATTTGTGAGACACAGGTTATCCTGCTGTTATTTGGCTGCATGTTGCATGACTGTGGGGCTTCTCAATCCTGACGGTGGTGGTCTTTCCATCCTTTGTCTTCCATGTTGTACTTGTCCAGTTGTGTCATCCTCTCTGTACGTGTTAGCAGGTAATTGCCGCGATGGACACTTTAGCGTGGGCGGTCACTGCATGCCATGCTTCTGTTTTGGCATCACAAAGAACTGTCAGAGCACCGGTCGCTACCGTAACCAAATGGGACTGCGCTTCACAGAGGAGGAGGACTTCAAAGGTACTAAAATCTAGCTTTTTTGCATTTGTTTGTGGTTTTACAATTGGAGAATGTAATTGAAGTGGATGTGTCAATGTTTTTTGGGGGATTTTATGTGTAACACACATGATAATTTTTATTCACCCTGTAAAGCCTGACATAAATAATAGTCTGGAAAATATTTCTTAATTTTTTTAATGGAACAGTGTATAGATCCGTCTAAAAAAATTTATAGAGAGACATTTTAAAGGCTTAGGGGCTTAGTAATGTATATAGCAAATATGCAGCTGTCTCTATAGGGTTAAAGTAACAAATAGTACTGTGGGATTAAAATATGGTTCACTGCCTTTTTAGGTCGATATCTGACTATCTCTCTTTTCATCCACAGGAGTCAATGTGTCATTTCCTAGTCGTCCTGGCACTCCACCACCTCTCTCCTCCACTCAGATGTTGATCAATCCAGAGACTAAGGAGTTCCAGCTAGTGGATCTGTCTCGCCGTTTCCTCGATCAAGACTCCTATTGGTCTCTTCCTCGCCAGTTCCTTGGCAACAAGGTTTTTCTCTCCTCCACAATATACTCTACTGAGCAAATCTAGAAAGGACGTCATTAAAACATAATCATCAGTCGATCTCTGTTTTTTCCAGTCCCATTCCTTTAATATTCTCCCTATCATTTGCTGTCTGTCCTTTCACTTTCCCTATAAATATATAAATAAGTATATATAAATAGAAATATATAATATAAAAAGCGCTATATAAATGTGATGAATTATTATTATTATTATTATAAATACTTAGATTTCAAATAATCAAGTATATTAATACCTAAGCTACTTGTAGTAGCTTAAATTGTCTTAGGTGTAAAAGATTTGTAAAACGTGCAAAGAAGCTCCTCAGCATCTTTGTGTTTTGGACACTGTGTCTGTGCTGTACAGGTTGACTCGTATGGAGGTTATCTGAAGTTTAAGGTGAGTTACTCACTGCAGCGAGGTGGATCAGAACCAAAGGAGAAACCTGATGTTGTGCTGAGTGGCAACGGGCAGAGATTTATTTACCGTCGAGGCAACCCCACTTTACCTGACACAATCAACCACAGAGAGGTCAAGTTTACAGAGGTGAGCCGCATATGTGAAATGCTTAAATGTGTATAAAATATTTTTTTATTAAATATATACACACTACCGGTCAGAGTTTTTTTTTTTTTTTTTGAAAGACATCTCTTATGTTAATAACCAAGGCTGTATTTATTTGATCAAAAATACAGTAAAAAAAAGTAACATTTTATTACAATTTATAATATCTGTTTTATATTTTAATACATTTTAAAACTGTAATTTATTCCTGTGATGGCAAAGCTGAATTCTCAGCATCATTACTCCAGGCTTCAGTGTCACGTGATACTTCAGAAATCAGCCTAATATGCTGATTTTGTGCTCAAGAAACATTTCTTCTTATCAATGTTGAATTCTTTGGTGAATAGAAAGTTCAAAAGAACAGCATTTATGAAATATACTTTTTTTGTAATATTATACGTTTTTAATCTCACTTTTGTTCAAATTAATGTCTTGCTAAAAAAAATATTTTGTCAAAATAAATATCTTATTTACCCCAAACTTTTGAACTGTGGTGTGTATATAATTTTTATTATTATTTTATTATTTGTAAATGTTTTTGTGATGCAATTTGTTATTATTTTCAGTTTAATGTTTTGCTTTAGTATTTTCTCCCTCTTTCTTACAAAGATGACATATTTTAAGGAATTTGCTCAAATAAGGTTATTTTCCAAAAATATAATGAATTCCCAGTATTTTTAGCTCTACACTAATAAAATATTTGTGTAAGACTGATATATAAATTCTATTAATACCATATAATACCATATACCAAAAACAAGTGATTCTCAAATATTATTTCTTAAAAATAATGTTATGTTATGTTTAAAATGTTTTTTGCAGTTGTGTTGCTTGTTTGTGGTATGTGAGGTAGATGGTAAAAGGTAGTTTACCTCTCTGTATCTGTGCGTCTCAGGAAAACTGGCAGCACTCCTCAGGACGAGCAGTAACTCGTGATGACCTCATGATGACCTTGGCCAATCTGGAGAGCATCCACATTCGCACCATTTATGACAACCGCATGGCCAGTGTCGGGCTGGGTGACATCAGCATGGATACCACCACCAAGGAGTTCAGCTTGGAGGGGAACCCAAGAGACGTTGAGGAGTGCAGGTTAGTGTGCCTTTAAATCAACAGATAGGATTACAGGCCTGTCAGAAAATGTAAAGCTCCTCTCGAATCACTTCTCTCAGTCCTACGTTCCCATGAGTAAAACTGATTATGCCTCATGTTTTTGGTTAAAACCTCTAAATATTTTCTTTCTGTTTGTAATTTGGTATATTCAGTGAAGAAAAATGACTTAAGTGCTATTACCATGGGGAGCACTAAGGGTGGGTTTCAGTGCCCCAAACGGTGGATTTCAGTGCCCCATATGTTCTTATTTTTGAGAGTTCTGTGCAGGGATCAGTGCTAAGGTTTTCTTTTCTACTGGTCTGGTTGGGCCAGTGGTTCAAATATTTATTTACTCTGCCAAAAATTTCCCTGCAAAATTAAACGGTGCTTTAAAGTTTTCAGATTAGTCTTAACAGTATGCAGGCACAGAAAATGAATAATTATACTGCATAACACTGCATAGTCTTCACTGTATGAATTAAATATAGATTTATCCTTGTTAAAGTTACAAAAGTTATTCAGTCAAGGTCAGTGAATGATTTTCTCTTCGTCTTTGATTAACACTAATGACACAGACAACATCAGAAATATTAGGCTGCTGTCCCTTTAAGACGAATGCACGGATCCAATATACTGTTACACATGCATTTTCTTTCTCATCTGTTTATGTTCAGTTAAGACATAACCGACAGTGTTTATGTAAATACATTCCTAGATGGGCATTTTGACATACTTTGTTGTGTGTATTTTTCCGTTCAAGCGCAAGAAGACGGGAAAGATGTCAATTTACGGAAAACAGCACACAAGTGCTGAATTGAGTTATCTTTTGCATCGTCTTGCTCTTGAATTAGAATGGTTAAAAATCGCTTGAATGTTTAAATTGACCAAAACGTGCAAATGATAAACTATCGTGACGATGAAGCACTGGCTCAATTGGGCAAGTGACAATTCCGTCAATTGTCCCTAGCATCTTTCATGCTGGCCCCGAGCCATCCGGCAGTCCTTATTGTTGAGCCCAGTCTGTGTGAAAGAGTTAATCTTTGCAAATTGTTGATCCCACATAGATGTCCTGCCGGGTATTCAGGCCTATCTTGTGAGTCCTGCTCCCCTGGATTCGAGCGGGTCCCTGGACCCTACCTGGGCATCTGTGCTGGCTGCAACTGCAATGGGCATGCCGGTGCCTGTGACCCTATTAGTGGACACTGCCTGGTAAGGATAGGTGTTTTTTTATGTTCATAAATATTTAAATAACTAATGCATGAATTAGTATATTACTGTACGCCACACACTAAAGCGGAAATGTCATGTGGTAGAGTTGTCAGCATAACACAGAAGGACCTCAGTGTGACAAATGCAAGCCAGGCTACTTTGGTGACCCAAGTCGAGGACGATATGATGACTGCAAACCCTGTCCTTGTCCATACACAGAGACGTCTCGACGGTAAAGATATCAAACATGTGTATATAACAATAATAATAATAATCTATTATTATTATTATGACAAAACAACTTGATGTGTTCAAAGGTTTTCTGATACTTGCTTCCTGGACCATGACAAACAGGCAACATGTGACGCCTGCAGACCCGGTTACACAGGGCGACGTTGTGAGAAGTAAGGGCCAGTACTTTTCCATATACATGTTGTCCTCACACTACATTTTGTGGTGCTGGGTGCATGTATAATATTTCATCATCTGTGTTTTTTTTTTTTATCCACAGATGTGCTCCAGGATATGTCGGCAACCCTCTCCAGCCCAACGGCAAATGTGTCCCTACTGCTAGCCGTAAGCATTTTCCCTAAATTTTTAAATACAACTGTGGTAGTAAAATGATTTATTTATGAGATTAATATTAGTGGTAAGATTGAATTGTTTGCCTTAAGCTATTTCTTTTCTTGGAATTTGTGCCTCATTTTACCCTGACGGTCAAGCAAAGCTTTAGATAATGATTAACACTCTGTGCACTGAATGCTGGAATGCCAGCTGTTTGTGACCAGGGTGTTCAAAGCATTCCAGGTGTATTTGTCAACCATATGGTGTTCTTATCCCTGTTCAGCGATTTCCAAGTGCGATAACAAAGGAACTATCAATCCCATCAGCAAACCATGCTATTGCAAGGTATTGGTAATAAATTGCATTACAGTTTTCCTCTTTTTTTTTTTTATTCACCATAGTTCAGAAGTTTGAAATGTCTCTTATGCTCACCAAGGCTGCATTTATTTGATCAAAAATACAGTAAGCATATAATATTGTGAAATAATAAAATTATTACAATTTACAATTGTTTTGCTATTTTAATATATTTTCAAATGTAATTTTCTCCTGTGATGGCAAAGCTGAATTTTCAGTATCATTACTCCAGGCTTCAGTGTCACATGATACTTCAGAAATCATTCTAATATGCTGATTTGGTGCTCTTATTATCAATGTTGAAAACAGCTCCTTAATGTTTGTGTGGAAACCTTGATCATTTTTTTAGCATAATTCTTTGATGAATAGAAAGTTCAAAAGAACAGCATTTATTTGAAATGGAAGTCTTAAATTAAAATTATAAATGTCTTTACTGTCACTTTTTATACATTTAATGCTGCCTTGCGGAGCCCCAAACTTTTGAATTATGGTTTATAACCATGTGATTTTTGTAGAATATAAATGTCTGAATGTTCAAACACTGCATGATCTTCTGTACTGCAGGCCAATGTGGTTGGTGCTCTTTGCGACGAGTGTAAGAGTGGCACTTTTCATTTGGCGGCCGATAATCCTGAAGGTTGCTTGCAGTGTTTTTGTATGGGAGTGACTAAACAGTGTGCCAGTTCAACCTGGACCAGAGATCAGGTAGCCACATCCTCTAATCTTGTCAGTTAAATATTCGTAAGTGATTTAAACTGGATGTTTTAAAGGTTTTATATATATATATATTCATTTGTTGGTTAATCTGAAGGTGCGAGGTGGTGTCAACGGCCAGCTCTTCACCCTTTCCAATGCAGCCAACACTAGGACCATCTCTGAGGGTATCACCCAGAGAGCCAGCTCAGAGGTGGTCTTCCGATCCTTCACCAGTATCCCTAAAGACATCTATTACTGGGTCCTGCCTCAGAATTTCAGAGGGGACAAGGTGAGAACATCCCATGCGATATAATGCCATGTTTACACTTTAACCTTTGTCAAATAGCACGTCAATGTGCTGTTTTTCAAAAGATGTTTTTCTTTCCTGTGCAAAGGTCACAGCATATGGTGGAGAGCTGCAGTATAGGCTGCGTTATGAGCTGCAGGCTCGCTCGCTTGTGATTGATGGAAAATCAGATGTGGTTCTCCAAGGCAACGGCATCTTCCTGGAGCATTATTCTCAGACCCAAACACTTCCTAGAGTACCAGCCACCATCACTGTTCCATTAAGAGAGGTGTGTTATATACAGTGGTGTGAATAAGTTATTACCCCCATGCTAAAGTTGCCTAAAAAGAGGAATAAAAAATCATCTTTTGGAAATTGATCTTAATGCCTTAATTAGAAGAATGAGGAAAAATCCAACCTTTAAGGACACCAATTTTCTTTGTGTATGAATAATGTATCATAAATAAATAAATGTTCTTCCTTAAAATACAGGGTGCATAAGTCAGGCCATTATCTCTTCACCATACCTAGAGATTGGCATGGTGTTATTTCAGTTAGCCTAATAGCTGGTTTGATTTGCATTGAAAGATGATCTTATGGAAAGTACCCCATGCCAATCTCTAGGTATGGTGAAGGGAATGTGATGATGTGGGTCTATTTTAATTCCAAAGGCCAAGGGAACTTTATCAGGATGCATATTATCCTGGATCCATGAAATAACTGGCCTTTAAAAATAAAAATCTGCCTGACTCTATGGGAATTTAACATAGGGGGGGCCTGACTTATGCACCCTGTATTTTAAGGAAGAACATTTATTTATTTATGATACATTATTCATACACAAAGAAAATTGGTGTCCTTAAAGGTTGGATTTTTCCTCATTTTTCTAATTAAGGCATTAAGATAAATCTCCAAAAGATGATTTTTTATTCCTCTTTTTAGGCAACTTTAGCATGGGGGTAATAACTTATTCACACCACTGTATGTGTGTACATTTATGTTTTTTACTTCTCTTTATTGGGTGTTTGCTAAAGAGCATATTTTTTATATGAATTACTTTATAAATACAAATACATATTTTGCAGCTATATTAAAAAAAAAAAAAATTAATACTACTATAACTATTACTAATAATTAGTCTGTTTATATTTATAAAAATGTTGTGTATTTCAAATAAATTAATCATTAACTCAATCTTAATACATTTATTTATATTTAATTTTTTTTTAGATTTTTAAATGAATAATAAATATTCAAAAGGTTACAAATATAGAATAAGGTAAAACTTGATCTAGCTTGATTTGCAATAAAATGTCTCATTGCCTATAATCCTCACAGTCTGCATGGAGACGGGCGGATGGACAGCCTTGTACAAGAGAGCACTTGCTGATGGCTCTGGCAGATATCAGCGTCTTTATGATCAGAGCCACTTATGCAGACAATATGGCTGAGAGCAGGTAATTTTGCTCTTTTTATTTGGCTCATTTCTTATACATTGACTTTTTACGTCCTTTTTATATACTGGATGGCATCACATTATCTTATTAGTCTCTTATCTGTCGCTTAACTGATTTTGTGAGCAGGATATAGTGTTTTATCTCAGTTTCTCCTCTCTTTAGTATCTCCAATATCCAAATGGATATTGCAGTGCCCCACTCAACAGGAAACGAGAGGGCTCTGGAGGTGGAGGAGTGCGCCTGCCCTCAAGGATACGCAGGACCTTCTTGCCAGGTATATTATGACTTTAAATAGTAACACTCAGTCTGTGTGAACTTGTGCCTGCCTAAGTTAAAGCAAAAACCTCCCCCCTGGCAGAGGTTCTGAACTATTACCTGTCAAGGTAATAACAGCCCTTTATTATTTCTCTTGATCCCTGAAGAGAAGTTCTTAGTAACTTATGGAACATTTTAGCTCTAAAGCTCTGTGCCATAGATTCAAAGCTTCAGCATAGACACCTATGAACCCAGTCACCTCTGACTCGCCCATTGTTTGCAGGACTGTGATACCGGCTACACCCGCACACCTGGACTTTATCTTGGCACCTGTGAGAAGTGTGACTGCTACGGGCATGCCAGCGGCTGTGACTCAGAGACTGGAGAATGCCTGGTGAGTTAACCTTTCCCTTGCAGCAATTATGCTTTTCCTGGATGAATTATGAAGATGTGTGCAAAACAAAATAATTAAAACTAGCTGACTAATCAGTTGTAACTGGAAGCCTTATAAACTAGGTTGGATTTAGGTTCATCTGACCCCAGTTGGTCTCGGGTCAATGGATGACTGGTCAACTAGTCAACCAAATGTGAAAAATGTAATCAAAGCACAAAATATGGTATATAAAAGAAAAATAAACTAGTAACCCTCAAATAAAATCAAAACTAAAAAATGTAAACACAAAAAAATTCTACATAAACCAGACAACCTTACTAATAGTCTATTGGATGAATGGTTGACTAGTTGACCACTGTGGAAGAATAAAATCAAAGCTAAAATTATATTTAAAAAAAATAACTTTTAGTTGTCGGGATGACTGATGATGAATAAAATCGAAATTGTTTACAAAAAACTCCACAGACTAGTCAATCTCAATAATGTACTTGTCGTTCATTGGATAATTGATCTACTAGTAGACTATCATGAATAAAATCAACCCCCCAAAAAATACTTTAAAAAAAACTACATAAATTAGTCTTCCTTATTAAAGGTGGGGTATGTGATTTGGAAAACGACCGGCAGATTTAAAAAAAAAAAATACAATTCAAATGGTCCTACCTTCTTTCCTCCAACGCCGGCTCTGACTCCACCCATTTGAAGAACATGGAAAACTCAGATGCGCGAGAGATTGTAATGACGATTTACCGCAATTTACTGTATTTACCGACGTATTTACTGTGTTTACCGACGATTTACTGTAATCATGGAACCGGCTTTACTGACGAGATGCGCATGCATCACAAACTTTGAGTATGCGCACGACGGGGGTCACGCGCGCTGGGGGAGGGGGGTGTGGTACAACCGTTTGATTGACGGACTTACTGTCCAATAATTCTGGTGGTCTTGGAAATGATTGGCTGGAGTTTTTCGAGTCCTGCCCGTTCCACAGATGATTCAATTGCTTAATTTTCATTTTAGTGCTTCTAACTCAGTGGCTGTAAGTGGGTTAGGAATAGGATTTCAAGTTATTTTTAAAAAATTTACAAAAAAGAGAATCACATACCCCACCTTTAATCGACTAACAAATCTAAATTACAGAAATATGTAAGAAAAAATATACATAATCTAGTCATCATAACAAGTCAAATAGTCGAACCATGCTTAGTCTGGAGTGTTTCATCACACTTTTCCTTTTTGTTTTAGAATTGCCTGCATAACACAGTTGGGCGCCGTTGTGAAAATTGCCTATCTGGATTCTATGGAAATCCAAAGACTGGTGATCCACAGGCATGTAGACCCTGTCCTTGTCTAGGACACTCCACTAATCAGTGAGTTTGCCTTTTTCTATTAACTTTAGAAAAGATATTCTATTCATATAAAGTGGTTACCCTTCAGACATAACCCATAATTCATAATTATTAATTTAATCTTATACACTTCTTCTACCGAAGGCCTTCATCTTGTTACTTGGACTCAGATGGACTGCCCATATGTGAATGTCCTGCTGGTTATACTGGAAGACGGTGTGAAAGGTAAGTTTCTTTGGTCTAATGAGAGGGTACACCTCCCATTCAGTATGCTAGTACTGCTGGGCTGGCCAAACGGGTGATGGAGGTGATCGGGATCCCTTTATCTATTGCCAGAAAGCATGTGTCTGTTGCTTTCCATTATCTCTTCAACCATTTGTGATTGAATGGCATTTGTCTGTTGGTATGGGAGAAGCAAGCCTTGAATCAGTGCCACCCATACCAAAGTGTCATAGTCTGAAGTCACTTTTTTTTGGAGGAGTTTATAAGTTGAAGCTGTGGTGCTTAAAAAAAATCCATGTACGTATGTCTGAAATCTGCAGCGTTTTCAAGTTATAAAAATGTCACTTCTTTACTGTGAGAGTATGGTGTTGAAGCAATTTGTTGCATATGTCACTTTAAAAAGGAGTTGCATCCTTTTTTTTTGCTTCAGTGCTTCTTTGTAAAGCCCTTGCTACATTTTGAGCACTTTTTCTCATTTCAAACTCTTCTTCTAGATATTACTGGGTCTCTAGGGTGGTTTATGCTTCCCATACTGAAGCATAAACAAGTTGATGATATAAATTGTGGATTCCTGTCACTTGCTCAGAATGCAAAAGCTTTTGGGTGTCTGGGATAAAAAACAAATGGCTTCTATTTATAAAAAAATTGGTACCAATGTACCCTGTCTCATCATGGCTCTCAGCATTTCCAACTGCGGAGACTTCTACCTTGAAGGTTCGAAAGATTTCTTCCCCACTGCATGTGATGATGCTTTCTACCTCAACCCTGGGAAAAAGCAAGTTCTGGATACAACTGACCATAATGTTGACAAAAAACTTGATAATGAAGATAATGACTTTTCAGGGCTTGAAAGTACAACAAGATTTTTGCTGTCAACAACCATACGTAGTTTAAGTCACCGCAGGACTTATGGTTCCCCGCGTTACATGGCAAGTCCTGAGGCGCGAGAGAAGAGTTTCCAGCTGCTGTTGAGGAAGCACACAAATCATTTCAACCAGCGCCTGAGTATGCTTGAAAGCAACACTCTGGACATGAAAGACAGCCTCGAGAACATGAGGAAGCAACAGAGTCGCTTTAGCTCTCAACTGGAGACAATAGCCAGAGTTTTGTCTCCAACTGACAGGAAAGATGGAACCAATGAGCTCTCCAACAAATACACAGACATTGAAAAAAGACTAAGTCAACTAGAACACAAACTTGAGATACTGATTGATGGCTTCACTGCTCTAGCACAAGAGCTTGACAAAGTGAAACGAGCACGCCACGTGGCGCGTCCACCACAGGATCGTAGAGAAACTGCTGTGGTTGCTACCACCCGGATTCCAGCCTTGACTACAGCTTGGATAACTAGTATGTCTACTAGCAGATTTCAGAGGAGAACAGTAATTCCCAAAACCATACCAACTCCTCGTACCATTTCCACAACTACATTTGTACAAGATAGACTTTCCCAGATCAATGAAAGTTCAACTAAGCAAGCAAAGTTCTTAACTAAAAGGATACAACCAATATCAACAAGAAAAGACATTGAAACCAGTTTCACATCAAGGGCAGACAACAATAATAATAGCAAATCTTCTAGGAGAGCAACAGTTCCCAAAGGTATAGCAAAGGCACTAAATAAAGGTTCTCTTGTCTCACGGGCAAGGAGCAATGGACAAAATGGAACTTCTCAAATACACCACAAAAGGGGTTCAAAAGTAAATGCTAAATCTACAGAGCCTCAGAGAACTGTGTTGGCAAGGAAACCTCAACTATCCCATTTACCTACACAGGCGCAAGGAGAAAAAGAATCTGCAACTATATTTCAGATTCCTCCTCCATCTCATTCAAAAATCCCTCAATTAAAAGAATCAGTGAAATCTTCCAAGTCATCAAGCAAACCACAAAAACAGGTCCATATTCCTTCAAAAAAATCATCTAAATCTATAAAAACGCGAAGAAATAATTTGGTAGTAAGTCCGTCCAAAAAAACAACAGACATCAAGAAACCACCTCACAATGTCCAAACAAAGAGAAGACATTCCAAAACTAGATCATCCAAGCAAAATCAGTTAGATGTTCCTTCTCATGAAGCGAGAGGTGCATCAGACATAAGGTCCAGCCAACCTGAAGAGTTTACCTATGCAGCTACTTCTAGTCAACCGTCTGACAAGAGGATATTACATTCCCCTAAACCCAAAGTACAAATGACTACTCCAAGAAGACCAACTCAGAGGAACTTGTCTAAATCCATTAATATTTTAGACATCCTCATGAAAAACAACAGGGGACAAAAAACATTAAGAAGACCCTGGCTAAAACAAGACGGGAACCTTCATATTGTTCTTGGAAGGCTGGCGATTCCCATCAAAATCATTCCCGATTACTAGATACTATATGGATCATTGCACCAGTTTACATTACATTGATCCTGTTTTTTTTCCCTCTCTTTTAGCCTTCATTAGAGCTTTGCAAACTTATCGAATGCTGTTGTTCAAGTAAATGGGCTTGAGTTTTGAAAACAAACTGTGATCCAGAAATGCCTCATATTCTTGTAAACCAAGTATTGTACTTTAGTTTAATGAACTGACTCATTCCTGATGTGTTTTTTTCTCAGTAGAATTGTAGAAATAATGTTTTCATCAAGTTTCCCCTCCTTTGCTATTGGTCAGCCAAACCAAACAGTTAGCCCCTCCTCCCAATTCACACTACAGTTTGAGCCAGTGCTGTTATCTCAGGCCAATCAACCTGCAAATGGCTTCAGACATTAAAGAGTATTTTATGATGTGCTATCTTGGTTGTAATGTTTATACTGTTTTGTGTACTTGGTGTTCAGACATTATGTTGAGTATTTTATACAATTCTATATGCATTCATCTTCATTTATCCATGCCGCCTACTCATATCTTATTGTCTTGTAAAGTTTGTGAACTCCATCAACATAGAACCTCAATTTGGCCAAATATGGCAAAAGTGGTGTGTTTTCAGCAGTATACATTTGAAAGATTTATTTAAGTATTGGTGTATTAGTCTGGACAACCTTGGAACCTCGAGTTATCAGGTAAGACTTTTTGTCAAGTTCCTCCTCGGCTTCCACAAGCTTGGGGATAAGGTGGTTTTACTCGCTTAAACGCATTGATTCATTGATCCTTCTGGTTGTCTTTGGCTTTATTCATTTCAGTCCTTCTCTGTTCAGCAAAGCAGTTTTTCAAAGAGAGAAGGACTCAACATCTGTTGGATGTTGACAGCATTCTTGGCTTTAATTTATCCATCTCCTAAACTTGAAATTATGGGTATTATGCAATGGATCCTCTGTTATGTGGTCTAATATTTCTCTCGTGGTGGCCATTAAAAGATACTAATGTCAGGGGTTTGCTCTTTTGTTGTCCTTGTGGTGAGCCAAATTTGAATCTGGCAATCAATAACTGCTTGTACATGCACAGATATTTCATGTCATGTGTTAAATATCTACGTTGGTTGTTTGCTAAACTCTTTTCTTGATGTTTTTTTTTTTTTTTTTGTAGATTAAATTATTGTTTTTCAACCCTTTTTTGTCTTATGTACCCTAACAGCCCCATTGGTAAAGCTCCAGTAACACTTCATCAACGAAACATGAAATGTTCATTTTAACTCATCATTAACATTAATTTTAACATGGTTTTTTAAACAGGATTTTCCTGTTTGGTAATTATTTTTCTCTTCATGAACCAATTATCTATATACAAAATCAAAGCATCTTTAGGTTAGCGTGATTATTAGTACGTCTGAAAAATATCCAGACAGTGTTTGAAGTAGCTTCACAGTGTTTTGCATTAATCATATTCTCAAAGAGCCGAGGTCATAAATCGCTCTTACTTTTCATGGCAGGTCCTGTCTTGTCTGTAATTCTGAATGTGGTTTTATTTTTACTGCATGACATTCAGAACAGTTTTTCCAAGGTGTTGTCTGATTTTCCTCAGATGTGCTCCTGGATATACTGGCAATCCCCAACTTGGTCAAAGATGCACTCCAGGCAACAATGATGGTGGTAAGACTGGCAAAGAGAATATTCTGTTACAATTATTCTTCAAATTAAAAGAATAAATTGAAGATGACTCCTACATTACATGTTTTTTTAACCAAATTTTATAAATTAAATGTGTATTAAAAACAAAATCTGTTTATAGATTGTTACCTTTGTGACAAAAGTGGCAGCGAAGGATGTAGTGCATCGGGAATCTGTCGCTGCAAGGTAAGAATTTTTTTTAATGTTTGCATTACATTGATAACTCCGATTTAAAACATACTTGTTTGTACTCAGATGAATGTTGAGGGTTCAACATGTTCCACCTGCAAGCAAGGGACCTTCCACCTCAGTCCTAATAATAAAGATGGCTGTCTGTCCTGCTTTTGCATGGGCATCACCCAGCAGTGCTCCAGCTCCAATCACTATAGAGATGTGGTAAGAGATGTGATGAGTTAGACCAGTGCTTTTCATCAGTTTGTGTGGGCAAATGTTCATTTTCTGCCTTTTTTCTCCAGGTTTCCACCGTATTTTCCCCTGGAAACTACCAAGGTTTTGCTCTTGTAAACCGCCAGCGCACCAACCGCATTGACAGTGGCTTCTCCGTAGAGCTCTCCACAGATGGAACACAACTCTCCTACACTAACTTTAACTATCTTGGACAGGAGCCCCACTACTGGCAGTTACCCAAAGCCTATCAAGAAGACAAGGTAGAGTTTGGCAGCATTATGTATTTCATCGTTCTTACAAGTCTTTGTGTCTTCCTACATGCTCTCTTGAAGTATCTTCTCCCACTTTGAATACTGATTTCATTCTGCAAATGCATGTTGCCAAGACCTTTTCTTGCAAAATGTACTTAGGGCAGCTCTTCTGCAGCTTAGAAACACTTGTATAGAAGTTGGAGTGTACACTAGAGCTATAGTAGGTACAAGTATCAACAAATTGAGTTTGGGTAGGCTTAATTTGATTCGTGTCTTTTACCTTTTGATTCATTTATTTATTTGGATGTAATGCACTGAATTAAGTGTTTCTGAACCTACTTGCTTTTTTAGAAGACTAACTCTGCTCGGACTAGACGAGCACACAAGGTAATCCTTGCAGGCTCAGCGTGCGACCGTGTTTATTGAGTGTGTGTGTCTGATGTTGTGATTTGGCCTGTCATATTTCTAGAATTAGAATGATGCTTGATTGGGTCATCTGTGCATTGATCTTTTCAGAATATTTAACTTATGTATTTGTGTTATAATTTTATTTTTGTCTTGACCATGGTTTGAAGTGCATGGGATTTTATGGTAGATACATTTTGACAATTTTTTTTGTCATAAATAGGCCCAGTTTACACCTAGTAACACATTATACTGCACTCACACTTTTTGGGGATTTATAATGCACTGAATGAAGAAGAGATATGCCATCATAGCCTGTTCATTGCGGTGTCTGAAGAAATGTTGCATGCTCAGTTTAGTGTGACCGCAGCTTTAAAAAGAAATGACTCAAAACCGAAAGTGGTCAATGGTGTTTAGTTGGGTTTTTTTTGTCTGTTGTATAGTCTTTTAACTGTTTTGAAATACAAGTCATACAGAGATGTTACATGAAGAGTAACTAGTTCTTTGTAGTTTAGCTCTAGTATTTTAGCTGTTGTATTGAGATTACAGAGATTGCTTTGTTCACAAAACTAGAGAGACTCCTCGTGGATAAAGGAACAGCTGAGAAAGGACGTCGCTGTATGGCATCTAATGAACGATATGGGTAAAGACCTCTCAAGGTCCAAAAGAGCCGTTGAGGTATTAGAACTATTATTCAACTTTTATTGTTAGATCTCACCATTGACCTGAATCCCATAGGCACTTTAACAGTGTGGCACCCTCCCGTTTCACATATTTATATAACCATAACTTAGGATATTTTTTTAGTAACAATGTACTAAATTAATCCTTCAATTAATGCTTTTAATAAACTGAAAGTTTAACGTTGGAAAACTGACGGCATCAGTAGAAAGGTCAACAGAAACATCCTTGACACTTCCAGTAAACGAATGCCTCCATGTATTAACTCCACCTGTAGATAATATCTGACACACAATGTAAAGTGATGGAAATAAATTTGAGGAAAAAAGATGGCATTAATCAAATTGAGTTTTGAAAATGTTTTGCTGTTAACACTTAACACTGGGTAACACTACTTAATCAGAATGAACACTTCAGGTGAGAGCATACGTGGTATCCTGATTCTTATACTGACATCCTGAGCATTTCCCTGCATGCATTTAATCGTCTGTTTGGCTGCATGTCCCATTCTTTCCTCTCAACTCGTTAAAGTTTTGGCACATCTGTCTCTCCGTTCTCTCTCTTTGCTTGTTTACATTCAACCAATCTGGTTTGTGTTTCCGGTCCGATCTATAGGACTGACCGTTCACACTTTAATCTACAAGTGACGAGCTCTGTTTGCTCCATTCATTTGTTCAGTAGTGTACAGTATCTATCTACACTACCATTAAAAAAATTGGGGTCAGTAAGACTTTTTGGTTTTTTTGAGGAATTGAATCTTTTATTCAACAAAGATGCATTAAATTCACAGTTAAGGCAATTATATTGTTTCAAAGGGCAGTATGATTAAAAATATATAGATAGTTTCCCCAAAAATACGCTGAACAACTGTTTTCAATATTGATGATAATAATAATAAATGTTTCTTGAGCACCAAATCAGCATATTAGAATGATTTCTGAATGATCATGTGACACTGAAGACTTAAGTAATAACTGCTGAAAATTGAGCATTAAAAACAGGAATAAATTACATCATAAAATAAATAAATGTAGCCTTGTAGAGCATAATAGACTTCTTTCAAAAAACATAGAATTTATTTTACTGCCCCCGAACTTTTAAATGGTAGTGTTCATTGGTTGCTATAATAATGATGTACTGTAGCATCAGCCCAAGAGATTTTCTCAAACAACAACTTTGCATTTTACATATTCATTTCATACTTTGTCCAAAATAACTGACTTGTTCGCTATATGAGGAATAAGTGAGCGCTAGTGGGTGTACTTGGGCACACCTGTAGCTCTAGACATTGTTGGAAACTTTTTAAGTTGCCCCCCAAAAAAAGTACATCCCAATGTGGTTTGAAATCTGATTAAAAATAAATAAATAAATAAAATAGCTTTTTCATGTTTTTTTTATTGTTCAGACTGAATGGATTGAGTTGCAAACATACTAATCCTAATATTTGCTGTCTGTCTGTACAAACCCTTCAAGTCACTATATTTCCTGTTCCATCCATTGCCTTATTCTCACTAGCACCCTGCTGATGAAGTACGCAAACTTGATGATGAAATCTGGGCAATCATCACTAATTTCTCCGACGGGCAGTCTCCCTTCCCTTTTTCTTCATCCTCTCAAACTTCCCATTCTTCATTTGAGGGCCAGAGTTTGCTATCTCGCTCAAGTGTGCGTGACCCTCCTTTCCATTCTGGTTTAACTTCCTCTTTAAGGGCCTCTGAGTCTCACTCAAACGACCCAGACCCTTCCTCCCACCCCGACTCAACTCAGGTACTGTATGCTCTCACTCAGGGGTGAGTTGACTAATTCAACGTCAGACTAATTGGATAGTGACTAGTTTTAGATTTGGCCTTTACATGTGCTGTTTTTTAACATTTCATATGGTCTTAAAGGTTAGCTCAACCAAAAATAAATATTATGTCACCCTCATGTCGATCCAAACCAGTATGACTTGCTTTCTTCTTTGGAACACAAAATATTAGTAAAAAATCTTTTAAGTTAAATATACAGTATTTGTAGGAATGTTTCAACTGATTTTGTCCATAA
The DNA here is from genome assembly GCF_029890125.1 of Rhinichthys klamathensis goyatoka. Lineage (NCBI taxonomy): Eukaryota > Metazoa > Chordata > Actinopteri > Cypriniformes > Leuciscidae > Rhinichthys > Rhinichthys klamathensis. Next base: position 105,005 of record NW_026606571.1, on the reverse strand, counting down.
AATGAAAGTCTTTTTAGAATTTCATTGTATAGACAAAAAACATTTATTTCATTTAAGTCATAGGTTTGGGATGAAATAAGGGTGACAGAAGTTTCATTTTGGGTTAACTATCCCTTAAAAATGCAACAGAAAAAAAAAGTAAATTTCTAAGCTACATTCTAGTAGCTTAGCACTTCCATATTTTACACTAGTAAAACACTTGCTTTTATTCTAGTTCTGTTGTTTGATTTTTGGTTTGGATGTTGCCTTCTCAGCAGGTGGCACTGGGAAAAAACACTGTTGGTCTCCCTAGAGGTCCACGACCTGGCCCCTCTAACAAGGTTGGGAATCATGGGAAAGTGGTGCGCTTTTTTGGGAATCTTGAGTCCAGGCCAATTTGAATATATACAGTATACACTACCATTCAAACATTTGGGGTCAGTAAGAACTTTTTTTATTTAATTTTTGAAGGAAATTAATACTTGTATTGAGCAAGGATGCATTAAATTGAAGAAAAGTTTTCCAATGTTATAAAAGATGTATTTTTTTCAAATAAATGCTGTTCTTTTGAACTTTCTATTCAAATATTATGCAGCAACTGTTTTCAACATTGGTAATTATAATAAATGTTTCTTGATCAGCAAATCAGCATGTTAGAATGATTTCTGAAAGATCATGTGACACTGAAGCCTGGAGTAGTAATGCTGAAAATTCAGTTTAGCTATCACAGGAATAAATGCCATTTTAAAATAAGTTAAAATAGAAACCCATTATTTTAAATTGCAATATTTCACAATATTACTGTTTTTACTGTATTTTGATTTAAATAAATGCAGCCTTGGTTAACACAAGAGACTTTTCTAAAACATGAAAAAAAGTCTAACTGACCCCAAACGTTTTACACCATCTACTTATCAGTGAGACCAGGGAAGTCTGCAAAAGCTAGTCAAGGTTTGGTGATTTAAAGGATGGCTTTTCCTTGTAGGTGTAGCTTGTAGTGCACACTATACAAAATACACATATTTGTATAAAATAGTAAACCGAACTCTGAATTCTTTCTACCATATTGTATTCATTTTTATGAAGATGTTGCAGTTGCAGTTAGTCAGTGACTGACAGGAATAGATTTCTTTTCTCTCATGCTTTCCTCTGTGCTTTGCTTATCTGCTGCATTTCTCTCTTTCCTTCGTCCACGCTATTATGTATTTCCTTCCGCCTGTGCTCCAGTATGTTTTGGTCTACAGTGGGTTCAGCTTGCACCCAGATGACGTGCTCTTCTGGCAGCTCCCGGAGCAGTTCAAAGGGGATAAGGTAAACGCATGGATGGGTTCAGGCCCGCCCACCACTGATTCCCCCCAGGTTGTCTGATCTGCCTTAGACATTAATGAATCTCTACCTGAGCCAAAGTGGGATAGATGGGCAAGCCGAAACATCACTTAATCTAAACCAACCAACCTGGTGTATCTATAATCACGTCATGTTACTGTCGTGCTGACAGAAAGAAGTGCTGCTGTGGATTTAAGGGTAGAGGTTCATATCTGAGATGCTGATTTGTGTAATGATGTTTTGCTAGCCTTTCGTTTTAATGAAGAACTTTTTTTTTCTTTGTAAATTGTGCCTTTGTTTAAAAAAGAAAATATGAATATTGATATTCGTTTTGAATGTGTCATGATGTGACAAGTTTCCAGCAGAAAGCATTTTGCCTGTCCACACTAAAAATGAAACCGCTGTGTGACATTACACAGTCTCTGCTTTTCAGAATATATTGTGTAATGCACAGGAAAATTACATTTCACTTGTACTGTCACTTGTTGCAGTTGTTGCTGGTTAGGACAAAATAATGATTTTTTTAATATATATAAAAAAAAAGTATTTGTAATTAAAAAATTCTTTTTTGATCATCCACACAAAAGCCATAAAAGAAAAACAAAGTTATAATAAAAAAAGTAAAACCCTCTGAAAATTACCTTTGAAATATTTTATTTTATTTGCATTTGGAGCAGTGATTCATCAGTGACATTCCCATGTTTATCAATGCTTTTTGCAATAAAAACTAACATTATGGAAATTTTCTAATTGAATGTTTTTTATTCTAATGTAGGTTGGTGCATATGGTGGAAAGCTGAAATATACCATCTCCTATGTGCCTGGACCTCGAGGTTCTCCCATAGAAGATGCTGACGTTCAGATTATTGTGAGCATGATAGCAGATGTTGCATGTATGAGATATATACTAAGGTTTCGTTCCATAAACGAGATGTTTGAACACTATTGTTCCTCAATATTTCCACAGGGTAATGATATCACACTGGTGGCACGGCAAACATGGAGAAGGGGGCAAGGTGCCAGAGAGTCACAGGACTTTGAGATAGTTTTCAGAGAGGTGAGAACCCAATCTCACCCATTTTATTTCTGTTTTTCATAATTTTCATCATATTGTCATTTGTATTGAACTTGAAGAAAGATATGTGGTTCAGCATGATGATTTCTTCTCTGTAGGAACACTGGCAGCGTCCCGATGGCATGCCGGCTACCCGGGAACACCTGATGATGGTGCTCGCGGACCTCGAAGACATCCTGATCCGTGCTTCGTATCACACAGAGATGCGCTCATCCAGTATCTCGGGGGTCCGCATGGATATCGCTGTGCCTGACTACACTGGCCTGGCACAGGCTTTGGAAGTGGAGCAGTGCCAGTGTTCTCCTGGTTACCGTGGTCTGTCATGCCAGGTATGAACAATCAAAGCTTTGCTTTGTGACCAACCGGATGAATGGTAGCAAAGGCTCGCTTCCATGCTACTGTGATGATGATGATGACAGTATTACTCAATCTAGACATCTGTTCCATTGTCTTCATGTTCTGTAGGACTGCGCTCCTGGATACTCTCGCACAGGAGGGGGCTTGTACCTTGGCCACTGTGAGCCGTGTGACTGTAACGGCCATTCGGACTCCTGTCACCCAGAGAATGGCATCTGCACGGTATGAATCTTTACCAGCACGCAGTTCTTTTCTAGAAGTGGAATGCATATAATTTCAAGGGATGCATAAAAGCATACAAAACGAGTGTTGCTCTCCCTTTATAGTCAACTTTAGAACAGTACAGTATACCAAATATATTTCGTTATAATAAATAATACTATAAAATAACTATTCAATTATATATATATATATATATATATATATATATATATATATATATATATATCCAAACAAACTACAGTATATACACACACACACACAAAATAATTAAATTGCATCCTAAATAAATAAAGCCTTTGTAGTCACCTTGAACCATACAGTACAGTATGCCTGTGAATTTCTTTATAGATATTATATTTTGAATATCTTATATATAATTAAATAAAATCTAAATAATACTTTAAATAAATAATTCATAAATACTATTTATTGATATATTTACATATTTATGTAATTTTTGTAATTATTTAATGTTTTTTATCAAAGAATTTATCAAAAAATATAAAAAATTATCAAAAAGTGTGTATGTGTTTATATGTGTGTGTATATATATATATATATATATATACACCCACACAGACACACACACACACACACACTACATACATTATATATATATATATATATATATATATATATATATATATATATATATATATATAAATAAATAAACTTAATAACCTAAAACAATAAATGTAGCTTTTTCTCACCTTCATTAAAGTAGTCCATACCACTTGTGTGTTATCTTTTTGATACTTAGAGCTGTCAACACAACACCAGGGGTGAGGTCTGTGAACAGTGTGCTGACGGCTTCTTTGGAGATCCGACTGCTGGAACCCCTGAGGACTGCCAACCATGTGCCTGCCCTGGCACTGACCCCAGCAACCAGTTAGTCTTAACATACACCTGCAAACCTTACCTGATTCTGCCAGCTCTTCTTTTCGCAATATTAACCTTATTTGCAGGAAGGTTTTTAATAGTGATTTTATGTGTAGGTTCTCTCGCACCTGTGAGAGTCTGGGTAACGGAGACTACCAGTGCACTGCCTGTCAGCCCGGCTACAATGGCCAGTATTGTGAACGGTATGCTCACACTTCCTGTAGTGCAACAAATCAATTAGGCTGGTCTTTTATTGTCATCACAATTTTTGACGTGACACTCATTTTCTTCATAGCTGTGCGCCTGGTTATGTTGGAAATCCACAAGCAAGAATCCCCTGCCGTAGTGGTATCTATTCATTTATTATCACAGTAACTTTTAGCGACCCTATGAAATCAATATTGGAGGTTTGGGACTTTCAAGGTGCATTCAAGCCATCTTGGAATTACCGTAATTATGTGATTCCGACTTGTAAAAAGCGTTTACATCCTCGTAGAATTCGTAATTACAACTTCTAAACTCAGAATTTTCTGAGTACTCCAACTTGTACTATGTGATCGCTGTACCAGATTCATTTTGGCATTGATAGTGTTTTGCCGTTGATAGTGTTTGAGTTCATCTATATGCAAGTGTACTCATAAAATGTGATTAAATTATGCATAAAAATGCGTATAAAATATCCCTCCCAAAAAACACTTTGGAAACCAGTTGCAAATTGTGGCTAATTGGCAATTAAAGCAAAGGCATGAGCCCTTTCTTCCCCAACTTCCTGTTTCAATTGGCAATACGTCAACACATAAATAACTACACTCGTGATTGATTTCATGGGGTCTCTATACAAACAGTTGACACACTACATTTGTGAAACCGCATTTCTGTTGGACAGATTCCAGTAAAGCGTGTTTGTCTGTTATCAGCTGCTGCATCTCTAGTGGTGAAGGTGTATCCAGAAAGGGTTCAGGTGGCACAGGGAATCCCAGTCACTCTCAGGTGCCAGGTGTCTGGATATCCACCACACTATTTCTACTGGTCCCGTGAGGATGGGCGCCCAATCTCCAGCACAGCAGAGAGACGCAGACAAGGTATTGCGCGGATTACTAAAAGCAGGAAGCGAGTTGAGATCATTAGTATATAAGTATATATCTCCAGACGTCACAAATGAGGAACCTAGAGCAGTGTTTCTCAACCCTGCTCCTGAAAGACCCCTGATTCAACTTGTCGGCTCATTAGAAGAAACTTCAGGAAGTAAAATGTGTGTGTCGGAAAGAGGAGACTTTCAAAATGTGCTGTGTTGGGGGTCTTCCAGGACCAGGGTTGAGAAACACTGCCCTAGAGAAAGCAAGCACCAAAAACAAGATCAAACCCATCTCAGTGGAAAAATAGATCCAAGATGGAGGACATTGCAAAATAAATATAGTGAAAATAATTGATTAATAAATACTTCCGTGTTTTTAGGCTTGTGTTACCATTTGAAAGTTTGGGGTTGGAAAGATTGTTTTTTGGAAAAATTATTTAGCTTACTAATGCTGCATTTTTATGATCAAACATACAGGGAAAAAAACAGTAATATTATGAAATATTATTACAATTTAAAATAACTGTGTTCTATTTTAATATATTTTTAAATGTAATTTATTCCTGTGATGGCAAAGCTGAATTTTCAGCATCATCACTCCAGTCTTCAGTGTCGCATCATTCTTCAGAAATCATTCTAATATGCTGATCTGCTGAACAAGAAACATTTCTTACTATTATACATTTTGAAAACAGAATTATTTAATAAATGAAAAGTTCAAAAGAACAGCATTTATTTGAAATAATTTTTTTAACAATATTAAAATATTTAATGTTACTATTGATCAATTGAATATTTCCTTGCTGAATAAAAGTATTAATTTCTTTCCAAATTAAAAAATAAATAAATCTTACCGACCATAAATATTTGAACTGAGTGTATGCAACACAACTGACAGTATGAGTTTATAATCATGGGAAACCTTTCCATTCCACCCTGCAGGAGAGGAGCTGCATTTCCCCAGTGTGCAGCCCAGTGATGCTGCCGTTTACATCTGCACCTGCCGAGACCAGCGCAGCTCCAATAGGAGCAAAGCTGAGATTGTTGTTACAAGTAAGTGGTTTTTTATCACCATAAAACACAACTCAATGCCAGTTATTCAAGTATTTCACTCTACACTGATTTAACGCATGACAGCACAAAATACATTTTGAAATTGGGTTTTTAAAAGTTGCTTTTGTTTTACCCTCAAGTAAACCAAAACATAAAACTAACCAGGGCATAAAACTAACTTTTTAAGACCTAACAATGGCCGGTGACTTAAGAATTTTTAAAAATATTTTGTATTAAAAATAATAAATATTTTGGTAGCACTTTATTTTACAGTTCTGTTCGCCATGTACATACTATGTACATATTATAGTTATTACAATAACTGGGTGATAACTATTTACTAACCCTGATTCTACCCCTAAACCTAACCTTAACCCATGTAGTTACCTTATATTTACAGTACTTTCTTAGTTAAGTACAATGTAATTGCACATACTGTAAAATAAAGTGCAACCAATATTTTTACCAGCCATGAAGCATAAATTAAGTTATTTACAAAAGTTACTTAGTCAAGACCAATGAGTGATTGTTCTTTGTCTTTTGTTGTGTGATTAACATTAAAAATACAGCATCAGGAATATTAGGCTGCTGTCATTTTAAGAGCTATTGCACTGATCCAGTATACTGTTACATGTGTTTTATTTCTCAACTGTTTACTTTAAGACATAACTGGATATTTGGATACTTGCCAAGATTTTGACATAAGAAGCACAAGAAGACATGAAAGAGAGTTCAATTCAGTATTTCTCACACTGAGAAGCAGATTTCTAGGCTTGCGCTTTGGATGTTTATGCATGGAAAACTTCCCACACAGTGATTGTTACGGTTTGAGTTCCCTTTCGCGTCTTCTTAAGCTTCAATATTTCAATTGTCAAGGCTTAAACTTTCGTGACGATGCAGCACTGGCAACTTTGTCCATGTTCATGTTCTCTCGGTTTTGCATTGTTAGAATTCATAAAAAGGTTACCGGCCAACTAGCAATTGACATGGTTTCATATACTCGCCAACGCTGATTTTTAGGCACATTTGGCGCTTGCCGAGTGTTAATTTTAGGCCCTGTTTGTGGCTCCATAGTTTTAGCCAATCAAAACATTTTTAATTTAATCATTTTAATTTATAAATATTTTTGGCTTTTTGTGGTCACCATTGGTAAAAAGAGAGAAAAAAAACAATCTTAGCTTTTGATTTGTCAAACCCCTTTTCCCTCACCAGCCTTACCATCCAAACCCATTGAAGTCTTTATCGAGGAGCCCAAAGCACAGAGTGTGACGGTGGGATCTACAGTGAGCTTTATCTGCACAGCCAAAAGCAAGGTATGAATGTCTTCTGCACACACATCCAGTACAGACATAACCTCACCCTTCCTGACTTCTAAAACAGATGGACAGAGAGAGAGAGCAATATTTGGCTGCAAGTATGAATGCCTGTAAGTGAAAATATTTGCGGACATGTGCTTCTCTCATAGCTGCCAGCGTACACCCTGGTTTGGACCCGCAAAGGCAACGTCAAGCTGCCTAACCGAGCCATGGATTTCAATGGAATCCTGACCATTCAGAACGTGCAGCCTGAGGACGCAGGCAACTATGTTTGCACAGGCTCCAATATGTTTGGCATGGATGAGGGCACAGCTCTCCTCTATGTCCCAGGTTTGTGATTGGCACCTCTTCCTCTAAACCTCCCTGCCTTCTAGTTTTTCAGTCTTTCTCAAGCTGCATGTCTCTTTGCCCTATTTGTTTGTCCATTGTGTTGTTTGTGCCAAATTCTGCTTTGTCTTATGGACAACAGCATGGCTAACCCTTCTTTTTGTGTTTAAATTATTGCGTTAATCAAATATTTTGCTTTTTGATTTACTTGCTGAGTTTTCTGTTTGTTTCTGTCCACTTACACCAACTTTAATGGCTTTTCGTGTGGCCAATGTAAAATCTTTACACCAGACAAAATGATACAGCTTGTGAATGGTTAAGAAAAGCAAAACTCCGATATATCAAATTTTGTACTCAAAGAAAATACTGTCAATCAAGACTAATCCAGCACCTGAAAATATTTATTTTTCTCAATACAAATTCATGATCATTTCTTTTCTTTTTTCCCATCATGGCCTTTTTAAGCCTTTTTGGGTTATGATTATTGGAAAATTTGCTCTTCTATATTCTTTTTTAATTAGGACAACTCATTAATTCCCGTAATGCTTTGTTTTTCTTGTTATGTGACTCGCATATTTAAGCAAACAGATCACCTGTAGTGACTCCCCTGAAGACTGACGGCAAGTTTAGTCATATTAAACGTTTGATATAAACTTTTTCAATGTAGAATATTGTGCTATTGTACAATTAAACTTGAGCACAACAAATTTTGTGTGAATTGTAATCTATTTAAATGTAAATTGTTGTATTAAATTCAGTGCTACATTTTACGTTAAAATAATTTACATAGAAATGCTCATTTGTGCATTGCTCTTATTCATGAAACATAAGAACACATTTCTGTGTAAAATCCTTTTTTGTAAAATCTTTTACACAAATAGTCACATTGAATTGAATACTAAAATACATTAAATTTGATTTATGTACAATTTGCACAGAAATTCATTCTTCTTGTGTTTGATGAATAAGGCCTAGTCATTTTTCTAACCTCCAGTCTCATATGCATGTTGTTCATGCGTAGTGTTCTTGGTAGTGGTCAGTGAAATCAGCTGCTGGTGTAATTGGGTGTTGTCATGGTGGTGGTTCTGTGTCAGTCTTCTCACTGGCGGGGGGATTTTTGTCTTAATTTCCGAGCATGTTTACTGTCATTTCCCTCCTGAGGTGGTCTTTTGGGGATAGTGGTTTATGAGGTAGGGAGGTGTCGTAATTGTAGAAACTGGGATCCGTCAGCCAAAAGGACTGCAAGTGCAATCCCGTTCCCGACTCCAAGATGTGATTCCATCTCTATTTTGTAATGGAAATGTTTTTCAAATTTGTATTTGAAAATGGTGCTATTAATAGTGCAGTAGTTTGAATGTTGATTTTATCCATGAGTGTCATATTTTCCATTTTCAAATGGCTTCTTCTTTTTTTTCTCTCTTATGAATTAGAAACTGCCAGTGGTTTAGGCAGTGTTTTTTATGTTATGTTTCAGCATTACAAAAGTCAGACAGGTTTTGTACTGTTCTAAACTCTTCAGTTATATTTAGTAGTAGTATTAAATAAAGACATTTCATAGATAATGCCTTCCAAATGTTGCCAACAGTGATATTGTTTAGAACATATTTATTTTGACTGGTTTGAATAACTACTGTAAAATAAAATAACGGCTTACATTTACAAACACAGCGAGTGATATGTCTGAAAGGATGTTTGATGTTGACTTTAAGGTTGTATGTGTATGAAATAACAGACTTCAAACATTTGATTTATGTTTTTGCATTGTTTTTGTTCTTATTCATTATCTATGTTGTACACTAGAATGGTGCTTTATAACATTTTCTTTATTTCTTTTTAATTAAGCATATAGGTGGATATCAGTTATTTCCTTAATTAAAGCAATATTTAATTTTGTACATTTTTGAAATGGTGCTGTATCTTGAGAAAATATGATTTTTTTTACATTATGATTCCATTGTATTTTATTTGTCTAAACTGTGAAATGTATGTACAAATTATTTTTTAAATGGTGAACATATTAAAAGAATAACAGGTAAAACACAATCGCTTTATGGAATGAAACTGAAACTAAAATCCTACAGTAGGCTTATATCAATCACAAGCTGTATTTACATTTTTTTTATATATATATTTGTGTGCGTTTATGCCGAGGTAAAGCTTTTACATGTGATGTGTTCTGATACTAACCTGCATGCTTTGAGTTTGTCTGAGTGCTGTTTCCTCCACTACTCTTTTAATTATACAGAGTGTGCTTACCTTACACTTAGTTTAAAATGTCTTCTAAATGTCTTCTAAATGTGCATTGATTTTTCAATAGGAAAACTCAGTGCCCTCATTGATTCTTAATGGGGCGAACTATTGCTTGGTATTTTACAGCAATTATTCATCAACTTTTCCACCATTGACTGTAATCTCACATACTGTAATAGGTGCTGTAAATCTATGATACTGGAGCCTAATGGTTTATTTGGGAAGAAATTAATTTGCATTACTAAAAAGCCAATGAGAAGCTTCTTTGTACAAATAAGCTTTATGTACTGAATATATCAGTCAAAAGTCCAGATTTAAAAAGGTACAATTATTATGAGTATCATATCTGAGACATAATTTTTTTCTGTTTTGAAATGTTTTTATATTTGACAAATACTGGTGTAATTAGCATGAATGATTTCAACCTCAGGCATTTTGAGAGACATTGGTAAAGCTGCCTGTTAAAACTTGTTTTATTTCCATGAAAATATAATAGGTAAGCTTGTTGAAACTTCTAGAGTTTCTGTTCAGAAATAATTTAGTCCCCATCCATCAAAGTAATTAAAGTATAATTTCACGGCACCAGTGCAACACCATAAAATACACAAGAAATGTTGCACACAAGTTCTGCAGCTTCTGAGAAGTTTTTGAGTTGAGTGGCATATGCTTTAAATCACATTGAAATGCTTGGGGTCGCCACTCTCACAAAACCTTCTGGAGTCTCACTTGACAGTATCTACCTGTCCATCATTCACAGAGGCTTCTCAGTCACAGATGTTTTTCACAGCCTATGAGATGTTTGAAGGACATAGAACGCGTAAGTCCACATGGTTCTCTCCCTCCAGGCCTTAGGGGGACCCGTTTTTTTTACGCATGCAATCTTCACGGCCTGCATGCTTTTACCATCTCAAGTAGTGCCCTGGTACAACCTACAAACTACAAGCACAGTGCTAATATATCACAAAAATAGCTTCGCAACCACCAATTTCTTATGTTATTTGAAATATTAATCCTGTTCATGGACACATTTCACCATATACAGGTTGTTGAGTTGTACTTATGAGCATTACTTGATCTGGCTAAGCTTTCATGGCCTGTATGGGTCCATTGAAACAGGGAAGCTGCATGCTTGCACAAATGGGGACTTCTCTCTGTTGCTGAAGTGTGTCTTGTATGATTCTTATTTTATTAATTAAAGTAATTAAACACGGAGATGTCTTGGTACTCAAGATTAGTTCAGTATCAGATTGGTTAGGTTGTTCTTCAAAATGTATGCTATATGTGACCAAACCACCAAACATCACACTTGTTACCTAACAGAGAGGGGTTCCCAACACATTTCATCAGCCCAGTATCATGCCTTTGATATGCAAGACTATGTTGAGGTATATCAGATATCAAACAACATCCATTGTTCTTAAAAAGATCATACTGTGACTCATTCATAATTATCATCAGCCATGCATACATTTCCAGTGCACTGAACTTGCCTCTCTCAATCTTATAAGAGCAACTTATGCAATTGTATAGACACTCTTTAAAAGATGGTTTCACTGTAGTATGCATTTACATGTTTTTTGATAAGTAATGGACGAGAGGGTGGGTAGATAAATAGATGGATGTGGTAAACGGGATATATGAGCATGGATAGATGGATTGGTAGATAAATGGTTTATAGTTGAGGGGTAGATAGAAACTGGAGATAGAGGGGTTAGAGGTAGGTGGATATTGTAGATAAATGAGTAGATGGATAAATAGACGGGGATATGTATAGACAGATACAGATGCACTGTAAAAAATGTCTAACCACCCCAACTCAAAATTTTCTAGTGACTGGTCACATCTAAATTTTTCAATTGGCCCAAGTGAAATTCTGCTAATTTAATTTGATAAATTTTCAGAATTTCACTTGGGCCAATTGAAAAATGTAGATGTGACCAGTCACTAGAAAATTTTGAGTTGGGAAGTTAGACATTTTTACAGTGTACAGTTGAGAAGCAAGATAAATGAGTAAATGAGTGGGTAGATCAATAGATGGATATGGTAGACAGGATATATGAGCACATGGGTGGATAGTAGGGCTGCAACTAACGATTATTTTGATAATCGATTAATCGGACGATTATTTTTTCGATTAATCGGACAAAATTTCAATTAGATTTTTTGTTTATTATGACTAAATAAAACCCGGTTACACTTTATTTTAAGGTGTCCTTGTTACAGTGTAATTATATATTTAAGTACAGAGTAATATTAAGTAACTACATGTACTTACTATAGGAATAGGGTAGGATTAGGTTGAGGGTTAGTTGCATGTAATTATGCATAATTTACTGTTATTACTACAGTAAGTACATGTAACATATGTAACAAGGACACCGTAAAATAAAGTGTTACCTAAAACCCTCAATTAGGATATTTATGTGTAAAAGTGTACTTTAAAAAGTGCAAAAGCCACACATTGAGTTTTACAAATATCAATATTTGCATTGTTTTTAATGATAATTGCTGATGGCAAGTTGACAACCATGATTAATGTAAAAAAAAAAAACATTTATATTCAACATATTGTTTTAACACAATTTTTGTTAAAACAAATTTACAGACATGTTGTTCAGATGTGAAGATATAAACTAAAAACATCTCAAATATATAATTCATTTAATGTTTTATTTAAAATTAATTGAATTATAAGGATAACTTGTAAAAAATAAATATAGAAAGCCGCAGTAGATCGCGTTTGAAAAACAATTAAAACTTAATAGTAGACAAATGCTATATAAAGAGAGCGGAATGGTACGCAGCAAGCTAACAGGCTTGATTAAAAAGACAGGAAAAATGATGCATTAGTGCACAAACATTCGCTGAAAACCACTGAGTACAGTGACTAAAAAACAATAATTTACTGCTGGTGTTATTAACTGCCTTTATATTTAGTCCTTCGCTTTGTAAAGACCGTTTTAATTTAATTCAAACTCCCGGGATTTGAGCGCGCATGCGAGACAGAAGAGACTGTGCTCCAAACCGTGTAGCGCGAGCGCGCAGCAGAGCAACGGAGGGAGAGAGACCTTGCGTGTGTGCCTCATGAAGCGCGTGTAAGACAGAGAGCATCCTGATTGGCCTGTTTCAACCAATCACCAGTAAACGCTCCCCGTGACGTAAGCAGACCAACTAATCGATAATGACATTCGTTGACAACGATTTTCATAATCGATTATTATCGATTAGTTGTTGCAGCCCTAGTGGATAGATGGATTGGTAGAGAAATGGTTGATAGTTGAGGGGTAGATAGAAACTAGTAGAGGGGGTACAGGTAGGTGGATATTGTAGATAGATGTGTAGATGGCTGTGTAGAAAGATAAATAGATGGGGTATGTAAAGACAAATACAGTTACTGATATAGTTGGGAGGAAAGATGGCTAAATGAGATGAGTGGGAAGATAAGTAGATGTGTAGACTGAGAGATGGGTTGGTAGATACATGAGTAGATTGATAGAGAGGTGGATAGACAGCTAAATGTTTGGGTGGACAAATAGACTGAGAGGTGGGTGTGTAGATAGATAGGTGGGAAGACAGCTAGATGTATGGATAGATAAAGTAGATGGATAGATTGTGCAGATTGATGTTGAACAATGGCTGGGTTGGTAGATAGGAAAGTTCTGTAAATGATTAGGTAGACAGACGGATAGTGCAGTGGGTAGATGTATAACTGTGCAGATGTGTAGACAGGTGGCTAGATAGAGGACTAGATGGTTAGGTAGACAGCTATGTGATTGGGTCAATACATAGATGAGAAGACAGATGGCTGGGGGGTAGATAGATGGATGGGTAAATGTGTAGACTGACAGATGGTTGGGTAGATAGATGCAGTAGACAGACAGCTAGCTAGATGGTTGGTTGGTGGGTGGATAGATGTGTAGACATACAGTATAGATGGGTGAGTACGTAGATCTCAAAATGCATAGAATTAAAAGTCGTTTTTTGAGTTATGGACCAAAATAGGAACTCCATCCAGGAGCCCATCATGGAAAAAACCAACGCTCTAAATGCCAGGACAGCTAAATGAGCACTGTTCAGTCACTGAGAAGCAGACCGGAGCTTAACACAGAGCTTACACAGACCAGTAGTCCGCCCTAGTTGGTGAAAGAAAGCTTTCTTTTGCTCTGTTGCCCTGGAATCCATGTAGATCGAGGGCTTGGCATCCGATCGAGGGCTTGGCATCCAACCAAGTTGGCACCGACAGCAGTGAGGGCCTCGCCCTGCCAAGCCCTGTCTGCCACTTCTCATCTCCTCAAGCTGGCTGCCAAGAGACATGACTTGACCATCAGCTCCGGCAGCCAGACACATGCTGCATACGCTGTCACACCACTAGTACTTCATGAACACTCTCACAAACAGACCTTTCTTACTGTAAATGTAAACTCTTTTCTCACATTTCACCCATTTGCCTTTTTTGTACTTTAGTGCTCATAATAAAGACCAAAGGCAAGATAAAAAAAAAATCTATTAATTAGCATGACATTCCAAACCATTTAGACCATGAATGAAAAATTAATTCCACTGAAAATGTTCTTGACCACTTCCGTCATTGAGAGAGGGTGAGGTCTGTAATGAATGGTACTCCTGTCTGTGATTAACTGGTTTCTACCTAACTGTAGCTACTGAAGGGTCCCAGCCGGTGGCCACAGTCAATCCACCTGTACTGACAGTCCAACAGGGCCAGCGGGCAGAGTTTCGCTGCTCGGTGACCGGCAACCCCACCCCTGCTGTGGAATGGATAGGTGAGCCAATCTACTTTTGAGAAAACTAATGCATATATTGATACGTGGTCACCATGGTTATGTCAAGTAGAACATGTTTGACATCTTTTGTTGGTCCTGAAACAACATCCCTGCAAAACCCCAAATATGTGAAAAAGAAATCAACTTTTACAAAGATAATTTATTATGTAATTAAAACACTTTTTATACTTAAGTGTGAAATGAATACAATGTTTCTGGACACTTAATTGCATGTTATTTGCAATTAAATGAAAATAGTTTAGTTAAACTTACAAGTGCTTTTGACACACTCATGTACATCTTTTGTATGTAAATATACTGCTGACAAGCATTTATGGTAACTGAAATATCCTTTATAATTTATATGGAAACTTTTATTTAAATATATTTGTAATTTCACATTATGATGAAGTTATTAACTAACAGTTAAAATTATATTCAGGTACTTTACATATGCTTTTTAGTGTATTAGTCAACACATCACAATGGCCCTCATTTATCATTCTTCCGTATAAACGGGCGTATATGTTGGCGTTAGATTATGCTTACACTCCTCTCACCGCCTGATTTATGAAGCTGTGCGTACCTTTGAAATCCAGGTGTACAAAATGCCTGCCCTTGATAAATCCCGCGGCTGAAAACGATCGTCATTAGAATAACACGACGCTATATATTCGTATATATTCAAGTCTCCGCTTCCCCCACGCCCTCATTTTACGCCATGGACACACGGAAGACGGCACAGAAGAGAAACTTCTCCGACGTGGAGCCGAAATGACCTATCACAATGCATTATTTTACAGCACGTCTTTTGAATTAGCATTCAATTTCGAATCACGTCACATGTATTGGGGTCACTGATCTATATAGAATGACTGGGTAGCTCATGACGTCATAAACAGTGAAGCCACCGCGCCGCCATATTGTGATTCCCTAGTGAGCTCACGCGTTCTATTGAATCAATAGGAAATTGTATGATTTGACTGAGAAAACATTGCATAACGAGACACCGTCTTTAAATCTAAAGTCTCCCTGAACAGTCTTACAACGCAAACATCCTAAGCATTTAAATGGGTATTTTTTTTAAAGTCGGAAATTATTCCTGCTTACTAAAAATTAAGTATATGTGAATTGTGAACTTAAAATTTAGCTCTTTCTGATTGTGTTTTACAGATAGATCAGTAGTCTGTTCAAGTATTTGATTAGTTAGCAAGAACATGTCCAGGAAATGCATAATACAAATTGTATGGGTTAATGTACACCTGTTTCACCTCTTATTTACCCCTTATTTACACTGCACACGTCTGCGGCGCGTTTACAGCTGCGACACGGCTACCGGAGCTGATCGCGCCCACAAATCGGCAAATCACGTGGAAATGCTCCTGGTGTGAGTTGACACCGCGTGAAGGTAGGAATAAAACATTGTCGGAGCCATAATGCGCCGCAGATGTGTGCACTGTAAATAAGGGGTTTACACATAGGCCTACTCCGTTTGCAGTGCATATTTTTTACCATACCCATGTCAACAGGTTGGAGCTTTCACTGCACGCGGATGCCCGTCCTGTGCGGTGCGTGCAGAGATCGTTTGTGCTGCAGGCGCTGAATTAAAGTGACAGCGCATGGTTCGTGGTTAAACTGAACACGGATTGACATGAAAATATTAAATATATGCATTTAATTAAATTTATAAGAAGTAATGCATTGAATAATACGTTTATTGGGTTTAAACTTGAATACGTCTGTGAAAGAATGCATAGTAGGCTATAAAAAAAATTTAAACAACACGGAAATAGCGACAATTGTGCATATAAATGACTATATATGGGCTTAAAGTACAACCTGTGAGCAGTTTTTCAAGATCCTTTTGTGATCTTCGTTTTACACTTGTTGATGTGCAGCGGGTCATCTTAAAAGTGCCGTCGGAGCTACCTAACGCTGTATAACGGCCGTTGGAGCCCTCTGCTGGTAGGGAATCGTAAGATGGCCGCTCGAACACTTCCGGTGGCTTCACTGCCTGGCGGCAGTTTAGAACGTCATGAGCTATCCAGTCATTATATAGATCAGTGATTGGGGTGTACAATAGTGATGATGATGAGGATGATGATGATGTGATGTGGAGTAGCCTACCATTCATTTACATTAATAATTGCATGACAATTTGTAATATTCTTCTTATTATTATGATTTTTATTATTAATGACGCTTATTGTTATTTAGAAGAAGAACGTCGTTATTATTATTTGTATTATTATTATTATTATTTAAAAGAAGAAGAATGTATTTTTTATTATTTTGTCAGTCTGAATTATTTTTTGGTCATTGAAAGCCTTTCGTTACCGAACCCAGTCCGTGCGCACCTGCCGGGCCAAACCCTGAAACGTCAGGGTAAAGCGCATAGGCTCGCAACTGAAGGAATACATATGGCTTAAAATCAAATTGCTTTGGTAAAGTCACACAAATTAAACATTGAAGTCCATGTTGCACAAAAATAAACACTGAAGTTTATAATTACTATGTTGTTGTTGTTGGTCATATTATCATATCTTGCAGTTTGTCAGTGCATTTTGTGGTGTTACTGTTAGGAATTGTTTTTCTGCGCATTTCCGCACTAACTCAAAACGTGCGTACATGTACACCACCTCCTGAGCTGGTGTAGGATTTGAGCGTGCCGTACGCCAACATCCATATTGATAAATCTCAAAGTCACCGTGGTTTTGGGTGTACGCCAGGTGTACGCTGGAAATTTGGTGTGCGCACTTTTGATAAATGAGGGCCAATAAGTGTACTTTAAAGCATGACAAAAGATGAAGAACATGATTTCACATTTTATTTTGACATTATTAGAAATTGTGCTTTTTAAGTCTACCAAAGTGTTAAGAAAAAGCAATGACAGTGTACTCTCTTTCAGTACACTTAAGTGGCCTTTTATTTTCATTATATTGTCTGGAATTTGATTAAAAAAAATACTTTTAAGACTTAAAATACACTAAGTGCACAGTCGATGCAATTTCGCACACTTCTTTTTCACAAGGAGACTGAATGTTTGAGAAGAAGCCTAAAAAATTTCGGTTTTCTTTCCCTAATATCAGATTGGTCATTTAGAATGTTGTCCAACAAGGATGTAGATTGAAGAATGTCCTTCTTTAAAATAGTTTGTTGATGGTGTGTCATGTATACACGCATCACATCAACTATTCCTTCAAATGACTCCTGGGAATCTGTCTTATAATATGTTTGTTTTTCCAGGAGGTCCCGGGAAACAAATCAGCTCAAAAGCTGTCATTCGTAACGGGCTGCTGACCATCCCATCTGTGGATCGCTCGGATGAGGGCGAGTACATCTGCAAGGCCCTGAACACGCATGGCGAGCACACAGCCCGAGGAGTTCTCCATGTTCAAAGTACATGTCCTACACAGGAATATTTCAAGATTTACAGTGTAACAAGTTCCCGAATATGGTGAGTGAGTTCTTCTCTACTTTTTAACTGATGTCTCAGGTACAAGTCAACCTCACGGTCTGCCCCACGTTCAAGTGAGCCCTCCGCGGGTGGAAATTCACGAGGGTGAGACTTTACGGTTGTACTGCAGGGCCGTTGGCAGTCCCACCCCTGCCCTCACATGGAAGAAGAGAGGTGGTTCACTGCCGGCACAGGTGAGAAAAAGATTCCTCATGTTGTCATTTATCCTATTACTCAATTACGATTTTTAGGGTTGTGACATTGGTCATATTTTGCCTTGTTTTTTCCTTCCTTTGAGTTTTTTCTTTCTGTTTCATCCTGTGTCTTGGTGTTTGTTCAGGCAATTCCTTCTCACGGTTTCCATCAGTTTAAAAGCAACAGTCTCGATGTGTTACAGAGACGTATTGAGGAGCTACAGGTCTGTCCATCTGTCTGATGTCTGTCTCACGCGTCCCATCCCACCTGTCTCGCTTCACTCACCCTCACCAAAATCTGTGAACTAACTGCATGATCATTTATTTATTCATGTGACATCCATTAGATTTCCATTAGCTAAGAAATAATCATTACAGATTACTCCTGTTAGTACAAACAGATCTTAGTATGCACAGTTAACTGAATGGGCTGGTTATAGTACAGCATGCGCAGTGTGGTTCAAAAGTCTACATTGATTCAAAATTCAAAGTCTGAACCTGGAAATAAACACATTGTGATGTCAAATGAAAACAAGTGGTGCTGTCATTAAAGCAAAGACAGGACAAACCAAATAGTGAAATCCATTGTTTAATTTTACAATTAAACTTTTCACTCAAATCGTTATCCTGATAAAAATGTATTTAAATTGGAAAAATTGCTAAATAAAAAGCCAAACAGAAGCAATATCTCAATCTGACCCATTCCTTTGAACCTCACTGTACATGCTTTTGCTCCGTTAGATTTGGGTTATTCGAGATATGAGACATGGACGACCTGTCCAATGCCGCTGGAGGGCTTTGGTGTCTTGTACCTTGTGTCTTTGTGGGCTGGTTTGTTCTGCCTAAGAGCATTGCTGCATTGTGTCAGCTTTTCCCAGGGTGTGCTCAGGTCCTCCGTGCGGCCATGCAGAAATTCTGTGTGCTCTAGCAAACGGGCCGCTTTGAAAATTTGTGAATGGTTTCAGACACTCATTCAACCAAGCCTGCCCCATCCCAGCTCTACTGCTGCCACGCTTCACTAGATCAGAGTTAAGCGGCTTTGCTCCTGGATAAAAAACATCACCCCCTCCCCTCTGAATACAGTCGTGTAGTTTACAGATGTAACTTACAGTTTTAGGGTTTCTTTGCCATTAGCTATACACATATACATTCATGAATCTGAATCATCTATCCACAATGCTAAAGTAAGCTATTTTCTGTGAATATGCACGACTTCTGACTGAGATAACTAGAAGAATAAGAGCCTGATCTTCTGGTTCTGTGTATCTAGCACATGTTTTCATTTTGCGAGCTCTTTATACAGTATAGCGAACCGTTTTTGTACAGCTGGAAGTGGATGGCAGCCGAAATGTTTCACACCCGCTCTTACATTAAAAATAAGGTGGATAAATCCTTAAAAAAAGAGAAAGTGTTAATATGTTTGCTTTTTAAGGTTGATTTGCAGTTCTGGATAAGTATGTAGATGTTGTGTAGCCACTAGCTGCTTTAACTGTCCACTGTTACTATGTGTCTCGTTTTGTGAAATAATCACCCTCACCAACGCCATTAATCAATTACAGGTAATGGCAGTTTAATCATCTGCTAATATAGACCTGTAGCACCATAAATGTAACACCCATAATTAATAACAATGTTATGAGGCGTGAAAAATTACACCGTGCCTTAACCAGATGCGCCAAGCTTCAACCAAGAGTGTACCTGTATGTTTTGTAAGCCACCGCAAACAGGACCATTACATTTTTCCAGGCTTTTGACTTGTTTCTGCGGTGTCGTGCTGGGTAGCCCTGCCAACAATGGAACCTCATTGGATACAAATAGTTCTCCTCCTGTATATTAAAGTCAACATGAAACGGAAGTCTTTTCTTCCCTATTGTGAATACTGCTGCGCCTTAAAAGTATGTACTGTTTTTGTGAAGAAAAAGTACATTTGAGTCTGTAGCAGAACAGTAGGCAAGCTTTGGAACATACTACTTCGTCACTTCCTTCACATTCAATTGAATTTAATTTCCTACCGTTTCGGAGAGAAATCCAGTAGTGCGTTGGTCTGCCAGATCTGCATAATGATGCATTTAAAAGTTAATGACCAAACATATATTTTCAAAAGTTCACAATGTTGTTGCAGATAAAATAAAATGTGGATAACATCTTTTCGTCAGGTTAGATACTTATTATTAATCACTCAAACCCCTTTATCTAAATCTCTCTTCCTAATTTTCGGACTTGCACGTCTGTCATGTTTGTAGTTTTTCAACACTTTTTATTCGTGTTTGTAGTTCTGATCGAATCCTTGTCCATCGTGCAATGGGTTGAGGTCACGGATCTGCACTTCTGATTCCAACCGGAAAAAGTAGACCATCCGGGGATATTTGGAATGCTCATTTGAAAATACTACGATTTGGGACACACTAATTCTAATTTCGAATACTATTTAGGATGGATAGTATGCGAATTGGGATGCAGCATGACAGTATATCCAAGTTAAACGGCTTTTTGAACAAGACAAAATGTAGGGGAGGATTTTGTCCATTGGGAATTGATTTGATTTGAGCTTGTCCCACCCTTGTGCCGAAAAACACATCAACAGAGAAGAGGGAGGGGAAGCTATTTTGCCTAAAGATTACGAGGGCACATGCATTTTAAGAAAAGTAATGATGAGCAGCACGTATAAATCATTTAAATTTTAATAAATACTGCAATATTCCATGAAAAAAAAAAGAATTGATTTCATGGTGACTTTAATCATCAAACATGGAGGATGTGAGACTGATTGTGGAAGTTTAGAATCGGATATTATACACTGTAAACGCTAAACCTATTTGTCAAAAATAAAACAATTCCATGAAAAATATTGAATAGTGAATAATCACTGAAGTCATGAAAGTATAAGGTTTGTGTTTTGCTATTGTCAGCTGCAGCGCGTTGAACCTGAGAGAACTGTTCTGATTGGCTACGTTTGTGAGTGATTGTGTTCCGTCATGCCTTTTTTCATTTTTTCCCGCGTTCAGTTTGCCCGCTAGTCTTGGTCTGGACACGGTGATAGCCTCATAACAAAAATCATGTAAATTACTAAAATGCTAAACAACAAAACTATTTTTTAAAAGTGTATTTGCAGGAAATATATGAATGTATTTAAACTGTATTATTTAGTGTAATGTGAGTCTTACCAAAGCAAGGTAAGTAATGAGTATAAAACTTGTCCTCTGTTGTTCATTTTGATGTTTATTCCGCTACTATTGTACTACAAACACACTGTTGATGTTCACATAATAAATCTTCTCAATGTTTTATATTTAGCACTTTTTACAATGTACAAACATGTCAAAGCAACTTTACACAGACATTTTTTTGCATTGCAGCAATAATTTCAAAAATGGTCCTGAAATATCCGTATATGCATATCCTCCTCAGGCCCGTATGGAGCGCACTGACATCGGCACTCTCGTCGTACCCAATATCAGGTCATCTGATGCAGGCACATATTTCTGTGTTGGAAGCAACACTGTTGGTTCCTCAGAAGCTTATATTGAGGTCTTTGTTAAAAGAGGTGAGGCAAACCATCAAACTAATTTTACACTAACGTTTTTTTTATAGGATATCATTTTAATATTGTCCTCTCGCACTGATCAGGTGAAATCATCCCCTCTGGAGTCACCATCCAACCCTCTATTGCTTCAGTAATGGAGGGAGAGACTCTAGATCTCAACTGCATCGTTCCAGGAACCTCTCCTGCATCTGTCAAATGGAGAAGGGCAGGTGGACTGCTGTCATCCAATCATCAGGTTTATCTCTGTCCATTATGAAGCATATTTGATTTACGTGATCTCATAAGTATCTGCGTCATTAGATTTCTGACCCACATGCTTAATATATGAACCATACGTGTGCTTGCAAGGTGCTGGGGACTCAGCTGCGGATCCTGCAGGCCTCTGCAGATGACACTGGTGAATATATCTGTCAGGTGGAGGGCGGCCCATCCCCTCACCAGGCTTCTGTATCTGTGTCTGTGACCTCCAGCTCCTCCCGTAAGTCCTCTTCATTGATGACAAACAGGAGTGTGTCAATGTCTATCAAGAACAGCATTAACCAAACGCTATTATTTAGGCAGAGGCTGTTTCATAATGTGTCGCCTTGACTCGCCTATCGTATTTTGGTTTTCTGTGAATTGTGTCAAAAGATAACTTATTTTTCAAGCCTATTCTTCTCTTAATGTGTCCCAGTGACTGTCAGAAATTAATTTCAGTTTTTTGTTTTATATTTTTTGAGGGAATGTTATGCCAAATCAATTAACTCAAATGTTTTCACATTCTGAACCATTATAACTGTTACTTATAAAAAAATTATAATTATCTGATATAATGCATAAGGTATCATAACACAATACACAATCAGAGAGAAATAATTATACGTAATTGGCCGTTGCCTGTTTTAGATTATACAGCTACTATATGTATATTGATATAGTTATTGTTGGGAGTGCTTTCTTCACATTCTGTATTTTTAAGGCTGATTTGTGTTATGAAATCAAATATGACTTTATTTGCTACACATTCAACAGTGAATGCAGAACTAATATGACAGGAAGAGGTCACTAAAAGCATAACTAAACAAATCAGAAGACTGCACAACGTACAACAGGCAGTCCCCCATTTTTTTTTTTGACCCAAGTCCTGTTTAAATTTCTAACTCTGGACCTGATGCTGTGTGCAATATGTGCTCACTGTTTTTTGTGGTGTGGTTTTGGAGTAGGCCTCCAGACCCCCATTATCTCCATTGAGCCACATAGCGTAGCAGTGAAGCAGGGCGAGTCGGCGAGCTTCAGGTGCAGGGTTCACAGCGGAGCCCAGCCGGTGCGCTTGGAGTGGAAACCCACCAACAACCAGCCTCTGTCAGGTAGACTGCTGCTATTCACTGTTATGTCAGTATAATTAAAAAGATGATACCTGAGTATTAATGATTTTGCTTATGTCTTTTTGTTCATTAGATAACGTGAAGGTTGGTCCCGACAATTCTGTCATGACCATTACCAATGCCCAGGCCAAAAACCAGGGCACCTATCGCTGTGTGGCCAGCAACTTGTTCGGAATGACTCACAGCATTGTGTCGCTCATTGTAAGAGGTATAGCAACATTTAATGCAATTTTCAAAAGAAAAGATGGTTGGAGGGGATGGTTGGTTTTTGGAAAACCAGTTTGGAAACAAGCATTATTTTCATTTCATTCATATTTTCATTTGGTGTGCACCATTTTCTGAATATTTCTGTTCGGATACTTTTGTTGCTCCATTCTCTTATACTTTTGTGTGATTTCATTCTTAGAATCTCCTAAGGCTGTAGTGACCCCTGCAGGACCGGTGCGAGTCAGGGTCGGCGATCCCATCAATCTCGAATGCCATTCCGCTGGAGAGCCAAAACCCTCTGTGAGATGGCACAGATTGGACAACAACCGCAGGACGATGCTGAGCAGCCCTGTGCCTGCCGATACCAGTGCTGTCATGCAGGTTATGGGCTGTTTGTAGTCAAGCCGTTGTTGTTTACAGAATCATTTGCCTCTGTATGTTAATCAGAGAGTTTCATTCTATGTTCAGGTGTTAGTTGCACGGCCAGAAGACAGTGGCACATATGTGTGCACAGCACAGAATAACCAGGGCACAACTGAGACTCGTGTAGAGGTGTTTGTAGAAGGAGGGCCTCAGGTGCCAACTGTTCCCCGTGCCAGCGTCCGTGAGCCTTTGACAGTTGTGGTAGAAGGGTCAACTGCCACGCTTCATTGTGATGCCCATGGTAGGTGCAACCGTAGGCAGCATTTTTCAGTTTTGATGGTTAAAACCCATTAATATATCTAAATTAAAGAGTGTGTGCTTAAAGCTCTTGTATCTTACCTAAAGGATTCCCAAAGCCTACAATCACATGGTCTAAAGAACGGTCTTCTCTGCCTTGGAGACACAAGATGGTCGACAACAGCCTGGTCTTACCTAATGTGGGCCGTCAGGACTCTGGTCAATATGTCTGCAATGCCACTAACCACATGGGCACCAGTGAAGTCACCATCATGCTGGAAGTCGACAGTGAGCTTTATTCATTTATAGAGATGATCATTTTTATTCCTTGTTCACCTGATGCACATAATACAGACATTATTAGTTTACACTTCAAAATAATATTATGCTTTGTTTTCAAGTAAAAATATCCCTCAAACCAAATACATGTACTTGAAGCAAAATCGTATATTGTATTTAGACTTCAGAGAATAAATATTGAAAAACATACATCATGCATCCTTTATGAACAAATTTGGAGACCATGCCAAACATTTAGATATTTATCATCACTTTTTTTGTTTGTTTGTCCTGTAGAGATTGTAAAGATTGGTCCCGACAATTCTGTCATGATCATTACCAATGCCCAGGCCAAAAACCAGGGCACCTATCGCTGTGTGGCACATTACAATAAATAATATTCTTATTCAATATTTTGGTCTTGTTTGCCAGAAAAACTAATCTAAACACAATAAATGTACATAATTTAAACATTTCTTAATACATGATATATTTGGAATTCATTTATTATAGTTTTGAATGGGCAAACTTTTTTTCCTGTTTTAACCATAAACCTTACCTCATGTGAGATTTAAACTTGATACCAGTTGGGGAAATACACTAAAATCAAAAAAAAAAAAAAAAAAAAACTTATCTTGTACAGTACTTGTAATTTTTTTAGTTACACAGGTTAATTTAGTTTAGATATTTATACTAGAATACATAACCTTTTTTTCTCTTTTCTTACATTTTAGCTGCTGTCCAAATTCCTCAAACAAGTGTGAAGCATGTTTTCCTGTTCTTGTAAAGCTCTCTAATATGAGCCAGCTGTAGTTATCCAACATCCTCTAACTGACATTTCTTTGGTCGGAGCAGCCCCACCCTATGCCACTTCCTTGCCCGATGACGTGTCAGTGCGAGTGGGTGAAGTAGTCCGACTGCAGTGCCTGGCCCATGGCACCCCACCCTTGCGTTATGAGTGGACTAAGGTCAACGGCAGCTTGCCTCCTACTGCTCAGCTGCAAGGAGGAGACCTCCAGATCAACCTGGCCAAGGAGAACGATGCTGGGACATACAAGTGTGTGGCCAGCAACAAGGTTGGCAAGAGTGAAGCGCTGGCCAAAGTCTCTGTCCGATGTGAGTATTGTCATTTCAGTATCATGCATACATCATGCATTCTCTCAATCTCACAAAGGGATCGTCAGATGAATTGTCACTGGCATTCAGCTTGACCTCTGACCCCTGTGTCCTGCAGCACCCCTGTCGGTGAAAGTGTCCCCACAGGTGGAAGTGAAGGCTCTGGGCAGTGCTGTGGAGTTTACCTGTGCTGCTAAAGGAGGGTCTCAGATTGAGATTGAGTGGCTGAAGGAGGGAGGAGTTCTTCCGCCAAATCATCACATTAAAGATGGAGTGCTCAGGTGACATTATCTGATATAAACATTGACTATCAAACATTTAAAGGGTTAGTTCGCCCCAAAAGGAAAATGATCCCATAATTTACTCACCCTCAAGCTATCCTAGGTGTATATGACTCTCTTCTTTCAGCCAAACACAATCAGAGATAAATTATCAGAGATATATTGTCTCTTCCAAGCTTTATAATGAGAGTGAATGGTACCCTAGATTTTGAAGCCCAAAAAGCAGATCCATCCATTATAAAAGTGCTCCACACGGCTCAAGGGGGTTAATAAAGGCCGCCTGAAGCGAAGCGATGAGTTTTTGTAAGAAAAATATCCATATTTATATTTTCATAAACTATAATCACTGGCTTCCGATAAGGGCCATACGCGAATTGAGTTCAGGCAGAAGGGTGACCTCTGACCCGACGCATGAAGAGCCAGGATATTTTTTTAATATAACTCTGCTTGTGTTTGGCTGAAACACCTAGGATGGCTTGAGGGTGAGTAAATTATGGGATTCATTTTTGGGCGAACTAACCCTTTAACATTAAAATTCAGTTTAAAAAAACACCAGAATGGGAAACAAGGGTGCAGATGTAAAATAAAATAGGATAGGATTCAGTATTTTAATTATATAAATATGCTGTTTTTATGCTCAAGAAACTAATCTTATTGTTATGAATGTTGTGCTGCTGTATATGTTTGTGGAAACTGTGATAAAAAAAAATTCAGGATTCTTTGATGAATAGAGAGTACAAAAGAACAGCATTTTTTTAATAGAAATTTTTACTGTCTTTACTGTCACTTTTGAAATGACTGCCCTCAAACGTTTGAACTGTACTGTATATTTCCCATAACTTAAAACAAATTCTGAACAGTATATAAATATATATATATTTAAATTATTATGCTGTGTATCCTTTATTTATAATCTTTGTTCTTATTTGTGCAGAATCGAGAACCTTGAGCAAAGCAATGAGGGAATCTACACCTGCAGAGCTACAAGTCTGTTTGGACAGGCTCAGGACAGTGCTAAACTCACCATTCAAGGTCCCTTATGGCACCCAAAATACAATATGTTTCCAAATCTTGGGTTAACTAGACTTTAAAACCCACTGACTGTGCTTTTTGTCTTCACAGCTCTACCCAAAGTGAAGATCAACGTGCGCACATCAGTACAGACGGTGATGGTGGGCAACTCCGTGGAGTTTGAGTGCCATGCGATCGGTGACCCCGAGCCCACAGTGCGCTGGAGTAAAGTGGGAGGCTCGCTTCCTGATCACGTGGAAGTAAGGGGGAACATCCTGAGGATTGATCAAGTGACCGAATCGGATTCAGGACAGTACCGCTGCACTGCCACTAATAATGTTGGCTCAGAGCATTCCCATGTGGTCCTTAATATCCAGTGTGAGTACATTATTATATCCAGGATGTTTCTTTTGCCATTGGTTTTAATTTGTCTTGTGTAACACCTTAAAAAAGACATCAAGCTCAGGGTCTCCTACAAATGGAGTCTCATACAGCAGTGCACAGTATTAAAGAGAAATGCTTTGGATGTAACTGAACCCTGATTCCTGAAACATGTGCACTTTTGTAGCCTTGCCTCAGATTGCTGCACAGCCTGAGGAAAAGGAAGTGACAGTTGGCTCTGATGCGGTCTTGCCCTGCATCGCATCTGGATACCCAGTCCCAACCATCATATGGTCAAAGGTAACCCTTATGTTTCATGGCTTAACTCGACCTAATTCTTGACCCTAAACCCATATGTTCACACAGCAGCATATTGCAGTTGTCAGTCCTGTTTAGAGTTCTAAATATGGTTCCGTTGATTTCAGAAAGCGATTCTTTGTCCTCATCTTACAGGTGGAGAATGAGTTACCCTCTAAGTGCAGACAGGATGGACATGTCCTGACAGTCCCTGGTGTCACACACTCAGATGCAGGAACGTATGTGTGTACAGCTGCTAATAAGCAGGGGAAAGTTGAGGCCTTCACCAGACTCAATGTTCATGGTTGGTTACATACAAGTCTGTTCTATCTGCAGTTACATATCTTCTTTTTTTTTTCGTGTAGGTCTTAAGTGGCAATACTGCTTGTCTGTAATTGTGGCTTTGTGATGGCAGCAATTATTTCACCTGTATGGTTGGATAATAATAGACAAGTATAGGTTTGATTACACATCTTCACAAGAACTACACACCTGGTTAAGTGTCATTTAGCAGATATTTTGTGACTTACAAAATGTTGCTTTCAGAATGCTTGTAGAGTGTCTTGTAGATTGAATATTTGGAAACATTCACAACCAAGACATGTTTTTCATGAGCTATTTCTTCCACTGAAGATTTTCTGAAATGTTCTACTGCTTGTCTCTCTAACATTCGGTCTGTGTTCATGTGGTCTTCCAGAGAGAGTGATGCCTTACTTTACCCAGGAGCCTCTCTCGTACCTCACACTGCCCACCATCAAAAACTCCTACAAAGCATTCAGCATCAAAATTACCTTCAGGCCAGACAATGTTGATGGTAAGGTCCCTGAAAACTATTTTACTGCAAAAAGTTATATTATTTATTCACCTTCATGTTGTTCCAAACTTGTTTCATGACTTTGTTTCATCTTTGAGACAGAAAAATATATATTTTGAAGATTTTTCCTGCTGGTCTTTTTCATAATGACTGTGGCTTATTGTATGGAAATCCCCTGCTTAAAGATTCTGCAAAATGTTTAATTGTTTGTTCCACTGAAGAATAGAAGTCATACAGGTTTGGAAAATCATGAGAATTTTTATTTTTAAAATGACTTTCTCTTTAAAGGTTATGATCAGTGTTACATGTATTATATGAAGGGCACACTGTTTCTAAAATGTTTAGTCCTTGTATGTAAACTCAATTATTCTTTTTGTTCTTTACCCTCCTTCACCTCTCTTTGGTATGAAGGGCTCATTTTGTATGCCGGTGAGTCTGCTTGCTTGCCTGAGAGTGTCTGAGTGCACATGCTGCAAGATTTAATAATGCCATGCAGCAGTGCAGCTCAGCATACTCTCATTGGGCCCTTAGAATGGCCCTAATAAACATATGCAGGCATGACAATAGATATGATGTCCAATGTCCATCAAGGCACTTCTGCGTCTCGTTGAGTTGGTTGCAGCATGATGCAGGAACGTTATCATGGACCGACTGAAGCTTTTACACCTTTTAGTGACAGTTACAGTATACAGCATGTGTGCAAAGTTGGGTTTTTTGAAGTTTAAAAAAACCCGGAAAAATAAAATAATTCATTTTAGATTCTACAAGAGAATTTAGGCATCACAACATTGTAATGTACAGTTTTAAAAAAATGCCATTTATTTTGAGATTTGTTAAAGATTAAATTTAACAGTGTTATTAACTTAATAATTATTAATGTTTTTATTAAATGCATTAAATGAATGGCGAAGGTAATCTAAATGCGAAAATGAGCATGTACAATTAAATATAAAATATCGACAGATAACAATAAATAGGGCTGCACGATTAATAGAAATACAACTGTAATCGCATAGTGGGATTATAATTTTCCCACTAGAACTCCCAAGGAGTTCAAGGACTCCCAAGGACACTCCCAAGTTTCAACTTTGTTGAAATAAAACCCATGTAACTATAGGACCCTGACTTTTCCTGAATGTGTCTATATTTTATTCTATCATTGTTATTTTATTAAAATTACAAGACACAAAAGAGTTTTGAGTATTTCTACCTAGAACTACCAAAGGCATTCATTTTGACTGCTTTAAAAAGTTGCAATGTAATAACTTTGTTGAAATAAAACCCATGTAACTATAGGACCCTTACTTTTCCTAAATGTGCCTATATTTTATTCTATCATTGTTATTTTATTAAAATTACAAGACACAAAAGAGTTTTGAGTATTTCTACCTTGAATGGCCACAACAGTCATACTGACCGTATGCATTACAGACCGTGTGTCGGTTGCTCCTTTTTCCCGCTCTTGAAGATGCATCACCGTTGACTAGCAACAATTTCTCTTGTTGTTTGTTTAGTCTATTGCAAAGCTGAAATCTAGCTTTAGCTTCGAGCTAAAACCAAATTGAAATATTGAAAAGAGAATATCAGAACAATGTCAGCAAGAAGAATGACTGCCACAGAGGCTTTAGCCATGCTTCAGAGCCTTGATGAGGCTGAGTAAATCATAATTAAAATGTAATGTTCTGATGTTTATTATTACCTATACTAACATTACAGATCCATTTATTCTTAGATTTGATATAGCTTATTGAAAGTATATGCAAATAATGGATGAGCAGTCAGAATGACTGCTATGGCCATTATAGTAGTTATAGAATTCCGGGAGTCCTAGTGTTAACAAGCACAGCATTTCATATTTTATTTTTGAATTACAATTTTTATCACAAAAATTGCTATTAGAGTTTTCCAATTTTCCAAATTGTGCTGCCCTATCAATAAAAATATACAATTGCTAATATCTGCCGATAACTAATATGGTAACAATATATTGTGTATCCCTACATGAAATAAAACTGAAGGTTATGTTTCGGCAACCTCATCGATGGTTCTTTTTGAATGCTGACTAATGCCCTCGATCTATACCAGTGGTTCTCAAAAGGTTTTGCTTTTGAAACTCAAGCAGTGATCCAGCACAGTACCAGTACCAATTTTTGGTTTGCAACCTATCAGTTGAGAGCCACTGGTCTGTACTACCCCATGTGATGGAGACAGGGCAGAGTCATGGCATGTGCCCATGCATGTGGCTTGCGTTGGCAGTGATTGGCATTGTGAGATGCTGAACATGGCAGCAGCTTTTCCCTCAGCATGCTGCTTTACTTTCAGCTTAAAAAAGGGCTTTGTGCTTTGGCAAGCTCCATGGTTAGGTAGGGCGAATGCCGCATTGGACTTATCTTTTCCTTTCATGTCCAGGTATGATCATTTATAATGGACAAAAGAAGACCACAGGAGCTGACTTCATATCTTTTGGGTTGGTGGGCGGCCGCCCTGAATTCAGGTGCATTACCTTTTAATATCATACCCATCTCGGAGAACATTTTGCTTCTAAAACTGGATATAACGTTGGCTTTTTGATTTGATGTTCCAAATGTGCATATTTTTCTTCCACAGGTTTGACGTGGGCTCTGGGATGGCAACTATTCGTTACCCTACTGCCATTAAACTGGGCGAGTTTCACACAGTGCAGCTCTATAGGAATCAGACTCAGGGCTCTCTTGTTGTGGATGGAGAAGCTCCTATAAATGGAACTTCACAGGTGCATATTCCTCTCTCCATATCCCTAATTAATATGCTGTTTTGTGGTGGTAGCATGGCAGTTAAACAAATTTGAAACATGTTGTGTGTCCGAGCAGGGGAAATTCAAGGGCCTGGATCTGAATGAGGAGCTTTTTGTTGGCGGTTATCCCAATTATAGCATGATTGCTAAAACTGCAGACCTCAAGACAGGGTTTGTTGGTGAGAAAACCCTTATGTTATTCTGTGCCATATGAATTTCATAGGAATGTATCAGTTGTAGCTTTCATATAAATAGCCTTCTTTCACTGAGTTTTTGTCTTTCTTTAAGGCTGTATCAAGCAGCTGATAATACAAGGTGATGAGGTCATTTTCAAGGACCTTGATAAAAGTTCCACTGGAGTTTCGAATTGTCCCACATGCAAGGACCGCCCATGTCAGGTAATCCCCTACAAACAAAATTATTCTTTGAATCAGCATGCACAGTATTTGGTATTCGGACACTTGCGTAAGTCACACAAAAATATGTGAATTTTATTGCTGAAGAAACAAAATATCATGTGAATAAAGTATCATGTGATGCTAGTCCTTAAGACTAATGTCACTTTTCTAGGTAGGCACAAACCACAGTGATTTTAAGTGAATGAATAAAGTCAAATACTTGTCATTTTTTGTCTTATATGATTTTTCTCCAACTTTGTTGGGGCCAGTGTATGTTTTTTGTGTTATTGGCCTGTGAAAACCGGTTACCTAAAGTAATGTGTGCGTTTCAGAATGGTGGAGTGTGTGCGGATTCTGTAGCCAGTCTCTACAAATGCAATTGCCAGAGAGGATACACAGGGAGCAACTGCCAGCATCACTCCTCCTCGCACTGCCACACAGGTCAGAATTTTTAAAAGCAGGATCAGAATCACTCCTCCTTAGCTTCATAAGCTACGTTTCCATCTAAAGTTGCAAATTGAACTTGTGCGCAAAATTTTAATATCACATAAAACATTTGCGAATAAAGCACTGTTTCCATCCCATGTTCAATAGACTTCCAAGTCACTTCCTGAGAAATTGGCACAAAATATCTGTAAGTTGCTGCAATCCGTAGAGGATGCCACTGATTAAGCTGCTAACTAAGCCACTTTGTACACTATAAATGACTTGCGCCTCAGAGTACGCAGATAAAATGTAATAAACGCTGTTATCTTGCGTTCTGAGTGCTGGTGCTTTGGTACGCAATTGTGCGAGACACTCCTGGGAAGTAATTACACCCAACCATTTTGAAGACAGACTTTGACTCAGGCATTTCAGAATGACCAAATTAACATTTGAGATGGGGTGCAATGTCTTCTTATCAGATTAAAATTGTCTGCCTCAATTGAGCACATACGTTTTTTTATGCATATTTTAAGAATTCAAATGCATAATGTTGTTTCCATCCATTTTTTTATGTGATATCTAAAAACTGTTAACCGCAACAGAGGCCTGTGGACCAGATGCCACCTGCATTAACAGACCTATTGGGGGCTATGACTGCCGCTGTCACTTGGGCAAGTCTGGAGTGAAGTGCATGGATGGTAAAGCTCAATATCATTCACATCTAAAGTTCCCTGAGCACTTTAAGGTCAACTGTGGTTCTCACTTACCCTCTTCTTGACAATCGTAGGTACTCTGGTAACGACACCATTGTTTGATGGAGATGTATCATACATCGCATATCCTCCTCTGACTAATATTCATAATGACCTCCGCATCGAGATGGAGTTTAAGCCCATGGATATTGATGGGTTGATGTTCTTTAGTGGAGGCAAAAAGATGAAAGTGGAGGATTTTGTGACGTTATCTATGGTAGATGGACATGTCGAGTTCCGATATGAACTCGGTACAGGTAAGAGGTCTGATAATCAAATCATGATATATTTTTTGCAAAAAATAATTATTTTTCTTTGTCATGGTCAATTACAGGATGTGCTTGATTTTTGGAAAATGGTGATCATCACCCTCAAGAGGCCAAATTAAATATTGTATAAATAATAAATGTTTTTTCGGTTTATCTATCTGTCTGTCGTTTTATCTATCTATCTATCTATCTATCTATCTATCTATCTATCTATCTATCTATCTATCTATCTATCTATCTATCTATCTATCTATCTATCTATCTATCTATCTATCTATCTATCTATCTATCTATCTATCTATCTATCTATCTATCTATAAATAGATAATTGGTAATAGTAATTGGACACTAAAGTAACAAAGTACTTTAGTGCTCACTTGAGCGCAAGGTTACCTTACAGATATCGAAACTTAGAAGCTGTATATAATGCCTTGATACCCTCCAGTTCAAGCTAAATACATTTTCATTTCCGTGCTCTCAGGTCAAGCTGTTCTGCGCAGTCAAGAGCCCGTGTCTCTGGGTCAGTGGCATCGTGTGGTGGCCGAACGGCTCAATAAAGACGGCTCCTTGAAGGTGGACCATGCACGAGAGATCACAAGGTCCTCTCCAGGCAAGGCCCAAGGTCTTAATATCCACACACCCATGTATCTGGGAGGGGTGCCCAGCATGGACATCTTGCCCAAACCTGCAAATGTTAGCATGCTGTTTGATGGATGCATAGGAGAGGTGAGAATGTATTGCATTGAATTGTTGTTTGCATTACAGCCCACAGTCATGTTTGGAAATGAAATAGTTTCTTTTGGCTTTGTTTTTCTTTACAGGTCTTCATTAATGGAAAGAAGGTGGATCTCTCATATAGCTTCACTGAGAGCAGTGCCATCAGCCAGTGTGAAGATGGCAGCCCATGTGACCGCAGGCCTTGTCTGCACGGAGGCACATGTATGGCCAGTGCTGAGTACGAGTACCAGTGCCTCTGCCCTGAAGGACACGAGGGTGAGTTACTTAACCAACTTTCAAGTAGAGATCTTAGTAGAGAGGCTTTATATTATATTATATAATATAAGTGTGTGTGTGTATATATATATATATTTCTTTTTTATGTTTTTTTTTTAAATATATTTTAAAGGGATCAGGGATGGATTTTTAAAATTATTTTAATATGTTCTTTGAAATTTACGTATAATATTAATAATGTTTTTTTGCACAAAAAAAAAATGTTGATGCGACACTGAAGACTGGAGTAATGATGCTGAAAATTCAGCTTTGCCAACACAGGAATAAATTACATTTTAAAATATATTCAAATAGATAACAGTTATTTTAAATTGTAATAATATTTCAACAATTTTACAGTTTTGTTGTTGTATTTTGTAATCAAATAAAAGAGGTGAGTATAAGAGACTTCTTTCAAAAACATAAAAAAATCTCACCAATCCCACACTTTTGAACGGCAGTGTAGATACTGTATATGCGTCTCCTTTAAGGCTTGTCAGTAAATGACCACTGTTATGATTGGCGACCTCATGAATAGGAAAAAATATCAATGCCCACTCCCTATTGCACGCAAGTAAGTGTTTTGAAAAAATCCATATAAAACCATCCTATACAGACAAAGCATTATGAAATCATTTGCTTACGGTTTGCGATGTAACTGCCGTCATATCCAATACAGTTGGCTGCTAAAAACAAAAGTTTCTTTGCGAACTCTCCATTACACTGTGCCTCATTCACAAAACAAAATGTTCTGAACAAACATATAATCCTCCAGCGCGATCCGTGACACTGTTAAATCCAGGGATCCTTCTGAAGTCTGTACAGAGAAGCAAATGAGGCATTTAAACTGGATGCGTTTAAAACGAACATTCTTTCACTCTTCCATTTGTCCTGTTGTCACCAGACTCAAGCCTGCATCTGTAGCCTATACTGTATCCAGTGTAAACAGCGTCAGTGATTGTAATGAGTTCTATTTGCTTTTGACACGATGCGATGCAATGCTCACATCCACGGGGAATGCCAGTGGGCGGGGCCTATGGTGCGATGATGTGTAACTATTTGTCAATGTCTTGCTCTGGAGGCAGTTGTATGAAAATGAATTTGCCTGTGTCACACCACATGTCACCCAATATCAAAATGAGCTGTTTTTTGGACCTTGATTAAATGCTTTATTTATAATAAGCAGGACGTTTTAAGCTATGAAACTTGCAGGATGTTTTAATGGTTCAAAGACATTCTGCATGTTAAGCTTGCTAAGGCTCTGAAAATCCTCATTATTCAATTTTATTTCAAAGAATTATTTAATCAAGATTTTATTCCTTTTGTTTTTCCATATTTTGGTGTTCTTCAGGTGACCGTTGTGAAATAGTGAGGGACACCTGTCGAGATTCTTCGCAGTGCCAGAATGGTGGCAGCTGTGTGAATAACCAGTGTGTGTGTCTGGCCGGCTACACAGGCCGACACTGTGAGAAAGGTCAGTTCACAACTGCTAGATGATTAACACATTGTTTTGCAAAATCTTTTTGCATATGATCTTTGCCTTCCGATTAGCACCTGCATTGCTGCAAATGTAGGTATATTGTACACTTTTTGCATTTATTTTTCTATTATATTGTACATAATTGTCAGCTCATTCTATGCAGTCAACTTTATCATTAAGAACATATTATGAGGAGAATGGTGCTAGTTATTATATTAATCAATGTACGCTTTTATTTTACAAACCTTAGTCTTGGGCACAATAAAGGCTAATGCACATTTCCACTGTTATTGCCATGAAGAAAAAAAGGTTCATAGAACAGATACAATTCACTTGTGACCCAAATAGCTGTATGAGCAAAAATATGATTGTCAAAATGTTAGTTTTGGGAATTCATAAAAATAATTCGGGCCCAAGTCTCCCGTACCAGTGTTACTGTAGTATTATTGATATACTATTATAGTATTTATTCATATTCTCAATTATCTTTTTTTTTTTTTTTGGGTTTTCATTCTAATCGTTGTATGAGTAATTTTATTCGTTTTTTAATACTTCTATTTATTTCACTTTTAGTAATTTTAGTACTTCAGCTTAAACTTATTTTATTTCAGCTTTTCTCAGTTAATGGAAATAATTTTATGTTTTCTGCTTTGGTTAGCAATAACAACACTGTTCCATACCACTATTATACATTACACGTCTTAATGTCATTTAAGAAGAGATAAACATGCAGCTAACCAACGCCAATATATGTGCAATGTGACTCTAAATTGCTTTATTATTCTTACTGATATTCTTATTCGGGTCTCTTTACACCCTGTTTGCCTCATTTGTCATTTAACAGAATTCACTTTCTCTGTGGGAGTAAAGACATTTCTCTGTAGTTTCATAGCATTCGACTGAAGCACAGCTGTAGGTGATTCATCATAAGGCACCATAGGGAAATAATTCTCCGTTCTCCATAACGCACCGTATCGACATCAGTCAGGCTGCCGTACGTCATCCAGCAGTAGCGTGTTGGCCGGTGAAGGCCACGTGTGAATGTATCTCACCCCTGCACTCTCATGGCTATATCCCACACACACAGGGCAGGAGTCCAGCTTCTCCGAGGCGCTGTGGAATTTGGAGGGTAGTGGGAGAAATGGTACAGTATGACTGCAATCTGCCTGACACGCTCGTCACTAACCAGGGGAGAGCGTCCTCCTCAGGGCCTCCTCAGCCCGTCTAACACCAACAACAACAACAAATGGCTACAATGGGGGAAAAACAAGCAATACAGGAAGTGAAGAATTTTAGGGGTCTGTTTACAGAGCTTTCATTAGGACCATCAGAAGCAAAGTCAAGCACCTTTCTGATAAATGTATTCATCTGGATTAAAAGCATTTTTTTATTATTATTAATTTTCTTCAGTGTTGTTGATTTAAATAAAATGATCCTGATAAAGGTAACTTAAAACAAGGTTTTACAGATAATATCTTGAATTAAGTTTATTTTACACGTTTTAAGCATAAATCTGAATGAACTGAGGTGTATTCTTTAAACTATTTGTCAATGGGTAAAAAATATTTTCTGAAGGATTATGTGACACTGAAGACTGGGGTAATGGCTGCTGAAAATTATTTATTAATTCATTTAGTTATTTTAAATTGTAATATTTCACAGTACTACTGCGTTTACTGTATTTCTGATCAAATAAATGCAGTCTTGATGAGCATAAAATACTTCTTACAAAAACATAGAAAAGTACACAATTTTACTGAGTCAAACTTTTGTACAGTAGTGTATGTATAATGATTTAATGATGTAATATCTAATAGATGCTTGACTTTTGTTAGTGTTCAAAAGCAAGAAAATAGGAAAAATGTATAAAAGCTTACTGATACTGATGCCTTGTAAATAGATCCCTGAAATAATGTGCTATCGAAATGAATGGTCTCATCTGCACTCTGCACTTAATTGGTTACTGTGTCCTCTGTGAAGTTTTAGATGTAATGTTGAGGGGGAATTCTGTGTCTTCGTTGTAAAATGCTTGTGGTACTTTTTGGTGTAGTTTTTGTGGGTAATGTTACAATTGTGACGGTTGCAACGGTGCTACATTTTCTTAAGGCAAACACATACACAGAATTCCCCTTTAGCATCTCCTGAAGCGTCTTGTCCGGTCAGTCGCTCAGCCTCTCGCTGCAGTTTCAATTTGTCATCTCTTTCTCATTAAAATTCCTTGTTTCTCTTTGTTCGAAAACCAACATCTTTTCCGCACTGGCACTTTCACCTACAGCAGTGTCTGTAAACAAAATGTCCTCACACTGTGAACAAACACATGTTTTAGTTACTAACCACTGAATATCATTCTTTTAAACACTTGAGCTAACTAGACAGGTGAGTATACGTCCAGAAACATTGAGCATGAAGCACTTATTGATGAGCACTCGACTGCTCGAGGGTTATTACGTGGTTCGAGAGAATGCTTTTTGAGGAATGCTCAGTGTTGTTCTCAACTGTGAATGTTAATGTTCAACAGCAGTGTGTATTTGCATTCATTTTTATTTATCTCATGGAGATAAATTAAATGTATGTTGGAATTTATCTGGGGGTTTTTATGAATTGCTCTTGATGCACATATTTTTATTTTTCTCACAATGCAACAAGCCTGTTATTTGGGATCATGCGTTTATAACTTATAAAGATAAATATGAATTCATCAGATTTCAGATTTAAAGGTACAGTAAGTGATTTCTGAGATCAGGCCAAGCACCACGACACACTTGTAGCTAATCCGCAGTAGGGGGCGTGTCCACTCATGATGCGGGGGAGAGAGAGTGATTTGAAGATGGCTGAGAGACATTACAAAAGAGAAAAGGTCAGAGGAATATCACTGGGAAAAGGAGGGTTATGATCAGGCAAGAGCTTTAAGACCAGCGTTAATATTAGAAAAGCTTTCCGGCGCTGGAGAGACCTACGTGGGAAGGCCTGTAAACGGATACAAAGGTTGTTTTTGTCATCTTTTTGTCAAAGGTTTCTGTTCTATACGTGAGTAACATTGGTTTTGCTGTTTCACAGAACTGAGATATGCTGTTGTTGTAATGTTAGCTATATTAACAGGACAGTCTGGAGCTGGTGTACCTGCTGGCAATTAAGTTTAACTTTTTCTTGTATGTACTTTTGTGTACTGTATGCTCATTTTTGTCCTTCCTTGTCAATCGTTTGTCATCTTTACTTTTTCCCCCCGCTTTCAGCCACTCTTGCATTGCATGCTCGTGCATTTCGGGGGTGAGCAATGAAGGGAGGGGTGTGTTTGTTTGGGTTGATTTCAAATATCGACAGTGTTTCTCAGAAATCGCTTACTGCACCTTTAATGTAGTCAGGGGTCAGTTCTGTTCACTGTCTGCTTATTCTGCTGTTTGGTGAAGCTCCACATGGTGGTAGTATGATCCAGAGTGTTGGCACCTCTGTACAGTTTGAGATTTATTTTTTATTTTCTCTTTTGCAGACTCTCCCATAGAATATTCGGCATATTTCCATAGTAATGGATATCTGGCCCTTCCAAAGCCCATGTTCCCACGAAGGTGAGGGCACTCCATATGTGAAACTAATAATAACTGTGTTCAATGTAACTGACTTAATTAGCCATTTAAATTGTGCTGTCAAGTTCAGCAGTTTTTACCAAAGGAAACTTGGGTAACGCTTTAGTTTAAGGCCCATTTTTAACTATTAACTAGTTGCTTATTAGCAGGCATATTACTAGGATGTTGGCTGTTTGGTACTTATAAAGCACATATTAATGCCTTATTCTGCATGGCCATATTCTACATCCTATAATCGTACCCAATACCTAAACTTAAAAGCGACCTTACTAACTATTCATAAGCAGTAATTAGGAGTTTATTGAAGCAAAAGTCGTAGTTAATAGTGAGAATTGGACCCTAAACTAAAGTGTGACCAAAACTACGTAGTTTTGAACCCGGAACATCCCTGAAAGGGTGGTTTTGTTTTGCTAAAGATGAGTATTTATTGTTTTTGCTGTCCAGCACTATTGACTGTTTGATCTGTTTCAGTGCTCCTGACTCTCCAGAGACCATCGAGTTAGAGATCAACACTGTGTCTGAAGACGGCCTCATCCTGTGGCAGGGAGTGGTATGTTTGTACACATGAGCCCCCTATTGGATCTTAGGACACATGGGCTCAGGGTCCAAAATTAATAACATTTACTGGCCAAAAATATTTTTTAATGAAATAGCATTTTATACATATTTATATATGTTCAATTTGATAAAAAGGCACCCATTTTTACATACAATTTTAGACCATGCATAGGCAGGGTCCAAATGTTAAATATTTAAATTTCATATTCAGCCTCATTTGACTAAAATGAGTTTGCTAGGAGCTGGTTTGGAATATGCTTTTGTCCCTCGCCTCTAAAGCACATTTTAATGGCTGCACTGCATGTTTGCCTGGCTAACTCACCTTCATCCTCCTCAGGAGCCTGCAGGCGCTCTAAGCCTCCGTACGAAGCATGCTAGTATAAAGGTATCCACTCTTCACAAGCAGTCAGACACACAAGTATGTCTGCATTAGCGTGGACGTATCATTATCTCAGAAAATATTAAAATTTTTGCTGTAATGCAATATAGCTTTGACCTTTGCAGCACTTGTACAGCTAAAGTCATACATTACAACATCCCTTGTTATATTTACATTTGATTTAGCAGATGCTTTTTTCTCTAAGTCACTCACAGCGCACTACTTGCTGGCACGTTTGCTCAAGAGAACAATTACACTAAAGATCTCAGTATTTGTTACATAACTTGGTTAATTACTGCCTGTTAACTGTGAATTAATTTGTAAATGACACACTCGGGCATTATGAAATTTTACAGTTATTGTCTGCATGTGTTATGTGTGATTTCAAATGAGTTCATCTCATAATTAGCCTTATGTTTGCATATTTATCACCTGCTTTTCCACCTGTTCAGTCAACACAACTGTTACTGCAACAGTTTATCGCATTCATTTGGCACTTTTAACAAATAAGGTACAAAATAAGACCTGAAGGTTGTTTCACCTTTATGAGTTGTTGACTGTTAATCTCAAAACTGTGTTAATCCACAGTTAATTAAATTTTTGATTAATTAAGATTAATTATTAATTAACCTTTTCCTGAAATGGATTGAATTTCAGCAAATTGTCATACATGTGATGCGTTTCAAATTAGCTAGTAGGTTACCTTTCTTAAATGTCTTACAGTTCTCACAACAATAACAACAAACATTGAATTTGTGCTTTTAAAAAGTCATTGGACACCAAAGTGTACCGTATGTGAAAGTGCCATTAAAATTAATCATTTTCCAAACCTTGTACACCATGTTATGGAAATGAAGATGTTCTGAATTAATTTTTGTTGTACTCTGTGCTTATTTTTTTGGTAATTGAATTACTAATTTTAAACATAAGAGAGAAACGTTATTCGTAGAGACATTTTCATCAGTATACACTACCATTCAAAAGTTTGGGCTCAGATTTATAATGTTACAAAAGATTTCTATTTGAATAAATGCTGTTCTTTTGATCTTTCCAAAATGTATCATGGTTGCCACAAAAATATTTAGCAGTTTTAACTGTTTTCAACATTATACATATTTTATACTAATATTAATTATACTTTTAATAATAATATTATACTAAATCAGCATATTAGAATGATTTCTGAAGGATCATGTGACACTGAAGACTGGAGTAATGATGCTGAAATTCAGCTTTGACATCACAGGATTTATAGTATATATTAAAATAGAAAACAGTTATTTATATTATAATAATAATTCACAATATTACCATTATACTGTATTTTTTATTAAATAATTGCAGCCTTGGTTGAGCGTAAGCATAAGACTTTCAAAAACATAAAAAAATCTTATTGACCCCAAACTTTTGAATGGTTGTGTATATCGGTATTATTATTATTACAGTGGAATTAATGTTTTTAAATGAAATGTCTTGCTGTAGTATAGAAGTAATTCAGTTGTTGAAACCGAGATCCACACCCATTTATTTCTGACACGCAACATAGGGTCATTTTGGCCTGTGGTTTACATCCATATTCCCTCCCAATGACTCAGAGAGACTGACTTGAATATTTGTCTGAAAATACTATCTAGGAGCTAGGACATCAAGGAAAGGGGAAGGACTTTATAAGTATTGGTTTACAAAATGGACATCTTGAGTTTAGGTGAGTAAATGAGAACATTATGAGTAAATGCACACTAACAAACCACATGGGTTAATGGGTAGAGTCTAATATGATATGATGACAGTATAATTACCTGATGTTTGATCTGATAAAAAAGAAAACAAAAACACGAGACTTTTGTTAATGGGGTTCTTAGCTGCTACAACTAAGTTCCAGTTGCTTACTGATCTAGATCAGTCCTTTTTAGCTGGTCATGATGTGCCCTTGTTTCTCTGATAGTTACCAGCTGGGCAGCGGAGAGGCTCAGATTCTCTCCAGAAAGCCTGTCAACGATGGACAGTGGCACAAGATCACTGCAGTTCGGTAATGCTCCTTACCGCTCCAAACTGTAATAGAAACTATAAAAGGTTCTAAGAAAGATAAGTTCTGAGTGTTCTTTCCGTGTCTTGAACAGAACGGGTAAGCAGGGCTACCTCCAGATCGATGGAGGATCTGTCCAACGTGGACAATCACAAGGCAAAAGCATCATGGTGAACACCAAAGGCAACATATACTTGGGTAAGGATAATGTAACAATTGTATTTGTTTCCTTGTAGCCTGCTGAGCAGAGTAATGTGATGAAAATATGTGCATTTATTTGTGTCTATTAAGGTCCACAATGTCAGGCAATGTAGTCTGTAGAGTACACAGATGTAATTCTGGAGAAAAAAAACACACAAAAAAACACGTAGTACTATAATATATATTCCACAAGAAATTATATAAATACACTACCATTGGTAAAGTTTTTTTTAAGAAATTAGTATTTTTATTCAGCAAGGTTGCATTAAATTGTTCAAACGTGAAAGTAAAGATATTTATAATGTTACAAAAGATTTCCATTTCAAAATAAATGAAAGAATCCTGAAAAAAAATCATGGTTTCCACAAAAGTATTAAGCAGCAAACACTGTTTTCAATAGTAAGAATTGTTTCTTGAGGATGATTTCTGAAGGGTCATGTGACACTGAAGACTGGAGTAATGATGCTGAAATTCAGCTTTGACATCACAGGGATACAATACATTTAAAAATAAACCAGGTATTGTTGTAATTGTAATAATATTTCACAATATTACTGTTTTTAATCAAATAAATGCAGCCTTTGTGACTTAAAAACAAAAAGAAATATCTCTATATCTAAACTTTTAAACAGTAGTGTACATATTTTTGTACAGTGTGAAGGATAACAATTATTTTTAAAAAATGTTTAACTATGCTTTCTGTAGAAGACATTAGGATTTATTACAAAACTTAAGTCAAGACACTACACTAAAGGCAAAAATGATATTTTTCAATCACAAACTAGCTTTCTACTTAAACATCCTTTTCAACAAGGAAACACAAATATTTAAAAAAAATGTTATTTAATAGGTATTTATATGAGACTTCCGCCAAACATACAGGAAACGAAATTTGCAAACAGTTTCTCACCTATATTATGACATTACAGAATCTGTTTATATAATATTTACTTCCGGATTTATTCACACAACAACCTATACAGTGTCTCAATTTTTATAATACTTTTGGGGCACCTTGGCTCTTATGTCTCACCGATATGTGAAAACATGCCTTACGTTCTGATGCCCCCTACAGATGACATATAGAAATGTCTTTTCTTGTAAAAGAAAGTCATAAACATTTGAATCTGAAGTCAGATTGTTTGTATTTGGACTGTAGGTGGGGCTCCAGACATGAAAGCATTGACCGGTGGGAAGTATTCCTCGGGTATCACAGGCTGCGTGAAGAACCTCTCTCTGATGAACGCTCGACCGGGAGAACAGCCAGCGCGACCCATCGACCTGCAGGTCCACGCAGAGGAGGGCATCAACGTGGAGCGCTGCTTAACATAGACGCAGTACTAAAACAATACCAGAGACTACAGAAAAACAAGCCACATTCACATTCACACTGAGAAACGTGCATTTCTCAGATGCTTACAGGACAAACTAGTCAGTCACACTTTAAGAGACACACACTGATACGTGTTTCTTGGTGCTTCACCGCAACCAAAAAAAAAACACATGAAAGGATTCTTAAACCAAAAAAAAAGAGAGAAAGAAAAATTAACAAGTCTTCAATTTTTCCGTGTTTTATGCTCAATGAAGGACTTATTAACACAGAAGCTCAGTTTACATACTCCGAACAGTAGCTTTTTAGCCATGAGAAAAAGACGACAAAAGGTTTGAAAAAATAAACATGATGAGCCTTCTATGGTGGGTCAGATCCTATGGAATCGGAGATGTTTTTACAGCACTGAATTTTTATTTATAAGCATATTAATCTATATATATATATTATATTTGTGGAGGGAAATGCAAGCTAACAATAACCTGCTCATTTGTTTTCCTAGCAGTGATTCTAGGCTCTAATATTGCGCGTCTGAGGTTTAGCGCCCGAGCTGTGTTAATACTTGAAGACTCCGTTGCCTTCTTTTACTCTGTATTAGGGCCGCTGGGGGCGAGCATGCTTAGTTAAATACAATGAGGAACGGGTCTCTGTGAGGTCACAGCATAGAAGACATCATGATGCATCTCAGGTGAAGATTGTTGCTAAAAAAAATACAAATTGGGAGATCATATATATGGTGTATATATTTCACATGGTATACCTTCCATGTTTGGTAACATTGTTATGTCTGGTAAATGTGTCTGGTAATAAATGAAAAAACATATG
Organism: Rhinichthys klamathensis goyatoka; assembly: GCF_029890125.1. Lineage (NCBI taxonomy): Eukaryota > Metazoa > Chordata > Actinopteri > Cypriniformes > Leuciscidae > Rhinichthys > Rhinichthys klamathensis. The sequence goes on along the minus strand of NW_026606571.1, from coordinate 60,769 downwards.
GTGCTAAATTCAGACAAGACAAAGGCAACAAAACAAGCACATAACCAACATTTTAGTATCATGTAATATTTACTTCTCTGGATGGGTCTTGTTTGTTGTAAGTAATAAAAGCCACAGCTTTACAATAAAATAAAATACTGTTTACTCATTACAAACCCTCAAGCCAAAGTATTGAGACTGAAGTAAATCTTAGTAAATTTTAGATTAAAAATGGATATGATATCTCTAAATAGCGATTTAAAAAAAAATAATAATACCAGGACTAAAATGACTACAAATCATGTAGTGGATCTCAAATGTTACAGAAAATCACTTTGCAGCAGTTTAAATGTGTGTTTTTTTCAGTCTTCTCTATTTCTCACAGTTTTGCTGTTAACAACCTCACTAACATATTATTTTTCATGATAGATTTGTAAAAAGGTTTTGGGTGTCTTCTGCCATCACATTCATATTCTGTATGAGTCTTACACAATGTGCGTTGAACAAAGGAGGACATGTGTATGTGATCTTCCAGATCCTCCGGAGGGTTAATGGAGAACTGCTACATCTAAGGCGTACCGTTCAGGTTCATTATCTCAATCAGAGTGTACAGGAAGTGATTCCATCTGGCTGCTCTAATTGCATTGTGAAAATGAGCAGGTCTAAAATGGAGAACAGAGAGAGGAGGCAGAATGGAAGGTCTACGGATGAAATACTGCCTAGTGAAACCCCTCTTTTATTAGTGCTGTGACTTGGAGCTCTAATGAGCATGCTCGCCCACATGTGCCAGACAGGGGTCAAAGGTCACCTAGGCCCTGTGTGTCTTTTTCACCATTTTATATGATTAAGGCTTGTTTGTTCATTTTCTTTAAACAAAAAAAAAAAAGTATTACTGCTTAATTAAAGTTGCTTCACTTTTATTATTATTATTTGATTCTGTCTTTTGTCATCACTGATTTCTGAGCCTAAAATGGCTTTAAAGCATGATCACACAAGCTGGTGGTGTTTCTTTTGCTAATTTGTAATGCCTACTGCACCACTCAAATTTGTGCTTTTGTGTTTGAATTTTGATATTGAAATCCGATAGGAAATCAAGATTGCAGAGGTAAGGGGTATATAATAATTGCCCCCAATACACGTGACTGTGCGAGTTTAGTGTTTGGCAGGCTGGAACCAAAAGCCTCTTTAAAAAGTGTTTTTTTTTTATGTCAATTCAACTCTTATGACTGTAGGAATTTTTTGAAAGATGAGTAAAAAATTCTAATCCAAACATCTCTCTGATGTTATTTATTGAGGTTCATGTTCTCACTGTTCTTACTAACATTGTAATGCATTAAATGAAACCTGCACACTCACTCTACACAAGTCCCTTTGACTTAAAAGGCCTCTATTAAAGAGATACTCCACCCAAAAATGAAAATTCTGTCATCATTATTTTTTTTTTCTACTATGGAAGTCAATGGTGCCAAAAAACTGTTTGGTTCCAATCGTTCTTCAAAATATCTTCCTTTGTGTTCAGCAGAAGAAAGAAACTCATACAGGTTTGCAACAACTTGAGGGTGAGCTTTACATGATTTAATTGATTTTTCAAAAACTAATTTTTCTCATCATTTACATTGTTGCAGAACCTGTTTTCAATCTGAACGCTCCTGATTTCTTTAAAACCCGCCTTCCGAAAAGTGCTGTCTGCCATGCCCATGATTGGTCAGACGGCCCTGGTCTGTTGTGATTGGTCTACCGCTCAGATCATATAGGAAATCTAACACCTCTTAAAGACTCTCTGTGGTGAAAGTCAAGCTTTTAATGTTGTTTATGTCTATGTGGTGTTTTTAAAATGCTTTAAGACAAACCTTGTGCAAATTCATAAGTCAACACCATTGCCGAGTATTTTCTCCTTAAAACTGCAGTAAACCAAAGACATGGTTTGAAATAGCTGGTGTTTCTGACATCACAAACTACCTTGTACCCAATCACGTCAACCGTGTGCTCATCAATGAGTGGTTCTCTGAGCTTGAGTGAGTGGAGGTGGGGTAATTTGCATATTTATAGAAGGGTGTAGAGTAACATTCAAGCTACGTCAAGGCATGGAGTTTTTTTTAAAGGAAAAACATTTAAATATGACATTTTAGTGATCAAAGATGAGTTTTAAGGGATACAATTATTGACTACAGGGGGACTTTAACATAAAGTCTCATGTTGCTTATGAAACCCGAGATGGTGCCTCTTGATGTTGATGCTATGGGGAATACAAAATGCAGTGTTTCGTTCAGCTTATCAGGGAACCAGTTTGCATACGCAACCTGAGACATTCCCTTTTGAAGTGGAACTTTGACGCTCTGCCTTCATGTTGACACTACGGAGAACACAACACCAACTACGCCATGACTAGCCCAGAGTCAAGAGCGCGTCAACCCCAAGTCCTATGTGACTTGAGCAAAAAGTTGCACAGTGGTACTACTCCCTAAAGCTAGTGTGCACAGGTGCTAGTGAAAACCTTACTCCCTATCTCTGCACAACAGGCCTAATCCTAGAGCCACAAGGGCAGAGCTATAAGGGGGATACACAACATAGCCTCAGCTATACTCGGGTATGCATCGGTCTAAAACCTCTAATCAGTATTTTCAGACTGAGAATACTGAGATAGGCCACGGATGAGGAGTGGACAGCCAACCGTTTCTCAATGATGCTGTCCATCTCTCCTCTGCCCAATTTACAACCTTCAGTATCGCCACCAATCCAAGGGGGAAATGTCCCCACCGCAAAGCATAAGGGAGGGAGGCAAATGGGAGATATTGCAGTTTGCCCAAATAACTCATTAACAAGGCTCTTTTACCCCAAGTAAGTCACAAGGGAGCTTAGGCCCTACTTAAAACCCCAATAAATAATTTGGTAGATCGGCAAATAAGAGAATGAGACACTAATGCTGACTGCTCATAACTCTATTTTACCAAGCTCATACCCTGACTTAAGAAAAGGCACTTTCCAGAGACCTGCTATAGCTAGCAAACTCCAGTGCTACACTATAGTAGCCGACACATAAATGAGGGACGCCTACAGGCGATCTACCTCTACTATCAGCATACTAGATGCAGGGCCTGAACCACGAAGTGCAGATGCTTGACTCTTCCCTTAAGAAAAGAGCCAAGTGAGAGCTCACATTGAACCTTTTCGGCAAGCAATGACAAACAATATACTCACACGCACACACAGACAAACCGGCTGATGATGTGTAACTTGGGCACCATTTTATACTCACGGGCGCTCTGTGTGTAACGCCACAGACTGCCGCCTGCCAATGAATATACTTAAGAAGTGCTTCAGACACCGTTTATGCTGATGGTGTTCCCCATAGCATCAACACCAAGATGCAGCATGAGGACCGGTGAGTATCAGCTCTGAAGGCTGCCTGCCTGAGGCACTATAATACTACTGTAGTTACAGTACGTTATGACGTTAACTGCTATATCAGTTCGAGCTGGAGTCTGATAATGACAGTAAAGAAGAACAAGCTGATCGACCCAAAACAACTTCGTAAACATGACTTGTTCAGGATGTTTCATGGTGGTAATTCTTTAGTTTGTTCACCTTATGTATAATGTGGAAGTAAGCTATTTTCTTACTTTATTACCTGCAGGTCGATAGGACGTTATTTTGATTACATATAATGTGGGCACATGACTTAAAAATTATGTGCACAGATAAATCATTTACAATAATACTGAAATATTCTATACAAATGTTAATTTTTAATTCATGTTGAGTTTAACTCCCTTTGAGGTGGACTTTGTGCTTTGTAACTTTGCAGATTGCACAAACACCTATATTACACATTAAAGGAACAGTAACATAAAAAAGCATACCCTTTAACTATAAACTTAAATATTACATAGAAGCATCATATTCGGTGTTGTGCTTAATTGTGACCCCTGTCAGATTATTTTCTCCCAGCATTATCTTTAGTTATGGGGTTAGGATTAGGCAATCTGGGGCTCGTTCTTCGTACGTCGCTAACTCAGGCCCTGTCCACACGGACACGGGTATTTTTATAACCGTGACTTTTTTTACGCGGTTCGGCCGTTCGTCCACACGAAAACGCACTGAAACCGAACATTTTTGAAAACCCCTGCCAGGGTGAGGATTTTCAGAAACGCCGGTTACAGTGTTGTCGTGTAGACAGTGAAACCGGGGTTTTTGCCTTGCGACGTCAGAGTTTGCGCCGTTACCCGCTGTGTTTGACATCAGATTTGCGCTTCTGATTGGCCAACGTGGCTTTAGGGTTAAGGTTTATATCGCCGCCTGCTGGCGTGGCATGCTCTTGACCGCGCTTGATTGCGTGTTTTTACGTTTTCATGTAGACCAGTGTTTCTCAACCTCTCCTGCAGGGACCCCCTGACAGGCCATGTTTTTGTTTTAACTCTGAAATGGCACACCTGATTCAAGTAATTAAAGGCTTAATGAGTAATTAGAGTAGGAATAGTTCAATTAATCAATTAGTCAACTACTCATTAAGCCTTTAATGACTTGAATCAGGTGTGCCATTTCAGGGTTAAAACAGAAACATGGCCTGTCAGGGGGTCCCTGCAGGAGAGGTTGAGAAACACTGATGTAGACGGAGACCGAGCATGTGTGGACGGGATTTTTTTTTAAAACGCTGTAGGAAAAACTCCGGTTATAAAAATACCCGTGTCCGTGTGGACATGGCCTCAGTTAGCTGGATTTGATTGTTGACGATTTGGCATGATCTTGGATTGTTTGGTTCTTCGACGCTCATCCTGGACTTGCTGTCATAGCAACAGGTGCGCCAGCTTGAACCTGCTCGCGAGCAGGCTTATTTCACGTTAACAGGATTAGATCGCGGCTTCATAAGCGGAGCTGATACGGGAAGTCCATAGCGCAGCGCGATAGTGTATTTTTTTAGAGATATCATTTTTCTCATGACTCGTGAGGATGTCGTTTACATCATAAATTTGTTGGAAACGCATAAATGTTCGACTCGTCGGAGTCGGGCTTTAATAGCAGGCAAGTCACTATTGCGATTCTTATCCAGATTCAACTGCCTTTTTAAAATTTGATATAATACTAAGATTAGTATTATTTAAAATTTGATATAATACTAAGATTAGTATTATATCAAATTTTAAAAAGGCAGTTGACTGACTAAAATCTCTTAGATGGTGTGTGACTAGTTCCATATCACAAATATGGATCTGTGCATGACTCAAGAATTTTCAGAGATTTATGCACATTATTTGAACATGGTAAGGAAAAATGTAAATATCAAGCTCACTGTATTACATAGGCCGACATGCTTATCCTAACAGAACTGAATTTTTCCATTAAACAGGTGATTACAACAGGGTCCTGCTTGGAGACAGGTGTTTTATGACCCCATTCCCTGACCCAAACCCCAGACCAGTTGCAATGCAGCTCTAGCCAGGACAAGGGCACACAATGAAGTGAACTTTAGCCAACTAAAGTGTCTGAAAAGTCTGAGGGTTGCACCTGACAGGACCTGTGACATGGGCCATATTACACAACATTGCACCATCAGAAAAAATATAAAACATTTCATTAAATGTTTAATAAAAGACAAGACAAATATGCTTAGTTCCTTGATTTTTATTTTAATTGTTCTTTGTAAAGAAAAGCCAGTGATCAAGACATCTTTGGCCTGCAAATAATATATATTGTACTCTGTGTGAAATAATATATTAGCACTTACTCTGAAGTTCCTATGAAGCAACTCTATCTCTAGTGCCAGTTTTTTCTTTTTCTTTAAGTTGTCAAGTATTTTCAAAATACTCTGTTTTCTAGGGGTAGGGGTACACCTGTCAAACACATGACTCATGCATCAAAAATTAAAAGGAAAAGTACAACACTGCCCACCTCTGCATCACTGCTCTTCTGTAGATGTGGACTCCTGCAACTCATATTATAAATAATAGGTACTCAAGTGTAAATTAAGTAAAGTTATTTATGCACTTTAAGATACCTGAGAGGGTTTCTTCACTGTCCTGTGCATTGGGGGAAAAATGACCATTACAAAGTGTTTAGCTACTTTCTTCCCTTTTGATGTAACATTAGAAAAAGTCCACTTACTGCATATACTTGGGAACACATACAAGTGTTGGTGTATTGTTTAATACTGCACAAAAGAGGAAAACACAATTTCATTACAATGAAGTACACTGGGGGGAAATGTGATAAATAACTCAAGGCAACATATTTTTTTTACATTAACTATATGTAGTTTCACAGTCACTCATGTAGACTTTCACAAGTCAAAGCAATTCATTGCTACTCAAGGTTTAACAGCTGATATGACTGGACAGCCATTTGGATTATAGGCCTACTTAATTTAATGCAGCAACAAATTATTTTACAGTGTAGGATCATTTATTAAAGTTCATTTCCCAGCAGTGAAGGTGTTCTGCTCCTGGCCTCTGGCTGTGGGTCTGAGGAAGAGCTGAACCCAGGGATGCCCTCCACAAGGTTCACACTCAACCCAAGGGTCAGCTCTTCTGCCTGGGTATAATGTGGGGGTGCAGGACCACCACCTGTTTGTTTGTTTTTTCGTTGTTTTTTTCTCAGCCTTTTTCTTGGTTGCTTTTATAAACAGGCAAACATTTATTAACAGTGCCTTTTTAAAGGGATTAGTTAGTAGGCTACAAATTACTATTATGTAGAATATTCTAGTACTTCACTTTTACTTGTTCCCATGTTCTAGTAGTGGGTGGTGACTCTGACATTACAATGAACAAAGTTATTAATTATTTAGAAATTATTAAAATATAAAAATATATACTGTAATAAGTGATAAAAACATCTAACTACAAACTTAATTTGTCTGCTACGTTTTGCCAGCCCTCTCTCTTGGCTTTTGCACACTTTGAGGTGTTCCCTGGCGTTTTAATTAAGTTTTCAAATTCTGCATATCCTTCAAGCAATAACTCTTGCTCTTCTGTGGAGAAAAAAACTGAGCGCGCTCTTTGGCCACGGTGAGCAGCCAATAGCAGCGTTGCTGATCAATGTTTCTACTATCGATACATATCCCCTTTTAACCCAGCGCATGAACGCGCAATTATCTCAGATAACTCAATCCAGCGATACTAATCATAAACAACAGGTGTGTTCGAAGAACCCAATTAGCCGGATCATGATTAGCACGATGATATCATCTTGGATGTCTCATTTGATCTCGGATGTTTTAAGCAACGTAAGAAAAACGAGCCCCAGGCCTCAACAAGGATTTTTCTTGGCCTGTATACAGTAGCCAGCACAAATGTCAAACGGGATTTATCATTATTTACTAGATAGTGTTACATTAAGCACCAACACTTCAAAAGAATTATATTTGAAACTAGACTTACATGTAATACTGAAGATATATATAAATTACAGCAACACCTCCCCCTTAGCCTTTCAGACGAGGCTCATGTTTTTAACAATAATCTTGGTGGGTGGATTCATTTAAAGTAATGTAATCGTCTGGTTTTAGCCAGTTTTCTGTCAAATACAGCACATCTAGGTTATGATCTGTAATCAGATCATTAACAAAAAGTGCTTTTGAAGAAAGCGATTGGATATTCAGCAACCTGAGCTTTATAAATAGTTTATCTGTATTATATCTGTTATTTATTTGTTGAACAACAATTAAACTTTTACCCTTAAATGGTTTTGGGAGTTTTTTGTATTTACTAATTTGGGAGAACAGACACAGTCTCCATGTAATGCTATCTAGGTGAAAGAATCTCTATGTGTTGGTGAAGCAGTATTCCGTCTTCTAAAGCCATATAAAGAATGTCTTGATTATAAGAAAACATCTGCTTTGTTGTGTAATGAGTTAAAGAGTGCATAATCTACATATTCATGTTCATCTTTTGTGAGGTTCAGGAAGTGGAATCGTCACTGTGCATTTCAAGAAACCCATAAAATTGTGAAGATTGTGAAGCAATTTTCATTTTCGGAATTATTTTCTTCACATTCTGCAATGAGGTTAAATTAATAGCTTGAAGCTTCCCTTTTTTGTGTAGTTTATTGTGTAACGTATATTGTAAAGGATTACAATTGCTGTATTGTCTCTTTCGAATGCATGCATGATAAAATTTCACTTTTGACAATCTCACATTCCCTGTTTTAAAGTGAGGAACAAAAGATTAAGTCTTAGACCAAACTATACATTACCTCTGTTCAGGACCCACTGGACAATTCTTGCGGACAGCTTTTGCCATGTGAGATGGATGGGGTGAGACAGAGATGCAGGGTGGAGTGCTGGAGATGAATGAAGAGAGGTGAGAAATTAGGTCAAAGCTGACAACAGAGATGCTGCTGCAAGATGGTCTGGGAGGAGCTCACCTGCTTAAAAAGAGAAAGAATTTCAGCAGAGAAAAGGAGAGCACAGATAATGTTGTGTAGATACTAACTAACTGCTCCTGCAGTTAGTATCTCAGGGAAGTGATAGATGATCAAACCTTAGTGGTTTGATAGATGATCGAACCTCAGTGAAGTGATAGATGATCAAATATTGTGGCATATCACAAGATATAGGCTATTCTCACTAGCACAATCATCAAGTACAACTGGGTAAGTTTATACTGAATATATTTTTAAATTATCTCCCTTTTTTTTTTACTTAAACCTTTTGAGTGTTTTTGTGGTTGTATTCAATATGCTAACTGAATAAGAAGAATTCAATGTCAATTAATTTATTAAGCTTTTTTTTAAATCTAGACTTTTAGCAATGCCATTAATTATTATGATAATTTGTCACACTTATTCAGTTGTTTATTCTAAAGGGCTTTTACACTGGGCTCGTTTGCTGCGGCCCGAGCGCGTTTGTTCCCGGCGCCCCCCGCAGCGTTGGTCTGGTTTCACACTTAACTAGATTCTATCGAACCCTGGTGCGTTTGCGTGCATATTACGTCATCACAAACGTGCACGGCGCATGATAGAAAACAGGACGCGGGTCAATATTGTGTTTTTTATTAATTCGCTGCTATTATACGCAGTTGAGTGAACAATACAGGTTTACTGTGCGTGTGTCACATAAGGTGGCCCTGCTGCTTGCAAACGGACTCTTTTGAGGAGACAGAGGATTTCCAAATTTGGTGCCCTGATTTCACGCGCAATGCACGAATACACTGCAGGGCTCACTCTCGCTCGTATCCAAGGTAAATCATCAACACTATCATCCCTTACAAGTGTTTTATTTAACTGAATACACCACAATAAGCTAAAACGCATGCGCAGGTCACTTTACTTCCTGAACAAGTCCGCACCCGAGTCCGTGCTGCTTTCACATTCACGCGAACCCCGGCACGGGAGCAACCGAACTCAGAGTAGACCACCTCCTCCAGGTAGTCGCGGGTTCGGTACCCCAGTGCGCTCCCGGGTCCCATGACAGCGTTCACATTAGCGATTTTTCACGCGAACCGTGCCCCGCCCCCGTTCCGAACTAAACTGCCAGTGTGAAAGCCCCCTTTATTCGTTTTCATGGACTTTTGGTTTTCATTACATGTGTCACATGTAATGGTCACATGTGTCACATGTAATGGTCACATGTGTTCCTTTGTTTGAGTTTCCCGCTACTCATCAGTTTCTATGGACACTAATCATCATCACAGTTGTTCGTCATTTAGTTCATCACCTTGTGTATTTTAGTTCCTCACGTTCACTCAATGATTGTCCGGTCTGTTTGCGAGTATGTATTACCTGTTGGATGAGTATTAATATCTACATTTGAACTTTATTTCTTATAATCTTCTGTCTGACTGCACCTTGCTAACATTATTATAATAATACCATTCCAGACACTGAAATGATTTGTCTTTCTTTAGCTTTTTTTAAGTTTTCCTATTAGATTCCCCACTGAAAAGTCAGAAGAATGAGCAGCAAGGTATGCCACTCCTTTTGCATTATATTATATTATATATATTATCCATTCAATATTATTTTTCTTTTCCAGGTATTTGCAACCTGGGTGCTTCTGGCTACAAGTAAGTTTGATTTATGAAGGAAGATATTGGTAAAACCAATTAAAAGTGATACTACTATAAGGAAAAAAAATAAAAAATCTCTCCTTACAGGTACAATTATCACACTCTCCAATCAGAGTAGGTGTCATTTTCCTATTTGAAAAAAAGATAAAAGAAATTTCTGCATAATCTGATATCCTATCATATTGATATCCTGAAAGTCTCACCATGGTCTACTTTATTTTGCCCTTTTTTTATCAAAACAAATTCTTCTGTTTGGTATTTATCAGGTTGTATAAGCAAGTGGTTTGACCGTGATAACCCAGGTGGAACTGGAGATTATGAGCTGTTGGCTGACCTTCTCAGTATGTATCCTGGAGAAATATGCCCGGATCCAATCGGCATAGAGGCCCAGACTATCTCAGGCCAACCAGCATCTCAAACAGGAAATGTCTTTCAAGTGTAAGGTTTAATTCAAGAAACAAATGATCTTACTTGAAGCTTTACAATATATGTAAAGATTATTCTGTCTTTCTGAAGATACAATCCAACAACTGGGTTTTCTTGTGTAAACGCAAACCAAGGAGGAGGGTTTTGTGCCGATTACAAGGTGCGCTTCACCTGCCCAGAGGAATGGTGTTCAAGTAAGTGACATTTACACCCAAAAACGGCCGCTGAGCTGTTCATTTTTACAATAGAATTCAATGATATTATCTTTTTTGGGGAATGAATGATATCGGCTCAACTGGTCATCCTCTATTAGAATGTAGGACACCCTGGTTTGACCGAGATAATCCCGGAGGAGTGGGAGACTATGAGACGCTGTCGTTAACCCTGATAGCATACCCACTACAGGCCTGCGCTCAGCCCATCGCCATTGAGGTCACAACCGTTAGTGGGACCCCAGTACTGCCGACTGGAAATAGTTTTCAAGTGTACGACCAACAATATCATTCCCTATACTAAAATTCTTTCAGATTAGAACAATGACATGGATGTATTTTGAATGTGAGATCTACAGTAGACGCAATGGCCTTATATCCCACCAAATATTTTTGCACTACTTATGTACTGAATATCTATTGCAATTCTCTTGATCAGTCTAGTCCCTGTAACTCCGACTGCTTTAAGTCTTTAGAGCTGAATTTAAGAGAATGTAAGCTCATTGCCCTGTATGCACATTTAAATTCAGAGAAATACAGATTTAACACTTGGTCGCAGTTGTAGCACTTGCTTGTAGCACTGTGCATTTTCTGAAACGCTTGCTCTTGCATATACAGTTGCCCAATTATTTTTCTACGGAATGGAAAGGGCAGCGTAGCTGCTGCCAATTATCTTAAAATGCAGTTTCTATAAATCCGGTTGTTAAATTGTATATGCAAGAGCGAGTGCTTCAGAAAAAGCACAGTCCTAGAAGCAAGTCTTTCAATGTTAACAGATGCATTCTGTTTTTGCAGATATGATCCAACACAGGGCTTTGCTTGTGTGAATGCACAACAGAATGGAGGGTGTCAAGACTACAGGGTCCGTTTCACATGTCCAACGAGTTTTTGTGTTCCAAGTATGTATCTTAACTTCATCTACTATAATTTTATATATACATGTATATGGCCTCTCTGTATATAACATACACACAACCCCAAATCCAGAAAAGTTGGGACATCTTGTAAAATGCAATAGCATTAAGTTGTTCAGAGAAAACTCAGTAAAGAAAAGTTTTTTTTGCAGAGTGTGTCCCAACTCCTCTGGATTTGGGGTTGTGTGTGTATCAGTTCACACATTTGTACATATTTACCATTTACTATAACTATTCTCTGTTCATCAGAGTGTGTAACCAGGTGGTTTGATTCTGACAATCCTAATACAAATGGAGGGGATTCTGAACTCTTGACTACCCTTCTCAGTTTGTATCCTGGGTACATTTGTCCGAATCCACTCGGAATAGAGGCTCAAACCATCTCTGGCCTGCCAGCATCTCAAACAGGAAATGTTTTTCAAGTGTGAGTCCATCAAAGGATCTGAAATGAAACTGTGTAAATGTTTTTTTATGTTCTAAAGCTCTTTTGTATTTTCTGAAGATTTAATCCGATAACTGGCTTTTCTTGTGTAAACGCAAACCAAGGAGGAGTGCTTTGTGCCGATTATAAGGTGCGCTTCACCTGCCCAGAGGAATGGTGTTCAAGTAAGTGACATTTACACACAATAGAATTCAATGAACTGATCTTTTGTTGATCATGAATGAAAGCTATCCACTCAACTGGTCATCCTCTATTAGAATGTAGGACACCCTGGTTTGACCGAGATAATCCCGGAGGAGTGGGAGACTTTGAGACGCTGTCGTTAACCCTGATAGCATACCCACTACAGGCCTGCGCTCAGCCCATCGCCATTGAGGTCACAACCGTTAGTGGGACCCCAGTACTGCCTGGAAGCAACTTTCAAGTGTAAGTATATAATTTTATAATAAAATATTATAGAAATTTTGTTATGATTGATAGGCATCTACTTTGATTCTGCAGATATGATCCACTACAGGGCTTTGAGTGTGTGAATATGCCACAGAGTGGATGGAACTGTCAGGACTACAAGGTCCGCTACACGTGTCTGCGAAGTTTCTGCAATATCTCTGTTCTCCCAAGCCTCCCATTGGATGTCACGAACATGACTAACTTAGAAGTTTAGGCTAATATCTGTCAAACTAAGTATTTAATTTAAATTTAGATTAGAAACAAAATAAACATTTGATTGCATTGCCATTTCTCGCCTCAGCTCATATCATTGTACCATTGGTGAAGTGCTAAGAACATTAGAGGAAATTGATCATTTCAATTCAAGACTCTATTTCCATGATACCTGTATACGTGTCATATAGTTAAATATTTATATTATAGGCCTCTAGTTAAATTAACAAGTCAACCATGCTGCTTTTTCCTCATAAATAACAGCAAGCGTGAAAGTTGGCTGATCATGAAATTTAGACACCAAGTTGTTAATTTTCTTCAAATGTATTCTAACTAGGCAAAAAGAGAACTATAGGTGGTAGTGTGTGTATATATATATATATATATATATATTTTTTTTTTTAGTTTGTGATCTAGTATGTTGTAATAACCTCCTGGGACCCAGGAATAGACTTTTGTCCACTGTAGTGGACATATTTTATTGAATTTCTCTGATCCCTTAAATGTCAGTTTTAATTAAATGTAGCACTCTTATGGAAATATATTTTGTAACTATCATTTAATTTTAGTTAACTAATTTTCTAATTATTTGTCATGAATAACATTTAAGGAAAATGTTATGGGGTTTCTAATCAAAATATGACTGTTACAAAACAGGGCACTGATTTCATGTCCACATCAGGACTTGAATCATATTTATCAGGCAGTTTGGGAGAAACGAGTGATTAGGGAAATCATATATTATATATTCCCTATGAAATATTAGATATGAAAATGTTACCGATTACTACACATTATTCATTACATTTTGCCTGAACACATTAATACCTTGTATAACATAGTTGAGGAGCATGTTTATACAAAGTTTGGTTAAAAGAAATCCTGAATCCTAAAAATTGATTGAATTGAAAATCATTGCTTTTGCTTATACATGTCTTTTTTAAAAAACTGAGTCCTGCCTGGTGTCCATACAATGGACATAGCATGTGAAAAAAAATATATATTTTTAACAAAAAAATATATATATATTTTAATTTGTTTATGCGCTGAACAATATAATGACATGAAATAATGCTAAATTCCAAACTTTTTTCTGGGTCTCGGGAGGATAACGTAATGAATCCATTTTTACAGTGACAGTGTCATAAATACTACTGTAGGTTACTATAATGCAAAGTTAAAGGGATAGTTCACCCAAAAATGAAAATTCTGTCACCATTTACTCACCCTCAAGATGTTACAAACCTGTATGAATTTTTTTCTTCTGTTAAACAGAAGAAATTTTGAAGAATATGGGTAACCAAACAATTGATGGTCCCCATTTACTTCCATAGTATGGGGGAAAAAATACTATGTCAATGGGGCCAATCAACTGTTTGGTTACCCATATTCTTCAAAATATCTTCTTTTGTGTTCAGCAGATGAATAAAATCATCCAGGTTTGGAACAACTTGAGGTTATAGGCTAAATGATGACAATTTTCATTTTTGGGTGAACTATAGCCCTTTAACTGAGAATAACTTGTTTTATTGTAAGGAGAATATAGGACAGCATACAGTGATATAAATTAAATTGCACACATTAAAATAATATTTTATAATAAAAAATATTACAAAATGTATGTGAATATGACTTCTATTGGCTATCATGTGTGCAGGAACACTAAAGTGTCTGCATTGGCTCTTTCCCCCCTCCTCTCTTCTGCAACCTATTCTCCCCGCTCGACCAGACTAGGTACAGTTGATGCCGAACTACGTGTTTTTTTATTTTTTTTATTTTGATGTGCGTAGAGAAAGTACTAGAACTATTTCGATGTCATTTCCGGTGGAATATTCCAGTAAATCCTGCCTTTAAAAGGAGACGCGCTGAAAATGCGAACTGCGTTGTCTGTGACAGGTGCAGTCTATAGCCTAACATAAATGTCATCTTCGTCCATTAAAGGCCATAACTGTTTTTGGGGAACCACTGAATGTGAGTAAAATTAAAAATACTGTGTCGTCGATATATAAATCCAGCAAAAGCCGTTATTTGTCGCTCGACTTTGAAGGTAAGTTTGTTCTCACATCGTGACATATCAAGTTTTAAAACAATACATTTTGAGATAAGAGATACTTTATATTGTTGTCCATATACGCAACGTAACAGTATTGCTATATTAAATGCTTAATTTAACGACTTCATGGAAAAATTCTGTATAGGGCAGAACGAGAATCAGAGTATATTCATTCAGTATAATGTTTAGTACAGTGTGTCCGTAAGTAAAATAAATGTAATGCTGTAACGTAGATGAGCACAGAAAACATATTGCAACTGGATACGGATAACGTTACAAGACAATAGCTGTCTGATGTAGTATACGCAGTTGTTTTTAGACTACAGCAATGAGATAGTGCAGTACCTGTTTATAGCCTATAGTTATAAGATCGCACCGACATTGCGCATACGCAGCCTTACAATTGCAGAAAAATTGTGTATGTTTTAGTCATAAATGCCAATTTCTCGATGCATGGGCTACTTAACCTTATTAATAAAGCATCATCATTCAGTTGTGAACTGGCAAGTGTAGTTAACAACTTGTTAGATAACAAGACTTTCCTCTTTAGTAAGGCTGAGACAGTATTCTCCGTATGTAATTTATGGCGTTTTTTTAATGCAATTTATGTGCAACATACGGTCCTGAGGCAGGAGTCGAAGTGCGTTTGAATGGATCTCGGGCATGATCTCGGGGCGTGCGGTCCATATTAACTGCGAATGCTCCGCATACCCAAGCCATTCGTGGACTCTCGTCTTGGTATTAACACTATAAATTCCCTCTTTTGAGGTGTACCATATAGCTTACGTGATAGAATTTTGGTAATACGTATGTAACTGTCAGTCATCTTTTGCCAAACGATGGTAAGCGGATCCACACAACAGCTTTGGCGCCCACGCTCTGTTGTTATGCATCGTCATCATCGTCCCGCGTTCTCATTGGTTTGCTGGCATACGGGTATTTCATGCGCAGGAAACTGTCCGCGAATGGCAGATGTGAATCGCTCGCCCAAGCGGAAATGTGCTGTTGCAGCCAGTCAGATCTCAATCAACGAAAATCACATAATTTGATACAAAACTCACAAAATTAATCTATTTTCATAGTATTTCATTTTCTCTATAGTGATTTTTGTTTTAACGGTTAAAAAAGACAGACCTACTGTAAGTAGACCTACTGTAACTATCCGAGGTCTATGCGTTTTTTTAAAAGTCATTGCATTATTTCAACTTGTTTTTTAAATAACACATTTTTATTTAGTATGCTTATATTTATTATAATTATATTGTACTTATTTTATTAATAATATAGGCTACTAATATTTATTATATTATACTTTATATTTTAATAACTTTATATTTTAAAAAATAATTTTTTTATACTTTTCTTTTTAAATTCTTAATTAAAAAATACTTCCGGCATACATTTAAAATGACACTTTTTTTTTTACAGTCTATGGTTTATACTCGCCGTGTCTGCACCTTTTTTTTACAGTCTATGGTCTGCACGAGCACAAAGGTGCGCTGGAAAAAAATGACGTCATGGCGTCAAATAAACAATTTAAAAATAATTGTGACTTTTTATCTCACAATTCTGACTTTTTTCTCACAACAGCGAGTTTACATTTCGCAATTCAGACTCTTTTTTTTTTGCAATTGCAAATGTTTATCTAGCAATTCTGACTTTATAATTCACAATTCAGTGGCTGAAACAAGCTTCCATAGTCGTGCCCGTCGAGTGCACACGTGGCGGTGTGCAAGGCATTTTTTGTAACTTTGCGTGCGGCTCCGCTTTCCGAAGATGCACGACGTACCTTGCCAAGCAGGTATGTCTGTACTGCCATCTTACCGGCACCCAGTTTGAGGCATTGTCTAATTATCTAACCCATACATGCTAATTTGCATTTATTTCCAGAACAGAAATCCGAACATTTTAAAGCCAGGTTCAAAATTCTTGTTTCATTTTTATTATCAGAGTTTTTACAGAAGGGATTTTGGATATTCTTTTATTATTCTGTTATTATCACTCCAGAAATCAGAAAATAATGTTAAAAATACTTTTTTTTTTTATTCATGTCTATGTTTTCATGTATTTTATTTTGAAGTTTTCCCATTGTCATGTGATTTCCTTGACCCCATCTTGTGATCCTTTCATGTGCTTCCCTAGTCTCATGTGTAATGTTCTGATTGGTTCCCTTGGTTCATGTGTCATGTTCTTATTGGTTTATGAGTTCATTGTGTTCGGGTGTGTCTTAAGTCATTAATTTCTGGCTGCGTCTCAATTCGCCTACTTATAGACCTTATGCACCAGAGAAACGAGGGCGCCGCCATCTTTAGAAAATTGTCTTTGAACTTCCGTTTTTGCGGTTGCTCTGTATATTTCTATGGCATCGCTGTCCAGGAATTAGCTGAAGTTGATTTACTTATTGTAGAGTTAACGAAAGGTATCATGAGCATTGTAATGTTTATGATAAGCATTGTAAAGCATATCTTAACAAATGGACCTTGGGAATTTTTTTTAACGAGCCGTTCATTCATAACTAGGCAAGATCGCTGTGAAAATACAGACCGGAAGTCAAAAGACAATGAGCTCAGCGCGGAAAAGGGGCGTGGCTACATAAGGTCTATACTACGCCCTAAAAGTACTCTTTTTGTGAAGAAAAAGTACATACTTTTGAGTGTGTAGCAAAAGAGTAGGCAAGCTTTGGGACATACTACTTCGTCATCTTTAACGGACAGCTCTGTCGCGTGCATCCTGTCACCGTAAACTGCCCTGTCAATCATCTTGTCACAGTTAAAATCCTCCATTCAATCTAATTTAATTTCTTACCGTTTCGGAGAGAAATGAAGTAGCACGTTCATCTGCCAGTCGTGGGTCTTTCATGTGGAGACTCTCCTCATGTGTTTGCAATTTGAATATAATGAAGTTCACAATGCTGCTGCAGATGCAATATAATGTAGCCGACATTGAATAAATAAATTTTCGTCAGGTTAGATACTAATAATTAATCACTCAAACCCCTTCATCTAAACCTCTCTACATAACTGCCGGACTCAAACGTCCTCCATGTCTGTAGTTTTTTTGTTTGTAGTTCTAACCGAATCCTCGTCCAATGCGCGATGGGTTGTGGGCAATATTAGCCGTTAGAGTGTGCATCGATCTCAAGAGGGTAATCCATCAGCCGGAAGTTGAAGCCTCGCGGGAGTCGCCATTGTAGCAGAACTTCACCTGCTGTTAGCATTCCATTGACTCCCATTCATTTTGGCGTCACTTTGACAGCGAATAACTTTACATCTGAGGCGTCCAAAGACTCCATTTGTCCATTATTTATTTCTAAAGAAACACGACAATGTATAAAAGGCTCCATTACCTTGTATCTTACATTATGGCCCCGTAGAAGCAGTTTTTGTAAAAATAGGCTAACGATTGCGTCATAACGAATCGACTCTCCGTCGCACAGTACAGAAATTACCGTATAGACAGGAGGAGAAGCTCGCAGGCATTTGGGGGGACGTGGAAGCATAAAGTCCGATAAAGTCGAGGGAGAAGCCCATAGAGAGTCATAAAGTTGATCCTGCTGCTAGCTCATGGACAGCTAATACTCACTCTCTCCGTCTCTGTGAGATTCGGAAGGGAATTATTCAGATTTCACTCGGCACAGCTACTAGAAGACATACAGGTTGCTCACGCGACAGGCTCAGTTTGAGCCTGCGCAGTACGCCTGGCTATCAGCTTTTAACGTGCTTCAATTTTCTCCGTTGAAATCAATGGGGTCGCTGTGTCCATTTCTTTTACTGTCTATGATCGATCTACACTTCGGATTCTGACCGGAAATAGTAGACCATCCGGGTCTCTTTGGAACACTCATTTAAACATACTACGATTTGGGACGTACTAATTCTATTTTCGAATACTATTTAGGACGGATAGTATGCGAATTGGGACGCAGCCTCTGTGGATAGCCCTCATGTTGTCATTGCCTCTTGTCTAGCTTTGTCTTTGTAACCCGCTGTTGGTGAGTTTGTTTGGTCCCCTCGGGTAATTTTCAAATCTCATTATAATTATAATTTTTTTAAATTGGGTGTTCATCTGAGTGGACAAATACACATCCAAAAATGTATTGAATTCGAGGAGTTTATATGGTTATAAGACCCCCTTAGGAATAAATGGAATATGTGAGGAATTCTTCAGTATAGAAAAACCTAAAAAATGCTCAAAAATAAAACTAAAAATGTAATTATAAAAACAATGCATTATAAAATAGAAAAAAATATATTTTAAAAAATGAAATGATACAAGCTTTCTGGAAAAGAAAAAAGTATCATTTTAGGGCTTTGGGTCATTTTGACCCACAAGGGAAGGATTTGGTACAGGATGTGCGGAAAGGATGAATGTTAAGTTCACGTTTTAAGTCAGGTCTTTGTTCATTTTGTATTTTATTTGAAATAAACTGCACATGGGTTCTCAGTTCAACTTGCCTTCAGTGGACATTCATTACAGAAAGCTAGCCCAACATCCATGAACCCAGCAGTTGCTCTGCTTCGCCTCCGTCAAGGTGATCGATCCATAGACAATGATGTTGTGGAATTCTGTGAAATTTCTTGCCAGGTGGACTTGTATGATCTTGCCTTAAAAGATATTTTTCGGCATGGATTAAATGACTTAATGAATTACCTAATGCCGGACAATACCCCTCACTGGACTCTGGCCAAGGACAATGACTGTGCACTTTTACTGAGCGGTTCTTCATTTACTGTGGGAGTTGTGGACACGGGGCCCCTCAATCCCACATTATCTACAACTCCAGAGTCTCTCGCCACATCACGAGTGTCATGCCAGAGTCTCTTCACGTCACAGGCGCCACGCCAGAGTTTCGTCACGTCATGGCCGCAACGCCAGAGTTTCCAGATGTCATGGCCGTTCTTACACTGCCACATACACTTCTTCCAGAGGCGGCGACTTCTACAGCTCCTCCAGAGGTGGCGGTGACCACCTGTGAACTAAGCCCCATGCTACGGCCACGGAGGCTGATCCCAAACTCTCTGCCTCCACTGTTATGGCCACGGAGGTCATCCACGAACTAACTGTGCCCCATGCCATGGAGTCTGTCCGTGTCTGCTCTGTCACGGCCAGGTGGGCCGTCCATATCTGTGCTTCGCCATGGCTTTCTGTGTGAGACTTCTGCCCTGCTACGGCAGTTTTCTGTGCAGCTGTGAGCTGCATCCTGGTCTCTAGCTCCACCGGCTCTGCCCTGGTCTCTTGCAGAGTCTCCAGCCGTCATGGCCGCCATGCCAGAGCCTCTCCAGGTCATGGCCACCACACCATGACCTGGACAGTCTCTAGACGTCATTGCCGCAACGTCAGAGCCCTTTCACGTCATGGCTGCCATGCCACAGCCCCCTCACATCATGACTGCTCAGATTTCCCCAGAATTTTTTTGGGTGCAGGGCTATAGTACCCAAGCTCCGGTGCATACAGAGCTTGGTTCTACATTGAATTTATCAACCATGACTCTGGTGGTTCCTAGTCCAGGGGTCCCAAGTCCGGTGGTCCTTAAGGTCATCCCACTATCCACGGTGCTTCGTAATGGCCGCCGCCATCATTGTGTGTGGGCCGCATACAGCTTCTCCAGAGGGCGCCAACGACCGCTACAGCTCCTCCAGAGGTGGTGGTGAGCACCTGTGAACTGTCTAAGCCCCATGCTATGGCCACGGAGGCCGTTCTCGAACTATCTGCCATTCTGCCTGTCATGTCACGGGCATGGAGGCTGTTGCCAAACTCTCTGCCTGCACTGTTACAGCCATGGAGGTTGTCCATGAACAAACTGCCCCATGCCATGGAGTCTGTCTGTCCATGTCTGCTCTGTCACGCCCAGGTGGGTTGTCAATGTCTCTGCTCTGCCATGGCCTCCTGATCTGTGGGGGTCTTCTGTGCAACTGCCGACTCTGTCCTGGTCTCTTGCACCATCAGCTTCACCTTGGTGGTCTACGGATCCAGGCCCGCCTCTGCTCCATGATTAGGGTCCGCCACTGCTCCACGGTCCTTGGTCTCAGCCACTGCTCCATGGCCCAGGCCCGACACGGTTCCACGATCAAGGCCATGTTCCAGGTCCTTTTTCTCTTCACTCGCCTGTTTTGATTGGTTCCCTTGGTTCATGTGTCAAGTTCTAATTGGTTCATTGTGTTCAGGTGTGTCTTGAGTCATTAGCCTTTGTGTACATACAGTACAGCCCTCATGTTATCATTGCCTCTTGTCTAGCTTTGTCTTTTTAACCCGCTGTTGGTGAGTTTGTTTTGTCCATACTCATGATTCAAGTCAGGTCTTTGTTTATTTTGTATTTTGTTCATGTTTTATTTCAAATAAACTGCACATGGGTTCTCATTTCAACTTGCCTTTAGTGGACATTTGTTACTTAACGAACAAACCTTATGTAAAAACCTATTTAGATATATAGATTTTTTGTATGTAAGTGGTATTGAAGTGGAGAATTTTGGCTCAGTGCATGAGGGGAAAAATAGGTTTTAAAGATATGTATTGTAATTAAAATCTACAGATGCAAATAGATAAAGTAATAAAATAAAAACAATTAAATGTGTCTTAGATGTTTTCTTTCCTCAAGTCTGAAAGAAGACATGTTATAGAATTAGCCCAAATATATCTAAATTGACCAGCGCAACAAAAACAATGGTTGTTCTTGCCTTAAGTGGGGGTCTTTAAGAGTGCAATTGGCACAAAAAAACCCCACCATGTTACAATATTACATAATACAGTGGTGTGTCTTGGTGGGCTGGTCTACCTGTGAGGCAAGACTTGAAAGCGCACAATACACTCTGTTTTTTGCTGTAATCCATGATATTATGTTATTCTTCTTATTGCCATATGTTAAAGCTGCTTTTCTTATGTGGTTTAGTTGCAGTGCTGTTTGACTTGGAGAAATTTGGAGACCATCATGATCCTTCTGACTCCTACATCTGGTATGTAGATTAATCGATCCGTATATGTAAAACAGTGGTACATGTCATTTCTGCTCCCTGCACAGCTAAGAATATGGCTGTTTGTTATGTTTGGGATTGTTAATAATGAGTGGCACTAGCTGTGTTTCTGCAGTCAGTAATGGTTGGCACAGGCCTGGACTTCCTCATATGCTGAGGACAGCTCTGGAGCTTTAGAGGCTAGGTTGCACTTTAACTCAGTATCTTGAGCTGGATTTAAGACCATTTTTGACTATTTATTCATCACCAATAGTAGTTTCTTAGTAGAAGGCTCATATGTCTGTTATTTAAAAACATATGGGCTATTATTTTGCATGACTTATGGTAGTATTTGTCCTGAAGTTGCTTATACTTTTTAACCTGCCTATTTACACTGAGGTTCAGTTACGCAACTGAAGTGATGTGCTACCTACGGACAGTATTAGACCGTATTAGTGTTCTAGAAACAGATAAACGTTAATCCTGTCAATCCGGGCTTCTGTCACATGGAGCAGAGGAACTAAGCATGCAAGAAGACCTTTGGTAATGGCTACGTGGGGTCTTTAAGCAAAAGTTAGTTGATATGCTCTTTGGTATTTCTGTCAATTGTTAAGATTACACTGCCACAACAAAAAGGAGATATTTTCCCTGCTTCAACTCATCCCTTTAGACTTGGGACTAATTTCTAGTTCTTTCTCTAGGTAAAACTGGATAGATAGTACGAAAGCTCAAATTACATATTATCTAAAGGTCCGTAAACAGGAAGCTACTATAATTCTGTATCTCACTTATCTTAAAGTCCCCCTATTTTGCTGTTTTAAAGGTTCCTAATTTTGTTTTTAAGGTCTCCTACAATAGGTTTACATCCATCCAAGTCCAGAAAACACTTTCATATTCTCATAATATTGCACATCACCTAATTTCTCAAATAGTTTGAAACAATTTGTTCGAAGATTCAGTCTCTCGAAACCACGAGCCTACTCTGTTCTGATTGGTCAGATGGCCCAGTCTTGTTGTCATTTGTCTACAATTTATAGCACATGTCAGAAACGAAGCCCCCCTTACCATATTTGAATTTCAACTCCGGAGGCTTCCTCAATCCTCAGCGATTGTACAGACTGTAAGCACAGTATTAATGGCATTGATTTTACCTTATCAATTTGAGCCTGAGTCAGATGATGAAACACTGGAAGAACTAGTTGATCAACCCAAACCTCCTTCAAAAGAACGACTTGAGCATGACGTTTCTCAGTGGTAAGTTTTTTACTAAGTCAGTATTAACAAGTGTATTTCCATCAACAAGCCGATGTGTATATTTCTAAGTGCACATGTGGGAACTGTATCATTAACTGTGTCAATAACGGTACATACGTTAGCCGAGCACTAACGTAAATGACTGATGTAACATTACAGTTTGTAAACCAAAATCTCGCTTCATCCTTTATCATTACTCAAGGTAGTAAGAATTATTAATGTGCATTAATTGACACAATTTTAGGTAGGCTAATAGTGGGCCCACAGCTGAAAAGCAGAAATATTTCAGTTAGACAGTGGGTCTCATTCACTAAGCATGCATACGCACAAATTTGTGTGTGAAATCTGTGTACGAATGTTTTCACGAACAAATCATTCACCAAAAACATTTGTACTAAAATCTATTCTAAATGTGCGAAAAAAGGAAGGAACAACTGAAACCACATGTACGCAAAAAGCACTTTCTCTGTGCGGCCTTATAATAGTGTTAAGAAGTTATATTTCATCTTAACACAATTATTATATTATATAAAATAATACAATAATTATAAATTATAATATTTATAATAAATAATACAATTTACTTCCATCTTAAATATATTTTACATCATATACAGTGAAAGAGTAAGAAAAGCTGCATTAAAGCTTAAGCTGTGAGGTTTCTCTGAATAATGCAGATTCATGCTTATGTACAGCTGGCTAATAAGAGGTCTGTAATCTGGGTCTGTATAAAAGGTGTTTATTGTATTTGAACTGGTTTTATGAATGACACACTTGGCTCGAGGATCTGTTGAGAGAGCGGCATATGTTTGATGAGAGTGTCTAAAGGCTGTAAAGGAGTGGTTGTGCGGAAACCCCTTATATGGAGATAGGTTGGGTGTGTTTTATGCAAATGACTAACCGAGTGCACGTGGTCACTCATTTAGAAGACTCCAAATTCACTAACATTAGAATGAGATTAAAAACAAATCATGTACGTATGCACGTGTTGTGAATTAGGCTGAGATTTTTCGTGAGAAGTTCGAAATAATCAAATACGAAATAATCCAATTATTAGTGAATGAGACCCATTAACTTGAGTTATCTGGTTAGCTGGTGCACTGGGTGTACACAATATAAAACACAAAACTACGTATTTTGAACACTCAGTAGGAAATATATACATCAATAATTAATCATACTTGCAGGTTGTGATTTAAGAGGAGCAAGTTGGCGTTTTGCAAATCCCGAGTTGACCTCGCCGAGATTTGAGAAGCAGTCGTCAGTAAAATGACAGGAACACAACAAAAGGCTATACTGCTATGGTAATTTTAACCCCTGACTCTTCACATCCTCATCCTTTGAAAGTGTTTACAAAGAGAGTGCTTTAGCAGCACAGTAAACAGCATCTTCTCGACATGTCGACAACACAAACCAACTACAGTGTTTGAGGGCGGGTCAAAGTAGAAATTGTTCGCGGGCATCCAATAAAGACCATAGGATGGCTTTATGCAAATTTGTTACATACAGGTACGTAAATATATGTTATGGAAGTGAGACTGGATTTACTGATGACTCGTTTTGGCAGTTCAGAATCGATTCTTTCTTTTGGGAGATGATAACTTTATTTGTCATGCACTTTGATCTTTAAAACTTTGCAGACCTTTTACTTTCACACAATACATTAAAATGTAATATTCGAAAAAGCATAATAGGGGCACTTTAATATAAGAAGGTGTTACTTTCATAGTTTACTACAACACTGTCATGCCACATTTCATTAGTTAGTCCAATACTAGTGTATTTTGCATCATTTTATGAGAGGCATTTTGTTTTTGAAACTTATATAATTATTTTTCACATATAATAGACCATGCTGATTTTAATTAAAATCTTTTTGCATATACATTTACTGTAAAACTTAAAAGTTTTACACTACACTTACACTATTTGGTTGAACTATAATAGGTCTATACACTACTGTTTAAAAGTTTGGGGTTGGTAAGTCTCTAATGCTCACCAAGGCTGCATTTATTTAATTAAACACACAGTAAAAAAGTAATATAAGGAAATATTATTGTGATTTAAAATAATTTTCTATTTCAATATATGATTTAAAATTTGATGTATTCCAGTGATGACAAAGCTGAATTTTCAGCAGCCATTACTCCAGTCTTCACTACCAATATAATTCATATTTACTTACTTTAATTAGCTTTATTCATTTAAGGTTATGTTATTCTCAATGGATATCTCACATTCTTTAATAACCTTTACAGAAATAATTTGAAATGAGGTCCAATTGCCTTAATATACAAACAAACATCAAGCTCTATGGTGAATTCTGTGTGTTGGCATGTGCTGTGTCTCATTGACTGTTTTCTTTCAGATGAAGAGTCGCTTGAAATCGACTGGCTTTGGAATCACATCAAGTTCAGGTTACAAAACACAATAGTAGGAACCCTTCCTTAAAGGTGAAGTGTGTGATTTAATCCTAGTTTAATATGCAGAAATCGGCTATAATAAGCCTTTTTTTTTCTGATTCCCCCTGAAAATGTGAACACTGTGGTTTTGTGGCACTATCAAAACAACACTCTGTTGGTCTGAGCAGACAGACGTAGCAACATTGGCTCAACCAATGGTGTGGGTTTAAAGCAGAGCTATCTGTTGTGCTGACCGGTGGCAGACGGGGGATGTGTTTGTTTGCTAGTGACACAAAAATTACACACTTCACCTTTAAACCTTTTCAATGTCTTTGTGAATGCTATAGGCAAGATTTTTTGTATTATGAGCTTAAAATATTTACACGTAATGTGCATGTGTTCTTGCATGCTTCCCTCACCTAGAAAAGCAGCACATGCCAAAAAATGAAAGTTGACCTGCAAAGACCTTGTCATGCATACAAATGTTTGTGTCTTTTGTCATATCAAATTTGCAAATGGGGGGCTTGAGTCTCCACAAGCATTCCAATGAAGATCTTTGATAGCATAATGACTAAAATGTGACAAACGATGATGTGAATTTCTCTAGGAAAACACAAATTCAACCACTTCAGATGTTCATTTAGATTTTATGCCCACTGATTTGCTCCAACTCAAGGACTTCTTTGTGTGACTTCATTGAAAATCACAGCAGTGTTTCAGTGGCAAACCGACTTGGTCACACTTAAAGAAAAGCACTAGAATTCTAACAAGTCTTTCTTGCTTATTTACCGATTTTGAGAACTCTCACTGTTAATATTCTTTTACCTTTATAACTATCATATGTATAGTGTAACAATTTCAGTTGCTGGATGAAATTGTAATGGGTGCTTGAATGCAGTACAAAAAATGGTTGATGAGTAAATGATTTGAGAATGCTGCTTTAATATTTGAATCTGCAGTGCACTGCATGATTGCCAGTTGTTGTGGGTGTGAGCAAGCATAACTTCTTTTACAAAGACAGGCGTCTCGTTGTAAAAATGGTTATGTCAGCCATTTTTAATACTCCCTCAATCAACTGATTGCTGACCACTTTCTAAACACTGTAGTCAAAGCAACACCAGATTCTCTTATCCAAATGAACCAAACTCTAACGTCAATCGAACACGGGTGCGCGCCAAAAGT
Source organism: Rhinichthys klamathensis goyatoka (assembly GCF_029890125.1). Taxonomy (NCBI): domain Eukaryota; kingdom Metazoa; phylum Chordata; class Actinopteri; order Cypriniformes; family Leuciscidae; genus Rhinichthys; species Rhinichthys klamathensis. The sequence goes on along the minus strand of NW_026606571.1, from coordinate 34,297 downwards.
AACTTAAAGGTTTAAAGATAAAAAAAAAAAAAATGTTTTCAAATATTTGAACAAATTGCAGTGTAAACAAAACCCTTTTGCAAAGCTTCAGTTTTAGAGGGCTAATGGTTGTAGATCATGTGATGATGAATCATAACTCCAGTAATGTTCTTTCCCAAAACATCTTTCTATTTTCTGTTGAAAATGTGTAATTTGCTATGGTAATAGTGCTTTGTGGTTTTAGTGCACAGGGATGAACAGTCATTTGGTTGTTTTGATCATATCAATCAAGTGAGCAAGAGTTTATTTTTTCGGGTAAATGTCTTTTATACCTCAGCATATCGTTTAGAATGTCATAATTACTGTCTAATTGAAATGACAAATATTGTACAGTGCTTTAGAAAGAAGACTTGAAACTGATGCCTTCACATTCTTCAATAGTAACACTAGGTGTCAAATTCATCACAGTGCCTGGAGTATGTTGCGGGGCTCCACTCAATGCCCTCTATTAATACCACCACAGGCACGGACACAGGGATCGGCTCTCACACCTGATCAGACTCCTTTTCCACCTTGAACTTCGAGACGACTGTGGCATCAAGAGTACACTCCTAAGGGATTGAGTGGATTTTAGGCACTGGTGAGAGTAATCCTCCTCTTACTCACAAAAGGTGAACGGGTCGGGCATCCACACTGAAGTGGCACCCAGTTAGAAAAATTCTTGAAAATTGCTTTCTTCTTCGCACTGAGCCCTGCCCGGAAAAACACAGGCTGGCGCCGCCATAGTGGATGAGATGGAGCAGGTCTAAGAAGTCCTGTGTCTGTTCCTCGAGGGAACAATCCCCCTGTGAAAGGATAAGGATTTGTACTGCCGCTAGATCCATTCTGCTGGGTTTGATGCCGAGGAGATCAGGATCTATTTTCTGCAGTTTGTTATTTATTAAAAAATAACAAAGGTACTCAGCATATACTGGAATCAAAAACCATGAACAGAACAACCTGCTAATAGCAACGAAGATGGAACCAAGACTAATTGAAAACAGACTCAATATATACTAACACAAACCAATGAGCGAAACGAGAAACAGGTGCAGTGCATAATAATCAATCAATGAAAAACCAGGGTGACAAACACATACACAGGCTACAGAACACAAAACCAACTCAAACTCAGATCAAACGCATTTTTTTCGCATCAAGCGTATTATTTCATATAATTATACTATTTATTACATAATTATATTGTTTTATTATTCACATAATAATGTGAATACAAAGGTTGTTTTTTAAGAAATATGGCTTTAACACTTTTTGCAATAAGTGAGAGAATCATTTGTGGTCCTCTGTTTAATGTTAATAATACTATGTTAATATGTTTTAGAGAGGATAAGTGAATAATTACAAGAATCACATGTTTAGACTATGGAAGAACTTGCACTTTATAGTTAGTTAACAGATATTTTAAATAAAGTTTAACTAGTTGACTTCAGTGGAATTCATTCAATTCACACTTTAATATATTTTTATGTAACTGAGAGCTCTTCAAACATGCACTGAACTCGCTGTTGTGTAATTGCTCATGTTTTTTGTTGTTGTTTTTTTTGGTAGCCTTTTTCCAGGACGCTAACAAACTGCTTCTAAACGAACAGGCTAACTGGGTGCATCTAAAGGAGTTTGCCCGGAAAAATGCTGCCAACTCTCTTTCTGTTGCCAACATGCTCATGGGCATGGCCTCAATCCTCTGCAGTCTCAACGGGTATGCATTCATGCTTTTGATTTTGTACTTCACAGCGAAAATCAAATGCATAAAGAAATATAACTTTTTTCATTTTGAGATAAATCTATTTGACTTGGTGACAATTCATTATGGGAATGTTGTTACAGTAGAAGGAAGTTTAAAGGGATTTCAGCCAGCAGCCAAAAAAAAGTTTGAGCTTAAATTCAGTTAAATCTCTTTGACTTAATTGTAGTTTTGTGCTTTCTTTCTTTATGTCCCTGTTATTCACAGCCATCACCATGCGGCCTGCTGGCTGGTTCTGATCGGTTACCTGCTGGATTTAGCAGATGGAGCGGTTGCTAGGCAACTGAATGCTTGTTCTGCACTGGGTGAGTAGTGTTGAGTGTTCTTAAGTTCAAGTGAGTGGGGCCAGGAGTGAGTCTTGTTGCTTTAGATGCTTTTATCTTCAGTCCCCTTATCAAGAAATAAAAGGAAGGGAAGGAATAAATGATCAATTTAATAATTCAAACATAAACATGTAAAGAAAAGCAGTTGTAAAATTATATTTTGAAAAGCAATTTAAAATAAGCATTACATTTTGTTCTTTAATTTAACAACATTTTGAAATACATTGAGATACAGTGTACACAAGGAAACGAAACAACGTTTCTCCAGGACGACAGTTCTACATAAAAACAACACCAGACTACAAGACTGGACCAGACAAACACAGATTAAAGTAAATTATATAAACTACTAAAAACACTAGAAAGGACTTGAACTAGGGCTGTAAAATCAATTAATCGTGATTAATCGCATCTAACATAAAAGTTTGTGTTTATATAATATGTGTGTGTGTGTGTATGTGTGTATATATATATATATATATATATATATATATATATATACACATAGATATTATATAAACATACATTTTTATGTTATATGCTATTAATTAGATTTTACAACCCCACTAAGAACTAAAATGGTAAGAATAAGGACAGAAAAGATTACACAGGTCAACAAAAAATTGCAAATAGTGTGGTACAGTACAGATACAATAGCACATAAGGCACAGTGAGGACAATGCCGAATTTTAAAATTTATTTTCAATTTAAAATTAAGTGGTTTTAAATGTATCTGTTAATTTGTCCATTTAAAAAGTTACTTATTTACATTTATTATGTTTGAATTATTAAATTGATAATTTATTCCAACTTTTTTCCCCACTGCTATAGTATACTTCTGCTAAATTAAATAAAAAATATGAATAAATAAACATTGAATTTTTCTGTTACTCTGTCAACATCTAAAATGAACTCATTGAAAAATGCATTCATTTGTAACTTGAAATAAATTTAAATGAAATAAATTTAAATGAGTCAATACATCTTCCAGAATGTGTTTTAGTCTTACCCTGATTCACTATGGTAAACCTATAATAAGTGTTTATATTTTAGACCTGACGGGATGGTTTTGCGGGACATTGCTTATGTACGTCACTCTCGCCACATCTGTAAATAGAGAAAAGTATCTTCAGCTTCTTTAACGTGTGAGTGGCATAGGTTAGTTGTCACAACAAGCGAGAAAGTTTGACATGGAGCACACTAAAGAATCTGTAACAGAGCTCATAATAAAATTAGACTTTGGCTTGACTTTTCAGAGATGGCGAGAACTGAGGGATTTGAAATATTGTGAAAAGAAAACTCTAACACAGTTCATTGTAAATGATTCTAAAGCGTACGCACATGGATTTGTTCTTAACATCATTCTTACGTTATTGAATTTGGAGTATTCTAAATGAGTGACCGCATGCCCAAGGTTATAAATCATAAAACTTGCCCAAACCATGTCCATATAAGGGCTTTCCACACGCAAACATGACGCTCTCGCATAATAGCACTCGTAACAAGAACCCCGATAATAATAAACACCTTTAATACAGACCTAGATTACAGACCTCTGATTAGCAAGCTGTACATAAGCGTATTTGCATCTTTATGCAGAGGAAGCTCACAGCTTGTTTAAAAAAAAAATCGGAAATTTAGAAAATTAAGAATGAAAGTTATTGATGAATCGGGATTTGTTCGCGAAACCGTTTGTACGCAGATTTTCCGCACACAAAAAAAGAAAGAAAAAAAAAGCAGGTTTTCTCTTTCAAACCACGAAACCTTGCCAACTCTGTAGTGGGAAACCAGTGGATTGTGCAGGTGGTCACGTCCACCCAGCTGCCTGAAATAGCTCCGCAATGCCCTCACAATGCCAAGTCACTTGTACTCTTGAGCTGCTTTCTGTTGTCGCTCTGTTGTTCTGCATGACCTCACTGATGGTTGTTGTTTTGCCTCCCTTTTATGGCAATTGAACAGTTCGTTTGTGATGAAGCAGCCTAATTCAGGGGGATCATGTTCTGATTGTTTGTTTTATCCCGATGCTTTGGACCACCAACATATTTGACATTGCTCAAATTGTTGACCACGGAATTGGAATACCAGTCCACTTGTTTGGACACACACTCAAATGTTCCAACCTGGTGAAAACATGCCCCCACCTCTCTAGATAAAGAAACTCCTGAATGTTGTTTATAGATGATGATAATGAGCTTTTTTGGACTGGCATGAAGATTTTTCTCTGTTTCTCTTTTCAGATTGTATTAATAGTTTAATTAATAGTTTAGTGCATTAATGGGAATGGAACGGATGGTCGACTGGTAATCCAACAACAGAATAATCGATTAGCATCACAATAACTGTCAGCACAAGTGATGGGAAGTCCAACTCATTTCCGTCAATCAGTTTGTAGCAAGGTTAGTGTTCAGGGAAGAAGGAGGCGGGAACCGGCGAATGTTCCACATAACTTTAATTCATAAATAAACAAACACAAAACGAAAGTAAAGCGGCAGCCCCTCACGGACGCCTGCTGCACAAACATAACAAAACACAATGTAAATAGTCCAGGCCTGGTCCTCTATCATCCTTCACTGCTGTCACTCCTTTTATCCTCCCAGAGCTCCTCCTTGAGACATTCGAGGCGCATTAGCAATCATGCAACCGGCCTCGCTCCATTCCCATGGCTCTCGGCCCCGCCCTGCTTGCCACACAGTTCTTTAAAAGAAAACGATTCAGCGACTCTAAATTAAGTTTATTTAAAGTTCTGGAGGAGCACATTCAGGTAATCAACCAATCCGCATCGCAAGAGGAAGCTGGTATATATAGCCGTCCCTCACCTCTGTCCCGCGTCAGTTTCACAGCATCCCTCCACCAACCCATCGCCTCACACTTGGCTGGTTTCTATCCCAGTCAAGGATGGGGAGCACTCTGGGTTCAGGCCAATTTCCGAGCTCAGAGCCCTTCCCCGGAAGTTTTAAGTCGATGAGTGCTTAACTGTGATGCCAGTAACTCGTTTCCACATCACGCTTTGAACCGTAGTGCCTGGCTGTTACAAACTGTGAGCCAAAACTTGGGATTTTGGCATGTCAGCTAGTCTTAGCCTCAGATGTCATGCCCACAGACCATTCGCTGAACGTCTGATGCATAAGGCACACAAAATGGGAAACAATTCGGGAGTTTCGAAGTCATTATCTGATTGGTTGAATTCTAGGGGATTTCCGGGAGACGTGTGTCACGTTCTTTAACGGTCTGCCTGGAAACAAAGCCATCGTGATGCCCTTATGGAAGGAGAAAGCTGTCATATTTACAACTGCGACAATGAGTCGCATAACAGGATCAACTAACTGCTGGATGTTCAAAAGTATATGTATATAATTTATTAGATGCACCGCAGTCTGTTATTGTAGGGACAGTGTCTTGTGCATTGAATGTTGTGTTTTTGAGATGCAACAATGTTTTTTGTTTTGTTTTTTACTGCAGGTGCAAAGTTGGATGATTTTGCTGATTTCACAACTTTTGGAATAGCAACATCTCTCATCTTAAGGACACCCAGTCTACTGGATAACATCCTGTGCATGTTGTATGTGCTGTCTGTCTTTACTCGTCTCTGCTTCTTCTCTAGTGGTGAGGAACTTCCACCAAGATTGTTTACATACAATACATACATAACACACAACCTTTGTCTTTAGCTGAACTATTCTGTTTGCCAACCCAAGAGAAATCTCACTCATTTATAATGATAAAAAAAATTACCACTTTTATTCAGGAAGGATGCATCAAATTGATCATAAGTGACAGTAAAAGCATGTAATGTTACAAAGGATTTCTATTTCAAATAAATGCTGTTCTTTTGAACTTTGTATTCAAATAATCCTGAAAAAAAAGTATCACTAAATTGATAGTAAGAAATGTTTGAACACTAAATCAGCATGTTAGAATGATTTCTGAAGGATTGTGTGACACTGAAGAATGGAGTAATGGCTGCTGAAAATTCGGCTTTGCCATCACACGAATAAATTACAAGTAGAAAACATTTATTTCACAATATTACTGTTTTTACTGTATTTTTGATCAACTGCAGCCTTGGTGAGCATAAAAGACTTCTTTCAAAAACTTCTAAACTTTTGAACGGTATATATCCCTATAAAAAGTGGCTGTCAGTTAGAGATGTGTCTGCTGTTTTCCGCAGGAATCCCGTTCATGTACCGTGGCCTACCATGCATCTACTCCTCTGCCATCCTAGTGTGTGTTTCTCTGCTGACTGGAGGAAATATGGCAGTACTGAGAATCTTAGCAGTGGCCATGATTATCTTCATGGTCAGTCAGACCTTCTACCCTCATGACAGAGTACTGGAGTCTCAGGCCTGGAAGAAGGTGGTCTACATTGGCGGTAAAGCCAATAAACAATAAATGACTAGCTAATAAATTAAAGTTCTACACTATTTTGTCTAAATTAATAAAATGCAAAAGAATGAATTCGGCATTACAACATTGTATTAAAATGAATATTCATTTTGAGATTTACTAAAGGTTACATGATGTAAATGTAATCCAATTATTGCTGCTTTTAAAGATTCGTTTTAGGTGGGTGTTCAGTGTAAAAATAGGGAAATTAGCATGTACATTTAAATATTTACCAATTTTCACCAAATGATTGCATAATTTTTTTTTTTTTTTCTATTTAGGAATTGCCATGGTGTTTTGCCCCTCCTTCCCTCCAGCTTGTGTTTACTACTTGTTATGGTCAGTTTCCTACATACTGTTTCCAACAACCCTTTGGAGCTGCAAAGTGTAAAGGGGTAATGGCCTATGAGGCTCATTCGACAGAGAACCCCTGAAAAATCAAACCAATTTAGAAAATCAGAAAAATCACTTTTTGTTTTGAGGTGATGAGCTTCATGAAATCTACATGATCTACAATAGGAGGCCTACAGTACGGACATTTTGATTGCTGCTGTTGTTTCATCGCTAAGGATGAGAAATGCTCTTTGCCTCTGCTTCACACATATTGTCATGTGTTTGAAGGTCATGTTGACACAGACACAGTAGATGGTCTCTAATACACTATGTGTGGTGTTTGTTGCACAGTTCAGCCTGACTGATTTGAATCTGAAAAGGCAAGAAGCAGAGTAGAGATTGTCAAATTTGCTGTGGAATTTATACTTGTAGAATTATGCTTATTATTATTTTATTTTTTTTAATTGTGGTTATTGTTTAAGAGACTGATCCGAAAAAGACAACTCAACTCTTAATCATAATCATATTTTTTGCTTTCTTTATTCTGATTACATTCCCCCTTTTTAAATAAATACCATAAGGGAATTTTATGCATATGATCTGTGTCATTTCATGTAAAAATAAAATAAAACAGAAAACACTACAGTATGAATAAGGTAGTGGCTCATGTAGTTTATCTGGTGCCTGGTTCATGTGTGACTTTGATCAACACTTTATGTCCCATATAATATTAGCTAGGCCTTTTAAAACAAATTCCTCAAATATGAAGAATGTGGCAGTTGGTTTAATCTTGATAAATGAGTTTTATCTGTATCAGTTGGCCTCTGTTTTAAGGGGTCCTGCTTTCTGACTCAGTAATCAGTAATTACTTGTTTAGCAAGTGATCTTCCATTGGATTTGCTATGTTCTGTTCACAGGTTCAATGAGAGATTATTACCCTGCAACATAACAGTATTGAGGCATTATTTTGTGTTTTGTGCACCACTTGTGGTTACTTTTTATTAAAATTTAGTTGGTGTTAAAAAGAAAATGTCTGTGTTTTTTAAAGGTTTATCTGTGAGGGATTTGGATGGTACACCCTTGTACCATGGTATCTATTTCCATCAAAATACTGCAGTACTTTTACTGCTGTGCAACAGCAAAAAAGCAGTAATTAGAAATGTAGGCCTACTCAAAGTAAGTTAAACCCATTCTTTTAAAATGATGTCCTGTGACAGGAAAAAAGGTTGTTTAAGTTATTTTAATGGTAAAATCTCACTTGAATTGTCAAAACATTTACATGTATCAATTTAGCAGACACTATTATTCAAAATAGGCAGGCAGTCACATGAAAATTGTTGTAACACATGTTCAAAAGAAAAAGCTTATAGATGAAGGTGAAACACTGAAAACAGAGACAGCTAGAAAAAAATACTCAGGCCTTTTTACTTGTTAATACTGTAGTGAACTTAGACTGAAAAATAATATTTTAAAACATTAATAAGTACACCTATACTGGCTATCATTTCTCTTTTAATAGGCTACTCCTCGCGACAGTTACTAAAACAAATAAACTGTCGTAACGTCGCATTAGATAAATAAATAACATGGCATTAGTCATCCCTTTAATCAAAAACAGAAATTCAAATGACAAAGATTCTGAAAGTACGTTCTGATTTTACATCAGTAGCAATAATATATTATCCTCATTTATGTTCATATTTGACAATTCCGAGAAATAGGGCGACATCTAGTGACGTTCTGCTAGTCATGCCATGGCTAGACGAGACCACAAACTAGCTGAAATTGGCGTCAGTCTTAAATGGAACTGAATCTATTGTGCTATTTTTACGCACTGCAGAAATGATAAATTGGAAATCCTCTGAATGTGTAGATCTCATTGACATTGAGGCAGTCCTGCTATCCTCCTGTACACACAGATGTCCATTTGTTGTTCAGGGCGAAGCGGTTTTGTGTCAGCGAGGTACTTGTATGAGTCTAGAAGCCGAATAATGGCAGAATACACAGGCCGGTCCTTGAAGTTCCACATGCAGCAGTACTTTATTAAGTCATATCTGCAAGATATGCCAGATAATATTAATTTTTATGTTGTTTAAACAAGATTTTCAGGTTTTCTTACTTGCAGGTCATAGAGGAGCAAGACAACTATTTACATGGCCCAATTAGTTATGTAAAAAAATACAAAGACTTACAATGGGGCTCCACAGTTTTCTGGTCTTTTCATCCGGTAATGGGCTAAAGTGTTGGGCAGCACTTCAGACGGATCCAGGTCAGGATAGGGAGGAGACCCTTTCAAAAGAGAAGGAAGCTAAATATAAGACTGCTATTTTGTTTGCTTCATATTATTTTTTTAATAAAAAAGTTCAAAGTAACAACTGGTGTATTAATATTACCCAGGGTTATCATCTCATAAAGCAGGATTCCAAAAGACCATCTGAAAAAGTACGACAGCACAACGTAGAAATCATCAAATCATTAGCACATTGGTCAATGTGCAGTATTTTTTAAGGTTTCAACATTTCCTGATAGACTCACACATCACTCCTGTCTGTTATGGGAAGCCTCATTATCCGTTCTGGCGCCTGCCATTTTACAGGCACATTGACTTCTTGTTCCTTGTCCACCATCCTCATCTGGCGGCTATTAAAAGCCCAATCCAATCCGGACACTTTGACAGAGAGCCCTGAACCAATCAACATGTTCCGGGCTGCAACATCCCCATGAATAATTCTATGGTAGGAGTGTATGTAGTCCTAAGTAAAAATGAACAAATGATTTTAATGAACGTCATTTACTTGATTTATGCTCTAAGTATATGTTTACAGGACATAAATGACTCACCAGACCTGCTGCTACCTGTTTAGCTGCTAGATAAACAGACATCTCTGAAAACACTTGGAAGTTATCACCTGCACCACATCTGTCCTGTTTAGAGAGAGTTAAGTTGAGAAGAAAAATTAGTGATGAGAGAGACTTAACCCATGTATATCTTTGTCAACGTAGGTGTTTTTACTTCTCGAAGACTCCAGAGGAAATGCAGGAGGTTTCCTGGAAAGCTTGCCTCCAAAACCAGATACATGGGCGTCCGGCGTGTCTGACAGTATAACATCTTCACTATATGCTTGTGTTTGCTCACTGCTGCAAGGAAGAGGCAAAAATCCACAAATTCTGTAGCCTCCGATTGATTTGACCTGTCTGAAACAAGATATATCCAACATTTGCAGTCTTTCAGTGTGACTATAAATTCTACTCTTATTTCTTCTAATGTAAATAAACAGCATGGCGGAGCAGAACTATGAAGAATCATTTTTAATTTAATTCTTAGAAGAAGCATTTCAGAATGATGAATTTGTGTTGTAATGTACCTTTAAGAGTTTTAATCACTACAGCAGTAGATGTGTTGTCTTGTTTTAGCTGAGCCGTGCAGATTGGCCCATAATGTCCCATCTGAAGCGGCTCAACCCCCTCCAGGGTGCACAGAGCAGGTATCTCCCATAGACCCAGAGCTCCCTGTGTAGGCCGCAGGGTCCCGACGCCTGTGTCCAAGGGTACAGGCTCCCCTTCTGAAAGACAGTTGATTCAGCAGATACTATTTCTCATGATTTGCTCAAATACTCAGGCTATTAAACTAAAAATGAACTTTATGCACCTGACATTTGAGTTCAATGTTGCCTTATTTCACATACCGTTTACATTTGAAGATGAGCCTGTGATAACCTGAGCTGATGATCTTTTTGTAACAAAGCTCCATATTATCTGAGACACAACAATCAGAGTGCTGAGAGCCAGCAAGCTTGGGATAATGATGACCGCAAATGGACCTGATCCTTCCTCATCTGTCCATTCATACAAACACAAGGCAAAATACATTTGCTGAAAACGTCAAAAAAAAAGTCATATAAACAAAGGTAAAAAAAAAAGCATTTAAAGTATGTCAGACGCAATAGAAAGTACTGAAAGAAAGGTGGACTCTTACTTACAACCGACTGGGTCAGAGCCAGATGAGCTGTTGTATTGGGCCTGTGCAGCCATAAGGGGGTCTCTTTAACATTTCCAAAACAGGCTGAATAAAAGACATTGGCAAAATCAATTGTTTTGAAAAGCATATGAAAAAGAACATATGTTATTAGAGATGAATTGCAAGAAATAATATCTAAATATCTCAACATATATTGTGAGTGCACGTAATCCTTACCTTACTGGAATAAAGGTGGAAAAGAAACTTTTAAAGAGGTTTCTGACTGCTTTTGGTAGCCTTTTTTGTTCGCCTCTTTCTGTTAGCATAAAGTCTGATTTTGACTTTCAGAGCAATGACCGTGACTATGACTGCCCTCCACATTAATGATTAACTTCACTATAGAACCCTTTAACTGCTGCCAGGAGTGCAGTGTTTTTCTGAATTGCAGATTATTTTCACTCATCATTCTAGGGTAAAATGACGTGAGATGCACATAAAGATGACCCCCCCCCCCCCCCACCCCCCCACACAGATCTTTCTTTTTTCTCTTGATCATAGATGGCACAAAATATTATCTCAACATATTTAATGAATATATACTCTTCTTAACATTGTCATTTAATCTGAACGGCAACATTTGTGAGGTTTAGTCAGATGAAACAGTTTTGAGGTTGATCTTGTTTCGTGTCTCTGGAAAATAGTGATGTCATTATATTATGTTGAATATCAAAGTTGTTTGTGTCTATTTGTTAATGAGAGATTTGTGGATATATTTATGTTTTTAGATTTGTGGAGGGAAAAATGTATGCTTTTATTTTGAAGTGAGTAAGATGGCTTCCCAGAATTGGCAGGCACAGAGGGCCCCGAGCAGTATGCTAGTAATAGTGTTGTTATTATTATTATTTGAATTGAACTTTTATTGTATTTTGTGGTGATATTATTCAATAATTCCATGAGTTAGAAGTAGGCCTACATATCAGACATTTATGCTATTCATTAAAACAGAGGCTAATTCAGTGAATTTGTTGTATTATGTGTTATGTATCATACAGTAGTGTTGCTATTATGACATATCTTCAATTAATGGGGAGTTAAATATTTAGCTAATCATATAGCTTTATTTGGGTGGCACAGTGGCCTTTTTTGAAGAAGGTTCCCAGTTTAAGTTCTCCCTGTGTCAAGTCACCTTTATTTATATAGCGCTTTTTACAATACAGGTTGTATCAAAGCAGCTTCACAGTGATAACATGAAAATAATACAAGAAGTTTGTTTCTAGAAGAAAATTGTGTCATCGTCCACCTGAAGTAAGGCAGATAAAAAATATTGTTGAATTATTAAATGTCCCCAACTAAGCAAGCCAAAAGCCAAGGCAACAGTGGCAAGGAATCAAAACTCCATCAGGTGACAGAATGGAAAAAAAACCTTGGGAGAACCCAGGCTCAGTCGGGGGCCAGTTCTCCTCTGGCCAACGAGCGAACAGTGTATGATTATGATTCAGGCAACATTACAGGTCAGAAGTTAGATTGGATCAGAACATTCACAATATTTATCCAGTTCCATCTGGATAACGCCGGTATGGAGACGAGTCATCTGCGTGTATCCTCTAGGTGTTCTGGTCTTCCCCATAATTCAAAAACATTCAGTAAAGGGGAATTTAGACACTGAATTTCTGTAGGTGTGAATGGAAAGACAGTTACCTATAGGCTACCCTGGAAAAATCATCGCCAAGAAAATTCATGGACAGTCTCTCACATGTGGCAGGAGATCGCCCATAGAATCACCAAGAGTCGGATACCATTTAAATGGTTAATATTTGAATGAATACCTTTATAGAAGTGATAGAATAAATATACCTTTCAGATGAATATCGATACTGGGATTCTGTATTGTATCTGGGATTGAGTTGTCAATGGTCATAACACAAAATGTAAAATTATTCAATTTATTCCCCTTAATAACACACTGGCTCATGCATTATCATCATACACACGCTTAACATATATCTAAATATCTAAAAAGTAAATGCATATTGACAATATGCTTCTAGGCCTTGATATTGATTGATATAACAATATGATATTGTGCATGTTCTCCCATCTTCCCATACAGAGTGCAATTCTGTACTTCAACAGAAGATGGCACTATAATACAACATCAAGCCTGGAAGCTTGGCTTTTAACCCCTGATGAGAATGATATAAAAAATGATTTAACTGTATTATTATCTTTGTAAAACTAGTATTAATGCAAGAAAGAAATGGCATGTTGATATTGTAAAACAACCTCATACAAAATCATGTTTATGTGCAAAAATGTGCAACAGGTGGTGTGAAATTACAAGGTTTGTACACAGCTGTTCAACACGAACCCATAATAACAGAACATTAACAATACATTTTACATTCATGGTTTTCAAACAGGGTTCAGTGAACACCTGAAGGGCATCTAAAGGGAAACAGGGGTCTGTGGAGTAGATTTAAATTGGTAGATAGGCCTATTAAAAACCTAATTCAAGTTCTATTTCAAGATATTTCTAACTTTTAAATCACAAATTTTAAATATTTGATCATAAGCATTGTATAATGTAGTATGTTAATATTCTTTTGTTATGCATATTAATTCTTATTCTTTTGATCTTATTCTTATCATAAAGTGGGTTTCATCTTTATGTTAATATTTTTAATTTGAAGTAGGCTACTTTTATAGTTTTTATTGTTTATTTAATGAAAGGTGCTATGCAAATAAAGTGATGTTATTATTATTATGAAAATGTTATAAAGTTTTACCAAGAAAACCCCTTGATTTACATTTGACCACTAACTATCTTCAAAATATATTTCATCAGGCATTTTCAAGACTGTGATGAAGGGCAGCAAATATTTTTGTTCTCAACAGAGTCAACACCTTTCAGCCCTAGAAGCATGGCAGACAGGCTTTTGAAGTTTGGTATTGTGAAATAGTATGGGAAAGCCCGCCCTCTCGCTCTCATTGGCTGCCCTGCTCTCGTCCACTCTGCACCACTGACAGTCGCTGCTCTCGTTTGGCGCAAGTAACAAGGTGAAAATCTATAAAGTTGCAAAGCTGCGCCTACAAAAATCAACGACGTGCGATGACAGCTCTACACAGACAACAACAACCCACACAAGAGGGCGTTTCTACGTGAATCAAATGTCGTGGGACAGTGGACCTAGTTAGTCGTGTATTCCCGATCCAGGTATATTGTTGTTCGTCGTTTCCCGTGAACGCGCCGGTAGCTGATGTCATTGAAACAGGTGCGCGAAACCCAAGTTAACAACAGTCGCCCTAGATCGCGAGGGATTACACACGGATGTGAGTGTTTTTCTACGGCGTTTCATTCTTCAGCCGGTATTACCAAGCGAGGCTGTATTCTTTTTTGATGTGCCTGGATAAAGGCTGTCCAGTGCCTCGGGTGGTATAGTTTATTGCTATTTCCGTGTCCTTTTCTCCTAGAAAGCGTTTGTTTGGATCGTGAAGACGATATTTGGCGACACTTCTTGGTGAGCAGTGAGGTCTAGCATAGATTTTAAGGCAGTGAAGAGCCCTTTTTCCTTCGTTTGAGCTCGTGTCTCAATCCAGATGAATTTACGTGAATTTTGACTGAACCGTACAGGGAATATGCTTTAAGAACCGAGCGATGCCGCCTCTGAAGTTTTGAAACCTTTTCTAATCTTTTTCACCAAGACATGGGAATGAAGCCGTTGTGCTTTACTGCGCTTTAAACGCTTTTTGCATAAGGAAATAACCTGTTTTCAAGAGACTCGTTAACGAAAGGGATTAATCATGTCCAAGACGCTGAAAAAGAAGAAACATTGGTCCGGTAAAGTGCAGGAATGCGCCGTTTCGTGGGGTAACGCCGGGGAGCTCAGCGCCGTGCTGGAGATACTCGGGGGAGCCGAGCACGGAGAGTTCCCGTACCTCGGACAGGTGTTGTCGGACGCGTTAGTGTGCCATGTCGGCAGACTACCTGGTACCGGAGATGTGCTTCTGGAGGTGAACGGCACGCCTGTCAGCGGACTGACAAACCGAGACACCCTCGCTGTCATCCGCCACTTTCGCGAACCCCTCCGTCTGAAGACTGTAAAGCCAGGTTAGTTTGTTAACCCAATTTCTAAAACACAGTGAGTAGGCTACTACCAACCTAGAGACAACAGTTTGAAAGCCCTGGTAAAAGCTAGTTTTTAAGTAGGCTAAAGTTTCCTAGGCTACTTGTAATTTTGAAAGAGGACTGCTTGTGCTCGAATGTTACAAGTTATTCAGGGACTCTGGCCAGTCTCAGAAACTTTCACGTGCTGTGTGTAACTTAGTTTCAATGTTTCAGAAGTCACCTGTCTTCTGTAGCTAGCTGCTTTACGGCTGAAACTCATTTTTTTCTTAACTGATGGTTTTTATAACATATTAACGCTATTATTTCCACGTTTATTAATGTGAAGCAAAGCGCTGTGACTTGACTAGAAGACAAAATACAACCTGAGAGGATCTGAATGGCGAAATTGATAAGCGGTTATTATTGTCCAATCAATGTTATTGACCTGATAAATATGCAAATAAGAACGATGGCTTACAAATCTACAGTGTGAAATATGGAACACGATAACGCAGGGTTAAGGACATTTCAGGTAGGCTAATAAAAATTACCGGTAGGCTAGCCTACTGTTATTTAGGCAGCAGCTCTCTAGGTTTTGAGACAGCCAATATCAACCTCGTATTCTATTACTAGCATTTGCTTATAATTACTTAGTTGGCATTTTGATTAAATGGGACTCTCAAGGAAAAAGTGGATTTTAACGTAAGCCATTTATCACTGTTACCACAACAGGAGGAAATTGAGGCTATCCATCATGAGGAAGTTTTGATACCGCTAGATGCTTACTGTTTATGGTTAACCACAATGATTTCATTAATCGTGCTGCTGGTAGATACTTTTACATTAGAGACTCCCAAGGTTTATTTAAGCTGCTAAAGCCAGGTTACAAGTGTTTACAGGTTTTGGACTGTTAATCTTGTGTTTGTTGGAGATAAATAATGAGGATCTACAAAAGCCAAGACCTTAGCTTTCAGGACAGGTTAGGATCAGAGGCCATAAAATACAGACATGATTCTAACAGAATCACCATGGGTACCAGATAACATAGGAATCTAGCTTTGAATTGTGTAACATGACCCGTTTGTGGATCATATTACAGAAACATCCTAACTCAGAATCTTATCTGTCTATATCTCACCATAAGCATTTCGTTTACAGTCTCATTTAAACCCTTGTCAGTTTTTAAAGTCGCCATAAAAATCAAAATGGACTATCCTTTAAAAAAAAAAAAAAAAAGAGTATTACTGTATTTATGTATGATTTGTCCATGCACATCATTTTTAAATTCATGTGCCCCTCATTTTCTGATGGTGTTGTTTACAACCTGTCACTCACATAAGATCTCAGCAATAGAAAACAACGATCCAATCAATTCCCTATCAAGTCCCAACATCAAGGACAAAATCAAGACCCGCCCCACATTTGTTCTTGTTCGAGAAGCCGTTTTGCTTGGATATACGCCACAATAGTGAAGAAAAGATGATCGCAACTTTATGCCAACTTTAAGAGGATGTTTCATGAATACAACCCCCACATCATATAAGAAGTTAAGAGTGAACGAGTACTCTTTTATTGTTTTAAGAGTGCATGACTCTTCTGTGAGATTTCTCGTCACCAAAAGCTGATCCAGATGCTATAGGTATCTCAGCC
The DNA here is from genome assembly GCF_029890125.1 of Rhinichthys klamathensis goyatoka. Lineage (NCBI taxonomy): Eukaryota > Metazoa > Chordata > Actinopteri > Cypriniformes > Leuciscidae > Rhinichthys > Rhinichthys klamathensis. Next base: position 17,765 of record NW_026606571.1, on the reverse strand, counting down.
ATTCAGCTAGAAATTGTGTAAACTCCTTAAACATTTAGAGCTTTGAACTTGGTGTGTGTAATCCTCTTTGCCTGCAGCACAGATGTCGTCTGACTTCCCAGCTTCCCCCATTCACCCACTGTCCACCTCATTTAGTGTGTTAGCCTGCCTGAAGGATCACCATTTGACTCCTTTATGCCATTATAATGCTCTTTTGGAGATGATTTTAATCATAGAGCTTTTTTGTTGCTATGGGCACTCTCTACGTCTGTTTACTTTGGGCTTGCAAATGAAGTAGAGTGGATTACCTAATATGGAAATGTAGTTCTCCTTGCGCTTCCTAATCAGTGTAAATTGGTATTAGTGAACGGGTTAGCATCAGATGTCTCTTACTGATTATTTTAACGTAGTGTGAGTTTGTTAAAGCTGCCAAAGCCTGCAGCTTTGAACTGAGTCCAAGTCTAATTGATTCAATTACTATCTTAAATCTGTGGTGTGCTGTCTGGCTTGTGACTCAGCAAGAGGACTGGACACCTGAAAGCTTGTATTCTATTAGAAATGTTCGGTTTTGCGACAGTGTGTCAGGTTGGTCAGGGTCAGGGTGCTGAAGCAGACAGCATCTCTGTGTTTAAATTTTTTTTTAATGTAAAAACCAATTGTGAACTGCATGCTTATAGTTGTCTATGCATATTAAGCTGGGATGAGAAAGAGGCTGTTTTAACAGAAAAATATGAAACGCTAGGGGTGTAACAATACACTCATGTCATGATTTGGTTCGATACATGATACTGATCTCACAATAAGATACTCCATGATACTTTAAACAAATAATAGAGTTAAAATGGTAAGTTTTTAAAAACTATTTTTAATCATTAACAACAATAATCTTAGTTAAAACAGTGGTGACACCATACATATGTTTATGTTTAGCTAAAATTACAGAATTAAATTGGACATCCATGCTTGCTCTCTGTCCCTGACTACTACTTGCATTTAGTTGTAAATATAACCTAATTACCTTAAATATGCTCAAATGTGTTACTTTCTGGGTTCACCATATTTGATGTGCAATAACCATATGATGGTAAATTAAATTTGTCTAAACTTTAGTTTTGGGTGAATTATAGACTTGTCTTGCATGATTGGTCATTATATCGTCAATGATTTTAAGTAACTTTAATATTTTTTTAAATAACTTTAAATGATTTTTAAGTAATTTTAATAAATCGGGATTGGATATTTGATATTAGCTATTTAAATGTGCATGCTCATTTGGCGTCTAATTGCTCATTTGAAACAAATGTTTAAAAAACATTAATAATATAATAACACTGTTAGATGTAATCTTTAGCAGTTCTCAAAGTTAACCCATTTTTCATACTGTACATTATACTGTTGTGATGCTTAAATTCTTGAAGCATTTAAAAGTATTAATTTTAGTTGGTAGTTTTATTATTTGTTTAGATAAAATAGTTTAGAATTGTACTTTTTTTATATTGGCTTATATAACATTTTAATGTTGGTGTGTGCCTAATTTTATATTGACTTCTAAAGAAAGAGCATCTGAGTTTCTTATGTTCCTGCCGCTCAGTGGCCATGTCTGTGTGTGGCTGAGGTTTTCTCTCTTTCCCTCAGTTTATGTTTAATTCATACCATCTCAATCATTGATGAGGAGTCCATAGAAGAGGCCAGCTCAAGAATGAGATGGTACCAGGAGACCATTTAGCCTTAAATTCTAGCTGCAAGTAACACTGGCTGAGTGCTCGACACAGCTGATATGAAGCTCAAGGGCCTTCATCCTTTGGCTGTGCTCAACAAGGCTCCTAGGCTACAAATGGTGGAGCATAACTAAAATTATGGGCAAGTGTTGCTCAAGACAGTAAGAAAACAATGTAAAGAAACAGCAGAAGGAAGGAAAATGTGAATATTTTTCCTTTCTCAAACAGACAAAATCATTTGTGAAGGGTCTAAAGTTAGCCAGCATAGTTTGCCATGTGTCGGTGAGTTTTACAGAGCCTTCTTTCTATCAGCTCAGCTGTATCCTTTCCTGACCAGTGGACCTGTGGCTCATGCTCATCTTTTCCAGTCTTATCTGTTTCAAGGCGTGAAGCTTCTTGGCCTCCCACATATTCAGTCTATACCTGTCATGTCCTCCTCCGTTTTTTCCTGTTTTTCACCCCCACACCTTTTCTGCCAACCCGCACTCACACATGCATTTGAGTCCTAAAGTCTGAGACCACACTAAAAATATTTTTTTTTTTAGAATTTTGAAGAATTTAAAATGTTATGACATAATGTGAATAATAAATCTTTAATATTCTGCACTTTTGCATAGATCAGAGGTATTCAATTAAAGCTCCAAGAGGTCCAGCCTCCATATTTCCATCCCAGCAGAGGTCCAGGCAAAACTTTGGAATAGTAGTAGCTACATTGTAAAAGTAAAAAGTCCTAAATAGTCATAATTCTCATGAAGGATAATGATATTGGGGCCAAAGCAGAGGTATCTCAAACAAAATATAAATTGATATGTGGTTGGAGCTAAAATGGTGCAATTCATAATGCACTATGTCATTGTCTTCTCGGCTTGTATGGAACCAATAACTGTCTTCTATTAGATGACCCCTGGTTTAGACATTTATCACTAACCAAATAAGCTAGTTTGTAATATTTTGTGGAAAATTTCTTGAAAAAAAAAGAGAAAAGTCTATAATGTTGCAAAGAAATTTTCTATTTGTGGCCTTTGACTTTTGGACCAAGTAGTATTTTACTTTAACAGATGCCAATTTGCCAAATAGATAAACAAGTAAACATATTTTCAATATTGAACAAATTTCAGGGTGTGAATCATCTCTGAGCAGAAAATCGTCGAATCTGCTATGAATTTCATAACCATAATTTTGCACTGCCGTCATACATCCGGACCAGATGAAGGAATTTTTATTTTTTTTGTCGTACATCTGTGAAATTGTGCTCAAAGCCATTGTCTGAGTGTGGCCTTGATTGACCGCAATGGTGCAATTTCCACACATTGTGTTAATGTGTGAGCGGAGGAAGGGTGAGGGAGTGTATCATTACTGACTCACAGGCTGACTTACATTAGTCCTCCTGTCATGATGCTGTAGTAGGGCATTATGAAGCAGTGATTGTTTTGAGACTCATACCGTGTTTTTGGTTTGTCATCATGGCAAAGTTTTTCGTTTTCATTTTGTCTTTACTTATATTCTTCCAAGTCATGACAAAAGAACAACTGTCTCATTTTATTAGATCGTAACTAAAACTTTACTTTCAGGCAGCACTGTTATTTTTTTTTTTGGTTGTGTGCTGTAGTTTCTCCCCTTTTTTCAGCAGTGTGAGGTAAATCTGTTTTGTTCTCCGCCAGTTGATTACAGTAGTTTATGGAGTAGACAGGGGTTATATCAGCTTTGTGAAACGGGGAGGTAGCTTTAATGTGATTTCCTTTAATATGTTCGCAGCTTATGAGCGGTCTGTCACAAGCAGCAGCTCTGGTCATATAACTTTACTTGACATGCATCTATAAAACTGTACCACAGCTGCTTTAACATTCTGTTCAAGTCTGTTCATCTCTCTGAGGGCCTCGGGCTCGTTGCTTAGTCACCAAACAACATTCATGCATTTTTTTTTATATAAACACTCTCAGTCCTTTCCCTAAAGTTTCATTCGGTGTTAGAATAAGAAATACATTTTTTTTCAGTGGTAATCATCTCTAGTGGCTGTTACACAGATTTGACAGGAGCAGAATACATTTTCTCTCCCATCCTCGTTTTATCCTCCCTTCAAACCTGCTTTTTTATCAGTCGGTCTTGTGTTATTAAAAGTGTGTTTGCATGTTTCAACCTGCCTCAGAGAAATGAATAAAACCGTTTCTCTTTTGGCAACACTTACATTCTAGTGTGGCTCTTCACAATTTGAGGAAAGTTGAGGAAGTTTCATTTTCAGGACAACTTTTGTTTAATTGGGCTATACGCTGTCTTGTTGTATAGTGCAAAAAGTCACATTCTTAATGTGAACATTTGTCCAATTTTTCAGATAAAATATGTAAAAATCCTTGAAATGGTAAATGTACTTGGAAGAAATGCTGCATAAGGTTTTAAGAGTTTCAGAGACTGTATCTTTAAAACAAATGCATTTTATCTTACTGTGCTGGCAGATTTTTTCCCCACTGATTTTAAACCTATATAAGTAAAAAGATTAATAAAATAATATATGATTTATATAATATAAAATATATAAAATTGGCAGTGCAATTAGACAAAATACATTAAATGTTGGATAAAGAAATTTTCTATTAAAAATACAATCTTTGAAAACAAGTCCTAAAGAGACGCAAAATTTGTCATTGTTTTCTCACCTTCTGTGCACAAAAACTGTTTTTGTCCATATAATGACACAATTTAGCCCATTGACTTTGACTTCTATGTGCAAAAAAAAAAAAAAAAAAAAAATGCCACGAGGGTGAATTGATTTGTCATTTTTGGGTGAAATATCCCTTTAATAGCTTATGCATTGTTGCTATATAAGAATAGGTATTTCATTTAAGAATCATTTTCATTCATTTTCATTCAAGTCAAAAAAGACTAATTAAACGCATTAAGAAGTAATTGTTTGCAGTAGTAAGAGATATTACCACCCCACTGAGAGGAATTCAACAGGAAAAGCAACATTTCAGTCAACCTGTAGGCTGCCAACAAGTAATTGATTGCAACATTCATGAAGTGAAACATAATTTGTTAAATTACCACTCCGTAGTTTAATTTTAAGTAATGCCTTGCAGATTCAATTGCTCCCCACATCATTCCATTAAAAGAGAAGCACAACTAAAGTATTTTTTAGGGTCACCTGTACACCTCCCGTCTGGAATAATTCCCAAATCTGCTCACACACCCCCAGCTTCCCATGCATGAGGGGGATGGGTGCAGCAGAGCCCAAGATAGGAGCATCTGCTTGGAATATTAAAGCATGTCTCAAACCTCTCCCTGCAGAAACCATCTCACACGCTCAGCCCCTTTATCAGCCTCCCTGTCAGCGGGAGTATGCAGAGAGCTGCTGTTGTTGCACTGGCACTTGTCACTGCTTGTGATGTGCTGGAACATTCCACTGTTTATCTGTCTGTGGAGTCTTAATGACAAGCGATGACATGGAAATGAAACTGGAAGGGCTGAGATCACCAAAAGTGGCTTTTAGCGATGTCATTTTTTCATTTTATTTTCACAGATGTATGTATCTTCACTGTAGAAGGCTGCAGGATGAGAAAGCAGTTTCATTCAGTGTCATCCACAATGCCAAGAGGCATTTCCTCAATTTCATGCCAGCCAGTCGTGCATTCCTGTTTATGCGACTTACTTGTAGGGCTCGCATCAGAGAAGCCACATTCCTGGTTTATTCTCCCTGGAGATATGTGGTCAGCGTGACCCATGCCAACATTACATAGTCTTCCATCTGAAACCCACATGGCAGCTGATGGCCCGATCAGGTCCATTGAAGCAGCCTGGGAGTTGTTTTTCTATGCAAAGATCTGATATCTCATCTCCCAAGTACTGTTATTGTCAAACCGAGTGGGCTTTGATATTTTCAGTCTGATTTGCAGCAATCGTCTGCAGTTTCTCGGTTAATGCGGCAACAGGAAATGAAAGGATGCTTATGCTGTGAGTGAGGGGGAATGGACATGAATAATTAACTGACAAATGAATGCAGAATGTTTGATTGTGTTCGTGCCCTTCATCAACAAGTGAGGAGGATAAAGATTTCCTGTGACTCTTGGTTGTGACAAGAACCTAAAAGAGCTTTACTGAATGAATAAAAGTGATCTGGATTAGGAGCAGCTGTGGAGCCGATAAGGAGATACATTGCAAAACATTAGAGAGATGGGAAGGTGATTTCTAGTGCTTAAAGGATTAGTTCACTTTTAAAAAAACTTTTGCTGATAATTTACTCACCCCCATGTCATCCAAGATGTCCATGTCTTTCTTTCTTCAGTCGAAAAGAAATTAAGGTTTTTGATGAAAACATTCCAGGATTTTTCTCCATATAATGCACTTTACTGGGCACCAAACGGTTCAAGGTCCAAAAGACAGTTTCAGTGCAATCTGCAAACTGTTCAAAGGGCTTTAAACGATTCCAGACGATGAATAATGGTCTTATCAAGCGAAACGATCGGTCATTTCAAAAATAAATAACTAAGTTTAATAATGTCAAATGCTCGCCTTGCTCTGTTCTGTGATGCACGTTCGTGACTCTCCTGTTCGAACTCGTTCATCAAAATGAACAAATCTTTTTTCGAGTCATTTGGTTCATTTAACGAACGAAATGAACGAATTGACTCGGAAAAAGATTCGTTCATTTTGATGAACGAGTTCGAACAGGAGAGTCACACAGAACAGAGAAAGGCGAGCATTTGAGCTTATAAAACTTAAACTTTGTTATTTATTTTTGAAATGACCGATCGTTTCGCTTGATAAGACCCTTATTCATCGCCTGGTGTCGTTTAAAGCCATTTGAACAGTTTGCAGTTTGCACTGAAACTGTCTTTTGGACCTTGAACCGTTTGGTGCCCAGCAAAGTGCATTATATGGAGAAAAATCCTGGAATGTTTTCATCAAAAACCTTAATTTCTTTTCGACTGAAGAAAGAAAGACATGGACATCTTGGATGACATGGGGGTGAGTAAATTATCAGCAAAAGTTTTTTTAAAAGTGAACTAATCCTTTAAAGCCAGGCAGGCACACACTCAAGTCAAGTCACCTTAATTTATAGCGCTTTGTACAATACAGATAGTTTCAAAGCAGCTTTACAGTGATAACAGGAAAATGATGCATTTTGACTGTTGTTCATCTGAAGTCAGTTCAGTGTTGATTCAGTTCCATTGTAAAGATCATCATTTTTGAAAAGATTCAATTACTGTATTTAATAAATAAAACACTGTCAGGCTTAAAATCACTGACCTGTGCACCCTTAAAGCAGATGTTTTACATAGTTACATCTGTTGTCTTATGCACAGAATGAGAAAAATAACACCACAATGCAGCCATGCTTGGAGAGATGTGGGAACAGTTCAATTTATTTATTTTTATTTTTAATTAATTGTATTTAAATAGTTTTCATTTGAATAAATAAACGTCTTGTGTTCACTATTGCTCTCCTGCTATGTTTAAGAAGAAAATCTTTTGCTAAATGTGTGGTTTAAAAACCATTTAAATGGAAATGCCCTGCCATTCTTGTGTAAATTACTTTTTATGCCAGACACGTTTTTAATAGTCCTCCTCAGTAGCTCACGCCCAATATCTATTTTATAATTGATGGCCATTTTTAAAGGAAATAGTGATGTATTTGCACAGAAATTGCTTTATATTCATAGTAGAGACACAACAGCACTACTTGCATGTGGAAACAGACCTGAGACATCAGAAGGGCATAAGGTCTCCTGAGTGGACAAAGCGAACTCTGTAACAAAGATAATGAACCGAATTTATTTCTTCAAAGGACAGAGAGGTGGTCTGTGGTATATCCCCCCCCATTTTACTTTTTGTGGCTGTTTCTGTGATCCAGGGGTCTTTATTATTCTTGTGTTGGCATGTAGTGCATACCACCAGAGAATGAGAAGTGATGGCCTTTTGAAGTCTTAATGCCTGCAAATAACTTGCCCTTCTCTTGAGCACTCAATGTGTGTGTGAGCATGCTTTTGCATGAAAATGAGAAATTAGGACAGGAATATGGATTGTTCCTCTCTAGTGCCCTTTTGAGATGAAAGGTAATTACACTGATAGGATTTGTGTGGTCCTGAGGGCTGTGTAGACGGTAGCTATTTGTTTGCTCACTTTGTGATTATTCAGATCTCCACAGATGTTTCCTGCCGGTCGTATGTAGCGTTATCACAGGTGCTGCTCCGTACGGCTTTATTTACAGGAGGCTTTTCTTGCCGTGCCTTTTGGTTATTTTAAACAGATCATGTTAGTTTCACAGCTGAAATCATCTCTCACCTGTGTAAACATCCCTCCTCCCCTTTGAATGTGACTCTTAATTCATGCGAACAGCACACTGCCTGAATGACTGAATCTCAAACCGCTGCTGTGTTTTTCTGCCTCAACAACATCAGACCTTGGAGGACATTTAGAGGATGTGGAGGAATTTTAAGTGTCTCTCCTCTATATAATGTCACTGGAGCAGCTGCATGCGAGTCTTTGAGATTATTTTGATTATTGCATTTACCCAGAGTCCCAATGTCCCAGCATACCTTGGAAAGTGTATTATATGGTGAGAGATTTATAGCTGAAATGACAACTTGTTTGTGGTTCAGTGGCGATTCTTTTAAGACTGTACGAGAAGAATGACTACCCGAAAATGGTAATGTCGATTGGTGGTTTGGTCTGGGCCTGTCCTTCCTTCGTACTTGCCTTTTCTTTTCTTTTTCTTTTCTTTTCTTTTCCTTTTCTTTTCTTTTCTTTTCCTTCCATCCTTTTTTTCTTTCTTCCTGACTTCCTTTTTTCTGTCCTGACTTCCTTTCTTACTTCCCTTCCATTTTGACTTACTTCCTGCCTTTCTTACTGCCTACCTTCCTTTCCCCCTTTTTCGTTTAGCCTCCTTTTTTTCTGACTACCTTCTGTACTTCCTTCTTGATTTCTTACCTGCTTGCCTTCCTTTTTCTTGTTTTCCTGACTTCCGCACTTCCTTCTTGATTTATTACTTTCCTGCCTCTATTTCTTCCTTTTTTCTTTGACATTTTTCCTGACTTCCTATCTTTTCTGTCTTCCTTACTTCTATCTTAAATTCCTTCTTGCCTGCCTGTTTTCCTTTTTTTTGCTTCCTTTTTTCCTCCTGTACTTCCTTCCTTCCTTCCTGATGCCATGCTTCGCTTTGGAAGTCTATAAAAGCATCATTTGCATAGGAAATAGCATGTAATTGTTTATTGGACATTTGGCTTTAAATCAATGTTTTACTGGCCCACCTGGAAGCCCGGCTGTTTTGTTTAATGGTTGGGTGAGTTGTAAAATGGGTGGGGCTTTGCAACAAATGGCCAATGATTAAAACTATCCTGGCTTCATGGGGTTATGCAGTCGTTTATGCAGTTGGGAGAGCATTAAATGATACATAACATCTCACCCTGCATTAAACGATGGCAGTAGGGCTTCATGATGGGGTGGCTGTCTGTGACTGTGAGTTATCGTGAACTCAATCTAAATCTGAAATGGATGGCCTACAGACAATCTCCTGCATTAGATGACAGTGAATGATTGTATTTTTTCTTCTAACCTTCCCAGCATACAGTTAAACGCTCCACTTATCTCATTGCAGCAGCTCATCTCTACACCCACAAGATTAGTACACCATATCCTCATCAGAATTCATGGATGTCAAGATTTCTGCGCAGGCCATCGGCTAGCCATGATGGTTAGGTCTGTTAACAGCTTATTGATCTGGCTAGCCCTGTCCTGTTATGGTCAGCATTCTAGCCAAAGCTTTGAGGCCAAGGTGAAGGGTCAGGTGAAGAGCAACCAAGACCACTAGCAATCCATATGGTCTTAAAGAGGATAAATGCAAATGGTTTTCCCAGCCCAGTTCAGCTGACGGTACAGAGAACATGCATGGCTAACTTGATTGCGTTATCAGGCCACATAGAATACAAACCTAGAATACTCAATGCAACCTTTGATGTGAACAATGTCTCAGAGATCAAAGACTGTGTGTGTCTTGTGTGTTTAAATGGCACTAGAATAAAGACCAGTGATCTTATATTTTTTCACGGTTGTCCTTACTTGACAACCTGATCTTGTTTTATGAATCGCTGATGCCATTTTTGTGCTGAAAGGTGTCAAATCTGGTTCTACGGCACTTTGGCATACGGTACATCTAAGAAACATTCAACAATTATATCATGACAGCATTGAAGATATAGTTCCCATTTGGTGCTTCATAATTGACTATCATTATTATGGCACTAGCTTGACAGCACTGCATTGATATTCAGTGTATGGAATACTAATTGAATATCACATTAATTTTATTAATTAACATCTTTAGTATTGATCTTATGCAGGTAATTTTGCTGAAGCGGTTTCATTTCATGGAAATAGAAGAAAAAATTAAAATGTTAATTACTATTTAAATAAAAGTTTAATATTATCCCATTGGCTAAGCACTTAAAATATAGCCAACAGCAATGTTCTGATTTTTGCATACCAAGTTTTGATATATTATGTGTGTAAAATTATTGTATTAAAATAGTATTGACACAACTGCCCCTCATAATGCATAAAAAAAAAAAAAAAAAAAAAAATCACTGCGACTATCTGGACGGGCACGACTTGTGCATCCTCATTTTCACAGCCCAACATGTCAACATCTCAAACAAAAGGTCTCACAGAGCCCTGAAATCAGTTTTAATTTGATTGGTTGTCATTCTGTCCAGCTCTTGCTGTTCTTCACTCAGTACTCCTCGGCTGTTGCCTCTCTGGGCCCTTGTCCTTTTTAAATGAGTCTAAGTCTCTTGACTCAAATGCTTAAAATGGGTGAATAACCACTAGACCAGCTTTTCCTACATTTCAAGTCCCTTATCAGCAAAAGCTTTCTAGTTTCATGTCTTCTGAGAGTATTTTTCAGCTATAAAAGCCAAGTTCTCAAATAATAAACTGGGATGCAGGGATGGTACTGTGGTATTAATATAAATTTGAGGCTTGGAGGCAGATGTCTGCACCAATATCCACAAGTGAGTTTTTTTTTTTTTTTTTTTTACACCCAGCCTGCTTTATTATCTAGCTAGCCTATAGGAAAAAAATAGTAGACTGTGAGCTATTGCAGCAGCAGTGGTTTAGGATTATGACAAGTCAGCTCCAGTTACAGAAAACAGAAATGCATTATTTAACAGGGTTATACAGATGAACACACTGAACTGAGCATAATGTGGTAACCAGTGTCGACCAATCAAACTATAACTCAATGTATTTTAATTAGCTGAAATGAAGAATGACTATTTTATTTAGATGTAAATAAGCACTCTAAATAAATTCTAGGCAATATGTTGATGTTAGCGTATCTGTCTGACTAACGGCTCGTGTTTGTGTGAATCGAGAATTCAAAATAACAAGGGAATGTGAAGAATGTCCATACATTGTTACATTGGTGGAAGGAGCTTACAATGGCTTATTGTTAACAGGCGTTTGCACTGGCTGTGTCATACAGCAGCGCTTTTCTTAGAGACCCTGTAGATTCAGCATGATAGATGATTTTAACACTTTTTTTCTGATGGAAGACAAATGGTAATCAGATACAAATGAAATGCCATCGATTTAATTTACAATGTAATATTTTAAAAACATAAAAAGATAAGTATCTGATGGTCACCGAGGCTGCATTTATTTACTCAAAAATACAGTGAAAAGTATACAGTAAAATTTTATTACACTGTAAAAAGTGATCAGTTGACTTAACTTAATAATTTTAAGGCAACAGGTTTCCTAAATTTTTTTTAAGTAAATAAACTTCATGCTTAATCAAAAAAAGTAAGTAATGTGGAATTGTCAAGTTCACATAACTTTTTTTTTCAATTATCAAGTTTATTTACTTAAAACTTAGTAAACCCGTTGCCTTAAAATTAAGTGAACTGAACACTTTTTACCGTGTACAATATAAACTGTTTTCTATTTTAATATATTTTAAAGTATAATTTATTCCCATAATGGCAATAAAAGCTGAATTTTCAGCAGGCATTACTTCATTCTTCATTGTCACATGATCCTTCATGGAGAAAGTTGTGCCTTCATGGATTATGTAAGGAATAATTGACGACGAAATAATGCACACCCGAGGTGGTAATGCGGTCACGACGCGAAGCGGAGTGGCCGTTACACCTCGGTGTGCATTATTTTTCTAATAATTTTAACGGCCTGAAGTCAATTATTCCGCTTATACTACAGTTACCACACCTCGAAACATTGTTCAAATGATGTATTTCAAGACGTTTGTAAAGTTTTTGTCATTAAAACGCTCTTGTATGTAGGACTAATTTCTTGCGCATCTAATCCCATGCCTCCGTTGCTAATTCCAAAACGTCATTTTAGAGTTAGTAACGGAGGTTTGAGCCACTGATAGCAGACTAAATGCTGGACACACTTAACGACTGGCTGAAACACTCTCTGACTGTTTCCATCGGCTGCAGCAGATTTTACACACCGACTGTGAACACAGACTGAACGCGCTGAACACGCGTTTGGGCATGATCAATCATAAAGTATCAAATTACATTCATAACCGCCCTTACAATAAGTGTGTCCTCGGCTTTATGCAGTTATTAATGCAGTTATGAGAGAGAGAGAGAGAGAGAGAGAGAGAGAGAGAGAGAGAGAGAGAGAGAGAGAGAGAGAGAGAGAGAGAGAGAGAGAGAGAGAGAGAGAGAGAGAGAGAGAGAGAGAGAGAGAGAGAGAGAGAGAGAGAGAGAGAGAGAGAGAGAGAGAGAGAGAGAGAGAGAGAGATGTGCGTCAATATTATTATTTATTAATTAACTCAATTCGTTTTAATTAGTTCGTTCATGTTTTTTTTTCTTCTAATATTGACAGTAGACTAGCCTAATAAATGAAACACAAAGTCCTATTAACAAGTATAGGCCTATCAATAATTATTTATTTGTTATAGCCTTTTATCTGCATTAATTACGAAAACCCGTGCAGCAGGACTATCAATGTATTTGGCCTATATTCAGTTTAATTTGATTGATTATAGATAGGACTATATACTTTATTTATTAAAATTAAACTGCATGTTTCCATTGATTGTGAAGTTAGACATCGAAAATGGCAGATCAAGCGCATGGGCTGCATGTTTTTTCTTGTTATGAATTGTATTATATTTTCCGTTATGACAGTTGACTACGCGAAGTGATATGGAACGGTAATGTGGTCAAGACCTGCCTGGAACTACTTTAGCCGTGCGTTTCCCTGAAAATAATTGCACACCTTAGAACGTTCCTCAACCAATCAGATTCAAGCATTCAACGGCCCTGTAGTATAAGCCAAGTTAATATCACAATAACTTGGTAGTAAAACAGAAATTATGGCCACGTTCTCACTGCTGCAGAATACGGTTGTCGGTCCTGTATTTGAGTCCTTAATACGGTTACTTTCACACACAGTTCAGTTAATTGTAGCCGGTGCCTACTCACAAACCAATTCTTTGTGTTTCGACAGCCAAAGAACCGGTTCTCAGCCAGGAAAATTGGTTCCAAAGCGGCACCAACTCTTTGCTGGACTAGAACCGTTCTTTTACCACGTCTTGCTTACGTCGGGGGCTGGGGGCGGGGTTATTGTGACCAACAACACGGCGGGAATGGGAAAGCTAGACGTATGGTGACGTAACGACGTCGTTCGCTGGTCAGTGGAAAAACAAACAGGTTCGCAAGTTGAACCAACTTTAAACCAACTTTGAACCAGCACCAGTTGGGAACCAGTTCTTTTTTGGTGGAAACGAGGTATGACTGAACTCACACCCTTAAATTTCCAGGACTCACAAGACAACCGTGTTCTTGGAAAAACTGTGCTATGTGAATGGAACAGGACTGGACAACTAGCTGTCTGTGACTGTGCTACTGTAAGCTATCTTTTGAACAGGATATTTCGAGACTCACACCTGTTAGTAAATGCGGTTGTCAGTCCCAAAAACTGACCTGTTTACTTTCTTTAAAGGTGACCTATAATTCAAAATTGAATTTACCTTGGTATAGTCAAATAACAAGAGTTCAGTGCATGGACATTGCATAGAGTGAATCTCAAACTGGAATGTTTTCGCGTTCTCATTTAATTCACGTTTATGAAAAACACCCCTGAAAAACGGTCGGTTCTCCACACAATACCGACTGTGACGCAATAGTCGGGATCATTAATATGTACGCCTCCAAATATTTGCATAATGCCAGCCCTCAATGCCAGGCGGAACTGCGCAGCCGAAGCATGGCAGTTGCTCAGTGTGGATGTACACATGAACACAAAAGTATTTTTTAGTTCCTTCATCTGAGCCTCTGAAGAAACAATGGGTTAATTTTATTTTCTCTGGGAAATTTCCAAACATTTCACCGAGTGTTTTCCTCACTTGGGCCAATACAGAGCTGGCCTCGGATCGAGCTTACCAAGCAACACTTTCTGATGTGTAATTGTTCAAGTTCAGACAGGTAATCTTTCTCTCAAAATCGTTCAATACTGTTTATGCATCAGTAAGTCAAGCCAGTGACTAAAATATCAGCTTCACATCGTTTCTTTTAGTAGGATGAAAATAATCGTATTTAAATTGTGAACAAATTATATACAGAAAGCGATCAAAGAACAATCTTTCCACACAGCGCGAGTTTATCTGGACACTTGCCAAACTCGTTATGAAAATTCAATGACGCACGTTACCTGCACAACGAAGCTCTTACTGTATTTACATCATCGTGTTTGCATTGGGGAAAGCATTAGAGAGTGCAGAAACTTGCTTGCAATGATAAGATCTTCATTCTCACGATCAACAGACTGTCATCTGCTCAATGCTCATCACGCAACATTTTATGTGATGGGAATAGATCTAAATACTTTAAAAACATCTCACGATAGCTGTTATAGTAAAAACGTATAATAGCAGTAGTAAAAGTATTCGGGAGAGAGTTTCACATGTAATGCGTTGCTATTTCATATGCAAGCATGTCAGCCAATCACAGCAAGTGGCCGCGGTTACACTGAATCCCACAGCAGACCACGCCCCTTCAAACAGAGAGTTCAAATCAGAGGCTAAAAGCAGGCTAGGAAAAATGCCATTTATTTCTAAATTATGATTATTTTTTATCTAAAAAACATTACTAACATTATAAGGGTAACCCAGGACACATTATAAAATAATAAAAAAAAACATTCTAGGGCACCTTTAAATAGTTATTAAACAGACATCATAAAGCCCACACCCATAGGTGTCAGTATAAAGTTCAAAAATACTTGGACAAAGAAAAAAAACAGTGAAAATGTAAACAAAAACTTACTGAGTAAACCTTTAACTGAGTGTTTTTGTAAAGTTTTCTAAGGGTCATTAAGCACCCACGAGCCTTGTTCTTCCTATTGCCTCCACCTTCATCCACTTGTTTTCAGTATTTTGTAGTGTATTAAAGGGGAAATTTTCTGAGGTATTCCTGGAAGGGTCAGTAAGCAACATGCGTTAAGCATCTGAGCTAATGTTTAAAAATGCCTTTAATTCTACACTTACATGAACTCATTCTTTAGTACAACCCTTTGGACTTACTACTATTGTGTTGTTCTGAGAATTCCTTGTGAAATCCCTTCCAGCTTGTCATTGAAAAGGAGGTGGTTGTGGTGGTGGGGGTGTTTCAAAATATGAACAGAATGCGGCCCCAACCACTAGCATGGTGTCATCAATCAGGAATGTTAACCTTTTGATTCGAGTACTTGCATTTGCGCAAGCTTCTCTGTTTCTATTCTCTTGTAGCTTCTTTGTGTGTTGTTTGTTTTCCACAATATGAAACAAGCCATATGCTGCATTGTTGTAAATGTCAGCTGTAGCGGGGACATGCATAGCAGATCATCTGTAAACTAAAACATTCTCGCTTTGACCTTGCAACCTGAGCTGAATTCCGAAAACATGAGATGCTTTTTTTACCCTGTGTGAGCGTGTCCATCTTTCTCAGATGGAAATGCCTTCGATTAGATGTATTAAGCTTGGATTCATATGCTGCCATCGCTCACAGGTCGCAAATATCGAGGGGAAAAACGGGCACCGCCAAGACTGCAAATGAGCTCCTTGGGGGTCAAGGAAACAGCCGAGCTCTTTCACTGATTCAACACTTTTCCAGCATTCGTTTTATGGCTTCGCAAGAACCTCCCAGATGATGGATAAAGTTGAAATAGTTGTTGACAGCCACCCCTTGAGAGCCACAACCTGCCTGACCCTAATCCAAGGACAAATGAGAGGGGTTTTGGACAATCTGGCACTTTTGGACGGGAGCTGGTCACTGCTTGCTGCATGCATTCTGACAAATGCCAAACTAGTTTGAAGGATGGTGCTGTTGAAATTTTGTCATTCCTGGCCTGCAGCCAATTGAAACTAGAGTAAAACTAGGCAGTCAAGTCTGTGAACTCAAATCCGCTTATAAATGAATCATGATATTAAATAAGCTGTGTGATGGCATGGAGGTCCATATGAGCCCGGATTCTGTGTTCTGATCGGTGTGAAAGGACCTCTGTGTTGTCTGACTCCAGCTGCCTCCTTTTTTCCCACTAGCAGATGCATGGCAGCTTGTGCCTCAGTGGGAGAGACTTTTCATGCAGCTGGAGCAGACCTTGGCCACCTCTGTTCATCAGCTTGTATCATGAGACCAAACTTGACACTGCCCGATTTATGACTGTCTGAGGCCCGGATGAACTGTGTCTGACAGCACCAGAGTCCGCTCAGCAGCTTCCCTTTTCCTGAGGTTCAGCGCATAAAACATTTTGAACATTTTTTTTTAAAAGGCTTCATCAGTAAAATGTGCAGCCAAGAAATGGGATTCGTTTTAAATATAGCAACGGGAAATTGGCAAACATTTTGAGAAACTCCAAAGGGCATCTTTAAATCATACAGACGTGTCATGCCCTTTCAAGCTGTCAATTCAAAACAAAATACTAGTTTAGGGAAGGTGCTAAATTGCCTTAGTTATTTAATAATTCAAATTAATTAATCAGAATTAGATAGATATTGGTAATATTTATATTATCAATTACAGTATTTTTATTAATAATAATGATCAGCTAAAACAAGTTGATGCAGGATGCTCCTGAAACCATCGGTACTGTAATTGCATATCCACAAATCTTCAGCATGCATTTTAGAAAATGTGTTTATGATTTAGTACATGACTTCAGCATCTTGCTTGTCTGGCTAATTGTACAAGAGGTTTTTTTCCTAACAACATCAAAACAACAAAGCAATCACTGTCGCCGGAGGAACTCCTCTTACTAGATTTATAAAGCGCCACGACTATCATGTAGACCTGCCAGGTTGCTTACCACTTTGCCTCATTACACTTAACACTGATTAGATTAGCTTGAAAGGACTGGAGATGCGTCTTTAGCCGCAGTACCTGCAGCCCTCCCTCTCTGTATCAGTGTGTGCCAGGCCCTCGGTTTGTTTATCCAGATTTATGGATGCGTTTTATCGCCTAGCTCCAGCCAGCTCTGTGATATGCAAATATATGCCCAGCTTTATTGTCTCAACTCACTGCTGTTAGCAGAGGTTTGTATTCAAAATAGGTGATCGAGGGTTGTAAACACACCGAGCGGTGAACACTCTTTTCTCAGTGGCTTCCATCTATTTGGTCGCAGAGATTTTCCACGGCAGTCATTTGGAATAAAATGTTGGTGTGCCACACTTGATTTAGGGTTTGAGTTACTACTTGTTTGGCTCCTGGAAGTGAACGAGTGAACTGTTGGGGATTACGTAATTCATTTATGGGTGCTGTTTTATACTTTGCACCTTTTCGCCTGCATGTTTTGACACTTGAAGCAGATGAGTCCAGTGCCAGCCAGCCGGGGTCAAATCCTGACCTTTCCTCTTCAAATGCCTCACACAACCCCCACACCCACAACTTCACGGTGATCATCCCAACCGCTCTGGTCAGTTCTATTATTGGGATGCTCTTCCATTCATTCATCAACCTCTGGCCTGTGATGAGGGGTGGCAGGGCGCATAAACGGCCCCAGCTCCCCTGTTTCACTTCTCTCCTCTCTTCTTTTCTCTTTTGTCTTTTCTCGTCTGTCCTTCCTCCTCTC